>NW_027116811.1:1336415-2672830 GCF_024137725.1 Prorops nasuta | reverse complement strand
TATATATACGTACCTGCCACACACGACCGTTAAATAACTAAAGTCCCCGAAGCGTGCATATACCCTGCAAAGTTTTATCACGTAAGAAGAAGAAGAAGAAGAAGAAGACGAAGAAATGGGTCGGGAATAGCCATTTGGACAGTGAGAGTTTTATCGCGTAGAGTTTTCTTATGGCCACGAACGCGAGAACGATGTTTATCAATTATTCCTTCTTGACCTCTGATACGAATGGCTACCGCAAGAAATTGCGAAGGCATTCGGTCCGCACGGAGAGCCCCGCTCGATTAAACCATTTGATACAAAGCGTGCGAAGCTTTGACTTATGAACCCGAGCTACGTGGGATCTCTTCATCGTTTCTACATCTCTCTTCATCCCGAGCCCAATTTGGCCGAAGCGAGCTGACAGATTTTCAGAGTTGCAGCGCGCAGAGTTAATAGCGGTACTCCTCTCGGGTGGTGGTCAATGAAGGGGAATGAACACGAGTATGACGAGGAGAAAAGAAAATGGCGTCTTCTCTCGAGGAGGAGTAAGAAGAAAGCTGCTGCTGCTGTTGAGAGGAGTTGAGTATGGGTGGGGGGGGGGGGGGGGGGAGTGAGAAGAGATAGAAAGAGAGCGAGCTGGGAGGGAGAGCATGAAAGGAGTTGGGTTAAGGCTAGGGTCAGGTTAGGGGTTGGAGGAGCAATAAGGAATTATTGCGGTACGATCGACAAACGGCGACTACGTGGCTGCACTACGGAAGGTGGTACCTCTCCTTCTCCACTCGAGAACGTCCTTCGCTTCGCTTTTTCGCTCATTCTCCCCCCCCCCCCCCCTCTCTCACTTGAGCTCTCGCCTTCGGAGCCATGCACACTTATTCCTTTTTCCCCGAGTCGTCTGGCCAACCCGGAGCTCGGCGGAACGCCACCTTCTTCCAGACTCGTCAATATGTAATGTTCGAGAGGCTCCGGTCCCTTCAGTCCTTCGCCTTACACCTCTACGTGGAATGGAAGATTCCTTCTGATCCTCTATTTTTCAGACCCACGCAAAGGGACAAGCGACGAGCCTTTAAATACTTCATGTCCTCGCCTGAATATCCACCCCGATTATAGTAATACCTGCTCACTCACCCTTCTACACGTAAGTCAACCCCAATCACTGCCGTATCAATCATTCATGGTGAAATTAATACTCGCCTCTCCCCCACCCTCTCTCTCTCTCTCTCTCTCTCTCTCTCTCTCTCTCTCTTTCTATATATACAGCATATATAATTCTTCCGAATTTCGAAATTCATCCGCCTCGCGTCACGCTTCTCGACATTGTCGAACAGTCTCAGCTTCGGTTTTAATGGGCAATGAAAGTTCTTGGCTAACTGGTTACGCCCCGATGAGTTTCGGACTCGCAGGGAGGAAAAAGAATGCAACCCGTTTGAGCAAACGCTTTGGTTGTGTGCTGCTGCTCCGACGTGATTAAAACTGCGAACGGTATTGGTGCATGCCCTCGGGGTCGAGACGTTAATCTCCTGCCATCCACTCGCGGCGATGACGTACGTACGTAAGCTCGGTTTGACCTTTCTCCGAACGATCTTAAGCAAGCATCGTGGACAGTAACCACGTACGTAGCTCACGATTGGAAAGTTGGACGTCTAAACCAAACGTAACGAGGGAGGGACGCTGAATCCGAACAATTTGTCGCGCGAAACTTCAATTTGCCGTGAACTCGGTAGCCTCTCGTAACTTTGTCAGAGTGGGGGGATGAGTCTAAAGAAGGGAAGTTTCGGCGAAGGGTGGGGGGGGGGGGGGGGGGGGAGGAGAGAGAGGGAGGGGGAGCGAGTGGCCAGGCAGATTGGGAATGAGAACGATTTGGTCGCGGAAGATTCTCGCCGAGGTGGAAGAAGAGAGGATGAGAGAGTCTTGACTCTGGAATTCTGTCACGTAGACGTCATAAGTCCTCGGCACCTTTAAGTAAGAAGTAACGTCTTGCGCGGACTTGTCCGGATGGGTGAGAATGGCGGGGTTTGCCAAGTACTTTGGTTGACTGGTGGTAACATGGCCATATATACCAATGTATATATAGGTGTATGTATAGTATATGTGTACATACACCTATATATATAGGACGTTGGGGTGTCGCGCGAGAAAGAGAGCGATGGTCGGTGGGCTTTCGCTTTAAAGCTCCGGAAGGTGTTGCAGTAGGGCTTGTGCTCCGCTGCCTTACGGTTAACTTGACGAGAGAGAAGGTGGTGTGCTACGGTCAGCCGTGGCCAGCATACCAAATCCGCGTGATATTCTGGTCATGTGGCTTCTATATCTTCTCTCTCTCTCTCCCTCACACACACACACACACACACACAAATTCTTGCGCACAGTCTCTCTTTCGCTCTTTCACCGTTAGCAACAAGCAGCACTCTCCGTCGTTGGGGAAGTATTAATTGGCTTACGAGCTGCGACGCTCATTAGCACTTTGAGTACAAGGCGGAGGGGGGTGAGTGGCGGTGGAGAAGGCATAACCATCGCCATGCACGTTGCCACCAAACGTGATTATCGAAAACTCGGATTATCTTTGCTCGTATCGAAAAAAGTATAAAATGGGCTTTCGTAGTTGTTTGAATTTTTCAAGTTGCGCGGTGGTTAACGGACAGCGAAGGGTGGATAATGCAGGGGTGGGCTCCACCCCCTCCATTGCAATATCCGAATGTTTCTCGGCTCTCCCGGGCTTACGCTGCTGCGGTTGGCCGATATTCCGAATTCTCAGTAGATCCAATTTGATCGGAAAACCACGGTGTCTGTACGGACGACCTTGGACGAAGCCGAACAATGTGTGTACAATGCAGGGACAAAGCCAGCGTCTTCGTCACTCGCTTCGTTCGCTGCATCCGGCTATCCTTCGTTGCTCCTCCGTGGCGCGCGTCTTCTCCCCTTGATTTTACAGCACCCTCGTGCCATGCTTGAAACCCGCCCGTAGACAATGTTGCTCAATAAGGCATTGTTCCGCTGCGGTCCCGGACTATGCGATCTATACGGAACTACATTATCGTGGCAAATCCTCCGACGATGCTCCTATACTTCATCCCCGACGCCAGGTGTATTTTTTCCACAGCACCCTTTCTCACCCCCAACTTCGCTCGACGCGAAGAAGACGCGAGCGTGTATTATCACGGCGCTGCACACACGCGAATACAGAGAAGGACGAGTGGAATACTGGACGAGCACGAAGGAGGTCGACCTAATTTTTAATTCGCTGTATATATTGCACCCCTGTACGAATATACGTGTATATATATGTAGTGTATATCGCGAGCGAAATGGACGCGCGACATGCATAACAAAATAATAATACTGGTGTTGGATGCAGGTTGTCCAAAAGGCATCCGCGATTGCACGGGTGGTTTACGAGCGGCATGTGCCGCAGGAAACCTAGCAGCGTGGCTCGCTCTCGCGCACTCGAAATTCGAATTAGGCTCAGCTAGTGTGCCGGCACCTGCCTCGCAGTCCGCATTGTCATGCGAGGAGGCCCTATAAACCGAGATTGCAAGAGGGATCGAAAGTTATGGCCTTCGTCTTCTCTCGTTTGGCGGCGCAGCAGCCTATGAGATCTCGCGCGGCTGACGCTATCCCCAAACCCTCGCTCTCCTCTCGTCTCGAGGTTTCCACGCGTACACACACCTTGCTTGGAGAACGAATTCCATATTCTTCTTCCACACACACACACCAGATACAGTATCACCGTGCACAGGCTTTATATATACACGCTCTCTCTCCTCTCCGCAGCAGTCTACAGGGCAGGAGAGAAAGAGAGAGACAGCGGTATATTGCTTGGCGAACGCCAAAACGATCGATGACCCGTGTACGCCTGACGCTATAACCCCAAATACTGACTAGCTGCTTCTTTCGTCTCCAAATTTCCACGGATACACACAGAGAGATATTAGTTGTGGTATTGATCTAAATGAGGAATAATAAATTAATTAAATCGGGGAACTGTTTTATTGTTTAATTAATTCATAATTGACTTAAATCAAAAAGTTTGAGTTTAGTTTAAGGAGATAAAGAATAAATTTAGTCTTTAAATATCGAAAGGACACTTTCTTGATAAAAAAGAATTTCATATTATTCCTCCACGCACACCAGATGCAGTATTACCATGCACGGCTAGGCTTTATGCTCTCCGCAGCAGTCTGCGCGATACAAGAGAGAGCGGTATATTGCCTGGCGAACGGCAAAACGATCGATGACCCGTGTGTGGTTTACGCTATCCCCAAATACACCGACTATCTTCTTTCGTATCTACTTTTCCATGCGTACACGTGCCTTGCTCGAGGCCATGACACACGCACCGTCCACTATAACATATATATCAAATGCACACAGACGATTTTGATGATCAACGCACAAATAATTGAGCAAAATCGTTTCCTCTGGTGCAAACAGTGGAGCGCCGATTCGGTAGTCGCTACACGTGCGTCATATGGTCCTTGGAGAACAAATTCCATATTATTCTTTCACACACACACACACATACAGCAGAAACTCTACATTACCACCGTGCACAGACTTTACACTCTCCTCAGCAATTTTGGCGAACGCAAAAACGATCGATGACCTGCTCGGCGGCGGTATCCCCAAACCGAGTGCACCAAAGTATCCCGACTGGCATTTCTGACGTCACGCGAGGAATTTAAGCACGCATTTATAGCAGCCCCGAGCGCGTAATTTATCGTCCACGACATCTTGCCAAACTCCGGTCACGTGACTTTAATAAAATACGAAGGTTTATTCGTAATGACCAGGAGAGGACGCGGGGACAGGGGTGGATTATTTTCTTCGTGTTCGGCTGCTTCGCGAGGAGGGGTGGGGGTGCGAGGGCGGTTGAATAATCTTGATAGGACCGGCTGTCGTTGACTGTCGAGTTAGGCCCGAGGGCACTGAGCCCGACGGGCTGGCTTCCTCAACCGCTGACAGAAACACAAGACCGATAAGATAAAGCAACGCACGACTCGCTGCTGTTGACGATGCTCTCGGGATGCTTTTGAACCTCCTGCGAGCACGATCCTTACTATGCAGATGTATATCCTCGAAGCTGGACAGATTTTCCAGACTTTTGGCCCGTGGAAAGAGAGGACTCGAGAGGGACCGGAGACACAGTCGCGGTCCTCTGTACATAGAACTCCAACGAGGAGACGGGCTTTGCAAGATTTAACGTCGATTTCTCTCAGGATCGATCGATATGTGTATATATATATAGTACATCCCAGCAGAACCTCGGTATACACAGCCATAACGAGTGTGTTTCATCGAAACGGACGAACCGCACGCGAGACGACTTCATCCCAGGCGGAAACTGCGGACTTTTTCGCTTTTCACTTAGAAGATCATAACCGTTGGTAGAAATAGAGACGGAGGCTATATACTTTGCAAGCAGAGACGCAATTGGAGTGCTCGGAGCACGCAGCGATGTTAGCAGCATTGCAGTAGCAGCAGTTTGCCACGATGATCCGTGATCCCGTAAAGAGTGTAACACGGTGGAAATAGCAAAGCTGACGGCACCTTTGCCTATATGACTCGAGAGGCCAGGCGCGGTTGCTGCCTGGACGTCGATATTGCCGCTGGAATTTGTGAACGAGAGACTCGGTTCGTAGAGAGAGGAAAGTGTGAGTGGGGTGGAGTGGCTTCGCGTGTAAGGGAGGGTTTGTTGACGGTGTGGTCTAGCTGCGTAGTATGTATATATATATATATATATATATATATATATGTGTGTGTGTGTGTGTGTGTGTGTATATAGCTGCATCGAAGGGACCAGCAGACTGGCAGTAGGTTAAATATGCAAGGTGTTTGTCGAGTCCCCGGTCGACTTCACTGGTCTAATTGCAATAATGCTCGTAGCCCAGGGCCACTTTGCCCGCTCAAGCTAACGCGGTTTACTCGCTTACTATGAAAAGTCTAATCACACGTTTCCATCTGGTCGTCGTCGACACGCGTACCTACCTACCTACGTGGCTACCCGGGCAATGCCCACACAGCGAGAGAGAGAGAGAAAAAACCTCGTCGTCGGCCAGGGGAAATCTAGCATTCGACGAGTAACGGCATGAAAAGACTACGGCGTCCCTCTTTGTTCCTCGTTCAAAGCGCCGAGTAATTAGATTTGAGTTTTGCAAACTTGATTGGCCGCCCAGGGGGGTGCAGTGGAGGAGAGCTAAGATTTTATTACGAACATACAAATGACGCTTGGAGCAAAGTTCCCTGCACGGTTAGACTGTATATAGTTTGAAGAGAGAGGGAGAGAGAGAGTTGGTCATTGTTCTCCAGTTCGACGTTGCCCTTTGGCATTGTGCGCGCCGATAACAGAGATCCCCAATTGCAACCCTGCAACAGAGACGTTAGCCAAATTCCCTGTCCCCTTGGAAATTCTGAGACTCTCAGGCATCGCAGCACCGCTTCCCACTGGAGTAAATTTATTTTTCACTAGTCAAATTCCCGACTGCCTTCTCTCTCTCCTCCTTCGTCCTCCTCGCGCCAACCACTGGCAAAACACTCGAGTGATTTCCCATTGCCCGTGCCAGTGCCCGTTCCCGTTAAATTGAAAATTACTCACGACAGATTCCAGAGACAGGCTTAAACGTATTCCCGACCGTTTCCTCCTGGCAACCTCCCTTCTTGTTTCATTCCTCAACTATTTCCGGTCTCACCCTCCCTCCCTCCTACCTTCTATCCTTCTTCCTACCTCCTCATCGGACCGCTTTTACTAGCTGCTTGGCAGGTCCGATTTCACTCGTCGTGGAAAACGACATCCTGATTGCGAGGAAAAATCTTCCAGGATCCCTCGAGTCCATGCAGCTTCTCTTATTCCTCGCTTGTCCTTATTCTCTCTCTCTCTCTCTCTCTCTGCTTTCTAATACTCGTCTCTCGTGCGTGTTGTCACTTTGGAAAACGAGAGGGCCCTCTCTTTCCAATCGAAACGATGCTCTTTCTCCTCCATTTATCGAGAAACGTCACCCATTTATCGAAACTCTCCATTTCTCCTCCAAAATCCATCGACATTTCCGAAACTGGACTTATTCCCTTTCCAGAATTAGCTCGATTCATTTTATGGGTCAGAATTGGTTATCTCTCGATCGTACGAGTCACTGTTGTCCCGATAATCAACGTCGAATATTTTCAAGCAAAAGATGTATTAAAAACTGTTCAATTTATGAAATTTTCTCCACTCGCGATAAAATGCCGAATATGAGATAGCAAATGATAATTATCCTTGACACGATTGAACGAATCGTGTGTAATTATTAGAGAGGGAAGTATACGGAGAAAATAAAAGTAAATTTTTTGTTTCGGTGAAAAAGAAGAAAACTCGCAGTAGCATTAATCTTGCTTGGTTCGCTAAGTTTCTGATATTTGACTTTCTTCGGCGTGTCACATTCCCTGGGGGTATTACGGTGTGCAAAATAAAGAGGGAGAGGTTCGGAAAGAGGGCAGGGAATAGAAGTGCAAAGCATTTGGGCGTCTCTCGTTTATCGGCGAGCGTCGATCTGCACCGCGAGCAGAGTACTGCAATTTTGAGCGAAGCTTTTCACCACCGCGTCTTTTCTTCGATCCCGTCCCCATCGACTCGCAGCTCTTATCGTCCGTTTATCACGCTTCTCGTCTGACACGTTTCCGCGAAAATCATTCCGATTCGATACCCCCCGTGCGGCCTTCCACAGTTACGCTCGATGCATACGCCAAAAAGACGACTGCGACGACGGTTTCTCTCCCCCGTGCGACATTGGCGAACGTTTGCCAAAACTGGACGTATTTTCCCTGAGAAGCACAGCACGAGGAAACCGAAGAAGAAGAGCGTCCTGTTTTACGAGCGATCCTAAAGCATACTCCTCTCCACACAAAGAGCCTTCAGTTTTTCCTCCTAAAACCACCTATAGACATTGGTACAACTGTATAGCCATACAAACACACACACACACAGGTATATAGGTGGTACAAACTGCAGGTAATTTATCCAGAAGAGTATTTCGCGCTAAGCGGAGATGACGATGCAAAATAAATATTTCCAAGTCGCGAATAAACGTCGGGATATCTTAACAAGGCCGGGAAAATATTACCTGCCTTGCAAATGGTAATTTTAGTTCTACCGCGAATGCACTCGGTTAGCGCGGATTATCATTTTAAGGATCGCCTGGCTCGTTGTGATGCATCGTCCAATCTCCCAAGTCTCTCTCTCTCTCTCTCTCTTACTCTTACTCTTTCACTTTGTTGCTTACCCCTCTCCTTTCTCACTGTGTTATCCAGCCAGCTGCCAACAAGCCTGTGCAGCCCCGAAGAAAACAGAAACAGCCCCTAGAGCTTTGGCAACAGCTGACCGCGCCCAAAAAAAATCCCTACCCTCCTTTTTTCCCCGGTAGCCGAATAATTACGCGGATAATAATGAGAAAACTCCATTTGCTCGGAGGTCATTTCTTCTATCTGACCGTTTCTCGGCACGGACGCGACGCTCGTATATTTTTAACTTTAATTATCACGCGTTTCCTACTCAGCACGTCCCTCCCTCCCTGCCGGAATTTTCCACGAGCAGCCACCGCATTGCGAGCTGCGAGGCCCTGCGAGACCATTTAGCACCCCCTTAAATGTCGTTATTCGCGCGCGATACGAGCGGAAACGAGCGCGGCTCGATCTTCATTGGAAATTCGCCACTGCCGACTAATTTCCGTCTGCGTCATCATCGACGTCCACAACCTGTGAAAACACCGAAAATCAATTCTCTCCGTGTTCAGCCCCCCCCCCCCCTCCCATCCCCCAACTCCTAAACAGTGCAGGCACGAGGAGCGTAAAAAACAATGCTCGAATCACGAGACGCCGAACGCACTAACCTATCCCGACTATCCATCTTTGCCATACCTTTTTCGTTCTGGGAGGAATAGAAGAATAAGTTGGAGGAAGCGGAGAAAAATCGATTTCTGCTCCGAAGTCATCCGAGTACAGTTGAGCTGCATAATATTTACACACGAAAATAATTTAATTTTCTTGCGAGTTTGCCGAGAAGTGCCGATCAATCGCGGCAATGTTTCTTTTGCCAATTTGCGAGCTGAGTTTATTTCGAGAGGGAAAACTTGTTTACCGGTGAAAACTTGTCAATTTGGCTTGGCGAGGCGAGCGAAACGAATCGGTGGAGGGTCCGGGTAGGTGAGTGGCGTGGTGAAGGGGGGGGGGAGGAGAATGGTGTAGGGATTACGCGAAAAAGCTGCGAACGCTCCACTGTCTCATGAAAAATTTTCGTTTCAGCAGACAAGTGACAAGCCTCCAGAAGTGCAGCGGCGACAAGATTATATTTGCCAGTGCCAACTGTCTGTATCTTCTGATACGAAACCGTGTTAAGACCCTTTCTCTCTCGTTTCACTTTAAACCAAGCGGTCACGGAGGTGCTCACCACAGTATTGCCCCGTAATAGAGAGCTACGTTTGCTGTGCGTGTGCACGAAGAAATTATAAACAAGTATAATAATATGTGTATATATATATATATATATTCAAGTGTGACTAACCTTGGAACAAGGACATCCAACGTTACGGTGAATATAAAATTATGAAAAAGCTAATTCCGGTGGAAGACAATCATGCGGATATCTGATATCTCTCTCACGCATCTTTTCCTCTCGTTCCTTTGTCACACTCCCCTTTCATCTCTCGGTTGCGTCTGTCCGATTAGCTTCCCTTCCACCTCAATGACTTTATCAGACACTGATATCCCAGCACCGACCATTCTTTTAGCACTGAAAAATTTTACGGTGTGTCCAATTTCCGACGTAGCTAATAGGCATTAAAATTGACGGCCTGTGGAAAGCGGAAGAGAGAGAGAGAGAGAGAGAGAGAGAGAGAGAGGAGAGGGGGGAAAGGGTAGTGGAGGTTTTAAGGAAGTTGCAGCATAAACCGCGCAGCTCGCTCAGTCAGTGCTTAAGATATTAACCGAGGAACGACCAGCACGCCCCGGGATTTCCCCCGCGCGATAAAACGCGCGCGAGCGAGCTTACCGTGCGGAAAACAATAAAAGCGATTTGATCGCACCTCGAAACTTAATCCGGCCGCTTCTCAAATAAATCATGACGCAATTAGCTCGCCAGCAGTAATCCAATCAAATAAATGATTAATTCGGTAAAGTTCTTAGCAGTCTGAAAAGTAAAGCGATATCCACTGGAAGTTATCTGCAAAGGTTTTATTTAATCCGGGCGGGGAGGTTTGCTCTGCGCGCATCGACAAAACTATGTCGAGTGGTGGAGAGTCTCCGGATGGATTTTTAAGCAACTGGCGATGCAAATAATGGATCGATCTTTTCGCTAAAAGTGCTTAAAGCGACTAATGATATTATTGAAAGAAGCGGCAAGGGAGCTCCGTCGAAGGATGTGGAATGGGGTGGTGAAGAGGAGGAGGGTGAGGGAGGAGAGGCGAGGGACTCTTGGCTTTGCCGTGCCAGAGACGGTAAACTCAGTGAGAATGATTAATTAAGTGTCGGTACGTTTAATGGCTTACAGATTAATGCTTCGTATTACAAGCCCTGTTTATTCGGCTGCCTTCCCTAATAAATCAACATCCGTCGACTTTGTCGAAAAAGAACACGATTGAAATGACTATTTCAAACGCTTCAACATTTATTCGTCGATTCTTGGCGCGTCAATCGATAGCTCCCATTCATTTGACTTTCTCTCTCGATGATCTCTTTCTTCCATCTTTGTTCCTCTCCTCGCGAGCAAATTATTCCTCCCTCGCCGAGCGAGTGAATAAAATAATGGACGAATCCATTTAAGGTTATTTTGATTCACAGCAGCCATGCGCGCTTAATAGGATGCGTGACAAATGTTGCTAGCGTGTATTTTGTCCGCTTATATAGCGTGAGGCTTAAACCCTACGTGTCTCTGGATGTGGGTGTCTGTGGATATAAGGTACAATATAGGGGATGCTGAGAAGGATGAGAAATGCAAATAAACGGGATGGCAAGGCCATAAGTCAAATGTCTAAACGTGTTGAGGAACTTTTGCGATCTTCGTCGGCGAATAAGTTTTGCAAATGTCAAGGGAATTTAAGCGGCAGACGAGGGGTATCGATTTTCCGTATTACACTTCCGCCACTTCCGTTATCTGGGTGGGAATCCAGAATACTCTACGACGCTCCTCTCTCTCCCTCGCATAGCTGCTACTTCCGTCCGTCCGTACATACATGCATGTGCGAGTATTAACGTAGATTATGCTCGGTTGATTCTCGTTGATCTTTCCCTGCCGACGATAGAAGCCAGCAGCAGCAGCGGCATCACCGGAATCGTCTATTCTTAATTAGCGAACCACAGCTTGCGTTACGGCACCAATTTACATTATCCATCCCAGCGTTTCATTTTGTCAACTAATCGCATTATCCGCCTTTACCTTCCGGGTAATTGGACCAAAGTGTCCAACTACTCCCGGCTATCAGTTCTCGTTAAAAACTCTCATCCCGGTCATCGAGGTTTTCGCCACGGAAGCGTCGGATGATTGATCATTAATCGAGGATTCCATTAAAGGGTTACAGGGATGAATAGCTGTTGGTGGGATGATGGGTTCCATCGCACGACGACGACGACGACGACGAGCGATGGCGAGAGAGGGGGGGGGGGGATCGAGAACGGGAGAGATGCAGGGATATAGAGTAAGACGAATCGACCATTATTAAATTATATCGCTGCATCGAATGCGTTTTCGGGTCGTCTCCTCTCCACCCTTTTCGTTCAGCGAAATGGCACGCTTCAGCCCGGAGGCTGTGTTTCTTTTTTCCAGCCAGTGCACACAAAACCAGTACGTCCCGTCTTATCGGGCCACTAAACGAGTAGCAGCCACTCACACCGTGTTCCCCGTGGAGCCCCGAACGATCTTGCGAGTCTCTTTAAAGCTTCCTTGGGCGAGGAGGAGAAATGGAGTGTGCAAGTGGGGAAGAGAGGAGGTGGGGCGGGGTTGGGGGGGGGGGGCAGAGAGTTTTATCAATTTTTTCCCTGCAAGCGAGCCAGAGTCTTCGTGACAAGAGGTGGTCTAGACAGTGATTGAAAGCCTCTGGCCAGTCTCCTCCTCCTACATCTCCCCCCTCTGCAGACTTTTCCTCCCTGCAACGAAGCTCTTTACCATCGTGCCCAATCCCCAGGCAACTGCGTCGGGCATGCGTCAATCGTGAGACTTGATTAAATTTATGCTTGATAAAAAGCCCCGGTAGCAGGCAGCCAGTAGTCCCTAGCCTCGCCGCGTCCTCATAAAACGACGGCCGACACCTCTCTATATGAGCTCGCTTGGAGATGGTTTACTCGTACTTCCGGCCGTGCGAGGCACAAAATTAAGGGTGTCTCAAGGCCCTTAAGCCGGCTATACGACTTGGCACTAGCGGACATAAGGAAGAAGAGCCGCGCGAAAATCCTGCTATTTTTCCACCTACCAGAGGGATATGCCATATCCCAGGGCCACTACGAGAGCGTTACCTCGTAAAACTGACCGTTCCACCCCGAGTTCCACGCTCGTTTCGCGTATTACCAACGCGTGCTGCTGACCATCGCCAAACCCAAAACATCCCTTCCAAGTACATGCCTAGCCTTCCACTTTTGTCTCTCTCTCTCTCTCTCTTCTCTACCCACTGACACCCTCTAGCACGATTCTTCCCTTATACCCAAACCAGTCGTAAACTCGACTAATAGACAGGCTGCTCCACTTTTTCCCTAATACCAAAGAGAAATTCCAGATCACCCAACACGATCCCCTCCCCCTCCCCAACCAACCGTTTCGACGCTTCTTAATTATCGGCCGATCAATCAGCGACAATTTACTTCTTTATCCATCAATGAGCGCTTGATTAACGAGATTTCCCGTGCTCTCCTCTCCTTCCTTCCTTCCAACTCATTTTACTCTCTTCGCTCGTCGCGTCTCGCGCTTACCTCTGTTTTTTCGCTTTCTTCTCTCCCAAGAAGAAACTCCGGAGAGCAAGCTAGTATCCGAGACTGTGCGGGACCAGAGCGAGTTTACAATCAAATGGGGTCTCCGCGTCCATTAGCATCCCCGTGGTGGAATGAGCTATACAGAGATGGAGGCGGCACGGGAGGGAGAGGTGGGGGTGGGGAAGGATCGGAGAAAGGACAATATCTGACTGTCGGTATTAAGGCAAAACGATCGAGTCGCTAATGACCGGGATTACCGTCCCGAAGATATTGGTGCTTTCACTCTGAACCCTGTCCTCCTCTCCCCTCCACTCCCGCGACGTGTATTCGTTTTTCATTCCTCTCCCTCTTATTTCTTCCTCTCCGTCTGGCCGTAGCACAGGAATATCAATGAACCGTAACGCGGTTCTCTTCTTCGGCGTTTGCTGAAAATCCGACTTTGCACCTTCGCTCAGTCTCATAAGTGGATTAGAAGGGAAGGCTTTGATAAGAGTAGAGCTGCGATTCGATAAGACTGCCTCGGATCGGGAAACATTTATCGAGGAAATTGTTTCTACAAACATCTTCGGGATAAGCGTAATCCGAGAGCAGGCAGGGATTCGGGCCAAACTCTCTCTCTCTCTCTCTCTCTCTCTCCTAGTCCGGTGCTTGTCTTTTCTCCCGAATGCAATTGGAAAAAAGTGCAAAGAAAGGCTGACTCTTTGCCAGGGATCGTCCGAGATCCGCATTGCTTTAATACGCGTTTCTCATTAGACGAGCGCGCTCTTTTCATTCCTTGCATGTTGTTTTATGCTGAAATCGCGGGGTCACGCACTCTCGTGCCAGTTAAGGCAGGTAGGTACGTACTATATATATATATATATATATATTTATATACACATTTATATATCCGGTATATACATATACACTGGGTCGAGGATATTCGATCTTCGAGCGAGCTCTTCTCTTCTTCTTTCGTCCTGCTAACATCTCTCTGTCTCTTTCTCTCGAGGGTGGATTGCTCACTTCTCTCTCTCTCTCTCCCTCTATCAATTTATTTTTCTCTCTTCGGAGCAGTGGACCGCGTAACGAGCAACGTAAATCAATCGGCTGGCATTGTGGCTTCGCTCCTTCCTCAGTGGTTCTCGATATGGCGATATTCAGCTGCGTGCCTCGGCTCCTTTCACGTTCCCCCAATTCCCCCCTCCTACCCCCCTCTATATACGATTCCAGCTTCGAGAGGAGGGCCAACTTTGAAAGAGAAAGAGTTATAGGTATATACATATATAGCGAGATAAAGGGAAGAAGCGGAATGACTTTGCTCGAGTGAACAAGCATTTTCGGTGGCTACGGTCGCTATAGGTGCTGCTGCGTCCAAGTCGAAGGTCTCTCTCGATCCCAAAACCGTCGATACGAGTTGCAATTAAAAGAAACTCAACCTTCGATCCCGCTCGCTGCTTAGAAACAACGATGAAAGGTTATGGTTTGAGGCGCGTTACTTTCTTCGTTGTACAAAAAATATACTTTTTCCTTTCTTCTCTCTTTATACTCCATATATATATATATATATATATATATATATGTTAATTGTATTCCTTTCGTCGAAAGAAGAGGCTCCGTCCGCAAAGTCCTGTATCACTACGGGATAAACTCGCTTTTTCCTCCTCACTCGCCCTTCTATCTCTCGTTCGTTAACCCGTTGTTAATTTACGGTTCATTTTTTCTCACGGCCCGATTACTAATGACTCTTTGCTTCTTCCGCTTCTGCCGAGATAACTCCGGCACCGTTCGCCAGTTTTTAGCAGCGGCAGAGAAAATGGCTGCTCGATTCTCCGTCGCGTTTCTATATAGTAGATTGCGTAATTTATAGTGGGCGACGGGCCGGCTGTGAAAAATTTCATCCACTTGTGGAGAGGTCGAGCCCCGAGGCACGAGCAACAAGGATAACGATCGGTTGGCTAATAATGCGTGGAGACCAGTTAATAATTCCATTGCTGACCGGTTAGAAAAAACGCGTAGCGAGCCGGAGACCGACTGGAGAATAGAGGGGTCGGTCTCACCGACGCGGACGTTGAGTTTGTTCGGTGCGCGAAGGAGCTAGCGTTTGATCCCGAAGGAGCGGGCGGCGGATGAGCGGAGAACTAGACCGGCAAATAGCCGGGAATAACGATGTGGTTGAATGCGGTCAAGAAAACTCGGGGAAGAAGTATGAAATTAAAAGAGTTTTATGGGAGCATGCTTTAATGCGTCTATGGAGGGAGTAAATGGGAGACTCTGCATGGTGGAGGGGGAAGGGTCAAGAATAAAGAGAACGGCCAGCAGGAATCAGAGGGTGCGAGTGTGTGTGCGTGTAAAAGAGAGAGAGAGAGAGAGAGAGATAAGCTGGTTTATGCAAGGTTCATGGGACCAGTCCTCGTTTCTGTTTGAATCGAGTATGCGCCCGGTCTCGACATTGATGTCAGCGCCTTTTTTCCACTCTCTCCTCCTCTTTTTCTCGTTTACTCTTGCCTTCCTCCCTCTACCCCCTCGCCCCTCCCCCCTCCCCTTCATTCTCCAACATCGGACGCTTTGAATTCAGCTTCGTTAGATGGGGCTCGTTTAATATGATTTTCAAGTCGCGCGCCAGCCAAGAATCCGCGGATATTCGCTTCCATTCCCTCCCAACCCTCCATCAGCCCTTTTTCTTCTTCTTCCTATTCTCCATCAGTCTCACCCTACTTTGACGTTGATGCATTCCCTACTTACGTGTCTACAATTTTCATCCCTTTCTCTCTCTCTCTCTCCTTCACTTATTCCCCCCGTAGATGCGTAAGTAGTATTCCATCGGTAGCGGCGTCTGCGGCGAGTAAATAAATTCTTTTGAGGAAACGTAATGCGAACGGTGTCAGCGAAACAGATGCGACAGTGTTTGATAAATAAGAGTCTGGCTTGTAGCTGGCAAGGTTGCTTCTTACCCTTTCCGCTCGCATGCTTATGCACGTTGAAGCGTAAAATGGGAATTTTAACCAGCACGTCGCGATGTTCCAACCGATGGAGATATAGCTACCTCTCTCTCTCTCTCTCTCTCTCTCGCGCGCGCGCGATCTCTTTTTGATGCGATCTCGATAATCCAAAGCAGCCATGCAGTGATCGCGCGCCTTACAACAACAATTCGCAACAATAACCTTGCTTTCACATTTATTATAACGCAAGACGTCCAATATCGATTCCCCAAAGTCAGAGTGTCAAAGTTTCAGCCAAGAAATGGAAGAATGGTTCCGAAGAATTGGTTGTGTAACGAAATGCGAGCTATATATACTAATCCACCTTACGTCTCTCTTTCTCTCGAGTATCCCATTAAAGCCTCGAAGACAAAAGGTTTTCCAAAACCAGGCGAAATTGCAATCTAGAAACGTAATAATTCGTTCGGTGGAGCAACGCTTGGTGAAATAAGGCGCGTTGCGCGCAGCAAGGTGGGTTAAAGGAAGGGTTAGGCGATGAGACGATAAGACAATAATATTAACGGCAAGCTTTTTGGCGTACCGGTGAGATTATTCAACGAAATAGGATAAGGCGCAGCCGTTAAACGGCCAGAAAATTCATTAAATGTCTCTGCTCTCGCCCTCCTCGCAATTTTTCGCTTACACCCTTCGCTAACCTTGGTTGCGCCTTTATTATTCCTTTTCTTTCGCCGCATGCCCTTGAGACTCGATCCGGCACGACCACCTACTCGCCCAATGGGCTCTCTCTCTCTCTCCTCTCGTCTTCTCTTCTTTCTACCACTCTCCTACCTCTCCCCATTGTACTCTTACCGAAAACTCTATACGGACGCCTTCCTATACACCATATATATAGTATATATATATACGCAGCCCTCCAAGACTCGGACATTGACCGTCGCAAAGCAGACGGACGGCAAATCGCCACACGAGTTTTCGCATTCCAATTTCCATATACCCAACTTGTATATATATTTATATATATTTATAAGAAGCTTTTTAATCATACGAGAGATATAAACAATTACGGTACGCGTTTTCTTCGAAATACTCGGAACGGGCCATGCACGAAATTCGTGTTTTACAAGAGTTTGTAACGTAGGTGGATGAGTTACGTTAGCGCAAGTACCAGGCAATAGTCTACTCTCGGCCGCCAGCTTAAGGAACCATGAAAAACGTGTTATTCGCTTTTACGCGGTCCCTTTTACACCTTGGCAAATTACCCGGCTCTTTCGATCCGAGCAGCAGGACAGGCTTATACGAGCTTCAGTTTTACCTCGGAGTCCAGGAGACTCTGGTATAGAAACACGAACGGCTCGTAAAACCTGTGGCTATCTGTCCTTACCGTCCAAAGAATCCGTGACAACAATAATATCGTGCCATTGCAGGGGAGTTTAAATTCTCAATGGACCAAGGTATTTCGAGCGAATGTGTGACGCGTTGTGAAAAAATGGAACGAAAATTCCGGGCTACGATAGAAAACGTTGGTGAAATGCTGATGCGATGCGCGTGTATGTATGCGTGTGATGGAGATCCGTACAGGGATGAATACCTAGGAGACGCGATGCTGGAAAATCCATGAAATACCAAATGAGTATCTTGATGTCTGGTGCAGGACGAGCGAGCACGCGAATCTCAAGTGAAGCGGTACTTGTGCGAATATGTTTCACAGAGTGGGGAGGGATGAAGGCTCGGCGACACTTGCAAAGTTATAGCGGAAAATCGATAATAGCCTTTTACACCTTCCATATTTTGCGCTTCTTTGTCAGGACGTTTTTCTCTGTCTTTATCGGGCTCTCGGACAAGGCCAGTCGGCGTCTAATGTCAGTGATAGTCAAATGGCCCGGATGAACTCTGCCTTCTGACCTAAGAAATGGCTTCTTATCGTTTCGCCGGAATCTCTCGATGGAACGCCTTCATTCAGGCCTTGGCACAATAATAGCGGTCCTCCCAACCATCCAGCCGATACCTATCTCAAGTTTTCCTGTACCTTTAACTTTCCCCCCACCCTCCCTCCTCCTCCTCCTCCTCCTCCTCTAGCTCCTCCAACCTCTCTGCCCCGCGAGTCACCCCACACAATATTCTCCGGATCGTTTCCGCCCGAAAAAATCACCGAGTTAACGCGATCGGACAGATTAACGGCCAGAGTCGAGTTCCCCAACTAATTAGCCAACGATTCTCTATACCTCCTCGTCGTTCATTTTTTCCCACGTTATTTTCTCCAGGAAACTCGTGTCGAAGTCTCGGATTAAGGCGATCTCAGCGATGTCAGGGATAGCGGAGGAGAGTGGATTCGAAATTTTCAGCGCGGATAATTCGCAGCCTGTTGAGGAGGAGGGGGAGGAGGAGGTGGCCCCGCTCCTCCGGTCGTTAGCTTTCTCGAAAAAAATCAAAGTCGATGAGGGAGAAGGAGGGAAAAAACTGGCCGCCGAAATCGTGGTAAGCGAAAAGCGCGTCGTCTTTGAAGGGAATACGTGAGTGCGTTGGTGAATGCACATCCACGGGCGAGCTCGAGCGCAATGCATATATACCTGGCATGTGCCACGAAACACAATATTGCGGATCAATAAACCTCAATAAAGTCAATTTTGTGTCGCAAAGCATCTGAATGCGAAAATTTTGTATTCTACCGGCTAGGCAGCCGGCTGAGCAAGGATCGTGCCTTGAATACAGATTATGTACATTTTATACGGAGGATCCGGCGCATATGCGCTCCCCTTCCGGCTGCGCGCGGAACTTGACCCCCCTCCCCCCTCACTCCTCCTCTTCCTCCTCCTCCTCATCACCTCCCAGCAACGCAGCAGGAATCCACTGGAAGCCGAGCGCGCGTACTTTTCGAATCGAGCAATTTTCTTCTTAACGCGAAACAGCCTCGCGAATATCAATGCGTGGTATACTTTTCTATAGACGCCGAGCTTCGATCTCTCAATCTGCCGAGGAAAAAAATCTGCGTTGCGGACGAGGGGGGAGGAAGAACGGCAAAAAAGCCATGAGCGTGCGATTAGGTGCAAATGCAAAGCGAGCTTTCGAGGAAATGAAAGGGACGAAGAAAATTTTCCTTCGGCGACCTAGTACTCTGACACTTTATTCGCGAAACACCCTGTATAGGGCGGGGCTTTCTTTTACGGCTCTGCTATAGGATATTATCGTGGATCTTAAGCTCGGAAATGTTTTAATAGAGAGGGTGGAGGGGAACTTGCGCGTTTTCGGCTTCCGAGTGTTTTTTAGGGGCGAGTCGTGTCGGGGAAGGGTGGTAAAACTACACGGTAAAACACTTACAAACTATTGGCTGGCGAGGTATTAAATGCGGCTCACGTAGAACGTAACCCCTCGTGTATATGTGCCTGCTACTAAATAACTATCCGCACTCGCGTGTTATTCGATGTACTCTGACCCGAAGGCGCGGTAATGTCACTCGCCTAATGGATATCACTCGACTCGATATACACCAAGTCCACGAGGCAAACCTGCGCAAAGTCCGGATATCTCCGAGCAACTTAATCGTATAAACGCACTCGTCCATTTATACCCGATTCGGTGGTACATACGTGTGTGTGTCTACCAAAATGTATATTAAATTCGCAAAAAATCCCTTGGCGGATGAATATTCGCGTATCGAGTGTGGGCTGCAATTAATGCATTATTACATAATCATTAAGAACGCAATATTACAAAGATATCGTTTTTTATTGGATTAATGGTTGCAGAGTGAGGAGTAGTCGAGTCGAGTGCTGGTGCGTGCCTCGTCGATAATTACAGCACCAGCGTGCTGTATATCTGTATATATATATATATACACGTATGTGTAAAATGGTTATTTAATTATAAGCGCAATAATGCCTGGACTTTCTCTTCTTTCTCCAAGTAATTAGTTTTTGTTCGTGCTTCCTGAAAAAGTCCCCTCTCGTAAATCGGTCCGCTTTACAGCGCAACAACGCCGCTGCTGAACGAAGGCGAATGAACGGACGTCTCTATTGATTTTCCTACTTTTCTCCGGCACAGGCATCCCCGTTACGAAGCGCTCCAAATCAATTTACATATGAAATGGCATATTAAAATGCGACGCTATAAACGAATGCGCCATTGGGAATAGCTATGTGAGGCGTACTACAATTAAGACGACGATTCCCTAGAGCGAGCCGATCGTGGTGGCGTTCGCCCGCCTGCCTCCTCCACCTTCGATTGCTTTCCCCTGGCCATAAAATATAGCCAAGAGTTTAATGGAATATCGCGTGGAGGATTCGTATTGGTAGTATACAGGGGCGAGGAGGAGGAAGAGAGCGTAGATGTTGGAGAAACGTGCAAAAATTGAGGAATATAACGAAGATGGAATTATATTATATAGGATCGCATCATCAGGGATGCACCAACGCAGCCAGCCAGTGTAATGTAATACCATTATATAATACCGGAGGAAGATATTAGGTCTGAGAAGCGAGAACGATCGGAGAAATAATGGAGCGAGGAAGGAGCGGAAACGGTTTGAATTCGCAGGACCGCAGGCTGGATGCCGCGAGTTTTCCGGATGGCACGACGGGGATGATTCACGATCGCAAAACTCGCAACAAATCACGTGCCTGCGCGCAGCTACCGAGCAACTGGCGAGCGAGTAGTACTGCTGCATTATCTATAGGCCGGCCACTACAAACGGTGCGGCCTCGGAACAGAGACAGCTAATTATTTAGACACGCTCGGACGCCACCCCATCGATCACTCCAACAGCAGTTCCTCTGCCAACCACTCCCCCCCCCTCCCCTTCCCATCATCCTCCGTAACCCCACAATCTGCATTCCATACTGTGAAACAGAGGGCTGCCGAGAGAGAGAGAGAGAGGAGAACATTCGACTTTCGATCATTTCGACCCATCTTCATCCCCTAACTAAGCCAAACGATTATGCCAGCCATAAATTCTCGTTCAACAGTCACTTAGTCACTCTTCTCATTGACGCCCTAACAAATTAAAATCACCCGATGAGATCTAATTTCCATGTTGCCTCTCCTCCTCCTCCTCTCTTTCTCTCAACGAATTTCCGTAAAATTTCCAACTAATGTATACTGTAATATAGCTAGGTTGCGAGCCCGTTGGGAGGTATAACTTGGGGGGTATTTACTGGAAAGCCCGTAGATCTTGGCTGATATTACGTTGGAAAGTCTACAGACATGTCTTACGGCGTCGTATGCCTGCGACGGATAATTTAAAGACCCGGGGAGGCGGAGGGTAACAAGGGGGTGACTATAGCGCGAGGACAACGCAATTAAGTAGATACAACAGGCTCCGCTACTTAATCATTTTATTCCTCTCGCAACCTCCTATCCCCAACCTACCATAATTATACCGACTTGATCAAAACACCGTAGCCTGCACTCTGGCCTGCAATCTCTTTTCAAACTATATATATATATATATATATATATATATAGACGACACTGAGAAATCTCTTTCCAAACAGTTGCACACAGTTTTCTTTGCCAGATTTTACTGGAGAATTTCAGGTGTTTTGCTCGGCGTTTTAGTGAATCATCGCTTATTTCCCTATTCACGCTGGATGTTTGATCGAAACTCTGGGATGGGAGAGCAGGTAGGGGAGGGGGAGGGGGAGGGGTTGTTTGGAAAATCCGCAGCTGTTGGAGAATCACGGAGAAGCATAGAGTATACTTGGCCACCGTGTCGGTGTGATTATTATTACTCGCCTCTGATTGGGAAAGGCCCAAAGTTTTGCCAAAGGCTCCACGCTCACGTACAGCGGTATAGTATCGTATATATATATAGGATAATGTGCGAATCAGGCGATATAATGGGTCATTATGCAGGATCGATGTTGCGGAAGGCGATTCGTAGGGCATACGGCCGATGCTCCGCGAAATATACTGGAGTGCATTCTGCAGTCCGCGTGCCCTCCCCTCTCCCTCCCTACCTCACCCTCTGACTCTCTCGTTACGCTTGCGCCAAACAGTCTTCTTCCATCACTGCGGACTCATCTACGCGTGTGCATGTATGTGTGTGTTTGTGTGTGTGTGTGTGTTTGGCAGAAGAGCACTATAAGCCACGACGTACACGTGCGCACACGGAACTTCTATAGCCTCGATGTATATATGCTTTACATGTATATACACTATATATATATACATATGTATACATTAGAGCATCGTTCGCTTAGGCGGATCGTGTTTGAAGCGTAACCGAAGGTTCGCGCTCCGTGAAATTAAAATCAACCACCTTTAACGGCGCAATCTCTATTCCGGCGCGCGACCTTTTCGCTCTGTAGCGCCAACTTGCCACCGAGATACGTCGATAATATCTTCCTGGCACGAAGATATTAATTTCGTTGCCCGAAGGCGCCGACGGAGACTGCTAGGTCGGTACAAGTCGGTGGAAAAAAGACGTAAGAAACGTGATTTTGAGGTTTTCAGGGGGTTGATGACAGAAAGAGAGAGGGAGTGGGTGGATGGTAAATAAAAAATGACGAGCATCTGTATAGTCTGGCCAAACGAGAGTATCGTGGAAGCATTACGGCGGTGGTTGCCAGGGTGGGGGGGGGGGGGGTGTATGTCGGCAGTGATTTAGTTGGGAAACAAGTTATAACAGCATGCTCCGAGCGAGCGAGCGCGAGACGGCGTAACGTTGAACAATGCAGGGCGGGCGGCGTGGCGCCGCGGGCGCCTTCTTTTATAGGTCGTAAGAGCGATCAACGTCGAAGAAACGACGCCTTAAGACGTACTATGTAAACGTCTCTTATCGACCAGCACACAGGCGTCGTTGACGGCGTGCCTCGAGCTGCACCATAGGCGATCCACCGCGCCACTTCTTAGCCCCGTCGCTCGCTATTTATTTAGCCCCTTTCATAAGTGCCGGCACGCGTGAGTCGCGAAACCATCTACGGATTACGAAACTTTCCCGCCGACGAAATAACGACGGATCGACCCGTGCACCTGACGCGAAAGCCTCTTAAATTATTAACCTTTGATTTCTACGTCCAACGCCACCCCCGATAGCTCTATATATAGTCTCGTTCCTCTATTTTTTCTCGTTTACGATATAAGCTTTATTATTGTATAATACAGATTTATCGAGCGAGCATCGAGTTTGCTCGGCAATTTTACCGTCGGAGCTGTTTCTTGAAAAAACAAAAGATTGTGGCGCGAGGTTTAAATCGGTAATCGAACGTAGTCGTGGTGGGGTGGTTAGTTGAAATTTTCGCAGTTGTCGTCGTCATCCAGCGGCAGCAGTTCGTCTTTTTCATCGGTGTGGTTGGAAATTCTTCGCCTCCGACGACGACGACGACGACGACGACGAGGAGGAGGAGGAGGAGGAGGGGGAGAAGGAGGAGGAAGGACGGTGGCTTCACATTTCAGGCCGGCGTGCATGCACTGGCAACGCCATTGCTTCTTGGTGCCATCATAAATAACCGTGGAACGCGCATTATTTCACTCGAGTCGCGCACTGAGTTTTGACTCGTGACAGTGAAATATGGAGCGGCAGCGGTCCACGAATCAAGCGACGAAAGAACTGTTTATGGGCCAAGTATTCGTTTGGCACTAACGCATTTTCCCAAAGATTATATAGGCAGCGTTACCTGGCCGATTTATTTCATCGTTGATCCCTACCGCGAGCATCTGTTTCTGCTGCTCTCGAGCTGCGAAATTTCACTGGCTCCTCCCGCCGCGCCGCACCTTGCCGAGGGTGGAGGAAGGCTGCTGCATCGTGATTTTAGCTATTTATTTCCTGCGATAGTAAAAGCGAACTGGGATAGTTTCCAATGGACGCTTTGAGGCTTTCAAAGTCTAGAGTTTCCTAGGAGTGATTTAGGAAAGCAGGAGGAGGAGGAGGAGAGTTGGTTGCGATAAATCGAAGCCTTTACGATCAAACGGTATTTCGAATAATTTTATTGTGGAAGCAGCAGGCATAGCTATTGCGTCGTAACATTTTTCAAGGATCGGCCGGCGATATCAGGAGAAGATATAAAACTTTGAAGTACGACTTTGGAATTCAGTTATCTACGAGGTGTCGTCTCGGGAGAGGCCAGGCCAGTTGTTTCTCGTGAGCGGTGTGAAACAGAATCGGACGTGATGTGCTTCGAGGCCATCTAAATCAAAAAGAATATTTGCATCGGTAAAACTTATGGAATTCAGTTTCCCTTTGAAGCGATCTCTCCGGGGGATCACCGAGTTCATTCAAAAACTTGATTGCTCCCGTTTACGCACCCGTAAGCAACCAGCGCCTGGCAAACAATTTTCATGCAAATTGCAATCTCTACTTTTTTCATTTTCCCCTTTTTCACCAAGAATATTCCATGCTTGCTGCTGCTTCCTTCGGGGATCGAGCTGACCAAACGATTGGCCAGCCATGATCCGGGGGGAGGGGACCATAGGATTTGCAGGAGTCACCCTACGAAACGTTCTCTTTCAGTCGTTCCCGGGAATAAAAACTATTCTCCGAACTATTCTCGAGGTATCAAACGGGGAGCTCGTGACTTTGGTCAAGCCGATAGGATTGTCGTTTTACACTTTTCTCATTCTTATCGGCTCGTGCCAAAAACCAAATAACGTTGAAAGAATTTTTGTCCAGTATAAAAGAGGAAATCACTGTGGTATCAAAGACGTCAAAGTATTGAGAGAGACAGGGAGAGAGGGAGAGAAATGTTAGAAGAAAGAGTAGAAAGTGATAAAGATATAGATACGCAAGTATATATATATATATATATATATATATATATAGAGAGAGAGAGAGAGAGGGAGAGAGAGGAGTAGAGAGTAAACTCGTTATAATTGAGCCCCAGCGGCCTTTCCGTTTATCCGACGATGATCAAAGGAAAACTTTTCTTCCAACGCGCCATGCTGCCCACTTCCCGAGTCGAGTCCCGCTGATCACCGGATCTGTCGGGTTTGCTGTTATTTAAACAGGACGACGATTGTGTTTCCAATTTAAGATCAGTGAACATTACTAACTCGGATCTGAAGCTGACTGTTTGTACCGATTCCGCCTGTGTTGACGTCCGTCCGGGGTATGCTGGTCCATCCGGTAAAGCCTCATTGATTCGACGGAAAAGAAACCGCAAGAAGGCAAAGTTTGCTGACCCGCAAGAAGCCGGTATTGCGGGAAATGATAATATGGTTAAGGAAAGGGGAGAAAAAATCAATGAATCTACTCGGAGGATGAGGAATTCGGGATGTTAGCTGGCAGGTTGCAGGGTTATAAGGTTATGGGGAAGGGAACGAATGCTGGGGATGCAGCACGAAGGGAAGAAATTGTGGCTGAGAGGTTTTCAGGGTGTCGGGATGGTTCGGGCTAACGACTTCCTGATGAGGCTATGTAGACCGCAACTTCTTCGTAATGGACTAACCTGTGTCCCCGTATCGTCCCTCTCTATCTCTCTCTCTCTTTAATGCTATCAGAAATATCGAAACAATTCTGCAGTCGCATCGTTGAAGCATCTTTGGCTCAAAAATATTTCGCCTCGATCCTCGACTCGGTTAAAAACGCTCGTCGTCTGCTCGATTGCCTTGGAAATTAATTTCTTTCATTCATACGCTGCGTCTCGACGACTCTTTCCGGTATCGGGTCCTCGAGACACAGAGTAGATTTAGCGAGGAGAAGAGAAACGGAATGTTGAGGCTCGTAAATAACTATGTACGGTATGTAGCTATATACATAGTATATATTTGCGCGAATTATGAAACAACGCGTTTAATGACGCGACGGATTCAGTCTGTTGTAAATTTTCTACGAGGCGCTGAAGTTTTAAACCCTCTCAGAGCCGCGTACCATTGTCATTCTCACTTCGTCATTCTCCGTCGCCAGTGAGAAAACTCCAAGCCCCGACCTAACTCGTTCTCTTCCGTGAAGCCTCATTGACTTTTCTCCGCACGTTCTGTACCCCCCCCCCCCCCCCCCCCGCTCCCTACCGTGTCTCTCTCTCTCTCTCTTTCTCTCCAGTATCCACGAGATACCAGAACACATTTTTCAGTTATTAGATACTCATTCCTAATTTTCACGTTGCTGCTTATAACCTCCTTTCTCATTCTCCCCCGTTCCTCCAGCGCAAGACCTTTCTTCCATTACCAACCGCGTTCCTTCTCATTCTTAAATAACACAAGCGCAGTTTCTTAGCTAACGAAAAACGTCGAGTAAATTAAAAGGAATCTTTGAAAAAAGAGCACAATAGAATCAGGATAATTTTAGAGGCAAGAGTAGCTGGATGTAAGATATCGTAACATGAAAGTTTTAAAATACCATTACTCGGGGTGAATTCATGGTGCACGTGACTTTTTTCGAATCAGGAGAGGAAAATGGCGAAACTGCAGCAGCGGGATGGAGGTTGAGGGAGAGAAGGAGAGATGGGAATGGTGGAGGAAGCTAGACGCGTTGTATCCTTAAGCAATGGCTGGGCCGTGAGGATTTTATAGAACGGTGCTCACCCACGGGATCACCCGGTCCTTACCTCTAGTCTGATTTTGACTCGAGCGGCAGACACGTTTGAAAAATGTCTCGTACGACGACAACGTTGGGACGTCAGATTTTCTCCACTGCAGCCTCTGCACTTGCACCAGTTGTCGTGTCAATGTCTTTGCATTTTTCTTATGTACTCTTTCCACTACGCTATAACATCTCGACTCGCATTGTAAAGCTTCGTTAAAACATATATATATATATATATATATATATATATATATATTCTTTCTAGAGAGCTGTCGACGTTTTCTCAAATGGAGAATCTCAAGAATTTGGTCCGAGTCTGGATTTTCCATTTTTCATGCATTTCCCACCCCCCCCCCCCTTCTCTTTTTCTGTGGCTGTATCTTTAATAGAATAACCTCGTGAGAGATAGCAAGCTCTGGCGTAGTCAATGTTAATTAATTAGGTTAATGGCCAGTCGACATTCTTCCTCACGCGATACAATAATTCTCCTAGCTTTTTTGCCGGTCTACGAAGACACAGCGAATAGAAAAGGTAAAGAGTGCAGGCTTCTTCCTCGTCATTGCGGGGATAAGACGCGTTGGAGTGTCAAAGTGCGCAGAGAATAGCTTCCCTCACCAAACTGATATCTGTAATTGCATGATAATTAGGCAAAAGTTTCTTCCACGATTAACTCGCTCATTCGTCTTAGACGGGACGGGCCGTAATAATCTGGAATATTAATGCATTTAAGTCGGGCGTAACTGTGCTTTGGGAAATTTTCTCGTATTATCACAAGTTTCCCTCTCCTCTTGGGTGAAATAGGAGGAAAATGCTTTTAATAAATAGAGTGAGAATACAGCAGGCAGGCACTCACGCGCGCTTTAAATGAAAGTTTACCCGCGCGATGGGCTGTTCCCGAAGAGGGGGATGAAGAAATTGGCAAATATGTATACCAACTGTGGCAATAACAAGTTGTGATAATTAGGTTAATGGAATGACACTCTATAGCGTAACTTTGGAGCACAATATTGCGAATCAGCGTGCTACTTTGGCACAACTGTTTAATACAAATAGTGCAAATAATTTGCAGAGTGCTCATGCACCGATACTATATTCGCTATCCCCGACATACTGCTGCGAGTCTCGGTGACAATTAAGCCTTCGGTTAAATAGTAGTAAATTCGTGTTGGCGGTGAGGAACTACAATTTCCAATGAAACTAGTTGAAGCAAGTTTTTGGCAATTGATAGTAGTTTGTACAAAGTTCGCCGAAGGAAACGCGCGAGATTATACTGCTTTTTGAATTTACTTACGAGATACCTATATTCATATCGCTCGTCGGATGGAAAAACTGGGCCGAAGCATCCGAAGGCAAGTGGGATAAAAAGGATAGTGGTGGGTGGGGTGGGAATCTTTGGACTTGGCGTTATCAGGAATGACGTTAGATAAAATTCCTCGGATTAAACTGCATTGGATTTCCATAAATTATATCATGGGATATAAAGCATGCTATTCGCACACCAACACAAACACAATGAGGCGAGAGTGTGCAACTGTATATTACACGTATATGAAATAAAGTCTTGGGTAAAATGAACAAAATTTACGGGTAGATAGTGCTAATAGTTTAATGTATGGCAGCATTACGCGTTCTCGTTTTAATATCGCTCTGTTGATGTGCATGCATCAGCGAATATATACTGTACACACTCCTATTGACGAGTTGTTGTTTTTTTATTTTATTTGAAATGACGGTAAAACTTTGTGAAATTCAAAGCTAACTTTTCCTATTTTTTAGCTGCGAGATAAAGATACACCGTAATTGACGACTAATATTTAGTTTGGTTATCGCTCGACCGGTCTTTCCCTCTATCGACTCACGCCTGTCGGAAAAAAATTTAAAAATGAAACTCACGAGCGTGTATGACGCGTAAATAAACGCGGTGAGGGTCTGATGTATACACACGCGAAACTAATACACTAACCTGCAAGTGCTTATTAACCGTCTCTTTCTCGTCCTCTGGCGTCCTCTACGCAGCCATCCTTACCTCCTGAAATTAGAAAACTTTTTATGTACACCAATTTTTAACCAGCACGAGCTCTTCAGCAGTAATTACTTTTTAAGCTTCTCTTTTGCATATTATCTTCGGCGGTTGCTGCGGAACAAGCCCGTGTTGTAATTTAAAATTTGTATTATAGAAAAATTGCGGCACACTATCGTCTTTCCTTTCCCGTCGAATGACCAGACGTTATTATATCTTCCGTTTTATCCTTGCTTGCCGGATTTCAGCTTTTTAGCAAAGCACCCCCGCACAGCATCCTCCTCCCAAAAATCCTATTGGACAAGTCCGACTTAATACGTTTCATGTGGAAAAGCAGCTTTCCTTTCGGTCCAATAGATTCAGCATCTTCCATCCAATGTCTCCCCCCCCCCCCCCTCCAACCCCACTTTTCTACTCGAAATTTAACCTTTTACGTGCGGCTCTGATTTTATATATATATATATATACAGATATCAATTGTTTCACTTACACATGCAAGGCGTACCAAAATTGCAAAGATCATACTATATAAGCTGCTATACTAATACAGTCTGAAATAAATGACACGAATATTCACAGTTAAGGCGAGAAGATTCATAGATCAACTCAGATCATGGAAGAGAAGGCATAACGACCACCGCTTGATTGTAAATGCCGACAATTTTAAGTGGAAATAATTCCCCAACGAAGGGAAGAATTTTCTAGACAAAATTCGAATAAAACAATGGTCTCTGACTTCTTAAATGAAGCAGAGCGAGACAGAGAGAGAGAAAGGGGGGGGGGGGGTTTCCCCATTTTCGAAATTGAACGCTTCCAAAAAATTGAATCCGAGGAATTCGTTCCTGGGTGGCAGTTGAAATGGTTTCCACGTATCGATCACTTGCTACGTTCGAGTCTCGAATTCCGTTTAACTTCGCGATTAAGCAATTATTCCTAGCGCCCAACTTAAATGGGGTTAAAGTTAAATAAAGTTGGAGCTTTTAGCCCTCGCTCCGTCCGTCTCCCGTCTGCTTTTTGTTCCCTATCCCCATCTTTACCTCGGTAAAAATCCATTTTCTCCCCTTTGCCACATGAACACCAACTAACGTGATTTTCTTTTCTATGTTTCAGGTGAGTTTTACGCGAAATTTCGACCACGTTACCAAGGACTGCAATTTCAGCGAGATCGTAAGTAGAGATTATAACGCGATAGCTAAATTAAAATGGCCATGAGACGACGTACAAAGTGAACGGGTTAACTTTACCTGGAAAACCTTTTCCGCCCAACGTCCGACGATTCACGAACATTTGGCGAAAACATTTTTGCATACGAAACATTTCCAAAGTTCTTCTCAAAGTACAGATTCACGAGTATCGGGTGTATAACCATTTGAGAAGAATATCCTGTGACTCGGGGACGAAACTTGAATACTCTTCAGCTGTAACGTACGTAATACATGCAATCCTCTCCTCTTTCTACATTTTTCCGGTTGGCCACGTCTCACACACCCTGTACATATGCATATTCATATATATAAATGACGATAATAAAAGCGATATAATAGGGTAAATAATAAAAAGACGGAGGTGGCAGCACGGATGGTGGATAGAAGAAGCAATCGCAGGCAGGACGGACGGCGTTACGGGACGTTAATCGCCCTTCGAACAACTTCTCGTCGTTGAAACGCGAAGCTGTATTCGCGTGCTGCGCCCTCGAGTATATCAATTCCTCGAGCGGTCATTACGTCCCATAAAATGATGACATTTTGTTTTAAAAATGTTCCCAATTACAAACAGCAATTTTCAAGTATGCTCCACTGTTTGCCGAGTTTTAACGACCTGTCATGCGTAATTAACATCGTTATCGCCATCGCCAATCTTATCCCCGCGAGATTTTCACTGGCGTGACGTCAGCGTCCGACTCGGCGTGGGTGCCGAAGAGCCGACGCCATTGCCGCAGCGGCGGCGCTATCTCAACGGCAGAGCCAAAACTGACTCGTGCCAAATGGAAAAGGCAAGCTCGTTGTATTCTAAAACCCGGTAATTTTCCCTTCGCGTTCTCGATACCCGAGCAGCACCGGCCGCGCGATAACGACCAGTTTTCCAATGACAAACTTTTCAGGTACGGAAAACTTGCGCTAAAAAGAACCTAAGCTGCCAGGGGAATAGAAGTTTTCGCTGTTTTTGAAACAGGCCATTCCGTTACGAAACACGCTGCAAGGATACTCGCCTGCTGAAACTTGCTTCTTTTTTTTCGTCGCCAGGAAAACTTAACGGTCTTTCTAGAGGGACTGGAATCGCCTCGGTGGTCCCTTCCTATTTACTCGGACAATCGGGTTAAATTTCATTTCGTTAAGAAAGCGTTATTAAAGGCACCATTGGAATGGCTGCTGGTGCGGCGACCACGTGGTCCAATGGCCACCGCGTCTGGATGGGAAGTCGGAGGAGGGAAAGGGTCTTTCGCAGTGCTTGCGCACCAGAGCCAATTCAATAGTTGGATGAACACAATAAAATAATACTGGAATCTCTTTTTCCTTTTCCGCCTCTCCGTATGCAACCCGCGCTCAATATTTGCGCGTAAGGACGTAACTTATGCCATTTGAAAATTCTGTGGATAGTGCTTTCGCTGGTAGAGACATTCCTGCGATGTCTCCCTTGCCGATCCCCCCCCCCCCTTACCCAATCCCTTACAGCAGCACTCTAACGCGCAACCACTACCTACAACTTGCTACGTTTCGCCAACTAACTTGCAAAATTCTTTTCTCCCGCTAAGCTTTACGCTCCTTCGCGTCAGTGTATATAGGTGTGCATGTATATACATACACACACACACATATATATATATATATATATGCAGAGGAATGTACTCGAGTTACAATCACCCATACAATATCGTAGAAGCTGACTATGCAATCTGTTCCTCGTTCGCTTGTATTAAACAATTTTAATATTAACGCAAAAGTCGGGAAGAGAAAGAGCTACATATATATATATATATATCACTAGGTAGAGAGTACTTGTATCGCCAGCCGTAGTAGTCACGGAGAATTGGAATAAAAACGGGTTATTTTTCACGTAGCAGGATGATATAGTGTTTCTCACACGTAGGGAGTCCCTCGCTATTATGCAGGCCATTCGAGCTTCTTTTGGCATGTCGAGTATTAAATTGCGACATCCTCGCAGTCTGCTCCTCGCGCAGCATTCAGTAAGGAAGCAGAGAAGTGGTGGGGGTTATCCCTGAGTAATATAGCAGAGATTATAAAGTGGTTCCCTCGTTCGTGCGTAATAGTCGTGGTTGGTGACGCTGCTCGAGGTAGGAGAGGGTATATCGGTGGTTACACTCGACATCCTGACACAAGCCAGATTGCAATATACTATTATTTTGCCACTCGTCGTCGTCGTCGTCGTCGTCGTCGTCGTCCGTCCTTTCCAAGTCCGGTATTCCGAACGATCGAGATATCCAGCCAGCTTGCTCGAGTCTAGCTTTCAAGGCCACCCCATTGTCCTGTGCCTTTCAGCCTCGGAAATGAAGTAATGGAAGCGACGGGATCCTCTCGCGAGAATCTCATTCCTTCCATTCTCTTCCATCCCATCCACATGCTTCGTGTACGCGCACTCGTGCACCAGGAGAGCGTATACGAAATAAAATCAAGCTCGAGATAAGCATCCGCGAGCTTGTGTGCGAGGATGAAGAAGCAAAGGAAGGAGAGAGACCGATGTGTGATTAGGGGGGGGGGGGAGGCGTCGATAAATTCATATCACAAAGCTTCTATCTCTTAAACCATCAGTGGCCTTCGGTTTCCTTTCCCTCCCCCTCCTCCGTATATACTCACGCCTACTTTTGCCACGTTTGACCGAACCACACTGGACTCCTCGCGTGCTTCGCGTGGCTTAGAAATACAATAAAATTGTTCTCGACGCGCAGCTTGTCCCGATCCTCCACGGGGTAAAAGGCTTTCGCTCAGAGATTTCGAGTGGTAATTTATTTCCGGACGCGAGTGCCGTCTGGAGTGCGGCGAACGACGACAAAGGGAAACTATCTTCTCGAGTCTCGTCGTCGATGTGTCGACCTACGTTCTTGCTCACCGAGCCTTATTCCACCTCGCTTTTTTTATTACTGCTACTGCAACTTCTTCTTCTGCTTCTTCGAGCTATTTCTTCCACTTTCTCGAAAACTTCCATTTCGCTTCCTCTCCTCCTCCTCCTTTTTCTCCGGACTTGACTCAACCCATCTTGGATTTTTCCCATGGATTCTCGAGGATCCTCGCTCCGTGACTTTGTCGCCACAAATTAAGATGAGAAATCAGACACGGGTGCACTCGTGGTAAGGTCCATTAAAACTTCCGTATCAGTTCGAATTCGGCGCCTCCAGGCGTCAGAGGCAGCCTGTCTTACTTGCAGTTTGACCCGCTGCGACAGGTTCTCCCTGTTCCTGATCGTCCTAAAATTTAATATTTCATGGGAGGAGACTCTGGATGGACGTCTCTAGCACTACCACGCTTATCCCGAAGCCCCGTCATCTCGCTAATTAACATTGAATATTAAAGAGTTTTCTGTTTTTGCCAATTTGCCGAGGGATGGTGGAAGGGGGGGGGGGGCGGATCGACGAGTTTTTCTCACAGTGCGATATAAATGCTTCGCCGGAGAAATGGAGAGAGAGAGGGAGAAAGAGTGAAAGGATTGTCGATGGGAGGGGCTTGGTATCGCCTCAAGGTGTTGCTGCTGGATGCTCCGATGCTTGGTGCATTTGAATTGAAAGCGAGTGGTGGTGGTATTGGTCGACTCGTCACGCACTGAATAACTCGGGTAGCACTAGCTTCGTGCGACGTGGCCGATATCGATCGGGTTCTGCTGCCTCGGACACGCTCCGCCGTCTATTCGTTGCTTGCTTCCTGCTAAATCCGACAAGAGCCTAATACCTGCATCATGCACGTACACACGTGCACGCACACGCTTCACGAGCGACCGATCGTCTAATTCTAGTCCAGGCTTCTCCAAATCTATCCAGTGGTGCGTGGTCCATTTTCACGATCAGCCGATATAGAGCGCTATACCAGCGACCATTGGTAGCCGCTTTTATCTCCGTGCTCCCTGCTCCCTGCTCTCCCCCCCCCCCCCCCTCCTCTACCTCTTTCCAAGTATCTTTTTTTCCCCTCTTATTTCCTAGTCAGACTCGACACGTATCCAGCACACACAAACCGACCGACTTTTCACTTATTCAAGGTGAAAATGCTATTCAAAATACTCTCTGGCTTTTCTTGTTGTTTCGGCACTCGCGCGCGCTTACCTTTTTAACCCTCCTTTTTTTGTTCCGCCGAACCGAATACGACATTCATGGCTGGATCAAAAATGAATGGCGCGGGAGTATTAAAGTTTGCGTTGCGCACCGGAATGAAAATGTATCGTTATTGCTACGAGGGGAAGATCATGCCAGCTAAATCACTTGCCTTTTTCGCGCCGCGAGAAATTAAAGTTCTTTTTAATTGTTTTAATTAAATCAACTGCTCTCGGCAAGGATGAAATTTATCGTCGGCCCGAGAGAGATCCATGTTGAAAATCATTCAATTTGCGGAATTAGTCGGGGGGAACGGAGAGATGGGATTTTTCGAAGGAGTGGAACACGGTGAATGTAAGGCAGGCAGAGCCATCAGGCAGGGCTAATGTACGGCAATTCCTCAAAATGGGTGACTTATTTTTTCGCGTAGCCTCCGAGTTTTCCTCCTCGAGTTGCAGGAAAGTCTCTCCCGGATGTTTCATCGTATAGGTGGGCCGGGCCGCCACCGCCGCTCCGAGGGCAGAAATAAAGGCATTCTTTTCCACTCCTCGCACGTATTCGAAGCCACGTGTGGATCGCGTATGTAAAACGGGCCTCGTACGATTCGCCGCGATACTCGAGCAGGCAGAATGGGGAGAGAAAGTCACGTAAAAGCGTTATTAAAAACGTGCCAGTAGGGTGGTGGTTTTCAGGGCCAATAAGCCTCGACCTTATCTGACTTCCGGCGAGAAGTGAAAAATGCAAAACTATTGCTCTCTCCTCCCGTTCGGTCATTCCTTAAACCCCAGTTTTTTAGGGATTCTTCTTCAACGTTGAATCTTCTCCCATTTTTTCAACGGAGACGACGCAGTTTTTCAGATTCTCCGCGAATTTATCCCTCCCGAAAGTTCTTTTCGCTTTCTCTCCTGGGAGGACGCCATTATCCCTGCCTTCCTTCCCTGCTCGATGAGTTACCCCCCCCCCCCTATCCCCCCTCCCGAAGCCTGATTGACGGTGTGGAAAACTGCAGCGGAGCTCCATCGTGTATCGACTTCCTTCTCGCCACTCAGTCAGGATTTTCATCCTGATCTCTATTTTTACCCACCTCTTCCTCTTTTACTCTTTTCTAATTACTATCCCTCTGCGAGTAACGCTCCTTAGAATCCATTGGCTTATTTTTACGATTTTCAGTCTTATATATGTTCCGCAAGGCTGCCAATATCGACTCGCTCTATGAATCATTTGGCGCGTTTTTGCCTCTACCTATTAACGGTTTATGGAAGTACCTTGTGATGATGGTACTGGAGAAGAGGGATATTATATATCGGCATAGAGAGAGAGAGAGAGAGAGAGAGAGAGAGAGAGCGAAGCCTAGAAATAATTAATTTCAGCAGTGGTCATTTGATTTGCATGAGCCTATTACTAGTGCTCAATGGTCCGAGTTTCGCGAAGCATCAGAGACTCTCTCTCTCTTCCCTCTCCCACTTTACATGGGGAAATGTGGATTTTATATAGAGCCAGATGGTGGGAATAGCGATCCCCGTTCCAGATCCACCTACTCCACGTAATTTTCCATAATTTCTTCGTAAATCATACACTTGGCCCGATTTGCCCGGCCATTGATCGTTAACGGGATCATTATAGATCAGTAGGATTGATCGTGCATAATGGACCAATAACGAGGAGCATTTCTGCTAATCGTAGGTGATTATAATTGATCTATCATTTATCGATTGTTCATTATACTCGATTTATTATTGGTTTTCGTCAAAAACAATCCAGATGGTATTGAATTTTTCATGATGATGAAATATCGGGGAGCGCGAGAGTGTCGAGGTTATACTCGCAGTTTTTTAAAATCGCATTGTGACGAGAGTGGGAGAGGGGGAGGAGAGGGAGAAAGAGGGGGTGAGAGGGCTCGACTGCAAATCCTTCAACTATCAGTCGATTGTTTTCGTCGAGTGGAAGAAGTATTCGAAGCTGGGCGAGGAGACTGGTACAGGGCACAGGGATCGCATTATTCAGACGATTCAGAATGCCCGAGCGAATTGAACTCTCGCTCTGTGAAACGTGCAAGCAGGCGAGCATCAGGGTCGGAGGTCGAGTTCGGGACTTAATTGCTCGGCGAGAAAAAGATAGCTACGAGTTAGGGGGGGGGGGGAGGGGTTGGAGGGGGAAGGGGGAAGGGTGGAACGAGCACGTCGGGAATCCTGCGAGCTCGGTGTCTCCAAACACCATCCGTCGACACTTTTTGCTCTCTCGCCTCTTCGTCTCTCAACGGTTTTGCCTCTCGCCTTTGCTGCCCCCACCGCTCTCCTCTCCCCCCTCCTCCGACCCACCAACCCCAGCACTGCTTAGCCACGAAATTTGCCTACGCAACTTCGCACGGAAATACTCGCTCCTTTCTTATCTCAAAGCCACCATCTTCCCATCGCTTTTTCCACGGAATACCACCGAATATCACTCGATCATCGATATATATATATGTAATGATTGAACAAGTCGAGATAAAAATAGAATGCCATTAAAAATTAGCATTCTCGAATCTGCGTGAATAATCGGGAGATCGAGTTTAATGGAATGGTAGGTTATTCATGGGATGGTAGCCGAAAGTTATTTGTGTAGTAGTGGTGGTGGTGGGGAATGGAAGGAGACAGGAAGTGGAGATGATCGGCGTGAAAGTTTCGGCCGGAGCGGCGTGTCGGGCGGAAGAGTTGACGAGGTCGAATTATCGCTGTGCGAATTCGAAGCTGATGGGAGAGTCGGTCGAATTTAATCGCGCGAGAGAGCATACTCGTGTCGGGCGTCAGGGACTTGAAACGCGCGTGTCGCGCCAGATGACAACGATTCAGGAACGCTTTCATGCCTCGCATAAACGCCGCGCGCTACTTGCTCCCCGCATGTTTACGTAATTTTTTTTCTGCCTCGCCTAGCTCTCCTTTCTTCGTCGCCGCGCGGTCTCTACTATTACTCCTCTGCGTGCAGTATCAGTGAAAGTTCTCGCAGCTTCGCGCGTTGCTTACACCGGATATAGAAGACTCCCGACAACCACTTCCAATATTTCCAAAGCTCTACCGCCCGATATATAACTTTCTTCATTATTACTTTTTCCCCCTGACTTCTGTATATATGTACTGTATAGGATATAATACATGTACCTTTCGAATTGCAACAAACCCTGCACCATCCGTTGGATAATGAAACGTTTCACTCCCCTCTAAACGCTTCCACTGCGTTGCTACTCTGCAGACTTAAGGAAATCCATATTTTTTGCCAAACGGTCCAATTAAACAGAACACAGCACAAATGCTCCGTTTGTTTGGTAATAAATATCTATCTTCCAGCCACTGGAATATTTTTAATACCATCTCATTCTCTCTCTCTCTCAGTTTCGCCCACTTTCAATCCCGGCGATTGCCGTTTCGCCGTGTATTTTTCCAGATCTCTCAATTCAACGTATCGCAAGGAAAATAGAAAGTATACACACACACACATATATATATATATATATATACGTATAGCTCTGCTCGGCGAGTACAAGCAAAACGTCTCGTTTTATTTTTAACTCATTGTGCTCCGGAGAAGCAGATTAATCTGGACTGGGTTAATCGAAAATCGATTACTGAATGAAATATCACGTATCGGTGGATTTGTTTCGGTAGCCGCGTCGTCGTGTAGCTCCTTATTGCTTCTCTCATTTTTATTAGTTCGATAGAGGAGAAAAAAAGTGCTCGAATGTGGAAAATCGTTAGAAATATCGTGCTTTAATCTACGGAGAGTAGAGAGGGCAGGCGACAAATTCAGCTGCAAATGCGGTACGTCGAGATAGTTTTGTGTGGTGAAATCAGTGCCCCAGACCGAGCACGGTTATTCACAATCGAGACTTCCAATCAAGAGTATGAAAGCTTGCCGGTTCAATTCCACCTGTTTCATCGGGAAGGTAGAGAGCCGGAGAGCACGCTGCAGTATTCATTACTAAATATTTGAATTTATAATCGAAAATATATCTGTAGATTCCTCGTCGTGGCAAAATCAACAGATCATGCGCGTATAACGGTTTCCCATCTCGTTATAATCCGGCCAACGGGTTACTCTGAATTTTCTCGTCAGATTGCATTAGGAAAAATGGTTTGAATTGAGCTACGTATATGTATATATGCGCTACATCGCTGCACGTATATATATATATATATATATATATATATATAGAGAGAGAGAGAGAGAGAGAGAGGACATAACGCTCCCTGCGAGGAAAACGACGCGGTTCCTTCTGGTCGATCGGGAAGTAGGCAATACCGGCAGTATAAATTCGCGCGATTCCTCCTCCTGCGCACTACTCCTATACATATATAGGTGGTACCGGTATACTCTTCGTTTTCCAACAATATCGATCGGCAGAGGTCTCTGCCAGGTAGAAAGCGGAATTGTACGTAAGCAAAACTTACGAGTCTCTTGGTTGGTTTTGCTGGCTGGCTGGCTGGCTGGAATGAGAGAGAGAGAGAGAGAGAGAGAGAGGAAGGGGGTGTGCTCGGGGCAGATTGCGTGGCCTAAGGAAATCGTAAACTGATCAAGGCTACGTTCGGGCTTATTGGTTTCGAAAACTCGGGTATAACTCATAATCGAGCGGTGCTTTGCTGGAATAGTGAGCGGAGGGTAATGAAGAAAAGAAGAAGGGGGTGGTTGTTGAAGAGTTGGCTGCTGCCACTCGGCCTGCGCCGCCGTGTTCCGGGGGTGATAAATCCCGGGGTTGCGCCACCTCTCGCTTTCCGCTGCCTTCAACTTTTTAACTCTCGCAACTTTCTTATTTATGTGCGGCACGTACAGGAATAGATTTTACCCGCTAAACTTCTTCTTCGAGCAAAGTAACCAAAAACTCCCCTAGTTCTCGAGCGATGCTGCTTCTGCTGTTATACTATAGGCAGAGCTAGAATCAGTCGCTAAAAACCTCTCGACGGAACCTTCGCATATCGATGCATCGGCTGCCGAAGGAAGCCACCGAGGAAAATTTTCCTCCCCAGCGTTGAATTATTTTTCGCGAACGTCCCGCAGTGCTCCTCTTGAATCAAGAGAGTGCAATGATGGCTTGGAAGCTTACATCGCTCCTGAATTATCAAACAGTGCACTCCGCTTTCATCCTATTCGCCCCCTTCAGACACTTGCCACTATACTCCGCTATTCGTACGACATTATTCAGCCCTGGCGTAGACTGTCGGTTAAGAAGGGATCCCCCCACTGCACACGCACGCTGCTCGATCGCGTTTACGAATAATTAATGGAATTATCATTCCAAAGCATCGCCCCGAGGTACCATCAACCGCCGACTAATGCTCCTATGGAAAATTCTAAATAACTCTACCGTATACGCATTTGGAACTCGGGCGACTCGTGAAATGTTTTTTATAATTGTAACGCAGGTGGAAGATGGGTGGAATGAGGTTTTGGGTCGTTGCTTCCGGTGCTAGGTGGTCCGAGAGGATGAGGGGGGGGGGGGTAGCAACAACATCCCCAAAAGCATAATACTGCTTGTCCCGTGGTGGAATGGCTGACCAAACGGAGCCACAAATTCGCTGGTGCTTCCGGAACCCTTAAGGTCCAGAGCCTCGTTACTTTGGTAGCCGTATGTACTAAAGCGTGTCTTTATACGTACGAGTGTTTGTGCCCGTGGTTGTATACTTGTTTCTGTGGTAGGCTTTCACCTAGGCCAGACTCTCTCTCTCTCTCTCTCTCTTGGTTGCTCGCAAGCTGAAAACGAAGGCTGCGCGAGCGAGCGAGCGAAGAGGAGGAAGAGGTAATTCAGGGCCTGGTGTAATGGCTGGTATGACCGTGCTGGGAGTTGGATGAATGTACGTTCTTCGGTTTTCGCAAGAGGCGCGCGTGCGGAGATTCCTATGGGCTCCAGGAACTTGCCGCTTGCTCATAAAATGCAAACGGGCAGCAAGTTTAAGTTTAGACAGCCCTCCGGCGTTCTCTGCCATCCCGCGACTCTGGCGCTACCCCAGTCACCCGACCTAACCAACCACGACCGACAATAATGAAATCCATAAATCCGTAAAAGCACGCGGAACAGGCCAGCCTCTCTCGCTCTCTCCCTCGAATCTCCTTCTGTTTTCCTCAGACTGTGGCTGCTCCTCCTCCTCCACCTTTCTACGGCTTTAAACACCACCATCCTCCTCAAGCCTATACTCCTTCTTCTTCTTCTTCTTCTGCTCCTCTATTCAACCACCAGTCTTCCCTCTTTTATTCATTCGTACATACGTACACGTAAGTATATAACGTAGCCATATATCGATTCCGGCCTCTCTGCTACGTACGGGCTTGGCAAGACGGCGCCGCAATAACTTTTCGCTTAATCTCGCGAGAATGGCAGCTCTTGGACACCTTCGCGTTACTCTCGAAGAGATTCGTAATGCTTACCGGCATGAATAATGCCTCGATTTCCGGAAAAGCCAGCTCGGCCCATACTTTTTCAGTTAATCCGACATTTCCGAGTAGTTTTGAGATAGTTTCCGCGGACGTCACCGTCACCGTCACCGTCGAGACTCGAGACCCGTCGCGTTTCACGGAAATACTCGATCTTTGCATTTGCCCGCTTTGTCAGACTGGCAGAAAAGTTTTCGCCCATCGAATCGATCATTTTTGGCGAGAACTCGTGCTTTTCGGGTCGTTATTCTCATCTGACCTCCTCGATGGCGTTGCAGGTGGGGGTGGTATACGCGTAAACCGTGTCCTTCCCGATACAAGGTAATTAGGCGATCCCGCCAAGGCTCATAAATTTCCCATGAAATTCGCCATTCGTAGCAGCCTTATCTCCCGCAGGTTCCGTCGGGCATATCCAGCAGCGTTGCGTATATATATATATATATATATATATATACGCACAGTTGCAACTGCAGCTGCAATTGTAACTGCAACGCCAAAACCGCGTGGCATATAAGCCTCGGGGGTAATTAGGGAGCGCGGCAACGAGACGTTGCGGAAAATGGAGATATCGAACAATGCGATCATCACGCCTGCCAGCAGCCTCCCTTTTGCTTCTCTACCATCTCGCTCTTTGTTCTTTTTACCCGACCAAAAACCCCTATACCCACCCTCGCTGCTCCATACTTTTGTCATCGTACCCGTTTTACGCCACCATTTCGCTTTTATTCCGCTCCAAAGATACTCCGCCATCTCGTCCTTTCTCCCAACTTTTTTTACACCTTCCTTTCTAGCCCCCTCCCCAAAAATACCATCAGCAGCGACATACGGCTCTTGATTTAGAAAGTAAAACCCGAAGCATTGACTCCTAGCTTCGGCTTCCCAACTCCTCGGGACGTAAAAAAATTTATGTCACTCCTCTGCTGTATACGATCACGCTTGTTTCTCGCGATTTGCTCCGTGTATCCATGGATCCATCCCATTTCGCGTCGGGGAGTGATAAAGCTGGAAAAGCCGCGACACTGCCGTCTATGGAATCCGCCGCCTACTACTTCTTCGCACGTCCATTTGCTTCTTCATGGACAATTTCAGTGGCATTCGCACGATTTTTAATAACGTCCAGGGACTCGGAGTTGGCTCTGCGTATACGATGCCTTACGAATTATTTCGTAGGGTCCTCCTCGTCGTAATTACAGATGACGTTTGGAAGCTAATAGGTGATCGGTGAATCTATACTACTGTGGAGGAGGAAATCCTGTGTTAATCACTGGCATTCCATATTCACTTTTGGATCCCCAGCAAACCACGATGGTACAAAATGCGCATTATTGTGTTTTCTCGTCATCCGCGTGACGTTCATGCGGGCAATCACGGACTCTCTTCTACAAAATAAAGGGCACCAAACATCTCGAAGATACGGGCTTAACTTTGCGATTGGATCCACCGTCTGACGCTTATGTAAAGAAATGGTGCTTCTTTGATGATTCATATTTTACCGCGCTTTGCCTTGCCATAGAGGGAACCACTGTAGATGGTGGATTACATAACAGAGCACACGTTCAATGGAATAAAAAGTGAAAGATCTGATATAAAGAAATTTAATTAGGAAAAAGTGACGAAGGAGTGAACAAAAAGATGATACATAGGGAATAAACTTTACACATCGTTTCTTTGTATATGTTTAAAAATGTAAATGTATTTGATCATTGTAATACAGTGTGTAATAAATAAAATATTCTTTACTTTGTTTACAGAGAAATATTATCTAGCTTATCTTTTTCAAATGCTATATAAATAAAAGAAAAATTTGTTTTATATATACTTTTTTTCTTCGGAAACGCGTGAGTTTAATTTTGCTAGTCGAGAGAGAGAAAAAAGAGAGAGGATAGTTTTAATTTTTTTGTTCCAAGTGTCGGCTATTATCGGTGTATTGCGTGTGAGGGTTGAAACAGTTGGAACGGGTGGAGGAGGGAGGAGGAGGAGGGGGGGGGGGGGTCTGTGACGCGTGCCGCAGCGATGCATCACAGGACCGACGGGAATCGCAGCGTTTCACTTCGAACGGTCACAAATCACAGCAGGGCCGCTCCTCTATTCCACCTGTGCTATTCAGCTACATTCTTGCGCGGCTGTTACGCTTCCGGTTGACTGCTGGTCACTGCATGCTAGAGCCACGTTGCGATAGCAACGCTCGCTATTGGCCCGCCACACCATTTGCACAGAATGTTCCTGCTCCCTTTGCAAACAACAACGTCGTTGCAAGAAATCATCCGTGATGCTGGTTCGACGACTCATTGAAAAACTCTTTTCAATATATATATATAGTTAGAAAATTTCTACGCGAAAGTGTCGAATCTCTGAAAGAAACTTTTCTTCCCTTATTATATTTCCTCCGTTAAACTGGCGAGCGTTAATCGTTGTCGCTGTATTCCAGGAGTATCTCAGCTTTAATCAACTGTTTTTAGGGTTGTTACACTGGACCGTTTCTACCTTGCGAGCCATATCGACTCGGTATATACCGAAGCTCGTTGGATTAGATTAGGTTGTTGGCACGGGCTTCTTTTGCAACGAAATAAGCAAACATCTGATCTTGTAGGAGGAGGCAGGGTGCGAGAGCGAGTTGAAAATTCAGAAGCTAATTTGGGAGGGCTTGTCTTAAGGGTGTTGCGCGAAAGGACCGAGGGCTGCCGCGATGAAACGAGATAATACTATACGCAGACTCTCCCCCTTTTCTCTCTCTCTCTCTCTCTCTCTCTCTCTCTCTCGCTTACTAGTGCCTTTTCAAGGCTTCGCAAACTCATTAAAATCGTGCAAACGTGGATATTTTCTCAGCAGCCTCGCGTTTTTTCCGCAATTACAACGCCAGTGCGAAACTGGGAGGCAAAGTGCTTTTTATAGATTTATCGGAAAATCAAAGTTTAAGGGGCCGTTATGAAAGCGTATTTTAGTGCGTATATATTTCTGCAAAAACTTATCATTTCAAAGCGAGGTTCTGTGAATGACTCGATATAAAATTGTTTTACGAAATGTCAATTCGTTCCGGTTTTACTACTGCACTAGCAGTTTTACTCTTTTCCAGTGCGTTCCTCTTATTTTTTCTTAGGGATGAACCATTGACAAGTCCCGTGATGCAATCCACGCTAATTCTGTTTCCCTGGAGTCCCTTTGGATCCCCTGCATGGAATGTTAGGCGGTGGAACAGTCGATACTCTCTCTCTCTCTCTCTCTCTCTCCGTGTTTGACGTTTATCGAATTTCCACGTCGTAAGGACGAGTCCTGGATACCTGATGTCTCGCGCTGATACTGTGGCTGACTGTATTGTATCTAAATGCAAATTCGACGTATTGCCTTTAAAGTTGAAAAGAAGGAAGCAGGTAGAGAGGGAGGGGGGGGGGGGGTCCGACTTGGTTGCGGCGGGTGTATATCTAGCTGGTTCGCTCGGGCATGCCAGACTTTCCTTTCGAATCGAGACGTCACGCTCCGTAATACCGTGAGGTAATCCAATAAAAGGCTACCGCCGCGTGAGATAGGCACGAATAAGCAGTTCAGGGAAATTCCATACCGACGAAAGTAAAAGCCCGCATTAAGGAATGGTCATATTTTATCAGTGGCTCGAAGAAAAACGTATTAGCTATAGGTAAAACCTGACTTTATATATATATATATATAGGAATTGCAGAAGAGGGGCACAAGAGTATAGAGGAAAATCGGTGAATCACGAATTTGCAATTCGAGTTTAAGCGCATCTCCACTGTTAATTCGAAATCTTGCCATGCCAGCTGATTAAATTGCCAGTCATTCGGCCGGGAGTCTTGATTATTTACACTTCTTAACCGAGATTAGTCGTCGCTCTTATTACCTCTCTCTCCCTCTCTCTCTCCTTACCCCAACCCACCTCTCACTTTACCTACTAATTAATCCAACTGTGCTTCGTCGTAGCCGGATCCGCTCTCGCACAAGTTACATTAATGAAAACAAACGGCGAGGATTTCTAGATAGTATTATTATCGCACGGAATTCGTCTGGTAATTAGCTAAGAGTATCCGAAAATTCACTAAAGAGAATTCTCCATTTGCCTTATATATATATATATATATACATATATGTGCGGGAAGAAAGTTGGAAAAAAGTTTTCCGCGTTGATGCATATTACGAGATCGCGTGTGTCCCCGCGTCGCTCCAAGTTATATCGGCACGAAATCATCGCGGCGCTGCGAAAGAAAAGTTTCTTATCGCACGTGCCACGGTGGCCTCCGAGGAGGAAAAAGCGCGCCACGCTCGACCGATTTTTCCATAGAACCGCGCAGCCGCCGCTACGGCACACGGCGGCCGCTTCCAGCAGCAGAACCGCACCGCCCCCCGCGGCCCCCGCGCCGCCCCGCGTGTACACCGCCGTTCCGAGCGACGCGGAACGATCGCTCTTATTTCACCCGAACTCTCCGATTTTTCTTACATAAATCTACCCGGCGCTCGCTCGTTCCAACCTCCACCACCACCACTGTAGGAAATTGCGTCCCCCCTGTACCACTTGCCCAACTTGCGATAATTCAAGCTATAACGAGCCACGACGAATTTAGCAAGTTCGATGGAATTTTCCTAGCGGCGGGTATAAAGTCTCTTACGTATATATATTTCGGAGCAATATCTGCGCGCGAGAGAGAGAGAGAGAGAGAGAGAGAGGCTGGGTGCGATTATTAGAAGCGGAATTAACCTACGTGTTCGTGGAAAAGGTCGTTCCGGATAACGCGGTAAACAGAAATCGAGCTTTCAGCTGCGCTGGTTTTAAAAATTTCCGTTTGTGCGATTAACGGCAAGTTTGCCGCGCAGAACCCGCCCGCACTTGGCCCTTGCACGAGTACCACTAAAAACCCTTTTATTTCTTTCCCCTTTAATCTGGTTGCTGGTAGTGCGCATTCCGCGTGCTTCACCCATTTATTTCGCCAACGTTTTAATCGATCGGTATAGCTGTCCTTCGGCAGTCGGGACTGCGGATCTCACCGCAAAATTCGAGCGACGCAAGTTTGGCGCTCGATCGATATAGGACTTTGACAAATATATCTCCTGATTTCCAGCTACATTCGCTTGGCTACCCATCAAGTATCGCAGCCAGTTTTCCTTTATGACCGAGGGTAAATATAAAACGCAGCTAATTAGCGTGCCACTCGAAGGATCGTTTCGTCGAGGGATGGAAAAAAGAGAGAGGTTGTGGGGGAGGGATGAAAGTGTACGAGTCATGCAAGCTTTTAAGGGCAGCGCCTGGGGGATGCCGGAGGATCCTGGGAAAAGAGAGAAAGATATAGTGAAGCGCGTTATTGAGTATAGCCGGTATTGGCAGACCGTTTCACAGCAAATAATTGGAAATGCAAACGGAACGGGGCTGTCCTATGATAGCTCGATAATTGAGTCTCTTATCACTGTTTGAATGCAACCGGCCGCCCTTCCTGCACCGCTATATCTCCGTAGCCTTTCCCCTTCGCGTTTTCCCTCCAAGGACACCAATACTATATATATATATATATATATATATATAGAGAGAGAGAGAGAGTATACTACGTCACTGCTAGCCGTGCAACGCTCCTTCCATTCCAACCCTGCCTGCCTGACTCTGCCTGAGTCTGCCTGCTTGTCTACTACGGAGCCTGGCAAACACTCGTTTCCCAGTACTTCTGCTCTCCCGATGGAAAACTGCCAGTGCCAATGCTTATCGTTTATGCTCGACTTAAGTGAAAGGCCAGACTGCTCGAAAACTCCACTGAAATATGAATTTTTATCAAGCGTTGATAATTGAAAATTGATGTCCCGCTACTTCAGCAATGATTGTCATCTCTCGTTATTGCGCTCTTATCGCTGTGCGTCTAGAGTTTTCTGCCAACTTTCCTCTTACTATATATACATATATATGTATAAATATTTAGACATCCCCCTGCCAACTAATTGTCCCAATCCAATGTGTCGCGAAGCGAAATGCAAACTGCTTGAAAATGATTCGACTCTAATTGTTGAGGCTTCGAATCGGGAGTAAAAAGCCCCGATGGTTTTGCTGTGCGCTTAATCGTTATCGATTAATTTCTCGCGAGTACCAGTGGACAAACCGAGAGAGGGTGGTTTTGCTTCGTTATAATCGCACGCTCAGTTAGCCCGGGAAAACCCCTTGGGCTTAAACGCTTGATAGGTAACGGACCGGGTGACTTGATGAAATTTAAGGCTAAACTCGAGAGAGTTACGCGGTGCTTGCCGTGTACGTTCCTCGTGGAATTTTTTGACGGTTGTAACAGCAGACAGGCCGCCGACGACTAGGATGCAAGTGGGAAAGAAAAAAATTTCAGGAGAAACGTTCGTCGTGGATGGGTCGGAGAGAGGCTAGGATCGGGCATTCCGAGGATAAAATGACGCTATCGGCTGTCACCGCCACCTTATCGGATGATCCTGATTAAATTCCAGCTGCGATCCTATTGCTACTCCACCGCCCATTCAACCATACAACTACCATAAACCTATCTTTACGTCCCTGCTAGAACGACCGCTAAATGCGCAGAGATAATAGTGACGATATTCGAATATCGATTTATCCAACTCTCGATCTCTGCAAGTCTCACAACAGCCCCATCAACTTTACCAAAATCAACAGTTTCGCTCCTCGTCAAATTGTCATAAGAAACGCCAACACTGCCCTTGTGATCTTTAAACTAACGTTACTTGCGAAACGTTTTTGCAACGCGAATTATCTCTAAATATATAAACTGTTGTAAATCTTGATCATCCAAATGCTTAGATTTATTTCAATGATATATATATATATATATAATAACCAAACGAATAAACGTCTCGGTAGAAATTCCAAATTAACGAACAATCTTCTCCTCTCGTTTTGTTGCACTCCCACATATTTATCGTTAGCTGTTGGAGTACATTAACACAGGACCAGAGACGCGCGATTGGTGGAATAACTCATGGGAAGATCGTTAAGACTGGTAATTGGACAGCGCGAACCACGATAGAGTTTGTTCGCCAGTTGTTAACAAAATAATGGGAGAGTGGTTTATCGATAGTATAGGATAGGAGAACTCGTGTAAATACGTGTATCAAATTCTACTTAACGCATTGGAATTCGTTGTTAAAGCAACATGGCTGGTTCCGCTTTCATAATTACCAGTGTTAATTAGACGGTTCGGAGGTACTCTCGTGGCGTCTGTCGCGTGGAGCGATCGATCTCGTTCTCGCTCTTTCGGAGTGGCACTCCTCTCGCTGTATACATATACCATATATAGACGTAGTGTGTACTCGTGTACCACCTCACGTAGAGCCAATCGGACGGCTTTAAATGCGAGTGTGCATCGCACTCGATTCCCGCTTCGTGATTAGGCCGTTTAACTGCGCGATTCGTTTGCTACGTGTACACAACGATCTGTTCCACACTGGTCTCTCTATCCCCTCGTTCGACTCTGCAGGATAGCCCGGCTCGATAATCTCCCACCCCCCTTGACGCATCAGGGACTTCCGGCTACGGAATCCCACATCTTCCCCCATCGATCCACACGCGCCGATAACACTCGCCAATTTTTATCCACGGCTCCCTCGGGCCTAATTAACCGATCCGTGCGCTTTCGGAAATCCACCAACGAATGTCGGAGAACCGTTCCATTCCTCTTGCTGCTACATTCGTTTCGAAATTTCATTTCCACACTACGGATATTATTTTTCAGGATTAGCCGTGTCATTATTGCTTTGCACAGGTGTACACACAGATGCATGTACACACCGTTCCTCCTGATCCTCCTACAGAAGAAGAGAGGCGAGCAAGAAGTACGATGATTTTTATTTTTCGGACACGCGTTTTATTTAGGAGGTGGCATAAATACACGAATACCTCATGCGAAGAAACAATTTGATCCAGAGAGCTGCAATTTCCGATAGTTATTACGGTCCGGTCGTCTTGGCCTGTCGTAAAACCGTATTATTTTTACGATTCAACGTCGCTGTTTAGTTCGGAGGAGCGTTATACGCACCGTCGCTATACTTTCTAGCGGTAAAACGCGCGTTTGCTCCCAGTTACCGTAATTAAACGTCGCAGTGCGATGCAGCAGCATCGAGACTATTGTGGATCAACGTAGTCATTCCTATTGATGCAATAATTGAAAATAGAGAATATCGAGGAAGATAATTCTCGGGGAAAATTACAGCGTGTCCGTAGCGTAGCTGTAAAAGCTATAAAGCGACCGGATACTAAAACACAGTCCCCAGTGGTGCCTTAAACATGTCCAAGTGTCACGGGTGTTACCAGTAATTCTCCTACTTGCTTAATATTAAACGAGCAGGGATCGCCCGGTGGCCGGGAATCTCGTTGAAACTCCATGCGCAACTGGCCCAATTCTAATGGTCTTGTTTTGCGAAGTACATCCCCCTCCCCACCCCTCCAGCTCCATTCGACACGGCCAAAGTTAATATTAGCTCGCAACGACTGTCCAGAGTTTTTGCAGCTGACGCGTGTATCTTGCGAACGGTGTAAGTCGATGCGCATCGCGAAGTGCATAGTGTCGGGAATAATGGACGATGGTGAATGGGCAAAATGCAACGAATTCGCTGGACAATGGAGGAGTCGGTGGTGGAGGAAGCCGAGGCAGAGCGGGAGGACGACGACGACGACGACGTTACGTTTCACGTTGAAGCATGCGCGGGCCATTGTGAGCACTCGAAGGTATATTTGAAGATAGCCGAGTTAGTATAGAGGGGGAAGAGGAGGGGGGGTGGGGGAGTGGGAGATAAGGACGACGTGTATGTCGAGAAGTTGCGCGAGATAAGCCGAAGGCCCCCGACCCCGGTCCGTTCGGTTGGTCTCAGCCAGGAAGAGATTCCTCTCGTTTCTCAACTCCTTCCGCACTTATCCAGGTCCTGCCTGTGGTTATGTTCCATTTCCATACAGCTAACGACACACCGCGAATAGCGCGCAAGCGGCATTTGTTTTAATGGCCCCTGCTAGTTATCCCAGCCAGCTCTCGACGAACAGGCCAACTTGAATCCTCCGTATCCAAAAGTCTTTCGACGACGACGACGACCCAACTTCTCTGCACCGCCAGCCTAAACTACTTTGACCGAACACACATGACGAGAATACGCGCGCGCGAGCCTTCTTCAGCCGTTTCGGCTCGATCCTTCCGTCCTCGTTCCAGCAGCATTATTGACAGCACCAACTTAGCTAGCATCATCGCTTCTCCCGTACCCCCCCCCCCCCTCCCCCTGTTAGCCAAACTTTTCTCCTTTCCTTCCTCCAGCCACCAATCGAATTCGTAAGACCAAGCTGCTCGATCGTGCCATTTATACGAACGAAAAAGATTTTCGGGCAAGAATCGAGCAGAGAGCCGAGAGCCACCTTCCTCTCTTTTTTCTCGCCACTTCCCAATTAGAAATGTATCATGGCGCGCGTCTACGCGAAAACGAAGTAGACTCTCTCAGGAGGGGCTCTGCGTCTCCGGGGAAATATACGTTGGAATAAGTGGCCTTCGTCACTGACTATGATAACCTATCTGCAAGAAAGCAAATAACATTAGAATCCCTGCAAGTAGATGATATATATATATATATATGTATATATACTACGTTTCCTTATTTCTTCCGGGGCTTTACGTGTCTCTCAGAAAAGTCGATTTCTCGATTGGCAAAATGATTGGAGGAGAATGAAATTACGAGTGAATTTTTCGACCGCGCGGAAGGAAGTCATTGTTTTATGTGGGTCTGGGCTGAAAGTGCGAACTCCGGCGGATGTATTTCACGTTTACAGTGTGTAAGTTTGGAAAGTTGGGGTGGGAGTGGCTGCTGTGCCTACGGATGCACGCTCCGCTGCTCACCTTAAGCCCACGTTGGCATATAAATCGCCACGAAACGCTTCGAATCTTCCACTCCGTTCTATTTACTACCCAAGGACCCCTCTTTTAATCCCACCTACGAGACAGACACCCACAGGGAACTCCCATGGCGGTGTGGCGCTGCTGGTGGGGAAGAAAAGGCGTTCGGCCAAATGAAAAGCGAACGTCGTCATTGGATTTTCGGTGATTCTCACGGAGATTTCGTCACTCGCGCGACCGTGATAGAGGAGAGAAATGCAAGGAGAGAAACGAACGAGGCAAGACTGGCAGAATTGTCGAATTCTCGTGGATACTTCGGCAGGCAGCCAATTACCGGATAGAAAAACGAGTGGGATGCGTAGTGAAAATTGTCAGAGCGGGCCAAAGGTAACGTTCCACGCGTCGCACGTTCGAGACAGATTCGCTTCCACTTGGCTTGTATAATTGAACGATGTAGATTTGGCACGATTCGGCTTTAAATCACTCGACTTCAATTACAGGAGTTCCGGTTAATCGACTATCGAGACGCGAGCGTGAATTTTCTTTGTCGCGCGCGCGCGCGTGTGTGTGTGTGTGTGTGAATGTATAAATGGTGGTTGGTGTGGTTGGAGATGAAACTGGGAAGAAGGGATGGATGATAAAGAAAGGTTAAGGAGGAGGGAGGGGAAATAATAGTGTATAGGAGAAGAGGGAGGAGGAGGAGGAGGAGGAGGAGGAGGAAGGATGTAAAAGGTAGCAAAGGTTTGGACAGTGCGCAGAGTAAGAATAAGAAGGCGATGGGGCGTTGGTAGGTAGCATCATCTCGAAGGTTCCTGGTGCTACCGGATGGAATCCAGGCTGCCTTAATTACAACGGCCCTCTTCTGTCCCATTAATAAGCGGCCTAAACAAACTGCCGTCATATAAATACTTGGATTTCCACCTCGTCCACTCTTCCGTAGCTCCTTTCTTCCTTGCCAGCGTGCACCCACCGCACGTCCCTCTCCGTTTCTTCCTTTCTTCCTGTCCGGCTCAGTTCTCCCCATCCCTATAATTAAATTTGCACCGCGCCTCGCGAATTTAGCTCTTCCGTTCATTTAATCGGACACCAGGCGTCGGTATAATTAAAAGCACATCTCTTTTGGAATTCGCCTCATCCAAAGCCCTGACGAACGTTCTATGCCGTCCCGTAATTGCGGACCGCATCGTTTTCTCTATGTTTTTAGCGTCAACCCTGGAATATCCGCGGACCTCTCTCCGAAATGACCCCTGGCCAACCAAAAACGTCCCGAAACACACAGGCTCGATCCTCTCTGTCTCTCTCTGTCTCTCTCTCGCGCGATCTCACTCTCTTCTCTCTGTATATTTCCTCTCCATTCCAAAGGTACTCCACGCTCCATTAAATCTCACTCCCTCCCTTTTTACCTTTATCATCCATTCATCTCCCTCCCCCTCGCTCAATTCATCTTCAATTTGTACGAAACACACTGAAATTTCATCCGCAGTTTTGAATTAATCCACTCTTTCTCTCTCGCGTGCTCGACTCTATCTAACTTTATCGGTCCGAATATTATTTAGAGCTGGATGCTGAAGAATTCATGGACGAGAGGTAGCGTAGTTTGTTATTTTTAGTGTCAGGAGGCGATGTCCACGATACCCGAAGGACTTTGGGGGTAACTCCGGAGAGAGGTATATAGAGAGAGAGAAATTGTGCATAGATCGAGGCATACACACACACATGTGTGTGTGTGTGTGTGTATATGTAGCGTGTATAAAAGGAGAGAGAGAGAGAGAGAGAGAGAGAGTATCTATAGCCCGATGCAGGAGAGCCCGGCGCTCTCTTCTATAGATATATCGAGGCTGGGAGAGTTCGAGCGAAGGGGTAGCGTTTCTCAATATTTAATAGCGTCTGGGTACGAGTGCTGTCTCGACACTTCTGAAATTGCAAGCCGGAGCGTCTCGAGAGAAGGGCAGGAAACGAGGGAATGGATGGGGGCTCTCGCAGAATCTCCGTTGTCTATCTAAAACTCGCGAGGTTCGTCCTTATCGTGCAAATGAATCCTCTCAGTCGAATTCCTTTGCAAAATTAACTCGTACTCGATTCATCGACGATTTCGGGCTACTTTTACCCCAATCAGACTTTCGTCAGAGCCATATTTGATCTCTCAGGCTGGAAACGTAGAATCTGTACGTACGTTTCTCGTGCGGAGCCGGTAGATTGGATAGAAATTGGAAGGGACGGTCGACGCACGTCTGATGGACTTTTCGGTGCGAATATTGCTGTAAACGATGAAGAATTTGGAAGAACAAAAGAAGCGGGAGAGAAGAGGTATAGTAGGAGAGAAGAAAAAGAAGAGAATAGGTCGTAGGTAGTTTGGCCCATGGAGCTTCCGTCCGTTGTTGAGTCGAAGGATCTACTCGCGGGAGTGAATGAGGCGAAGGAGGAGGGAACGAAGGAGAGAATGGGAAGAAGAGGGAAAAGTAGTCTCGAAACAGATGGAGGAGGAAAGGGAAGGAAAAGGAGACCGTGCCCAGTAGAGACACTTTCGTGAGATTGAGCTCGAATTCAATAGGGGATGAATAAAATATAAAGCAGCCAGTCTTACGATCCTGCGTTAAGGGTGCACACTCGACCCTCTGTGTAAATAAATAAAAACTATATCCGAAGACGAGTGGACGTGACACGCGACTGCTGTATAGGTGCTTTGTTTCAACCTACCTAGCTGCTTCCCGATCTACCTACCTACATACACATCTCACCCACCATTTCATCTTCGCTTAATCACCCTCCGAGATTTTTCCAACTCCACTCCTGCAACAACCGATCCATTCACTCCTTCCTCCTTCGAGTCGATTCACGTCAAAAAAATCCCCTCGACGTTTCTCTCTGACATATATTAAAGGAACAAAAAAAGAAAAGAAAAGCCAAATGGACAAAAGACGAGAGGGGATCGAAGGAAAATGGAGGTTTCGTTGCTCAATTGCACGGGGAGGAAGGAATAACTGGGTTGTTTATATTTCTCTATAGGAAGAGAGCTGCATGCACGCTTGCATCGAGTATATCCCGAGTATATGGAGGAGACTCCCCTTGGCGGTGTTTCAGCTTATTCGTATACATTTGTACAGTTACTCCAACTCCACCCACCCACCCCCCCCCCCCTCTCTCTCTCTCCACTCTACATCGACGTTTAGTAGCTCTCTCATAGCCCTGGCATCCCTCTCGATTCCTTTCATCCCCCCTCTATACCATAGTTACGTCGTCCTCCCACCGGATACTAAATCATAACTTGAGAAAATCGCGTGCAGCGTGCGAGACACCTTTAAGATCCTGCCTGGAAACTTGGCTGCGGTGAAGCACAGAATACTGCTGGCCTTGCAAGCCTTTGATAACTAAATACATACCGCGCGCGGGCAAACGGAAGTAGCTCTTTCTCTCCACTCATCCCACTCGGATCCGTGTGTTTATGTTCGTGATACATCCACCTTGCGTACTAAGTTTATTTTCCTCTCAGCTGTCTCTTGCCTCTATGTTTCACTACCTAGTTACGACTATGTGCGATACACACATACGTACGTGTAATCCCGTGTCAAAGTCGCAACTTCTGCAAACAGAAGTTTCTCTGAGTGAGTAATTAACTCGAGTCGTGGCGAATTTTTCTCACCGAAGAAAAACGTAACCAAATAACTTTCTTGCGGATTTTCACCGGAGCTGCGAATTTTTCTCTTCGAGGTATCAGGGTTGAGAGGAGGAGTCACACGGGGGAAACGGGCTAACCGGTACCAATTATCCTGGAATTTTAGATCGATTCTCGCAAGACTGGCTGGGAGTAGTTGGGTCGGGTATTAGAGAGAAGCTAGTGCTGGCAAGTATGTCGATTAATGCGATGGGAGAGAACGTAAATCTTGATACGTGCCGTATCCCATCCATCTTTACCGATATATGACGTTATTAAATACGTGACCTTACTCGCTGCACTTTATGGAGTGTTACAGTGTCGCGCTACAAGATTATACGACCTTATCGCGCAAGATGATAAGTTTCCCTTTAAGCTTGATTATCCGTCCTAGCCAACACGGCCTGACTACTTGATTAGCGCAAGCGTCGATTCTTACACTTATATATATATATATATATATAAAGATTACTTTAAACGAATCTTGAAGAAAATCCTTTTCTGTTTCAGGTACGTACGATCGAGACGATACGCATTCTCCAAAAAATCAAGTATTCCAATTGGGTGAGTCTATTTGCGAAAGAAATCTGTGCATGTGGGTTAATATTATTATATTGTCGGCCAATTATCATTTTGGAGAAATATTTCTCAGGGAAAATCGCTAGCATTGTTGGTTAGTAAATTTGCTTTGGATGCGGCAAATTGTCTGGTTGTTGGGTGGAAATTATTGCTGAAGCAGTCGGAAAAGCTTGCCGGGATGAAATTCGATAGAGATTCTCCGGCTCCCTCGCGTATGGCGGGCAAACAAAAGAAGGTCCAGCCGCAGCGTTATTGTACATATATATATATATAAACACACGCATGCACCCTTAGCAAGCAGCGAAGGCACTCTCGGTCAAGTTGAAGCAGCTTCGTATTCCAGGCAGCAGCCAGCGGAGATACCACGGCGCGCTTGCGAGAACTCGTGAAACTCCAACATAAATGAGGGCAACGCGCCCGTCGTTCGTACCTCCTGTTAATCGAGAGTACATAAAGGAGTGGCCATTGGGGAATTCGAAACCGTCGATAAATCGTCCTATCGCTGATAGTATCGTGAGAAATCGGCGCGATAACATCCGATGAGCGCCTCGACAAATTATCGCTAATAATCCTGCCCCCCCCCTTCCCCCCTCTCCTCTCTATCCAATAACCTCCGCAGCACCTCGAAGGTCAGTCAAATTATTCCCTCCCCTTGGAAAAGTCGGGGTAGTGGGGAGAGACCGGGAGAGGGAGTGACGTCAGTGGTAAAACCGGGTCTGACTGAATCATCGCGATGAGAGATTAGTCGGTTAAACTCCCTCGTCGAATTATCGTGACTGTTTTACCGACTGAGTGAAATATGGCGAGTCGGGCGAATGCCTTTTGTCAAGTAGATTAGGGAAAACAACATTGACGATATAGAGGGGGCTTAAATTTATGTGGCCACTTGGATGAGTCTAAAATAGTCGGTCGGAATGCTTATCGACAAGTTAATCCTGTCTCACTCTCCGGTGGAGTGCGGTGGCTCATGCGGCTGGTGTCCAAAGCGATTGAAGCTTCGGCTCGAGAGGGTGAAAGCGGACGTAACCGAGCGAGGATTCGCGTCGCTAAGATCGATCGGTTTCCGGGTTATGACGTAGCGAGACGAATTGTCTATTAATTAGCGAACGAATGGTCCAAGGCTTTGCGTCGATATCTCCCCCCCCCCCCCCCCCCCTCCTCCTCCTCCTTCTCCTTATTATTATTAATCATCCCACTCGCTTCGTCATTGTACCAAAACTTCTTCGCGTTCTCCGTAGAACGTCCAATAAACGTAACAGGCTCGGCATTCGACGGAGAAGAGAAAACGCGTAGTCCATGCGAATATCGTACCAATATCAATATACGTTTACGGCATTGGCCATTGCGCTTAGTGCTTAATGTCGCTTGTGTGTGTACGGTCCATTATTCTCTATGGCGATCGTATATTTCCGCTCCCGTAATTTTTCACCCTATAACGTACCGTCCGTCCCTTGCTACCCCCACCCCCTCCCCCTTTTAACCCCGCGACCAGAATTCTCACGCGCGTCCCTCTCTCGCGAATTCGTTGGAAATTCAGTTACACGCGAGAGAACGGTAGCGATTCGTCGGTCTCGACGAATAAACGTAAAACGTAACGACGACGCGGCTTTGGGAGAAGGAACTCGAGGGACTATGATGATAAGTTATTAGTGGGACCATCGGCTTGTTGGAAGGAAGTTATTAAGTTTTTTCGCATCGCCGCTGGTGCAAATAATAGATATATTTAGGAGACTCGCGGCGGAGGGAAAAATTCCATTGGACTCGAGTGGGCGAAAGAAGAGGAGGAAAAAAGGGAGAGAGAGAGAGAGAGAGAGAGAGAGATAGCAGCTATCGGGTCTTTGCGGAGTCTCGGGCAAGCGGTGGATGGCCGAAGGGATGCTAGGTTGGATTCAATTACTTGGAGAACAATACTGCCTTGCCGTCATTGTTTGCCCGAGCACTCGCTCGAGTTTTCCTGCTTTGGGACCCTAAGCACCGTATCCCATGTACTGCTGCACCACGATATTTTGTTTACTGCTATAATACCGTCACTACCATTGCCGAGCAAACCCTGACTCTGCGACATTATTAAAATCACCCGGAAAGAAACAAATCGACCAAAAACCAATTGAAATACTCGCGGCTAAATTTAATCTGATTAAAAAAATTAATCAACGCTTTTTTTTATAAACGTCTGTTAAATCATAATTTGAAATGCATTATCGTTCGAATAGCTATTATTGGCACAGTGTTCATCAAGGAGAATGATCGATCAAAGGTTGGATAAGAAATTTGCCAAGCAAGTTGCTTTTTTTAAGTTTATAATCGCACGATGATTATAACGAATTAATTATTTCTTTCGCTTCCCGTCGTCCGTGGTCCCGGTAATTCCAAAAAGGGAGTTTCGCAGCTGCATAATTTAGTAGCGAGGTTTAATTTGTAAAAATACCCGTTGGAACGGTGCTAATGTCTATACGCAGCCAGCAGCTGTCTCTCTCTCTCTCTCTCTCTCTCTCTCTTCTAATTTCCACGAGTTAATCTTGAATAAATGATGGATTTAATCTGTGCTGGTCCTGCACTTTTTCCATGGTCAAGAAGATCGCCCGGGACGAGTAGAAAGAGCGTCATTGGACAGATTTTTGCAAATATTTCGGACCACGCTCTCATAACAGAAATTTTCGTATCTGGATATACCTATCCGTAATTAAATTTCAGTCTCGCGGCTCGAGCTCGGCTGGTTCTACGGCGAATGTATTTTTAGGGTGAATATTTCGCGTTTGGTTGGAGAGTGAGAGAGAAGGTAGGGGAGGGGGTGAGTAAAGGAGGATGGGGAAGGGTTATGAAAGAGACGATAGGGCAGCAGCAGCTGGCAGATAAGAAGTGGCAAACGGCAGAAATGAGAAATGCTAATGGCATTCCGTTCTAGCCGCTATCATACTTTACGGGTATAGTAGTAGAAGAAGGAAAAATAGAAGAAGAAGCATCGATGCTCGGTAGTCCGTAAGAATAGCGCTACAATGGCATTCGGGCATTTTATGCAAGGATTCCAGGGAATATCGTTCATTCCGGATATTTTATGAGACGCGTCACGCGGAATAAAGTGCATGCCACTTCGTGACTTGACATTATTTCACCGAGTGCTCCTCCTGCCTGGAAGCCTGACTGCCGGCTGTCGGCCCGTGAGATTACCAGCACCGCCCGCACTCACCGACCTAGACCCGGACTAATCAAATAATTATAAGATTTACGAACGCAACCGACCCAGCTTTATCTCGACCTCCCATTGTTTCCTAGCAAATGATAACGAATAACTCGGAGATTCCTACCTAATACGGGCTTCCCGAAGAAGAAACTACCATATATACCAAATCAAATGCTTGCGTATCATTAAATATGGATCTTTAATCCGGAAAGAACAGCGAGGGCCGGAAAGCACTTGCCAAATTATTTCGTGCACGGAGATCTTGATAATCCGAGTTCCGTGAAAATAGGAAAAGTGAAATTTTATGTATCGCGATCATCGGCCCTTCGCACGTTTTACAAATCGTATATCGGGATTGTAAGGGAGGGTTTTTCCACGGAGAAGGAAGGATATAGGAAGCGCGTGTGTGTATGTGTATGAAATTAGAGAGAGAGAAAGAGATTCCATTGGTTTTAATTAAATTTCGTGCAAAGTTTCGCGAGAAGAGAGGAGTGAGAGATTGAAAGGGGTTATATTTATTTAGCGAGCAGTGGGCAGGAAGACATTGGTAAGAGGGCTTTCTCGGTGGTTCCAGTACAGTTATGAGATTTTCTTTCCAAGTGTCTTACCTCCTCGAGTATTAAGAGAGAGAGAGAGAGAGAGTGAGCGATGGAAAGACAATGCAACGGATACGGACTAATTGCCGGATTCTCCTAACTGGTCTAGCGGACCGAGAAGATTAACTGCAGCCCATCCTGCCCAGCAACCCCTTTCTCACCCCCGAAAAAGCTAGCCAGCTTCCAAGCTCGGCCTTGAACAGCGGCGATATATAAATTAGGGGACCGACTCTCGCCTCCACCTTCTTGCTCGTCTTCGTTTTCCTCCTTAGATGCGTGTTAAGCCATTAAAGGCAAAGGACAAAGGGAGAAAAAAGTGGTATTAGCAGGGATCGCCTGTTGATAGCCAAACTTCAGCTTTCATTAGGAAAGTGGAAGTGGTCGATTCGTCAATTTGGCGCAAAAGAATTTGGGAAAAAGGTTGGAGAGGGATATAGCGGCGGCGGCGGCGGCGGCGGGCGCCTATAGGGCGAAAGCTGGGAAGCGGCCACGTTTAATCTTGAACGCGAATTCTGCGGTATCCGGGCACGAGGGTTGTAATTTAGCGGGGCTCGTTCTTGGCTGGTGTAAGGGATGAAATGAAGGCGAAGTAGCAGTGTCGGCTCTTCAGGGTATCCCATCGCCTTAACCCCGAAGAACACCGCAAATTCAACACGCTAAGGTCACCGGTCTGTATATAAAGGGCCAGGACGGCTAACATTCGCGTTACATCTCCTATCTCGCGTTTAAGGTCTCGCCTACAAAATTGTATTTTGCCTCTCTCTCTCTCTCTCTCTACGATTGCTAGCTAATTCACTAGAGCCACAATCAACAACAATCAACAGCGAGACACCTATAGTGAAACTACCGAGGAATATTCGAGTCTCGTTTGTTCCATTCTGCATCATCATTAGCCTGCAGCTTAAATCGGACCAACGAGGAGGAGAAATTCAAACTTTACCGAATCAATATTGTGCACAAACCGATTCAGCCAGTAACTCATATACACGTCTACCTCATGCACCGTCACCGATTCTCCTCTTGCTCAGACCCTACGGTCCGCCGCAGAGTTCGTCCTCCTCCAACTCGACGCTAGCTGCGATGAAAAGTATTGTCTACCAGCACTATCGATTTTTCTACCAGAATAAATATGGAAAAACTCGAAAGGGAACGCGACACCGCGAGCGAGAGCCAGCGAGCGAATGCCGCTTTGAAATGCAAATGAAGCTAATGGAGATGCGCTTAATTCACAGTTTTAACTCTATTATACAAAGATCGTGGCTTCTGAAACCAATTAGCGAAAGTCTTTTAACACTCGAAACGAATACACCACCGTCCGCTTTGACATCATCACGTTTCGTTAAAAAACGCCTGAAGGACACTTTGCGCTTGCCACGGTGAATCAAACATTTTTACCGAGCTTTGCTCTAACGTTCGTTTGATTTATAACCGAGTGTTGCGTCGACGGTACAAATATATACATCGCTGCTCCTAATTGATTACTGAATAATTTCCTGCGAAGAATCGTGCACTGTTTTTTCATTGTGCGTGTGCGTGTTCGCGAAATAAGGGTCGGTTATTGGTCGCGCGCAATGATTTTTCGTTGTTGGAGTATTTGCAATGGGTCGTTACATGAGTTGGACGCAATCGGCGCGAAATCGTCGGTGCATCTAGCCTCTGGGATTGTTGCAATGGCGCTATCAGCTATACTACCGCACTGATTCGGCTTGAAATTTGCCAGGGACGCGCTTAACAGCGTTTTGCGACATCGCACGGTCCAATTGAAAATTGTAATGCGAGAGAGCACTGTTATTCTATTAATCTCTTACGTTACTCGCTACGAGCCGCAATTGGTTTCATTGTAAAACGTAACGTTTCCACTCCCGGGGAGAATGAATTGCCCCCATTAAGCTCCTAATACATTTCATCGAACTTTGTGTAATTGTTATCCATCAAGCTTTTCAGCGGAACCGACGCACAGCAACGGAGTGTGTGTACCCATACGATTTAAATTGTTTTTTAATCAGTGCTGATTTTTTCACAACACATTTTCCCCTTTTAAAAGAGGGGGGGGGAGGGAAGGTTTACACAGAGCCGAACGACGCGAGGCAGTGAATGATTGAAGAGGGACAGGAGAGAGAGAGAGAGAGAGAAAGTTTAGCCGAAAAACTTTGTTACGGTGAGCTAAATTATTCGTTAACGGATGTATTTTTCAAAGTTTAACCCTATCTTGTATCGCCGCGCACGTCGCACGGCAGGCTCGCCGGAATAGTTTGCCTCGTCTCCGCCTCACCTATGTATGTATATCTCCTTCTTCGGTGTTTCAGCAACTCGTAAGGGGAGAAACTCGGGCGTGTATTTTCGTTCCTGCGAAAAGTTGCTGGAAGACGGTTGTTATGACTCTGGGAAGTTCTCTGGAAGAAATGCAGGAACGTGCGCGTAGGAAACTCGACGTTACCATACACACACGAGGAGAGAGAGAGAGAGAGAAAAAAAACGAGAGAGAAAGATGGAGGGAGAGAGGCTTGCTACAATGCGTTGCGTTCGTTTCTCGCCTCTTCCTCAGGTTCTTCGCTCGCCCAGCAAGGAGAATCGAAGCACGTTTCGGCTGCAGCGTTACGTGACGCTCGCTCCTTCCACCCTCGGCAACCCCGAACCTTCCCCTGGATTCGCCTCTACTCGCCTTTGTCCGCTACTCCCCCCCCCCCCTGCTACACTCCAAACCACGCCACTTATTCGCGATAGACCGCTAAGCTTATCGACCAAAACTACCCTATTCCGTTTCTTTAACGCACTCCCTCCCCCCTTGTTCCTCATCCTCATCCTCAACTTCACTGTTGTGTTTCTCGCACGATTTTCATTTCGCCGTGATATTCATATCTTATGCGAGAGCAACTTTATACGCCGAAACTTTCGTTCCAGGCGCGTTTCTCGATCCCAGAACTTAATATCGCGAAGAAACTCGTTGGTGGGCGTTGCGTCGCTCTTAGCGGAGCCTGAGGTGTTAAAAAAGGTTTTTTTATACGCGCGGTGGATTTTGGTCGGCCCGTGAGTTATACGAGCGAGGCGTGACCAAGTGGCGGAAAAGTTGTTACGTTCAACGAGAGAAATTTAAAGGAGATCCGCGGTAATCCGTACGACAAGAGAGGCTAGCTGCCTCTTAATAAGTCATTGATCTGCCTCGTTGGACCAACCATAGCTATTCGATCCACCGAAATTATTGTTCTTCACCGATGTCTTTCGGGGTCCTTCCGCTCTTGCTTCCGCCTGATAGAGGTACCTCGTCGCGAAGCAGGAGTCTCCGAGAGATGCGGAGAGAGGAATCGCGAATCCTCTCCTCCTTCGGTTGGATTGGATTGCGCGCGCCAAGTCAATGCAATTATTCCTAACGGGGGAAATCACTCCTGTTAATTTAATAAAGGTGGGAAGAAGAAGGAGACGTTGGTGTGGTAGCGGCGACAGAGTGCTGGAGAGGAAGAAAACTTGAGAGTTGTTGGCGGAGTTGTTGGAACGGAGGGGAATTCACGCGTCTTCGGCAAGCGGTCTTCCGCCAAGTTACGCCAATTCCGTTTAACGTCTATATTACTTTTTTGCCGTCTCCGGACAAGTTCGATATTCGATATAAGGCTAACGAGCTGATTCGTGCCATATGGCGGATGCACGGAGGCGACAATGTCCCTTGACCTTTCAATATTACCCCGATTGACCTACCATTTATCATATCCAACCTCCTCCACCCTCCCCCCACTACGCCTCCGCGCTGCTGTTACTTCCTCGCAAAGCATTTGTCTCCATAATCATTCGCTCCCATACTCGTCCGGACACCCTGGGAATACAAATTTTTCATTCCCCCATGAAAGAAAACTCTCTTCATGGTCCGTTTCAACTTGTAAACCGTCTCGAAACACCGGAGGAGCGAGAGACGTCTCTTTAAAGAATCTTCGGCGCTTACGTAACGGTGTATATATAGGCTGGTGGTGAAAATAGCCAAAATTCCCTGAGAGGGATTTTCCGAGATTTCAAGAGTTCCGGGCACGTCGGAGGAATGTTTGAGAAAGAAAGCATGTAAAAAGCGAGAAGGGAAGTAAGATGGTGAGAGGTGGGGGGAGGGGGGGGGGGAGGAGTAGCAGTAGCAGCAGCAACAGCAGCAGTGGAGGGCTAGAAAAAAGGGATCTCCCACTATTAGACAGGATATGGTCGATGCTGCGGAAGAACTTGGCCAAACTTATGAAAGTGGGATTGACTCGGTAGTCCTCCGAGCCTACGTGGAAGGAACGAGGAAGAACGAGAGTATAAGGAGGAAAGACGCAGCCAAGAAGAAGAAGAAGAAGCACGGGTACAGGGAACGTATTAGGTTCTATTGCACGTTCGCCAGCCACCGGCAAAACTTTCCCTCCCTTCCTCACCCCTCCCCTCCCCTCTTCTTCAGCCGGCAACATTAACCCGAATCCTCTTAGCGCGTTTCCGCGGGTCCCGCCAGGCAGGCCCTGACGTGCGAAGCTTCTCCACGAAATTGAAGCATGAAAAAAGTTCCGAGCAGTGCTTTGAATTTCCCAGCACGTCCAGGGTGTTTTCGGATGACTCGGCAAATGCCATTAATTTACCAGGGTGGACCATCCAGCAGCCACGACGCGCGATGGCCGGTAAACCTACAGCGAATCCCTCATTTTTGCCTCATAGGAAACTAATCTAACTGCAATTTCGAGGAAGAGAAACCGCGCTCTGGTATAGTAGTTGGATGGGGAGGGAGGAGGGGGGAGGCCGAGAGGAAGGAAAGGATGGACCTGCAATTTGGCCAGATGCGTTCTACGAGCCGTTATATCGCGCGCGTTATCCCGGTCGCAATAAAATCTAATAATATATCTTTGGGAATGAAATAAAACGGCAAACGTAGCGTGAAAAGGCTGCGACGGCGTAGAGCCCGAAAAGCCGGCTGTTTCCCCGTCCTTGGCCAAATACATTTTCCATGTTACTTTCTCTCTCTCTCTCTCTCCCTCTGCACCTCCAACCCTCTTCTTTCGCTTCGTACGACCGTGTACGTTGCGGATGTATGTCACTTTTCCCTTTTATTCCCTTCCACCCTCCTCCCGCCGACTCAGCCTCCACCACCTTTTTACCAGATATATACGCAATCCACTCTTTTTTCCTCACCACCGCTGCAATGCACGTTTGACTTTCTCTCCACTCTATAAATCTACCATCCTTTTCGCTTCGTCTCCTTCGGTGATGCGTGTGCTGTATACCGTTGTGTACATGTATAGTTACGTGTCAGCGTGCATTTGACTCTTTTACTACCTTAGCTTTCATCAAGCAAGTCAAGCGATGTATTTTCTTTGTCATCCTGCATATATACATATATATATATACATTGATTCTCCTTACTGTTCATCTGGCACGATCCACCACTGTCTTATTCGTAACTCGTATCGCAGCTTCCCCATCGTTTTCCTCCTCCTGTATTATCGGGCCCACGCGCGCTCTTCGCTTTTACAGATTGGCGGGGAGAAGAAGAAGAAGAGAGGAGTGGAGGAGGGTGGGGGGGGGGGGGGGAGTCGGGCAGGCAGGCACTCTCCGGGAGTATGGGAGCAAACAGGCTGGCCTTGTTCGCTCGAGCGCAAATCCCCGACCAAACAATATTCAACTAAGTTTCCACTAAATTCGACGTTCTGCCACGTAGCGGCTGCTCTCGCGAGTGAGTCCGGATCGGGGCAACGTTAAAAGTTGGCCGGATATATGCCGGCTTCCCTAAATTCACCTCCTCTCTCGTCGTACACTACGTGGCTATATAGTTCCACCGATTAATCTCGACATCCCCGCCACATCGCTTGCAGCTCAAACATGTCTGCTACACTGTAGTTTATTTATAGAGCCGACCTCTCTCTCCCGAACTAATTCGCCGGTCCGCCGAGAGACCCAACTTTTTCTCGTGAAATATATTCCCTTTCGTGAAAACGGGACGAATGTTGACCCAATCATTCTTCGCGGGGATAGTTCGTTATCGACTGTCAGTTCTCTGCGAGAGAACAGAGGAGAGATGAAAACAATTTGCTCGATGGCTGTGTATATAGTTTGCTCTGCCTTACCAATGCTGCCACGGCGAATTTTTATGGGCCACCCCCGTTGTACCAGCGCGCTGCGTTAGGAGAAAGCTCGAAATGACACGAGAATTGGATCTATGACGTGGAATAAGCTCTTCTGTAAATGAGAAAGGGAGAGAGGGATATAAAGGGGAGGGGGAGGAAGGAAGGAAGGAAGGAAGGAAGGAAAGCGAGGATTGCACAAACTTTCCACCACTAACGGTCCGGGAAATGAGGAGGAGGGCTCTAACTTCTGTTGGTTCTCCTAAGAATTTATTATTCCGTGTACGCAGGACGGTTTTGTGTAAGCCACGTCCACTTTAACGCAATTACCGCGTCTCTGCCGTTACTCGCCACTTCCGCCTGGAATTCTTTCTACTTCCGGTAGTCTCTGCATCCTCTTTACAGCTTCTCAGTTCATGATTCCCGCGTTCTCCGAATATCCTGGGCGTTATTCCGGAAGGAAGAAGAAGGAAATGCAAATATAGTCGAGGAAAAGGTAATAATGGAGTGAAAAAAAAGGAACGAGGAGAAAATAGAGGAGGAAAGAGGACGAAAGCCAAAAGTAAAGAAGAGGAAGATGAAGGAGAGAAGAAGAAGACACCGGCTGATGGTGACTGCATTGCGCCGTCACGTCTTGCGGGACTTGGAGGGTCCGCTCCAAGATGGTTCATTAGTTGTCGCAATGCAGGAGGACTTTTCTTCCCCCCCCCCCCCCCCCCCACAACCTTCGCTCCTTTCCTCCACCAATTCCATCCTTTTCCACTCGTCGAGCCTGCCGTTAAGAGGCCGAGGGACCGAGAATAGCAATGAAGGATATTTCAGTCAGCCAGCTGTGTCCGAGGCTTTCCCGAAATCCCTGTTTTGGATGCATCAGACTTTTTCGCCGGCTGGGAGACGTCCGCGTCTTATCCCGGGGGCTCCTCTTCCCGAACAGAAGGATTACGATTTGCCGCAGTGCACGTCGCAAAAGGATATGGCAGACGATTCGCCAGCGGTGGCACGCACCAAGTCGCGCGGAAACCGAGATCCTTCTCAAAGGACTCTCCACGATGGAGAACGAAAACCCGATCGACTTTTCTTTTTTTTTCCACCACCACTCTCTTTCACCAGAAGCTCTCTTCTCTCTCTCTCTCTCTCTCTCTCTCTCTCTCTCTCTCTCTCTCCATATAGCTTTTACAATATGGCTTCCCATCGAACTCGGGCAGACCGTAAAGCGGTAACTACACTTTGACATGGTCTCGCCAGAGCTTTGTAATCCTCTCAACATTATCAAACTCTCTCTCTCTTTGTCTCTCTCACTCTCTCAACCCACTTATAAATCGTGCTCCTTGCTACTTTACAACCTTCCATCTACAGACTACGACGTAACTAATTTATCCAGTCAATTAAAAGCACGACGATCATTTTTCCGCAAAATTTTTCAACATACGGCGTGAAGTTGGCTTCGTTCGGGTCTCGACCGATTCGAAGTGGAAATGGAATGCCTGACCAGCCGAATATACTTAGTTCAGACAGTGTATTTCGAGACGTTGTCCCGGGCCGGCTTATAAGAGTACTCGTAAGCTCGTGAACCGTTTCGGTCATCGCACGTGTTGTCCGTTACTATCCTCGCACGATCTGGTAAGTACACGCACGACGCGTGACAGAAACTCTCTCAAAACTTCACTGCTACTTTGGCCCACCCAAGAAATTTCCTATATATATATATATATACGTACAACAGTTTAATCGTTATAATTCTGAGATGGAAAGAAAATAACGAAAGTTCGAGTATATTCTTTTATCGAATTTAAAGAGTAGGTTGGAGGGAGGGGGGAGTGGGGATCGAGCGAACGTGAATTTGATCTGGCGAGAGGAGCCTCGATATCAGAGTGCGCAGAATGATAAATATTAAGTTAAGGCACCGCAGCTCTCGACGTCGACGAATCTGTGCAAACACGTAACTGTCGCGTTACGGGCCGGGCAGGCAAATCAAATAGACGATGAAACGTGATAAACTGTACTCTATCGTTTATGTATATATATATATATATATATATATATATAGCAAACCATTTCCTTCGCTCACCATTGAAACTTGATCTTGAATTCAAGCCACTTTCCACTTAATAAAATCCAAAGCTCGTTTTCATTTTCCACAAGACTCGCGCAGAAGTGGATTTCGAGCTTCTACTTTTATACCCTCGTCCATCCACTACCTTTCCCGGCAGCGCGGCGCAGAGAGATTTCAGTGAATTTTGATATTCGCTGATTAAGCGGCCAATTTGCCGATTAAGCATCGTCGATCCGACAATTCTCGCGAAGGAGAGCACTGCTCTTTTATAACTATTCCATCCTCCGCCTCGACTCGGTTCATCGCAGCAGCAGCAGCAGCGCTCCCCGATAAACAGAAGGAATTTTAAGTCTTCGGAGCGAGCTTCGAATTAATTAATAAATCTGTCTGACTTGGACCAAATATTAGAATTGCTGATTTCCGTAAATACGCTGCTGCTACGGCGCAGCCATCGCTTTTCAACTTTCGTACATCTCTTCCCACCCCCTCCCTCAAGTTTTCCACTCGACGCCAACTCCTCTGATTAATTAAGATACTCGGGACCGACCGAAAGTCGCGATAGAAATGCGAGTGCGAAAAAAAGGAATCGCCAGATCTCTCATTATTAATATACGCCACGCATCGTTTCCTTTTTATCACCCGATTCGTCTGGGCGCTGCCGGCTGATTTTGGAATGATTTATGATAAACAGGAAGCTTCGCGGTAGATCTCGGTCGGAGCATCGGCCATCATCTAATTCTGGATCGTCGTAGAATTGCATCACGGTGGTGTAATACGTGTAGTCGTTTGGAAATGTCCGTGTACTCTGATCAAAGGCTTTAATCTGCCGGTCCGTCGGTTCAAGCAGAGGGAATTTCTCACACGCCGCTTATAGAATTCTCAAGTGAGGCAAATTTGAATATCCCATAAAAGTTACGATGAAAATGCAAGTTTGCCAAGGTAGGACAAGCTGTTCCTAGCATCCCCATCTTTCTTTCACCCCTCCCCTCTCCACCTGTCCCTCTTCTTTCTCACTCTACCCCTCCCCTCGCACCTTCTCCTCGGACTCGGCGCGGCGCTGCGACGACGAGTCAGCTAAGTGGCTGTCGGACTTTTCGACGAAGGTCCTCCTAGTCGTCGTATAGTAATAGTCTCCAACGTCATCGCGTACTCCGGCAAGAACAGCTTAAATCGGGCCGTTGCATTAATTAATGAGTTCCCTCGAGTCTCTAATCAAACGCGGCGGCGGCGGCGGCGGCGGCGGCGGCTGATTTGCTATGCCGAGCCATCTATCCGGGGCTCCTACAAATACAGGCCCGGTTTCAAAGTGACGTGGTGAGTAAGAGAGAGAGAGAGGGTGAAGTAGGAGAGAAGGTAGTACACTCCGGGTCGGCTGCCTGCTAATTATCACGGAAACCACGAGATTCGTGAAACCCGAGGACGAGTTTTGTCCGTGGAAAACAAATAGCTCGGCAGCCCTTATAATCTTTGACATTCTCGCCGCATCTCACCTGAGCGCTTTGGTCGTCGACGCGCTGAATTTATTAGGGAGATTACCAGAGGTGCGCGCGGCGATATTTATAAAACAGCCAGCGGTAGACACTGCGAAGGAGGATAGCAGCGAGAATAAAGAGTCAACGCGAATGTTCATTGGAATTAATATCGTTACACGTCGCCGTTTGTCCTCCCAGCCAGCCGGAAACTCACTTCATCGTGTTTACCCGTGCGAAATAAAATACGGCTCGTCCCGACAATTTATTTCTCCGTTCGTTCGCGCGCGCTCCACTCCCTCGTCCACGGTCACTCGCGAATCAGCCTGCGGGAAAAACGCCTCTTACTCGCGACCACTCCGGGAAAATCATTCGCGAGATTCGACAGCCGGGAGAATCGAACGTCATCCGGATCTCGCGGCGAGTACTCACCCCCCCCCCCCCCCCCTCCCCTCTTTCTCCGAATTAGCAATTGCACGACCGGGCTCGCGAACGACCGCTCATCTCTCTCGGCGTCAGATTTATCTCGCGCCAACGATGCTTACGCTTTTACGAGATCCGCGCCGTATCGCGATTTATGCGACCGGCGTGCAAACGCGGCGGCGTCGATCCGAGCGCGGCGCTCTTATCGTAAAGTCCATTGAGAAAATCCCTGATCCCGACTCAATTTAATCGCCATTCGTTTCTTCGAATCGATCCGGCGATTTTATGATAATTAATCCGTTCGTGCGGATGTTATTTACGGGAATACTGGGGACATTCGCCGTTTGCTTCGATCGGGCAAAGAATTTATGGCTGTGGATGGATAAAGCGATGAAGCTAACTTGGGGCGAGGAGAGAGGGGATAAGAAAAGAAGAGGAGGAGGCTGCAGTAGTGTAACAAGAAATTACACCGTCTGAATATAAGGGTAGTATCGGTCGGGAGTCCATTCTGAATATATGGCGGATAACTGGTCGTTTCAAACTCTTTTTACCGATAGTGCCTGGCTTTCTATGCAACATCTTACCACTCTATCTTTGTCTCTCTCTCTCTCTCTAGTTATTCTCGATCCGGACATGAAAAATGCATTTAACGGTCCTTCGGGCACTTTGGCATTCGAGTCCGTGCAGCTATCCCTCGCCACTACTTTATAGATCAAAAAGTTACCTGCCGTTCGACCAACTTCGCCAACTTCCCACTATATGTTTACCATTTATTAAAGTATCCCGCCGCCTTTTCGCCCACGGCGTGCCGTCGGTTTGACCAACTCTCGCGGAAAACAGACGAAATGCGGGAGAAAAATTCCAGACGAGCGGGAATCTTGGAAAGACGCGGATTTATTAGTCGGGGAAAAATTTGGTCCCTTCCGGATCCTTTGTAAATCAGTTCGTTTCACTCGACCGCGGGATAACTTGGGAATCGAGGAAAAATCATAACGCAAGAATGCGAATTCTTTTTCCGTGGAGGCGTCTGCTATAAGCAGAATTAACATGAAACGCGGAGGAGGAGGGGGAGGAGAAGGAGGAGAGATAGCTGATATTCATCTTATCGCTGAAAGTTGTCCGGTCTCTCTGGTTATAACGCAGGAAACCCGGCTCAAAGTTCCGGTGTAGGATTATCCGGTGAATACCCTCCTATGCGAACTAAATTGACGGGCTCTGGCCTCTCGGCTTTCGAACGCATCAAGAAACGTCGTCATAGAGATTGTAGCTGCCTCTCGCTAATTTGTCACGAAGCCCCCCGCGTTAAACAATTTCCATCGTTCTCCTGCACAAATATCATTTTCGATCAACGATTATTCTCCCCATGGAGAGATCGCTGATTATCGAAGATTAATTATTCAGTTTATTATTCTACGCTAATCATTCGTGCTGCGCTCGGTAAACCGTGCATTGGTGTCTGGAAAATATACTCGACCTTTCTGTTCGAGCGTCTTTTTGCAAATTCAATTATTATATAAAATTCTGTCTTATCATTTACTTTTGAAATTTCAATGAAACAAATGATTTCGTAATATAATTTGTTTAAAATGATAAACTAAAAATTAGTAGCTTTGTGAAGAATGGATTTTTTGTTTTAAATTATTTTATGATGACAATATAATTTCGGATGTATTTCGATCTTTTCGGTAGAGAGCCACAGTTGTTTCCATTTATCGTCGAAAAGACAAGACCTGTCGACGGTTACTGAATACATCGTCCATCGCAGCTTCGCACGTGTTTTGTTTACATTCGTGAACGCGCGCTGCACGTGCCTGTGTTAGTGCGTACGAACGGCTCAATGATTCTACATAAATATTATTGAATGAATAATAAAAGTGTTTACATAATAAGTGTGAATAAAAATTAGATCGCAATTTACTGTCTTGTAAATCCATTTGTTTTTGGGATTTCACGTGTGAGGTAGCGCCGAGTGCGTTCAGCGTTCACATTGAAGCCGATAAACGACAGAGCAGTTTGTCCGAACGAATGCAGAAACAAAAGAAAAATAAGTGAAAGAGTCTATTCGACGTAACGCTTGTCATAGTGGTATAGACTAGGTTTCTTTTGTTAACACATTGTTGACCGGTCACGAGTCAACTCTTGTTTTCATGCCCATACTTTGTAAAATTGCCGGTCAACGATGTGTCAAGTCTGCGATATTTCTAGTAAACTACTCAGTTGCTTATAAGCCTCTCCTCGTGCCTTCATCCATCGTATAAAAGTGTGTCAAACAATTATTTAGTTTTTATTTAAATAACAAATGTATTTGGCTAAATTGGCTTCGCTTATTTCGTCCAATTCGTCTACCCTAGCAACTTGTAAAATTTCTAACAGTATCAATCTACTGATTCCTCCCGAAGCACTCCTGACCGATTGAGCTTGCGTCACGCTACTTGCGTGACGTCACTAGCAGCTGACAGTCAGAGTGCCCCCAGCTGTCACTACCGCTCTGCCAGAATCTGATGCGAAAATGCTAATTTTTAAAGCTGTATTTCTAGGGCCCCTGTGTCTATTTAAAAAAATTTTTAAGATTCTTATCGGGCAAACTACACACGAGTGTCTTCGAGGCAGTACGATGATTTTGTTCTACCCTGTATATTTAATTACTTTAGTGAGCGGACAAATGAAGTTTTCTTGGTATTAATTTGCAAAAGAGGACAAGATACAAATTAATACAAAGCTGACCCAAAATACGCAACTTTTTGGGGACAGTAATAATTGATCTTGTACTTGAGAAAATATTGTTAAACCAATGCAAAACGTAGGGCAATAAATAAATAAAATAAAGTGTATAACGTCCTCGTTTCAACAAGATCTCTGATTGCTTTCTATCGCGTATTTATTCACAATCTGGAAATTATTCAAACTTTTGAATGTAAAGCTTAATCCTGTAGGTAACACGATTGCAATAAATATTCGCCGAGCCACAGTTACGTGTAATCTACTATCGTGTAGATTACGCGATTCATATTGTAATAATTACCCAGCTTTGTTAAAGTACCGCAGGTCTTCTTACAAATTGTTCCATGCACGCTTATAGCCGATTGCGAATATTTACCGACTCGCTCGGTCAGACTTTGTCAGAAATTAAAAGCCGTGTCTGATCACGCGTCCCCGCGATATCATTGTTTCCATTTTCAAGCGTGGACTAGCTGATAAAACTGCACGAATCTTATCGCCGGTATTAACGAACGAACGGCACTAGCGATATCAATGAATTCATTCAACGAGATAAACAATCTTCTCCGCAATAATGATAAGAGTCATTTGTTATGCTTAGCGCTCTCGCATTTCCTTCGAGACCGAAAACTAACTAAACGTTATATACAGAAGCAATCAGTCGGAAGAAAGTTTGGCGCAAACTGATTTCTTACAATTATAGTGTAGGGAGATCCGAGCGATTCGCGGCAGGCTGTAATTAATAAGAGAAAGTTGGACCGTTTATCAAAGTTGCCGGATAAAGCTCGATATGAGAAACTGTAGAGGAATTCTGGCTTTTAATTCGACTTGGGGGAAGAAGAGGAGGAAAGCTTGAGAAAGCTCGAGCGTCTTGGCGTGGTCATCGTGTCGAGAGAAGATCCTTGGATGAAAAAGATACGTGCCAGGAATATCGGGATGTAAGGGGGATCGTTAAAGCTGGGTGTGTGCCCTGATAAAAAGGCAGATTTGTTTGATCTTTCCGGTGGTGGCCAGTAATGAATGATAATGAACAGTCGTATAGATTGATGGAAAGACAGGAATGGACGAATTTGGTCCTGAGTTTGGCTGTACAGTGGAGCAGCGTTAAAATCAGGTTGGTATATATGTATATATATTGAGAGAGAGAGAGAGGGAGGGAGGAGGATGGATAGGAAGATTGACGGAAGAGAAGTCGATGCTAGAGACAAGGAGGGAGGGAGGGTGGGGGGGGGGGGGGGGGGGTAGGACAGTTAAGAGTAGGGTTAAAATGGTGGGGTGGCCTTTGGGCATCGGGAGCGCGAGGCTGCTGCTGCTGCTAGTTTTGCAGGGCTGGCAGTCCTTCGAGCAGGGTGGAAAAGGTCGAGTTAGCGAGTTGTCGAGGGCTCCCACACGTTCTCGCTTGATATTTCGACCGCGTACAGCCTCCTCTCCTTAACCTTTGCGTCGTTCGCGTTTTTTAACACAAATTCCTCCCAGAAGCGTTTCGCTCGCGCACTGGAACCGTTCTCTCGGGATCCGTCCTTCCGGCTATCTCGTGATCGAACTGGCTCTCCTCCGCTTGGAAATCAGATCCCCGCTGTTGAGTCACCCATCTCGCGAGGACGATTTCCCGATCTTGGCCGATTCTCGGGAAAATCGTCAGGACGGAAAGTTTATTACGGAACAGAAAGAGAGGGGGGAGAAGAGAAACTCGGGTGTGGCTTGTGGAAATCCAATAAGCGATAAACATGTCCGGCACGATCAGCAAACCGAGCAGCTTCCGCGGGAAAAAGATAAGCTGCCTCCGCGCACGTCCCCCAGATAGAATTCCCCGAGGAAAAACTGCAAAGATGAACCAAGACGATACTCCCATTCACCCTCGCTCTCCTCTACCTATCTATGTTAATTACCAAAAAGGAGAGCGGAGTAAATCACTATCAGCAAGATAGAGAGAGGCTCCTCTGGCGACTACCCGCTCTACGAGGACCCCTCTAATTAATTACGTAATTATCCGAAAACCCTTTCCACAGATAAAAAGCGTATTTTTCGCTTCGATGCGGATTACGGTACAGCCAGGGGGAATTTCCGGTTCGCAAGAGAGTCGACAGGTATCGTCGCTTACTCGGAGAGAGGGTAACCCTACCTACCGAGGTGCTCTATCGCGCCTGTAGAATTGTAAAAGGAAAAGTAGAATCAGAAAGAGAAAGACGAACGAAGAAGAAGAAGAAGCTATGGCAAGATAGTTTCGTACCATTTCACCCTATCTTAGAAGGAACGTTCGTTCGCTCTCCTGCTTTTTCCGATCTTTTTGCTACACCAGTTTCCCCGACTTCCCCCTGATTTAGAGCTCATTTTCGTCGGCCGAAAGCTGTGCCGTTCTCACCCCTGAATCAACTTTGCGCCTCCACAAATCACCGTTGAACCGTACTGTTTCTCATTCCCACCTGACCCTCTTATCGTTCCCGTTGCATTACTCGGAATATGCATTACACCAGCGTTTAGCTGAAAGAGAAAAGTATTACGCGATACACACTTCTGTGCGGAGCAAGGAGGAGGGAAGAGAGTCGACTTCTCGATGAAAAAAAAAGAAAAAAACAACAGAGAGGGGAGAGTGAATTGGCAAGTGGGATTGGACGTCTTGATTTCAACGAGGATTCTGTCCTAGCGATTTTCCTTTCCGGACAGCTAATCAGGCGGGACGACGCGGCGCGATTACCGAGTGGATTTACAGACCACGGGACCTTTAACGTCAAGTGGAGAGAGAGACGGAGCATGGAAAGGAGGGAGCATCATCCGTTGTGGAGTGGGGCCGGAGGTGGAAAGGTTGAAGAAGACATGGGAGGGATGGTATGAGAGTGCAGGTTTGTCCGCCATCGGGAGTCCAAGTAGAATCGAATCGAGGCTTCGCTCGCCCCGTAGCATTTCTGATGTGGCCATTGGTACAGCCCATGAATCTTTCATGCCTCGATCCTTTCCCCATCCTCCCACCTCCTCCTCGAGAGTCGTCAAGCCAGGATCCAAGTTATCAGTCAGCAAAATCTGTCAAATTCCTTCCTAATATATTCCAATCGTTGCATCATCGCCTGCATTTTTTCCACCCTCTTTTACATCGTTGGTTCCTCCTCCCTCGATGATACACACACACACACACCCACGCACATGTATATAAAAAGAGCTTCTAATTGGCAACGTAGATATTTTCACGTCGGATGACTTGGACGACTCTAACGAAAGTCGAGTGGTGCAGTAGTTTTCGGGTCAAGATGGCGCAGTTGGCCCGGAGACATTGGTATTCCAACGTTTCCCGCTCGAGGAGGGATCGCATTGACGTGTCGTCTTCTCGCTAGTCGATCCTCGCTTGCGTCAATTTCATTAGCCAACAGAGTCGAGCGTATTGGTGGTAGTACAGCAGCAGCAGCAGCAGAAGGTTCGTGACACCTTCGAGTCCCATGGTTGCTTGTCATTCTCGCGAGAATGTAATATGGATCGGGAGAAGCAGTCTAATCGCAATTCCGCGGAGGGCGCGTATAGTTGAAATCCGATTCGAATTCGCAGAGGGTGCAAATCACCCCCTCCCCCGCCCACGAGGACGATACTCCGTTGATGCCTGACTGCCTACTTGCCACCGGAGGGTCGTCGCCGTGCCTCATCGTTCATTCATGGGGCATTTACTCGCTATCCCCGTAAAGCCAGGAGCCCCGTGCCCTCCCGCAAGGTCCTTGCCGGATCCTTACATCGCTCCCTTGTCCTTCGAAATGGATCGGGATCAACCGATCGTGATATCGTATCTCGCTCCATTCATTTTCTCCTATATGATTCGCCGTATCATCCAGCTACCCTCTTTTACTCTCCTCCCCCTGCCTCCTCCTTCAGAAGATCCTCCTCGATCCACTTTCATTATCAACCACGACAGGCACCGACTTGCATATGCATTTAATTGTCGCTTAATTGGATCGGCTGCTGCGTGAGCTTGGAGAAGAATACCAACTAGAGGCAGTCGTTGAGAGGAGGAGGAGGATCGAAGGCTTTTCTCCAGTGCAGTCGACGCTCCTGCACAGTCTTCTCCTCCTATCGATCGATCGCTTACTTGTGTGCGACCGGAAACTCTGCCGGGTCATTAATAATAATACGGCCTTTACTGGAACGATTATTGGCCCCCCCCCCCTTGCATTCGCCTCGCTAACGGGCTTTCCGGGAGTTCTCACCAGTTTTCCAAGCAACGCGAGATTCCGATCCTTTCAATCGTCCACAATTCCGCCTTCAGGTAATCCCATTTCTCCTACTCCCTGCTTCCTCGTCCCGTCAAAAACCATCGTTTCAGGATATCCGAAGGCAAAAGGTGAGCTGCCTCGTAATCGCTGGTAAATCGATTACGGCTTATTAAGTACTCGAATTTTCTTCAGCCAACTTGGAGCAAACACAAGGCTAATATAGACGTTATATACTACTTAGCGTTAAACTTGTATAAATTTTAATGGGAAATTTCGCGTTTATCGCGCACTAGTCTCGGGCGTTATGCTCGAATGTATAAAACTGCCTGCCTGCCAGCCGCCTGCTGCTGCTTGTCTGCACATTCACCTGCTTCACTCGGAGATTTACAAGCGAACCTCCGAAAGTGGTGCTTTGACAACTGGCCTTTGCTAACAAACCACCCCCAAGCCCGAAAGGACCATCGGGTGACCACGTTTGCGTTCCACTCGGTTTATTATACGATTATTGCTTTAATACCCAGGTGAACCTTGTTCCTGTTAGTGCTGATCCACCAATTCACTCCTCCCACTCCTCGAAGAGCCCCTCGCTCTCGTTTTGCTTCAACTATAAGCCAAACCACATCTCTCTCTCTCTCTTTCTCTCCAGTCTCCAATTAAAACAGTTGAAAAATCTCTACTGTTCTCTTCGACTTCGTTTTGCCACGTTCTGGAAGAGACAGATTTCTAAAAGAACGACGAATGTCATCAATAACACTCAACTTCCATTCTCCTTTTTAATAGACCAACAATTATGTCGAGAGAAAAAATACCTTTCTTATATATATCCCATGATATATGATTCTTACGGTTTAACGCAAGGGTGGATTTATTGTTTTCGATGGGACGTAATCCTCCTGTTCGATGGAACATTAACATTTACAAAAGACGCGTTGGCTCAGACACGATATTCCTGAGGAATTTCATAAATTTCTGGTCGAGGTAAGTTACTCGTATATCGATTTATAGATGCGATGCAGCATCCGTATCTAAGTACTGAAAGAGATAGGTGGATGGCGGTTGAACGGCGAGGCTTAATCGTAATAAAGTACCATATCGCGTATAGGTATCGAACACGACGTAAAGAAATATTCGAGGTTATATTTCAATCCATCCAAGTATCCACTTTATGTACCTCCGTCTCATCCGACCAGGGACTCCGATGGATAACTGACGGGGGAAAAGGCGAAGACGATATTTTATAGGCAGTCGCTTTTATTGCGCGAGACTTTTGGGCTACTCTTAAGGGACTTGTATTTCCATCCAATACATATGCCCATCTTCGCTTTGCCACTTAAATTCAATCAAATCGTGCTTTAATGGTTAATAAACTATGAGAGAGTGGACCCTCCTTATCGTTATCTTTCAAATTTTCGTTATTCCAAGAGTGACCTTGCAAAACATGCTCTTTAGATTCCACTTTCTTCCAGGTTATCGTTATAAACTCTTTAAGCTTTAAAATATTTTGTTATCATTTCAATCTAGAGTTGCTATTAGATTTTCTTAACAAATTTTGTACTTCTGATGTACTCACTTAACATTGTTGGCTATACTAAAAAATTGTAAATGAATAGGTCTCTATACCAATTCATATGCAATTGTATAGTGGAAATAAGAAAAGGAGTCAAATGCTACTATATTTCAAGCTTGCGAATACTTCTCTGCGAACTTTGGCTCTTCAATGAAATATAGCTTATAACAAAGATCGTTTTATAGTTAAATCTGTCATCATTTAATAATAAACTGGTAATTATGTAGCTACTCCGTTGCTTCCACTACTCAATTAGGAAACCACTACTAACATACCTGGTTCGAAGAAGGCAGTTAGCACTTATACAGTTGATTATCGTTGCCTGTATTTTTTTTAAAGCAAACGCGAAACAGTAGATAAAAATATGAAAAACTCGTGATTTAAATCAAACTTGATTGAAAGCTTCTACAAAAACCATTTTGCGGATAAAAATGTGGGCTATGAAAACAGACCTACTAGTAATTAAGAAACTAAAAAAAAAAAAAAAAAAATCGGCTCCAGTTAGTTTTATCGCTGACTAACAAACGTTACAATTTCCCTCAGGGTTTGGAGAATTAGAATCACCTATTATTTTATATTCAAATTACCATTGAAAGCTTACAGCATTTACCTTTAAAAAATTAAATAAGACTCGTTTGGTGGTAAGACAATGAAATCTAGCCGAACACAAATAAGTATAACAATCTTTAATTTTTCTTCTTTAAATACTCTTGGAACAATATAATACGCATATTAATTCTCAGAGTTACACCAGCCAAGGCTAAAAAACTATACACACCTGTAGGCATAAAAATGTTTCATGTACCATTCCTGTCCGAGTCAATTATATAATCACCCTCGTCTTATTATACTTCGTGTAATTACAGTTTTTGCGTAGAATCGCATTCACGATTTTACTACTTGGCGAATGACCGGTATTAAGACAAAGAAAGAAAGAGAAGGACGTCTTTTCGCAGAAAAACTTGGATCGAACGTCCTATATTGGCTCGATCGACGCTAGATCCTTCCACCGCATGCGCCGTAGTTTGAATTAGTTGAGAATAGGGTGGGGGTGGCGAGGGAATGACTCTTTGGCACAATGCATTAACCACAGCCGGCGTAAAGAGTATTATACGTATTATATCTAGAAAGTAGCGGCGGGAGAAGTTTGAATCAGATTTTAATTAAACGAAATTGCTGAATGATATTTCACGATCAATTCCATTCCGTACAAGCGAGCGAAGCGTCTAGTAGGAAACGCAGCTTGGGCCGATCGGCCCGTAGCGGCCAGGTGCAGGCGCTTCGCCGGAATTAAGTTTGATTCAGCTTCCATCTTCGCGAATCCGCAGCTGCGAACCACTGGAACGCCATAATTTTCGCTGTAATACCTCGTTTCGCGCTGCCGAATTCTTTTCACCGAGCACAAGTTTTAGCCTACACTATAATCCTCGTTAGAGAAATTCAAAGATTTCAAAAAAAAAAAAAGAAAAAAAATAAGCAACTACGCTTCATCTATTACAGTACCTACATTATTATATAAATCATCAGTTGACAATTTTCCTTCAGCCAGAATAATTTTGGAAAGATAATCGCTTCTTTTAGAACCGCTTGATGGAATATCATGCATTATATATATATACATAGAGTAAGAATAGAGAGTGGGTGGCTTAATTTTCACCGATCTGCGAGAAGCGGTGCGCGCGCCGCGCTTAATCCGTTAATCGCGTTTTCTCGTAAGGACGGATAACCGGAGCTGGAGATTTTAGTAGCTTCTCAAGAAAGCGGGATAGCTCGTAAAATGCGTCTCGCGAGCTACACGGGCAGGTGTTCCCCCGGTGCTCGGTCCGAATCGCCTCATTTCCTTGTCTTCTCGCAGCTGCGAGCGAATCCTTCCCCACCCTTACCCTTTCGCCCTTGCGAGGGGCACCGTTGACAATCACTGTATACCACCGATGCCTTCATTTACCGAGAAAGGGCTGATATTCCCGGCGTCTGGATACTCCATTATTTTTGTCAGCTATTAAAATTAATCAAGCGGATAGGATAAAGCCCGGCGCAAAGTGACTACGGTTATATTTTGGTCTCGGAATATATATATATATATATACACATATAGAGTGTAGCTAGTAGAATAATTGCGAGCCACGAGCGAAAAGTGACTCCCTCCAATAGGCAACGTTCCATATTCCGCGAGGCTTCAATCTCTATTCCATTAGCCCTTCGTTGGCCGCAACCGCCAGTCAATTTACTCCGGCGCAATCTTTCGTTTCGGTTTAGATCGCTAATCGCAATCAAACCGCTTCCCCGACGTTCCCGTCCTGGAATTACATTTTTACTGGTCGTTTTTACGTTCTTCTCCGGAGATTTGGTAGTTGTATAGTTGCTGGCTGGATTGTCGAGCGTGAATGGGGGTGTAGGGGGGGGGGGGAGGGAAGGAGGGTAGTTCGGCTCGGCTTATGGCGGAACTTTGATGCGAGACGTCGATGGCGTGCGTTTAGCGGCGAAACGACACAAGTCTCGACAGGGCATGAATAAAAGATGGCAGCTTGCTAAAAACGTCCGGGACCCTCGCCCTTTTCTCACCCCGGCACTCTCGTGCCAGCTCGTCGCCATTAGCTATAGCGAACTCGGTATAGTTGGCTAACTTTCCTGCCAATTCCTGGATAATTAGGGTCGTGGATCTGCAATGTGAGCGGAGGGACCAACTGATGAGCTGTGGAGACTTTCGCTTTTCTTTCCCATTTTTTTCGCTTCTTTTTTATATATATATATATATATATATATAGGGAACAAGGCAGTAACGATGATGCATGGACCGAAAGTCGCGGTCCTGGACTTAACGAAATACGTCGTCGAGGGACTTAAATAATTAGCATAATGAGACGCACGTGTGTGTGTGTGTGTGTGTGTGTGCGTGGATAAGAGAGAGGGGATGGAAAAGGGCAACGTTGACTCTTCGCGTGGCTTGGCTCGCTCTTCACCCCGAGAGCTCCAATTTCAAGCATGACGCGCTGCAAGGAGCCACGCTGAAAGGATCCCACCAACTAACCGGCCCTTAGTATACCCTTCTCCCATTACTAATTAATTATTCACAAGTTTATTCCGCGCAAGTTTAGCCAGGATTTATACCGCCTACCTCGCATGCAAGACGAAACTCTTACCAACCCTCTCCTTCATCGATTTTTCATTTTCATTTACTTTCCAACCCCTTACGCCAATCTTATGAAAAAATGTATCCGTCTAATTCTCGTTTCTTCTCTTTTCTGTTGCAGGTAAGAATGGAAAATCCGACAGGGTCTGCTAATACTGTATGACGAATGACGATATGACCTACAGTGAGTTGTTTTTCTCCTTCCTCTTTTTTCTTCGCCCGTCATTTCTACGGTCGTGAAAAGACAGTCTCGCCTCGCAAGTATTTCCGCCGCGCGACACAGGGTGGTTGGAATTGAAAATCGTTCTTCGAAACGAGAGGCGCCAGGGGTTGGAAAACTTTGCGGATAAACCGCGAAAGCGAATCCAGCCAGTCCGCTGTCAGATATTCGGAGCATGTTCGTTAATTACCAGGAAGTAACGTGGCGTGAGTAACAATAGTTTTGTGACTTGGCTGGGAATGGGAAGGGCAACAATAGCGAAGTTAATTAGTTTTCATGTCATTCCCGGCGAAATAGGTAAAAAGCAAGGCACGATAAATCATTTTAACCCGGGCAAAAAGTCGGCAATTCGCGTTCGGTTATTCGTGCTTTCTATTCGCCAAAGAAATGTTTCATCCCTTTCTCGTATATTTGGCGTAAAACAGGGCCGAAGAGAGAGAGAGAGAGAGATGATTTTGTATATTCGGTATTTCCCCGAAAGCTCTGCTACTCCCCGAAAGAAATTATATCGTCGAGAACGAGTCAATCAAGTTTCTCTGCTACTCGGAATCGAGCGTCCGTATAAATCCAAGGTTTTACGAGTGGAACGTGCCGGTGAAACTAGCACCCCCTAAGCAACCCCAACCAACAGGCTTCACTAATCACGAAGGTACACCGATGTCAAAACGATGCGTGACCTCGCTCTATTTAATGCTCTCCATCTCCACCAGTCCGACTGTCGTAAATTAGATAAAATTAGCCATAAAATTCTAGCTATCTCACCCCCTTGTATGCCCTCCGCTATTCTTCCCCACACATGTATAACGCACGCTCGCACACACACGACGAGAGTCCGAGGCAGACTTCGCCCTAGCTTGATTAGCGTCTCCGCGTCCCTCCATCGAGACAATCAAACCGACAGTTTTTCATTATCGCGACGCGTGTTCGATTCTTGAGTTTGGGCGCGCGAGAGTCTCTCGGATCCGAATTGGTAGTTTGGAGGTTCGTCCAAGGGACCGAGCCGTAGAAGTTGGCTGTGCAGCACTCCGGGAAAATTGGATACGTCGAGTTTTACAGGCCGTGAAGGGGTTAACGGTAACACGTGTCTAATACCGCGTAACGACAAAGTGGGGAGGAGGAGGAGGAGGAGGAGGGGGGAGAAGGAGTGAAATCGATTTGGCTTAAACTTATCTCGCAGCGGATATAGCGCCAGCGCTCTCAGGTTTAATAACGTTTACCTGCAGCGGCGTCGCCATCCGGGAGAGATCTTGGCGCAAGGAGAGGAGATTTCTCGCGAGCACTCGGGCGATGGCAAAAGGGACAAACGTGCAGCGGCAGTAGCAGCAGCAGCAGTGTACACGGGACACGGTTGAGTGGATGGAAAGAGATAGAGAGAGTGGACGAGGGTGTAAAATTGGGTCTGGCCCATTGGCGCCGGCAGAGAACGCGAGATAGAGAGCAGCGTGTTTACTCGCTGTGTAGAAAGTCAAAAGCCCTTGAGTTTAATAACGTTGGCTGGTGTGTATGGTGGGGTTGGATTCCTGTGTGCGTTCGTGGATGGTTGGGGAGGGATGGTAGGCAGGGGAAGAAAGCTATGGGAGAGGTAAGAGAACGGGGGTTGTTACGCCCTTAGCAGTACGAGTACACAAGGGTGAGATATAAATGTTAGGGTAGACCCTTATGGAGGTGGCGAACGCGTGTTATGCGCCTGACATTTAAATATCGTAGTCGAGCCAGAGACTTCGGGGTATCGTATCGATTGCGATTGCAGATAGAGCCGGCGCACCACTCCTTTCCTCCTTAGTTCGTTCTACTTTACACTATTCGACTCTGATACTGTAATACTCGTGTCATACTATATATAGCACATAACATAACGCTATACACTCGCTTTCCCTTCCTACCGTTTCGTCGTTCGTTCGATCCGGCCGGCTCGCAAAGATTCACGATTATGGCCCTGGCTTTAATTCGGTATATAAACGAAAATCCTATATACTTCTCCCTCTCATTTTCGCTAATTTAATACATTATTATTTGAGCCGAATCGCCGCTGGTAATTGCACCAATGCCGGAGAGAGTCTGTCGGAGCTAATTAAAAGTTGGCCGATAAATAGCCATTATCCATCTATCCGAGGGAAGAAAGTAATGTATTCTTCCGTAGTAAGTTCTCATCGTAACTTGCGAATTACCAGTCAGCTGTAACGTTCGGCAAACTTTTCTCGATTCACGCGTCCAACTAATAGCATTTGTCTTGGCGATAAGAGTTATGATACCAGCCTCTCTCCAATAATATACCTCTTAGGTATATACGAGATCCGATCGTTGCAGTTGGCCAGACGATCGTTTGGAAAAAATCTTAGTGGAGAAATTGTGTTATAGCGAGGGATAATCAGGGGACGATAAGATAATTCTACGATAAACGAGAGAGAGAGAGAGAGAGAGAGGGAGGGAGGGAGGGAGGGAGGGAGAGAGAATTGTGATAGGCGAGTTGCAATTAATTCTCCTTGGAAGAGAATTTCTCGGCTAATTGAAAGTTTGGTAGTAGCAACGGCAGCAGCGGAAAATCGCGCGTCCTTCCGATTTCCCTTTTCATTTCTCTCTCTATCTCTCTCGTCCCTAAAACTTGGCAGCTTGGAAAAGTTCGATCCTGCTGCCGGAAAGGCAAAGTCCAAAACTCTTCGGGATTGTCTCGAATCGTCTGATTAACATTAGTCTACTTAAAGCGGTTTTTGGATGCGCAAGTCGTTACCGATCTATTCACGACTATGCAAATCCCTCCCGTTACATCGAAAACTCCGATACCACGAGAAATTTCCCTTTCCTTCCTCGCCCGCGAATGAATTTAAATTTCTGGGGTACTTTTTGAGGGAAATTTATATATATATATATATATACGTATAATAATTATGTAACGGTGCGTCTGAAAAAAAATGCACTGCAGGTTAATGTGGGAAAGTATAGGAGATTTTGATATACACGGAGAGTCGTTATACGGACAATGTGGGTAGGGTTAATGGAGTTCCTACTAAACGGGAGATTAGCCCGAATTCTCCGGATAATGCCAGGACCACAATTTCATTTTCCATTACCGGGCCTCGCAGAGATCGATTGCACTCGCGATTGACGGTCTTATTACCCACCAGGCCTCGTTAATACGAGCCGAGGATTCATCGTAATGATAAAACTCATTAAGCTCGACTTGCGGTTACCTCCACTAAGGACTATGAATTCCCAATTAATCGCAGCTAACACCAAACTCAAACAGCACTCTCAAGACAGGATTCGTTGGTCGGCGTAAAACTAAATCTCCATCCTGCAAGCTTAACGTTTTCCCTCTCGACTCCCCGGCTCCTCGGCTTTTCTTTGCTCCTGGACGAAACTCGCGGAAAACTGTGAAAAGAAAAGCGAGAAAACTGGATGGGAGATTCCAATGAGCTCTTTTTGTCCAATTAACGAGACTGTCAGGTACAAGTGGTTAAAACTGAGAAGAATTATCGGCTTGCTGAGACAATGAGCGATTTTGCGCGAAATTGCGGCTGGCTCTTTGCGATATTTCGACGCGAATGGAAAGTACGCCGGTGTGCAGTAGTAGTGCGAGCGAGCGAGCGAGCCTTCGAGATAGCCCGCAGTTTTCAAACTTAATAAATCATTCGCGCAATTAGCAGTATAATTTCTCAGCGAGCCTCCAACTGCACGCGTACGCCCCGCTGGTTCGCCGCGAGTTTTCGCATAGGCGTCGGCAAAGGGGCAAATTAAATTTGGTATACAGGGGTGGTGGAGAACGCGTGAGAGGATAGAGATGCTGCAGAGGGAGGTTTATCAATCCACTATCCATATCGAGGGTTAAAGGAGGTCGGACAGGTTCGCGAGAGTGGTCCTTCGTCTCTCGCAGCTTAGCCCGGTGGTTGGACGAAGTCTTTGGAAGAATCCCGCAGTCCCCGCCCTCTTCCAGAGTCTCAAGAAATTTTCAATCAGACGTTCGGAATGCCCCGAGGCGCCTAGGACGAATGCCATGACGGGAAATAATGCATAGTCGCGGGAGAACAGCCCTTCTGCGAGAAGCCAGAGCCCTCTTATTCCTGACATACCAATAATGGATGCGGGATTAAAGGGGCGCAAAGCTTTACGGATTCGACTCTCGTACCAATGCCGACACGTTTGATTTACGAGCTTGTTCGCGATCTGGATTCTTTCCTGGCGAGTTCCGTTGGGATATAAAGCAGCATGCAGCCTGGCCTCAATTTTTGTTGATTCTCTGGAAGGTTCACCAGCAAAGACTTTCCACTCCAAAGGTCGACTCCAACATCCCCGACACTCATCCTTCTTAATCTTCGCGGAGAAGCTTCCTCTCTCTCTCTCTCTCTTTCTCTTTCTCTTTCTCGGCAGAAATAACCTGCACCATCAAACGCAACGAGAATTCTTTATTTCCAATTTGCAGTGTCCTCGGTGTCAATTTTATTCATTCCTTCGGAAAGATGCCTTGGCAAGGCGGCAGCGGCGGCGTCGGCGACGACGTTGAAGGTACTCGGAGAGGAGAAGAGTGGGACGCGTAACCCGATTGGACGACGTCCAGACGTTACGCGAAGAGCGGAGCGATATTCCCAGCTGATCGGACGACCGTCGTCGCGAAGGAACGGAACGGAGTCGAACGAAACGGAATCGAGGGAAACTGGACCAGAGCCGCATGGCTCCAGCCCGAGTGGCGCCGCGACGCTCTCGTCCTCGACCGTTTGGCGCTGTTGCTCGTAAAATCGAATTATTAGTTACGCGAAAACACCTCGTTAAATTTACGTTTCCCCCCATCACCACTCGTAACTTTTACTCGCGAGCTCTTTTGAAGCTGCGGAAAAAATCCCACCATATGGCGTTAGTTTCGAGAAGCTTCCTCCAACTTCCGACGCTGTAAACACACAGCGTCCCTCGTGATTGGAGTAAACTCGCAAATGGAATAAACACGGAATGATCGTGTTAAGAGCCGCGGTAATCGATATTATCGGCTCTTCGTGTGCATCGGAAAATTGCCGAGCGTTGAATTTCAGGCACGATTAAAAGAAGCGAATATAATACAGGGAGGGAGAGAGAGGGGGGGGGGTGGACTCTTGTTTGGCAAAGTTCTTGGGAGTAACGGGATTAAATGCAACGCGGCCGGCCGGGAAACGACGCAATTTGCCATCGGTCCTGGTCCACAAGTGGAATAATCTCGAGAGGGAAATCGAGAAAGTCTCGAATCGATTAACGGCCGCGAGACATTTCCGATTCCGTTGTTCTGCAAAAGCACGTCGCTGCTTTTTTCTATTTTTCATTTTTTTTTTCAGCAGCAAGTGGAACGAGGATTATATAGATTGCGCAGCGTTCCAACGGGGCTCAGTAATTTTATAATTAAATTCCAGTTCCTTGCGAGAGTCCATCATAAGCCGAGAACGATCGGTGGCGAGGGGTGTGTGGAATTGGTAAAATCAGTTTGTCCCGAAGATTTTGGTTTGGGGTTGGAACCGCAAGTCTACCAGTCGTAAACATGATGGGAGCTTATATAGGCAAAGGTTGGAGGTTTCTCGGTGGTGTAGGGGTTCGGCTTTGGGACCCCCGGTGACAAAGTGAGTTTCGTGGAAGACTTCCGTCAATCTGGACGGATGGACGGACGGACCTTCGAAGCGGGGCCCAAACCGAGTGCGCTCCGAAGACTCGTGTGTGTTTGTGTGTGAGTCCGATGTTATCTGTGGTTGCCATGGGGATGCTATTGATTGGCCGACGCGCCGACAGACGTCACGGGAGTCGCGGCGCCACTCCGACTATTGCTCGAACCACCCACTACCGCTCTCTCGCCCCCTTCCCCTCTTAAACCCATCCCCCCTCCTTCGGACGGACGTCCATGACGCGAATACACGTATCCAGCCACCAATGACCCTACGCTATCGCGCACCATCACCAACCAGCTTGGCCTCTCCACCTAGCCTAATAAACCTAATTCCCTTCTTCGCGACCCATCGCAGCACTGATAGATCCCCTTAATATTAAAATAAAAGAAAGAGATAAAAAAAACTATCCTATTGCCCATTATCTTCCCTCTGTCCCGCATTGTTTTTGCTTGTTCCGGTGCTATACTGGCATGACCATCTCGCGTGCAACTCGCTGTTATACGTGCAGGTGTGTGCGTGAGGCAAGGGCGCAGCAGGCTCGGCGACTTCCGGTAAAGCTCGCAGCCCTCGTGGCGCCTTTAACGAGGCGCGTCGTACGAAACGGCGCCAGTGACGTTCTCGGCGTCGCCGGGCCTGACACCCCCCCCCCCCCCTCCCCTCTACTGTATACTTGCAAAACAGGAAACTTCCCGAGTTTAAAAATTAAGCGAGCTCGAGCTTTTTTTCTCATTAACACCACTCTTCTAATTAGATCGAAGGCAATTTTGCGGGTTTCGCAATTCGCGGGTGATTTTGCTGTTTCATTTGCATGCTAGTTGGTGGGCGAAAGCAGCTTTGAGCGTGTATAATGATTATCAATTGCATCGTTGACAGTGTACGCTCCGCATTTTGGCGAGATACTCGCGCCCTCGCTAGTTTTATTAATGTCGCTACGGTAGTTCGGAGGGTCTCCTAAGTAATATACATCTCGAGACGCGAATAATAATTGTTGTTTCGAAGTTGTAACGCGCCGCTGCTACACAAGCTCCTCAGCGATTAATGCAACGTGCTTTAGTCGCGTTAACTGCGTCTCTTGTTGCCTGGCGTCATTTAAGGTCCGGAGTGTGGCGGAATGTTATCGCAGCTGTTTGCCGGAATCAACTCGATCCAACCGCAACACGCAAATCCCCTTCACATTTCATCTTTATTCGCCATCTAGCACAATCCAGACGGATAAACAGCTGCTATTTCCATACGAGGAAAGTACCATCTTACGAACTGATAATGGACCCAGATATCCAATCTTTTTTGCCCAAACCAACGCGTTCCGTCTTCTCTACACTCGAGTTATATAATTGCGAGAAATCCTATCACGATAGTATCACGGAGATTCGCTCTGTAAGGATTCCTCTTAATAATAATAAGTTTCGTATATAATCGTTAGAACATTTCTACACACGAGGAAAACACATTGCAAATGTATTAAATATATAGTATAGAACTGATAACGTACTTGGATAATGGAAAAGTATTATATAGCGAGGATCCTTTTGAATATGTTTGGCGGTAATCGTTAAGATTTTTCACACTGGAACACCTCAAGGTCCTTTATTCCTATACGAAGCGATAATGAGTCCGACTATTTCGACCATTTCGTCCCACTCTGACTCTCCGAATCATTTGCGAGAAATATTATCCAGCAGGAGGCTCTCCGAGAGGATTGGTCATCGTTAAGAAGAAGGTGCTATCGGTTCCGCAGGATTCGTGACTTTCGAAGCTTTGGAAGATACACCGTAGTGTTTCGATAACGATGCCTCGCTGCTGCTCCTCGATCATTTCTACCGGCTTCGAAAGGGAGTCGAGAGTGCAGGAGAGTGGAGGAGGAAAGAGCAGCAAACTCGATTCTCGATGTACACTCGATACGATTATGTCGCGCATCCTCGTCACTCGAATCGTCTTGGCTCGTCTCGGCTTATCTTCCTCCGAACCCTTGCTTCCTCTTATTTTTTTCTTAGGCTCGCTTTTTTTCGCTATTTGTACACGAATCCGCTGAGACGTTGCAACAACAGCAGAAACGGCAGAAAATCTCAAATAAATCCTTTCGTAATCCCACGCCGCTCCTTTCAGCCAGTCCGGATTTCCACTGCTCGCTTTTATACCACCTCCGTACCTTCCAAAATCTCCCTCTCTCCCTCTCTCTCTCTCTCTCTTGTCGTCTTACTCGTTTCGTTTACTCTCTCCACGCAGAAACGTCAATAGCAGCCTCCACTCCATTCATGCGTGCCGTCATTACGATATCCAGTGGCGCGTACTATTCTAAAAGCGGTTTTACCCGTTTGGAAAGAATTTTTGTCGCTCTTTAGCGTAGATAACGGCACGTCCGCTTCAGCGAAAGTCGAGCATTTGCACCGAGGCGAAAGGTGAGGAACGCCTTGATTTCAGAATTGACTCGATAGGGAGGGGCGCTGCACATCTATATATATATATATATATACATAGAGTTGTTGTCCGGTTACGAATTGACGCTAAAGCTGAAGCGACGAAAAATGGATGCTGGACAGAATCATAAAAATCCAATGAGGGAGTTGTGTCGAGTCTGTGAGATCGCTTGGCAGTTTTAGTTGGCTTAACGTAAGCCACTTTCCTCGGATGTTCTCCACTCCACTGCTGAAACGTCTCTTACGACTCCAGCCAACTAAGACTTCGAAGCCACGGAACGGCACACTAATGAAGCACGTCATTTTCCTGGATAAACATCTTTTTCGACGAATTGCCAAGGGGGCGTATATATATATATATATAGTCGAATGGTACTAGTTGCAAAAATTGTTCAGAGTAAAAATAACGAGATAAACAGAGAGAGAGAATTAGGGTATATATATATATAGTTTTGATCGATAATGGAGAAAGAAAAGTGGCAAGGGATCTTATTTATAAGAAACGTGGAGGTTATAATTCTCGAACGTAGCGACTGGTCACGCTCGTTGAGAACGGTACCCGCGAATAGATCGATAAAAGTACGTGGCTATAAGAGGGCTGGACTATGAAACTGTTTGGCCCATAAAAGTCCTAGGACACGAGGAATTTCTGATCCACTTCCAGGTCCGATTGGGTCATTTGGCAAGTTTATTGCGTGATTCGGTTCGTTATTAAGAGGGCAGGGGGGAATATGCGGATAATAAATGACGATAAATTGTTTCCAGAATCCCCTGGGTCCGCGCAACTCCCGTTCACCTCCTCCCTCGCAGGGAGAGCCAACGCGATATTGGATTATCCGCTCGATCCGTCGAGTGCAAAATTTAATCTGCTTGCCGATAATATAATAGAATATAATAAGACCGCTCTATTAAAGCACGCATACACACACACACACACACATATATATAAATGTATCTATAGTGTATATGCAAACTAATATATATATATACATATACTGGTTTCTTTGCTCGATTTGCTCGCTCGTTCCCCGACCACTAAAATTCTACCCTTTCTCTCAGTCTCTAAGCGTTATATTCACCTCGCGCGCGTTCTTTTACCCGGAAATATGACGCGAGAAGCTTTATACGCAGAGCCAGATAAATATGAAATACGGAACCGTCTCTACTCGTAAATTTTTCTCTCGGGCCAAAACGGAGAACGCTAAAAATTGCAGAGTCCTTCGGTCTAAGCTGCTGCAGCGTTCGGTAGGGACGCATCAAAAACCGTCGTAAACGATTCCCAGCTCGACGATGCCCGAGAAAAGACGCCCGAAGCGCTTCTAATTTATTAAAATGTCCTGGACAAGAAAAGTCGAAGAGGCGAGAGGCAGAGCTCCTCGATTCTCGTTTCGCGCAGGAAACTCGGAGGATCGCCGCTGCGTTATTCCAGAAGGGGAGCGAGTTTCTCCGTTGGTTCTTCAAATTTTCAGGGTTTCCGCAGTGTACCTCGGTGGCCCAACGTATATTCGCATGTTCGCCATTTACACACACGTTTTCGTGTGTATAGTTGGCGCGTAAAACGATCTTGCCGGAAGGAGAGAGAGAGAGAGAGAGAGAGAAAGAGAGCTGCGGCAGTAGTGGTATAGTAGCAGCAGCAGTGTCTTACTCGCTCTCTCTCCCCCTCGAAGTAGAAGAAGAAGAAGAAGAAGAGGCTGCCACGCGGGTCAATTCCGTGAGGCGTGATGGTTATAAGGGGGTAGGCAGGATGAGGGGGAGGGGGAGGGGATTCACACGGATCGAGAGGAGCTCTCGAATAAGAAGGTAAAAAGTGGAGGAAGGAAGCGCGGCGTGAGAAGGGGTGGAAGACGAGGTCGAAACGACTCCCGGGGGTTTTCCCCAATCAGCCGGGCCGGAGCTGAAGGTAGCGTTTCTCGCGTCGGCGGCCTTCCCGCTAAAATGCACTCCCACGCCTATTTTCCAGCCACCCTCCTCTCGATATCAACCCAAACACCGACGAGAATCTGCTAATGCCCCAACTTCCACATCCAAAATACACTATAAACTCTTTTTTATAAGCCCTGCACCGCAGCGGATTCCATTACTGCTTCCTTTTACATTTCTTCGACAAAATAATTTTCCCCGGGTCCTCTTCTCACCGAGATTTTTCGCCCAAGAGAATCTCCCGCGTATATATATATGTATATATAGGTTGTCGTCGTCGTCGTCTCCGGGAAATTGTCAGGATGAGGAGAAAGAGTCGGTGATCCCTCGTACATTGTGTCGGATTGATAACGAAGAGGAGCGAGCGAATTCGCGAGTTTCGTTTGGCCTTTTGGGAGAACCGTAACTTGCTAATAAAGTATTTAGACGTCGGACGGAAGCGGAACGAGGTGGGAGAAGGAGGAGGAGGGGGATGGCGTAGGGAGTTTCAGTTTCCGGGTGATCTGTGGCTCCCTCGTCGTGAGAATCGATGCCGCCAGCCGCCCAATAACCATACATCGTACCACTATCACACCCCAGGGGTGTATATACCCGGCCCGCGCGCGTTCTCTCAGTTTCTCTCTCTCTCCCTAACTCGTCCCCTCTCCCTCTCTATCTCTCTCTCTCTCTCGCCTCATACTTCCACCTTATTAGAAACAGGCGGAAAAAATTGCCTCAACCCAAAGATAACAGGAACCTCACCGACTCGTTTTTACACACACGCACACACGCGCGCGCGCGCGATCCTCGAAATTATATCCACCAAACCGGTGATTTTTAAACGAAACCGGATCACCTCCCTTAACAATTTACATCTACACGAATTTTGACCGTGCGTCGCTGCACTGCCGGAGATAAAGGTTTTTTTTTGGAATTATAGCAGCCACGATATACAATAAGAGTGTTTCTAGAAAAATCCATAAGCTCGGTGCTGAATAATAATTGTAAAAGACGAGCTGCGAATTACCCTCCCAGCAGTCCCGGAACAAACGATACAAACGTTGAAGCAAGCACGCGAGAGGAGAGAAAAACAGCAGGGAGGAATATAATGTTCTCGGGTATTTTTATTCGAGTGCATAACGCCTGGTAGTTTAGAGGGTGGAATAAAAAAAGAGTGGAGGAAAAGAACGGTCATGTCGAGACTGGACGCGATAATTGTACGGAAGAATAATTTAATGGCCGGTCGTTCCAGCACAGGTCGGTGAATTTTTCTCCCCTTTGGATCCGTCCTTTTTCCAGCTTGGTGGCATCGCGGGACTGATGCGAAATGCGATATCGGTGTCAAATAAATGGGCTTTAATTCGTGCTTTCGCGATACGGCAACCTTTCCCGCGTGGCTCGGTGAGAGGGAGAGGGGGGGAGAGACGCGGAATGACGTATTCAGGGAGGAACGCGAGCTGGAACGGTCCCGTGTCCTGTAGGGACACCCCCTATGCTGGGGTAGTATTTATGGAAATGAACCGAGGTAGTTTGAACCCTCTTCTCCCTATCCTTCGCTACTTTTTCCTACCCCTTCTTCGTCTTCCTCCTCGTCTGCACCACAAGAGACGCATCCATTCCGCCCCCCTCCCCGCTTCTTCAAGCTCGCTTGTTTCGCGCTCGGCAATCCGCAGCCATGCTGCTTGCCCACCTAATTACGTGGAATTCATAAGTTAGCCGCGTTCTGCGCGTCGCCCGTTATTTTTATTCCTACCATGAAAATCTCACTGTAAAAAGGCTAAAATCCACCGCAGCCACTGCCAATGCCACCGCGTCTCCTCTCAACCCCCTCCCTCCCCCCCCTTTTTTCCAACCCGATTCAGTAGCGGGCCAACTAATTTATTTCCGCGGTGAAACGTTATCCGATTATTAACGCCGGAGCGCTGTAAGAGAGCAAATGCTCGTAGAAAAAACCGAGCGAAACTCTCGAGCAGCAGAAGAGGCTGTGTAAACATATAGCCGGCCCAATTAGCAATTCCCTCAAGCAGAAGCTTAGGTTCCTCCTGCTCCTCTGGCAATTAGACGGGACTTGACGTTCTCTCCAATGTATATAGTACCTTTTTTTTATCCTTCACCACGACCAATGGACTGTGCCATATACTGCTTTCAGTCTCGAGAAGAACAGCTCAGCCACCTTATGCGTTTTGCAGTATCAAATTATATACTTCTGCAATTTTTACGCCACTTTCATTAATACACAAATTATTAATCATCTATACACCGCACTAATATACCATATCCCTTCCTGCTGTTTACTCACGCTTGAAACACTCTCAAGAATATACGTTCCACGCAATTTGATTTACATCCGACTGGAAGGTTAAACGTGCATTTAGCAGCGAAGCTTTCCCGATACCCTCCTGGAATCGAATCGGAGCAAATATCACTTCGAGTTACCAAACCGTTTACACAAAGACCCAAATAGTTCTCGTGGACCGGAGGAATCGGACAGAGACGCTCAACTGCGGATAAATCAATTACGTGGGAGATTCGATTATGCTGCGTCGAACGCGATTATTTCAACGGATGGAGAAAAATCATTTTTATGCAATTATCGAAACTTTCCTCCAAGAAGCGCTTTAATATTTCAGTTTACGCTTCCTCCGGTAATTCTTTAATCGAGGCCAGAACCTTCAACCTGTTGCACTATCTCTCTCTCTCTCCCTTAAATCTAATACTCCACTTCTCATACCACGCTCGATTCTTCCTTTTCTCGGATTAATCGTCGATCTTCCGGACCGATCAGTCACGATGGTAGAATTTTTTTACGACGCCAATTGGACTTTCGGCGAATTGGACCAATTGCTGCTTCGATGAATGCCGCTGTCGGGTCGCACTGCAGTTTCCTTTATTTATGGCCGATCTATATAAACGTGTACATCAATCCTGAAGAAGCGTCGTCTAGTTTGAAGTTTTGCGCGTAATTCCGGGAGAAATTTACATCCTCCTGTGAGTTTGCGTGTGTCCGGACCATCCGTTATTCTTGGTTGACAATGTCTAGCCTCTGGTAAGGTTGCAAACTATGGGGAACGATTTCAATTGGAAATGGCTACTGTTCCTCCCCCCCCCCCCCCCCTCCCTCCTCTCCTGTATCATAGGAAGAAACTACGAGTAGCTCGTACTGTACTGCTGCGTGTCGTGTCGTGTCGTGTCCTGCCGTGCTGCGTCGCAGTCGCGTTGTGCCCCTCAGGAAGTATTAAGCCCTCGTGCCGCCAACTCGCTCGGTCATTATTCTTCGACCTTCGCGTCCAACCTTTCAACAACGCAGATTAAGATCCTCTGGAATAAATTCATACCTCAACCCCGAAGCTCGCCTGCGGCAAACGTATCCTCTTAAATCCGAATCTAATTAAAGTACGATGGCTTTCCGCTCTACCGTTAAATTTACAGATTAGAGCCCGCTCAATTTCTTCCTTTTCGTTAATTTCAACCCTAACCTATATAGCATACGCGCGCTCATTCTCGCGTGAACCAATTTTTTATTCCCACCGAAACATATTTTTTGTATTTATTCGTTGCTTTGTATTCCGATAAAATTTATGCTCGTTCATGAACGATATACGAGGCGAGAAAGAATTTCCTTTTAATCGATGGCGCTGTCCCGGAAATTGGATTCCGTATTTTGGACTAATATTTTAATAGAGTTGATAAATAGCAGACACGAGTTTTCATAGATCGTTATTATTGGTCTTATAGTCGAGGTTTATAATTCGAGTGTGTAGGCCGATGGAAAATCGCTGTACAGTGATCGGGTTCGCACGATCGGTGGGTTTTGCAATGGAAATCCAGTTGCCTCGGGGACTGCTGTATATATATATATATATATATATATAACGTGACGCAATGTGGGGGAGAAAGAAGCGTTTAGTCGAGCCGGGCGAGCGGAACTCTCTTTGTTACGCGATAATAGGACTAAGTCTGTTCGACCATTCCAACTTAATGCGATATCCGAATTCCTACGATATCCCATAGAAATTTGTTCGCGAATCATTCCTCTTTTTCAATTTACCCCCCCCCCCCCCCCCTCCCCAGCAAAAATTTCTGCACCCTGCCTGCTACACCACTGAGCTCTTTACGCCACTGGCAATTATTTCGTTTGACCGCATCGATATCTCCCTCTGTGTACGCGTATGTGTGTTTGTGTGTCGATAGATAAACTTGCCATTATTTTCTCGTTTTACCAAGCAGGCCACGGCGAAATAAACGATTTGGAAAAAACTGTATGAAGGTAAAAAATGAATGACTGAATAAATAGAAACATAAAAAAGATCGATTCCAGGGGCTAGGGTTGAAATATCAAAGGACCACGATTGTCTGAAAAGTTCACGGACAAGCTTCGGGATAATCGGGTTTTCTAAAATAGATACGATAAAATATAGTTTCGAAGGAAGAGTCGTATAGAAATAAGAAGACCAAGTTTGGGCGAGTTGTTCCTCGACGTAAACATATCTCTATATATATATATACTATACGTTCACCAATGATTTGGCTCTATTATATTAGAGCGCGAGGCACGTCTGTTTTTCAGAGAGGAACATCTGCGGGAGGTGAGGGTCTTTACTTAAGAAGAGATAGACAGACAGACAGACTGCTGCTAGAGAGAGAGAGAGAGAGGAAAAGACTGTCTGGCCCCTTTTTCGAGTACCCGCCCCTTCCAGCTCGAATGCGGAAAGCTTGCCGTGAGCACCAGCTGTCCCGTTACCTTCTCTCGGCGCAATCTACTTCGAATGCGTCCCCACGAAATGCGAATTCACGTGCGGACGCGTCTCATGCAAATAACAACTTTGTTGTCCCAAGCATAAAAGAATACCGAGAAGCTCGCTCTCCTTTCAAATAGCATATCGAAGAGCCCTGCCAAAGCAACCCCTCGTACAGTCTCGAATTAAATTCGATAATTTCCCTGCTTGACCAAGCAATAGAGAGAGAGAGAGAGAGAGAGAGGGGCGGAGTAGGATTGGGGGGTGGTGGTATTTCGTGGCAAATACAACTGATGAGATGAATTATAGTTGAACGCTTGAATATTACAGGAGGTAGAATTTGAGGCTGAAAACGTATATAGACGATGAGAAATACGCCAATTGGATTAGTCCGAGCAGAGCCGTTGATCGGATTCGCTGTACATAGTGTGTTAAAATTTAGTCCATCCGATGCAGTCTGCATCTCCCTCCAAAAGCAGGTTTCTCGTTGAATTGCACGATGCGTCGAATAACGTCGAAGGTGTTCCTTGGATAGGCAGGGATATCCTCTAATAGCTGCTGCTTAAGCTAGAACTAGCCTTCGCACTCGATCCGCAGACACATTTTCGAGCGAATCGTACAGGGAACTAAGCCCTTCGTCGAATGTTCTCTTCCCTTAACGCAATTTACCTCGAGTGCTTCCTCATAGTGGTGGGTTGTAGTACAGTCTTCTCTCTCTCTCTCTCTCTCTCTCTCTCACTCTCTCTCCCCCCATGGATCCACACAATTGCTGTATCCAAACTTTCTCGTCTGCGCGCCCACAGGCAAATTGCGTTTCTCTACGTACCCTTTTTACCCCGACCAACCCCTCCTCCTCCCTCCCCCTCTCTATGCAACTTGTAAGATCCTGCGAATCTTCGCAATCTTCGAGTAGCCCCCCCCCCCATCCTCCTATAACTCCCTCTAGCAACACCCGGAAACAGCTTGCACCACCACCAACACTAACTCCACCACCACCACCACCATATCCAACCTGCGCGAGATTCTTTTTGGCGCAATCTCGCTTTCCACCTCGTACCGATCAATCCCTTTAATCACTCAGCTACCTACCCCAGCGGCGAGCACCGGCTCGCTCGCCGCTTTAATCTTCAAAATTATTTCTACGAATTTGGTCAGACAAATTTTCCTTCAATGGCAATTTGAAAAATACGAGCGTCGCTTTAATTTGCCAGATTGAATGAATTAATTAGGTGAGAGTTTTTTTGTGGTCGTGATTGATTGGATGCTGGAAATGAGAAATTTTAAAGGGATGGGGAGGTAGGGGTGAAAAGTGGCTGATAACGGTAGAGCGAGGCGACTGGAAAACAATGGGACGAGAGCGTGCCTTTTGCAGCCTTTCCTCTTTCAAATCGTCGCTAAAGGGCACCACGGCGCACCACCCAGCCACATTTTCGTAGCTGTTTGTGAGAGTCGAGGGGTCTCCTGGCAATTTCGACTCCCCTTCTGCCATTTTAAACTCGACGCCCGGATGAAAAAGCTGTCAAAACGCGATATTTTCATTATGTCCCGTGTCCCGTTAACGGAACCAGCGAAACTCGCGTTTTTTCATACTTCGTCCCGAAAGTGTCCCTCCGACCACCGCGCGAGGAGCAAACGCACCAGAGCCAAAACACATTCGTTCCACTCCCGACAGCCCGGAGATTTTCTGCTCGTAAATCGACCAAACGGGTCCTCGTAGATCCTCGCAACTTATGTATAAGCATCAGGGCAAACTTTGCACGACTAATTGCGCAGCATTTACATAGAAACGGGCGCGCCATACCGCTTGATTTACAAGGACGTTGCTCTGCGGGAACACGTCGACTTGAGACGCGCGCGCGTCCTAATCAGCCTCCGGAAATTTCGCATGCTTTGCCGTCTTTAATTAGCCGAGATAGCGACATGCGAGGGAGTCGTCCTCGAATGCACGAAAAAATTTTACATGATATATATGCATGAAAACGCGTTCGTGAAGAAATTCTTCCCTATATTCCAATCCAGAGAGCACAACTGTATATACATATATATATATATATATATATATATATATATGCGTATCAGTTTTGCGCAGCCAACGATCAAACGTTCATCAATCAATTACTCTCTGCTAATGCGCGATACGTATAAATATAAGCATTTATAAAATACTAACACGGTAATTGTATTATTGAATAGCCATTAACATAAACGTTAAAAAGAATTGCAGAGTCATTACCTTTTATACGTATATATTCAATAAAACTTTAATCGGAAGCACGAGCGTGTTTATATTAAATATAAAATGATTATAAATGTCTCTATAAATTCTCCAACGGGAGATTCAACGCAGCTCGTTTATTTACACAATAAACGTTACGTTATATCGTATATGGATACAACGAGATGTTGAATAACTAAAAATCTGCGATATTACGAAGGATGTTTCCCTGCAGATTATCGCCATATATAGGAGAGTATAAAATATGGCCTGGTTGCAGGACAGAAGCGGATGGTCGTTGCGAACGCGAGTGCAGAGATCGGGTTTGCGAAAAAAAGCGTCATAATTAGTGTGATCGCGCAGAGTGGTGGTGGTGGCTGATTCGAAAGCACGAGCCATGGTTGAGCTTTGCTACATCGCGTCTATCTTATCCCGAACACGCGGTGGAGAACCACCACGAAGGCCTTTGATGTTCGGCAAGACTCTTAGCACGGTGGATGATGGAAGGTCGAGGAGGAGGAGGAGGAGAAGGAGGGTATAGATGAGAGATAGGAGAGTTGTGTCGGTAGCAGTGCAGAGGGAGGAGAAGACAAGACGGAAAAGTAGAGGAAGAAGGAAGGGGGAAGAAAAAAAGTGAAGGGAATATCGCGCAAAGAGACTGTGCACACCACGAGGTCTACCGCTTTTTTATCAGTTAGAGTCGGAAAAATGTCTTCGCCTTTGAGACGCCCCCTACCTCAATATGCAAACACACACCTTGCATCTCCTCCCGACGAAGATCCCGGCGTCGCCTTTGAACTTCCTAATTCCCTAAATCGTTATTCAATAAGAGCCAGCCTCCCGTCTATCCTCGCGTCACTTTAGCTCCTGAAAAAGAATTCCCAATGGCCACGAGGCAGACGAATGCCTCTATACGTGTGGATTGTGTAAAACTTTAACGAGCGCGCACCAGCAGCATTTCCTCGCTTTTCACGAAAATTCACGAGAGCCAATCGGCGCTGCTTGCCGAGGTAAATGAGCGCTGATGAGTCTAACGATAAAAAGTGGAAATTTTCGGGATTCCTCGAGGATTGCGAGGCGTTCCTGGTTCAAGGAACGCTCGGGGAGGATGGCGGCAACCCTTAGCCGAGTGGAGAGGCCTGGTCCACCACGCGCCACACTACATTCTAGTGCACTCGACCGTCCCGAACTCGGAGTGCCGTTCATTAAACGATAACTCGCACTTGGAGTCACATCTTGTTAAATCGTCGCTCGGTTCGCAAGCACACTCGACTCTAAGGCATTATATACTTAAGAGTATCCGAAAATCAACATATTTCTCATTTCTCTATATATATATATATATATATAATCTCTCGATTACATTCATCACGCGCAATTGAAATTTCAACACGAGGCAGCAACAATTAAGGAATGGAGTCTGTTTTAATTTAAAAAGAATATGAAAATGTATTTTCCAATGGAACGGATGAATTTTGCCGGGGAAACTGGCGATGGCTCGGCTCGCCAGCTGTCTATCAAAGCCAGTTTATCCACTTAATTAGTATTTATTATCAAAAACCGATCGGTATTGACATATTCGGTACAGGCCATCGACCAGTGTGAAGTACATTTTCAAATGGGCCGTGGACAACATTAATCGTGTTATTCCCAATCATAAGCAACCCCTTCCGTTGCTCGCTACGAAATTTCAATGTTTTTCTTCATATATATAGTATAGGAGATGAACGATAATTGCGTGAAAATGGGACACGTTTCATTATGATCGAATGAATAGGATGAGATGTACGCATACAGATATACGATATATCCTATATATAGAACACACACACGTGTGTATGTGCGTGAATACAAGCGCGAAAGGCAAGGGGTCGGATCTTAATAGAGTTCGTGATCTACATAAAGAGGCCGGTATCGACGACACGACGTGAAGTTTTGCGCATTAAGGTGTGAAGTTGGCGCTGACGGTGAGCCTCTTTGCCGTCATCACGGTGATTCCAACGCGCTCGCTAGAATGGGGGATAATGAGAAGTGCGAGCAAGGCCCGTTCTCTAATTTACTTGCAAAGTGTTTCTCACCGAAGTGGCAAGAGCATCGTTAATAATGTCACATCATTAGTCCCGTTCGTGCCTTGGATATAGCAACCTGCGATATTCCCCCCCCCCCCTCTCCCACCCCTTCTGATAACGATGACCAAAATTATATAACGCGCGCCGACCGTAGTCAGGGATTCGAGCAAGAAGCTTGAAAACATACTTCCGGTCCTTCGAGATCCGTCCGTATCATCAGAAGAGACTGTACGTACGCAGCATCAAATGTTAATGCAATTAAACGCGAGAGCTTCGCTCGGGATACCAAAGCCTCTGCACACACACACGTAAACACGTTGTGCAAGCATTTTTTTTTTGCTCCCTATATAGCTAATGGAAATCTTCCCAACCATAAGTTCCGCGACGGTACGGAATAATTCGTTTCTCCAGAAGGAGGAAGGGGATGAGTGAAAATGAGAAGCGCTTCTTTCGCACAAAGGCCACCGACTGACTCGACCGGGCTTTCACATCTCTCGCGTAATGAAACGAGACCCCTAATGTCATTTCGTCTGGCTTTCTTGAACGCTCCGTGAGAGTTTTCCGAGCCGCGACACACAATGAGTCTCCGCATGCTGCTGCCGTCCCGTCCGCACTTTTCGAATTAACCATCTTGCAGTCCTCGCTAAAACTCTCCTGCGTTTTCATGTTCTTTTCCTTCTTTTCTTTCCCTCTTTCTTTCCCCTCGTCCTTATGTTCCTACTCCGCACGGTGCAACGGTGCTGCTGCTGCTGCTGGCGACAGGAAGGAGGGGCGGGGAGCGCGTGTTACACGACCCGAAAGCGTCGCTAATCTCGTGGATGTTCGCCATCGAACTTTATGGTCGCCAAGTTTGCCACGTCACTCGTAAATATCGTAATCTCGAAAAAAAAAGGGGGATATACTCTACGTCATTGCTCTTAAAGTCCGCAGGATTTTCGAGGATATACGCGGGAGCTACTTTATTGGCGAATGGGAATTTCGGGTAATTCGTGGGGGAGGTTGGAAAAAAAGAGGGCAGACTTTTGGAGAAAGTTGGCATGCGAGAGCTAATATCGTCTCGGTACTCCCTAACAAAATTAAAGCAAATCGTGTGCCGCTTGGTGCCATGCGACACCGTTACAGAGAAAATCGATATGCAAATCTACGCGCAAATCCTAGTAATCTTGCTCAGCCGTCCCACAGCCCTTGCAACGGCTCGGTGACTCTGCCAGTCTGCTTTTCCTTCCTTCCTTTTATCCCTCGTACGTCCATCTATCCTTTTTCATGCCTCCACTCGTAAAACTCTCTTATTTCTCACCTACTACCGTAGACTCCTATTATAGAGAACAGCTTTTTTCCCTCCTAGACGAGCAACGATCAATCTCGATGCAATTATCAGGTCGTCGGGCCGTAATGAACTTTGTATCGCAAAGAGTGTACAGCAAGTCGAAACATCCGTCAAACTTACTTATACGACGACATAGCTTTGTATATATATATATATATATATATATATATATACCACTCTTTTTGCATCCCATCCTTTTCCATGTAGCAGACTTTTTCCTACATTCGATTACGGTGTAGAAAGGTGGCGGAGTGTTTTGTATTCGAAAGGAGGATGACGCTGTCGTCGCGACGACTCGATGCCAGCCTTAAAACATTTCTCTTTTTCCCGCTCTATTTTACTTACACAACTTTCGGCGTTGATCTAACGGCGAATCTTTGAAGAACCTATAAATATAATTAAAGGGTCGTTAAAATTAGAGGAAGCGTAGAGCGCACGGCTCTCAAGGGGACGTTGTTTCTTATCGGTAGACTCCTTAAATCAGCTTTAATACCGTGCTCAGTTAGCACCACCTAAAATATGCGTCAGCTTAAATTCCCCGTAGGTACCGCCATTTGCATTATAACGACATCGTGCTTTCGTGTTTATTACTTTTAATGTTCACGTGGCCTTAAGCTCTAATTCCTTCTTCGGCACAGCAGAAAAATTCTCCATTATCCGAGATTGCGCCTCTTTCTCGACTACGCAGCACTTTCTATATATATATATATATATATATATATATATACACAATAGACTTCCGCCTAATAAACGGCGCGAGTTTACACTGGGCGCCAACATTGGCGCGCTCAACTATTTGCGGGACATAAACAAATATAATTGCAAAGGTGTGGTGATGTACATGTATATAGAGGAAGTGCACACGAGGCGTGTCCAGGAAAGTCGAAAATTGTCCATGGGATTCACGCTGGTTCAAAACTTTCTCCTCGTCGAGGTATATATAGGTTGTTCCCCGAAACTCTTGAATGTGCTTAATTAGGCGATATTTGAACGCTCGGCCGGAGAGTTTACGCTCGCAAGCTGCTATTACCGAAAGCCACTGGATTTCCGTAAGAAAGCCAGCTTGGTGGTTGCCACTACAGCTCCCCGGCTCCCCCCTGCCTGTACAGACATCTTACCTGAACTAATATTGTTAAGGTCTAATTAGTAGGACCGCGACACCCACCGTAGACTCGTCGTTCACTGCCACACCCCTCCACTCCCCTCCCCATCCCTCATCCCCTACTGTGCGCTTACTCCCACACTTTACCGGTAAGCATCTCCCACGAAGCGTGTCGCTTCCGTATTTCAGGTCGCAGCCAACACTTCGTCTTAACGCGCTTGCACTTTCCTTTAAAGCTCAACTTGGAGCCATTCAGATTCCCGAGACGAGCCAGAATGCGGAAGAACTTTTAACCAGGCGCGAATATCTTCGGGGATATTATTATAAATACCATAACTTTGCCTCAATATTTGATGTATATTTATATGTACATTGTTATGTTCATGGTTTGCACAAAGGATCATGACGTTAATTAAAATTATTTTCTTTCGGATTGCAGGGTCGGTGTAACCGGGAGAAGCCACCGTGCAAATATTTTCATCCCCCGCAGCATTTGAAGGACCAGCTTTTGATAAATGGACGCAATCACTTGGCCCTGAAGAACGCTCTGATGCAACAGATGGGCCTCACACCCGGTCAGCCACTCGTGCCAGGCCAGGTACCCGCAGTGGTACGTCAAAAGTTCAAACCGTTGCACCACGTCTTTGCTGCTCACACACATTACATTATTATTATTACCACGATCGAGAGATCTTAAGTTTTGTCTGTGTTAGTCGAGGATTACCATTAGATACCTTTGGTAGGAAACCCCTACATGATTCGTGAACGCTGAAGCGTTAACTTCCCCGTAATTGGACGATTAAAGTCTGCCAAAGCAAACCACCGATTGTCTCTTATCATAATTTCCAATTGGCTTGTCGCGTTAGCTAATAGTAAAACTCTAATCTTCATTATCCATCAGTGACATTCTAATTCATTAGAGTCGCAATTATCCCCTTCCGAGAAACTAAGCTATACGCTTCAGCGTTCACCTGCGTGCTCTTTTTGCGGATATTGCACTGCAGAGTGATAAAACCTCCAGTAAAATCAGCACGGCGCATGTTTTTGGTCAGTGTCATCCTTATTATCTCCTAGCGGTACCTAATTAATCCATGTTACTCGATAATTACAATAGCTACCAAAAGTTCGTTTTTATCGTTTACCATTAATTAGCACAGATTTTAAACAATTTTCATTCTTTCGAATCTACTCATGTGCTCTGAAAAAGAAGAAAAAAAAACTATTCATTATTCCTGTCGAGACACAATAGATTACTCTGTATTTTTTCCTTCGAGTTTTCAACAGTCGATCAGTGTTGATTTTCGGGAACGAGATATAGCGTTTATTGAAAAAGAGATTCATTCATTTTTTTTATCATTATATATACATTCATAGTCATGCTATATGACATGGAATCCTATACTACTTGTATGACTGCCTGTCTGTCCCCTATGTTTGCCGCTGTGGCTCTCGTGGTTGTGGTTGATTGTTGGTGTGTTCTCCAATTACGTCATTGGTGAACAGGAGGCCCCAGCACCTCCGGCACCACACCATCACCTTCAACAGCAAATCCAGCAGCAACTTCTCGCTACCCACGCCTTTATGGTAACTCCTGGTTTTGGTTGGCTTCCACTAATTTCTTTAGTTTTTAAAAACCGCGAACGATAACGATCGAGACATTGTCATCGTCGTTCTTACACGAGCCTCGCTCAACGTAGCTTAGCTATATCAATTCCACGCAAGTGTCCCGATCGTTACCGGTCGCGGAGATTCGCCTGTAATCAGTAAGCGTTTGTAAGAGAGCTTAACACATTTTTTTTTTAATTTTTAGAAAAACAAAAAAATAAAATCGCGCAGCACAGTAACTGGAAATAGTTTGAACTGCATGCTTGAGAGATGTTTGTTTATTGAAAGAAGATACATTTGCATCGACACTAGTCCAAGAATCGTCCAAAGAGTTCGGAATTACGTTTTATACAGTTTGATCAGAGAAAATAGACTCGTGCGCTACATAGCAATAATAAATAGCAACTCGGAGGAGGATTTCTTGGACCAGTGCGATTTTCTTACGATTTTCTTTCTCCCCAAGAGCAAAGGCATGCTAGCGAAATAGAGAATCGGTATAGCGAAATTTCTTTGACTTCTCGCAAAGGTTCCCGCTTATATGTCTATATAGCACCATAGCGCGAATGGGATATTTCTACACGATCCGTAAAATGTTTATGGAACAATAGTCTACTCGCGCACCTGTTGCGCTCGCTAAGAAAAACTCGAGTCTCGTGATAAATGAAAATATGTGGGGGGGGGGGGGTGTGTGGATTATACGGGGACGATGAAATTGTTAGCAAGCGCGGATCGAGTTGGGTATTGGTTCCAGGAGATTGCTAAACGGATCTCTGGGGTTAGAGATGAGAGACGACGGGTGAGGGCAGGGGGCGTAAAAGTACTAACATTGGTTGCCTGGATGATTTCCGGGTGTTTTCACAGGCGACAAATCCGTACCTGACCAGTATGCCGCAAGTGGGCAACACGTACAGTCCGTACTTCGCGCCAAGTCCGATAATGCCGGCGATAATGGGTCCTGCGGATCCAACGGGAGTTGGAAGTCCACTCGGCGTCGTTCCGCAGACGGTGGCGATGCCGCAGAAGATGCAGCGTACCGATCGCCTCGAGGTATGTCTACCACCAAACTACATACAACAACAACAACAACAGCAACAACAACAACAACAACATGGGGCCCAACACGGGGCAGGCAGCGCTCGGTGCCCGATGGCAACAGCCGCAGCGCCCAATACCGTGTATCAAGTGCCGGCCGGTCCCCCCAATCAGGTGTCGCCCGTTTCCACGATGCAATCTGTTAATCATACACCCTCGCCTACTACCATCACCACCACAGCCACCTCCCTCTGCACGCCCCTGCACAATCCCCATCACCATCATCATCATGCCATTCACAATCTCGTGTATGTTCACGCCTACTACTAATCGCGTCTCGCTCTTTCATTCCTTATCTTTCTCGCCCCATCCATTACCCTCCCCCTCAACCCCACCCTCTATCTCTCTCTTACTATCTCTCTCACTCTCTCTCTCTCTCTCTCTTCTTATCTCTTCTTCATTTGTCTTCTTTCTTCGCAAAGATGAAGAACCACCCTCCCACCACCACCATCCACCCTCCTCCTCCTCCTCCTCCTCCTCCTCCTCCTCACTTGATCGTTATAATTCCTGTACGATCCTCCTTTTTGTCAATCTAATCGAAACGTATGGGCATTTAAACTGACGGGGTGAGCAATCCAGATTTCACCGCGAACCAATTGAAAAATAAAGGGCGAGACGCGTGCGAGAGTACGGCATTTTGAAGAGAGCCTAGGCTGGAAATAAAATCGGACTTTGCAAGATGCGAGGAAAAGGATAACAGGGCTGTAAAAGGCACAAAATATTTTTAACTGATATATCAGGTGAATTGACCTATAGTTATTATTGTTGTTTCTTTGTTTTCTTTCGTTCAGTAATATATATCGTTTAAATTTTAATGGTTCACAGTTCTCTGTTTTGTAAGAGACCAGCGAAATTTATTCATTATTGTAATACTTTTGAGGTGCAAAGGTCGAGCAACGTGCTGTTGGCACGTATACAGCAGATAATAGGGAACGGTATGACTTTGTAAGACCAACCGATTAGATAGTAAAGTAGGATGAATAAGAGAAAGATAAGAGATTTTTGAAACTTAGGTATTATCTCATATTGTTGGCTCTTGGCCAAAGTCACATGGATATTGTATCCCAGTGGTAACAATCATCGCACCACTGGCGGCACAGATATATACATATATAAATATGACAAGATACAAACGAAATATATATTATATTATATTGTGTAACGCGGTTCAGGTGTATCAAAGAGACTCTATATTAGTATCGTCTATATAAATAATATTAAGTTCGACTACGATTTAATTTATTAAACAAATTATTTATGGCTAGTGAAGAGAAAGAGATCACTCTTATATTATTATATATAACTATATATTTATAGTAGGAATATTTTCTAAATCTCTACAGATATATTTTTTTTCTCAACAGATTTTTGTCGTTCCTTTGCTTCTTTTTTTTTATTTATTTTTTTTTTTATAGTAATGTACACAACAGAAACACACACATACGTTAAGGATAAAAGTTCTCATGCCTTATCGGCACCCGTATTTATATTCCGCGTTAGAGACGAATAGTTAATTTGCCTTACATTATTTTATATCATTGTATAATTCAGAGTGTTGGAGAGAGATTAGTCGGTCATTGCGAGATATGAATACGGGATAAGATTATAACCATTATTCTACGAATATTATAGGATAAAAGTTTAATCGGATTGGTGGAATTACGTCGTTTAATCTTGTGTGCACTTTTAAATTCGTAAGCAAGAAACGATTGGAGAAAGTTGTGCATTTTATTTTGTATATTATTTATTTTTCACACAAAGGAAGAGGAAGAAAAAGAGAAGGAATGAGTTTATAAAAGGTTCAGTTCCACATATAGGGATTATTTGCACAATTTGTACTAGTACTTGAGAACAATAGTGTCGTAATAAATACACATTAATGTTGGTATGCAGAACTTGATGGGATTGTGCGATACGATAGACTCGAGAGGAGCAATTTATCCCTGCATACGAACATAGTGATATATGTACATAGTAGGTAGGCTAACAAATTAATTAATTATATCGCGTATTGGCGAATCAACGACGCGTGAAATATCGCTGAGGGTAGATCGTGTTTATCAAAATTTTTGTAAGAGATACCTGATGGTGTTAAGTACCTCATGATACATGGATGATTGCAAATTGGAATGTTTGAAGTATGAGAGTACAATATTAGTTTTCTTGGTTATTTTTCTATACTATTTCTCTCATGCAATTATAAATATAATATTTCCAGCCTGGGTGACACAAGGGATATACTTTCTATTGTGTTATATACAATTTTTTTGATTCTCGGTATTTGACTTGCTATGTATTCGTACAATTAACAAAACTGATTATCGTATTGTCAAAAATCGATGATTCTAATGTTTGTCTGATTCGTGTGATACACACTCTATATATCCATACTACCCCAACACGCATCTGCATAATCCTCTACTACTCTTGTCTCTAACAGTAACAGAAAACCACAAGGCCTCTTCATTTTCCCCTTTCATGGAAGAACACAGATCGAATTTACGTATTTATACATTTAAGTCAAGGAGAGAATACGACGAATAAGAATATACGCAATGTAATGTCATTAATTAATTAATTATTGCAAATAGAATGAAATCGGAAAGATATATGCCATCGATTTAATATTAACGATTGGTCTTACGGTAATATTTATTGTAATATCGAATAATATATTAAACTAACGACGATTAAATAATAATCTTAATAATATATCTATTTCTGATGTATTGCGATGACTTGCTTAAGTCCGGGTCACGTAAAGTTTATTGGTGATAAACTCAAATAAATAAAAGAAATATAATTGAAATTGAAACAAAATAAACAGACTGTTGTTTATTGAATCTACTATCAATTGCAATGACCAAAAATGTTGTGTGCTTTATATGTCTCTTACTTTAGATTATCTGGCATCGTCTATCTTCTTTTTTTTCTCTTTTTTTTTTGTAATACGCCTTTGCTACATTTTGATTAGACAAACGTTGGCCGAGTATGCTAAAAATTATGTGACCACTCTTTGTACAATTATTAGAGTCATGAGAATTTGACCATACAATTAAACAGTAGGATTATATATTCAGCTATTTCGTGTATTCGCTAAAACACAAAGTTCCATTTGCAAAGAATCAATTACACACAGATAGTCTCACTCACGATAGTATCCGAGAAAAGGGGAATTTCATTTTCGACGACGACGATCTTGAATGTTGACTATCGATTACGGTGACATGCGTATAGACAGATGCGTAAATAAATTTACTCACACTTACTTGACGTACTCACGTATGCCATTACAATCGATCGTAGTTCGATCGCTTTCTCTCTATCTATCTGCCTCTCTCTCTCTCTCTCTCTCTCTATCTCTATCTCTTTCTCTCTTTCTCTCTTTCTCTCTTTAATTCATATCCTATCAAGATTTCACTCTCAACATTTTCCCCATTTCCACCCTATGTACCATTACGCAAAAAAAAAGTCAGTCCCCATCATAGCAAAAAAGCAATGGTCTTATAATTAATTGCCTGCTGCCTGTTTATGTACCAAAGGGTTCAGAATACAATTTATCTCTGCCCCATCCTTCTCTTTTTTCTTTTTTTATTCATTACCTCACACGTCATTCTTTTTGCACTTTAATTTGCTGCATAGTTGATTCGCCGTATTATCGTCGATGATCGATCGTCTCTCGAGTCGATCGACGTACGCGTTTTCATTTCCACTTGTGATCTGAATCCTGATGTTTAGTATATACTGTCATTAATATCAATCTTATCAACACGTTTGAATATACCGTTTGGTACATTAATATTTGCTCGCCTTGATTGGTCAAAGCGAGTCTTCGTCGTCGAGAGGCCGTGATAATTATTAATTGGGCCAAGCGAGATAAAAGCAGATGCTGCGCCTCTTTAAAGCGCTGTCTAATTAACGCGTGAATCATGCCTAATAATCGCTGGACCAATCAAGGAGCGCGAGTCGTATAGCTAACAGTATTATATTATAACCCTAACACAATGTAGTAGCGAATGAAATTAGTGAATGATAATCTAGACATATGTTACTAAATTTAATATCTGTCAGTGTAATGAATTTTTCTTCCATATACTATATATACTATATAGTTCACGCTCATTAGCTACATATCAGCATAATCACGATGCATTGATTTGTACATACTGTTAAATATTTTTTTGTTTTTCACAGGCCGGCACTTAACTGGTTAAAAATAAACAGCCCTCTGTTCTTTTTCTTCGTAATCCAATTTGTTGATCTTTAACGTTTAATTTATCTTTTCTAGTAAAACACGTATAAATATAAATGTTTCATTTGGTTGGCTAGCCCGCTACCTAGGCAGGTGGCTGCCCGCTGCACGAAACGCTTTAATTTCTTTCCTAAACTAGAGTGGTCGACGCCTGTATTTTTAAAACAGTTTTTCATCAATCGTCATGGAAAAGTTTCGCTGCAAAACAGGCAAGCACCTGTCGAGGCTAACTCGCAGTAATTGCACTAAAGCTAATGCTCTTTACAGCTTCGTATAAAAAATTTATATATTTATATAATATTATACATACTATATACTTATAAAGCTATTTAATTTTTTGCGACTATAATTGTGTCTCGTTTCAGCGCCAGAATTTTTATAATTTACACTATTAATTCTTTTTTACTAATTCAATAATGTACTTAGCGCAAAGATTAAGTGTTTACTTTACAGCTATAAGAGAAGGTGCTTAAGATTATACGATCGCATGCAAGTTTGACATTTTATGTACGCGTACACGCACACATTTACGCCTGCTGTACGTGTGCGCGTGTACGTGCACGCATGTACACACGCGAGAGCAAACACTATACGCGCGCACACACACACACAAAATGGATACATCACACACGGAGACTGACAGACCCGTAGGCAAGAAAAATGTCCGCGAGTCACACCGCTATTTAATATATGCGCTTATTAAAACTTCATCTAAGATTTTCTGTATAAGCTTTGTCGAATCTCTAAGTTCACCTACGTGTTTTTTCAAGCTTCCTTTGCAACATTAATAAAACGCGTTGTGTTAGAAAAGCTCCCTCCCCGTTGTAATTATACGATCTTCGGTTGCCTCGTAATAATAAGAAATATATTCAACATTTTTTTCCCCACATTTGTGTGGAAAATGATTGTTCGATATATATATATATACACTAGAGTATTACTGCTATCAAATTAGATCCTTTTCTCTCTCTCTCTCTCCATCTCTCTATCTCTCTTTATCTTTCGTTGAAAAATCTTGTCTCAAAGATTCTGAGGCATTCGTGAACAATCAGACTCTTTGTCATAAGGCTTTTTGTCTAGGCTAGGCTATTTATTTTGGCACTACGCCTCGAGTTCCCTTTTCTCGACCGGAGAAATCATTTTCCGTCGGCGAACTCGCAGAGATCGATGCACGAAAGCCGCACGTAAATCGTTCCAAAAACCCGTATACTATATATGTCCCTTCGTCGATGTTACTATACTCGTTCATCCTAGCTTCCATTCGATTGAATTCTTCCATTCTCCTTACGTCATCGACATTTATATGTACAAACGACAAGTGGAGGGAATCTTTCCGCGATTTTTTCTCCAACCGCGTTGAGCGCACACGAGCACACACCCACGCATCGAAGAGTGTACACGACAATCCGTACAGTCACACGCAAATACACGAACAGAGAACAAGAGGCAATTATACGAATTCCCTAGGAGTGCGAGAGGCAAACCCTTGCACGCCGCAAATCTCGATGACAAAAAAATCCCGCGTCAAGTATTTTTTTCGCGTTAGTGTCCATGCAACATTCATGAATATAATGTGCCATAAGAGACGAATGCGGACCTTTACACAGACTCTCCGTTCCGAGTATAAGGGGTACCACTCTAACTTTCCAAGCGATGCTTCGTTTGATTTTTTTTACTCCTCACGGTTCGGTATGTCGGATTGGAAGGGGGGAGGGTTGGGGTAGTAGCAGGGTGGATTCGAGTGCATTCGGGGAATATCAAATTCAAGGTACACTTCTCTCGCAAACCCTAGCTTTCTTTCGAAGTGCCTACACTTCAAAGATTTAACGGTGACACGTGCGAAACTCGAGTTTACAGAAAGTATCGAGAAGAGACGCGAGATTCCTCGCGAATTTCTTATATACCGTCGATTATTCGTCGGGGTGAGTCTGCGAAACGCTCCACGAATTCAAGAGACACGCGCGGGGCCCGAGTCTTCTTCTATCTTCCCGCTCTACTGCAAATTACTAAATGCGAGAGACATCGTTAACAGACTACTCTCGCCGAGTGACCCTCTCAATCGCTTCATTCGCAAAATTACCTTCACAGGCAGATCAGCGTATATAGACGAATCATTGTTTGTATCAGCTGTTCGAAGGGATCATTCGCAACCGCTCTTTTTTCTCTAAATCTCTCTGTCTTTCTCTCTCTCTTTTTCTCCATCTATCAGTCTGTCTCTTTCTCTGCGCCTACGCCACTGTATCTCTCTCTCTCTTAACGCTATTTTCCTTATCAACAGAATTTTCTTCCGTCCTCCCTTCTCCTCCGTACACTGTCATGTGTCGCTTATGTACGTGTGTGTCTCGTTGATCGTTCAAATCCCCCCCCCCCCCCCTCTCTTTCTATTTCTATCTATCTCTCTCACTTTTTTCTGTTTTCCAATTTCTTTCGAGACTTGTCCGAGCGAGCGCCCGGTATTCGAGCGCGATGCAAGTTAACGGTGAAACTTATCCGAGGCACGCTGATGGAAAATTAATTAGTAGCAGGCACGAATACCGGGATATCTCGCAACTTGTCTACGGATGTCTACTGCAAAATGGACGTTGAACGCTTCTCGTCTCGCTTCCTAATCCGTAGCACTTTGATAGAGGCTTGCGATAACAGAATACAACTGACCCATATTAAACTCGCATTGATCCCATTGTTACGCTTACTCTCAGCTTTTAAGTACGAGGCTTGCATGCTTTTCAGAACTCTAGCATGAAAAATTAACGAGACAGAGACGATTCGTGGGGAAAGGGATGAAAGATTTGTTTTTTTTAAATTCTACACGTATGACATTGCAGTTATAAAATTGGACGAAGGAAAGGAAATGTGTCGGTGGTGCCCTGATAAGAACGCGGATCGTCTCGAATCGTTTGTGCCGTAGATCACTAAACCCGTGTAACGCATGCGCGAAATAACCCGCTGGTTGAAGTAAACTGTGATAAGAATGCTCGAACCAGTCATCCCCTAACATTCGAGAATTCTCAAATCCCCAAATGTTCCTCTTTTACCCCATATAGTTACACAATCACCATATCCTGCGACCTCATTGGGCGGGGCGAGGGTCAATCAATTTACGACGAGCATCTCCTCAAAGAATACCTTGCAAACTTCCGGATCCCCATATTTAGACGGATAAAGAAAAAAGATTCCTCAACCACATAAATCCCAGGAACCTTTTTATCCCAGAATCACCCACCCCTCCCCCCGCCTTCACCAAGAAAGATTGTCGTGTCTCGAGAATCCTGTCCGAAGCAGTCAGCTTTTGTAAAATCTGTTCGATCAAACGAAAGTTGAAAGGGGGAGCTTTTGATGATGTATAAAAATAACGAGTTTGCACTTGGCAATAGTAACACAGTAACGGGGTGTGTATAAAAATAATAATAATAATAATAAATTGAGAAGCGTAACCAATAAGAAATACTCGAGGTATGATTGAACAGAGGAATAACGGTTGTCGTTGCAAGGCAGTGATTCCCCTGTAATCGAAGAGGATCTTGTCCGTAGGTGCAAGACGAACTTCGTGAGGGATGAGTTGATAAAATAGTAAAATAAAAAAAAAAAAAAAAAAAAAAAAAAAAAGTAGAATGAAAAGCCCAAGCCCAAGCCCTTAGAATTAGTCGCAGTGTGCCCCAAAGCCCCTTATAGTTTCTTAGGCCCTCTAGCCCCATAGATAGAGTGCCATGCCATGCGTGTTCGCTCTTGCTGTAGGTATGTCGCGAGTTTCAACGCGGGGCGTGCAAACGCGGCGAGACGGAGTGCCGGTTTGCGCACCCCCTCGAGACGGTGCAGGCGAACGAGGACGGCTCTGTGACGGTCTGCATGGACGCTGTCAAGGGCCGATGCAATCGGGACCCCTGCCGCTATTTCCACCCCCCTCTGCACCTTCAAGCCCACATTAAGGCCGCACAATCTCGGGCTAGCATTGCGGTAATGCATCTCTCTCTCTCTCTCTCTCTCTCTCTCTCTCTATCTATCTATCTATCTCTAAGATCTTTCTTCCATTTCTAACTCCAACACTGTAACGCTATCTCCCACTTACTCTCTTTCACTATATCTTATTTATATTTTACTCTCTCCTTCCTTTCTAATTTCACACCCTCTAACTTCATCTTTTCCTCTCTTTCCGTACATCTATATACTATACTTACCTATCTTGTGTATTTTCCGACTTTCATTTCGCCTAATATTAGTGATAATGTCCTTTATCACCTTGTTCCTTAATCCTCGTTATTCCGCTTCTTACGATCCTTGTACCATCCAAGCAACAAAAGATTGCTTTAAGGTATTACGTTGTACTTTATTTCGTTTCGTCGAGGAGAGGAAAAATGTTGTTTCCATGTTTTTATTTTCCCTATACCCTCTCTCTTTTCTTCTATAATATACGGACAGATTTATCTATACCATTTATGTACTATATCAGTCGCTCTTTTGTTCGGTCTCCCTCGGGTGAAAAGCTCCTTTTTTCCGTCTAATCCGATACTCCTATTTATCGTGCACTTCACATTTCCATAGCTCAATTTTAGCTTTTTGACTCGCGATACGAGGAAAACCTACGAGGTGGTAACACGGTCTTATTAAAATTGTATTCTTAACGAGAAATTGTTAGAATTACAGCTGCCTACGGAGCGCGGAGGGAGAAAGGCTAAGAAATATCATTCATCTCGCGCGGCCGCTCCTCATCGTAAAATAATATTTCCATTTCGAAACATCACTCTCACCTACTGTTATTGCTGCGCGACGTAATCTCGTTTGGTTCATTAACGATTATTTAAATATTAATAGCGAGATCGATGTTAAAACTTGCAATTAATAGCCAGCAACCAATTGTTTAATTACGAATTTTAGCATAAAATCGATTATTCGGCTAGTCAAATATTTGAGAGAGCGACAGGTGCCAAGCTTGGATAATTTAATCGTACAACTATAGTCTCGCGACCTTTTTCCTTCCAGCTATGCATATAAAATATTGACAAAAGTCTCTCGTCCTGTTAACGAGCTATCCGTGTATCCCGAACTTTGTCCAAACTTTGGCGTTACGAGTTTCGCTTGTTTTCCTATTCTTCTTTGCCATTCTCCTTTCTATAGCGTTAAAACCAAATGGAAGCGATGCAAAGGGGAATGGAGAAGCATCGGAAACTACGGCTTTTCATATCCGTAATGTCTGCTGCTCTGCGCTTTCCAAGTATCGCGCCATACTTCCTACACTTGGATCGAACTACTCGAGAAAGTGAAGCCTGCCGGATCGGAAGCGATAACAAGAAAAATTTCACCAGCAGTCGTGAATCCATTGCTCTTCGCGATAAATAAAACGTCTTGAGTTCGTCTACCTGGAAAATCCTTCCACCCTCCCTCTCGCCTTTTCCAAAACTTTTCTCTCTCTCTATTTTTCCTTCTCGTCATTTCTCCATTCGTTTACATCTTTTTAAAACCACTCACCTTTCTCTCTCACTCTTACTTTCTCTCTCTTTCTCTCTCTCTCTCTCCTTTTCTTCTCTATCTATCTCTCATTATTTTCATACTCTTTTCAAGTCTTCTTGGGCTGCGTCGAAAAAGCTTTAGCTCCTGCGCTGCTTTTCGCCAATCTTCACCGGGTATCTATCTGGCTTCTCCCCCAATCGCAAAATTCTCCACGTATTATCTGTGCTATGTACCTATCGAGCTCTTTCATTCTCTTTCCCTCTCTCGCTCTTTCTCTATCTCTCTCCATTTTTCTCTACAATGCTACGTACGTGTTTACAGTCCCACATTCTCTATGTAGCATATGTCTACTATCGTATTCAGCACTAAACACACGCGTAATTTGCCGAAAAAAAAACCGAAGCAAAATTGGCAAAGAGCTGCGCAGCCGCCGAAATTTTGGTAGTTTTGTCAATTTTCAAATCGTATTGCTCCATTACGTATAAAAATATACAAGAATAAAGATGGATGAAAAGACAATGAAATTTCCATCATTCTCTATACAATATCAAAGACACGTTTGTTCATTTTAAGATACGATTTTGATCGACGAAACTATCACAGAATATATATATATATATTTATTTATTTATATATCAATACCCATCCATTTAATCCGAATTATCTCCAAACTTCCCACTCTCTTAGTGCTCTATATGATTTTTTATTATATACGCTCCTATAGTTCTCCACCCCCTATATTTGTCGCTTTTGTGTTCGTTCATTTCACACCATCCCCTGTATGATGTTCAGTCATTTCGTAGTTCGTAGCGAGTAGTACACGAGACTGAGTTCTTGTTAACATCACCAACACCACTACTCTATTTCTCTCTCTTTCTAGCAGCCTATCGCAGCTATCCAGGTGCAAAGAACTAGTTGCAATACACCACTCACCTGATCGGTACCTAGTTCATAGTGAAATTGATTAAACGCAGTGTTCGATATCGTCTGCTCCACTTTCGTCCATCAAAAGTCTCTTTCGCGCGTGACGAGAAATTGTCCTTGGTCGGTTTTCTTTTTGCATATGTATAGCTTTTGATGAGGAGGAAAGTGGCGAGGACCCTGTAAATAACGATATATAAGTAGTAACGAAACGTCTGTTATTACCAATGACACGTACACCACCCTGCTGACAAGCTGTGCTGCACGAACCCCGGCTATATCAACCTTGCTGCTGTTTTGCTGCCCCACACAAAAAACGCTACACTAAAATTCTTGAAAGATTCGACACGGGTTTGTGGGAGGTGTGGGCCAGGGATCGGTCCGTCCTGGGTATTCTCCGCCCGACGGAGACCGGTAGAGCGAAGCAACGAAAGAAAAGAGAGGACAAAAGTAAAGAATATAAAAAAAAGAGTAAATAAATAAATGGAAAGGTATGGAAAAGCGAGCGAAAAAAGGCAGTTCCTTCCCTCCGAGTCGCAGGCGCGGAAGGAGCGAGATTAGCAGGAATGTACAGGCGAATAAATTGATTCTCACCTGTTGCGCGAACCGTTTTGGGTATTGGCAAAATCTCTGAGGGAAAAATTGCGAGTTTGATCGAGCCGGAGACCATCTCGAGTGGAAAACAGAAAAGAAGTTGGAGCGGTCATCGGATGCGGTACGGATGTAGAGTGTAGGAAAGGTGCGAGAGAAGGGATGAGTGGTAGGGTGAATGGGATGACTGTGTGAAAAGAGGAGGGTGAAAGGTTTCAGCGAACCTTCGGAAGGCCGCCGGGGGAGAAAGCTGCGGTCACACAGCCAAACGCACAGGAAGAGGAGAGTGACGATCGCTGCACGGGATCGGGATGATTGCGGCAGACCAGCTTGTTGGCAGGAAAGTTTCATTCGCTACAAATGATTCTCAATTTTTCCAAGGGTGCATTCTATACGTTTCGCGAACCGCACTTTCTCTTGCCTCATTCTCCAATTTTTCACAGTCTTAAGCTTCTTCTTCTTCTTCTACTTCTACTTCTTGTCTTCCCTCCGTCCTCTCGAGAAGACTCTGTGTAAGTATCGTGGATTCTTTTTCACACACTCACTCTTTCTTTTTTTTTTATTTAATTTAATCTTGTCTCGCCCGCTTTATTTCTCATTATCACCCGAACACCTCGCTACTTTCTCCGTATCCACTGGTCAACGCTCGAACCTCGTCGATATCACGCTCCCTGAAAAAGTAGGAAAATCCGGAGACTCTGCTCGAGCAGGAAGATTCATGATTCGTTGGATGAATTGGCACAGTCGCGATTGAAAAATTCATTGGTTAAAACCGGTATCCCTCGAGGCCAGTGGATAATCGCGGAAAATTGGAAAATGCACTCTTGGAATTTGTCTAGGGTGAGCGTGAAAGCGTTTCGAGTGAAATTATACGCGCGAGGGCCACGAAACTTTACAAAATGATTTACTCGACCGTACACAAACACTTACACACACGGGAGCGGTAGGGGGAAGTGGAATGATAGACGGAGAGGTCGTTAAAGCTGTTGTTAACGAGTTGATGAGAAGCTGCGTCTGTATTCACACGGCTGTTGCACACGTGCAGGATTCGCAAATTTCACCAGGACGAGAGGAGCACGTCGCAAGGATCACTCTGGAAAGGTGTCATAGAGAGAAATACCGAAAAAAAAGGAGCAAAAAACAAAAGCAAAAAAAGAAAAAATGTCATGTTTTACTTAAAACTTTCAGGTACATATCTATTATACATGTATAGAAGATCGAAGCTACGATGTAATAAATTGTGCGCGATTCTTTGGCGAATCATTGGCATTTTCGCTGAGGGCACTGACTGGATGAGAAATGGCGACGTTAAAAAAAGGGATACGCCTCTTCATTAATTATCGGCAGAATGACTCGATTATTGCAGGTATGCCAGAGAGTCAGAAACGCCAGCTCGATTTCCGGTGTCCACACGCGGTTCCCGAAACAATGGATTATTGTCTAATTTTCAGCAATCGACGATCCTACATCCCGATCTCCATCCATCATTGTCTCTTTTATTGATCGAAACCTCTATATGCTTTTAATATTATGTATAAAAATCTCTCTGTCTCTCTCCCTCTCTCTCTTTCTCTCTCTCTCTTTCTTTTTCTTTTTCTATCTCTTTCTCTTTCTCTCTAACTCTCTTAATAATTCTTGATCTTCACTCTTCAACTGTCTAGGCGAATATTACTTTTTTTCTTTCAGTATCGACTCTAGTAAACGCCACTGGTACATACTAGCATTATTTTCTGTTACTCCGTTTCTACTGCAGTGGTCGCGCAATGCGCAGCAATTCTTCAGTCTTTTATCGTCCTTTTCTTTGCGTCTTGTTCCTTTAGTCTTCCACATTCATTTATTTTTTTTTCTCTCTCTCATTTGGCAGATGTCGCGAAATCTCTCATCCCAAAAGAAGCACGAATCTCCCACGGGAAACGTCAATAGCATAAAAAGTTACCATTGGCCGGTTTGCCTTTAACTCCCTCGCGAACTTCTTTTCTCGAATTAACGCGACTGTAAGACAAATGCTCGGGGATCTCCTCGAAGGAGAAAACTTTTCACTGAATTTTTGCTAGTTTTCGAGCAGAGATCGAGTATCGTTTAACGCAGAGTTGGCGAATCTGCCGTTTGGGAGAATCTCGCATTGGCGCGACCACACACAGCCAGGCTCACAGAAACACGCGCACAGATATATATATATATATAACTGCAATGATACAGCTAGATGTACTCCTGAGGAACGTACCCGTTGATCGAAGTAAAGGGAAAATAATGAGTTAATTACAACAACAACAAAAAACTGAGCTCTTATTGTTACAGTATATAGTAACGTGTAAATATATCGTGTTAAAAGTTAATTAACGAAAAATCGCGACTGCCATTTCTTGCCTTAGCCTCAACTGGTCTGTTTTTCTTTTTTTGATTTTGATCTTGCCCTCTCGCCTGACGATGCTTCTTCATGCTTGCTGAATACCTCCGTGCGCTTCGCTACCTGCCAATTAACGCCTGCGAAATTGCCAACAATGTATATCCGAAAAACGCACAATTGACCGATCATCGCACGCATACGCCAAACCGACCACCGGCACAACGTCGACAAACCTGACGTAACGGGGCCACGAACCGACCGATATAATGTCGAAATATCGTCGCACCGGAAATTGGATGGATCTCGCTGATGGACTGGCTGCGAAAAATCGTGGATGGTGTCGATGATTGAACAAAAAATCTGCAGACTGCGAATCTACCGGGGAGTGTAGCTGGAATGGGAGCGATGGCTGGTGGAATGTCAGGAGTGCCGGCAACTGCCGTTTCCGGAGGACTCCAGGCTGCCAATATGGCCAGCATCGAGCTGGGCAAGAAGCGGATGCGCGACTCCAATGATGATCTGCTAATGGTACCACGGCTTATGCATGAAGTACACTTTCCTTTTTCATAACGGAGTCTCCCGGACTGACCTACTCTCTTAAGCTTATCCCTCCGAACGCATTCTCTCGTCTCTCTTTCTCCCTTTGTATACATGTATATGGTACATAACAACTTTTCATTTTCCCCCAAGTCTAAATGCAAAATTAAAAATCTCTGCCTGCTTCTTTGGCAAATTAAAATTCGATCCTGTAAAAAGCAAAGAAAAAAAAAAGGGAGAAAAATCGTGGAGGAAAGAGCCGCGAAGTAGGTCAGTTTTGGAGATTCCGAGTAATCGTACGTTTAAGTTATATATCGATATAGTTATTGCGATTGTGAATACACTGCTGAGCGCGCTTAGAGCTCTAGCTACCCCCTTCATCCCCTTCATTTGATTTCTAACAAGCGTCCCGCTTCATCGCGATGGCACTTTTTATCCACGGCACATCGCGATTGCATTTCGCCAAAATTGATCGCATATGCACGATGCATAATTGCGCACTGAGTCTAAGGTGCAATTTTTTATCGCCTTTTATTCTCTCTCTCTCTCTCTCTCTTTTTCCCTTTCTCTCTATCTTCATCTATCTATCTTTGTCTCTGGCTCTCTTCTCTCTTGCTCTGGCAAAACTAATCGCGCGAATTAATTTTTAGAAGCAAAAAAATAATCGGTACTCTCTCTCTCTCTCTCTCTTTCTTTCTTTATCTCGAAATTAAAAGTCCATTTTACTGTCAGTCTGAATTTTCGGAAGAAATCTGCCAACTTTTTCTCAATCAGAGCTCTTATTTTCCTCGATTTTTTTTTGTTACTCTCTACAATCTAATCCTTATTAATTTCGCTTTCTACTGTCGTTGCAATGTTGTTCGTACCACCAGAGCTTAAGCCTCGTAATGTATTTATAGATCGCTTAATTATCTTCTTTTGTTGTTTGTCGGTTCGAACCAAGCACGTTTCGCTCGTTCACGAGCTAAAGCTTTCGGGAGCGAGACGCGCGTGGCTTTGGTGCTTACCGTACAAATTTCATACACCGATAAAAAAATCCGTTGATTCGAACAACTCTTTTTTCAAAGAGCTCCAGTTTCATATTTACTCGCCATTAGTAAAATTTATTTAATCGGATTAAAATTGCTCGAATCCTCCGAGAATCAATATTTAATTAAAAGTGCAGTTGTATCTATATTAAAACCGAGCAAATATTTAACTGGAGCTACTCGAGTCGAAGATAAATTTCATTTAAAGGATTCTTTTCTCAGCGTATAGACTCTTCTTATTATTATCATTAGCCAACCGTCAACGAATCGGAATAGCAGCTGGACAGCGATTCGATCGTTGACCTTGCTTGACAGGTTGGAACACGGGCGCATCGAGTGAACTCTGAGAGGGAGGAGAAAAAAAATCTTAAATCGATCATGGATCGAGCTCGATGCGCGCGTGCTTCGATTGGAGCTCGTAAATTTTGGAGTGTCTAATCACCGTACGCGGGAACAGGGTCCAAAACCGTTTACGATGTTAGAGCTGTGTAATAATGAGCTTGCGCCGATGATGCATGCTGTGCTTTAGCGACTACACGAGGTGATGGCGAAATGTCAGAAGGAAAATGTGTCATCCCCTCGAGCTGCTCCAGAAACGAGCAGTGAAACCCCCGGCCAATCGAAAATCGCTCGATATTTCGAATCACGCACTTTTTTCACCTAACATTGAGATTTCTCTTTTGTGTACGATGACTCGACTTCTCATTGTTGGATTCGCGTCGGGAATTCGCTATATTATATATACCACCATATCAGCACCGTAGGCTGCTTATATACATACACTCGCTACTTCTTTTCCAGCTACTAATTCTATTTATTCTTTTTCATTACATTTATTTCATCTGTATACACGTTACACTCGTTTAATCTCACTTGATCTTCTTCTTGTCTTCTCTCTCTCTCTCTCTCTCTCTCTCTTTGACATATAGATCTCCCGTTCGCTCCTATCCAATTTTTTCGTTCTCCCTTTCACCTTTTTCTCGCTATCCCTCCCATTCTCACGCTGCCAATCGCGATCGCGCGCGTCTCTTCGTTTTCATTGTTCAACTTTATCGGGCACATCCAACAGTATCATTGCTAAAACTATCATGTATCAACACTCATCCGGTATAGCAAACCTTTTTTCTATGATTTGCCATTAAAGAGGGTGAGAAAGGTTATATTTTTGTTTCGTTGCCTCTCTTGTACAACTCGCGTGTATAATGTATCATTTTGCAAATCGTTCGCATTGTACTCCGGGGATCTATATCGAGAGCTCTCTCTCTCTCTCTCTCTCTCTCTTAATTGGAGCATTCCGAAGGATATTATTCGTGTCGGTTGGAAAGATGGTGGCTGGTTTTTCTGACGCGACCCAGGCGTTAGGGGTTGAGAAGCGAGGAGGGGAAGAAACGAGGGGTGAAAAGCAAAAGAGAGCGAGAAAGAACAGGAAAAAGGGGGAAGACTCTGCAGTTATCCAACAACGAAACGTCGTCATTCGGGAAGGTCGTCGCAAGCTGCGTCATCGGCACAACTTTTACACACTACTACAGCTCAGCGCCCTTCTGCCTCTCGGAAGCGCACTCCTTCACTCTCCCCTTTAGCCACCAAGCCCCCGCCACCCCCAACTTCTACGAAAAGATCAATATTTAGACGCACCGTGTCCCGGCCTCGAAACGAGTTGAAACCGTACCTGTCTTTGTTGCAGATGGACGTGAAGTCTGTCGGGTCGTTCTACTACGAGAATTTTGTAAGTGCAGACCAAAATACAGAAATCCATATACTACATGCCAAACCGCTCAATTCCACATCCCTCTCTCGCAACCTCTCTTCCTCCACGTCCGTCCGAAGCTGCTTCTTTATACATCCATCAACGGCGCCATTGGATCGCCAAGCTTACAGCTTTCCTCTCTCTCTCTCTATCTCTGTCTCTCACTTTCTTTCTCGCGCGGCCAATTCGTTGACTTTTAACAAGCTGCTCGTTAATTCCACGTGAAGCGATTCTGGGCCTGAAAACGCGCACCGTCAGCTCCATCATTGGCAATTGCTAGCTTCGGAAAATTGAGAGAAATCAAAACGAGGAAAAGAGACGACGAAAAAAAGTCTCGGAGCTGAAGGATGTACACTCATAAAGAAAATAGCAAAAGAGTCGCAGGATGCAGTAACTGTACTCGCGGGGACCAAACGAGGGGCGATCGTCCTGAGAAAAGTGGAGCAATAGAGTATAAACGAGAGTGGGATGATGAAATTGTTTCTTGATCGTTCCTTAGTCGAAACTCTTCCAATTTGAGAGATTTTCGGGTTATTCGCGTATATCCATCGATCGATTCATCCAGATAACGATTAATGCGAGTCTTACGTGTGCTTTTTCCAGGCATTCCCAGGAATGGTTCCGTACAAACGACCAGCAGGTGACAAGTCCGGTATGCCGGTTTATCAGCCGACCGGCGCAACGACTTATCAACAATTAATGCAGCTCCAGCAGCCGTTCGTGCCTGTGTCATGTGAGTACAGTGGAACATCACCTCTACCCCAAACCTCTAACCAATCGGTCGTGACTTCGGCCTCGGGCGCGGTCTCCGTGCAAAACAATCACCACTCGGTGGTGCAGTCCTCCTCCTCTTCCTCCTCGTCCCAAGGAAGTAGCGCCATCGTAAATTCCGCCGATGCCAACAATAGCGCTCTGATGGACCCTTGCAACAACCCGCCGCCTCCGCCCCCGCCGAACGCCGACAATAACGCTAATGCGAGCAGCAACAGCGTAGCTAAGCAATCGGTACAGCCGCAGAATCACGAGAGCGAGAACGCGCGTAACTCTCCCGAATTGAATCACTCGAGTCCTCTTATGAACATCCGTGCGTCCGCCGAGCAACAGATACAGCAACAGCAACAGCAACAGCAGCAGCAGCAGCAGCAACATTATCAGCATCACTACCAGCAACAGCAGCAACAACATCAACAGCAACAGCAGCAACAACAGCAGCAGCAACAGCAACAGCAGCAACAGCAAATCAATTTAGCATTATCCGCAGCTGCAGCGGCGGTACCACAAGCCCTCAGTCCAATGACCTCCATGGCCGGTTTGACCTCCATGCCAAACGTAGTCAATATAGCCAATATGGCCTCTATGGCTTCCCTGCCAGGCATAAACTCGCCACTGATGTATTCACCAGCAGGTGTTACAGGAGTACCAAACCTGAACATGCTCAATAGCCTTGGCATGAGTTCCGGACTCGCAGGACACTTCGATCCGGCCACTCTGGCCAAAGAGGTCGCCCAGAAGAACTATGCCAAAGCTTTGAAACTCTCGCAAGCTGCCCAGCCCTACGGTATCAATCAGATAACTGCACTGAGTTACACGGGAGTGGCTTTGAACAAGCAGTCTTTGGCAGGAATGAATCACGGCGCGAACGCTCAGAGAGCCAGTGCCTTGGTGGGTGCAGGGGTCGCAGGTGGTACCGGGGCTGGCGCAGGATCAGCCGTGAACGCAGCAGGCGGAATTCCTGGATTGGCAGGAGTTCCAGGCTCATTCGCCTCGCCGTTACCAGCCGCTGGTATCCTAGCTTACTCGAGGGCCCAAGCAGCTGCGGCTGCCTCTTCCTTGAACTCTTACAATCATTTGATGCGACAGCAGATGCTACCTACGGTACCATCCACCTACGTCCAAGGTGCCATTCCAACGGGATTACCCGCTGGTGTCTCCGCGTCCATGCAAGCCTCTCCCTACGCCGTGCAGAATCCCTATGCGGCTGCCGCAGCCGCAGCTGCGGCCGCGGCTGCAGCCACGGTCCTGCCTGGTGTAGGTGTCCCCAGTATTCCCCAGATACCTCAGATACCCAATCCAGCGACGATAGCCGCCCAACCGCAGGTTGCCATGCCAGCCAACACTGGCGTCATCATGCAACCCTACAAGAAGATGAAGACCTCCTAAATCCTGCTGAATATTTTGCCGCTCCTTTCGCAAACAACCGCACTTGGCTCTTTTCAAATTTACTTCCGGTTACTCCTATCATCGGTCGCTTCCGCTCGCCTCGCGTCGATCCGATCGATGCTGGATTCTTCAGGAACGTCGTCATTGTTCTCGATTAACGCAAGTGGCGCGTGTGACACGGTGATCAACGCCGCTCGACCGACCGGGACTCCGCGAGATGACCGATGAATCAAGTTCCAGAAATAGTTTAATTTTCTAGTCAGACATTGTCGGTTAACAGTGCCTTATTGACTCGATTCCACCGAGCGCTCTTCGCGCAAACCTCGTTTCTCCCGTGACGAGAAGACTCCGCGGAATTCTCTACGGTCTTTCCTTTCACCAACTGACTCATTTGCAAATTTTAATCACCGCGATTACGACGTCGACGCGACGACCACGACGACACTCTCTCACGACGATTATTTTTATTACGACCGACCATTTATCGTTCCAATATGAAAACAACTGGCTCCGCTAGAAATTCCATTGTCGCGACGTCAATAGGGAAATCGTCGCTTCCCCCCCCCCCTGATACATACCTAATATACTAGTATTTTTATATAATACGAGATATAACATTGCGATTGCACGACAAAACTTTTATTTATTATAAATATATATGTATATCGTATTTTACGAATAATACCAAACCATTATTTCTACTATTATTGATAATATTATGGTATAGTATATATTATATATACATATACACACATACTATATTTATTATTGTCGACGATAATAACGATAAATTGAATAAATATGTTAACGCGAAAAAGGCAAAAAATTTAAATATTAGATAGTAAGAAAGGATTTTATGAATTGCATGAGGGAATTGGAGGGGAAAATTGTTTCAAGGCTTTTGACGATTGATACGTCTTTGTTGTTTTTTTTTTATTATTATTATTAATATTATATTTTTAAAAGAAATTTGATTTCTATTTTCTTTGGTATTGTAAGGCATGTTAACTATTATTCTAAAAATATATCTACCTTAATTACTATAGACGGAGAGATTAGAATGGAATTGCTGTTTTCAAAGTGCTAATAAATCAAGGAAGCGCAAAATAAACATTCGGCCTATACGCTGTAGGATTAAAGAGAGAACTTGCCTTTAACTATAATATATAACGTTGAAACCCTTATTTTGTTGGAAAAACTTTGATTTTATGAGTTTCTTATTGTATCTTGTTAGTTGTGTAAAGTACAATTGATTTTGATCTAGATTCAGTGCCTCGTATCGTTGATGTTTTATCAAAAATTTTAATTGATTCTGACTAATCCCTGTTAGTTAAGTTTAAACGAGAATTCTTGACAGCGATATAATAGTTTAAGTTTCCTAGAAACGCTTTCACAAACGCTGGCGAGGTTACTCGTGCAAAACGGGCTAGAAAAATTGTATTTGTTGACACACGAGTATTTGTTACATTTGATTTGGTTCTTTTATAAATATATAGTATCTTAAAATAAGTTACGCGTAAGAAGGGAATTGAGCGCTGGGTAAAAAGACGACTGCAACGTCCGAGGATTAAATTCGGGAGAGACGGATGTTTTTCACGGCTGTGTGGAAGTCGTGCGTTTGGCGAGCTGGGCGCAAAAAGTTGATATGCAAATAGGAGAGCGGTAGATAAGGCACGTAAAAGGAGGAAAGACTGCGACAAGTCTAACTTGGAACAATCGCGAACTGAATTCTAATCGCTGCTGTTCACCACTATATTATACCTTTGAACGTGTCGATTTGTGTGAAAATTCGTATTCCAATGCGCACATTTGCGGGAGACTCCGTCGGATGAAAACAATAATTATGTATTGTAAACTGTATGAAATTCTTGTGCTACGTGCAACGTAGAAGGACAGATAAGAAGCTAGAATAGATGTAGGAGTATAACACTCACACGAATAAATTCAAACATGTAATTGCCAGCGATTTGAACATTTATTTAATCAGTTTACAAATGTATTGATTATATACATATATATATATATAAATTCATATGTAGATTATAGCATTATAATCGTATGTATATGTGTATAGGAAGAATAGCTACTTTTAATTTCTAAGGGTATAGAACAAACGAGGGTATATTAGTCTGTAGTGTGAAAGTGGTGTGCTTCTGTATGTGTGTATGCACGCGCGGGTGTGTATGTGTGTGTGTGTGTGTGTGAGAGAGAGAGACACGTCAAGTGAGAGAAATATAAGAGTAAGTAACATATGTGTACACGAAAGCTTAAAAACAGTGGAGGAAAAAAGCATCCAATTTATTGCGCAACTCAAGATCACAAATGCTTACATTGAGAATTCTCAGATGCATCGTGTTACTTCAGCGTTAAATTTTCTGTACGCGTCAAGATATTTCCGAGATAAATAGAGACGCATAGGGAAGTTGAGAAAAAATTAGCTGAATCTGATTAAAGAAAGATGGGAGATAATTTTAAGGGACTCTACCACATATTGCAAGTTTTTAATGGCCTTGTAGTTTAACGAAAAATCAATGTTAGCAGAAGCAGTTTTAGCACAAGCAGCGAAGAAGCCAGTATGCGTCTCTGTTCACTCGGTTCCTCGGGTCCTCCAGCACGGGTCGTAAGACCGAATTTATTTGATGTAAAAAAAAAATATGGCGAAGAAACGAGCACGCACAAGTCAAATTGCTAAGAGGGTGGGCGGGAGGGGGGGGGGGGGAGATGAACGGTGCGCCATGCGACTATCGACGGTCTTCCACAATTATTTATAAAGACGGAATTGCTATTTGATAGGAAAATCGATCCAAGCCAAAGCGGAAGTCGCTTTTACGACCACGGTGCATTCGAGGAAGAGTCTATTGTGATATCGCGCAATTCTTGTACTGTAAGACCACGCGAGAGTACGAAAAACACCGACAAACGCACGCTTACACTCTCAAAGCTCGCGTACCTCACGTATATATATATATATATATAGTAAATAGTATATATATTATACAATTTGCTGGATTTCACAGGGATACACACGGGGATTACCCGTCCGCCAGCTGTTCCCGTTTCGGTTTTACGGTTCCTTGTAACTTCATATTTACGAATATTCATACACTTAACAAAAAAAGGGTGGCTGATTCTTGCCATTTCACGCCGAAATTCAAGTCGAGCCTCTTCACCGGAAGTCCATAAAATCTCTCGATATTTCCTTTATCGTAATTCATCCATATATTTTTCTATAGACTCTTCGAATCTCTTTATTCTTCGTTATCTCGACGAGAATTTTTCTTAACGCGTTCACCAGACGATAATTTCGGTAAGAGATCGGTTTCATTCAGCGGAAGTGCCTTCCCCCTGCACGGAAACACTCGATTCGCACTACACAAATCTCGAATGAACGTCAAGTTCCAAACTATGTAATAGCATGAGAAAAACTATATATACATTTAAATTAGACGATAGGGGAAGAATACGATAATTATATTTATACGAATAAATAAACTGGTATGGATAAGCGTATGTAAGCATTATTTGTTGTTGCATAAATGGCACTGTGCAACGAATAATAATAATATCGAGAGTAGATGGTACTAATAGATCTTAATAAAGTAACGATATAGTAGAAGGAAAATAGTAGATACTTCACGAAATAATTTAAGCCAGAGTGCGCGCAGCGTGGAAGGAGGAGAATAGGAGAGAGGCACACGGACACTAGGCAGACAGATATGTGAAAATACAATAATAATATTTTGTGGATTATGTACATAAAGATAAAACTTATGCTTACGTAATAGATCTTCAGTAAAACAGATAAAAGAACAGTTTGTTATACGGCTGCGTATAAAAATGCATATTATACCGCTGCTATTTATTATTATGTACCGTAATGTTTAGATATTCTACACCAAGAGCACACACGCATACCCCCCCCCTATTTATCTACAATATTAATGCATATTTACCTACAGATTAAGAATTATTCACGTGTATCTATGTATATCTAAATATACACACTTGTGTATGTTAAGATATATATATATACATATATACGCTATATATATATGTAAGTGTAACACCTGTATATTGGATACGTTTCAAAACTACCCCGGGAATGCAAATGCAAAGCTCCGCGCATTCTAGTGAGAATTGAGGCGTCCCGATTTGACAGTTTTACGCCGCGATCGTTCGCAGCCGATGCGTTCTTAGCCGGTGCGCGTGTGTTCCAGGCTTAAAAGCGATGGTCCAGCGAGATGCGTCGGACATGATAGAGAATACACTCGTGCTTTTCAGAATTTTTCAACGAAGGCCTGCGGGGAACACACGATATAATATTATACGCATATATATATATATAATAGAACATAGTGTGGATGATATATACATACATATAGATATAAATATATGTATGTATATATTTATACTGAAAATGTAACGGATGTTTATGCACAGACTCGAAAGGAGTCCTCGAGGTCGAATGCGTTTTTGCGCATGCACGCTCGCGGGGTTTGTCAGGAGTCAGCCAGTATTTGTAATAATAATGCTTGAAAAATGCATGAATATTTGTTTTATTAATGCTTCTTCTTATTTCATCTCTTTCTATCGACGATTAAGATTAAATACGACAGAGATCTTTCCCAATTACCGCTCTACCATCCTTGTAAAATTTATATATATATATATATTATATGTATTTTACATGATCGTATTATAATCGATATGTGGTGCCTCCACTATTTGCTCACCATTTACATCTTTAGCCTTGCTTCCTGCTTCCTTTACTTTTATATACATCCTTCTCGATACATACCGCCTCGGTGCTTGTACTGTTATATTACCATCGTATTATTACTACTATTATATGTATACATACATACATATATAGTATAGAACTCTCTCGCTATCTTTTTCTTTTCATATTATTATACATACATTATATTACGTACTGTTGGAATTAATATTATATATATATATACCATTAGCATTAGAATATAATCTGCGTAATTATTTAAGACTTTCTTTAATCTGCGGCCGGCTAGATCTTCCGATGCATTCAAATTTTATTATTCTTATTATTATTACTATTATCATTGTTATCCATTAGAACAGACACTTGTACCTTTTAGGCACAAACGCAATCTTTCGTTTATCGTGACGCAAGTCACACGAGCACAGCCTGCGCGAAAAAAACCTCAGCTTCTTCCCCACATCGAGCCTCCCATCACTTCCCACAATTTCCCTCTCTCTCTCTTATTAGTATACATACCTATATATATATATATATATATATATATATATATATATACACGGACTGATATAAACATCGCGCGCAACTTGCACAAAGCCTGCAGATATCCAAAAATCATCTAGAAGCTGCTTCATCCATCAATCCCGAAGAAGAGGACTGTCCGAGGCTGACTAGACCTTAGAGAGAGAGCAAAACAAAAGACAGAATAGATGCTCGGTAACTTTTACACATTTATTCCCGCCATCCAATCCGCATCCTCTGCGTCAGTCCAGAATTTTTATCCCGTAATCCTGGCTAGCTCCGATCACCGCAGCTTCTTCTACTACGCTTACTCCAGTGATATGAGTTGGGAGGCCCGTTCTCTCAGTCGCGAGAGTCAAGGATCCTTCTCTCCCGTCCCAGAGGCCGATTCGCTACGCGTCTACGGTGAATTTGCGTGAGAGATACGCAAGCGAAGGAAGCGTGTGCCAGGATGGGGAGCCCCGACACAGAAAATGCTACGAGAGAAACCAGCGCGAAGCACCATCTTTACTTACTTCAAACTAACCCGAATATATCCTCTCTCTCTCTCTCTCTCTCCGTCTCCCCCCTCCTACCACTCTATCTATCTCTCTCGCTCTCTCTTTCTCTCTTTCAGCGTTCTATCGCAGCCTCATCCCGAGCTTTTATTGTTCCCCGCTGCTAAGCTCGCGCCAGACAAAGCGCGTTGATCTGTTGTTCTACGATGCTTGTCGCGTAAAGGCTTCTTAATTGGCTTTGCAATTTTAACGAGAAGAGTGCTACGCAGTCGCACACTCGGGTAAAATCACTCTAAATAATCATGTGACTGTGCGTGCGTGTGTGTGTGTGTGGGTGTATTTGTATACGTGAGAAAGAGAGACGGAGGAGGGGGGTGAAAGATGGAAGAAGATGCTTGGCAAGCTTAATCCGTGGAGTCATGTTGCCCGAGTGTGCGAGGTAGATTAATATTGTGTGTATATACATATATATATATATACATATAATATATGTGTCACCACGAGCGAGGAGGGAGCACAGCAAGGAAGATCGGGGATTTTGTCAATAAGCAACGGAACGCGGACCCGAGGAACAACGTGGATGAGACGTCGACGAAGGAATTCCTCTTCGCATTTTGGATGATGTCTCCTATGATGCATTACGTGTCGTGATGTGCCACGTTGCGCCACGACAGAGTGCGTGTGGTAAGCACGACTCATCGGTGGTCTGACGCAGCACGCATAAGGAAAAGCTCGTGGAGAAACCATAAGCACGAAGTAAATTAAGCCGGATACGTGCTCGCAATCCACGATGATTTCCTACGATGATTGCCTCAGCTTTCAAAGGGCTCCTCAGGACTGCGAACGGTTGGTAGTCACGTACCTCTTAATCCCTTAATGCATATATTAACGCGTCTCTTCCTACCAAGCCTGGCGAAAACTTTTGCCTTTGCCTTTTCCTCAAATCACAGACTCGTCTCTCTTGTACAAACTCGAGAGAAATACGACTTGAACTGATATGCATTAAGGGCTTACTTGGTGGGCCACTCTCCTTTTTCTCAGTCTTCTGCTTCTTTTACTTCATCTTCTTCCTCTTCCTCTTCTACTTCTTCTTCTTCTTCTTCTGCTACTTCCGAGTCTTCCGCTACTCTTACTCAATCTGTAAGTATCGAGTTGCAGTAATCGCGCTTCGCTCACGCTGTTAATGCTTCGCCATACCAATTTTTCTAATATTCTCATTTGCAGATCCAGCACACTGGAAAATAATATTAATATCGTGCATACGTAAAGTTGCAGTAGCTGTAGTCGCTTTCGTTTAGACGATTTACCTTGGATCCTGCCACATTTAGGACGTATGGGAATTCCTATATATCTTTGCTTAACCCCTCTTCATGTTTTAATCCCTTTTCTGTTTTGCCTTTCATTTACATATATATATATATATATATTTTCATGCATTTTTCATTTATCGACAATAATGGCGTGTCTCGGTGTTTATTAATTCTCTCTCTATCTCTCTCTTTCTCTTACTCTCTTTAAGTGCATGCGATCACTCACGAAGCGACTTCTTTTGCAGGTTATGTACGGCAGCATGAATTATATTTTCTATATATTTCATATAAATCTCGGTCAGTAAATCGACTAGCTTTAACGAAATGGGTCTATAGAAGCTTTACATTCGAGAGAATAACTGTTTGTTGGTCGTACACCTTGAAACTCTATAGTACACGAAGGAGATGCTCCCACAGTTTTTCGCGTGAAAAATTATCCAGATTTTGCCGGAGTACACGAATCAATGTTTCAGTTGCGTGGGAGCGTCTCGTTTGTCGAGAAAAAAATTATTGGAGGAACAGAGGTGGACGGGAGGACCGAAGGGCGTTCGTGAAAACCCATGTATTTAATTGCGCGTTAAATATTTCAGTAGTACACACCTGAAAGAAAAATCCAATCACGACCACCGACCATTGACGTCACGCGTATCAATTCCTGAAAATTTAAAGCCATAAGAAATTTCATTTACAGAAGCTCGCGTTACACGAGCTAATTGGGAAGAGGTCATTTTACAGACTTCGATAAACTGTAGACTTACAATCGTTGAATTTAATTAACTTTAACAATCGATAGATTCCATTAAATTAAACGACTCGGGAGTGCAGCGTAATCGGGATCAATAATAAAAAAACCCAATTAACGTCGTTCGTCGTCCATTTCCGCCTCTCTCGTCCAAAGTCGTAGCCTCAAACTGAAATTTCATTCTATTTTCTAGACCGGTAGAGGAGATGCATGCGAATCACACGATAGCTCATGATCTTTTTTCAAAATTTCTGTTTCATGCTTGCTCTCACCTGGATTCCATCGCACGTCTTACAACTGAAAATGACCAAATATGCGCATAACTGTGTATATCACCTAACCTGATCCATAACGCTGATCCCTCTCCAATCCCGAAATGCCGAATCACGCACGAAATCCGTCCAACTGCAAAATGGATCCACCAACCGGCCAACCAATCGTCCATGATCGGTCGCCACGGGAACCTGAATTACGAAAATTCATCCAACCTCCAATCATCACGTTCTCCTCCTCTCCAACTCGATGGCCATGATCGATCCGATTCCCTTCGTATCTCCAACGCCAACGATTCCTACGGTAATTTTTAACTCGACCGGTCGCTTGGCCGAGATCAACAATTTCGTCACCTTTCACCCCCACCCTCACAATTTTCCGAACGTGAATTTCTGAATAAAAATGGACTGACAATAATAACAAAAAAAAACGATCGATGGATGCACCTGACTGATTCGTGTTCCAACCATTAATTCCCGGAATCAATCGTTCGATCGATTCACCCTTGACCTCTCTCTATCATTAATGTTCTCCACGCGTGACTCTGGCACACGATATACGCGCACACTCTTTTTAACCCTTGTATGAATTCCCACTATCCCTTTTTATCTCTCGCTTGGTTTATGTGCACCATTGCCGCATTACCATCCATTCCACTCATACTCACACACACACACACACATACACACACTGGCACCCGACACTTAATATCGTCTAAACGAACATACAAATAAACACGAATACACACGCACACACACGAACACACACCCTGGTACATGCTTCGTCCTTGGAACGCAATGAAAATGAAAAAAAAAAAATAATACTGATAAAAATTACGAATAAAAAATACCAAAATGACGGGACATGTTTTTCTGGCATCGACGACCAATGATGCACGTATACGATGATTGCGCTTCCATTAATCCGCGCTCGGCCTTGGAACGAATTTCGGATCGTTGATGCCTCTCCAACGCTTCGACGCCCCGGCATCTTCTGGTCCGATTGGATGTGAACGCAAAAAATAAAATAAAATAAAAAAAAATAAAAAATGACTAAACTTTCATTAACTCGTTCATGTACCTGGGTGCTCGGAGAGAACTCTCTGCTCTCCTTGATTTTGGTGGCTCCTTCATCGAATTTGACCGACTGGTAATGAACGGCCCAACAAACCAATGTCTGAAAAAAAAATACTGTACGAACACTGCCTCGTTTGCTGCATGTGGATCGCCTTAGCAGCCTTAGCCACTGTCGGGGCCCATGTGGTCCCCCAAAACGCTCACTGTGTCGTCTACACAGACAGCTGCGGACAGGTAGACTCATTATTGTAACCAGTTTTTTATCAAGCCTCGGAATTGCATTCTAAGTGCCAATCGTGTGCATGCCAATTCACGTTGGTCGAGCGAGTCATGATCGAGCTTCTGGTAGATATGATTCATTTATTAGAATGATATTGGCGCTTAAATGCAAAGCCGAGCCTTAAATTGCTGCTAACCTTCAAGGCTAACCAATGGAAAGGATGCATCGATCGTCCCAAGATATTTTTCTTTAATTGTATTATTTTGCCCAGCTCTCTCTGGACCATTAATATACGCTTCTCTCTTTCTCTCTCCCCTCTCTCTCTCTTTTCTCTTTCTATTTATCTGTATCTGTGTTCATCGAACACGATTCGTACAACGAATACATTAGAAAAAGTAAGAAAAGCTTGGAAAAATGTCGAGGAAGCAAAGAGCAGAACGAACAAAAGCTGATCGATGCAACTATCACACTTTGGTAGCCTTGGCTAACACGTAGCTTTTGGGGGCATCTCCCTCACCAACTGCTCACCGCAACTATAACTGCGAATAACCACTGCCTTATTTGGTGTTTGTCTATTATTACTATTTATTATAATTATTCTTATTATTATTATATAAGTAATTGTTCTATAACGAACTGTGGTCACCATCACACAGACAGTTTTCAGAATAAGGAATAAAATGATTGCACGCTTGTTGTATAATAATTAGTACGGCTTGCTATCAAACGATTAGCCGCTCTACCTAAAGAAAGAAGCCCTTAAAGTGCCATTTTCTCTAAACGCTTAAAGGAATCAAACCAAAGAAACATTCCTTCTGGTTCTAATCTTCAACGCTGGCTCACTCTTTCCTATCCCTCTCTCTCTCTCTCTCTCTCTCTCTCTCTCTCTCTCTCTCTTAATTATTAATTATGCTTGCTTGTCCGTTCAGTTTTTAACGCTTCACGAGATCTTTAATATTTACGTAGATTTCCTGTCCTGATTTTTTCATATTTTAATAGAGCAACGCCGATGTATTCCGGGAGAGTACGAAAAATCTTATATTCATATTCGATCGAGCCCAACCTCTTTTGCATAATTTTACATACCCTTTTTTCTCGCGAGAATCTTTTTTTTTCACCCCGAGGAACCTAAAAGGTAACCTCTTTCTCTCTTAGAGAGCTTTTATGCATTCCATATAATTTGAAGCCGGTGAGTGGAAAAGATGGGACGTAAACTGGCACGAAACAAAATACACTCCCTGTTTTTCTTCACCTCTCTCCATACTTTCCAGTCTTCTCTCCTTCTCTTTTTTGACTCTTTCTCTCTCTCTCTCTCTCTTTCTCTAACTATAAGCGTAGAGCAGCTAAGAATTTTACTGATGAGAAATGATCGGGGACTGCCAATACCGTAGTTATGTGTGGTTGCGGAGATGCAGTTGACATAGTGTTGAACTTATTTGCAGTAGAATATATTAATTTGACAGCTTACTACATCCCAAGTCCAAAATCCGTATATATATAAAATACTTCATATATAGATACTATAAGGAAATATATACATATATGTGATATACGTCTGTGCGTAGAGGGCATATATTACGAAAAATGCATAGATATACATAGATGTATATTTTAGTATATATTTATATATTTCTTTATACGAAAAAGCCAATATCTTTACAAGCCAGCCCCGTTAATTGGTTCTCCGGCGTGAATACATATGGCAGATTATCCTTTACGTGGCTTCAGTAGCGTATGAATGTGTGTGTCTTCATCAGCCTGTCTTATTTATATACATACATATATATATATATATATATATATATATATATATGATCCACCATTTCTTGTATCTATAGATATCTATCGTGCAATTATTCACGCTGGCGAGACCTAATAGGCGCGGCGATAGTCGGCTTTTGGCAGTATGTACACAAAAAATGCTTGGGTGATGTGTGTGGTTTCACTCGTATCGCGTTGGAGACTCTGTGCAGTTTCCTCAGCAAGCCTGGAGTGCGAAGCTTCTTGTTTTTTATTCAATATAATTGCCATTTCTCGACAGACTAATTTCTTCCAAAAAGAAAACCGTAGTAGCAACACTGAATCTTGCACAAGAATCTCCCAAATAAATCTAAATAGCCTGGTACTCTCATCATTTTTCGTGGTCTTTTATTACTCTCTCTCTCTCTCTCTCTCTCTCTTTGTATTTCCGTCTTTATTTCTGTTTTTCACACGCATATACTCTTTCTCTTTTCCTTCCTCTCACTTTCTTTCTCCATCTCTCATTAATTTTTCTGCAATCCTCCACCGGGTGCTAGAGATTAACTTTTATTCAAACCGCTGAAATAATTCGTTCGCGAAGAAAACCTTCATTAAAAGCATCTTCCTTTTATTTCTCAATCTCTTTAATTCTCTTAGGAAGGTAATTAGTTTCAATGTAAAACTTTGCTAATGACGAAAAAATGACAAGAAGAGGGGAAAAGGCTATTAACTCGATCGATTAATTGGTGTATGATATAGAAAATGACAGCTTAGCAAGTTGGAACTAATTTTGGGACGGAGAGTTCCTTAACAATAATTATTATTGGCGCTTATATTCCGATTTATATCCACTCACTTTTCTACGATTCTTATCAACCAGCTAATCACCCAAGCAGCAAGACCCAATCGCCAACGACCCCCTGCGCCCCTTCTCCCGGGCCATTATTTGCATGACCAGACTCTCTCTATGTTCGTAGCAAATTATCTCTTACGCAAGTGCAACAATTATTATTATTATTATTACTATTACTATTATTATTATTTAAATTATCGTTATTAATAATGTTACAATACCACCAACACCACACTACTTTTACAATAATTATGCGAGTATCAGTTGTTCTTATCCATATCATCGTAACCCACTATTAAAAACTGTTTTGCATAACTCTATATATATATATATATATATATATATATATATATAGACATGCGCAGTGTAAATTCATCTATCAATAACAACAACAAAATAATAATTTATCAAGTTTTAACATTGTCTGAATATATTAATACAATCTTTCATTTTGTTCTCTGTGTTATCAGTTTTCGGGACCGCTGTTGAATACATGTTTCGTTTTTGCTCTCAAACCATTCTTTATATAATACTATATCTATAATTATACATATACTATATTATTTTTTTGCACGCTTTTATGATAAGCCTATGGTATACTTCATCGCGATGATACTACTCTCTTTTTGTTTGTCTTACTTTCTCTCCTTCTAATTTCTTATAACGTTTTATTCCTATCTCTCTCTTCTTTTCCGTTGTCCTTGGATATTTGTCTGGTAGATTGTTAATGCTTCCATCTAACGTTTTGCTAACACAAGGACGTATCTACTACAATTTGATGTTTATAATCCATTTACTCATTTGCTGCATTATTTGTCTCTATTATCACCTCGATTACGAGTAAATTAATTCTTTGAATACGAGTGTACGTGTGTGTGTGCGCGCGCGCGCGCGCGCGTGTGTGTGTACATATACCATAATATGCATACATTCTCGACAAGATGGTATTGGAAATGACGGTCGAATAGCTAGTTTATTATTATTATTATTACGATTATTATTAATCTTATTATTATTATTATTATCATTATTATTATCGTTAAATTAGTACTAGCTATACGAATGGATGGATTTTCAGCTGAAACTTTGACACTCTGTAGAATAGTAATTTTTTCTCATGTCACTGGCCGCTACCCCGTGTGAATTTGACTCGCTATATTTTCTTCACTCTCATTCCTTCTCATTTTTCTTTTCGATGTATCGACGCGAAGGTATTTCAAGTGCTACGAAAACTTTCAAACGAAGATAGGGAGAAAAAGAAATGTCGACGAGTGAACTCTCCCTCCGTGGTTTTTATTAGAGTCTGACGCGCGGCTAAATCACCGTCATTTCGCGAGTGAAACTCTAACATTTCCCTCGTCGCCGACCTCTATGATTTCTCGTAGCACAGATAATTTTCTGATGATATTATACTTACGTAGTTATATAATCAGTCAAGGAAGCCTCGTGCTTTACTTAAATATAACCCGTAGCTCTAGTCTGAGAAAATGGTCAGTTGGAATCGTAAGCGTTTCCTCGTGAAATTCTTTGTAAAATCTTCAACTTCGGTCTAGTCACTGTAAATGGCCCGCTGAGAAGAGGGCTTCCATCTCTCTCATATTCGCAAATTTCAACGAACACCCGAAGGATTCTCTTCCTGTACGGTTATAGGGTGAAAGAGAGAAACGGGAAGAGAATCCCTTGTCGCGCATACGATTGGAGCCTCGACTCTCGAGGACATTTTGATTAAATTTCGCGAAATTTGCGAATAAAAATTCCTCTTGTCTAACGATGCGCGAGAGAAGACCAAAAAGCGCCGCACGACAAACAAGGGATTGCAGATTTAACAGACGTATCTCTGTTCCTTCGCTAAAAGACACTTACAGACCCGATAGACGATAGACTGGAAACGGGACAAGATTACCACACATTGTTTTGGTTCACGAGAATCAAATGATGCGACATATAGCTAGTATATATATATACAGGGAACAAGTCCTGTTTTTCTCAATATAAACAAACAAGAATAATAATAAAGTTCTACTGCAAATTTATTTTTAAGTCCGTGCGTCAATAATTCAGCGAGTTGTGATTCAGTGTTCCCTTTTCTCGTCTCTGTGTAATATATATATATATATATATATATGGTCGCGCGATCAAAGGACCAACGGGACTCCACAACTGGAGGAACGAATAGAGTACGACTCGCTCGATTATTCGCGCATTAGTAGCAATTAATTGAAATTCGCGTGACTTTCCAGAGCGTGCGAAGCGAGCACGCTCGAGGGGTGGAGAAGTTTGTCGAAGGAGAGTAGTCCGAGATTGAGAGTACTTGCGGAATGGAAGAAAGTGGGTGTCGATGAGCGAAAGTTGAATGATTGTTTGTCTGACTGTCGGTCCTCTGCCCCTTAATCGTAAAATAACGCAAGAACCAGCCCTTATACCCTATCACTACCCCAATAAGAATCACGAGGAATTTTCTTTCAGTTACTGGACACCCTCCCGGTGTGCCAAGATTTTAATCGACAAGTGTGCAATCGTCCTGCCTGCAAGTTTATCCATCTTAACGACGGTGAGTCACATCGTTCCACAACAATCTTCTTCTTCTTCTTCTTCATCTTCTTCGTCTTCCATCTTCCCCCCCCCCCCCCCTCCCCATTTCAATATCGTTCCTCCTTCCTCGCTTGCCGGATTTACTGAAAATTCTCGCTGTTTTCAGGGAACGTGGAGGTGATCGAGAATCGTGTGACGGTGTGCAGGGACGCAGTTAAGGGTGCGTGTATGCGGCCTCAGTGTAAATATTACCACATACCGGTGGCCTTGCCTCCGGCGCCTTTGATGGCAGTTGGCGCTTCTGCAACGCCCTAGCTCATCCCCGGTTCGCCAGTTTCGTCTCTACCGATTGGACATTGGAGGAAAAGCAAAAAAGAAACAAAATAACGGGCGATCCACCCCCTGCACGAAGATCCATCGTCCATTGTCGCGGCAACTGGCAGCACCTTGCAAAAATTCCGTCTCATCTTCAACGAAATTCTTTGTCGATTGTCCGTCGGGACAGTCGTTCAGCGATCCGTACGCGATCTTCCTTCTCCAGTGATACACACACTTTACGCTACGATACACTCAACTATAATATAGAGTTAAGTTCTAGCCAGTAAGCGGAGGGGATGGACCAAGCGAGAGATCGGTCCACCTTCTCATGGCCGATAAAAGAAAGTAACGACCGGCCAGAACTCGAGGATTCAGGGATTCGCTAGAGATTCGTATATATGTATATATAGAAGTAACCTCTATATATATACATATACATATATATACATACACACACACGTATATAGAAAAAGAGCAAGCGAGAGAGAGAGAGAGAGAGAGAGAGAGAAAGCCCACCATGGATATAGTTAAACATATAGAACAGTACACACACTCACCCCCACACATATACTATAGAAAACAAGATAACATCGGACTCTCCAGTTTCCTTTGGACCAGCTCGACGGAGATTAGTAGGATAAAAATTCAACTGGTCCACGCGACTTTTGCACGGCTCTCATTCGCCAACAGTCTTCCTTTTGCGACCTCGGCACTTTCGACGGAATCTCTTTTATTTTTCATTTTTATCATATATCTATACAATCCACACGATAGTTTCTCCTCCCACGCGAAGACCAGCTGCTCTCTTCGCCATCCACAATTATCGCGAAACAGACACGAAATCCCCCTCTCCATATTTATTCGCGTTCCTCAACGGTAATTGGCCCTGTACCGTATTGATTCCCGATTAAACATCGAGCTGGTGGAGTATTTCCGGGAAACTGGGCTGGAGTGATCAAGATATTGTCGCATAAATCAAATAAATAGGTACATATACGTATATAAATATATAAAAGAATCAATGAATAATTAATTAAATAAATAAATATATATATTATATATATGTATACATCCACATACATATATATATATAAATTATAAATAACTGTACAAACGTACAAGGGAGCCTGCGCGATCGCTCATTCAACGCGTCGTGCTCGCTCGTCGATAAAACTTCGCGCGCGAAGATTACAATTATATTATTTAAGTAGGCTATATTATATTATATTATATTATATAAAGAGAGAGAGAGAGAGAGGGAGCGCGAACGACACGAACGAAATTTTGACGAAAAAAAGAAGGAGAAGATGGAGAACAGCAAACTTCTGATAGCGTCGGTACTATCTAAGCGTTATTTGAATTAATCAGTACGTAAGGATAAACACGGTGATGATAGCCAAGTTTTTTATACTCGTATATATCAGATTTCAATTATATTTTATTTTTATCTCCCGTGCGGTTGCGCGCGTACGCATCTGTGAGAGCGCAGCTGCAGCTAGGAGTGTAATTACGAGAAGAATTTTAATCTTACGCGAACATTGAAAAAAAAGTGGGGAAGGAAACAGTAGGATGAGCGTCGTAATCGAGCGAAATGTTAAAATGAGGAAGAAAAGAAAGGAGCTGCTCTCCCCAGGATGGAACGAGCCTTGGATCAAAGTTTTCGGGGTTTTCTCTCTCAACTATTTTCCACACGATAGGAAAACGCCGAGAACCTATTAGGCAACTACACTATTTAATTAATATTATTATTCTGAGAAATGTATATGGCATATATTTATACAGCAAGAAATTAGCAGTCGCGCGCATGTAAAGGCACGTGTTACTGTGCTACATCTACGCTGATGAGGGAGGGAGGGAGAGAGAGAGAGAGAGAGAGAGGAAGAGAAAGTAAAAGAGTAAGAGCGAGAGCTTGAGAGGAAGAAGCGAAAAAACACGGTTTTATATATTTTCTCTTTAAACGAACAAAAAACATTAACTATAATAATCTATAACCTTTCCAGTAAACAGTCGCTAAATCTGTACACGTAGTTTTCAATTTACTATTTATAGTGACGAGAGGTTGAAAGTCTTCAAACGACAGAACCCATTAACGAAGAAGAAGGAAAAATTGGGCGTTAATCCGGATTGAACTGATTGGCCGGTGTCGCGCCTTCTTTCGGGATCATACGTTCGGTGTAAAAACTTTGATTTTTCGCAATCTCGATTAATTTTCAAAGTAACCTCCCCCCGATCGATGTTTCGACAATGTTTTTTAAATTCACGTTGCATTTTATATGCAGGAGTGCCTTGCATCCAATTACAAACGAGTAAGAACAACGGATCGTGCGTTTGGTGGGCTGCTACCGAAAACCTATAGGAATAACGAGTGCAATGATATAGAGGAGCTGCGAATGACTGCTCTTATATGCAATAGTGATAAATCACGCGAGGCGAAACGCAATCTTCCCAAGTGCGAAATATATATTGTTTAATCGTGCAACGCTTATATTTTTCTGTTTTGTAATTTTGTATATTTTATCCACGCTCCAGCCGTGAATTCAAGCGTTAAATTGTGAAACGACACCGTGCCAGATAGAGATGCGACTTCTTTTGTTTGTATTCGTTCAGTATTATTAAATTTTGATGAAATTTGACCGTCCATAAAAGGCTTACATTCACTTTCCCGACCAACACTACGACGAAGCCTACGTTTTCGTCCTCGGACGTTATACTAATTATAAAGAAACAGTTTTGAACTAGTCACTACGATCACTACTACTGGGTTAGGGTCCTTTCACGCGTACATTTCTATACACGTTAGGAGAGATTACACACAACCGCTCCAGCACATTAACATAAAAACGTACACGACACATGTACGTCAGTTAGTTTTTACCCTCCTATCATCTTTTTTTCCATTCTTTCCCTCGATCGATTAATTATACTCGTTCGATTCAATCGTCGATAGTGTATTTAAACGCGAATATTTTAGACATATATATATATATATATATTATATAACAAAGTATTCTAATGACAAAGTAAGTATAGTCCACGAGAATAAGGTAACGAGTAAAAATGAAGTAAATGTTCCTGTACAGCATTTAAGAATCATTGGATAAATCTGCGACACGAAGAATCTATAGAGGAAAGATCCTTACTATCTTTGGTATTACAAGGGAAAGATTCGAGGCTGTCGGAAAAGAAAGGAGACAACGTCTAAAATTCAACTTTGTAAAATACTCGTGTACATATACTTTACGTAGAATTAAAGAAGGACGCGGGTCGATGAGAGACTCGTCAGAATAGCCCGAAGAAAATAACCGAGATTCTTAAATTGTCCAAGTCCTTGGTCGGTGCGTAACGCGATTTTTCGAGAAGCATATTTTTTATATATTTTTCCCTTTTTTTTTTACTTAAGCAAACGAACAATTCGATTTCCTTCTTTATACCTCAGCATCGATCGAGATTACGAGAGGCGATTCGGAAGTTCATAAGACTATTTTTCTCGTAGCTCTAGTCAGCTTTGTCAAATTTTCCAGTCGAATATTCCTCAGTTTCTTTCCTCATCGCTCTGTTGGGTTTTCGTTGTATCTCGTGAAATGCTAATCAACGGATAAGAAAAAAGAGAGTGGGAAAGAAAGAACGAGGTGCGGACGGGTCCCTCCGTTCCACCAACGTCTAGGATGTACATAGATAGATTTTAATAGATGCGACTAGAGAGAAAAGATCATTCATATATTATATATATTTAAATAAATAAATAAATAAATAAGTATGACTATGAAGAACTAAGTACAATAATCTAGGATTTGTTCAACTACGTGATTCGAAGACACCAGATAGGACAAGAAATATTTTCAATTGCGATTCTCATTTAAGAATATACGAATCAAATACTTTTTCATAATATACGTGATTAAATTTCCCCTATACTAGCGAGCGGATTTCACTTATTATAGGCACGGCTATTACGGTACGTCATCTAAATTTTAGCAACAGAAGACACACGATTCTAATACGAAAAACCAGTCTTTCCCTTTAATACCAAATTCTAGCGAATAAACGTAGGCTAAACGAGCATTGACGCATACATGAAAAAATCATACGAGGAGAAAAAAAAGGTTGAATATTGCATGGAATTGCATCGAACCTTCATAGCGAGAGACGCCACATGGAAACGCGTTCCAGCAGTGATAATAAGCAAGATATCTACAGAAGTTTCAGTTTCCGGACTTGAGTCAAGGGTTTTAGCTACCGCAGCGAATTGTCACAAAGCTGTACGATTCTTTGGCTACAAGTTAAAAAAATCCCAATGATTCCGAATCAATCGGTTGGTCCTGGTTTCTTGAGATTTTCTTGTACCGGCGCTTCGAACAAAAAGAAATGCTGCTTTTTCCGGGCTGAAGTGCTGAGGAACGCGCGAGCACGAAAGAGGCAATAAAATTGGCAAAGGAGCAAATATTCATTTAGCTATCGATTCTCGCGCGTTCCTGCTTTGCTTCTCGTAAGCCTGGTGTACCTATCTTAGCTTCTTGCGCGCAATGCATTTTTTATTCTGCCGAAGAAAAGATAGATAGATTAACAGTTAGATAGGTATCGTAGCTAGATAGAGTTTGCAGATAGACGAGAACGAGTTGGGATAGATAAAAAAGTGGGAAAGAGAAATGGATAAAGAGTGATCGCGAAGAGCATTTTCACCCTGTAGGAAAAATCATTGGGAAAAACAAGGCAGCTTTAAATCTCAAACTAGGCGTACTTGGTTCAAACGCAAAAATCCACCTGAATTTTATATATACTGGACAATTTTTCTTGTGCCATGCGCGACAGAGGAAGAGAGATCGTGGTACGAGAGAAGAGCATTAATATATTATACATATAAATATATAGACCGTCCACACCAGGGAGAAGCTTGCCCACGAATAAAAATTGAACGAATCGCCGCGCCAGTTTCTTTATTTAAGCAAAGTAACTAAAAGATAAGATACACTAATACAACTGCAGAGTTTAGTTCTAGAAGACTATAGTTATACATACGTATAATCAAATAATAAAAGTGTTTAGCGTTTATATACATATAACGTAGCCTACGCTAGCGCCATAGTAGATCCGTAGGTACGAACAAAAGGGATAAATATATATATATATATATATATATATATATATACACACGTAAATGAATAAATATAAATATAATATACTATATTTTTTATTTTTATTCTATACAATAAAGCATAAGCGTGATGCGCGGCGATCGTTGAAGCGTAGTACAGAGAGGAGGAGGAGGAGAAGGAGAGAGAGAGAGAAAAGGGCAGGCGAGATCCCTTGGATGCATAATAGTTCGATCGACCGATCCAGTAAATCTGTAATAGCAGCCAATATTATGGATATAAGCGAAGAACGCTAAATTATATTATTGGAGAGAAAGGGCTAGACGCGAAAGAAAAGTTTTGCTCTTTTCCATTTGGTTTTTCCTACAGGGAGGGAGAGAGAGACGCTTCTACGCGACACGTACACGCGAGGGTTATTTCTCCTTCCTTGGCAGACAATAGAAGCGCGAGAGGCACACTTTTCTTCATTAACTCGATTAGCCAGCAACAGCAACACACAGTCCAAGTTAGGTTGAATTGTTGCTACACAAGACTCGCTACCATTCGAGCGCCTACCGCTCTACCTGGAGTCGCTTATTACTATACTATTACCCTCACCAATACTAACGCAGTAACACAACAAAAACACACAAAAGCAGGACAACGATCTTACTCTTCCGCTCTCAAGCAGGTATCAGCTTTCTAACTACAGCAACGAGTCGTGATTGTCCATGCAAAGCGAGAAAAAATAACAGTCCTTCAAACGAACAAACGCGAGAGAAGTATTGAAATCGAACGAGAGAAATGATGACTTCTCCAGTACGCAAAAAACTAACGATAAAACAATAAAGATCACGACTAATCGACTAACGTTATGGCGAAGACACTGGTGAGACTGGTGCATAATTATTATCCTTGCGAGTAAATTACGAAGACTATAATATTTTTAACGTAGATATAACGTAGAGGTACGCAAAGTAGTGCGCATTATAGTGATTAACGAGAATCTACCGAATACTTATTGCATGTCGTTGTACTAGCCTAAGCTCAATAACTTTTCGCCTAATAGACTTTATAGAAGCGGGCGAACGTTTCCTGGTCCCTCGTCCCTGGAAAAACGCTACTCCCTCTTCGTGCTTACGCCATTTGCTTTTTACCCTCTGAGAAAATCGCTTCGGGCCGATGATAATTGCTAATAGGCGTTTATCGTATCAGAAGCCATCGACTCGACAGGGAGAGAAATCAAACGGAAGGATTTAGGATTACCAGAGAATAAAAACAATCAAGTGTTTACGCTGACTTGTAGCACTCGTCTAACGTGTCCCCCGCACTCGACTATCGGAATTATACCGAATAATCGTCTACGTAGACTCTCTTTCCTTTCTTTTTCCAGAGAAAAGCTTCGCGGATAACGATACTCGGCTTGGCACGGCGCGAGAGCCCGAGAAATCGACGAAGGACGATTATAATAATCTATATAGATACACTTTCCAAGGCTTAGGGTCTTGCAGACTTTAGACGAACATTACGTAGGAAGAATATGCTTGTAGCCTATAGACACACTCTGCGATTCGCTCCGTTTCATCAACCTCGTTCGTATTCCTGCTCGAGGAACACCAGCTTGACGCAATTTTCGCGCGACCGCTTCTTCAGCCGCGTCCACGCTTGCTACGTTCGCCAAAACTTCGCTCGATCGAGCGATCCACCCCGCTCACACATACACGCACGCACGCATCATGCATTTGCGCACGCGATAATCGTCCTTGTAGCAGCGTGTCGCATCAGCCCCGTCGGCTTTTCCAGTTGTATTCACGCCTTGATTCGATCCGTTGGCTCAAATCGATTTGCTTTTCTATCCTCGAATCTTCTCTTCCTTCATCATCGGTATACACATATGCCTATATAGCTGTACCAACCTCGAACGCCCCGTCAAACTCGCGAATTCTCGTTCTACGGATTTAGCGTTCGCGGAATGGCGAGTAGTATCGCGTCGAGTTGGTTTTAATCGTCTACTAAAAGTTACAACTGCTTTGCTTATCCATTTCACGCACCGCAAACGGAGCTGTTTGAAATCAGCCATTCGGATAGATATCTCATCTTCCCAATTGTTTCAAAGCCCTGATATTGTAACGCAGTATCGTCTTTTTGTGCCTTTGGCTTAAAGGGCTCGGAGTATTTTACGTACCTTCTCTATCCTAGTCCTTCGTGCCCTTCCGATATCGATTCACGATAGATTCCTCCCCCCCCCCCCCCCTTGACTACAAGTTCTCCAAAACAAAGCAATGAAAATCAGAGGGACGACAGTATAATAGAACAACTCGGAAAAGAGTAGAGAACGAAGGAAGAAAAATTGGCGGGATCGAGCGAAAAACTATTCGTCTATATATATATATACATATATATGTATATCGGATCGACCTAAACGGGGATCTACGAGAAGCGCAAAAAATCACGTAAAGTTTAAGATAATAAATTTATAGAAATATTTACACTGTAACGAAAAAGCAAAAAATAAGTAAAACTAACAATAAAATTAACGAGAATCTTCAGTGGCAGCATTAATATATGGAAACTACTAGGTCAACATTTAAACTAACAATACGTTGGAGACGAGATCGAAAGGTGCTCGATATATCGATGGGATGCCGTGTCCTTCGAGCATCTTCGCGATCAATGGCCTTCTGACAGTGATGTAACTATTAATATGTAATCCCTTAACGTTATACTTTTCCGGTGGTAGCTCGAGTGTTCCAAGTCAAACATCTTCGGACAGCTATGACCTTATTGAGTCTCTTTAGAGAGACAGCCAACTTTCATAGATCGAATCTATAACTATAACCCCACATTATCTCCAACTATCAAAAGTTTGGCGCGGACTCGAGGGCTGCTCTGACTACCGGCAGTTTGTGATATATTTAGTAAAACAAATTTTAAAAAAAATGGTTGTTATTCAAATTAAGAGTTGAGAAGCGCCTAGCGGTTTTACACACACACAGACATACACACGCAAACACAAGTACAGAAACACGAGAAAAAATACTTAAGAATAGAGAATTTGAATAGAGGATGGGATGATTACGACTGTCGCTTGCGCAAAGCTTCATCGATATTTCAAAATAACATTTCACTGTCGCGATTGAGAATTACAACCCTCTATCCATTCGATCATTTTCTACGATAGGCAAAAAATTACCCAGACTCTCGTGAGCAAATCAAATTACCGAATTTTCCAGCAACATTACTTTGCGTGAGCGAGCCATCGAGTTTCAAATCTTATACAATTAAGTAGAATTTTTTAGGTGTGATCGCGCGTATAGGAAGAAGAGAAGTAGGAAATCCAATGAAATTATCTCGAGGTAGAGAGTTAACTGGAAGAATTGAAATTTATAAATATTCTTGAATTTGGTAGGGAATTTTTTAAACCTTCGAGCACTCAGAAACACGTACACATCTTACATGATACCATGCATATACAGTAAACCACAACACACACTATATATATATATATATATAGTTTGTAATTTTATTTTTTGAACATAGCAATGTAACTTAGAACATAATATACAAAGATATTAATATATGTATATACGTATATTATATATGTATATTAATATGTTATATTATATAATATATTATAAATATATGTACACACTAAGAAACACGTATATGAGAGAAGGAGAATCCACTCATCCCTCGTGCATATATACGTCTATTTATACACGTAACAGTTTATGAATACGTAGATGGATAGAGAGATGAATAAATGCGTGTATATGTGTGTATATGACACACATATAGAAGCAAGTACACCACATTATGTATTGTAACGATCTTTACGTATAGCGTTAGGCAAGCGTGATGTTTTTGGTAATCGGATAGAAAAGGGGAAAATGACGAAGGGAGGGAAATTGATGAACCGTGAATGGAGGGAGTGAAGAAAAGTAAAGGCAAGAGAAATTACGAAAAAAAAAAAGATTTAAGCAAAGATAGGACGATTCGAGTAACGTAGAGCCGCGCGAATATTTTCACCAAGCGTCTCAATCAACAACGAGAGGACCTACGATCCAAGTTACGAGAGTGTCTCGACGTTGTTTTGCGATTTGGCGCGAGACAACGCGATGTTTCCCCATATTTTATCCATCTCCTCGGCGAATATTCACCCCAAAGTGCAATCGTTCATAGATCTCGATCAGTCTGGATGAGAAATATAGGAAATATCGCGTGGTCGTCGTTCCCACGTCGTGACGTCACGCTTCGATATATGTTAATGTATATATATATATATCGCGTGAGATAAGACCACGAGGGGCGTGATGCTACGATGTACGAGCGATTAATTACGTTATGGTGAATCAAGAGTGAGTGAGCGAAATTGCGATTCTCCAACGTCCACAGAGAAATAGAGTGAATGTATAAAAGAGAGAGAGAGAGAGAGAGAGAGAGAGAGAGAGAGAGAGAGATAGAATGCGTGTGAGAAAGAAGATCTGCAACGAACAATTTGTCGCACCGTTCCATAAGTTCGATTCTTCCAAATGCGATTCTCGAGTCGCTACACGAGTGTAACGTTAGAAATCAAACTTCTCGCCAATAAAGTCCGAGCAATTCTCCGCGGAAATTGCCTTTCGCGCCATCGACGACTGACTCGAGTGGCGAATTCTTCATTTTCGCGCGAGCCGAGAGACTCGATTAGGCACCTCACCACTCTTATATACGTGGATACGGCCCCCAATTGTCTCGTGTCCACGGACGGAGAATCGAGCGAACGGGACGATAACGATTCGCGAGAAAAATTCAGTGCTAATTTTCTCGCTCGATAATCTCGCGCCTGACGATTCCACAAATTGTACGTTTTTATTCTGCATAGTCGATGTGCGCATGGGAGGATATAAAAATTAATAGTGAATAATAGAATTCTTTTTGGCCTCGTACCGCAACCATTTACTGAATTTCCTCGTGATCGCTAAATCGATATCTGCGGACAATCGCGATTGTCACACAATGAGTTTGAGATTAAAGTCCCCGCGCTTCGATTCTCCTACTTTTATGTCCGTCACGTTTCTTGGAGTCATCCGAAGTAGAGAGCGGCTCGGAAGGATTAACTCCTATACATCGCGACTAGTGAACGTGAAATAAAAAATGAAAAAAAAAACATTTAACGACTTTTGTAATACGTAAATGTTACTAATATGTTGTTTTTAATACTTTGTATTATTAATTGTCGAGTATTGACCGATGTAACGATACGATTGAAAGAATTGAAACTAAGGAGCAAGAAGAGGATGCAAATAAAAAGAGAGCATTTTTTAGAAGACTTATGGCTGATAGAGGTATCTTCTTTTCGTTTTGTTTATAAGCAGTTGTTATTCGATATTTTGTTATACGAATATGCTGGCATGTTGAAACATGAACGAGAACCAAGAGTCGTGAAACTGGATATGTCTATTTCTTGCGAGGCACAAACTGCTCGTTGTGATATATATATATATGTACTAATATTTCTTAAACCTTAAACTCATATAAGCATATATAAATATATATATATTATGTGCGCATAATATATGTGTATTATATTATATTCGTTTGTACGTAACAAATTATTATTATTATTATTATTATTACTATATTCTTCCAATTTGTTAATTCGTTAAAAACCTTTATATGTATTTGATTTAAGTAGTTCATAATGATTACGAAATTAAGATACGAAGGTTTATCCCTGTACTTGTGATGCGCGAGTTTTAATGTTCTCTCACGTTTTACGATGTTACGAGCAGATTGTGCATCACTATTAATAGAGCACTAATACCTGCACGAATTAGTGGGAAAAAAAACATTGTGATGTTCACACTGAACAAATATGTCAAAAAAGGGGGCCCACTGGTTGAGGCCCAGCATTTCTGAGTACACTATGAATAATAAACATTATGTAAAATTTATATAAATCCATTCTTTATCCCCTTCCCACAGAAAAAACGTTCAACATTCCTTTCTTCCATTTTGAGAATTCTATACGAGTAATTCAATGACGACATTTCCCTAGAAAATAACGAGAGATAAGATTAACAAGATTCTGCGCAAATAAAGCAACGGACGTTTGATCAAAAGCGTCTAGGATATAATTTTCGCATAGTCCCAGGAGAAAGTGACAGTACCGGACGGACCCAGCTCTATAGGTTATCCAGGGCGATGCATGTGTATTGGCTGGGGACGCGTGCACGGATTGTGGCGTGTGCTATAGTGCCTGGCGCATATTGCAGAGAGCGAGAGAGCAAGAGTGGAGAGACTCGGACTGCGCAATTACGGATTAGCAAAGGCCGTAAATTAGCAGGCAGTGCGCGTCGGTAGCATGCGTCGATAAGAGGACCAACGGTTGTAAAATGCGCGGCGGTGCTCCCCGCGCTGGAGAGACCCCACCCCGAAAACGTCGCCATCCTTCGTTTAAACCATCTAACCAGTGTTGAACAAATTAGAAACATTTCCACATTGCCGAGCCGCCAAGTGTCAATTCCACCTACGAATAATCTCAACTCGAGTGTATCGTTCTTGCCTCTATGCACTCCAGCGTCCACGTTGACAGAGGGCCGATCATATAATACTAAGTACTGAGTAAGGTTAAACGTATCGCGAACATTCAATTGCCCGCCCGAACTACGAATTTTCACCTCGAATCGTGCGAGGAAAAACCTGCAATCTTATCTGGCTAACCGACGCGTTTCGTTTCTACTCTGCGACTCGAGAGAGCTTAGCGAATCTTCATTCCTGCAGGATCATCGAGAGGTTAAGATTTGTCTCGCGTGAACAGATTTATTCTGCTTAATTATTCTAGATTATTAGAGGAGTCAATTGAGAGGTTTGGTAGAGTTTGAGGGCGAAACTTTCTTGTCTCCATCGAGCTCTGTGACAACTCAGGGAGGATTTTTTTTTTGTCAGTATTATTGAGAGTGAGAGAGATAGGGAAAGAGAAAGAGAGAGAGAGAGAGAGAGAGAGAGAGAGAGAGAGATAGAAGCACGGAGGATTTGCTGCATTGACCGAGCAGCGTCTCTCAGCTGAATCGTTACATGGCCAATTACTCGTGGACAGAAGATTTTCGATCAAGAAACCAGCATGGAGGTCCCAGTCCTTTTAATGCAAGTGTGAGTCGACTCGAACATTTTTTTATCCTTCCTACGAACCGCCTGCTGATTATTCCGAGTTTCACGTTACGCGAGACGCCAGTGTTGTTTGGTTGTGGTGCGCTGCAGTCGCAGAAAACGTTTTCCACGCGCAATCGATCGTCGCGACCGAGGGGGCCCGGCTTATCCTTTCTCGCTTGCTCCAATGTACCTCGGCTCAGCTGCCTTTCCTCGTTCAACCACGGCTAGGCTGTCTCGCACCGTCCGCTACTACTCTCGTTTTCCTTCTTTCTACGCGCGGCGCAGCAGTACAGAAACTGACGGAAAACTCAGACTAAATATATTTATTTTCTTTTCAATTTGACGTGTCGAATTTTCTTTTAATACAAAATTAATTTGAGCAGCCAAACAACATTATCTTGCAATGGTTATATTTACATTGATTAGTATAGAGAAATGTAACTAGATTGAGACCCTAGAATATGCCTTTACTTATTTTCCAATTAGTGACACTATGGACGATGATATCGATGATAAGGATGACACGAAACGGTAAGACACTGATTTATTTCTTTTTCAATCTGAATTTTTGTGTTAATTTGTTTATCGTGCGCAGGAAATCTCGCAATCTTAGTGAGAAGAAGAGGAGAGACCAATTTAACATGTTGGTGAATGAGCTCGGGAGCATGGTGAGCACCAACACGAGAAAAATGGACAAATCTACCGTACTGAAATCAACGATTCTGTTCCTGAAGAATCATAATGGTAAACCTCATAATATTCCTGATAAGTTAGTGTCAAAAGTTACGTAAGACACACTTGAATGATAATTTTTATTAATAACGAGTGTTTGTTTACAGAAGTTGCTATGAGGTCTCGAGTACACGAGATACAGGAGGATTGGAAACCTTCGTTCCTTTCCAACGAAGAGTTTACACATCTCATACTCGAGGTGAATTTTCATTATATAGCATTTATTTTGTTCTTATGCATGGAATCAAATTACTAATTAAGTTTTTTTAGGCTTTGGATGGTTTTATCATAGTGCTCTCGTGCAACGGTTGCATACACTATGTTTCTGAAAGCGTTACCTCGCTATTGGGATACCTTCCAAGTGAATTGGAGAACACAACTATTTATGATATAGCTAATCAAGAAGACCAATCGCATCTATACAATATTTTATTAAATCCCGGTAATAATAGAGATCGACGATCAATTAAAAAAGGTTTTGCTTCATTTTCAAAAGCTTTCAATTTCCAAAACTAAATAATTTTCAATATTTTCTATTTTATATATTTATTTTTCAGAGGAACAATTATTTTTTACCTGTCATATTAAACGAGGAGGATTAGATTTTAGGGAAGATCCAATTTACGAATTAGTACAATTCATCGGATATTTCCGGACAGACGTCGATACGGATATCGATAATTTAATAACAAATACAAGGCTTAGCAATTCTAGTGGCTCTGATACCAAGTATGTTCTCGTCACTATTCTTTCTGTTTTAAAATATAGTTATCTTCTTAATTGAACCGTTGCTTCTGCAGATTAATCTTTGTTGGCACTGGAAGATTGCAAACGCCACAGCTGATTCGTGAAATGTCCGTAATAGATAGCACAAAATCAGAGTTCACGTCGAGACACAGCTTGGAATGGAAATTTTTATTTTTGGATCACAGAGCTCCTCCGATCATAGGTTACTTACCTTTCGAAGTCTTAGGCACTTCTGGATACGATTACTATCACGTGGACGATCTCGATAAAGTTGTCACGTGTCACGAATCGCGTAAGTGAGATATAAAAAATGTTGCAATTAGTTTAGTTTATGAAAAAATAAAATATTTCAGTTATGCAGAAAGGAGAAGGGACCTCGTGTCATTACAGGTTTCTCACGAAAGGTCAGCAGTGGATCTGGCTGCAAACTAGGTTTTATATTACGTACAATCAGTGGAATTCCAAACCAGAATTCATAGTTTGCACGCACCACGTTATCAGTTACGTTGACGTAATGAAGGAAATGCGAAAGAGTTCTGAAAATTTAACGAAAGACCAAACTCAGGATGTAGTTTTGATGCCCGTTAAGCAGCAGCAACATCAGGTAACTAAAGGCTGGTGTAAATTTCAAGAGAACAGTCTCAACAGAGGATCAAAAAATTCACCTGACATTTTCATAGATCAGCAGTACGCCTTGTCAAACAAATTCTCAGTGGGGCACAAAATCTTCTAAGACGAAATCAGTAACGAGCAGATCGGGTATCCGAAGGCACGAAGAGAGTTCCAATGCATCGTCCATGTCAATTTCAATGCACAGCTCGCACTCCCAAATAACTCATGGATCTCGATCAAAGGCAGCTTCCGCGACCAGTTCTGTCACCTCCAAGTCTGTAGCACCGATCGCTGATTCCCAACAACAACATCAATTAGAAGTAGAAGAACCCTGTATAAATTTTATGGAATCTACCCCATACACCACACTTAATATGCAACCAGTCGTCAATGCAGAATACCCTCCCCCATCAAATCCAGCGATCAATACATTGCCAGCTTCTGACGTAAATTTTATTTAACAGTTAAACAATTTGGATAATATTCGAGAATGTTTATTTATGCATTGTTTAAATTTATAGATTCTTCACCAGCAAGGAATAGTAATGACATCAACGCAGAATCAAATTCAGGACGAGCTTCAGAGGAAACACGAAGAGCTGCAACAATTGATCGTTCACCAACAGGAAGAACTGAGAAGAGTTTCCGAGCAACTGTTCATTGCTAGATATGGAATTCTGTCACCATTGTTGAACGTACGTTCCAGAAATTTTCTTTAAAAATTTAACATAGTGGATTTTGACGGAAGGAATGTTTTTAGGCTGGTATTGGCTATAATGGGTCAAACGCGTGTCAACCAGTTTCTCGCTGCAACAGCAATAATTCATCTGGCATGCAAATTCAGAATACTGGGGCAATACAAGGTGTGAATGTGCTTCCAATTCCATTAACGGTTCCAATGTCGATTGTACCAACCGAGCTGTTTCCGCAAACGTTATCCGGAAATCCTGTGCAACCTCTGACTGGACCTGTGCATGCCAACGTAGCATCGATGATTCATCCTCAACAGCAATCACACCCAGCGATTCATCAGCAACAAACCCAACAGACCCAACAAACTCAGCAAGATGGCAACCACTCGGATCTCGTGCCCTTTCAAATTTGTTCCCAGCAACAAAATCTTATATACACCAATCTTGAATCGACCGCGAGTCAACAGCAAAGACCACCGCAGAATTAATTACAAGTCAATTTACAATTTATGCAATGTCAATCCAGAAACGAAATATTTGCCATGTAAATTTATTTTTAATCGTTCGACGTGCTACGTGTTTTTAATAGATGGATGTATATGGTTAACGCTGTAATGTCTATGGCTCTTGGAAATTAAATATAATAATTAAGATTGTATTTCGAGTGAAGCAGGGTACTGTGTCGAGGACAGTTTTATAGTGAAGATATTTTTATTGTATATTTCTATGTCGACTTTTATAATATTATGTATACGACTGACAAATTGAGAATAAGCTATTTCGGTATCAGGGTAATCTTTGAAGGTCGTGGATAGTGCCAAAAATATCTGCTGTTTTCCGCGATTAGCCATACGATTGACCAATAAATTTCGGTGTAGCTCTAAAAATTATATGTACATTAGATTGTTGCGATATCGACATTGATTAATGTAATATGTAATATATTTTTGTTAAGAACACTAAATTTCTTATATGTATACATGTCTATAATTTTACAAGGTACTGAGTATAATAACAATAAGAATAAGATAATGTACAAGTCAAACATCAAAATATATATTTTATTATTGTTACACGGGGATAATTGCAATTTATAAAGAATTATCATTCCCATTCAAAATCACTTTCCAATTTATTATACTAAGACGATTGTTTGACAAACTATTGCTTCAATTTCTTCAAGGCGTCCATCAGTATCTCTACTTCCTGGTTGACGTTATAAACCAAGTCTTCTATTTGGTGCTTGCTATCTATGATATTAATACTCTGAGTATAAGCATCGTATCTGACTCCGAACTTTCTCGGAATGGTTTGTGCGAATTTTCTAGAATAACAGCATGAATTTTTATAAGATTACGAGAGATCAAGAACTAATAATATTCAACCTTACATCATTTTATCTTTGGCGTCTTCAAAATTTTCTGCTACGTAATAAACTGGCTGATATTCCGTGATTGGATATTTCTGCAAGGCTGTTTTTACTGGCTCGAATGGTCTCAATTCAGGCTTTCCACTCAGACAGTACTCCAGTTCTCCAAAGGACGACAAGAGTCCAGCACCGTAAGCTTTCAGCTCCCCATTTTGACGACAGAGACCATACTCCACGGTAAACCAGAAACACTGAAATAGTGGAGAAAGTTTATTATAAATAACGATCAAAATAACGCAAGAATTATAACGCACTGTAGCCAATTTTTCGATATATTCATCCGGAGCACCCAAAGATGCCAGACCGATAGATTGAGAAAATTGAGCAAATGACGGATCGGCGAATAAAGGTGCATGGCCCAACACTTCGTGGCAGATATCTGGTTCAGGCGTGTACAAAGGTTTACTACTGTGCCTGATATACTGCGTGCTGTGAAATACTCGAAATGCCAGACCAGCGAGGAAGTCTCTGGAAGATAATAATCCTGCTACTGGCCTGAGAGTAAATCCTGTACAGTCTGGAAAAAATTCATCGATAATTTAATTGCTGATTAGATATTTGCAAAAAATAATCATTAGCAAAAACTAACCCTTTAGAAAATTAGAAATATCTTCCAGCTGAGGAATATTATCCTCCCTATATCCACAGTTTTCGATCAGAAGTGGAAAAACGTGATTGTGTTCCTTGCAAGCATATTTCGGGTACAGTTGTGTTAACTTCCGGAAAACTACACCCCAAGTCTTAATCTCTTCTTCGGTGTATTTTACTCTAGGAATAGGCTGACCACTAAACAGAACTTTATTTTTATTATCTCTGCCTCGAAGAAAAGAATAAATCTAGAAGGAAAACACACTAACTGTTTGTAATGATAAGCGATATCAGCGAAATATTTTCTCCTCGCTCTATATATAGGATCTGTAAACCCTGGATGATCTGCATCTAATTCTGCACCGTAAGATAATATTTGATTTGCAAATTTGTCCAAGTCCCTTATTCTTCTTGGAAACCATGGAACTGTTCCCATGTTGTCTCTGTAGTTCCTGTAAGTTTAACGAAACATGAGAAGTTATTGTTGTTGCAATGTTACAAGGTTTCTCTTGTCTGCTTACCTTGATATGATGGAAAAGTAGCCACATTGCTCTTGCAGCTTGTCAATGACAGCGCCAAGATTTCCTCCTGGAGCACATTCCACCATAAATTCGTAACAATTTTGGCTTCGATGTGAGCTTCTTGACTCGATATAAAGTAGATTCACTTGATGCTCCTAATAAATTTAAAGAAACGATGTAAGATTGAGAACAATCGATAGAGCAAAATCTCATAATTCTTACAGCAAAGAGCTGAAGGTATCTTCCCAAAGCCCCAACTTCGTCATCTTCCTTTGGCGAGAAGATCAGACAAGTCCTTTTTGACGAGTCTCTGCCTTCCTTGATATAATTTCCTCCCTTCATAAGCTTTGGCTGCGAATCAGTTAAAACTCATAAAGATCCAAAACGAACGTACGAAGGTAGACTACTTCACTATTTTCAATGGATTGTAAAAGGATAAAACTGCGTTCTAACTAGTCTGTCGTCTATTTTATACTAGGCTCTATATATATTCCCCTCTTTTTCCTTATACGTATAGAAGTCTTGGAAATAATTAAATGTTTCGTCAGAAACATATATATATATATATAAATCTACCAATGTATTTATTTCTATTATTTAACCATAAGAATCAAATGATAACAAATGTTATTACCAAAAAATGCATTATCCTTTGTCAAATTTAAATTGGTACAATTGCGCATAACCAAAGGGAAAATTTTAAAGGTGACCGTGATAAGAGTGTTAATGGTAGTATTTCTGTGTATCCATGTAACTCGTTTGAGTTTTGCATCAGCCGAAAAGTCACACGAAGGCTGTATTTTTCCATTCTTTCCATTAAAAAAATTAAAGTCTATTCCTCGATAAAGTAAACGTTCTTTTTGTGACTATTAAATAATCCGTCATTAAAAGCATACTATTCGCTTTACGACATCGAGCGTTTCCATCTTTTCCATTGACAGCGTAAACTTATAGGCTCGCGAAAGAACAAAAAACAGACACAAATCGATAAACATGTTTCAAATGATGACGAGCAAAAAGTGTTAAGTTTAATTATTTTTTCCGATAATTGTTAATCGGAGCAGCAATTTATATTCGTATATATCTGGGGAATAATGAAGATAATAGAAGAGACGAAGTAAAACACAGTATAATTATAAACAATTACTGGGGGAGGGATTTATAAGAAACACATATAGAAAAAGAAACCGAAGATGATTGGGAAGAAGAAAAATGTTTTTTACCTTATCTGGCGGGGATCCATTTAAGACGTACTCTTTCTGCGTTTCATCGCGTGTCCTGGGAATAGGCTGGGCGACGACCTTTGATTCCATCCTTTAAAAAGGAGCTAATCAGTTATGCCTATTCGAGCCGAGAGCGTAAAGACGACTGATTTTCTTGCCGTACTCTCTCTTATAGTTTCAGCAGGTTACGCCTCCTGCGTGAAGAGCATAACAATCGAATTAAAAGCCCGCTGATGGGGAAAGTATAAGAGCTGGCAGATAATTTCTAAAGCACCAGCTGACCAAACAGCTTCTATAATACGAATAAGGTCGCAAAGTTATCAATATCGAATGTTACTAAAGCTGAACCAAACGCAATTCCGATGTATCTGATCAGTATTACTCTTTTAACCCTTCCGTGAAAAAAATATTTTCATCAATAAGGTTACCACGAGCCTCTCTCACGTTTCATTTTTTACCTTAGGAACATTTCCACACGTAATAGGCTGTAATTGAAAATTTCACACTTGCCAATTCGATACGATTATCGCTGGTCCTCTTATCTCAATAATAGCGATTCTATTCTCTCGCACTCGGGTCCCCGACGAATCCACACAGTTTCATCGAACTCCAATGATCCCAGCAGGCTATACGTACGTGACCAGTCCAATTTGGAAAATTGCATTTACTGGAAGAAAAAAATCATGCTCCTTTCAGCACGCGTCTCTTCAGACACGATTATGATTTTTACGCGAAAGTACAATGTATCCACTGTAGGAATAATGCTCCGCGAATGACTCGAGCTTTTCCGATGCTACGCGCGTTCCAAAGATATTCAGACATTGCGAAATAACTGCCCAAGGCAAACTATTTTCGTATTATTATTTACTCGATCATTGCTTCGTTGTATATGGAACTCTTCCAGATTCCATTGTTCCTTTTAAAAATGAGTAATCACTTAGTTCCTTGCCCTTGCATCCCGAAAAATTCCCTGTTTACCGCTCTTATCTCTTGGGATATTGGATGAAACACGTCGATGAATGGAATTTTAATTGTCGCCTTTACTATGCGTTCGCGCGCTTCTCTGCATTATCCTACAGTCCGTACATGATGATGCGAGTATTTATCAAAATCTCTTACGCAATATCAGTCAACATAATATTTTGCTCCTATTCGTTGCCACATTCTAATCGCCGCGCACGTCCCGAGCTCGCCATCAGGATCGACGAGAACAACATTGCAGAAACCGCCAGTGTATATAGTATCAAATCAATCGTATGTTTAGAAAATATCCCTCCAATTTTTTACACTTGGTTTTACGCAGCGATGACGTTCGATTAGTGGATCGTGCAAAAATGCTAACGATGTATATCGATCGTTATTACCCTGCACTGCGCTTCGAAATACGTCGTTCTCTCGCTCCGTACATTTCCAGACCATTTTGAAATCGTCCACTCGCGGATTATCACCCTCCTTCTTCTCTCTGGAAGGAGATACGGCGGAGCTTTGCACGAGTTTGGAGGGGAAAAATTCGGAGGCTCGTATATCTGCATGACGCTGGAACATTGCGAAAGCTCGATTGGCCAAGAGAATAATCGCGAAATCACGCAGATAAGAGCTAAACTATCGAATTGCGCGTATAATCGTCTTTACTACGTATTTATATTTGGCGCTGCAATTTACGATTGAATAATATATACATAGAGTGCAAGAATTGGACAAAATAATCTGAGAGATGTGCGTGTGTGTGCGAGGATGACGTAACGCACGGAGCTCGGTAGAGGAAAGGGGGATGATTCACGCGCGGAGCACGCGCCAACACGATAATCTCAAATGAACGAAATAACTTAATTATACGAAATTTTAACGAAACGAACGTATCGATGACTGGAGCGAAAGATTAATATGTATAGTCGGCGCCTCGTTTTGCAATTTTCCCTATCTCATTTCTCTTGTTTAAGATATAGGAAGCTCGTGTGTCTGTGTGTACGGAGCCTCATTAGTGCCTCCGTATGAATGGCTTGGCCCGATAGTGTAGCGATGATCTTTGATCCACCGCTCCGTACAAACCGAATAAATAAATAATGGGTGTTGGCAAGGATTTAGCTCCATCCGCCCGAGCATATCGTTCTTTCTATTGATATAGAAAATACTAACGTTCGCTCTTTCGAGCGTTTCAGTCTTTTCCCAACGACTGGCCATGCTCGGCTAGATTTTTTCAACCGCCGGTTGCTGAACATTAGTTTTGCATAAAAATCGTTTTTTCTCTCTCTCTCTCTCTTCAGCCGACGCGCTGATTTTTCCCAAAGTTTGTTTGTCCAATCCACGCGATTGCCCAATACTTATCGAGATTCTATTATTCCTCACGCGACTTCTGGCTCGATACGACGATCAATCTTTCATGGAATCCCATTTAATCTCATCGCTCAAGATCCATTCATCTCGCAAATGGCTCGATAGTTACTTGGACGATATTATTGGGAGAGCATGGCCCTTGACTTCGCGGCAGGTTGTTTTGGGGGTAAGCAAATATATCGAATGTTTTATGTAAGACATTTTTTCATATATAAACAGGTAATATCCAAGTCATTGGCATTTTTCAGGGTGCGCAGGAATTCTGGTTGGATATCCTTTGGACACAGTGAAAGTACATATGCAGACCCAAGATTACAGAAATCCTAGATACAGGGGAACCTGGGATTGTCTTCGTACCATCATCACAAAAGAATCGGTAATTTAACAAGAATTTTTCCACCTCCAGTATAAGAATATTCTGCAATGATAATTAACTAACGATTAGCAAGTACAATATATATATATATATATATATATATAATGATGGTTAGAAGCTCGATTATCTATTCATTTAATCTTAGCGAAAGACTTTTGATGGCAGGTGACAGGGTTGTATCGAGGAATGTCATCCCCTATGGCTGGGGTGGCAGTGGTGAACGCGATCGTGTTTGGAGTTTATGGACACACCCAGAGGCATCTTTCCCAACCGGAGCAATTATCCACTCATTTCTTAGCAGGAGTTTCGGCAGGAATAGCTCAAACTCCGGTCTGCAGTCCGATCGAGTTAGCGAAGACTCGACTGCAACTGCAGCAGCAACGGTTCTCCGGTCCCTTGCAGTGTCTTCGTCATATTTATCAGCAGGAGGGGTCGAAGGGACTGTTCAAGGGCTTGGGAATAACCTTTTTACGAGAAGCACCCAGCTATGGCATCTACTTCTACACCTACGAAGCTTTGATTCGTTCCTCAGAACCAGTATCCACCTTCAGGATGCTATTGGCTGGTGGATTGGCAGGTGCAGCTTCCTGGACCATTTCCTACCCTTTGGACGTAATCAAGTCTCGCATTCAAGCAGCCAGCAAAGGACAATATTCCGGTCCACTTGATTGTTTGCGACAGTCGATCAATGCTGAAGGCTACCTCTGCCTCTACAGAGGATTCAACTCCACTCTGCTGAGAGCCTTCCCTACCAATGCAGCCACCTTTGCTGTGGTCTCTTGGACCTTCAGGCTATTCGACTATGCCGAGCAGGAAACTCCAGTAAACAAATAAGCTAGTGCACCAGCCTAGTGTTTCTCTCAAGAAAATCACCACCTCTTACAAATATTTGTGTATTTACCGAACGGGCTTTAAACGAGGGGATAATTTTGCCTATAAACAATATATATATTCTTAGAATATGTATACTATAATTATATATACTATACACCACGAAGTTTAATAGTGCGTGGTTTCACAGTGGACAATTTGCCATTTCAATAGTTGTGTTTAGTTTCTCATAAAAGACTCTCTCGATTTGATATGACTCTATGTAAGGATATATTTTTAAACGATCTCTATTAAAAAGTCTATTATAATAATGCTAGTCTAATGTAGACAATCGTCATCGTTCATTTGTTCGCGGCAGTCCTCGACTGATCGGCGGACATGTAAGACCGATGTCACAGCCAGAGGCGATATTTATTCGCTCTTAAAATCACACAAAATAAATTGTATCCGTCAGCCAAAGTTTCTCCTCAACTACATAGATCCGGCCCTTCCCAATCGATATACAACTCAACCACTAAGTACCGAAACTTAATCGATAAATTCAAGCAGCCACGTGTCACTTTTTCATGTGAAGAAAAATTCTAGTCCGCATGAAACTCCTCAAGAATCATCCGGTTGACACGTGGTGATTCTGCTCGGATACTCTGCACAGTGAACAAAATTTCAAGTAACGCTTCAATCCGACAACAAGATATCTCTCCTTGATTAAAATTTCCTGCTTCCTCATTCTAACCTCCTTTCCTTCAATATTTTTAGGTGCAATTTCACATTACCCTCGTATAAACTTTACATCGTTCCAAGTCTTATCCCGAAAATAAATTCCCGCTCGTATTACGTGCATCCATTGATCGGTCAAACCGATGATCTGAAATTTGTGGGAGAATCGAAAAGTTTCGTAAGATGGACGTAGCGATCAGCAACGTGGATAGAAACAACAATATCGAGATCAGCAACGAGAGCACCAATGAAAATGCACAGAAACTGATAGCGGAGTGCGGTAGCAGTGGTGGTGGTAGGTGCATGAGCACCCAAGCTATGCAATCGCTTTTCGATTTCCAACAAAACAATCTCCTTTGCGATGCCGTCATTCGATTGGAGGATGGGGGTGTTTTTCCCATACACAGAGCAATTCTGTCAGCCTGCAGTACCTATTTTAGGTTTACCCGTCGATTCTCTTGATCCACGATTAATTTTATTTATGGAACCTCATTCATCCCATATCAATTCCCGAACAGAACACTCTTCACCACCACTTTACACTCGCGAGAGAAGACCGATGTTCTCCTGGAGGGCGTAACGAGCGACATAATGAACCTCTTGCTAAAATACGCCTATCTGCGATCGTTGGACATCAACCGAGAAAACGTGTGCCAGCTGTTGGTGACCGCAGATTACCTCAACATCCATGGAGTCATCGAACAGTGCTGCGATTATTTGAGAGAGAATCTGGGACCGGAAAATTGCATCGGAGTAATGAGGTTCGCCAGGGAACGTTTCTTCAAAGGACTGGAGAACGATGCGTACATATACGTCATGAGGCACTTCGTGCAGGTGGTTATTCAAGCTAATTATCGAAACAGTAATTAGTTTAGTAATGGAGATTGGTATACAAGAGTCACGCAGGTCCTTGACTTAGGTAGCCGAGAGGAGCAAGGAGATCCTTCAATTGCCATTGGAGGAACTGCGAGTCCTGATCGGAGCCGACGAGCTGAACGTGAAGAGCGAGGAGACAGTTTGGGAGCTGGTCCTCAAGTGGATTGATCAGGATGCAAGGTCCAGGAAAGGTCATATAGTCGAATTGATGGAGAACATCCGACTGGGACTCCTGGATACCCAATTCTTTCTAGAGAACGTCAAGGACCATCCCTACGTCACGGGCAACGACGCCTGCAGACCCATCATCATAGAGACCCTGAAGTTCCTCTATGACCTTGAAATGATAACGCAGAAGGACGGGGAAGTCCCCACACCGGAAATAGCCCGTCCTCGGGTTCCCCACGAGATCATGTTTGCCATCGGTGGCTGGAGTGGTGGTAGTCCTACAAACTTCATGGAAACATACGACACCAGGGCTGATCGATGGGTCGAGGTAATAACGACCTTGAAAATGTTTTCTTCCCAACCAAAGCTAACGACAAGTTCCTCACTCAGGTACGCGAGGTGGACCCCAGTGGACCGCGCGCTTACCACGGAACCGCGGTGGTTGGTTTCGATATTTACGTGATTGGTGGATTCGATGGGTTGGACTATTTCAACAGCTGTCGACGCTTCAATGCAGTGACGAAAGTCTGGCGAGAAGTCGCTCCCATGAACTTCAAAAGGTCGATTATATTTCAGGGGAGCTAAACGCGACTCGTTCGCTTCTCATACTGAAAAAAATAACAATCGTTTGGTTCCACAAGCTGTAGTGTAATTTCAATTGAGAAAGAATTCAGACAACTCTAGAGTAACGGCGAGTAGCTCCCCGAAACCTTCGAAATAGGCTTTGCTTCATTCAGGATACTTAATGGACAAAACCGCGCAGGTGTTACGTAAGCGTAGTGGTGCTGAACGATCTGGTTTATGCCATTGGTGGCTTCGACGGCCACAATCGACAGAGCACTGCCGAGCGTTATAATTATAAGACCAATCAGTGGTCCCTCGTAGCGTCCATGCACTTTCAGAGATCCGACGCCAGTGCTACCATGCTGAATGGTTAATGAACTTTGCATATTCTTCCCTAATCGCCTTTAACTCCTATACTCGAAGAAACCTGATCTTCGCTCGTAGATAAAATTTACATCACCGGTGGCTTCAGTGGAACCGAAGTTCTAAACTCGGCCGAAGTTTACGATCCTGAAACGAATCAATGGACGATGATCGCTCCGATGAGATCCCGAAGAAGCGGCGTATCCTGCATAGCTTATCACGGAGCTATTTACGTTATTGGTATATATATATAGCATCATAGAGAATTTCGAATAAATCAAATGTCTCACTGTGTGTTGCAACATCTCGTGTCGATAGGAGGATTCAACGGGATATCCAGAATGTGCAGTGGGGAGAAATATAACGTAGCCACGAACACCTGGAGCCAAGTTCCAAACATGTACAATCCACGTAGCAATTTCGCTATCGAAGTCATCGACGACATGATCTTTGCGATCGGTGGTTACAACGGGGTCACCACGATTTATCACGTTGAATGTTACGACGAGCGCACTAACGAATGGTGCATATTGATATTTCGATACCTGAATTCTACTCGTCTCAATTTTTCTCCCTGCTTTGTACAGGTACGAGGCCACCGATATGAATCTTTACCGATCAGCTGTATCAGCTTGCGTAGTAATGGGATTGCCCAACGTTTACGACTACATTCACAAGCATCGGGAGCGACTCATGGAGGAAAAACGACAGAAATTGCTGTCCATGGAGGTTCATCGTAGCCAGCATCAGCCGCAGCAGAATCATCAGCAACAGCAACAGGACCAAACCCAACAAAATCGACAGAATATTCTCAACAATCTACTGACACCCACCATCCCTTCACCCATACCACTGATCAACGACGCGATTATAGAAAATAATCGAAACTGAGAGTTTCACACATTTTCTTGACTATTTCTTAAGTCCACGAAATTTAGGCCATAAAATTTGTGCGTTCTTTTCTTTGGTCAATTTCTCGCTAACCGTGCTTTTTCTTTCTTTAATTTTAAACTCTGACTTTCGACAGATTCCTATTATACCGATGAGCGATATATTTTCATTGAAGCTGGAAACTCGGCATTGTAGCACGCTGCGTTTAATGTTATACTGTCGGTTAAAGCGGAAGTGTAAATGGGTCAATATCAGTGCAAGGCTTCGCCGTGCTGTGAAAGATAAAAACATAAATGAGCGTTAATTTAAAATGAGCCAGTGTAATGATGCCACTGGATTCGTTGGAGCAAAACAACGAGTGAGGATTTCGAAGAGGGAAGCCGCAGCTCTTTCATTTGTCTCTCGAGTACGAAGTATTAGCACGACGATGAGAATCGGGAATGTGAGATGAGGTAGCCCAGTTGTGTTGTTTGTAGAAAAAATTATCGTACTTTCACATAGTTTGTTATACTCCAAGCAGGTAATCCAAGTGGACTATTTAATGGTACACGCGGTCGGTCGTCTCTCATTTCTGTAATGTTGGTGATATGGTAAGGTGAATAACATGAGATAGCATCGATTGTACGAAGAATCGTAGTTTTGACGTTGGAGAACCAGAAGAGAACCAAACATTGCTGGAAAATGGCAACTTCCGACAAAAATTCCTCATTCAATGGCACCACTCTCTCCAACCACGTGTGTTTGTTTCTTTACTCTTTTAACGATGCACGAGGAAAGTCCAGGTGAGATTCTCATAATTATCAAATTATTCGTCTAATTTTTTAACAGATCACTCTCGCATCTTTGTAATATTATTAGATGCTGCAAATCGATCAATTTATAGAAGCTTCGAGAAGAGAGAACTTGGAGAAAGGTTCAAGTGCAATGTCTCGTGTGAATCAGGTGAATTGGATTGGGTTTCTCTCTCCCTCGAGTAATCGTCTCTCTCCAATTACTTTCAACGTCCTTTCAATCCCTCCGAACGATCGACAACTTGGAAGCTAAATCATGAAAAATAGCATAAATAAATTCAACACTATTCTTGAATAAAATTCGATTTTCCAATCACTTCTCCCTAACACAGACTTTAATTGATTTTTACAGGCTCTCTATTTATGCAACGAATAAATTTGTCGATGCATGTTTGTTTTAGTTTACGAGCTGTACCGGAATGATTGCTTTGCGTGTTATTTTATCCACCTGGCCTTGGTTGCTCAGCAGACTCCACAAAACACTTTTGAATTATACATAAGAGCCAAATGTTCGTTTCGAATGTTTCATGCCCCTCGCGTAAATCCCAACAGGTGAATTAAGATTGCAACGAGGAATGTTGCAGCCTTCGATAACTCTTATTTCGTTCATGGCTGAAAATCGACGAGTGGCTTATCTCAAAATGCACATGACGTTAAATGACACATTATAACACAGGTATACAGTTTCACCTGTATTATTCAGTACATTTTTTTAGCGTAACCACGAAGAGCTTGGAGTCTCAAACGGTAGTAATGGAAATTGATTCAAAAAAGTTAACACACGAGATGTAGTTAATTCCAGCGTAAACAGGGAGTTCAATGTTGACAAAAGATCAACAATGGAGCACTGTCATTATCTTTTTGTTCGAAGCAACAACCGATCGTCAGATTAGTACAACCAGATAGCCCCGCTTTATCTCTCCTACCTACTTCTACAGCGATTACAATAAGAGCTAGCTAGTCATATTTTCGTCAAGCTACTTACAGCTCCATAAAGATTTTTGAAAGACAGATTACCAGAGCATTTACTCTGTCGTGTGGAGACTTGGAGAGAGATCAGAGCTCGAACCTGAACTTGCAAGGTAAAATCCAGCCTTTTTCTAAGCTGTTTTAATCCTTACTAAAGTCACTCCATTAATAAGGCTCTCATCTTGTAATGAGCTCGAATAGAGAGACAAGCTTCGTGATAAAGAATTTCATTTGGTGCTTTAATTTTCATTTTAAAAAGTTGCACTGGGCTCGAACGTTGGAAGGAGGGGGGATGCAGTATCGTAGTTGAAAGACTATTAGTCTGACCGGATGTTGGCAACTATCTCTCTGATAGTACTTAGATCGGATACCCCTGTGTTCCCTCTATACACCATCAATGTAGCCATGAGAAATGTGTGCACGTGTGTGTTTTGCTCGAACATACAGCCTCATCCAGAACAACACGGTCAATTTAGATCAGTGATGAACCGTCAGTGAAAAGAATGTCATCGCGATGCACGAGTTTTCGCTTTGCTTGTTTAGTTTCGATTTTCACTAGAAGCACGAGCGCTAATTACACACGTCCTCTCTGCAAAATGTGATAAAGTCTATTTCTATAAATTATGATAATTATTGTCCCTAAGGGCTTATGTAAAGATACACGGAGGGACGAGGATAATCATTAACGTTAACAGGTAGGAATTTTCTGGGATATTATTCGAAACATTGTGGGAGTCTCAATTGTGCCTATCATTGTTAATTGAATAGTTGGAGTGTCCATGCAATAACGATAAAATATCGGAACAACCTTGTTCCACTATTATCCCCTCCTATTATTATTTATAAAATTAATATTGTTTGCAGGCCATGCACTTATCTCGAGTGGTTGTAACTTTTAACAAATTTTCACCAATCATTCTAGATCTCTTAGGTTAACTGCTTAAGAAAAAGAAGCAGAGATTCTGTCTTCTCCTCAATCGTTCGACCTTCACAAGTTTTCTACGACGCTGTTATCAAATCAGAAACTTTACCCCAGCGCGACTTACACGATTATTAATAGTGGAGTCATTGAACCTTCATAGGAACGGAATATAGATTATGAACTTTCTAACTCTATAAAAGCTTAAAATTACTTGTCACGTCAAAAGCTGCTCGAACGAATGGCGAAAGGTTCAAGAATTAGAAATTTAACGTTAAATTAATATTGCGAATAATCGTTAGAAGATAAATGGAAAAATTAATTTGTACGGTTTTAGGTGGAAGGACTCGTAAGTTTGTTTACCCAGTGATTGATGAGAATCGATAATAAGTGGATTGGTGAGTCAGTGGGACAGCTGAGAAGTTTACAGTTTATACTTGCATCTATACGGTATTCAGAAGGGAAGGTTATCTGGGGATGGGTCATCGTGTCGAAAATAAATGACGTTTACGTGGGCGAGTAGTGAGAGTTTTACTAGCAATATCTATCACGAATTAATCTTGACTAGAAGCGAAACCTCAGTCGTCTTCAAGCTTCTTCATCGTCCTCTTCGTCACCGAAACTCTTCGATCTCCTCGCGCGAGCCTCTCAATTTCTTCTCTCAAGTTTTTATATCGCTGTTTACCTACTTATTCCCACCTACAACTTTTTACCCTCCTTTTCTCGTCTAACCACTTTTCAGCATTCGCCAAGATGCTGTGTATCTTGGGATGGAAAAAAATCTTGCAAAAAACAGAGTGTCACAAATATATAGAAGTGTTTAGTGATTCCCGGTCATACGTGGTTGACTCGCGCCTCCGCTCAGTGTTTGCGGAAGTAGAGAGGCGCGTTTAAGGTTTCGTAATGAGTGGATTTGCTTGTTGTTCTTCAACATTTCGATAATACTCAATTTGCTTTGCTAACAAGCCTCGCTTCAATTTGTCGTCAAAGCCGTCCAAAATGCTTTGAAAATTCAATAACGACATTCGTTCGGTAAATAATACAGGATTGTATAATTGTAAGATGCAATTTAACTGCGTACAACAATAAGACATTTGTGAATTTTCTCTCTGGATCATTCATGAAAAATCTTCGACGGTTCTTCTCATATCGTGTGCGACAGTGAACGAGTGTTGCTTCCAAGGGAATACAATTAATCATTATCGTAAGTAACGTTGAATACTAATTGGCTTAGAGTGAATTATATTCAATTTAATCTCTCCCTCTTTTTTTATTCTCTCTTTGATACGAGCTTCGAAGAAATTAAACGAGCATAATAAATATAATAATAACAATTTGTGCCAAGAATACAGGAGGGAGATAAGTAGAGAGTTGCATTTTGAAACAGAAAGTTCGGTGCTACTGGAGGAAAAATTTCTCCACTTATATCTGGTGAGCCCTCCGCGTGAAATATTGTGAGAGTATATCAATTAAAAAAATTATGCGTTTCTATATGGTGTCATTAGTGGGAGATAAAATTAATAAGAAAGCGCGCGCGCGCGCACGAGGCGTTTGTTGTTGCACGCGTGAAGAATAGAAGCGAGTAATTTCGCTGAAGAAAGGATATAAACGCAGAAGATAGGCTCTCATACGTTAACCCGATGTTTTCTCACTCTAATACCGACTAGTCTCGTTATTACGATCTCGGTGACCGGTCGATACAAGAATCGTCGCGTCTGGTTCAGAAGGAATAAAAAGCTGGCTGTGGACCAGTATTTGGTGAAGAAGGTCTCGGAAAAATAGGATGCAGGTCGGTAAATGGTAATTCGTGGTAGAGGGTACCATAGTTGATCATGCGAGAGAGGATAGTGCAGAGTGGAAAAATAATAGACTTATATTATGTGCCGAGGCGCGTAACGAGGGTTATTGCGAACTTTGCAGGACGAACGAAGCTTAGGCAAGATGAGTCCTGCAAGTATCGAAGCAAGTCTAGCAATGACCTAAATTGCTCGTCTCGGTGTACATGCTATTTTGTGTGACTTCGGTGTACTTATAAGTTTTTAAATTGAACAGCTATTTAAGTTAAGACAAAGTAATATTGTTATCTAATATTTTCAAAGTATACTTTCCCAGTAACACAATTAGTACATATTACTAGTTAGTTTAGTAAATGGACACAACTCGGAGCATACGCAGCTCAATATTTATATTATACGCCGGAGTAGTGCAATGTGCCCCGTTGTGCTATTCCCAGCGGTCAGAAAAAACGCGTAAATACACCGGAGTCGCACAAAATTGTTATCTAATATAATCAAAGTACTTTCCCAGTAAAACAATTAGTACATATTACTGGTTAGTTTAATAAATGGACACAACTCGGAGCATGCGCGGTTCAATATTTATATTATACGCCGGAGTATAGTGCAATGTGTCCCATTGCGCTATTCCCAGTGGTCGCGAAAAAACGCGTAAATAAACCGGAGTCACAGAAAATGGTTTTGCAGAAAACCGAGAAGATTAATTATAACGATCATCTCTCGTAGGGTCATGGCTGTGAAAGAATGGTTCAGGAGGCTTCAGCCCGTCCAGCTCTACCTGGTCCTCTTCTTCACCGTTGCTTTCTTCGTCGTCGAGATTGTCGCCAGTCACGTGACCCACTCCCTGACACTATTGCTCAATGCTTATCATATGATGTGCAACATCATCGCTATCGTCGGATGCATCGCTTCTATCAAGGTGAAAGAATCTCAGGAATTTTGCACTCACTTTTACTTTCATCTTCTGTAAACAGACTCGAACGATTTTGCAAAATAACCGTGCAATTTTTCTCCAGTATGGCCATCCTGACAACCAAAGCAGCAGAGACGAGATTCACGGGACAAACTCGCCTGGAAATTCAGCAATTTGCATCAATGGGGATGATCGTGGCTCCGTTAATTCTCTGTCCACAAAGACCAAAGTAATTCGATCGGATTTGCATATTAGTCGATTTCTCGCTGAACAATGATTGGTTTCAGCAATCGCACTCCGAGAGGAAGATGAAGAATACTTTTGGCTGGGCGAGGATCGATATAGTCACGATGTTGGTTTGCTGCGTTTTGCTAGCATCCTTCTGCTTCTCTTTACTGGTGGAGGCCCTGCAGACCCTCGTACACATCGATCATCTCGACGAGATGCATCACCCATTGCCAGTTTTGTGCATCGGTGCTTCCGGTATTTTTCTTAATGCCTTTTGCTACATCCTCATTGGTGGATACACCTTCAACCAAGGAGTTTTTCTGCATGTCACCAAAAACGGTGACGTCATCATACGAAGGTTCGTTATAGGAAACTTTCAGCATGAAGTATCCTACATAAGAGATCTGATTGTTCTTCTCTTTCAGAAACGTAAACACGTCGATTGCAAATGAGGGCGAGAATCAGCTGTCGGCACAAACCAGAAGAAGTCCCCTGGCACTGCCTAAAAGCCAAGGTCTGCGAGAAATGTTCCGAGACGTTCTCGGCTGCCTTTTTGTCATGCTAGTCTCTGTATTGGTGTATTTCACCGATTGTAGCGTAGCCAAATATATCGATCCACTTTTTGCGATCGTATCGTCCATTTTATTGTTGCTCCTCAGTTATCCGTACAGTAAGTGCATAGCAATGATTGGAAAAATGTTTGCACTCGTAAAAATAACTCCTCGTTTGATTCGCAGTGAAACAATCCGGACTGATTTTGCTTCAGACCATTCCTAATCATATCAACATCGACTCTTTGAAACGAGATTTACTGGAAGCTTTTCCTGGTATCGTCAACGTCCACGATCTTCACGTATGGCAGTTGACTGGACAAAAAGTGATATCGACTGTTCATATTATATTCTTAGATCCTATAGTGAGTATCATTGGACAAAATCAGTTTTGGCAGAGCATAAACAATTAACGAATAACAAAATTTTAGGTTTACGCTAGTATAACCGATCAAGTAACTGCATTCTTCATAGAGATGGGCATAACTCAAGTGACCATACAGCCGGAATTTCACAAGGTACGTTAACCAACGCAGTTTGGTAGGATCGTTTTTATACGCTTTCACCGTTTGATCGATAATGAGTGACAATCGATTTTCTTGGATCAGATGAATCCGAACATGGAGAAAGCTGATTGTCTCATCAGGTGTCATGGAGAGCACTGCAGCTCATCCCAGTGCTGCTCTAGAGAGAAATTTCTAGAAGACTCTACCGTGACGAAGAGGCACAGTCTCAACAAAAAGCTGGAGAAAAAAGAAATCATCCCAACGACCGCTGCCATTGATCTAAAAAAGTACACGATTCACGATTGCGAAGGCCAAATCCAGCAAAAATCGGTGGAGCACGAAGAATCCTATCCATTGCGTAAAGCCACAACTTGCAGTGATAAAATTACACAAACGAACTCTTACGCGATCAGTGTGGATATTAACGAGCAATCACCTTCCATCAGTGATATTTCTTAGCTCTGGTTTTGTCCCTGTGCATGTGTATTAGAATCTTTAACCCGAAGACTGGAGACTCTAGTATCGTAAGAACCCTGTGACTCACAATTTCCTCCTCGAGAGAACTATGATGTTTGTTTTCTGCCAATTTTAATTGTTTTTTTATTTTTAATAAAAATAGATAGATTTACGAATGGAGAAAATCATGAATGCAAATTTCTAGATTGATTTTTCTCACGCCATAAAAAGACTGTTTGAGTCTTGATTGATTTTAGACTCTTTAAGCCGGTAATAGATTTCTACGACCGACCGATGCTGCCATCTCACGGTAAAAGAAGAAAACTTGCAGGCGCCCAAGCTTAATTATTATTACCCGTGCGTCAGCTTTGGAATTTCTTACGTTATAATACTCACGTAATACCAGCGTTTAATTGTGCGAATGCGAATGCGAATGACGATTGAAAAGTAGGACTCTGTGCACTCATGCTCCAAATACGAAATGTATGAAATAATAGAACGTTTTTCTTTTCTCCTAACAAAACAATCCTTGAGGCTCTTTAAAAATATTCAAAATATCCTTCACTATAGCATTTGTGAAATGTTCTGCACGTATTAAATGGCCTACATCCTAACAAGAACGTTTCGATCTCTATCTAGCGTATCTGGAACGCGTTAATTTTTTAACCGAACTGGAGATATCACGATTACAGTTCGATGTTCGATGACTCTTTAAAAATAAACATGATATTTCTTAAGAATCAACCGATTCAGTCACATCGATACGTGCTTCTTTGAAAAATTCCTGTATTCACATTTTTCCTCCGCTGCTCCAGAACGTTCTCCATTCTCCCGGAGACTGTACATAAGTCCCAAAATATCACTCGATACTTTCTTACGTTAAACAATACTAAGAATGTAAACAGTCGAGCGTGCTTCGCATCGTTCATCGCCAAAACAGGCTGGAAAGCTGGGACCAGCCGGTCGTGCATTCCTGGTTCCGCAGGAGAACCGTAGTACCATTCCAAGGTCAACGGCATCAGGAAAATAAATACACGAATCACAGCTTGACCAGCATTTTCATCAATAAAAACCCTGACTCTTCCTCGATTGGATTCAGAGAGAAAATTCAACTAATCAAGAAATTATTATCGATTAGCTGGGTCAGAAAAACAGATGATCGGGATGAAAAAGTGGGAGAGTGAATACACATACGCAAGTGAATAAATTGAAAGATACACAGAAATATAGAGTGGTGCGTGAATCTCGGATTTCGGGAGAATATTTGAGGCTCTGACGCGCGATACGGGGGAAAGACGGGTTTTATCGGGTTTTGCACGGGCGACGTTGGGTTATGGGTGTTGGAGTGTCGCGTCGCGTCGTAGAAAACGGATGATGCGGAGATGACGTCGACAATCGACTCCGATAAGTTGAAGCCAGGCAAAGAGTTGAGGCAGTCGGGTGGGGCCGGGGCAGCCGTTCAGTGTGAAAGTAACAACGGAGCGGGGAAGACTCCGATCGGTGAACCAAGTGGACCGTGACACGCGCGCTTTTCACGTTGAATGCGCCAGTGCAATTTTTTTAAGGTCGAAAAATGTGATAAATTCTGCAGAATCGTCGTTACCCAGGATACAAAATGCGGAGTCTTCGTGGTTCCTGCGTTTACCTCGTCATCCTAACGCTTTGCGCAGGTAAAACCAACAGACTTCACCTGTCAGAAAACTCAGTCCAACCTGAGCGTTTCTCAATGATGAGGTCACGTGGTCCCATGACTCACTTACACAGAAACAGGTTTACCTCGGAGCGCACGTGGCTCTCATTCCTAACAGTCTCTCACAGGTGAACCAGCTCACACCACCGTTAAACCTATTATTCACTGGCTGCTAAATCAGGAATACTCAAATCTGACCTAGAAATTTAATGCAATGTTTCTCCGTCGCGGTGTAATTCCTTAAATGAGCGTAAATTAATCAAGAGGTCATGTTTAATTTGCGAAAATTTTTTATTGTAAGCATCTTAGGAATATTGAACAAAAGATTTATTTACTGCGGATATGCCATTTGCGAAAATATGCACTTTGGTTTGTGGACCATTCGTCTGTAAATGATGCACGGTAGGAAAATAAAATTCGTTGCTCGTCGTAATAAGAATAACGCTTGAATAATGATTCAGAAGCTTCGGCTTGAATTTCACGCGCTAGGAAGAAGCGCATTCGTGTCATGCTGGAATTGCTTTAAGTAGTCTTGGTCTCATTGAATCATCGATGAATCTACACATCTTCAATGGCTCTGATGGAGCCTAATAACTGTCCGGAACAGAGACGATACACGATGTATATTTGCAATATTACAAAAGACTCCACTTAACATTCCACGTTGAAATCATCGCACACAGATTACTCCACGCACCAGATCTATTTTAGATCTTAGACTGGTATAAACAAATTGTCTCGTGGAAAGATAAATATTCAAAAATTAACGGAAAAAATATTCAGCTCTTATTCTTGTACACTTTTAACTGCACGCTTCTAAAAATGGATGTCGTTTCCTATACACAGATAGCAAACTCATCGCTATCTGCTTGTTTTCAGTAGTTAATCTTTGTACATGCTTTAACATCTGTTGCGTTCTCCACCCTTTCCTGTTCAGCCTGCTAGCGGGCTTATCAAAATTAAATTTTCGAAAATACAGATTAAGTATATGTATCATCGTTAACAATTGCGTCAGACACTCCTTCCTCCCTGGAAAAAATTATTCGAAATAATCTCTCAGGGATCCGTGAAAAATAAAGTATTATTATAAAATCTCAACAGATGAGAGAAACGAGTATTATTATATATTAGTTGACGCGTTCTGCTGGCGGTTTGCTGGGATTGTAGATCGCGCGTTGTCCGATAGGCAAAGGTTTTATCGCGAAAGGAAAGAAAGAACTTCCTTCCTAGGCCCGAGCATTGCGTATAAATTGCTAAACTGGCGCGCACGCAGTTATGCCCAGAAACGAGCAGATTCCGATAAGCTCATCATCCGCAGGATACTGTGGCTAAGCATTCCTTTTTTCTCTTCTGAAATTTTTCGCACTCGATTCGTTCCCTCGAGATCATCCAATAACTCGTCCAATGAGATCGAACTTTTCTTTAATTCAGGTGCACGAGCAGCGAAGCTGGAAGACGAGAAAAGTTCGGATGAAATTTTAAAATTCGAAGGGGAGCCTTTGGAGATTAAATGCAGCGGCTTTAAGCCAATTAAGTTCGTTTATCCGGTCGGCGACGAGGATGCTGTAAGTTTAGCATAATTAGCGAGGAAAACGAAAGAGGAGCTTTTTAATATTAGCAAACTGGTCCGCCAGGTCATGACTTCTCCCGAGGAGATCCTTAACGAGGAAGGAAATGGTGTTTACCATAGTATACTCAGGAGAAACCAGACGGTCCACGGTGACACTGGTTGGTATGGATGTGCCGAGGAGGATGTAGAAATTAACCCCAACATCCACAATAATCCCAATGTCTCTTGGCTTTACGTTTACGTCAGATGTGAGTAAGAATAAAACGCTTTTAATCTATAATCGATCAATCATATTTCACAAAATTCATTTTCTCCCCGATTTATAGCAAACACGAGCTTTTTCGTACAGCCCGACGGTTTCGTCTCTCTCCGAGAGTTTGCGGGAGGTACCGCCATTATTCCCTGCAGGCCCACTTGGCCGAATCTCAAGGTCACCTTAATGAGCGACGAGATCGAGGTGGAACTGGACGAAAGAATAACTTTCGATCCAAGAGTTGGCTTTACGATTCGAAATGTCACTCTGCGGGACAGTGCGTACATGAGATGCGTGATTACGCAAAACGATGAAACCTACGAAGTCAGTTATCCTCTTACAGTGTTGCGTGAGTAATTTCTAAATAGTGCTGAAATCTCTTTTATGAATATTTCTTAATTAAGAGTTTGTATTTTAGGTAAGCCATCTTTGGTCGATCCCAAGATAATAGACGAGCCTCTACGACACGTGACGAGAGGTCAAACGCTTTACGTAAACTGCACAGTGGAGGTAGAAGCTGATCTACATTACGTCCTTAATTGGACTACGCCCCAACAGGTACCCTATTAATTTATCTCCTTCATTTTTTGCACATTCGCATGGTAATATAAAATAATCTAAAAATTTTTTATTCTTAGAGCGAGAGAATATCCACAAGATTTTACAGTTACCCGTATGGTGGAAATTCTCGAAGAGCTATCTGCGAATTGATAATACAGAATGTGCAAGAAGAGGACCAAGGATGGTACGAATGTACCATCTCGACTTACACTGCGAAGAGCAAGAAAACCAAAACCCACATTACTGTCTATGGTAGGTAATCTTTACAATTTATGTTATAAATAAATAAATTTATCAGTCGTCGTTTTAATTATTTTTTGCTACGATAGATCCTAAGTTTAAATATATCAATCTAACGTCGCAAGACTCTGACAAGTACAACCAGAGGAAAAATGGTGACAGAGTTCAATGGGTCGTTTACGTGGACGCTTATCCAGCTGCGAGTCTTCGATGGTAAGAAAATTCTTTGTAAAAAAAAAAAAAAATAGACAAGAAGTTGTATTGGTTTATTTATACAAGGTTCAATCCGAAAGGAGAAGAGATTATGGGTTCTTGGGCAGAAGCTGAGAGAGCTAAACACGCGGTTAACATTCAACCATCCTCCACAATATTAAGGATCAATCGTTTGGATGTCGATGATATGGGAATATATACTCTAATAGCCACTAACGAGGAATTTATGGAGAGTCTCAATTTTACCCTGGATGTCATGGGTAAATTTCTGTCACTTTTTATCAGATATCTATTTGTCTATTAAAATTTAATCAATTAAATGATTTTATTTTTAGCCAAACCTATTCCATTACTGGGTAGAATCGAGTCTTACTATGAGCCTAATAAAACTATAGAAATTAATTGTGAGGTTATTGGTTTCCCTACACCAAACGTCACTTGGAGCTTCTTGCAATGTCCTGAATATCCCTCGTTGAATAATTCAAAAAATATTCAATTAACCGTAAGATGATCTTTATTTCACAAATGTTTTATACAAAAAATATTCATGGTGAAGATTAATAGCGAATATGGTTAAACGTTACTTTTCTCTAGAATGTCAACGAAAATATTTTGGCTACCTCAGTTAAATCTGTGGTCAGAATGAAAGCAGAAATGTCTGGAAAGATAACTTGTACGACTTGTAACACCGAAGGCTGTGATTCTGTCACTGATAATATATTTATTTCCGGTAAGATTTCTTTCTTACGTAAGTGTACGAGTATTAGTTGTAATGATTATATGCATATATTTTTTTTAGACGGAGTTGGAGGTTTTGGAATCTTAGAACCAAAAGGATTTGTCACGGAAGGTGATGATTTGCAAATAATATGTGCTGCTTCGATTTACAATTACACAAACGACGTAGAATGGAGGAATCCTGAAGACAAACTATTAAATGATACTGGTAATTTTTTCTTTTATTAAAAACAAATCCAACATTTCTAATATAATCATGTCCACTTTTCAGAAAGATTAGTCGTCAAGCATGAAACGACTCCTTTTACCCATAGATCAATATTAAATATTAAAAATGTTGATAAATCGGATTCCGGATATTACGTATGCAGTGGGCAAATTAAGGATGGTACGATGGAAAGAATGGAGTATCATTTGCAAGTGCAAGGTAATCATAAGAATATATTATAGTATTCTTAATGTAACAAAAAATTAATTATCGACTGATTAATTTTCGCCACAGATCCTGCTGCACCAACGCTAAGAACAAATATGAATGGAAGTTTGATCAGTATAAACCTTGGTACTGAAGGACATAAAGCGATGACTTTTGAATGTGATGCAAGTGGAATGCCAGAGCCAAATATAATTTGGTACAAGGTATTTTTAATTGTTCGACACAAATAATGTTTCAAGTAAAAAGAAAGTGATCATTATTTAAGACATTTAATTTTTATAGGACGATATGATGTTGAAGACTAGCGATCAATTCTCTCTATTATACAAAAATCAAACACTGCAAATTAAATACTGGCTTGAACGAGATGCTGGGAAATATTTGTGCAGAGCAGAAAATCGATTAGGAAAGGCAGAAGCTTTTCAACAAATAGCCATAAAAGGTAATTTAATCTGTGCTAAAAAAATATAATTTAATAATATCCAAAAAATATTGTGGTTTTTAGTGAAAGAGCTGCCCAAATGGATAATAGCTTTCATCGCCATTTTAGTTATTATAGTTATAGCATTGATTATTTTCTTTACTATAAAAGTACGTCGAGAAAAGGTACGTCAAGTTTAATTTTTAAACATTAAATTACACAAAAACGAGTAAATAGAAGGAGCTGATATTTTATTTAATTCGTAGAAAATGAGAAAAGAATTGATGGAAGCTGGATTGATGCACTTCGAAGAAGGAGCCCTGGAATGTCTCAATCCTGACTTGACCGTGGACGATCAAGCCGAGCTGCTCCCCTATGACAGGAAGTGGGAGTTTCCACGGGAACGATTAAAATTAGGGAAACAATTGGGCTCCGGGGCTTTCGGGGTTGTGATGAAAGCCGAGGCCAGGGGAATTGTCGAAGAGGACACTGTAACTACGGTTGCAGTAAAAATGGTACGAGAGACAACGGAGCCTACTTTCGTCAAGGCCCTCGCCAGTGAATTAAAAATTATGGTCCACCTTGGAAAACATTTGAACGTTGTAAATCTTCTCGGTGCCTGCACGAAAAATATTTCCAGACGTATGTAATGTACAACAATTGATTAACTTATATAAGCAAGAAAATCCTGAAAGTTTACCACATTATTAATTTATAAATAGGAGAGTTGCTGGTGATCGTGGAATATTGCAGATTTGGAAATTTGCACCATTATTTATTGACCAACAGAATCAGTTTCATCAATCAGATCGATGCAAACACTGGGAAGTTCGATCCCAGCATTGGCCTTGATCTTCTAACAAGGACAGTCAGCGTAGGAAGCAATAATAGGTATTTGCCTTTACAGACCCTTTTTTCACTCAAACTCTGTTTGCCATTATCACCGACACAAGACTCTAACTTAATGGCTGAGTGGCTGGTGACGGCTCGTCTGGATTAAAGCTGTGGGTCCTTATTAATCATTTTAACGCCATGACACACGGGTCAGCAGGTCACGCAACGAACATTACATAACCAAGCACCAATTCCCATGCAGCTATTCTCACAAAGCACCATTATAATTTTACCACTAACTCAACTGTTTATCTTTGCTGCATGCAAAAGGGGTTTGCGGTTTAACAGGTCCTCTTCTTTTCTTTGACCCGCTGTAGGATAAACTATGCGGCATTATCATTTTCTCGCAGTCTTAGCGCGAATTCCGATTCGACGAGTGGTCAACAATCTGCTCAACCAACGTCCTTGGACTCTCAGGGCACAGTTAGCATGTCCCCCGACGGTGCCATCACGAGCAACAACTCCGTTCAGCCTGGATGGAGGTCCAATTACCGCGGTGATTACAAGGGCCAGAATCTCAAGCCCATCTGCTCGCAAGATCTTTTGTCCTGGGCCTTCCAAGTTGCACGTGGAATGGAATATCTCAGTCAGAGAAGGGTGATTAAATATTTAATCGATAAAATTTTACAAGTCCTCGTGCAATAACAAAAAATAATTCGCAGGTACTGCACGGTGACCTGGCTGCGAGAAATATTCTGCTGTCGGAGAATAACGTGGTGAAGATTTGCGATTTTGGTTTGGCAAAGACCATGTACAAGGACGATAATTACAAGAAGAAGGGAGATGCGCCATTACCCATCAAATGGATGGCTATTGAATCCATAAGGGACAAAGTATTTTCAACACAATCTGATATCTGGTCCTTTGGCATTGTCCTGTGGGAATTTTTCACTTTGGCAGAAACTCCTTACCCAGGCCTGACAGCGGAGAAACAATATCAGAAACTGATCGAGGGCCATCGAATGGAACAGCCGCAATACGCCACTAATGAAGTGTATGCTACGATTTTTCTAAAATGCATCACAACATTTTTTTATTTTTATTTACATTCTCACTTTCAGTTACAACATAATGTTACAATGCTGGAAAGCCAAACCAGCTCTTCGTCCGAGCTTCACGCAGCTGGTGGATAATATTGGAGATTTGTTGGAAGAAAACGTAAGATCGGTGAGTAAAGAATGTTCTGGTATGATTAATTTTTAGGTGATCATGAGAAATACTTACGTTGAATATATTTTTCAGCATTATATCAGCCTGAACGATCCCTATATGGACATGAACACAACGATATTCGAGAATGGTAAGAGTGATTACTTGACGATGATGTCTCCACCCATGGATCACACTCTATCACCGGGACACGAATACGTGAACGCCCCAATGACCTCGCCCCCTTATTCTCCGGATTCTTCCTACCTGTGCATGAGTCCCAGTAGGAAGAGGGACGACGAATCAGGAATATTTAGTCCGAGACCGGAAGAAAAGTCCCACTTCGAGTTTCCATCGGCCATGTCGGATTCTGAAGACGCCATAGAATTGTCTCCGATGTTGAAGAAAACCGAAGAGGAGGATCCTTACCTGAAACCCATAAACGTTCACGAACGAAGAGTGGAATTTGCTCGTCAGAGAGAAGCCTTGAAGAAGCAAAGCAAGGACGCGAAACGCGATAGGGATTCTGGGTATTGCAATACTCCTAGAAATCTCCACTTGATCGATCTCGAAGATCCTAGCAAAAAGATCGACGATTCCGAGAGCAAACCGAAACTGAGTAAGGATTTTGCTCCCACCATAATCAGAACTCAAGATAATTATGTGAATATGCCTCAGCAGAAGTGTGACTTGAGGAAGGATTTCACAGATGGATATAGTAATCCTAGTTACGTTCTCATGAGTGATAAGATTGATCAAAATGACACCAAGTCCTATTAAAGACTTTTTCTACTCTCAAAGTATATTTTTTAAGGTAACTGACTCAGAGAGTTCATAGCACACGAACGAATTTGTAAATAAAATATTGATATAATGTTCAATGATACATGGATACGAGAAATATTTGACAATTTCTATCGAATTTATCAGATAGTTTTAATATATATTTTAGAACTGGCAATGATACTTTAATGTACGTTAATTTTAATTAGGAGACTGTAATATGTGAGCTTATTAGTTTTCTTGTGCGTGAGCATTAACTGTGACCAATATTTTAAGCGCTCAAATATTTTTATGTTAAGATAAAGACTATACTCTAGATTCCGAATCTTTCTTCAACAAATTATGTGGCCAAAATAATTACTGACCTGTAAATGCAATTATTCGTACTTAATACTCAAATTAATTGTGTTTATTGTACATATGAGCAGTATTACGATACAAATTATGAATAAAGTAGAACTGGAATCTTAGTCAAATTGTGCAATGGATAATAAAAATTTCTACGTTTTACATAAACCAATTGACTGTTATTAGCAAGAAATAGTGGACGCTTCTGCTCCTTCATTTATCCTAATTGAATATGGAACGTCGTGTATCGTTGTAGCATTAGGAACACGACGACCATCTTTGAGAATATCCCTTACCATGTTCTTTTTATATTTCATCCATCTGGAAAAAAGAAAATATTTCCTCAAGAATGATATTTTATTCCTAGTTAAAAAACCTACTTTCTATTATTAACAAACTCCTTGTACAACTCTTTCTTGTTGGGGTACATTTCGTTTAGAAAAGTTTTCACTCTACCCCAAATATTTGCTCGGTTGTTATCCATCAACCAATAACGAGGGATCAAGAAACAACGAACGTGAGTGTTTGACACTATTCTCTTATTGCGCATCTCTTCTCCTAAAAAAAATATCTAATATTTATTGACGAATAGAATTACTCTACTTACTTAATATTTTTATTGCCTAGTCCAAAACAGGCTCCTCTTGTGAATGTGCAAATTTGCATGAATATCGTGTGAATATCTGTGGTATAATTACTCTGCGACGTCACCGATGGTTCTTTCATCAAATTCGCAGCAACATCAGTAATTTCATGCCATTCGTTCACCTTTATTTATGAGAAAAAAGTTACTCGCTTTTTAAATTTTGGAAATGGTAATTTGAACACTCACGACGTCCACAAGCGTAGTTGTGATAATACTCGAACGATCAGGATCAAGGTTTTTCGAAATTGGTTTCAAGGATAGCAAATACTCAGTATAATCAATGGACGTTCTGCCACTAGTCCCAGCTATACTCTGTAATTATTTTTTTAAAGAAAAAAAACTGCAGTTTAATGACCTCTCTTTATCATTCAATTTTTCACCTGATCAATTCGGCCTCCTTTTTCATCGTGCCTCGATTTATGACTCGCTCTTCTCGAGGAGGTCTTAGAGTGTATTTGCCTCTCTTGGACATTTTCATTTATGTTTTCTTCCTCGTATAATTTGTATTTGATTCTGTTACCCACACACTTCTCACGAATTAACATATGCTCCAACAATCGACATTCACCGTTCACAATGAAATGAACATAATTGACCATTCCTACACCATCACCCAGGAGAATCTTGAATGTTTATTGTTCAGAATTATGTGAATTTTCATTGGGTCAAGTTTGTTAATTACGAAATAGTGGTGTACTTCGTTGGGCTCAAAATCTTTTAATTTGCTGAGAATGCAGCATTCTCGCTTAGCTTGATCGTCCCAGCCCTTAAAGTAATTAAAATGAAGTAGAGCATCTTGGAGTATGTCCCACTCTGCCAGTAAAAGACCCTTTAAAATGTCATCGAAATCATCGTGCGTCAAAACAAGAAGATCGACTTTAGCTAAGAATTGTAAAGAAAAATACGTTTTGGTATTATACTAGGACAAATGAGAGCCACATGAAATTTCCTACTTTTCGTTACCGCAGTCGCTGTTCGAGGTACATTATGTAATAAAGCGATCTCTCCGAACATATCACCCGAAGTGATGGTACCCATATCAATTTCCACTTGATTCCCTTCAGAACAAGAAATATTTTTTATTATCATTGGAATAAAAGTTTAACTTCCGAATGCTATTTACCAGTATATTTTTCTGTTTCTACTCTGGATAAATGAAGTTCTCCATTTATAATAAGATATAGATTTTCGGCGCTTCTCCCTTGGCGAACCAAATAACGATCGGGCCCAAAATATTGGTAAAAACAAGCGCCAGCTAACGAATACTTTAATTCATCTGAATATTTTTTAAATACGTGAAGTTTTTTGAAGAGATTTAAAACGTATGTTTTATCCTCCTCATTTCTATCGACTTGCCTTAATAATAACTGCGAGCGATCCTTGTATAAAGAAAAGCACAGTGAATTAAAATGAATTATTTCAAAGCGATTATATGGGTATATTCAAACCTCCAAAGAAAGAGCCCTTGTCTCTTTTTTTTCCTTCTTTTCTATTTGTATTTTTTCATCTTCTTCTTCGACCACTTGTTTCTCTACTAACCAGTCCTTGTATTCTAGTAGTATTAATCTTACTGCAGCTCGAAATAAATATCGACCTCTCAATCTGTCAGACTGAAGTGTAATTTTAATTAATTATTTCAAATGATAGAGACAGTGGACATTATTGCTCACTCACTCTTCGTGCTGCAAACTTTGGAGGTAGCGTTATTAATCCTAATGATTGTCGCAGGCTACTCCTTCTAGCATTCGTCATTTTAATGCCGTATAATATTGAAAGATAAATTTTTAAAATACCCAAATTATTCTCAATTCTAATATTTGTAAATCCATCGAATTTTATGAATTAATTGCAAACTTCGACTTAGAATGATTTAACGATGACGAACTCCTTATGGGGTTATCCGAACCATTCACAACTACATTGTTTTATAAAACTTTTCCCATCGAAAAAATTCGATATGTCAAATCTCGCATATACGGGTCTTTTCCTAACAGCGAAGCATAGGAGATTCGTGTTAGTTGACTATAGCACTCGGAATGATCGAATCTTAGAGCGCTGATTGGTCAATATTACGTAGTACCAACAGATAATAGGCCGTTACCAATAGTTGGATACAAAAAATGAGATTCATCCGCCATATTGGTGTGGAGAATGTTTACATGCTAATCCTAGCAGAAAGAGATGTAAAAATGGAGAAATGTCAAATGGTAAGGTTACTAAAGTAAAAATTGAAAATAATGAATGGAAAGTACGAATATTCTTCATTTTCATTCAAAGTATTCAATTTTTACTTTAGTAACGACAACATTTGACTGTACATTGTATGTATACTATATCTATATTCAACAATTCAACCTCAATCATAAATACCGACGTTACCGACGTAGTACGCTACGATCCCGTCCTTCCTTCACCCTTCGTCCTTCGAACTCTTTCAAGTATACGCGTATACATATATTGCACTACACATGATATTACACTAATACATGGAAGATTAGTTTGAATTTCTCTCACACGATGGCACCAGTTACTGGGCAGCCAGTCCGCAGCTCCACTTCGATATAGTGCTGCCAATATTTGTCGGCGCTTATTGGCAGTTATGGCTTATGTATGCCTCCTCGTCTCGTTTTAGGTTAGGTATTGTTTAATGATTAATAATATAGCAGTACATAATTGTAATGAGAGACTGTAATGCTGGTTAATTTTGATTTCTTCTTTCAAAATAATTTCCATAAATAATTTTATAAAAATAGAAAAACGAAGCATTTAATTTAAAAATGTTGAAATGATTAAAATGTATATAATTTTAAATTAAAATATGTGAATATATAAGCAATCATATTTAATAAATTTGTAAGTTTATAATTATATATTTCTATCAATGAATGTATAAGTACCAAGAACTCATAATACTTTTTTTTACATCTAAAAAACTTTAATAAATATGAAAACTAAAATACCATGGATAAGAAATTTATTTAGAAAAAAGCTTAAGTATATGTTATTATGTGTTTGCATAGTAGGTGTTATTTTTGTTCTCCATCAACTATTTTACTTTAGAGAATTAAATCATGCAGTCGTAGGAAAATTAATAAGTGGATCTGTTCAAGCCTCAACTAACTTAACAAATAGTAAAGTTAGAAATGAATGGGATGCTCCTCAACATTCAAAGCTTATTAGAGATAAGAATGGTAGGATGGTTTCATTACGGGGTACACGTGATCAAGATATAAAACGTTATCTCCCTAATAATGAAGGGAAATTTATATGTTTTAAATCAGGAATAGAAATAGATTTTATTAAAATAAATGATAATTACTGTGATTGTCCTATGGATGGTAGTGACGAACCTGGTACTAATGCATGCAATACTGGTATCTTCCACTGTGAACTATCCTCTAAGAATTTATCAGGTAATCTTCATAAGAGTATCTCAAACAACTCGTATCTTTTTATTTAATCCAAGTAAATTTTTAATCTATTAAATTCTAGACAAAATTGCTTCTTACAAAGTGAATGATGGATACTGTGATTGCTGTGATGGATCAGATGAGTGGCTAGAACTTTCCAATTTACATTCTGGTAAGACCTGACAAAAATTAATATTAGCAATCTTCTATTTTATGATAAAATTTCTATAAACTAAATTAACAAAAATTATTTGTTATTTCATGTACATTTAGATTCCAGTGTTGAAAATACCAAATTAAAATGTCCAAACAAATGTTAATATTGATAGCAGCTTTTAATATAAGGAAAACTTGAAAAAAGCACAATTTATAGTGGATCTTATGTATGTACATTAATTTTTACAAGAGCTCTGCCATAATATTGTATGTAATATAACATTGACTAGATTATACAGCATAATTTTTTAAAACAGTCAGTAATTTAAAATGTATAAGTAAACTGCGTTTTTCTTTAGAAAAATGCACCTTACGTTCTACTGGTGCTTTTAAATCAAGAAGCATTTTATAAAATTTCTCTTCTTCTATACGAATCCATGGTCTCTGTTTATCATCAATTTGATATGGTGTAACATGTATAAATGTATTGATTTCTATAAAAGGTTATAATATTTATAAGTTTAAGACTTAAATAAATTTCAAATATTTTTATATTATTTTTAATTCATTATTTCAAATCTTACTTAATGCAGCATAAGATTCTAAGATTTTCTGTTTTGTAATCCAAGCTTCATTGTATCCCCCATGGCCACTATCCAGCCACCACATGCTTTTAATTTGCCGAATAAAATTATTAATTTCTGCTCTTTCATTTTGTAATTTTTGATGATGAAATTCGTAAAGTAATTGGTTTAGGACAGTACAACCTTTACTAAACCCAATCAATGTTAAGTTAATATCATTAATATTATTAGATGCAAGACTCTATAAATGTATGAGGCACAAGATTAGTTAAAACATAATTTATGACAGTTTTTTTAATATACATAATAAAATATTTATACCAATTCTTTTAACTCAGCTTGTTTTTCCATAAATGATTGTAATAATGTATAAAGGTGTTTCAATGCATCTGTTCTAAATTGAAAGCTTGGTGTTCCATTTTCATTACATCGCACAAAATTATCAAAACAACTAAATGCAGCTGTTTTTATGATTTGCATCCTGATGGAAAGTAATTAATTAAGAATTAGATAAAATAAAGTCAACAATCACTAGAATATTGTAAATTACTATTTTGTTTGAAATATTTTTAATTTTCATTTACCTTGCTGGCTTAATTATAAGTACATTATGATCTGGAAATTGTTTTAGCAGTGTTTGTGCTGTACTTTCCAAACTCCATGCTAAATATTTTTCGCTATCTTTATGTAATTTCATATTTTCTAAAAGATCCTGTAAATCAACATCTGAATTTATAAAAATAACAATCACTTATGATAATTAGAAATACTAAGTGGTAATAAAGTACTATGGTAACTGATTAAATTATTTTAACTTACTTGAATGTCTCCACCAAAATATATAACCAGTTGTTTGGTTCTAGATGTTACTAAGTATGTGTATATAACATCATTAGAAAGTCCATTTAAACCACAAAGCTTTTTCCAAACATTGGTTCTGATAGACATAATTTTATTTAATATTTTTTATATATCAATCAGTATGGGAAATTGATTGTGTTCGATCTAAATTTGTTGATTAAGTCATAGATCACCTTAGCACAAGTTGAAATTACAAAAATTGCATTTTTTAAAACAATAATTATTATAAATATTAAGATAATTTAAAATTTTAATATAATTTATTATATCAGTAAATTTATTTAAATATTTTTAAGATAATCTGTAAAGTTATAATATGTTTATGTTGAAACAAAATTACAGAATGATTATTTTTGAGGACTGTAAGTTTTAAATTGGACCTTTTTGAGCCAGTTTGAGCTATTGTGTAGCAATTCTCTTGCACACAGCCACTCAGTAAAAACAAATATTTTTATATATTGCTTTGGTGTAATTATTCATTTCTCTTTCATAATGAATTCAACAAATTCTAATAAATCTTCACTCAGGTATAAGGGTCAGCTGTGACAAGTGAACTGTCAAGAAATTATGGTTAAATATTAAGTTTGAAAGAACAAAAAATTTATTATAGGTAAACAGATAATGAAGTAAACAATTATATCATTAAAAAAAATATTCTAGAATTTATATACATTTAAGAGATTTTTATAATTATAAGATACTAGAAAGTATAATACTTTTTGATTGAAATAACTAACCTCTAAATTTCAGGGAAAGTTTTCTTGTATACAAGAAAGATCATTTTTTATTTTATCAATGCAGAGTGAAGCAAAGGATAATGCAATGATATGGGACCCTTTTGATATATTTTCATATATGTCAGTATACAAATATGCAGTAATAATTTTAAACCGGCCAATTCTGCTAAAGCCACATTTTGTACTACCAGTTTGGAAGAAAGGTTATATATAATTAGACTTTGTAATTTATTCTTTAAAATTTTAGTTTAATAATATGTTGTAAAATATTAACTTATAATCAATATTCTATGTTCATAAATTTCTATAACATATTTTAGCTCTTGTCACAGTAACTGTAGATGGGGGAACTGATAGATGGATTAAATATTTAAGCGAACAAAATATAGATATTTATGAAGGGAGAAACCATAAATATTTGCCAACTTTAATTACTGGGGATATGGACAGCGCATCTCCAGATGTGGTTGAAGACTTGACAAAATTGGGGTCAAAACTCATTATAACACCTAATCAAAACGAGACAGATTATACAAAAGCTTTGAGGCAGGTCCAGCTATATTCCTTAGAAAATGATATACATGTAGGACTAATGTTTATTTGTAATATTAATTCAAATACCAAATGATGAAATGTTTTGAAATAATTTTTTTTTAAATAGTTAGATAAATTGTATGTTTTTGTTGAGCCATCTGGACGGTTTGATCATACAATAGGAAATATTAACACATTATTTAAAGCATCGAATACTATACAAATTAAACAGGTAGTATTCATAACTAATTGTAAAAATATTTAAAAATTTAGGGATATATTTTGACATTGATTTATATTTTCTTTCTCAGATTATACAAATTTCAAGCAGTTGTTTAACATGGTTATTGAAACCAGGATTTCATCACATAAATATTCCTTCAATCTTAGTAGATGAGAAAACCTGGTGTGCTCTTATGCCTTTTGGTATGCCTGCCAGTAATGTAAAAACTACAGGTTTAAAATGGAATTTAAGTATGTGAAGGATAAATTTGGTTATCACTTTCTAATATTTTTATTGAGAACAATATAATCACAATATTTTTAATATTATTTTTAGACAATGCAATGTTACAGTTTGGTGGTCTAGTCAGCACATCAAATACTTATGATAATTTTATTTCAGTAGTTACTGTACTTACCAATACACCATTAATATGGAGTATGGGAATTAAACCTGTTTTAGAAAATTGGGAATATGAAAACTAAATTTAATAAATATCAAATAAATTATGAACAATTGGCACTTAATATAGTAATTTTCAAATAAGTCATATAATTGTGTATTATATAATTTTTGATTATGATTTTACTATACATAAAGTGAAATATTTATTTACAACAAATGGAATCGATAGTACAAAGAATATTTTCGATATAGGTATACACAAATCGTATGTATTTTTAGTAATTTAATATAATAAAAAAGAGGAGAGGAAAATAATTATAATTAATTAACAAAACGGGAAATGGCATGGTGTGTTCTGTTTTATAAACTTTTTTAAAAAACGTAGTATAGATAACAGATTTTTGGAAAATTGAAATTAGCTAGCGTAATGTTTGCGTTTGTCAGCGCTTAAGATGATGTATACCGTATCGTATGGCGGTGGGGCTGCGGCTGATGGCCAGTCTTTTCCAATCCGTCGTGCAGTTCAGCTCGTAACAGGTCCGTCAGCTGTTGACATATGTGTGGCTAATGTGATTTTTTTAACTTTTGATACAAAAAAGTGCTACGACAAATGTAGCGCTAATTTTTATAAGAGCATGCGAGGCTGTGTTTTTTAAATGCACATGTTATTGACCATCGTACAATAATCGGGAATCGCCGGTAAACGTAAGGCAGCAACACAGCTTTTTGGTCGACACAAATCTGGAGAACTCGTAGGTTCATATTTTTATAAACACAGTTTATCGCCTTATTGATTGCACAACTGTTAGAATACTGCTAAGTTACGTACTAAATCAAACATTTTAAAGATAATGAACTTCTAAATCTAATCGTCAATAGTGTTAAATCAAGATTTATCATATCATGTGAACCGAGACAGCTACTGTTTTTTTTTTTTTTTAATAAATATTACTTCTTTCGAAAAGTTTCGTGGTTTGATAGGGCTATAAAATTATTTAATTATTGCTTTTCGTTATTTGTGAAAAATATAAATTCAATTTGTATTTTGTGTAGATACTTCTCACGTTATATAGTTTTTATAATTTACATACTTCCGGTATTATAATTGCATGTCTCTCAATTAATAAAGATGATTAAATAAAAATATTAGTTGAAAATTATCTTTTTCTTATTTTATCGTAAAGAGTGTACGAAGCGACGTAGAAACTTTTATTATCACGAATATAAGTTGTTCTTTAATAAATAGGTAGATTTAAGTTGGCGCAACATCAGTCTTGAGAGCTCCGGTACCAAAATGGTGTCAGGTCCAGATTGTAAATAACCTTATGAACGTAAGAATAGACGTACCAAACGAATAGGGTTTGGATCTAATCCGTAGACAGTCGCTCGTGAAAAGTGCCTATGATTCAACTTTTTATTGTCGAGAACTTTGTGACAATTAAACCTCCAGTTTTTATTTTTAATACATATGCACAAATAAGTTGTAAAACTTATATATTAAATTATTTGACGATTTGTAAGTAAACGGATATATCAAGTTGACTCTAATACGAGTAATTTCATATTTTGCGAAAAATTGTAATGACTAATTCTCGGAATGGAGCAGCATTACAGTTTTTTTTGCACTGCGAATCTTGTCGCTTAAAGGTGGGCCGGGTAAAAATAAAACGTCAGCGATCGATTTTCGTACATCCTAAGGGAAGGAAAACGAAGGGTGACCGGCAACAAAAGAATCAATAGTATTGTTGAGTCAACAACCTTTCTTGTTTTTATTTTTTTTTTTTCATGTAATATTTTCACCAATGACGAGACAATGATAAACGTAAAAACAATTGACAGTCATTGATTAACGAATTTCTGCCAATTCGTTTGTCATGATTTATCGCTGACACTTCATATATGATTAAAATAGTAGGCTTATCTGAATCGAAGTTTGGTTTTAAATATACAGAGTATTCATGCATTTTACATAAACGTTGAAAAGACACGAGAAGCCGATGCCAGTTGAAAATTTATTATGTAACTGAAGTGCTTGCACATAATACTCGTTATTGTAGACAGTATTATGGTTTTCAGATAAATAAACATAAAGATAATCAGTATCATTTACACTCGTGTATATCATATTCCGCTTACTTTCGTTGAAACTCACTTTTCAAGTGTCAGCTCTTACCACTACGAAAAAGCATATTTAAGACCAAGCAGTGTTAATAACCTTTCCATTATAATGAAGTATCAGGTTTCGTAATATAATATGTACAACACGTAGACCAACAACTATCGTGCTCTATTTATTATTGTTTTTAAAATGGCTCTAGCTTTCGTAATATAAATCGGATTTAATTAAATTTTCAGAATTCTGTAAGAATGTGTTTATCAATAATAGATATATCGTTCAAGCGTAAACGCCGATCGTCATTGATATTTCAAACTAGTATTTCAACATTTCTCCGGTCGCAATAAAGCTTGCTTATACACATACGCAAATAGAAGACTATATAGAATCAATTGACTTGGTGGCTCAAAATTTCGAGACGGAGTAGAACTGCCTAAAAAAAAATCATAATGCAAAGGCGGTGTTTTTCCAATGCACCTGTTGATGCACGTGAATTTCAATGAGTCTCGCGCAAAGTTTGCGAGCAAACGAAATAAGATTTTGGCAGCTATTGCTACAAATTGCGAAATCTTGATTAAATTAATGCGGAAAGCGTCTGTTCCGAAAAGCGATAGATTTCTCTAATATTGGGTCACACACACACCACGAGTATATGACAGTAAATAAAGACGCGATTCTGCGGGAAAATATGGGTCACTTTATGACTGGAAAGTTGCGCTTTGGTTAACACCAAGACGTCATATCGTTATGCGACATGTGTTTGACGTTAAAATCGATACGACGGCATTGTACTCTTGTCAAATTACAGGATTGGACCGACGTTGTGGCGTCAACGATCGATTTACACGGGACTCCATTGACGGACCTACGAAATCCGTTCTGCCCCTCGTACAACGTGTTTTCGTCACGCTCTGATACGAAAGAACAACGTTGCATTAACAATATACCCGTGGAACGACCATCCCTAAATTTAGCACTCCTCTTAAAAACTTTCATTTACGGAATTATATCGAGCATAACTCGAAATAACAACGCGAATTGCTTCGCTGTATTTATTTATATTCACTATCCGATTATTGTTCCACGCGACACGACACGCTGGTTTTTTTTCTCCATAATACACTAGAACCGCTTACGCCATATGGCAGGGTAATTTGGGAATTATACTTCCGTTTTTAAGAAGGGTGATATTAATGCGATAGCAGTGTGTTGTCAGAGTGCTGTCTGGGACGTTTTTCGTGGGATGGTAGTATTACGGATAATATTACCATTTCGATCAAAGAGTGGTTATATTGCTTTGTGATTGTTCTTCATTGAGATCGAAAGTTCGATGCCCTTTCCTAGCCATCGACGCATTCTCGTCTAGCTCAGCGCAGTCTCGCCCTGTTATCACTCGTCCCTTTTGCCGGCATTCTTGAACTTGTCCGCGCTCGAAATCGATTTTTCACGCGATGCACAGATGTAACGGATGCCTTGTTGTGGGTTCATAGAGAGTCGAGCTCGATTCATTCTTCTCTAACTGAACGTTGAGAATGACCAGTTGTATGATTGCACATTTGCTTGGGTCATTTCTGTACTCCCAGCTCAAAGCCTCAACTACCGAGTAAATCGCTTAATACGCACACAGCTCGTGTGTCACGAGAGAACCATTTCTAGAATCAGCATCGTGCTCGTGATTCTATTCCCGAGTCTCGTATGAGTCAGCCCGCTGCTGGACAAGCGAGTTCTAGAAGCACTTAGTGTTCGTGACCCTTTTTTGCGATTCTCCCTTCGAGATCTTTTCGATCCCGTCTCTCTCGCTCTTATCGGCATCTTGGCGATCGAATAAACTAAATATAAAAATGTACTCATGCTATATATAATATGCTATTCTTGCGAGCGTTTGCCCTTCTCACGTTTATCACTACGCTCCGTTAAATGGACGTTGTTAATAAAATAATTCGGTGAATTTAAATGAACGAAAGGAAAATTGTTATACGCGCAAACTCTGGGTCAATTTTCCCTCTGCCTATATAGCGTTACCAATCTCAATCTTTCTCATTGTTATCACGGTGGTCAAATAAATCTACCGCTACTTCTATTGAAACAATAATCTCCTATTCGGCAACGCGTCAGCTAGTCAATCGCCCAAGGTTCATCTGCCGTTACACTGTTTTATCTCAAGAACCAAAGAGCAGCGTCGAAGTGTTGAGGGAAGTAGAAGTAGAGGAGAATGCTTAAAGTGCAAGAAGGCTTGATTATACACACTGAAACTCGAAGCTTATTTATCCTATACGTGCCTGCCTTAAAGATCCTGGAACGTGGCCGATAAGCCCACTTAACGAGAGTTAACGTTTCCCTTTCGTTGCAAGATAAAGAAACGGTTCGCTCGATCCTATTCGAACAAACGTTGACCGCGGGCAAAGCTTGGAAATGAGAAATTTTTCGAGAATGTCTGCTATGCGTAGCTACAATGGGATTAAGTGCTTCGAAAGTATGCAGGCATCAAGCCTAATGAGTTTTACAGCTCTAGTTGTCGTACTTTTGCCCAGTGGATGGTCTGAATGGTTATTAGGGTCACTCAGTCGTTGATTGATGTCCAAGGTTCGTACTGCTTATGTTAGACATTTCGCTCAAATAGCTGGCGTGGGTTGATCGCCAATGACTTACTTGCTCAATTTATTTCGTGGTTCCAACCGATGGACTTGATTCTTAACAACTGATTCTTACCACCGAGTACACCCTTCGAGCTATCCATTTTCAGTCTTTGATTGGAAGCTTCAATTTTATATTATAAGTCTTGCATCGTGGAAGATATTTTTATTCGAGTTGCTAGTTTAATTAAGTACGATGGAACGCGTGTAAAATTGACCGGAAGAGGTCGGTTATTTTATTCCTATTATGAAATCACGTACACACATAATAATTAATCTTTCTACTACCTGCATCGTTCAGAAGAGATCGTATCTATTGTTCAAATGCGCAGCGTTACATGCTGTAGAATGCGTTGTACTATTTTTCGTTATACTTATTTATAATAATAGACTACGAGAGGCTCCAATCTCTAGCGACGTAGTATTTAGGTCTAGGACGTGACAAAATATTATTTAGTAATTGACAGGAGTTTTAATTACAAACATTATTATCTCAAGATAATCTTCCATTATGTGGAAAAATTAAAATCGATGTGAATAACATTTTTCAAGCATCTTATCGATCGCTTTATGGTATAAAACTTTAACAAGGTCATCGGTGCTGAGCACTGTCAATTGAGAAAAGGAAGTTGAAGGAAGCAAAGAAGGTCATCGCATTATGTTCTGTCTCTGATAACACAGCGATAGATTAACAAATTTTAACAGCCGGTACAAAGCATCGTACTTAAATTATAATAAAAACCTCCATTTTTCCAGAATATACGTAACAAATGATATAAATGGCTCATTATCCAATTAATTTTGTATTGTAACGCGCTTCAAACTTGTGATCCTACTTCCTGTACATGTTTATTATTAAACAAAATTAAAACTTTCTAATACTATGGTACAGATGCATGCTATTTACAAAAGCCTATGAGAAACCCGCAAACCAGTCACTTGCTTCGTAGCCCACATTTAGTATTATTCCGACAGTTAGAATTATTTATTACACAATGTTTCGTTATGCAATCTATAGTACAGAGTACTTGTTGAGCATGTGAATAATACAGATTGCACAGTTTTCGAATTCGCCTATGGAATATCGATTCTATTCTAATGCAAGTTATTTTATCGTAAATGGACTCTGATAACAGTAATAAGTTTGCTATCACATGATGTGGTCACACTATCATGTGTGTACAAATTGTTAAAGAAATTACTATTATTGTACAAAAGCATTTCGATAAAGCCTCTTCTAAAGTAAAGAGGCTTCGCAAAAATTGCATCTCGTAGCAATAAAGCACGGATGCGGGTAATTTAAACAATGGGCTTCAGCAACAGTATCCTCACTAAACGATCACGGAATACTTTGCTCCCCAAAGACAAGGATGTAGCGCACGTGCGCGAGAGGTTCTCTTTTAGTATATCCAGAGCTAAATACTACTAGCGAGAAACGATTCGCCATCTGGCGGTCTTTGGCGAAGGCTTTGATTGCGCTTTTCCAAAGCGCGCGCCAACTTCTCAGGTTTTATGTGCGCCAAACTCTTACGCAATTCCACAATACTCCTACACTTAAAATTTATTGTCTTTTACCTTCAAATTAAATAATACTAAAAGTCAAGAGATTGATGAAACATTGCAAAATGGGAAAATCGTGTCACAGCTATAATTATCACCTGTATTTCTTTTCCCATTCTTCTCTCTCATCTCAGTGTCTCCCCATTGTATATATCATAATTTATTTTTTTATCACACTTTATCAGTGATAAATGAGGACACGAGATAAGTTACTTTCTGCAAATTTAAATGTTTACCTGTGCGAATAATATTTTATCCTTATTTTTTATTAGGATACAGAAATATTCTTGTATCAAACAAGTGTCTGGCTTAATTTACGTATATTTTTAGATTTTAACGAATGCTATTTTTCTAGCTAGCGTTTACTCTGTCTCGAGTGTGTAAAAGTAGAGAGAATTAGAAGCAAATTCTAATGTGTGAGTTGCTTATGAAGTTTCGTCGTTTTGTATAATGAGAGGATCAGCAAGGAACAGAGATTTACATAAGATACTAGATTGCCGAAAGCTATTTTAGCTGGCCATTGATGACCTACAAACAGAAAAGGTTTTAAATATACTTAGTTGAAAAACAGAGAATCTCTTTTCGTGAAATCGTTGAATTTCTTTCTAATATTATGAATTCTTAAGGCCAAAAAATTAGAAAGGTAAGAGACTAGAGAGAATTCAGCAGGGCAAACTAAAAAATTAGCAAGCATACATGATACGTTCCCTATTGTACTGATTTATACCTTGTAGTCTGGGCTTACCAACCTTATCTGTCTTCAACATGTGACTGTGCAAAGCATTATTGACTTTTCTCCGCGACTTACGATTAACAATTGTTAAACACGTAGAATTAATATTATTATGCTTTTCTAATTATTAACTTTTACCAAGTTTTTCTATCTAATTCATATACTTTGCAAAATTCTAATTTTCACTGTACCGATTATATTTTAATCCCTATTACATCTCAGTGCATATTTAATCCTGTAACCAAATTGACAGCAATTCACATTTCCCTTCTTTATTTCGTAGAGCTGTAATCTATAACGTATATCAACGATAAAGTCAATTTGGTCATTGACATAAGTTTTCATTTCCTCCTCAAAATCTATCTCGAGAAGAAGTTGTTGTAAAAGTACACGTGTATATCACTTGGGTGTATATTAGCGATAGTGACAGTGTATTATTAAAAAGCTTAACATGATTATCTTTAGCATATCGCTTAATATGTCATTTCAAATGGCGGACAGACGTACAGAGCATTATGATAAGTTACATAGCTAGCCAATCCGAGAGAACCTTGTTACAACGTGTGGCTACATGACACCTGATACAAAGAGATCATCACAAGGTCTGCCCCCTCCCCCTCATACTCTTCCCACGGTGTAACCAAGATGGGATTCCTGCTAGCGCTCAATTTGATTTAGCGAGGAAAAAGTTTCATACTGTGCGATACACCTCCAGTAAGAGAATTTTGCTTTGAGGTTATACGTGCGTGGAGTGCTAATGTCCAAAGGTTTCTCGTCCAACTATAACATTTACTTAACCCTTCATTACAATCAAATTAGAAAAATTCAGAACACAATAGCAACGTTTACAATTTTTGGTTTACATGCATATTTTCACACCTATTCAAGCCCTCATTTACTGACGAATAATTAACGTTAAATGAGACGGAAAGGTTTTCTACCACTTTAAGGTAAAAGAACGAAATTTGATTGGTCGTAGAGAAAAGCAGATTCTTACACGCGTATCTTTTCCCTTTCCACGTGATAGTCTGTCGTAATCACGCGGTTTCAGGTGTTAGTTACGCTCCGGGCACGGAGGAAAACGCTGCTCGTTTAAATCTGTCGTACAAAACGTTCAATTAAGCAGTGAGTAATAGTCAGAAGTACTTTAATAAACACAGGGAAGCTGCAAGTAAAGCTTGCATCGTTACGTTTCTTGTGTAACAACCGAGAGGAACCGGTCTTACACTCTCTCGCAAATTCATTGATTTAATATTGATGGATAAATATGGAGCACCTATTCTACATCATATGCTACGCATACAATTTGTTGTTTTGCATTTAATTGTGAAGTCATTAATGCAACTGTCCTTAAGACATTTATGCATATTTCATGAAATTTTGTTATCTCAACAATGTCGAGGCATGCCTGTAATCAATCTGGGGCGATTAAATCACTTCACTTATTTGTTTGTTTCTTTATCATCGAGTTACCATTGCAATCTCTTAAATCTGTAATAGATTAAGCTCGCACTATTTTAAGGGACACTATTATTTCAAAGATATTAACAATAAGAAAACCTAGATGTGTGCCTATGAATTTATAAGATTATTCCGAGCGACCTTTAGGGTGAAAAAATTCATTGCTTTATTATTGCTAATTGACTGAGTGGTGATTACTTACATTTTTAATGTATTTCTAAATATACATTCTTTATCTATGTGCATATTAGTGCATATTATGAAACCGGTTCTAATATATGTACCAACAAAAGGCTTTATAGCCTCTTTCCTAGGTTGTCATTTTTATTTTTTTATCAATCTCTTAGTTACTGTCTACAACTAATTACGGAGTATATCTAGAAGATACGAAGGAAATCCATAACAGAAGGTTTATAGATTATTTTCAAGTAGAAAAAATATTTTTTTGTCATCCAAAAACATTTTATCTTGGTTTCTATATAGGCAATATAAGATAAACGGAACTTGTATTTGCTTTTAGTTTCAATAGAATCAATAAGGCCAATTCTTTGATGTTTACTGCTTCGGTATGTGTAAAATGACTAAAGTAGCTTTTTCTTTTAAATATCCAAATTATTTTGCCACAGCTTAAAAAGAATTGATCGAGCTATGAATACTATCTCTGTACAGAAATGAATAATATTGTAAGTTCTCTCCCAAGAAAATGGTCGTAAAGAAAGGCGTGACTCTATTTAAGCTCGTTTATTTGCCTTAATTCCCTACACGTGTATCTATTTATTATTGTATACACAAAGCGAAATAAGTTCTAAAAATATTTAAATACTGCTGCAAAAAGACATAATGAAGTAAATTGAGACTGCTACGTCTATGAAAATAGCTATGAAGATAACAGATTATTATTGGTGCTAAAATTGTAGTCTTTAATATCCTTATTAGTCACATTATTTTTTATTTTATTTCATGTTCGTCTTTGGCATAGAATCAATATAAATAAATATCCAAAAGTTTCTTAAAACATATTAAGCTTCTGCTGGCCAAATGAATTCAACCGAATAAGATTCTTTAATTGATATGACATTTTTTTTTAATTTCTCTATCTTATTTCGGTTTTGACTTATTAATGATTTAATAATTTATTTGATGACAGGGTAAGACTTGACTCTTCAAGATGGGGGCAATGTTCAGGAGTGAGGATATGGCCCTCTGTCAGCTGTTCATTCAACCAGAGTCAGCCTATCTTTCCATTTCCGAACTTGGAGAGACGGGAACGGTGCAGTTTCGTGATGTAAGTCAATCGAATCAAGTTTTACATTGAACAATATTGTGCAGGTTCATCATAATTAATATAATCTCGCAATTCTTCACAGTTGAACGGGGACGTAAACTATTTTCAACGGAAATTCGTGAACGAGGTGCGGAGATGCGACGAGTTGGACAGGAAACTCCGATACATCGAGGCGGAAGTGAGGAAGGACGGTGTGCCCATAGAGGAGAATCTAACGGAGCTACCCAGGGCACCAAACCCTCGAGCAATAATCGATCTCGAGGTAAAGCTCGACATCTTCCTCGATTCCTATTCAAAATCCCCTTATTATTTTCTCAATAAACAAATTTTTAAGGCTCCATTCGAAATTTATTTGTGGACGAAGTTTATCGCGACAGTGGCAATATTTATGTAACGCGCGTTTGCTTTGGGAGGAAATTTCGAATCGTGAAATTGCGAGGAAGCATTAGTTGCAAGTGTGAAATTTGTGTTTGCAGGCGCACCTCGAGAAAACAGAGAACGACATTCTAGAGCTGAGCCACAACGCGGTGAATCTAAAGAGTAACTATCTCGAGTTGACGGAATTACGCCACGTGCTCGAGAAGACGCAAGTGTTCTTCACTGAGGTAACTCAAGTATTTGAGCAGCTTTCGCTCATAGCGCCGTCCTACTTCGTATAATGGATGTTACCGTTTTGTCAAAGAATCAAGATTCGTTTCTTCTGTATCAACAGGAAGAGGCCCATGACTCGATTACCAGGGCACTCATTACGGAGGAGCAGCTGCAGCCGAGTACCACAGCCACCAGTCGTGGACGCCTCGAGTAAGTGTCAATTAGCTAAATGCAATCGTCGAACGCCACAAAACAAGGATCTCAGCTGATTGCCCCTTCGCCCAGAGTCCAAAGATCAAAGAAAATTCTCCAAGACGTCCTTGACAACGAAATTCGAGACTATACGGAGAGTATCCACAATTTTCTTTACCTTCTCTCTTTTGATATTTCTCTCAATCGATGTCGTCCTGCCTGCTGGCGTGCAGGATAATCATGCAAAATAATCGATTCTACCGCTGCTTCTCTCATTTTCCCAGCAAGCCAGTATTTGCTGAATAATCCAAAGCGATTATCGATCGTTAAGAACAAGCCTCGTCCTTGCAGATCCATACGAATGATCTTTCTGTCGCGCCATCAGACACTTTTATGGTTCTCTATCAGCAGAAATTGCTTTTCAGATTCGTTGCTGGAGTTATAAATCGCGAGAGAGTACCAGCGTTCGAGAGGATGCTATGGCGAATATCACGTGGAAATGTGTTCCTTCGTCAGGCAGAGTTGGATAAGCCTTTGGAGGACCCAGCTACCGTTAGTTTCCAACTTTTTCTCCTCCCTCTTTTAAACGCTTCAACAGAAAAGCAATTTTGCCTACCTATTACAAAGCAAAACCTGTTAAACCTACCACACAGGTGTCAGGCTTGATAATCTTGTTCAATCTCGCCAAAATGATGTGGCTGTTCTTTGTTCTAGCGCAACAAGTTTTAGCAAATTATATTCATAGAGATCTTCTGATTTTTTCATTCATTGTTTGTATGATTTTAGGGTAACCAAATGTATAAAACGGCCTTCGTAGCCTTTTTCCAAGGAGAACAGCTGAAGAGTCGTATAAAGAAAGTTTGCGCAGGATTCCACGCCTCGCTTTATCCTTGTCCAAACAGCCATGCCGAGCGTGAAGAAATGGTGAAGGGCGTTCGAGCCAGATTAGAAGATTTGAACTTGGTAAGGCTATGGATGATTGGAAGACAAGGAAGGAAATGGAATTTAACGATTCTGTTAGCTTCAGAACTTTCAGTATTATAATATCGATCAATCTCTGTTATCAGGTTTTAAATCAGACACAAGATCATCGACAAAGAGTTTTGCACAATGTGGCCAAGGAATTGCCCAATTGGACCATAATGGTTCGAAAAATGAAGGCAATCTACCATACCATGAATCTCTTCAACATGGATGTTTCTAAAAAGTGCCTTATTGGAGAGTGTTGGGTGCCAATCGCTGATCTTACCGTGGTTCAGAATTGTCTTTCCGAAGGATCGGTAGGTTGCTCTATTATTAACGATTTATTATTTTTAGTATTAAAAATTGATAAAGCCTCTTGCGAATTTACACATGGTCATAACAAAGGTTTGTCCTTTTCAGCGCCAGTGCGGTGGTTCGATACCTTCGTTCCTAAATGTCATTCATACCGACGAGGATCCTCCAACATTTAACAGGACTAATAAGTTCACAAAAGGTTTCCAGAATTTGATCGATGCATACGGAGTGGCTTCTTATCGCGAAGCAAATCCTGCACTTTACACTATTATCACTTTCCCATTCCTCTTTGCTATTATGTTTGGCGACGCAGGCCACGGTAAAGACCCATCTATCTTTGATAAATATAATTTTTCTAACGAGATAATATTATTTTTCTATTTATTTGTAGGTATAATTATGACACTCTTTGCTATGTTTATGGTGCTTCGGGAGAAACAGCTTTCGGCGAAAAAGATTGATAATGAAATTTGGAATATATTTTTCGGCGGACGTTATATTATACTTCTCATGGGCTTTTTCTCCATGTACACTGGTATCATTTATAATGACTTCTTTTCCAAGCCAATAAACGTTTTTGGTTCTAGTTGGCGTGTCAATTATAACAAGTCAACTATCGCCACAAACGACGTACTTCAATTGGATCCTGCAAAGGAATTTTACACCCAGACTCCCTATCCAATGGGTTTGGATCCAGTCTGGATGATTTCAACTAATAAAATTATTTTCTTAAATTCCTACAAGATGAAACTCTCCATTATTTTTGGCGTTATCCATATGATATTTGGCGTGTGCATGAGCGTCACTAATTATGTGTACGACTTCGTATAAAATTGTACCAAATCTTTCCTGAAATTGAATACGATGTTAAACCGATCTATTTACTTTTAGGCACTTTAAGAAATATTCAAGCTTATTTCTTGAATTTTTGCCACAATTGATTTTCCTTGTCGTACTATTTTTCTACATGGTATTACTGATGTTCATCAAGTGGATAAAATATGATGCGCACGATAAGGGTAAGTATAATATTTTTCTCTTTATAAAATTGATATGTAAAAATCTTTGGTTTAATATTAAATTATTATTGCAGTATTTGAAACCTCGCCAACCTGTGCACCATCTGTTTTAATCACGTTTATCAATATGATGCTTTTTAACAAACATGCTGATATGCCTGATAAATGCTCCGAATACATGTTCACCGGTCAGCGGGAGCTTCAGCAATCTTTTCTTTATATTGCCTTGGTGTGCATACCAATTATGCTCTTTGGTAAACCAATAGCCTTCTTATTCAAGAAGAAATCACCGGGAAAAATTTATGTAAGTATACGAAGGTTCGGAAAATCAAACACTATGACAATAAATAAATATATTAGGGAAAGCATTTTCGCTTTATTACTATAAATCATCAGTTACGCTCACTGTACGCAAGCAGTTGTAGTTTAAATTTGAAACACAATAATTCAGGATATATTAATGAATCTTCCGTGTTCCCTGTGTAGCATAACATGCATAATTCTAGTTGATTATGAAACGAGTAATTGAGCATATTAGTATGCTAATAGTGTGTTTTAATTCAATTTATCTATTGATCTCAACACACACTCTGTTTTATGGGATTCACTCAACACAATTGAAAGTATCGATCGTCCAAATATATGCGTACAGTGTGAGTCACCACACACGTATGACTCATGTCAGTCATTTTATTTTACTTAACATTACAATAATAAGAATTGAAATTTTGACAATGTAATTATATACGAGTAGCAACAATTACTATAAACATATGCAAAAGATTGCTCTTTCCTAATACCGTTCACATTCATTAGCATTGACAACACATCACTTCAGTAAAGACATATTTAGGAATGGATACTCGGAGTATCTGTTCTTATAAGCTTGTAACGCAGCATAATGAGAAAAGGTATAAAACAATGTTTATTGGGGGTTGTTTAAGTAGGGATATCGGCATAAACAAATAGCCTTGCAGGTACAGTCCTACGATACCGTATCGATACCTTTGCTTGCGCAGAGCAATGGAACGCCGCCCCAAGATATCGAATTGCAGTCTGAGGGTTTCCAGAATGCACCGCCCAAGAACGAAGGAGCAGCAGCAGTGACAAGCCCTGCCCAGGCATCGCACGAAGAAGAAGAAGCTTTTGGCGAGGTGATGATTCACCAAGCCATTCACACCATCGAGTACGTCCTTTCGACTGTTTCGCACACAGCCTCGTACCTTCGACTTTGGGCCTTGTCCTTGGCCCATGGACAACTGTCCGAAGTACTCTGGCAGATGGTCCTGAGAAAGGGTCTCGGTGCTGAGGATGGCAACTACTATGGCAGCCTGATGCTTTTCCTCACTTTCGGAGCCTGGGCCTTTTTCACCATAGCCATTTTGGTCATGATGGAGGGCCTTTCAGCTTTTCTTCACACTCTTCGACTCCATTGGTACGTTAATTACACGCTTCTCATTAATATTACTTCAAAACTTACAGTTTGCCTTTCATTAATAACATTTGTATCTTTCTCAGGGTGGAATTTATGAGCAAGTTCTATGTAGGGCAAGGTTACCCTTTCCAACCTTTCTGCTTCAAGGCAATAATGGATTCCGAGGCACTTGGTGCCGACGAATGAATCTATCATCTCCGTGGCCAGCAATAATTCTAATATTAATAATAACTTTGCGATGCCTCGAAGGGGCTGTTTACACTACTTGTTATTGAGAATGATTTTGCTAAATGCCTGATAGAAATAAGAGAATAAATATGTTGCGAATATATTTTTACTTCACGGTGTGCCTTAGTTGCGCTCTTACGAGGTGCGTTTGAAATTTTAGTCAGCTTATATAAGATTTAATCTGCGACGAACATATCTCGTAAAAAATGTCAATTGAACAATTTTTGAAGCATTTCCTTCACTTAACAGGTTTATTACATAATTTATAAAATTGCTTATCATGCTCGTCGTGTCTGTTACCAGCTTTTATCAAATTGAGAACTTTGTCACTCCGCTTTGACAGAGGTACAAAAACGTATAGATATAACGTTTTCAGAATTTATAATAATTTTATTGATAAGGAAACTTTACATCCTACCAATTACTTTCGAAATTGTAACAAATGCCAGGCTTTATTTTCTATTAGAAATTTAAGAAGTATGTATGAAAGAAGCAGAGATGCTATAGTATTTTTACATTGAAAGTTGCGCATAATAAACGTTACGTTACACTTGAAACAGTGTTAAATCCACTATTAAGATTGTGGTTAAAAATGTATTAGTTTCAAGTAAGTAGCGTGTATATTACCGTTACATAAAAAAATGTTAAGAAAGAAAAAAAAACTTAAACAATACGAAGCTTCTGCTTCATTGTTGTGCCTTTGCGAATTTCTGTATCGATTAAGCAAAGTATTCAAGCGATACAGAGAAATATCTTGGTGGATTAGACGGTCTTGTCACAAGTGCTCCGTAGATAATTAAAGTGATTAAGAAATGTGATTTTATTAAAGATGGCTACGATATTGAAGCAACGATAACCGGAAGTCTACCAAAATTAATCAAACGAGCTATAACCGAGCTGCTTTATAGCGCACATTCTATTCATTCCATTAATTACATAATAGAATGGTCGACCTATCGCTGGTATTCATTGTTATAGATTCAACTATTTTATTAAGATAAAAAACGTATGAGAGAAAAACGCAGTAATAATTGCTAATGGATGGGTATTTTCTGCATTACTGAAGTACAAATTATTTTCAGAAATCAAATACACAAACATCCTCTTATATATGTATATATTTTAACATTGAAATAAAATGGCTCTAATGGCATTCTTGTCTTTAATTGTATTTGAATTAGAAACCTTGTTTTATTCTTTCTTAATGTATGTACAATAGAACACTGGGTATAACGTTACAACGTAAATTCTATTGGGCTTTGTGCTCTTTGGATTTATTTAGTAACGGTTGGAAGAGGAGCCCGACTAGTCATCGCATCGTTTTTGTCTCGCATCACTCTCATCCTCATCCCCAATTGTCGAATTCACCCCTTATCGGCATTTTGTCGCATTTGCTCCGGCCTCGCGTGCACGAAGGGAGCCTAATGAAACGTCGTAAGCCTGACCCCCTACGTCTCGCTATGGCTCGTTTGGACATCGCGTAATCAGAGGTCTTTTTGCAGACCCCCTTCTATCATAGTGATTTATACTTAAGAGATTGCTTGTTCCTCTTGCTTAATTCAAGTCAGCTCTTTCTCATATTAAAATCACGTTAAATCAATGTATTCATTTACCAAAAGTTGGCAGCTTCTCTCTGTCTATAATCCTCAATCTACAAATTTTAATATTACTTTCATCACTAATTCAAAACAAGAGTGTAGTATTACAGTTGTAATCGCCTATATTATTATAATCATTACCCATTATGTTTTCACAACAAACCTTATCTGCTTAATTGAAAAACATTATCTTTCGGTCACCTTTAGTTAGACTACTTAGAAACTTTACTACTTAAGCGAGTCGCTGCTATTTTGTTGTTAATCCCTTGCAAGCTGCGAAAGAGGCATTTATACGTAGACGATGCAATGTGATCGTAGTGATCGTAGGAATACAAAGCGATAGGAGAAACTTTTCGGAATGTTTATTTTATCCCACAGCACATAGTCCTATAATTTATAACTTAAACAAAAATGTGTATATTATACACAGAATATTATCACATCCCTAGAATAAAATATCGTTCGCTGGAGAAAGTTTCTCGATTTTGCTCTCTCATCGCAGCCCTTTTCACGAAGGATTTTGGGGGATTTCACGGAGGCAGTAGTATTATTTTATGCGCGATGGCTCGCTGATAGATTTTAAGCTGATATTCGGAATCCTTTTGAAGAGGATTGCGAATGCAGAGGGGGCAACGTCAGTTCGGAAAGGATAAGTAGAAAAAACCGAGTGGATCGTGCCAAGTTGGGGTGGAAGTGAGTTGGCCGTAGTTTTGTTTACGTCTGGCTGGGAGAAATTTTGGCGCGGTTCTTTCTCTCCGCTCAGTCTGCTCTGACGGAGAGCGATATCCTGTGGAAGGAGAAGAAAGAGGAGAGGAGACTCGCGAGAGGCTTGACTGCTTTCGTTTGGTTTCATTGTGTGTGAACCTATGGGTGTGCGCGCGCGCAGCGGTGTTTTCATCGGGCAAACCAACCGGCGGGTGTTGGATTTGAGTTCAGTGAAGTTCAGTCAGTGTCGCGCGCCTCTCGGGATAGCGCGATTTGCGGTTTATCCTTTTTCATCATTTCTATCACACACGCATGGCCCGGCCAAGAAAATTTTAGCACAGGTAATTAAGGAATATTTGTATTCGTTATTAAAATTATTTACTTTGTACGACGCCTTCAATTTGAATGTACCATCAGCATCACAATCGTAGTTCTTGATAGAATTTATGTTCAAGGATCGTGAAAATAGCGAAAGCTTAATTTTGGCAAATGAAATATCCATGATTGATTTTCTTACTCGTGACACTCGATCTTATGGATGTCTTTGAAGTATCCTCGTAAAAATCATATCAGACTGTTTTGTTAATGGAATTTTTCAGCATTGGTAAATGAATATTGGAATGGTAAAATTTTCTGTGATTTGGTTAATAGGTGTGTTGTGTTTATCAGGAGAATCCGTTATTGCTGTGATGATAGTGTAAGCTATGTCGCAAATTCCTTTTGATTGTGGGAGCTGGTTAAGCGATGTTGTTGGGAGAGATGCAAGATAGTATGTATTATTTGATTATGTGATAGGATCTTCCTGTGAAAATTCAACGTCCGTTACTGTGATACATTGCGACTTTCTTTCGGATGATATTCGTCGAAAGAGGGATGCTTCGAATTCCTCCCAACTCGTCTGATTTTCCGCACAATGATTAGTCTTGGAATTTAAATTACTGCGCGATAAATGTTGATTGCTCCACGTACCAAAGAACTTTATATCCCGCAGATTTTTTCAAATTCAATTACGAGTCGTAATGTTTAAGAGGGTTTAAATACCAGCAAGAAACGATGCTTAAATTTTGTTTATTTGTTTGGAAATGTTATTCATAAAAAATTCGTAATCGGTTAATAAATATTTTTGTTCTGTGTGATATATCAGTCGGAACAATATACTTTAGTTTGTAGAATTCCCGTGGAAAGACATTCGAGTGGATGTTTCAGTTTTAGGAGATGGTAAATTCTCGTTAATTCTAGCAATTTATGAAATTGCACGATGTCTTGCGTACCCGCTTTTCGCATCCTTAATAAAGATTGGTCACATTCGCAGAATGAGTTCAACAAGCGAAAATTCGTTGCACGAGAATAAAAGTAAATCTGAAAAAACTTTAGATGGATATTTATTATTCATGAAACAAATTAATTTTAATTATGATATAATTGGATTGAATAAAATGTAGCTTCAGAAATTTTGGGAGTATCGTAAGAAATATTTTTAGTTAATTATAATGGTGGGGGGGGGGGGCTGAAAATTCTACTCATGGGAAACCGTACCAGGTGTGCCTAGACACTCTTTTATCTAAAGGGCGTAGGTTTATATCTGATTACATTCTCACCTAAGGGGTACCCCTATAATAAATAAATTCTTACAATAATGTCAGTATACACGAGCATTATCGTCCAACAACAGCGAAGCGGTTTGGTCTTGCTATATTCTCAGTCAAGCGTGAATACACAACAGCTGTTTAATTGCAGTCCTCGATTCTGAACATTCTTCCCTAATATTGCCGCTCCTCCCACTTTGAACATCAACTAGAAAGGAGGCCAACTTGTTTCGTAGTTATCATCAATTATCGTAGACTCTCCGATAGGAATTTATACGGGATTTTGAAGTTTACATTTGCACCTATCGCTAGCTCTATAAATTTCTTTGCAGCATGTTGCAATAAATATAAATAAAATGAGTGTATCAAAAAATAAGGTCACGTATAATATAGATGGGTATTATTTTTCTTAAAAATTAATAATTAATATGTAACTAAAGTAATCGTATTCAACAGTTATGGTGCAAAATATATTCAATCGGTAATAGTTACGTCATATTAAGGACTCGTAAGCTTATACGTGTTAATCCAGTTTAATTATACAATCTTCAGGGTTTCGCTCCACATAAATTTTAACTTAATTTTATAATAATGCGCAGTTTTTATTTTTCCATTTCATCAATGAGTCAAAATAAGTGAGAAACAGGTTTCTAGCAGTAGTTTATTTTCGTTTATCTTATACGCTATCTACTATGGTATAGGAATAAATTAACTCTGTTCCCTGTCTGACGACGACCTTTTGTGTTATTAGTACGAATATTTTAACGTCATAGGAAACTCGTTTGAGCGATAGAAAACTACGTTTATTTTACGATTTGTTAGGAGTTTAACAGCTGTAAGTTAAAGTATTTTACCGTGACATTTTTCAGCAAATGCCACAGACATATCCAGGCACTATTGTTGGGTTTAGAGTGTTCGAAATTGATAATCGTACCAAAGTTTATCACTTCAGAGAAAGTTTGCGCTACCGTCTGAATTTTATTGCGCGACAATAATGCGAGAAATAATGTTTCTTCTACATTTGACAGGGTATGAATATACTGTTGGATTGTAATTAAGCAAAGAATTTGTTGAAGTCGAAGGTATGTATTGAATCAATAAAATGTTAAGAAATAAATTTCTTGTTGGAACAAACTGATTGAAGGCTATTCCGTCTATTCGCAATGATATAAAAATCGCTTTGGTGTAACGATCGAATTCTTTTTGAAACTTAATAATTGGAAAATCGTCGGTGGGTCAACACGAATAAGTTTCTCCATTAGCGATGAAAGAGAAGTCATTGACCTAAATCACACATTTGGGGGATGAGCGAGAATGCGCTTGGAATTGCATCTGGGTGATTAAGGTCATACGTGCACTTTATAGTACCTCTGTATCCCTCTCTGCAGCAGTCTGTATACCTGTTAACCCTTAAACTTAGTCTGATGAGACTCTTCTTGCACGATAGTGCCATCATACCCAGTTCTCTCCTGATACGTTCTTTTACTAGATTACACCTCCCTTAATAAGTTTCCTTGCTGGCTCAGCAACTAAATTAAAACGCTCAGCTTCAAATGAGCTATCAGCGAACTCTTCCTTGCTTAATCAATCGGGGCCACGAGCAACTTTTTCAAATCTTGTTTAATTATTTAAGTTTTAATCTCGGTGCAACCTTTATTCTTCTCCAATCAATATAAAATTACAACTATCTGCATAATTTCAGTTTGAACGTTTCTTCCTGACAGCTGCCATAAGAATTCAACGATTATTGTAAAGCAGGACTTCTACTGTAGAGAATTAATTACAAAGTTTTTTCTTCAGCAATATTTTCAGCTTGGTCAGGTTAGAAGAATCACGATCGTATAAAGCTACGTTAGATCGTATTAGTCTAAAACAATAAATTGTATATAAAGTAGAATATTTTAATTTTATTGTCATTAATTCTATTATAATACATTAAAGTGGGAACAGTATATAAGACTATATAGCAAACAATTGATACATTTCACAAGAAAGTTTGGAATGTTTCTTTATATCAGCTTAAATATTTTTTAAATATATTTCTACTTCTTATATTTACATCTGTAAAATAGTTTAGTACTGCAACTCTGCATTCGGTCTTAGCATGTATAAAGGAAATTTGGTCATTAACTGGTAATTCGTGTACGTTTCTTTGGAATAATAATTCTAACACTTGGTAACACAAATTTTACCATTTGATACAGTAAAAATAAAAATATATAGGTATTATCTAGCTATTTTATATCTCTTAATACGATAATCACTATAATGGTTAATTAATTGTTAAGAAATCTCCTTAAGTATTGGTCCGTGTTTTATCGTAATTTTAAACTTGATAACTTATACTAGATCCTTGGTTAAAAAGGCATTATTGGCAGTGTATAAATATGTTTAAAAATTCTTTAAAATTTATCACTAGAATCTAATAATAATAGCTTTCTCGGAGTGTCTTAATCACAAATTCTATATCCTTTAAAAGAATAATATGGAAGATATTATTTGCGGAATCTGCTTTGTTATAAAGGATATCCTTAAAGATATTTCATTTATCTGTTTCTTTGCTCAGAAGACTAAGAGCTTCAGAAATTTTATTAAAACTCGGCTTCTTGCCGGCACAAAGTTCAGTAAACTGAATTTACACATTTCTCCAGCCCTATACAGGTACTCGGGTTGGCGTTACACCTCCAACTTCCTTGTTTGCTCTAGTTTGTGATTTGTGAAGCGTAACTACATTTCATGTCAGTTTCTTGCCACTGAATTAATCATCTCATTTTTCGTGACGTTGAGACTATGATCAATCCATCTATTTCAATCATCAGTTACTTTAATTTTTTCTTTATCATCTCTCTCCTTATCCTTATCTGATACCTGCTCCAAGTTAACTTCCACAGCAGTGTCAACCAAATACTTATTTTTACCACAGCATGTGGTGAAACAAGTGTCCCCTTTGCCAAAGTTTTCTCCATCCTCGATGGACTCTGGCATAGGTTGGTTAACAGTTTCGGGCAGGTAAAGGGCGAGAAATCCAGAAATCAGTGCAATGAAACCAAAGATAGTTGCTGGAACTTTGGGATTCAGTGAGTCTAACAGCATGATCAGAGGAGTTAGGGCCCCACTGAGACGGGCGCACATAGAACCAACTCCCAGAGCGGTGTTCCTTACCACCGTTGGGAACAGTTCTGCGGTGTAGTTGTAAATAACAGCAAAAGAACCAGCAATACATGCTTTTCCAAGTAGAACTACACCAACTATCACCGATCCTGCCGTCGAACTATTGCCAGGAATCAAAGACGCAATGATACAGCAGATACCACCAATCAACATGAACGAACTGACGAGACACCTGCGACCAGTGCGGTCCATAATGAAGCACATCAAGATGTAAGTGGGCAATTCGACCAATCCACTGAGGAACATCATGAGGAATGGATTCCCAACCAGATTACCCGTATTCAACGATAGCCCATAGTACACGATTGAATTGGCGAACCAATTGAGACATACATTGAGGGTTTTCTTCCTAAGATTAGGTGTCCTTAACATATCTAAAGCGCCATGACTTTCCGGCTCGTCGGAAGCTTGTCGAATATTTGCACGTGATATGAATTTCGCTGATTCTATCTCAACATCACTGCCATTCATTTTCAGTCCTTTCTGTATAATCTCCAAAGCCTCTTTGATCCTCCCTTGAGCCCACAGCCATCTTGGTGATTCATCCATCAGCCACCAGTGTCCAATCAGTATTATACTGTGCATTCCATATGTAATCTAAAAAATGTTACAAAATGACTTTAGGAGTTTTTGTAGATTGGTTTTTAGACGAAATTATACTGACCTGCAACCAAAAACGATCCTTGATAAGAGCACCCCAGACAGCTACTAACATAAAGCCTGTGGCAAAGGCTAGCTGGAACATTACTCCACAAACAGTCCTTTTAGTGGAGCCTACAAGCTCCATCGTCAGTACAAATCCTGTTATGTATGCACCAGCTGAACCAAAGATTCCATAAAGGAATCTTATGACTATAAAACTGTAATATTCCGTGATCAGGGCAACGCCAACCCCGAGAACCAATTGGGCAACAGCTGATATGTAAAAGATGATTTTCCTCCCATACCTGTAGATTGTAAAAGAAATAGTATTTCATCAAAAGCTACTTTTATTTGAAATTTTCATTTATATTTAGTATATATATTTTGTACTTTCAAAACTTTTGTTGTTTTTTATACAACCAGAATAGAAATTCATTTCTTAAATTCTAAAAAAATAAACGTGTAGCAATCAAAATCGATTAGTCAATCTATACTCTGTATAACTATATTTATTGTGAAATTAGAAGGGATTAGGAAAAATTTGTCTATCGAAGGTTGAATATGCAAAACAAGATTTGAAGTTAATATATTTTCGTATATAACACGAGTAGACCTTTTGATAGACGATCATACGTTACTAAAAATTCCATACCTATCGGCCATGCTACCCAGTGTTACGGCACCGAAAAAGACACCAAACATGTAGGACGATTGGGCAACGGCGCCCATCCATCGTTGGGAACAGACGAAATTCCATTCCATACCTCGTGAAGATTGGAAATAGGTGGTATCATAGTTCCATGCTTCGCATTTCTGTGTTTCATTGTTCTGGTCGAGATAACTGCAGGAGTCAATAGTCCTGAAGGCGTTTTGAAGGTGTGACGATCCATTCCAAGCTATGCTGGTTTCATTGTAAGAGTCAATCGGAAAACTGGGAGTGGTGGTTTGGGAATCCGGAAGGATACATTGATGTGGGGGGACTGCAGCTACTGTCAATAACGTCAACATGTGCAAACCAGCTGTTAAAGCTCCTAGAATATGCAGTGAGAATTGCCACGCTTGATATTTTCCAAATTCACCCAAGTGTCCGATGACCTCTTCCAAATCACTATCGACGCTGGCCATGGTGGATAAATTCACTTAGCTAATACACTCACGTCCAATCAAAATACCCTTTAACTTTTACCAATCCGAACGATCCAAGACTTTCAACAGCACTAAGGATAATAATGGAAAGTTCCAAGCACACGCAAATGCGTTCTTGAAATAGATATTAATAAGGTGTGGAGGGGCTAAACATAAGTCTCTCTTGATGGCGAACAAAAAACGATTCCGTTTCTTACTGTTGATCTTTAATGCAAAACAGGCTTCGGTCTTTAAAGATTATGCAACGATAAATATGTATGTACATGTAATAGAGACACGAGGTGCGATTTTCACTAATGGTCCTTGAAGGTTTATTAAACGTTCTTAATGGACTGAAACGTCTTGATTGATGACAGTTGTATCTTAGTAATTTAAAGGTAGAGCGTTGTTAATTTCGATACAGTTATTGTGTCTTCGATGTAGTAAGTACAGATTTGAAATTCAAGTTACACATTTTGGCCTGTGATTGGGAAAATTTCTTTTCTTCCTCTCGTCACTCATTAAGAATATATCGCAAGCGAGTTCACAACTTCCGTTTCGCGAGGTCTCTGTTTAAACTGACCAGTCCGTTTCGTCTTGATCAGAGTGTGCTCGAAGTTTACGCTGTTATTAGCTAGATTCTCCCCAAATGGTCACATTTCCTATTTGAAAAAGAAGGCGTGGGTCGTTTTCTTCCTAACGTAACGTTGTCCTTCCCCTGTGGGTTTTACACACGATTTCCCTCTCTCTCCTTCCTTTGGTATTACTCAACAACGATTAGTGCAATTCCGAATTCGGATCAGGTTCTAATAAAGGCACCTGCAATCAAAGACACTTTTGTAGAAAAGAACTGTATAATTGAATGCTCAAGTATCGATCGAGTCTTTGGATAAAACAGAGATTAAATTGTTTTTTTGGATGTTCTTAGATCTTTTTGATTACTGTGTGTTATTTTATATCTATAAGATAGTTCTCGCATTTTTTAGGCTATCGTGCATCCTTATCGCGTTAAAGTGAATTCTATTGAGCAAAATTGAACGATCGACGAGAAAATATTTGCATATAGGCTACATGCTAATTCTTTTCTTACATCGAATAAAGCTCCCATTGTTATGCAATATGTAAAACAGAGACTCCTTTATTGATGTATTTTTTTCTACATAATATTTAATTTATAAGGAATTATAATTTACTATATCGTCACTACCCAAATGAAGCTACAGAAAATTCTAACATTCATGCACTACATTATTAACGATCGAACGGTACTTTAATCTCAGTGACTAAATAATTAATGATCTTCTTCGTCAACGATCTGCTTTCTATTTTAGAGACTGATCATTTGAAAACAATGCATAATGATAAGAGAGTTGAATTAGCAACAACCGTCTGAGTGAAACTGTGCGAGTACTGTGATAATCGATTATTTAAATGTCGTCTGGAAAGGGGTCATCACATTTTATTTAACCTCAAGTATCATCAATAATCTGATGAGTAAACGTTCAGTTTCAAAAATAAAACTTTGTTGCAATTGATATGTAAGTGGAGTTTTCCTTTTTATACGGCACGTGCTTTGGGAGATAGTACCTCTTTGGTATCTGCTGCAATTTGTAGGCAATTGCGTAAGGTGTATTTTGTATAGCAACTTTTCACACCAGCGTTCCTATAAAAAAGTGAAAGTAGATGAAATCTAAACGTAACGATAGACCGGTGACACACGAGTTTTCTCGGTGGCAAGACAACCGAGTGATTAGTCTCGTTCTATTATCGCCCAATGTTCTCGGAGAAAATCAGTTACTTTCATCTAGTTAATGGACTTTTACAGTTTTCATCGAGAGGATATTTCCAATGCACGATACGACACACTGGTCTATGTGTGTAGTGCAGAGGAGCATTTTGTACGACGAAGCCCCACTAATAAATGCTTCATTGATCAATTAGCCCGGCTTTACTTCCCATGGCCATTCATTTGTGAAATTATTAAGCGTCGTCAAACAAATTTGTTAAACGTTTTGTTATTCGAACGTATTTGTATTTATCGACGTTACATAGGTCTGCATAATTTGTTTGCTTGATGAATTCTTTTTATAGTTCTATATCATCGAGGAATCCGAAGCTCAGCAAATTGGCCTGATTAATATAGTCTAATGATTACTTTACTTTGATTTATTTTTCAACTCTGTAGTGTTTAACTTTAACAATTTATTTTTTGTTAGGATCTATCTGCTATTTTCGATCATTGACAACTATTTCAATACATTTTCTTAGATACTGTAGCCAGCCTATATTTACCTTAGCATATTATCACAGAGATTTCTTTATCGAATCAAAAATGATTTATTATGCAAGCACTGAAGTCGATATACGGGTTTCAGTATTTAATTTAGCCAAAGATATTGACTTTGTACGTCATAGTGGGGTAATATATGGATCCATTGGTATTTCAGTAAATCGATATAATTTAAAATAGATGAAATTTATTTTTAAAATTCATTAAATATTTTTTCCAACTCATGCTTCTTACACTAGAATATAACACCGTAAATTTAATCGATTGCAAAAATTAAAGCGTTAAGCTAATTGCATAGAAATTGCTTGAATAATTAAAAGTACATTAGAAACGAATTATGAATAATGAAGGATGGATGACTATTTTCAAAAGAAGCATAATCCGCAGTGAACAATCATTCGAGCGATCATAAAATGTAGTTGCAGGATAAATACTGTTGGTCAGTCATGTGTTTATACTTGCTTATTGAAAGCGTGATGGCATTGAGCTAATAAGACAAAAAACGAAAAAAAAAAATAGGAAATTTTAACACAAATCATTAAACGATTAATATTTAATTAAAAGACACTTGAAAAACCATAAAACACAATATCATTTATCGAACTGTCAGTAGAGAAGTGAAAAACTTCAAAAACTTTTGAAGCAAGTTTCGAATAATTAATAATAGATGCTAAGTGTGACATTTGCCTTGAAGATTTTCTATTGCTTACCTCGTTTATACTGAATCGACGGAGAAGACACTAAGTTTTGTGGCTGCACAGGAGGATGGATCTTAACTGATCTACATATTCCTTAAGAGCACGATCTCAACTAGCAGCCAATGCCATTGAACTCAAACGTAGAACTGGAAGAAATGGCGGTACCACGCGTAACCGTTGGCTCCAAATAAATTATCTCGTGGTCGACTCGACGCCGCTGCGTTGCCTCACGCGCCAACGCATGGCATCGTACAGAATAGCGTGGTGCGGTGTGTATATTCTGTCAGAACTTTCAAGGGACCACTGCCTCCCATCGTTTATTTCAATCACTTTACGCTTCATTAATCCGCGCTAAAATCTCGCATGACGCTGACGCCGAAACTTATCTAAACTTTAATACCTCCATGCTTTTCTTATCAGTGGCTTGGATTGATAAAGCAACGACACCATTGCAGAAATAGATCTACCCCGTGACTCTAAATAGACTACGGAAGCTCTATGACCAAACCTGAGAAATTGCGAATGAACTACCCTCACTGCTCCCCAGTTCAATCAACTATTATAAATTGTACATAAAATAAACTTCGTACAAGGAAAAATGTTCTGTTTACAATAAATTTCATGAAAGTTCAGTGAACCGGTAAATTCGGAAGATTAATTTTTCAATGCCATTGAGGTCTACCGTTTTATTTCGTGATAACAGGAGAATTTGCGATAAACATAGTAGCTTTATTGAGTTAATATAATTTTTTATAAAACAATTATATTTTAGAATTTTGTTGATTTCAACATAGTATGTATTGCTTATGATTTTAGTAGTGTATCAGTTTGATTATATCAAACGAATCGGGTTGTACTTATCAAGGCCATTTAGCCAACTGGGTCTAAGTTTCAACACGCAGCCTTGACATTAGTGGGAAAGCGAAACGTGAGCACTGGAGAAATTCACGCGTCAACGCGTGTCCTTATCTTTGCGGCCAGTATGGTCAAAGAAGTAGCCTAGTAGCTTTCAGATAAGTCAACTTTATGGGGCCCCTCTTCCGTATATAGTCAACGCAAAAAATAAATTACACGAATTCTATTCTACTTTCATTTAACCAATTTAATTCTGATGTCCAATAATGGTAGCGTTCGAGTGAGATGCTGGTAAAAAAGTAATAAATAATTTACAATTTATAATTTCAACGTGTTCTCTTGTCAAAGGCAAAGATTGTTTGAATATTTTTGGTAGTGTAATTTAAATTATTCCACATATAATCCTTAAATAACTTGTCCAAATTATCGTAATGATTACGTATATATTCAAAGTAAAGTTACATTTGTGTAAATATTATAGAGGGAAAAATGATCGCTAATCATCGTATTATCTTAAAATACCTACGCGATTGCTATTTATTTTATATTCTTTGATAGAAGCCATTAATTAAGTGAGCATTCACTCACTCTGTAATGGATTCTCTTCAGCTATATAATATAATGAATTACGATAGAACGATTTATAATTACAGAAATGAATAAAAGTATTTGTGCAATGATTGATATTTTTAATGACAAGAAAGCGTATTATAGTTTTCCATATACTTCAATATAAGAACGTATAATGCAACGCTATATTAGAAGGAAACTCTGACACGAATGCGCTATTTATAAGAAAAGTTGACCTTAAAGGCGAGTCCAGACAGGCTGCGACACTTTAAGCTGTCCAAAATCGTTTCTATTCTCAACATTTCGACCCCAATAAATCGCAAATGTTTGGAAAATATATGAATGACCGATAAAAGATATTTTTGAAGACGTTATAATGCAGTTATGAAAGTATAAAAGTTGCAACATTTTTTGCGATAAAAATTGTTTAATCACTTGGGCTGAGATAATATTATTTGTACGATAAATAAGGACAATGCACCAGGTTTAATTTGCATATGTGTATTGTTGCTACACCCGATAACACGTTGGCATAACGCAATGATGTAATCTTGCATGTTTAAAAAGTACATTTAAACGCCTGACGCGTCGGTAAAGTCAACGGCAAACATTCTCAAGATACGCTCGCTGAATGCTATAAAGATGTCTTTAAAGCGGAATGATTATTACGTCGTTAGGGCCAGTAACTCAGCGAGTACCGTAACAAGAATTCTCCGTCCAATTCCACCAAATTTCTGAAAGGTGAATTTACCGTTAAAATAAATTAAGATTGTTTTTTTTATTCATTTTACAATTACCAGCCATTTAATTAACAGAGATTAACCCCACGTTTAATTAGCAAAATAATTATCCTTATAAAAGGTTGAAATGCTTGAGTCGAAGAAACGTAATTTTTACATGCTGCGAAGTGATAAAAATATAGGAATGTGATTATATTTATTTAAAAACCGTGTCAACTAAAACCAGAAGAAACTACGAGTTTCTTTTTTTAAATAAAGATGGAGGATTTTTCACGAAAGATTATCTCGCACGTTTATAATCTGGACGTTTAAGCAGAATACAATTGGAAATATTGGATTATTGACGGAATTACTGGTAAACGGTAATTCCGAACGAATGATCCAATATTCCTAAATGGATTTGACGGGACTCCGTGCGGCGTGTAAATTATTGAGTGCCCCAGTGTCATTCCGGCCAACTGTCAACCACGTGTACCTCGAGAACCGTGCTCAATTTGAAAAATGCACCACAAATGTGTGGATTATTACTACTACAAGCAGAATCGTGCTCCAGAGAGAAACATTTGAACGATTGGAACTATTGAATTTTTAATGAAATCACTGGCAAAAGCAGTATCCAACGAGTGATCAAGCATGTCTAAATGAATTTTAGAGATTCCATGGAAATTATCGTCCGTGCCAGTATCACTCTGGCCAACTGTCATCCATCCGTCACACTCGAGAACCGCGTGCTTGATATTTGGAGCAAAAAACTCGCTTGCGAAACAAAAAATGCCAGAATGGTACTCGCTCTACGATCAGTCCAACGCTACTTTTTACGAGAAATATTCTCGAGGAGAGAAAACCATATTTTTCCTGGAAATTTCTTGATCGCGTTATTCCCACGCTTGGAGCTCGCATTAGGTGTAACCTGATGGTTGGTGCGATTCGTTACTCGGAAATTCTTGGTGGAAAATAAGTTTCTTAAAACTTGGAAGAATAATACCGAGGGTGCTGATCCTTTACCGAATTCTAGACGAATGTTAGAATTAAAAATACTTACCTTGCCATGATTAACGAGGAATTGCTGGTGGTAATGGAGAAAAAAATGTAGTTCAAGTTCGCTGCTTCGAACGAAACCAAAGAAAAGCGCTGACTAAGTCACTTTTATTACTAGCCTATCGATGAACTTGAGCTTTCAGGCCTCTGGTGAACAAAACTAGTACTTCTTTCTCCATGAAAAAAATCCTAAGAGAGAGAAAGTACAATTTAAACTGTATTCTTTTCTGTAACAATATAGCTCCTCTCGATAAAAATTGAAATTACTTGAGAGAAAAAGAGAGAGTTTATAATATACTCCCATACTGAGAGGCTTCGAGTGAGTTGGCCCATTAAAAATTTGCCATTCTTCGATGGGGTTTGTTTGCATGGGAGTTTTAAAAACCTGCTTGTCCGGTTTGCTTAATATTATGCAAATTCCCTTTAATACGTTGGCAGGGAAGGGCAAGGCAAAGGTGCACGAGGAGAAGATAGGGGTAGGGGGAGTATGAGAAAGGAAGAGAGTGAGCAGATGGAAAGGAGGATCGGTTGAAGCTCGCAAAACTTCTCATATCTCTAAAAGCGCCAGGAGACAAATAAATTAAACGTGCCAGCTCCCCCGCGAAATTTATTTCATATCCTCACGTACTTTGCGCAAATAATGCATGGCTCGTTGTTTCAATAAATCATATGCCATCGGGTGTGTTTGAAATTATGTATTCGTGCGCGAAAATTGCTAAACGAATTCCAGCATTTATCATCAACGACAAGGAGCAATGCCCTGTGAAGAGTCAATACAAGATTAAGGAGGGGGGTAATAGGAGGGGGCCGAGAAAGGATGATAATCATTCTGGATTTCAATCGTGGCTGATGGATAAAAGCGACGAGGCATTACCGAAGCGCCTGATGAGAGAAAGTCGTGCTTTTCGATAATCCGATGATGATCGAGTTATCGCGAGTTATCGCGCAAGCCTCTGCCCCAACTAGTTATCCGATTATGCGATTTAGTTTACGAGCATACCTATTGCGAGGGAACAGAAAATACGACGGGATGGAACCCCAGCCACCAAGTGGATAATGATGGAACTAAATTCACGTTGCTTTACCATTTAGTTAACACTTGGTGCCATTTGCCTTCGCAGCGAAGAACTGACCTTACCTATTCTTGTTTTTCTTTATCCAAGCTAACTATATATATACACGTCAAACATTTCTACACTGAGAAAAATGTTTTCATCCAATTAACAGTTATTCGTGATATCAATAACTAAATTTATTGATATTATGAATAAATTGACAATCAATTATTTTTTCGTAATATTAATAAAATTAATTTATTAATATCACGAATAACTGTTAATTGGATGCAAATTAATGGGAAATTTTTCTCAGTGTAGGCTTTAATAATTTTTGCTTTATAACCTTAAATTCTTTATAGTCGGAGTTGGATCTTATTATAAAATTATATCAATTAAACTCTGTAAAAAGTATAGTATAAAATATCTTTGGTATTTCTGATCAAGTCTCTTGTAATTGGCGGGATTTTTGCATGAAATTCTCGATAATCAATCAGCGTGTAGTATGTAAATTCTTGCGGAGATTGGTTACGCAGTGAAGATTTATTGTATCGTCTGCAAGACCCAAATAGCTTAATTAAATGATTTAAAAGGTTGAGATTGCGCGAACTTCCTTGACAAGTTTATACATTGTTTACACTTGAGGCGTTTGTTATTCAGGAGCGAAGGAAGGAAATAACAAGATACTTTATCGGTCTTTTTATCGCGAGTAAATATAAAAAGAGCAAAGAGCTTGTTAGCAGTATTGGATGTAGCACGTTGGAAGATGTCCAGGTGGAGGAAGCCTTGAAAATTTTCTAACGGATGAAGCATCATTTCGTTTGCTTTTTCGTACGTGCGATGCTTTACTGTAATACCAAATTCCGGTGTTTTGTTCCGTAAGGCTACACCACAATGACGTAACTTTATCCGGTTCATCGCAGATGATGCCCGTCCACATCCTGCGGGATCGAATGTCGTCCTTATGGTTTTCCATTAGCCCCTATATCTAAATCTGGACTGGTATAGCACCAGCTTTCCAAACTCTCTCATTAATTGCTTCGAACATTTAAATGTACCGTCTCGTCAAATACTTGTTCAGTATTTTATTAAAAGAATTCTCACTTTCCAAATAAAACAAACAGGATTTTCATCGGATCTCTTTCTCAGAGTCCGCGAAATAAATTTCATTTTTATTTTGCTGACACTTTGACAGGAGTCGTTGTGGTAATTATGCTTAACGCTCCAAGGGAAATACATTTAATTATTTGTTTCCATTTATATTTATGACACGTGTAACATTGAAAAATGTGAAACTGGTGTGCTTTGAGCAGGAAATAATTATTTGGAGTTTGTGTAGAGTATTGTTGAGAGTGAGAAAAACTAGTAATGTACTAAAATGTGATAAGGTTTAAAGAAATGGCTACTGAGTAGAGAATTACAGATTGGCAGAGTGAATAGCTGGCGTCCCGAGCTTGATGAGTCGTATTATCACGACCACCATGAGTGGCAAGGACGATTTCAATCAATTACAGGAACACGTGCTAAGCCTGAATCAATTATCTGTCACCTACCTAGTAATTTATAGGATTATTAAACTCTCGCTATCCTGATTTCAACCCTGTGATACCTACACTTTGGTACAATATATTAGAGCCCGTCTCCTGATAAATATACATTACTTTCTTTTTTAATTTTACGTGATTACTACAATATTTTATCATTAAAAAATATTAATTAAAGTTATGATGCAATCCAAAGCACCTAAATATTTAGTTGTTACCCTTTAATAATAACTTTGCGGTTCAGTGTTAAATTTACATGACTTTGATAAAGCGAGGGATATTAAAATTGTGTTTAATGTATAGAACAGTTTTTCTTTAATTAACATCAACTGGTCAAAATTGAATTTATTACGTCCATAGTATAACATAACCCTATTATGTTTCTTTAAAAATGCTTGTCAGTATTTATAGAGACGGTAATATTAATGATAAGGGAGGAGAGACGATAATTCATGCTCGCTTATATTTATTGGATGCTTTAACATTTTTTCGATTACGACAGTTGTTCTTAGATACCGATGACTCATTGGATGATTCTGATAATTCTTCGGGTATGCATACTCATACCCCAATCATTTCCTCCGAGAAAATGTTGTTAACATGATGCAGATGTTTCTGATTATTCAGATGATCAGCTTCCTGTCCACGATTCAAATGATCATTTCAAAAAAGAGAATTCTCCTATCAAAGTTTCCAGAAAATGTTAAATCTGAAAGAGGTTGCTGATTCATTAACATTTTCCAATGACAAGTAGACATTATTTTTGACACGAGTACGTGACAGTTCATTGACAGGAAATACGTATAAATATATGTTTATACATCAATGCAAGAGTAACACGTGACAGTGTGATGTTGAGGGTACCATTGCTGAGGGAGGAAGTTAAATGTCACGTTCATAATGCGATAGTGATCGAAGGGACACTTTGATAAAATCACAAATGTACCATATTGGTGAAAGATAAACAAATATTCCAAAATATTAAAAATTAATAATAACTGAATTACATATACCTATAAAATTACAGAATCAATGAATAAATCATAACCTACTAACAAAACACATAATCACACATACGAATATTTATCATTACTTCTGTTTGAATGATAAGTAATTTAAAAATAGCGATGATTGAAAAAAATTGAATGAAGATCCAGAAATATGATATTGTATAAGAATAAGTTAGAAAGAGTGTCAGGATTATGATGTGTGTCATTAATAAAAATACAAAGACGACTGATTATGAAAGTTACGTGGATGCTGGAAGGTGCGGGGAGGGATGGGACGAGGATACGTGAGTGGCGCGTGGATTTGAACGGAAGTTTATCGTAGGGATTCTTAAGGGCCCGCGAGCATGTATGAGTGTGTGTCTGGAAACTTGGAAGGATGGTGGGAAGCGTGGAGAGGGTGGGTAAGGAAGGTAAGAGGAAGGATGGCGAAAAGATGCAAAAGGAGAGAATAGAGGAAGAGGCGAAACCGAGCCGGATCTCTTAACTCGTTTCTTCGCAGTAGCGCACGAACCATCGAGCCGAGTGGAAGTATCTCCTCTCGTTTTATCGATGCTGCTAATTTTGCTGCTCGATCGCTACTCGATGCAACTGCACTTGCCTACCTACACCTAAACACGCGAGTGACTTTAAAATATTCCAAGTTCAGTGCAACGTTACATCGTGAGTCATTTCTATCTCACTTGTATCACCTATACCTCTCTCTGTCTCAATTTGATCTCACATGCTGCACACGCTCTCATCCTCCTATTCCAATTATTCATATCTTACGTGAGATTATTACAGACTCCCAATCTCCAACCAAAGCAATTCCACTAAAAAAATTACCATTCTCCCGTCTGCCATTTTAAATTCTCACCATAAATCAGTGCTTTGCAATTTTATTTGCCAATTTTCGCAATGAAATATAATTGTTCGTAATTATTCTTCGGTGATAATGTTTCACTTAAAAATCTTTAAGGTCAACGATTCTCACCCATTGCTATATCGACCAGACAATTACTTTTTGTGCACGCGCTGATTTGTCCCTCTTTTCTTAGAAAATCCAAGATGGCACATGAATTGTTAAAGTACAAACACAAACGTTTGTCTCTGAATTATTACCGAAAAACAATGGCAACGTTATTTTCTCGCGGTTTTGCGGTTTCACTCGTAAATGGCGCGAAGGAATAGGAATACCAAGGTTGTTTGAAAATGATCAGCGGAGAATAGTAAAAACAGCTGTCTTGTAGCAGATCTGTTTAATTGTTTCGGTGAATGATTGTTTCAAGAAAGTATACGATGAGTGGTCGTGGGTATATTAACGAGAGGCGTACAATCAGGCATAAATCATAGTTGGATCCAAAGTGGAAAATGATTGTGGAAAAATATGATTTTACTGCGTCATTGGAGAGAGGAGAAAATTGGATAGAAAGAGGCGAGTTTTTACGAGAATGGGACATGCTTAATTTGTTGCCAATACAGAAAACGAAAAGTATAGGAAAGAGTGCATGGAACCTTTCTAATCGATCACCAGTGTGTTTCCTTGACACGTTGCTTGTGGACGTGAAATCACTTTTAATGATTGGTTACCTTAGCCTTATTTGCAAGACGCGAGAGTGGTATGTTAGGGTCAATGATCTGACGATGATGAATTTTATGGCAGCAAAGAATCGACGAATAATTACATTTGCATTTAAATCACCGTTGGAGGTATTCCAACGGGCTTTTCTTCTCCCTCGAAGGATTTTCAAGAAAATTCGATGAGAGAGAATTCAATGGATTTAATAGTACTTTGATTTCAGCTGTACGCATGATATGACCCAATCGCGCGAGGTATTGGCAATGATGGATGCCCACACAACAACATTTGGAAGGAAGAATGGCTGCACGATCTCTCGATGCGGGGCCTTTCTTCTCTCGGTCTTTTTTCTCGTCTGCTTGGTAGCAACCGGCTTCCTGGTCTACCACTTCGCACCGTGTCTCGATGAAAATCCAAGAAAATCCTGCATCGACACAACCAGTGATTCCGTTATAAGCACGGCCAAAGCCTTCTCCACTTCATCCATCAAGAAAAAAACTGAGAATCTCAGACTACCAAGATCCGTATTACCAGATCTCTACGAAGTCAAACTGATACCATTCATATGGGAAGGCAACTTCACTTTCAATGGCGAGGTAAGTCCTTTCTTACCCAGTTTAGCTCAATATCAGCCTGTCTGTATATATATATATATACACGAGTAAAGCGAAGAATTGACTGAATGAGTTTTAACAGCTCGTTCATTTTGTCAGTGTAATTATAAAAAGAAAATAATTACATAAACGAAAAGTAAATAATTAATATTCTCGTTGTTATTCAGGTGAAGATTATAGTGAACGTTACGGAGGATACGAAAAATGTGACTTTGCACGCCGTGGACATGAAGATCGATGAGGGGTTCACGAGTATTAGAGAATATTCGAAGATGAGCAACAGGACAAGGCCAATCGAAATCTTGGAGCAGAGAAACGATACGGAGCGACAATTCCACGTGATCAATACGTCAGGTACCCTGAAGGCTGGCAAGCAATACGTGGTGCATCTGAAATTCATCGGTTACCTCAACGATTACCTCGAAGGATTTTATAGAAGCTCTTACAAAGTGCGCAATCAGACGAGGTAAGACAAAGTTGATTTTTGTATTTCGCAGTGAACTATCACACTCTCGTTAATAAGGTAGTCGAGTCTTAAAATTGTCCAGTCATAAACAATCTTTTCCGCTAGACTTCCGGCCAGTCCTACTCGATGTACTTTGTGCCTACATCGGAACCGATTACATTGTTTTCCAACAGCTTAAAGGCTTAGACGTGCATTCTAGCTCCGTGCACACGTTGCGATCAGTCAGTATCTGCCATGCGAGCAACACTGGTCATTCTCCTCCGGCCAATCGCTTCGAGTCTCTGCCAAGCAACGTGAAAACTCGTCAAACGATAATAAAAAGTTTTTTCTTTAGCCCAGCTTGGGCTGTGACCTCTCTCAAAGAACGCCTGGCATATTTGCACTGCAGCTATTTTCGAGAGGGAATTTAAAAGAGAGCTCTCCTCAGTCACTCCCTGTTGCCTCTTCAACCAAGCAAACAGATCCTGTTGATGGTTATTTGCAAAAGATTCTTTCTCCCCCACACCTACTTGAATTATAAATCTATACAACTGTGCCTTGTTTCAAACAACTTGTTATAGTAATTTATCGAACGACCTTTTTCTTATATTTTATAACGCTTCTGTCCTTAGCGTTATAAGTTTTTACGTAGAGTTGGAACGTATAAAAATATTGTTAGGATTATTCGTTTATTTATTCGCTGAATGGTAAAAAGGTTTAATAAAATTTTATTTACTGGCCGGTGATTAAAATGGAAAAGGGGTAATTGGAAAAATGTGGGTTATAGGTTTTTTTCTTCTATTGCAGATGGATTGCAACGACTCAGTTTCAACCAACGGATGCGCGTCGAGCCTTTCCCTGTTTCGACGAGCCGGCCTTCAAAGCCAAGTTTCAAATCAGTATTGCGAGACCGAAGAACATGACATCTATATCCAACATGCCCAGGAGGGGGGAAGCAAAGCCAGTGTAAGCGATTGTACCGAGCATCGTCCCAGAAGCGACGCTGTTGTACAATAGTGGCTTCAGTAATATCATAAATTGACGTTTGTCCAGTTGAGGGCATGATTTACTGGCGTTAAAGTAGCGTACGCCAATGACGTGATTTAAACACCTATTCTATTCTTTGCTATGCTCTAGAATGCGAGTTGATTTTTTAGAAATCCCTCATTTATTTTTACACTCTAAATTTATTACTCTCCTACTTATTGATTTTCTTATTTATTAAACTTATTTTAGTCGAGTTATTTGTAATTTAAAACTATTGCTCTATTACCTTTTCCACTTTTTTCTTTAATTTAGGTCTGGACTTCACTGGTACTTGTGGGATAATTACGAAACTTCCGTTCCAATGTCCACGTACCTGGTGGCGTTTATAGTTTCTGACTTCGAAATGCTGCAATCCGAGGCGAAGAACTTTAGAGTTTGGGCTCGGAAAGAAGCCATCGAGCAATCTCGCTATTGCTTATCTATCGGGCCAAGGATACTTAGCTTCTTCGAGGATTACTTCAAGATAAAATTCCCATTACCCAAAATGGACATGGTCGCCTTGCCTGATTTTGCAGCAGGAGCTATGGAAAACTGGGGCCTGATTACTTACAGGTATATTTTTAAAAGTAGATTTTGTAAAAGTACGTTTGAACAATTTTTTCTTTCAAGTCAGTTTATACCTTGATATTTTAGAGAAGCAACTATGTTGTATCAAGAAGGAGTTTCAACAAACGGCAATAAGAAACGTGTGGCTGAAGTAGTGGCCCACGAATTAGCACATCAATGGTTTGGAAATTTAGTCACGCCAAGCTGGTGGAGTGATTTATGGCTGAATGAAGGATTTGCCAGTTACGCCGAGTACATAGGGATGAATGCAGTTCGTATAATTACGTAACTAAGCACCAAATAATCATCTTTTCATTCAATATCCCCTATTAATTTGCTTGTGTGCTAAATTTAGGTGGAACCATCGTGGAAAGTTTTAGAGCAATTCGTTGTTCATGATTTGCAAAATGTATTTGCATTGGATGCCTTGGAGTCTTCTCATCCAATATCCGTCGAGGTCGGGCACCCAGACGAAATTAATGAGATATTTGATAGAATTTCTTACAACAAAGGTAATTCGTTAACGAAACAATTGCCCATCGCTTATGATTATGAACATGATTCAAATTTAAATTTGCAACAGGTGCTTCCATTATCAGAATGATGGATCATTTTCTAACTACAGAAGTTTTTAAACAAGGACTTACTAATTATTTAACCGAAAGGTAAATTTTTTTCTAATACTCCTCAATTAATTTCTACTTCAGAAATGTTGATCATTGTATTTATTATTTAAGGGCGTATCAAAATGCCGAGCAGAACGATTTATGGGACGCTTTGACCAAGCAAGCCCACAAAAGCAATGCATTGGAAAAAGGTGTAACAATAAAGCAGATTATGGATACCTGGACTTTACAAACTGGTTTCCCAGTCGTAACTGTTAGCAGACAATATAGAACTGGAGCTGCTGAACTTACACAGGTTTGGTGAACAATAGTGTACACGTTGGGAAAACGTAAAAGTTAGCAAATAATGAAATTTTATATTTGTGTTTGCGGGATTAGGAACGTTTTACGCTTCGTAATGGGACAATTGTTACTTACGATGAGAAGCAACCTCTTTGGTGGATCCCTATTACATATACCAGCGAATCTCAGTTGAATTTTAATAAGACTCAACCATCTTATTGGATGAAAGCAGAGAAGACGATTACCATTAATGATTTGGGTGCTAGTTCATCACAATGGGTTATTTTCAATGTTTTAGAAACCGGTAAGTTAAATGTTTTTGTTTCTATATTAAAATAGCTGATGGATAATACTTTGGAAAAAATCTTGGAATTTTAATTCTATAATATATCTTAATTGTACAGGATACTATCGTGTAAATTATGACAAAACAAACTGGCAATTGATCATTAAACAGCTGAACAAGGAAAACTTTAGAAATATAGCAACGATTAATAGAGCGCAATTGATCGATGACGCTCTTAATTTAGCACGAGCTGGCAAACTTGATTACAGCACTGCTTTGGATGTTACATCTTATTTAGCACACGAAACAGAGTACTTACCATGGAAAGCAGCTTTTGTAGGAATGGGCTATTTTGATAGCATGTTAGCTAAAATGCCAGGTTACGATAAGTTCAGGGTAAAGAATTTTTGCAATTTATTTAATTTGCAATTATCAAATTACATTGGTAAAATTCTTTTATAACGAAATGATGTTTCAGAAACATGCATTAAAACTCTTGGATAACGTATATAAGCAAGTTGGATTTAAAGATAGCATCAACGATCCTCAACTAACTGTATTTACACGAATAAATGTATTGAATTGGGCATGTGATTTCGGCCACGACGATTGCGTGCGGAACGCAGTGGCGCAATTCCAAAACTGGCGTACAACACCTAATCCGAATGAAAATAATCCGTAAGAGGCAAATTCAAATATTCTTTATATCAAAGATTACAGAATTCTTCATGTTTGATCGTATCGCAGGATCTCTCCTAACTTGAAGAGCGTCGTATATTGCACAGCAATTCGCGTTGGCGGGCAAACTGAATGGGAGTTTGCTTGGCAGCGATTTTTGGAAACTAATGTAGGAACTGAGAAGGATTTGCTGCTACACGCACTCGGATGTACTAGAGAAGCATGGATTCTTAATCGTTACTTGGACTGGGCTGTCACGGAAAATTCTGGAATTAGAAAACAGGATGTCACCCTAGTATTCGGTGCAATTTCTAGTAATATAATCGGCCAACCACTCGCTTTCAACTACTTTAGGAATAACTGGGCCCGACTTCGAGAATAGTGAGATAAACTGGCTCTTAAAAATTATTTTACCTCACTGACATTATTGTACAATGGATAATTTACTTTTGTAGCTTCGGTACATCATTGCTGACCCTTACAAATATTGTCAAGTCGACGACAAGGGGTATCAATACCAAATACGAGTTAAAAGACGTGAGTATAATCGAAAATTTCTAATTAGTTTGTAACTTACGTTAATATGACGAATGTATTTTTCATGTACAGTTATTGGAATTTGCCACGGAGCACAAGGATGAGCTTGGTAGTGCCACGAGGACAGTTCAGCAAGCAATGGAGCAAGCTGAAGCAAACATTCGCTGGCTAGAGAGAAACCATGCTGCAATTCGTGACTGGCTAGTAAGGAACACAGCGTAATTTGCTTAAAGCAATTACTACCAAATTAAGTCTGGTTGTGTACAAGTTCATACGAAGTTTTTATAATTAACGAAGCTTCGCCGAAAAGTTTTATCTGTCAATTCCAATTTTTAAGAGTCTATTCATGTTCAATATCTCATTCTATTTATATCTCTGTGAAGAAACGTCATGTTGCCAAACAGTTGTCTTCAAAATTTATAAATATATACATAGATAATATTAGTATTTTACTCATTTTTGTATGTATTTGTAAATATATGCGTGACATTAATATATTTTATATCTTCATAAAACGTCCAGGAATCAAGACAAAACTGCTTTTTTCAGACTGTCTATTCCTGAGATTTTAAAAGAATACGAATGAAGAAATTGTAGTCTGCTTAAATGCATTGAAAATTTCAATCATTCCATTTCAAGCGTAATTGCGTGCAAAAGCATAATGTATGATTATCTAAAGTTAATAAAATAGTCGAAAAAGTTTGCTCGCGTTCCCTTGAAACTACGTTATTGAGTCGCATCACGCTATTTTTATTACAAAGAATGTTATAAAAAATACTGGTGTTATTAAAAGAGCGCATTTATCGAGTATTTTATTTAATTAATTTTAGGTATATTATATTAAATAATGCATGCGGTCATACAGAACTGGCTGTAAGTTATATGGATTCGAACTCTGTAATCTATAAATTTTAATGCACGAGTATAAGCAAAGTGTTATAAATTTTGTAATTACTTACAATATTTTATAGTGCATTCAACGCTTAAAAATTTTTGTAAAGTGTCAACGATGCTCTCGTTACTTCAAAGTTAGAATTTTAACTGATTTTTAGACTTTCTAATAAGTGATTGTTTTTCACAACACGGAGCACACTAATAATACGGCGCTATTTACGAGCCATGCATTATTCGTATTTATAAAAGTTAATTTAGAAGCATTTCAATTAATGTCATTAGAATAAAATATGGAATTACATGGATTTTTATAAGATAAAGGCCTTAACATTATTGATTTACCTTTGAAATAGTAGCTTATTTATCACCATCATATTCTAAAGGGTTGGGATATACGGATTTTTACATCGGATAGAAAATATAATTGTAAAGTAATATATTATCGTATGTACACAAAGTATGGATCTAATGATACAGGATATATACAATTAGTGAAAAGAAAGAAAACCAACTAAAATTTTGAAGCTGTCTTGTAGCTCCTGAGCTTATTGGTAATTTGAATTTTCGAATACTATCTGTTATTGTATATAATCCTTCTTTGACTTCATTCATATTATAATAAAACCATTCGTAATTTATCTGTGCATTCTGTAAAGATATTTGAAGAGAGCGTTGAATTTCTTCGGACAGCTCTTCGTCTTTGAAGATCTTATTTACGAGTTTTAATAGCTGCAACATAAAAGCATTAAAAATATAATAAATTTAGCATCATAAAATAAAAAAATTTTTAAGTAGATATATAAAAACCTTCAAATATTGTTCATGGAACGATATTTTTGATGCAATGACCGAAATAATATTTTCAACTGTGTCCCAAGTACCAGTACTAAAGAAATAGTAACAATGATTAATACTAAAACTGTGTAGTAATAGTTTAAAAGGTGCAAAGTAGCTACTGTTACTTACGAATCATATATCTTATTATAATTAGTAATCATATAATCCAAAACAATATCTAGTCCGTCTGGAGCTTCGCATGCAAATTTAAACATGTCATTTATATAAAATTTGTCAATAGTTTTGCCTTCTATTGCTTCCTCTAAGCAGCTGAAAACAATAATAAAATATCCCTTTAAAATACATAAATTAAGAATAAAGTCGAAGATTAACGATATCGATCACTTACAATATCAACTGATGACTGCTTCTAGTACACATGAGAGCTTGTAAAATAATTTGCTTTTCAGAAAGAATTCTTTCAATTTTATATTGATTCCATAAGTAAAGCCAATCTTTTCGGCCACCATGTTCTATAGCTGTGCAATAAACTGCGGGCTTGAAATTCGGATCGATCCTAAATAATAGGAACTTTTTAGTGACAATATCGAATTATCAGATAATCAATATATATTCTTTTCTTACTTATTTGATTTGTTGATACGCCATGAGGCAAACAATGCTAAAGCTACATTAACACATTCCATATTGAGGTATTTGCATGACCATTTACTAACATCTGCAGCTAGTAACTGATCTGTGTGTGACTTCTTCGATAAATTATTAAAATCAATACTACGGAATAAATTTTGTGTCAATTCTACAATGTAATTAGCAAAAACATTTCTTTTGGATATACGATTAAATCTGTCCGCAAGAAACGTCATGTCATTGAAAAACGCACGCCATGGTAAGTAATCCTTTTCCTGTACCAAATAAACAGTTGCATCCAGAGCAGTAGTATAATTGACGTGCTTCGTTCGAGCCAAGTTCAAAATATCGTCGATGATTTGTGCCCGATTGGTAGAATGAATGACTTTAAAATTTTCATACTTAAGGTAATTGATCAACTTTAACCAATTATCAATATCATAATTGACACGATAATATCCGATTTGTTGGATGTTGATTATGTACCATCCATCATTCAAATACAACAGCGTACTAAAAGGTTCAGATCCTAGCCACATAATTATTCCACTTGTTAGAAAATTTGGGAAAGCTTGGGTCGTTAATGTTATTGGAATTTCGTAAACAATATTTTTAAATGTTTGGTTGCTGTATGTATAGCGACTCTAAAAATTTGTATAACTTAATATTATCAGGAAAATTATCAATGTTTTAGTTTAATACAATATTAATTACCTGTTCCAGAGAGAGATATTGACCTTTCATAGTAGCTTGGACCAAAGGATATCCTGGTTGATTTGTCCAAGAAGCCATTATCTTCTCTATGGGTGGTCTTTTAAGTTGAATCTTATAATTTGATGATATGACATTCTTAAAAGCATTGAAAAGATCTTGAGGAGAAGCATGGCTGTGCTGATGAGAGCTCAAATATTTAAAGATTGCTTTGGAGAATGCGTTGTCTCCGAAAGAATGATGGAACATGCGAATAACACTGGCAGCTAAAATAGCATAATAAAATTAAAAGTATTTGTTTATTGTATTATCATTGTAAATGAAGAATATTAAATTTATCGTAACGCATACCTTTCATAGATTCTATAGGATCAAACACTTTAACAATTTCTGATGGTGTTTCAACCGCATAAGTCATAGCATGAGTATTTATCGCACCATCGTACAGGAGAGCTGGTTGCAACGAATTAACAACAAATTGGTCCAATGATTGCCAATTTGAAGGATTGGTCTAAATTCAACAAAATGTCTCTTTTAATCCAATTCCAATATCGATAATAATACATTATTTATGAGCAGATTATCAGATAATAGATGAAATTGATAAAATTTTTACGATATTTTAATAAATCCTTATTTACGCTATAGGATCGATTAAGAAAGCTATCCGAGTTTGACAGATAGTCATCTCAACATTTTAAATTACACCAATCTTAATTTCTGCATTAACTTTTGGAAGACAATTAACATGCGGGGAATCATTCTATGCTCTTTAATTAGTACTTCCAGATTACCTATACGTACCTCGTTACTTATAAGCCATTGGAAGTATTCAGCGAATCCCTCATTAAGCCAAGTAGACTCCCACCAATGTAACGTAACCAAATTTCCAAACCACATATTTGTAAGCTTGTGTAAAATGATGTTTCTCTTATATTGTTCATTATACGCAGATGTGTCTGCTTTGGAAAAAAGTGCATCTTCCCTAGAAAAGAAATCGTTTGATTAAACAAATGCTTACAGATGATTTAATTGCTATAATTTTAATTAAATCAAAATAACTCACCTAAAAATTGCAATTCCCCAATTTTCCATACCACCTAAAGAAAGTTCTGGGACTCCCACTAAATCTAGTTTGGGAAGTGAATAACGTATTTTCGTAAATTTTTCTAAATATTTTAATGCATTTTCTGGATGATGAGCAGCTATATTATTGATACATTTAAACATGTCAGGTCTTCCACCAAGTTTGATTTCTTTGTCATTGTTGATTTTTCCAATAAAATCAAATTCGAATTTGGAAACAACAAAAGCAACTGTATAAGTAGACATTGTTTCTGAAGGACTATAAATGTCTATTATTCTATCCCCATGCCTGTTAGAAGAATAACACCAATCATTCATTGTCTCTTAATTATAGATATGTTTTTAACATACGTGATTATATACTTACGAAATCTTATGTTTTATAAGTGGCATATTACTAACTGTATTATAACCTAAGGTTCTTTCGATAGAAATGCTAAATTGAGCTTTATACTCCGGCTCGTCGAAACATGGAAAAGCACGTCTAGCGTAAATTGGTGAAAACTGTGTAGATACCATCCATCTAAAATATAATTTGCGTTAAAAGATAATAATTAATTAAATTGTACTAGAAAAATAAAATATTGCATGTTATTCTTCAGTTTAGACTTACTGAGTATCGCCATGTGCATCATGGTACGATGTACGGTAAAATCCTTTCAATGAATTCGAATAATTTCCAATATATTTAATAATGGCGGTAACATGATCTCCACTGCTTAATACTTCGTCTAAATAGATTTCTAATTGTTCAGTTTTATTCTTTAAAATATAGTTCAATACATTTACAGGCCTAGAATTTCCAGCTTTGCTGAGAATTATTTTAACATTCCTAATATTTAAGGAAGCAGCATTCATAGCTATGCTAGACGTATTTTTGATAACATCTATATCAATTCTAACTTCTCCATCAAAATTTTCTTTCACCTCGAATTGTACGGGTTTTATAAAAATGTTGTATTTGACAGGCCTCATGGTTTTTGGAAGCCTGTATATGTCTGGTTGATATTTTGTATCCAACCATTCGTAAATCTTTGGCATATGAGTGTTGTACCAAATCAGCTCGTAATGTGCCTGGCCTATATATGTACCCATACTTTGTGCAAGCAACGGTTTATTCTTTGAAATTTTGTTAATCATTTTTTCAAACTGAAAAAACATGTTATTTTATATAAAAAAATTGACACAATATATATTAAAAGAAAATTTTACCCGAGTAACTAAGTCTGGCGTTGATAACGTCTGTGAGATTCCATTAATTATATTTTCAAACTTCCTATCATCACCATAACTAATAATAATTAATGATACGTTAGAAATATAACAGAAAATTCTGTTAATTTAATGACAACAAATTCTTGAAATACTTACTATTCGAGCATTTGAAGATGATTATCACCGATAAATTCCATGGTATAAATAAGCCCGACGAGAGAGGAATCATAGACCGAAGAGAATACATCTTCACTGTCTTGATAACGTATATCCGAATCGGGTGTAATTGCTGTTGTTAATAGTCTGTGAAATAATATATTGCAATTTTCTGGTGATATTCGTAATATAATATCTACGAATTTTATTTTATAAAAAATAGTTTATATTACGTTTCTAAATTAGCTTTGTCCGTAGAACACCCTAATGCTTTCAAAATAACAAGTTTATCAGTGGTAACAGTAGCTAAGATATACGTAAACCATAAATGGTGCCAATAATTTTGTGATTCTTTTCTCAATGTTGTACAGTAAACTGTATAGCGATAGTTGATTGGAATACTGCGGAACAATAAAATCTTTATGTCATAATTTTGTTAATATTTCTTTTTATGTAAACAATATATAATCTTACGGTTTTTGCTCAAAAATCCACTCATAAAAGTGCTTTAGAGCTACCTCAACACAATTGTTATTCATTTCTAAATTACAAGCCCATTCAATCACTAGCTTCTTTATCAATGAATTGTAATAATCAATACCAATATGATCACCATAAAACTTATTGTTATAAACAAATAGTTTGTAAATTGGTTGTAAAGTCTCACTTATGTGCTTCTGCGAAAACAGTTAAATTTGTATGGCTATTTCATTGTGGTAAATTTGTGTAATAAAATTTATACTATATATACTTTAAAAAGATCGTCTGTATCTTGATAAGCAAATCGTTTTTGTAAATACTTTGCGCCATTAAAGAAAGTATGCCATGGAGCATAATTCCTTTCTTTAACTAAATATTCTGTAGCGTTTAGAACCATTCTATAATCGATTTTACCGGCTCTACCAAGATTCATGAGATCATCAATCAAGGATGCTCGGGTTATTTCTTGAACATGTTTAAAATCATCGCTCTTGAGCAAATTAATGATTCGTTGCCAATGATCCTCATCGTAATTAACCCGATAAAATCCTGAAATTTTTAATTGAACATAATTACATAGCTTCCAACAATTTAAAACTTTATATTAATTATATTGTTTAGACTCTTTCATTTAAATACTGTTAAATCTTGTTATTTAGAATGAATGATGATATAACTTACCAGTTTGTCCAATGTTAAAAATGACCCAATCTTCTGGCAATATTTTATCCAGATCTATTGTTTTACTCGTTTCAGTCATCATATCACTGACTTCGACATCCTCAAAATTCGGTTTACTTTTCGAAGCCCAAGTGATCGGTATAAACCAAACACTATCTTTCGATGGTTTTTCATCATGTTTTAATAAAAATCGTTCCTGTTTAAGTGTGGCCGTTTTATAATTTTTAGCGAACGAAACATGAACAACGGGATATCCAGCTTGAGACGTCCAAGAATTCATGAAATTACCGAAATTATATCCTAACTTATTATCTTTGGTTAATTTATTAAATTCGTCGTAAAGATGATCAGGCGTAGCTACATCGTATTTTCTAAAAATGAATAATTATTTTGCAATGTTTAAATATAAATCATCCAGTGAGATATATCGTCAATATTATTTTACCTTGACTTTATGTAATTTTGTAAAGCTGCATAAAACACAGAAATTTCGACAACTTTCTCAACCATGTGAATTATACTAGCTGCTTTGGCATAAGAAATGCTGTTGAATTTGGATGTAATTTCGCTGGGTTTTTCAACGTGGTAATTCATGGGCTGAGATGACAAAGATGCATCGGCTATAAGCGCGGGCTGTATTTGGTCAACGACGAATTGATCCTCTATCACAGACAACTCATAACTCACCTAATTTACCAAAAATTTGAATATTACAACAAATAAATTATTCACGAAACATTATTATTTTGAGAGAAAATGATGTTAGTTACGCACGCATTCTGTTCCAAAATATTCAAAATATCTAGCAAAGCCTTCACTGAGCCAAAGGTAGCTCCACCAAGTAGGGGTAACTAAATTACCAAACCACTGATGAGCGATTCCGTAGGATATAATATAGGTAACTGGTAGTTTAATGTAAGTCGTCCATTCCTCAGGATCATTAATTAATTTTGATTCTTCAAATGTCAATAAACCCCAATTTTTCGTGGAACTTAGTGAGAAATCTGGCAAAGTAACCATGTCTAGTTTCGGCAGCTTATACTCGGAATCTAAAAAATCTTGGTTATGCTTTATCAATTTCCCCATTATGGGTAAAGTATAATTAGCTGCATTTAATACATTAGATCTGCCGCAAACCGAGTAATGACGAGTTTCATCTGTTAGGCACTCAAAGTCTGAAATTACAATTGCCACTAAAAATGTGGACATTTTCGGTGTTTCTTGGAACGTGATCCACCTTCGATCCACACTGCAAATTTGATGACATATTTAAAATTTTATTGCGTGATGTATTATTTAACAATAATTATATTTTACTTTAATAAAAATGCAGTGTTTTTAATTATATAAATTAATTTATAGCATAAAGTAATAAGTATTTGAATGAATGCTTATATTATTTAAACCATGCATATTATGTATATCCAATTTGAAAAGTATTGGAAATACCTATTTTAATTAAAATAATATCTTTTTCTTAATAATCTGTGTAGTGTAAAGTGTCACTTACATTGGATTAGCCTTTATATCCATCGGCATATTACTCAAAACTTTTTCGTTTTCGAGGGTATTGACTTTTAGCTGAAATATGGCTTTAAAAGCTGGCTCATCAAGGCAAGGAAATAATCTTCTGGCTCCCGTAGGCTCCAAATGAGTAGTAGCCACATATCTGAAAACAAGAAATCATGTCCGATTATTTCATAAATATTAATTCATACTTTAGTTTAATCTATAATTTTTCTTGTTTACCGTGTTTTGTACGAATCGTCCTTATAAGAAATTTTATAAAATCCTCGTAAGTCTTTGTGCATTAAAGTACCACTATAAGAAATTTTAACATATAACTCTGAACCAATCTTTAGCCTTCTATTCAAGTGAAGTATCCAGAAATCATATTTCTTACTCTCCTTAATTTCAAAATTCTCTACTGCTTTGTTAACAAAGACTTCTGCCGAAATATAATTAATATTCTCCGCATGTAGCACTATTTCATAGGTGACTTCTTTTATTTCTGCACTCATTTCTAAAACTCCATGGAAATAACCTTCTTCTACATTTGGAGTAATGGCAATTATATATTTATTCGGCAATATGCTTGAAGGTAATCGATATGATCTTGAATAATCATTTATCCAATTTACAATGACTCTTTCATTCTTTTCATACCACTCCAAGTCATATTTAGCTAAAGACCAGGCATCTTTCAAGGATGAAAGAATCGAAGCAAAATCTACTTTATGCTTTTCAATCAAGCTTTCGAATTTATTAACCAAATCTTTCGTTGAAAGATATTGAGCTGTATTTGTTAAAATACTGGAAATTGCATCCTTCCCTCCAAATCTAAAATAGATCAATAAATTTACTTAATGTTTATTCAAGTACCAAACGCGTAAAAACGTTTATTTAGAATATATTTTCTGACGGAGAAACATCGATTTTTCTATACAAAAAAAGAAATTAAATTTGCTTTCATTATTATATAAAAATAATTTTTAGATGTTCTTACGCAATAATTTTATCTTTATTCTCGTCAACATAGTCCAGAACGTATTCAGCACTGGTTAAAGACGAACCAGAAACAGCAGCAAAAAGGCTGAGCCTATCCTGTTGATGAATCTTAGTAGTTTTGTAACTTGTTAGTGCAGAATCAAGATATCTGAAAAAATTAATGTTTCTCAATTAGACGACTGTAAAAAAATCATATAAAAGTATTCAATTTTCCTAATTAGTTTATTTAAGTTAATCTTTCTTACCGTTTCAAAAGTGATTTGTCTTTAGTGCAACCTAGTGCCTCTAGCATAACCAATTGATCGGAAGCAACGTTGGATTCGAAAGCTTCTCTCGATAAAAATTCCCAATCTTCAACAGTTCCTTCTCTTATTGCTGCACAATATACTGCCGGTCTTTGGTTAACATCGATTCTAAAAGGAATAGGGAAATAACTTAAAGAACCTATCATTAAAAAAAACTTAAGTTATAGGAGCTATCACTTAGTTTCTAATTAAATCCTTATACATATCAATTTTTATTATCTACTTACTTTTTGTGACTATTTCTCCAAGCGGAGAAACGCTGCTTGGAATTATTTACACAATCCGCGTCATTTAATTTACAAGCTAAGTCATTCAATTCATGCTTAAGAAGAATAAGAAAATGCGAATCGCTTTGTTTATCAGCATCTCTAAGTTTAGTGTATGTGTTTTTAAAAAGATTTAAGACGAATTTCTACAATAAGCAATAGTACAAATTACTATAAATTATTTTAAATATTTAGAATGATTTAAATATATTGTTAAACTTGCATTAAACAATGATTCAAATGGTTGCCCTGCGAATCGTCGTTGTAGATAACGCAAGCCATTTATTGCTGACTTTATGGGTAAGTAATTTGTTTCCTGTTCGATATACTTCAGTCCATCAAGAGCAATTGTATAGTCTAGTAGTCCTGCTCTTGCCAAGTTTAATAAGTCATCGACAATTGCTGCTCGGTTAAGTTCATGTACTTGTTCAAATTGTTTACTCTTTAGAACAGTAAATATGCGATTCCACAAATTTATATCGTATCTAACACGATAGAACCCTGGAAAAACACGAAAGTCCGTTTAATTAAAATTAATACTATTTATTTTGTTTATAATGCTTTATGATATTTCTTAATGAGTCACAGAATATTAACGGCATTGCACAAGTTTGAAATTTTCAAGATAAGAATTGATTTTAGTTGTATGGATACTTATCAATCATGATTACTCATAGTTAGGGAACGGTGTCCTGATAAGTTTAGTTATCTGTTCAATTTACTAACCAGATTGTTGGATGTTGAATATAATGCAGTCAGTAGAATTGATTTTTATATTAGTTTTTTCCACATCGCTTGTTAGCCATAATTTTGTCTCCACAGATTCGAAATTTGACTGCTGAATTTCGTTGAATGTTGTCCATGTTAATGGCACGTGCCACTTAGTTTTCGTTGATATATCGTTCGAATTTCTGATTAAGAATCGCTCTTGCTCAAGAGTGATTATGCCTTTTTCATCAATAGAGACATGTATCACTGGGTATCCAGGTTGATCAGTCCAAGTTTCCATAATCGTCTTCACTGGAGCATCTAATTTTACATTGTTTTCATCAATGACTTTTTGAAAACTTTGCCATAGATCGTCTGGTGTGGCTACATCATTAGATCTGATAATAAAATAATGATTATTAAGACAAATATATTTAACTTACATATAATTGAATAGTCACATTTGTATAAAGTTATATAAAATCGTTTTATTATAGAAATATTATTTTACTTGGTTTTTAAATAATTTTTCAGAGCTTGTAAGAAATTTTTTTGGCCAAAAATGAAGTTCATCATTCGAATGATGCTAGCTCCTTTTGAGTAAGTAATGGTGTCACTCATTTTGCTAACATCTTCTAAGCTATTGGGATACCGTGTCATCGGTTTAGAAGTTTCAATAGCATCAACCCTAAGGGCTGCCTGTAGCTCCTCAATTACAAATTGTTTATCCATTGACCAGGATAGTTCATTCTAAGCAAATATATTTTACAGGAAATTAAAATTTAGGTCAGTAGTTCAAAGAAAGTAATTGCTTTATTTTTATCATTAATTTTTATTGGGGGTTTAAAAAGGAAAATTAAAAGTTCATAGTAGAAATTTACTTACTGTATTTGTAACCACATAATGGTAATATTGGGCAAATGCTTCACTCAACCACAGGTATCCCCACCATTCTGGACTTACTAAGTTACCAAACCACATATGCGTAATTTCATGAGTAATAATAGATGCAATATTTTGTTTAGCAATTATAGAAGAATCTTCCTCGTCATATAGCAATCGCATTTCACGAAAAGTAATTAATCCCCAATTTTCCATTGCACCTCCTGAGAAATCCGGAACAGCAACCATGTCTAACTTCGGAATTTGATAATTAAGATTAAATAAGTTTTCGAAGAATTTAAGGGATTTGCTTGCAATGTCTAAGGCATAGTCCGTCTGCTCTACTGCCTCTGGTCTAGTCCAAACCTTGATTTTGTCATTGCCATTGCTTTCAAATTTAGAAATAACAAATGCCACTAAGTAGGATGACATTGGCACACTTTCATGGAAATTAAACCAAGAGTCGTCCCTACAAATCAGTTTATTATATCAGTATAGTTTGTCCTAAAGTGCGAAAAATATCATAAATGCTACTCATTACTTACTCGGTCGGGCCTTCTGACAAAGGCATATTGCTGAGACATTTGTACGATGGAATTGCTCCTATATGTATAGTAAATTTAGCTTTGAAGCGTGGCTCGTCGAAACAAGGAAATACATGACGAGCATGTGTCAGTTGGAATTGGGTTACACCTAGCGATCTTAAAAATTTTAATTATGAATTTGGTTGTTCGACTTTTTAATTTTTAAATATTATAATTTCATACTTCTCTTTGTATTCTGAGTCAATATACGAGCTTTTGTAAAATCCTTTCATATCATTCCTCAAACTGCCTTTATAGATAATTGTAATAGTGATGTCCTCTCCTGGTTTTAAAGTTCCATCTGTCTTTATTTTTAATTGTTCAGTAGTCTCGTTGTACTCTGGTGTGTCAGTATTACCCTGAGTTGACTCAGATATAATATTGAATGAATCAATTTTAATTTTTCCTGCGTGTAATATAACGGTATCAGTGGCTTGTTTCACTACAGCTTTTATTATTACAATTCCCGAAAATGTGGATGTTTCATCAGATTCTAGTATCCTTTCTGGATAGTCTGGTTTTATACTAATATTATAGGAAATAGGCTCAATTGTTGTTGGGAGTCTATAATCATCCTTCTGAACTGCACTTGTATCTTTATAGAAAAAAATAATGTTTAATCAGATAGGTTAAAAACAATTTTATGATAAAAATAATCTTTGCTTTTTAATTACCTGCTGTACTAATCTCCAGTGCTGAACAGAACATCAACAAAACTCCGATTGAAATAAATAAAAATTTGACGTGAAAGATATTCATTTTTACTGGTACTTCGTTGACGAATAGGTAAAAATGAACTAAACTAGCCTACTTAAATGCAATCCCAATTTCAGAGTAATCTAAAACCAGATAGCCATGAAAATAGATAAAAGGATAACATACTCTATATGTTTATATTGTCTATTCTACGAAATCTGAAATCTTGTAACACGTTGATCTTATCAAATATGTGTCATTTCATTATATAAGACATTTTGGCCTTTAGTTAATGGAAAATTCAACTAAAATCGATATAATAATCAGTGTTTAGGCATCACATTACGAAATGCGTGAAGAGCTACTTCGCACGAAGGAACTCTCTGATTAATATATGAAAGGAATGAAACACACACACGAGATGTAGGGAAAAAGCCCGAAGGCATAAAAAACCCTTTTTATTTTAATTCTCAAGTTCACAAACCAAAAAACGTCACAATTCTTTAATTATAACACAATTCATAAACTTTAATATCGTTCAACAATTGTCCTTCTATCCTCGTTGGATAGCATTTATAAAGATATACGAATTTTCAAGGCAGCCGGGCTGTGTCCTTGCTTGCTTCGATTCTTCTATCGCAATTTTAGAGTAGCCGGGCTACAAGTCTTACGTTCGGTTTAGTTATAAAGAACTGATTAAAGGAAGCCGGGTTCCTCTCACCTTCACTGCGAAACCGGGTCTTAGCCTTTTGTTGTAACTAAACTTATCGGATAAGTTGTTAATTTTTCGATATCAACCGGGTTGAACTGATACATCCGTTTCATTTGATTGCTTCTATAAGAGACTGGCTCAAAGAGTGCAAATGTTTTTTAGTTACTAGCTTCTTATTTGTTAAACAAAAGCATAACTTTATCGATTCTATACTTCGTTGTTAATCCAGGAGTGGGGATTACTACATCGTTGAGCATGAGTTCGATCTGTTGCCAAGCAAAGATCGAACAATCAGTGTACCTCGATAACATATACCACAGCTTATCCAAATGTTTTTTCATCATTGATAGTAACTTCAATATTTTGTTAATAAATTTCTGAAGATATTTAATATTATTATAACAAAGAAGATAAAAATGTCAAATACTATGTAAACTGTCATCTAAATTTAGTACTTACTCGGTAAATGTTTGAATATATCAAAATTCGCGTGCGCATGTCAATTTAATTCGTACAAATCTTTCTATATAAAGGCGTGTGAAAGTTTTTCATAGGTATAGACAGTAGATATTTAATTAGTATATCTCCATTTATTTTTATCATTCACGCACTATAAAATTTAAATAGTCGTTGAGTTACCTATGATTGAGAGATTACATGGATCTTGTGTGTATAATAATTTTGAATATAATGCTGCGTTACTCCTCGCGGTTAGAAAGTACGATGTACATTTAATCGACCAGATTGTTAATTGCTTGATTATTTTTCTACCCCCTCTCACTTGTTACTAGATTATCACATATCGTATCATAAGTTTTACTGGACAATTATGTAAATTTTTATAGGACTATGTGCAATTTCATTTTAGATTAATAAAACTATAAAGACGCACTTAAAATCAATATTAAAAAGGCTTTGATAGTCCTCTTGAAAATAAAAAGATAAAATAGATTACTATAGCAAATCAATAATAATATAATGAATTCAGAATACTAACGATGATGACCGAACAATATTTTGCAAACTTTTTTAAATTAGTTTATACTTATAATAATATATATTATGGTGATAGATTTTTTTAGGAGCTATAGAGGTACATTCAATAACTGAAACAAAAAGTTATTCTATTTTTGCCAAAACTGACAATTGTATATTAAAAACTTTTAAAGCTACAAAGTTCTATTTAGCACATTTTTCGAACCGTGGTCTTTCCCGACAGCGTAATTTGGAAAAAGTAGATAATGCACTCTGAAGTTCGCGCAATCATTAATATTCTAAATTGGCGCTTCTCTAATTAGATTCGGAGTTTCTTTCTGTATCAATAGCCCGTCAATACCGACAGTAGATCTATTCGAATAACATAATCTTCTAGACTTTTCACCCATACAGGCTTTTTAGGCTTTTTACCTCTGAGTCGACCGAACGTTCAACTGCGCAGATTATAGTCGGCCTGTCAATTAAATCCTCACTTCTTAAATTTTACCTGTCCCTGGCTGCCAGTGACACACATCCGGTTGAAGCCTGCATCTCAATAATTACTTAATTCACATACCTTATTCTTTATCCTCCTAGGGAAGTACGATTGTGTTTTCCATGTTCATCAATAATAAATCGTTGCTTTTAAAATATTTCGCTCGATATTCGGGTACTTGCATTTTCCGCCTAGACACTGACGTTCGAAAGCATTTTTCTCGGTTTCTCCTCGTTATACACAGTGCTAAGTCATTTTTACAGTAGAGGTTCTAATCTGTTCTATTTACACCTGTCGAACTGTTCTCTTGTCTTGCACTTGATGGAATGGGGCTCTACAGACAGTACCGTGCGTCTGCGGTGGCGCTGCGACGCCAGTGTGATACTGTGATAGCAGAATTGAACATTTTTACAGAAAAAACACGATTACATTCTAGTGTAGATGTGTGTTTGTGATGCCTGTATGTATTTCCCTCCAATCGTGCTTTGCTGCAAAAATATTCATTTCTGGCATCTCTTGGTGGAGCTGGCAACTTGCATGCAAGCTTGTACGCGGTAAGACCAATCACAGACTAAAGCACTAAATTTTAAGCTTCTTAACATGACACAGGGCTCAAGCATATCTTTCATGTTACACTATTACTAATATTATACAGTTATAAAATAATGATAATATCATTGTTGGTTTAGCTTTAAAATAATTTAATAATCTCTTAATTTAAATAATAAATTCAAGAAAATCAGTTGTTTCATCTATTATTATAAATATAATATAAAATTGTTATGTTATTTTAAGTACGATATATGAGGTATTCTTTTGTTTCTATTAACAAATACATAATTTACAATACAGAATATATAATATTAATGATAGGAAAGGAATCCAACTGGAATGTTGCAATTGTATGGTAGCTCCAGACGTTTGTACTTTTTTGAAATTCTTCATGCTACGCATTGTTGTGTCTAATGTATTTATGAATTCTGAATTGTACTTTGTTGACCATTGGAAGTTAATTTTTGCCGTCTCTAGCGATACTTCAAGTGAATGTTGGATTTCCTTAGGTAGATCTGAATTGTCTTGTTTCAAGAAGTCAATAAGCTGCAACATAATAACATTAAAATTATAATATATTTAACAATGTATTGATTCAAATTTTTATAGGAAAAGTAAATACGTGATTCAATTGCTGCTTAGATGATATTTTCGACGCAATATTAGAAATTATGTTTGCAACTGTGTCCCATGTACGAGTACTAAAAAAGTAATCACAATGGTTAATGATAGGATCTTGTAATAAGAATTTATAATATATAAAACACATGGTTAGTATTACTTACGAATCATATATCTTATGATAATGGATAGTTACAAAATTCAAAACAACATCTAGTCCATTTGAATGAGCTTCACTTACGAATTTAAATACGTCATTTATATACATTTTTGGAATAGTGTTACCCTCTATTGCTTGCTGTAAGTAACTAAAAACAATAACAAAATATTTATTTAAATTCCATAGATTGGGAATAAAATTGAGAAATAATGAAGCCGATGACTAACAAGTTCAATGAATTTTCGTTTTTACTACATGCAAGTGCTTTTAATATAGTTCTTTTTTCAGAAGCAACATTTTCCTTTTTGTATTCTTCCCATAAAAAGTTCCACATTTCTTCTGAAGCGTGTTCCATAGCTGTGCAAAATACAGCGGGCTTGAAATTCGGGTCGATCCTAAACGATAGAGTTTCCAATCACTACATCAAACTACACTCAGAATTTGTTTTCATCCAGTAAACATTTTTATTATAATAACGAACAAAATTTAGTGATATAATAGGCAAATTTATTGATATAATGAATTATCAATCATTTTAATATTATAACAAAATATTTATTATATCAATAAATTTATTCATTATTGTAACGAAAATGTTTATTGGCAGAATAATTTTTTTAGAGTATCAGATAATGGATATATATTCGTGTCTTACCATATTGCTCTGTCGTGATACCATAAGGAGAACAATTTCAAAGCTTGACTAACACATGACTTGTATGAATACTTGCATGCCCATTTACTAACATCTTCAGCTAGCAATTGTTTTATGTGTGGCTCTTTCGAAACAATATTAAAATCAATACTGTTGTATAAATTGCTTATCAAATCGGTAATATATTGTGCAAAAATAGGTCTTGTATCTTTATTTTCCAATCGGTCAGCAAAGAAAGTTATAGCATTGAAAAATGCACGCCACGGTAAGTAGTTATCTTCCTGTACCAAATAAACAGTTGCTTCCTGAGCCGTTTTAAAATCAATGTGCCTCGTTCGAGCTAAGTTCAAAACATCATCGATAATTTGAGCCCGATTTACAGCATCAATGATTCTGAAGGATCTGGTCTTAAGAGCATTGATCAGTCTCTGCCAATTCTCAGCATCATAATTAACACGATAATATCCAGTTTGCTTGACATTGACTATGTACCAACCAGTACCTGAATCCAACCATAGCCTTCGATCATATTTCGTTAACCAATACTTTGCTGGTGTCGATTCGAACGTCGGGCTTGATTCTGTTGTGAAGGTGATTGGAATCCAGTAAACAGCATTTACGTTTCCTTTTGAATCATATGAATAGGGTTTCTGCAGATTTATGTAAATTAATATCACTAGAAATATTCCGACAGATTAAATTGAATAAAATATTAATTACCTGCGTAATATTTAAATAATAACCATCCCTACTAGCTTCAACCAAAGGATACCCCGGTTGAGTCGTCCAAGACTTCATAAATTCGTCCACATAATCGCTCCATACTTGAACTTCACTGCTCTCTGCTACAGCAATTTTAAATATTTCGACAAAATTTTCAGGAGTAGCAGTGATATGGCCATATGCCCTCAAATAATTTTGGATTGCTTTAGTGAATGGCTTGTCCCCGAAAGCATGATGGAACATACGAATAACACTAGCAGCTAAAATTATAGAATAAGAGCGTATAATGATAGCATTGATTGATTATAGTATCTTTGTAAATGCTTCTAACTAATTACATTTTAACACATACCTTTGATATATTCGATAGGATCAAAAACTGAAGTAATGTCTGAATAGGTTTCTACAGGGTAGGTCATACTATGAGTTTTCATACCATCGTAAAGCAGAGCCGGTTGTAGTGAATTAACAACAAATTGATCTAATAATTGCCAGTCTAAAGGATTGATCTAAATTAAAAAGAATAATTTTTAATCCAATAATACTGAATAAAGATAAATTTTAAAAATCCACGAAATGCATACATAATTTATTTAAAAGCTGTGTATTTTTTAAAGGGTATATCTTATTGTGTTCGATCAGTATTAGATTTTGTTAGATACGGATAAAAGTAAAGCGAACAAGTACAGAAGAACTTGTTGGTACACCTTGTACACTCAAGCTGAGAAATCCTAGGCACGTACCTCGTTACTTATAAACCATTGGAAGTATTCAGCGAATCCCTCGTTAAGCCAAGTAGACTCCCACCAATGTAACGTAACCAAGTTTCCAAACCACATATGTGCAAGCTCGTGTGAAATTATATTGCTCTTATACTGTTCATTGTACGCAGATGTGTCGTCTTTAGTAAAAAGTGCATATTCCCTGAGAAAATTCAGGCATTCGATTAAAAAAACGCTTATGTATGGTTTAATTGCTATAATTTTAACTAAATCAAAATAATTCACCTAAAAGTAGCAAGACCCCAATTTTCCATAGCACTGAAAGAAAGATCTGGGACTGCGACCAAATCTAGTTTAGGCAGTCCATAATGTATTTTCGTAAATTGTTCTAACGATATTAATGCATTATTTGCATAGTAGGATGTGCTGTTGATATAATCAAACATGTCAGGTCTTCCGACAAGTCTGATTTCTCCGCCAAAATTGGTTTTTCCAATAGTGACAGATTTGAATTTGGATACAACAAAAGCAACTGTATAAGTAGACATTTTTTCCGAAGGACTATAAATGTCTATTATGCTATCTCCATCCCTATTAGAAGAATAACACCAATCATTCATTATCTCTTAATCATAGATATGTTTTTAACATACGTGATTATATACTTACAAAATCTCATGTCCTATAATTGGCATATTGCTAGCAGTATCATACTCTTTTGTTCTTTTAATAGAAATGGTAAATTCAGCCTTATACTCCGGCTCGTCGAAACATGGAAAAGCACGTCTAGCATGAATTGGTGAGAACTGAGTAGATGCCATCCAACTATAAATAAAATTTGCGTTTAAAGGTAATAATTAATTTAATTGTACCAGAAAAATAAAATTCTACATATAAGACATCAATCTAACTCACTGAACATTGCCAATTTTATCAGTATACGAGCTACGATAAAATCCTTTTGATGGATCCGATAAAAGTCCGACATATTTAATATTTGCCGTAACATATTCTCCAAGGTTTAGTATTTCGCTTATATATATTACTAATTGTTCAGATTCTTTCCTTTGAATATAATTCAATACTTTTAAAGGTTTAGTTTTATCAAGCCTGCCAAGAGTTACTTCAACATCCAGAATGTTTAAGGAGGCTGCAGCATTCAGAATTATGCTATAAGTGGTATTGCGAATGTCCATACCAATTGTAACTTCTCCATTAAATTTGTCCTTCTCTTCGAAATCTACGGCATCTATATAAATCTTGTATTCAACGGGTGATAATACTTTCGGAAGTCTGTATACTTTTGATGGTTGGTAGGTAATGTCCAACCATTCGTAAATTGCTGGCATGTTAGTTTTATACCACTTCAACTCATAAGACGCCTTCTCTATATAAGAGCGCAAACTGTTTGCAAGTATTGGTTTTTTCTTTGAAATTATGTTTATCATTTTTTCGAACTGAAAAGGATTATTATATAATATAAACGAATTGACACAATATATATATTAAAAGGAAATCTTACCCGAGCAATTAAATCTGATGTGGATAACCTTTGTGAGATTCCATTAATTATATTTTTAAATTTACTCTCGTCCTCATAACTGATAATAATTAATGAAATATGAGAAATATAATAGAGAATTTTGTTACTTTTATGGCAAAATTTGTTTGAATACTTACTATTCGAGCATTTCAAGGTAACGATTACCGATAAAGTTCATAGTAAAAATAAGTCCTTCAAGAGAGCAATCATAGACAGAAGAGAATACACCTACACTGTCTTGATAACGTATATTTGAATTGGGTGAAATTGCTGCATATAATAGTCTGTAAAAAAATAAATTGTAAATTTCTGGTAATATTAGATTATAATAGTTATGACTTGAGAATTATAAAGAAAGTATTTTACTGATATAAATGAGATGGATCTCTAAAGCATCCCATTGCTTTCAAAGTAACAAGTTTATCAGAAGCTATAGTTGAATTCGCATACATAGCCCCTAAACGTTGCCAATGGTCCAAATCATCTTTTCTTAAACCAGTACGATAGACTACGTATCGATAGTTGACTGGTACACTAAACATTAAAATTATTATACCATGATTATATTGAAGATTTTTTTATATGATAAGTTGTTCAGAATCTTACGGTGTATCATTAAAAACCCATTCATAAAAATGATCGAGAGCTAACACAATACAATTTTTATTCATATTTAATTCACAAGCCCAGTCAAACACTTCCATCTTCAACAATTTCTTTGTATAAATATCATCTTCATCATCATTAAATTTGTTGTCAGGAAAAAGATTATTGTAGATTGGCTCTATAATTCTGTTAATGTGTTTCTGTAATAAAACATAAATTTTCATAAACATTTCATTGTGGTAAATTTGTGTAATAAACTTGATACTATACTTTAAAAAGATCGTCTGTATCTTGATAAGCAAATCGTTTTTGTAAATACTTTGCACCATTAAAGAATGCATGCCATGGAGCATAACTGGTTTCTTTCACCAAATATTCTGTAGCACTTAAAACGATTCCATAATCGACTTCACCAGCTCTGGCAAGATTCATCAGATCGTCGATCAAAGATGCTCGATTTATTTCGTCAATTTGTTCAAAAGCATCGCTCTTTAGAAACTTAATGATTTGTTGCCAATGATTCTCGTCATAGTTAACCCGATAAAAACCTGAAATTTATAATTGAATATAATAAGGTTCACAACACATTTAAAAATTTATATTAGTTATATTGTTTATAGACTCTCTTTTATTTCAATACTGTTACAAATTCTTATATTCAGAATGAAGATATAACTTACCATTTTGTTGAACATTTAAAATAACCCAATCTTCAGGCAATGTTGTACCCAGATTTATTGTTTTACTCGTTTCAGTCATCATATCACTGACTTCGACATCCTCAAAAGTCGGTCTACTTTTCGAAGCCCAAGTGATTGGTATATACCATACGTTATCATTCGAGGATTTTTCATCAGACTTTAATAAAAATCGTTTTTGTTTAAGCATTGCCGATTTATAGTTTTTAGCGAATGAAACATGAACAACAGGGTATCCAGCTTGAGACGCCCAAGAATTCATGAAATCACCGAAATTATATCCTAACCTATCATCTTTGGTTAATTTATTAAATTCGTCGTAAAGATGTTCAGGCGTAGCTACATCGTAATTTCTAAAAATTAAAAATTAATTTGCAATGTTTAGATATAAATTATTCTTTTTTCTATATCCTTAAAATTATTTTACCTCGATTTCAAATAATTTTTCAAAGCTTTTTTAAAAATTTCTTTTCCGACTAATTTCTCAGCCATGCGAATTACGCTAGCTGCTTTGGCATAAGAAATGGTATTGAATTTGGATCTAATCTCTTTGGGCTTTTCAACGTGGTAATTCATGGGACGAGAAGACAAAGATGCATCCGCACTAAATGCGGAGTGTATCTGGTCAACGACGAATTGCGACTCCATCACCCAACCATTGTCGATCTAATTTATAAAATGATATTAATTTCAGAATAATTAACTTATTTAAGAAAAGTTGATATAGTTGGAGAGAAAATGATATTAGTTACGTACGTATTCTGTTTTAAAATATTCAAAATATCTAGCAAAGCCTTCACTGAGCCAAATGTAGCTCCACCAGGCAGGAGTAACCAAATTACCGAACCATTGATGAGAAATTTCATGGGATATAGTTCGAGCAACTATTTGTTTAACGTTAATCGCCGATTCCTTGGGATCATATAATAATTTTGATTCTTTATACGTCAATAAACCCCAATTTTCCATGGCACCTGAAGAGAAATCTGGCAAAGCAACCATGTCTAATTTCGGCTGCTTATACTCGTAATCTAGTTGATCTTGGTAAACCTTTATCAAACTTCCCATTATGGATAAAGCATATTTAGCTTGATTTTCTGCATCAGGCCTGGCACAAACTGAGAATTTATTGCTTTTGTCAGACCAACATTGAAATTCCGATACTACAATTGCCACTAAATACGTAGACATCTTTGGTGTTTCTTGGAATGTGATTATTCTTTGATCGCCTCTGTAAATTCAACGATATTTTCTACATCTTGTTGTCTTCTAGATATTGTAATAATTATCATGATATATTTTTTTTCTTCAAAAAAGGCGTAGTAATTTTGATAAGAAATTATCATTTATATCAAAATAATAAACTAATTAACAGGTGATTCATTGTGTATAACCTTGTTTACTTAAATCTATAGTTTCAGAAGTGTTTGAAATTTCTATTTTAATTAAAACATTATCTCTTATCAACGGAGATGAGAAACTACTTTCCTGATACGAGGTGTTTCATTGAAAAAACACAGATATCATTATTAGATTTCCTTAATTATTTGTGTAAAGAAAAGTAGCACTTACATTGAATTATCTGTTCTATCTTGAGGCGTATTACTTAACGCATTTTGATTTTCTAGAGTAGTGACTTTCAGCTGAAATATGGCTTTAAATTTAGGTTCATCAAGGCAAGGGAATAATCTTCTTGCTCCCACAGGCTCCAAATGAGTAGCAGCCAAATACCTAAAAAATAATAAATTATGTTCTCTATTGTTTAATTAATAATGTAATGATTCCTACTTTATTTCGACTTATAATTCTTCTTATTTACATTTTCACTTTGTCATTGTCATTATAGGAACTTCTGTAAAATCCTCGCATGTCTTTGTTCATTAAAGTTCCAGTATAACTTATTATAATGTGTAATTTTGAGCCTATCTCTATTCTTTTCTTTAAACGGATTATCAAGAAACTGTAATTCTTATCTTCTTTAATTTCTGAAGGTGTCTCCTTTATTTCATCGACCATGACATCTATTGGAAGATAGGTCATACCTTCCGCATGCAGAACTATTTCATACGTAGTTTCTGCTACTTCTGCACTCATTTCCATAACTCCATAGAAATATCCTCCGTGTATATTTGGAGTAACGGCAATTATATATTTATCCGGCAATATGCTTGAAGGTAATTGGTATGATCTTAAATAATCATTTATCCCATTTACAATGGCTCCTTCATTCTTTTCATACCACTCCAAGTCATATTTGGCTAAAGTCAAGGCATCATTCAATGATGAAAGAATTGGAGAAAAATCTACCTTATACTTTTCAATCAAGCTTTCGAATTTATTAACCAAACCCTTCGTTGAAAGATATTGAGCTGTATTTGTTAAAATGCTGGAGATTGTATCCTTCCCTCCAAATCTAAAATAGATCAATAAATTAACTTAATGTTTATTCAATTACCAAAGGCGTAAAAGCGCGCACTTAGAATATATTTTATAGAGAGAGACATCGATTTTTTATAGAAGAAAAGAAATTAAATTTTCTTTCATTATTATAAAAAGAATTATTAGATATTCTTACGCAATAATTTTAACTTTATTCTCGTCAACATAGTCCAGAACGTATTCAGCACCGGTTAAAGACGAACTGGATGCAGTAGCGAAAAGGCTGAGTCTATCTTGCTGATGAATTTTGCTCTGTTCGTAACTTGTTAGTGCATAATCAAGATATCTGAAAAAAATGGATATATATTTCTCCGTTAGTTAACTGCAGAAAATTATCGGAACGTACTCAATTTTACAAATTATAGCTTATTAAAGTTTATTTATTTACCGTTTCAAAAGTGACTTGTCTTTGGTGCAGCCTAGTGCCCCTAGCATGACCAATTGATCGGCAGCAACGTTGGATTGGAAAGCTTTTTCCCATAAAAATTCCCAATCTTCGACAGTTCCTTCCCTTATTGCAGCACAATACACTGCTGGCCTTTGGTTAACATCGATTCTAAAAGGAATATGGAAATAACTTAATGAACCTTCGATTTAAAAAAAAAACTTAAATTATACGAGTTATCACTTAGTTTCTAATTAAATCCTTATACATACCAATTTTTATTATCTACTTACTTTTCGTGACTATTTCTCCAAGCGGAGAAACGCTGCTTGGAATTATTTATACAATCCACGTCGTTTAATTTACAAGCTAAGTCATTTAATTCATGCTTAAGAAGAATAAGAAAATGCGAATCGCTTTGTTTATCAGCATCTCTAAGTTTAGTGTATGTGTTTTTAAAAAGATTTAAGACGAATTTCTACAATAAGCAATAGTACAAATTACTGTAAATTATTTTAAATATTTAGAATGATTTAAATATATTGTTAAACTTGCATTTAACAATGATTCAAATGGTTGCCCTGCGAATCGTCGTTGTAGATAACGCAAGCCATTTATTGCTGACTTTATGGGTAAGTAATTTGTTTCCTGTTCGATATACTTCAGTCCATCAAGAGCAATTGTATAGTCTAGTAGTCCTGCTCTTGCCAAGTTTAATAAGTCATCGACAATAGCTGCTCTGTTAAGTTCGTGTATTTGTTCAAATTCTTTACTGTTTAAAACAGTAAATATGCGATACCACAAATCTCTATCGTATCTAACACGATAGAATCCTGAAAATGACATAAAGACTTGTTAAATAGAAGCTATTATTGTTGAAAGTATTTATAAAACTGTTATATTCTTTAATCAATTATTGAATGCTCCCAACATTGCACAAGTTTGGAAAATCCCAAGATATAAGAGTGATTCTACATATCGGACATTTATCATTATGATTAGTCACAGGTGGGGAACGTTTGCCTGATAATTTTGATATCTATTCGATTTACTAACCAGATTGTTGGATATTGAATATAATCCATTCATTAGAGTCGATTTTTATATTCGTTGTTTCGGAATCTTTTTTCAGCCATAACTTTGTTTCGACAGATTTGAAATTTGGTTGCTGATCCTTTTTGGATGTAGTCCATGTCAAAGGCACATGCCACTTCATTTCCGACGGCATATTGTTCAAATTCCGGATGAAGAATCGTTTCTGCTGAAGAGTAACTAGTCCAGTTTCATCAGTAGACACATATATCACTGGATATCCAGGTTGATTAGTCCAAGTTTCCATAATCATCTTTACAGGATCATCTAATTTTACATTGCTTTCATCAACGATTTTCTGAAAACTTTGCCATAAATCGTCTGGTGTGGCCACATCATTAGATCTGATAAAAATAATGATTATTAAAATATTTATATATTTTTGAAGTTAGTCTTATTTTTATAAAAATATTATTTTACTTGGCTGTTAAGTAATTTTTGAGAGCTTCTAAGAAATTTTTTTGGCCAAAAATGAAATTCATCATTCGAACGATGCTAGCCCCTTTTGAGTAAGTAATGGAGTCACCCATTTTGCTAACATCTTCTACGCTATTGGGGTTCCGTGTCATCGGTTTAGAAGTTTCACTAGCATCTACCCCAAGGGCTACCTGTAGCTGTTCAACTACAAATTGTTTATCCATCGACCAATAGGTTTCAATCTAAATAAACATATTTTACAGAAAATTAAAATTGATGTCAATAGATAAAAGAAAAGCAAATGTTGGTCAGCTTATGATTAATTTTTGAATGCAGAATAAATGACAGATTTCAAAATAATTTTAAATAATAATGGTAGTAATGTGGACTTACTGCACCAGTGGCCATATATTGGTAATATCGAGCAAATGCTTCACTCAGCCATAAATGTCCCCACCAACTTGGAGTTACTAAATTGCCTAACCACATATGCGTAATTTCATGAACAATTACAGATGCAACAGATTGTTTAGAAATTATAGAAGAATCTTCCTCGTCGTATAGCACTCGCGTTTCACGATAAGTAATTAATCCCCAATTCTCCATTGCACCTGCTGAGAAATCCGGAGCAGCAATCATGTCCAATTTCGGAATTTTATAGTTAATATTAAATAAATCCTCGAAGAATTTAAGAGATTTGGCTGCGATGTCCAAAGCATAATTCGTCTGCTTTATTGCCTCTGGTCTAGCCCAAACCTTGATTTTGTCATTGCCATTGCTTTCAAATTTAGAAATAACAAATGCCACTAAATAGGATGACATTGGCACACTTTCGTGGAAATGAAACCAAGGGTCGTCCCTACAAATCAGTTTATTATATCAGTAGTTTCTATTAAAGTGCGAAAAATACCATAAATGATAATCGTTACTTACTCGGTTGGGCCCTTTGACAAAGGCATGTTGCTGAGACATTTGTACGATGGATTTTCTGCTATATGTATGGTAAATTTAGCTTTGAAGCGTGGCTCGTCGAAACAAGGAAATGCATGACGAGCGTGTGTAGTTTGGAATTGGGTTAAACCTAGCCAACTAAGAAAAAATTGATTATAAAATTAGTTATTTGACTTTTTAATTTTTAAATAATATTGTTTCATACTTCTTGTTGCCTTTCGAGTCCATATATGAGCTCTTGTAAAATCCTATCATATCATCTCTCAAACGGCCATTGTAAATTATTGTTATAAAGATGTTTTCTTCTGGACTTAAAGATTTTGTGAATGTAATTGTTAATTTTTCAGTATCCTTTTTGTGTACATATTTGTTAATTATAATTTCATTTGATTCTTTTATAACGTTGACCGATTCTAATTCAATACTTCCCGCGTGTAATATAACATAATTCGTCACTTGTTTTGCTACAGCGTTGATTATTACAGTTCCATGAAATGTGGATATTTCTGCAGATTTAGTTGTGCTTGTTGGATAATTAGGTTCTATGCTAATATCGTAGGAGATAGGCTCAATTGATGTTGGAAGTCTGTAATCATCTTCCTGAGCTGCACTTATATCTTCATAAAGTAAATGGAACCGAATAAGATAGATTAAGAAGAATTTGTTATTAAAAATAATAGTAGTTTTTTAATTACCTGCTGCATTAATCCTTGCTGGATAGAAGGACAGCAGAGCTTCAATTAATATAAAAATGTAATGTACATATGGGGTGTTCATTTTTACTTGTACCTCGGTGACCAGGTGGTACAAATGAACTAAACTTGTCTACTTAGCCGTAACTCCAATTTCAGAGTTATCTAAAATCAATTAACCATGGAGAAAGATAGTAAGTAAAAATATTGTACTTGAATATTTGTTATTTGCCTAGAATCTGTTATATTTCCAATGTTTTAATCTTATCAGGTGTATTATATCTTTACATTTTCAGACTTTTATCTGTGCTGAGTCAGAACCAAAGACTACATTTTCAAATTATCGAAATAATCAGTCACTCACCAGAATAGAGTGTAAAATAAATTTATTGCGAACACAATTTATTATTGAGTATAATTTAATAATTTTAATTTTTAATAATATTAATTTAATTTATTAAATTTAATTTATACGATAAAAGCTTTTAATCATATATTAAAATGTATGTTTGATCCATAATGTTAACAAGGATTTATGTTAATTTTGGTGTTAAAAATATTAGTTTGTTCGTTTTAAACACGATCTTTTAATAATTTCTCAAAGGTTTCACTTGGTTAAGAAAATATATCTTTTATATATTTAGATTATTGCTCTGTATCTAGTTTTGATAACAGCTGTCAAAGTAAATTAAAATGAATAATAGTAATTAATATAACTCATTAATATAAACGAAAATGAATCAAAATGCTTTTTTATCCTAAACAGTAATTTCGAGACAATTCTCTGAATCTTTAATCTTTTTCTTAAGAAGAGGGTGAGAACACCATACGTACTAAATGAACTGCGACCTAAATAGAGTTTTTACTGATTAAATGTTTCGTTAAAACAAAATTCGCGTCACTTTAATCCTTAAAGAAACTTGATAATCTATCGATAGAGGCTAGCTAAAGTTGGTATACTTCTGTAGTGGATTTTTAAATAGTATGTTACCACTTTTATTTAACATTCACACGGTATAATATTTAAGTCACAATTGTATTCACCTTTGGTTGAGTGTAGATATACCTCGTTTTTAATTTTTAATAATGAGAAAAAAATTACATTACTCTTTACGAATAGAAAACTCAATCTACATTGAGTCGAATAGATTGTGAATTGCCTGATGCTTTTTCTAACCCTTCCCACTTTGTTACTATATCATCCACTATCTTATCACAAGTTTCACTGTAGTGAAGATATAAGTTTTTATTGGATTGCTCATTGTCGCCTCGGATTAATGAAACTATAAGACCCAGAGCGAAGTCAAACATTGAAAAAGTTTAACTAGATATTTGGGAAGAGTACAAGATAAAGCAGATTATTATTATTAAATAAAATTTTTAGTAGTGTAGTCTGTGTTTTATTCGTATATTTAACAACAAAATTAAATAAATCAATAATATAATAGCATATTCAATTAGTAATTACATACATGCATGTTGTGAGTTCACTCAACTAATAATATTCCCTATTAAAAATCATATATATATTTGCTTCTTAGCTACACTTATAAATATATTCTTGTATTCGTGAAATCGTTAACCATTTTTGTAATTATTATAAGCATCTATGATGTTATATTTATAATATTTCATTGCAGGAGTTGCATGATTGCGGAAAAGATACATAATTATGCGCGTTTGTATATTTCGTTAACTGTTTTTAAATCTGCCATATTTCATCGATCTTCAGCGATAAATTTTATTTGCAAAATGCATATACATTTATAATATTGTATTACTCTTCTCTGGATCTTCGAATCTTCCCGATTTGACCCAATTCGGAAATTTGGTATAGAATTGTTGAGCCTTTTCCAAAAACTTTTCACTCTGAGCAATTACTTTTAATGGATCCCCGATGTTAGCGGTTTCCAGGATTTTCTCAAGCTTAAAAACAAGATATTTTATCATTAGAAATAAATAAGAAACTACTTTCTTTGTTGTTCGTGCAAATGGCTAATTTCAAATGCCTACTTTTTTTAGTTGATTTCTTTGATAAATGTTTGATATAAGAGGTTTAAAAATATCATTCGGATCGTCAAAGCTATAAATTAAAGGAAATACCATTAGAAAATATGTAGGAAATAATAAACAAAATATATATAGAGAGAGATTAAAGAATTTGATTACTATGATAACAGATTCTTCCAGTTTCTTTCCAAGAAGTTTAATATGATGTCAGTATCAATATTTTTGATATAACATAAATCACTGAATGCTACAACTGTGTGATTGTTTTTGACAATGGCCGAATCCTTTGATATCATCATCCTTAAATAATCTTCGATGATAGTTTGATTTTCAGAACAAGAAAGGAAATCGAGGAAAAAACATTTTGGATTTTTTAAATATAAATCGTAAACCTTATTCCAAATAATTTTATCTGCTTTGTTCAGGCCATAGCAAAGCATCCATCTCTCTTTATCAGTCAACAAATCACTGCAAATTTTTAGGTCATAGAAGTAGTAGTTAAGACTTTTGTTTTTGGCATGATATTAAGTATATAAGAAACTTCCTTTATATCTTACATGTTTTCGATTTTTGAATCTCGAAGAAACTCGATGAGATGTTGTTGAGCAGTAACTTTGCATTCTGGATGTCCAAAAAAGCAGGCCATTTTTAAAACTGTCCATCTCTCAAATGAAGTTAACGCGTTTTCATTTGGTCGTTCCTCATAACCTACTGTATGCAGCAAATTATTCATAAGTCTTGCAGTGTAGGACTAAAATAAAAACATGTTATGTGTTACATGCATACATTACAGTTTACTAGTAAACACTAAAATACTACCGAATATTTATCAAAATTTTTACAGTAATGATTTTTTCGTTCAATACCTTGAATATCTTTGCCCATTCAGGTATATTTATAAGATCCCGTAAATCGGTGAAATGCTCAAAAACATTTTCCCAAACAATGTAACTAGTTTCACGACCTAAATAATTGAATAGTTCGAAAAATGCCACTGGTTCCATCTTGTTCCTTATAAACAAGTCGAAAGCATCATCTATCAATTGTGCACGATTAATTGTATTTACATTTACATAATCCTTCGTGTTCATATATTTTGCAATTTTCATCCAATTGTCATTATCATAATTCACACGATAATAGCCTGTAAATAAGCAATAATTTTCATAATAACTTTTTTCAATTCGATCAAGAACTCGATATTATAATATTAATGAATAATTAATTTATTATTTAACCAGTTCGTTTTAAATTAATAATCAGCCAGTCGTTTGGTAAAATGTCATTCGTATACACAGTTGTATTTCGTTGATTGATCCAAATAGTCGGTATGGTAGATATAAAATTTTGTTTCGAACGCGAAGTAATCGTGATAGGCACAGTCCATAATTGTTTATCTTCCTTTTCCAGTTTAGTAAATTCTTCACTGTTTTCATCAACGGGATCCTCGTAAAAAGGGATTCTTCGATAGAATTGCTGCGTGATATGCAACTTCTTGGTATTACCAGATTCATGACTACGGCTCACTGTTATTTCAGGGTAACATTTTTGCTTCATCCAAGAATTGGCAAAATCTTTAATATCAAAATTGCCAAATGGAGCGCCAGAGCTATCGAGAGCATCTTGTAGCGCATCCCAAAAATGATCTGGAGTGACACTATTCATTTTACTAAAAAGGCCAAAACATAGAATAATTTTAATCTACCCATTACATTTTAATATACAATTGATAGCTTACTTTCGTTGCAGAAATATTAAAAGTCCTTTCTCATAAATTTCCTTAGAAATAGTATTCCAAATCATACTCAACACAATTGACACTGAAATCATTCATAAGATTTTTATAATATACGTGCCCGATATTCTAATGAATATTTTACACAAATAGTATGTTTTCATGTTTTAGTATATAAGCGTTTGAAAAGAGAGGTATTTTTCTTCAGATTCTTTACCTGGCGCTTTTACAGATGTACCTCCTTGAAGATTGTGAGACATTCGGAAGCTGCGTATTTCATCTAACCTTCCCCACTCAGTTAAAATCTAACTCACACTATAGTATTAGTTTTAATGTCGAGATACTACTAATTTTTATAATTAATAATGAGCAACTGTCAGTAATCCAATATTTACCTTATCCACTACATAATTTTCGTAATAATTCGTTAATGCATGTTGCAACCACTCATAATCCCATGAACCGATACTAAAGAAATTACCGTACCACTGTTGTGCGAGTCCATTAGCAATTACCTGTAGACGCCATAGTTTCCTATATCGTCCATATTCCTTTATATCAGGTAGGATCGGTGTTTCTCTAAAAACATGATATTTCTATCGTACGCAAATTCACATAAAAATTATGGCACAATGCTCAACGAATAAAATTACCTGTACAACATCAGACCCCATTGACTCGACTGGTAAAAGTGATCATTTCCGATATAATGTGGTAAAACAACGTGGTTTATTGTCGGTGGCTGAATAGTATGTTTGAAAATACTCTGGTATTCTTTGTCGATACGACTTATCATTTTAATCGCTTCCTCAACTCTTTCTAGTTTTTGACCCTTCCTGACCCAAAAATTGACGCTTCCTTCCTCATTAGAGTATTGCTCAAAGTCCCCTATCACTACTGCTACCATGTAGATTGATATAAATGGCGTTGACTGAAAGTGTTTCCAAATTCTTCCATCCTCAGGATCGATATCGGTCACGTAAGATACATTTGAGTTTGAAAGTACTTTAAATTTGGGATCGTGCTTCACTGAAATACTAAATGGAGTCCGAATTCCTGGTTCATCCCAACAAGGGAACGCCAAACGTGCGGAATCCTTTCTAAAATTAGTCGCTGCGAACCAGCTGCAACAAATTATAGGACGTGCATTACAGATATTTGACAAGCTTGATGAGGAGAAGGATAAAAAATTTGTAAAGGAATATCGATAGATTTTTCGTACTGTTTTTTGTTTTCCTCATTCTCATAATAATAATTCTTGTAGAATCCAGTGTAACTGTTAAGAAGACTTCCTTGGAACTCGATTGTCAACGTATAAATTTCTGGAGACAAGATGTTTTCGAAAGACAGGATCAAAAAATCCCTTTCTGTGTCGTAGCTGTGATTTCTTGGTATTATTACCTTGTTACCAAATGTTATCACTGTAGCTTCTTCGTTTATAGTCAAATTTTTCGAGTGCAAAACTAATTTTGAGGTCGCCTTTCTTATTTTCACACCAATTGAGACTTTCCCATCGAAAAATGCGTCATCCTCACTCTCGAAATATGGCACTAGAGATATGGTGTAATATAGAGGTTCGATATCACGTGGCAATCGATAATCTACTTCGATTTTTTGTTCTTCTATGTTATTTATTCGATTTCCTAATGCCGGCTGATATTTGACAATAGCCAACGTAAGGCACAAGGCCACCAAACCCCTGGTGGCTGTCATCCTCTGAGACTAGATGACATCTGCCGATTTGCACCGAGTACGAGTCAAGATGAATCGCCTTGAATGAGACCAAATTACAACGAATTGCGACAAATTGCCCTCGTCATTCTCATAGTCGTCAATTGATGATTTCGTTGCAAATATAGTACTTGTGTTAATCATCATCTAGGATGTGGAATAATCAAACTATTACTAATATACGATTTATGTACATTGACCGCTTTTAAAATTAAACATTTTTATAGCAAGTTTGCCCAGAAATGGGACATTCCTACAGTAGATTATTGAAATCATTATTGTTTGGGATGCTTGGGTAATAATAATAATGAAGTAAAGTAGATGTACCAAAAATTCTATATTATATTTTATATTAGAATACAATAATATCAAAGCTGAAAATGTAATAGCAAGTCGAGTAAAATGTAGCATAATAATTTTGTTCATTTGTTCGATCAATGGATCAATTCAATTTCGGTAGCATCTCGGTGTATTAAAATATAAATGAAGTATAATCTCTGTGTAGGGATTTAACTTTTTCAGTGAATTTTCGATCATTCCACCCGTATCACTTATCTCTCGTTTGATAAGTTACGATAAAATATAATATTATCGAGAGCTGTTATACGAAAGTGTGCATGAGATTATTCCTATAATGCTGGTAATTCTTTTTACCATTATGCAAAACAGGTCAATTTGATTTTGCTACAGTTGAATTCTTCCTATTTCCTTATGTTTAATATTAAAAACTATAGAGCACGACAAAATTATTTACGAAAGTCAGAGTTTCTAAAAATTAGTGATTAGAGCCCTCATAAAAATCGCTTGCTAAATTTGGAATCTTTTACTAGGGTTTTGGAGCTAATCATCATAAAATATATACATATGTCTGAGAGTACTCAAGGTCAATGCCAATCCCTCTGACGCACAACACAAATCATCTTAAAGACTTGAAGCGCGCACACTACGCTAGCTGAGACTATAACGTGATTAATAAAAACAATTTCCACAGTTATATTTAGAACGCAAGTTTTTCTTGTAATGATAAAAAAAAAATTGAATTAAATTTTTCGTTTCTAACCATCAAGTTCGAGCAAATGTTTAGTAGAAAAAAGTTAATCTGTCATAAGTTTTTAAATATTTTTTTAAAACAAATTAATCTATAAATGTAAGTTAATTGATTTACATATCAGCATTTTTCGATGAAAATACTTATCACAGCCAATTATCGCAGAAGATCAACATTGTGGATGATTAAGTTTGCATGCCCAATGTAACAATTGAGCTTTGATTGGTTTTTCTAATATGCTCAACTTTTCATCGTTCATAGACTTGACTTTCTTTATCATATTAGTCATCAAACTTAGAATGTGTTTCTGAAATATTAAGAATTAAGTTACTAATCTAGGTATTTTATTATAATCATACAAAGAGAGTATACCTTTATATTTTTTACTTCAAATGGTGTAATAAAATAAGTTTCTAGTCTATCTAGTATGTTAATAACCATAGCCCATACGACAAAGTTTTCTTCCTTCAGTAAAAAACTCGTTACCTCTGAGAAAGTAGAAAAATCTAATTGTTCTTGTACCACAAAATAAAAAGTATCACCAACAATTTGAGCGCGATTTTTAAAATGGATATCGCTATAATTATTACTATTCAAGTGCTTAGCGATACGCCTCCAATTAATCAAGTCATAATTAACTCGATAATAACCTTTAGGTAAACATTATTAAAAAATAATCTTGTGAAAACAATAGACTTCAGCAAAAAATATAACAATTAAAACAATATTTACCTATTTGTTGTACATTTATAATAAACCAATCTTTGATATCTACATCGTATATTGTTAAATTAACATCTTCTGGCTTTAACCAATGCGATGCCAATGTATTGGTAAAATCTTTATGGGATTTTGTAGCATAGTTTATAGGAATAGACCACTTATGTGCGTTCATATCTATAGGGTGATGAGTTTCAAACATATAGCTGTATGTTCTTTTTGGTAAAGATAACTGTTGAGTTAATATTATGTGTCCAGTTCGGTAATCACGTTGTGCAGTAAGTACAGGATAGCTAGGTTTATAAATCCAAGAATCCATGGCTTGTTTAACATTCAGATCATTGTGTATAATATTAGTTGAATTCAAACTACTTTGAAAAGATTCCCATAGATCATCGGATGTTGTGGATTTAAATTCACTAAGTAGTAAAATTTAATTTAATAATTTAAATTATTAGGAAATAAAATAGTAAATATAAAAATAATTGTTTATTACTAACTGCCTATCCAAGTAAATTAATAATCCGTCGTGGAATACTTTTTCGGAAATAGCATTACTCAACATGTTTAAGATGCACGCAGCTGTAATAAACAAATTTTTAATGAAAATAGAACTCAATCTTGATATTTAATTGCAAATAAATATTGCAAGTTAGCTTCTTACATTTAAGATAAGTGATGAACGAAAAAATTGATCTAAAGTCATTTTGACTTTTCTCATCGAGAACTATAGGTAAAGTTTTATAAGAATCTATCTCGAGTGCCATTGACTGAATGATGACATTAAAGTAGTCCATGGTCTGCCTTTCAGGAAAAATCTGAATCATAACAAAATAATATGTTATTCACTTATTTTAATGGTATAAACTTTCTGTATTAGATAGCTGTATCTCGGTGTTTTTTGCTATATTGATTTAATTACTACCGAGACACCACTGTGTGTTTCTTAAAAGTCTCTAAGCTTACTTTATCGGTGAAGAAAAATTGGAAATAAGATGCTATGCCTTCGCTTAGCCATATGTGTGTCCACCAAATTGGCGTTACTAAATTGCCAAACCATTGATGGGTTAATTCATGTACTATTGCCGGAACAATTGAAGACCCCAGAATAAAACTAGCATCTGTGCTATTAGAGTAAATATCACTTTCCCTATAATAGAACGACATACAGTAGAAAAATAATTGTGGTTTATTCAGATTGTTGTTTAGAATAGTTTGTTTCACACTTGTATAAAATGAGGCCAAAATGCTCCTCTGCCGTAGTTCTATATTGAGGAATAACAACGTGATCCGTTTTTGGTACAGCAATTGGCCTATTCATATATTTTTCCAATGAATATGACACTTTCTGAATAACATCATGATATTCCGATAAAATATGAATTCCATTATGCCTACCCCAAACATTAATTGTCTTGTCTGTGTTAGAAACTCGTATAAAGTCAGAGAGAACAAATGCTAAAACGTAAGTAGACATGATGGGAGTTGTTTTAAATTTGGTCCACACTTTTCCATCAATTCCATCGACAACTTTTTCATACGCTGGCATATTTGATAATGCTGTATAACTTGCATCGTGTTTGATTGAAACATTGAAAGTTGCTTTTAGTCCAATCTCATCCCAGCAAGGAAAAGCACGGCGTGCGTAAAATGGTTCGAAAAACGTGGCTGCTAAATACCTTTATACATTATATTAATTCTTACCAGCATATAAAATTTATAGTTAATGTATATAATAATATATTATTTATTTAAAAAGAATGTAGCTTTATTTATAATTAAAGCTAAAACTTACACAGAATTTCCATTATTATCTTTGTAAGAAGTTCTAAAGAATCCTTCCGTAACGTTGTTCAGTACACCTCTGTACTTAAAATGCATAGTGTATATGCCTGGCTTTAAAATATTTGCAAAGGATAATTGTAGCTGCTCAAATTCCTTATGATAATAATGCTCCACTGGCTTCATAAAATTGCCATTACTCTCTAGCTTCGTATATTCTTCATCCAAGTTTAAATCTTTGACATGTAATACCACTTTGTCCGTTGGTTTTTGAACTTTGAATATAGTGCTTATTGTTCCGTCAAACGTGAAATTATTTTCCTTTAAGTAAGGTATCAATTTAATTATATATTGTATTGGTAATGTATCATTTGGCAATCGAAAAGTTAAATCACGATTTGCAACTTGATGACTAGCTTCGCCATTCTTTGGCAGGAGAAAATTAACAGTAATTACAAATAATAATCTAACTATTATTCCTTTTTTTAAAAAATCCATTTTTAAGACGCGTTTTTTGAAGAGATATTTTTTTTAATAGTAAGAGAGAATACGAATGTATCTTTTTTACTAGGTTTTGTAAGAACTTTTTTTACATGATGCACAGAGGAATCCAGGATTTAAGCTTATATCATTCCAACAAAGCTTATGCACACTAATGAGTGCACTAAATTTTTTTCTGTTTTAAATGGGACGTAAATCAAGAAATCCTGCTTCACGTGATAAGAGCACACTAAATGGTGTACAAAATCGTTTATTACAGTTTTAAATTACTGTGAAAATGTTTTATCTTTAACATTATATGATATAAAGACCATAATTTTGTTTTGGTAATAATATATAGTTTTTATGAATCTTATAAGAAATATTTGCACTTGTTATATGCATGTTTAAAAATATGTGGATATGAAAAATCGTGCTCCACGTGATAAAAGTAAAGGAAATGTGCTGCATGTAAGCAAGATTATTATTCTGCTACTAATTGATTTACAACTGGGCATTTGCTTTGCTCTTTTAGAAGTATTAGAACAATATACTTTATACAGTAGGCATTGAAATAATTCCTAATTTTTTAATGATAATTTTTAACATTAAATCTTAGTACTGATAAATTTAACTATATATAAAAATGGCTGACAAATCTAGAAATATCTTTACTCTCAAAGAGCAGGATGGAACAGACAATTTTGAAATCAAAGTACTCAGTTGCATATTTCATGTAGATGTGGTTACAGAGTACGTTTATTTATCCCCTTCATTAGACTTTTGAAAATGCAAAAGTGTTAATTCAGCTACCACTAATTGCTCCACACTGTATGCACGGATTTGGACATTCAGGGTTAATTACATTAATTAACAAAAGTAATCCTAATATATTGTATCTTATACGATCAGGTTGTGAACTTTGTATTGAATTGTGTTGGATAGCACAACGCTACTTACATATATATAAATATATATATACATATAGCTAAGAAATACAGGAAATTGCGAAAGAAAACTTATAAAAATCATATTTAATTTATAGTTTTCATTATAAAATTTTATCAGTCTCATATAATAGTTAATTATAATGGTTTTAAGTAATTGAAAATCGGAAACCATAATTCTGCAAATACATCATAATTGTATTTATATTGACAATGTTCAGTGAAAATTTGATTGGTTTCTGACTAATCATATTTATAATTTTTCATCATCCAGAGATTTTGTTTTATACTTCTTTATTCATATCCAACCAACTTTTCATTATTTTTATAATCGTATTATGTTTAATGATAACTTTTTCCCTTTCAGCTAAAATTTCGTCTTTAAATATCTCATCCACATTCTGTTGTTCTGACCTCATCTTTTTTATCTGTAATACATAAGAAACAATTTAATTACTGGATATATTTTGATTCAAAAACATTAATTTTTTACTAATAACAATACTGCACCTTAATTAAATGATCCATATTAAAACTGTTATTTATTACAAGAAATAATATTTCTCTCCAATCCAATTGTGTATAAAATGTTGGAGTAAATCTTGTATTAAATATATCGAAATTATTTTCGATAAAAGAAATTATTGTTTGGGCATGATCCATCTCACTGGAACTTAGGTAGGCAAAAATTTGGTCAAACACTTTATTCGCATCTTCGGTGCCGTTATTATAGATTGCCATTTTCATCAAACTTTCGATAAGGGTTTTATTTTCAGTACACGTGAGGGCAGACAAGTATCTAGTGTCCAAATTTTTCTTATAAAGATCAAGCACTTTATACCAAATTATTTCATTCCCGTTCATCAAGCCCGAACAGATATCTTCCTCCTTTATAAATTTAATTGCTCTAAATAATTAATAATATAAAATTAATAATTTTTGAGTTGGATCTATGAAATTTTAAGATTAACAAAAATGCAGTTATAAACTTAATATTTACGTGGAAGCGTTTTTCTGATTAAAAAATGTATGCAAATTAATTTCAGCTGTATCTCTACATTCTTTATGACCAAGAAAGCATGCCCATTTTAATATTTTTGCTTTAGTTGTTTTTCCTAGTTCACTCAATTTATCATGGTCCACAGACTTCACTTTCCTTACAATGTTCGTCATCAAACTTAAAAAGTGGTCCTGAAATGTTAATCATCAATTGTTAAGTTGGGTATTTTGTTATATAATAATTCATAAACTATACCTGTAGTGGCTCTCCTTCAGTTGGTATAGTAAAATAAAGTCTTAAATTTTTTAGAATTTTCGTAACTACAGCCCATACAATAAAATTGTCTTCCTTTGTTAAGTAATCCGTTATTTCTAGGAATACATCAGAATCTAACTGTTGTTGCATTATCATTTCATAAGCATCATCAATAAGTTGAGCGCGATTTAAAAAATGGATATCAGTGTGATTGTTAAGTTTCATGTACTTGGCGATTCGCTTCCAATTTTCTTGATCATAATTAACCCTGTAATAACCTTTAAAGGAAAGTGATTTATAAATTATTTAAAACATGATTGCACTTTTAAGAAAGAGTATTTAAAAAATAGTGTTTACCTGTTTGCTGTAAATTTATAATAATCCAATCATTAGGATTTACACCATATATGGTCAAATTGTCAAATTCTGGCTTGAGCCAATGAGATGCCAACGTATTAGTAAAATTTTGGTGCGATTGAGTAGCATAGTTTATAGGAATGTACCACTTGAATTCATCGAACTCTTTAGTAGTACGTGATATTTGAAAACTTTGATTTGATAAAAATAATTGTTGAATTATGATTACGTTTCCACTGCTGTAATCACGTCGTGCAGTAAGCATAGGATAACCAGGTTGATAAATCCAAGGATCCATTACCTGTTTAATATTCAGATCATTATGGATATTATTATCAGAATCCAAAATACTTTGGAAAGCATCCCATAGGTCATCCGATGTCGTGGATTTAAATTCACTAAACATCAAAATGTAATTAATAACTTAACTTATTAGGGAATAAAATAATAAAGGAAAAATGAATTATTTATTACTGTCTATCCAAATAAGTTAATAAGCCTTTATGGAAAACTTTTTCAGAAATAGCGTTATTTAACATATGCAATATGCAAGGGGCTGTAATAAAAAAATCTCTAATTAAAATAATATTTGAAAGCAGATCCATAAATATAAAATATAAGAAAAATGATATTAATATTTTTTAATATCAGCATTCAAGTTGTTTTCTCACGTTTGAAATATGTGATAAAGGAAAATATTGTTTCAAAATCAGTTTGGCTCCATAAATCGATAATTATAGGAGATACCTCGTGGGAATCATGAATGAATGCTTGTGATCGAGGAAATAAGGGAAAGTAATCCATTTTCTGCATCTCGGGATAAATCTAAGTAAACCAATAACATTCCATTATCTAACTGTAGAAAAAATGTATCTTGATGGATCCATTTTAGATAATGAAGCATACCTTATCCAGAAAGAAATATTCAAAATATGTAGATAAGCCTTCGCTTAGCCATATATGCGTCCACCAAACTGGCGTGACCAAATTTCCGAACCACTGATGAGCTAATTCGTGAACTACTGTTGGAATACTTGCCATTCGGTCGTATTCCTGGTTATTTTTAGGGTCTGCATACATGCTACTTTCTCTAAAATTAAATAATAAAGAGTAAATGCGTAATTATTATAATTTTGTTCAAATAATTTATTAGACTAGCTTGTTTTACTTGTAAGTAATAAGACCCCAATGTTCCGTTGCTATTGCAATATGTTCAGGCACAATAACGTGATCCGTTTTTGGTACAGCAATCGATCTGTTCAAATATTTTTCCATTGAACGAGTCACGTTCTGAGCGACATCATGATAGTCGGTCAAGATATAACCTGCATTCTTTCTGCCCCACATGTTAATCGTCGAGTTGTCATTAGAAATTTGTACGAAATCAGAGATAAGAAAAGCTAAAACGTAAGTTGACATGATGGGAGTAGTTTTAAACTTCGTCCAAATTTTTCCATCATTTTTATCAACAACTTTTTCATATGCTGGCATATTGGATAAAGCTGTATAATTTGCATCGTGCTTGATCGAAACATTGAAAGTTGCTTTCAGTCCAATCTCATCCCAACAAGGAAAAGCACGGCGTGCGCTGAACGGTTCAAACTGCGTGACTGCTAAATATCTGTTATTCAAAAAATCTTACTCCTTACTAATATTTAATTTAAAGTTGATAGATTATTGTTTTATTATAAATATGCTAACTATATTTATTTATATAAGTGAAATTATGACTCACACTTTATTTCCATTATCGTCCTTGTAGGATGTTTTATAGAATCCTTCTGGAAGATCGTTCAATACGCCTTTGAACTTAAAATGTATCGTGTAAATACCCGGTTCTAACGTTTTTCCAAAAGATAGTTGTAACTGGTCATATATCAGATAGTAATAATGCTCTGTGGGCATTATAAAGGTACCATTGATCTCTAGTTTGGTATATCCTTCATCCAACTTCAAATCTTTGATATGCAGAACTAAACTCGCCGTTGATTTTCGAACTTTAAAGATGATGCTCGTCGTTCCATCAAACGTGAAATTATTCTCTTGAATGTAAGGTATCAATTTAATTATGTATTGTATTGGCACTGTGTCATTTGATAGTCGAAATGGTAAATCGTGAAAATCGTCAATATCGTAGTCAGGTTGGATGTCCTGTAGCGTTGAAATGGTTGTAATTGTAAATAGTAATATTACTATTATACTATTTATTATGAAGTCCATACTTTAGATTCACTGCACCAAACAGTGTAACTCTGCACTGTGTGGGCGAATATAAAAGGACTGTGTACCAGACTTTTGCAAGACATTTCTTTGTTCATTTTTTGTCTAGAAGACATAAATTTTAAAAAACATAGGAAGCAAATAAAACTGAGACGAATGAGAGGTAAAGTGAATAGTCGTGCTTCACGTGCCATATGCACTGAAAAAGGAAAACGATACCGATATTAAAAATGTTTTATTTGTCACAGTAGTGATAAATATTATATTGTTGTATTAATAAAAATAATGAGTACAGTCTATGAGACCTATTAAAATATTTATACTCGCACTGCATGTTCCAAAATGGCCTCATATGAGAAATCGTGCTACACGTGAAAAGAATAAGGACAATCAAATTAGAAATCAATAAATTATCAATTCTATTTTTATTACTGATGCTGACACCATAGAAATTGTTGTAACGCTTACCATGATATTGGCGATAGTAAAAAGCAACTTTAAATGGCATGTGTTCAAAAATCTCTGCATGACTAACTTATGTATATAAATATTTTATTACAAAAATGTTACATTTTAACATTGATTATTATTTAGTATCTTTTGTTATAAAGAAACAATTACACTGATCTTTCATTCTTTTACTATTGTTAATAACCTAACATTTAGCCATTATTTTTGATCTTTTCACTTAAAAAAATAGGCATGCGAGTATTAATCCAATTTTCTATTTGACGAAGATACGTCTCACTTAATTTTAAAGTTTCTTCCCTTCGAGATATTTTATTTGTGTTCACTCCAAATTTATTAAGTAACGCTTTTACCTATAACAAAACCATTTCAGGGTTAGATAGTAAGAATAAGATTTCCATACTATTGCGGAATGCAAGAAATTACTTACTTTTTCAAGCTGCGTAAAAGTCAGGACTCTGTTAATTGCAAAGTTAGCTATATCTCCTGGCTTATGTACGCTATAAAAAGAGTATTGCTCAATTAGTATGGGAATATCTTATAATTCATATCAATGTTCATTAATATATTAATTTTAACATACGCTGCATTAATTTTGTCGGAATTTTTTAAGAGAAAGTCTAGTGTCAGATTCATGCCGATTGAGGAGCTTTCCATTACAGTGCGATATACATCAAGCAGGTGGTCCTTTTCAATTGGCGAATCTTTAGCTAAAGTCATATTCAAATAATTTTTTAAGATTGTTTGATTAGCTGAGCATCCGAGATCGTATATCACAGCCCTGCAAGATTCTTTCTTATAGTGCTCCAGCATTTTCTTCCAAGTGGATTCGTTAGCTATACGCATACCAAAGCAAAATGTCCAATGCCAATAATCAGGAGAGATTCTAGTTAAATGTGTTTATGTAAAGTTTTAATTACCTTTGATTATAATTATTTATTTAACTCATATAATAATTATTTAACTACTTGCTGTTTTCAGGATCTTTGAGATATTCGACTAAATTCGCATGAGCAGTGTCTAAGCAAGGCTTGTAATCAAATTGACAAGCCCATTTCATAATTTTAGATCTCCACAATTTTATCTGATCACCATCTTTAGGACTTTCTTCGAATCCTGTACTACTAATCACATGTTGCATCAGTCCAAGAATATATGGCTGAAATATATTAAATTATACTTCAAATAAATACTACAAATGGTAGTCAGATGATGCATCGATACATTTTACCTTCAATGTCGAGGCATATTTCGGAGAATTAATCCAATCGTAGTAACTAGATAGCATTCCAAAAACTGTCCTCCAAATACCGTAATCAGTTTCACGCGATAGGTATTGTAGAATATCAAGATACATCGTCAAATTAATGCGATTGGTCATTGTCATGAAGAAACCATCATTAATGATCTGTGCTCGATTTAAGATATGAATCTTCGAGAAATTATCAGAATTTAAATATTCAGATATTTTTTTCCAGTTATCAATATCGTAATTTACACGATAAAGACCTTTCAGAGTTATTGCATAAAATTACAGATTATTATTAACACCAGCAAAACTTTGTTTGGTTTTAGCCATTTTCTAATATTTCACTTACCATTTGATTGTAAATTAAGAATATACCAGTCATTAGGCTCCACCGTTCTGATCGTTATATTAGAAGTTTCTGGTCTCAGCCAAAAACTTGCTTGAGTATTTATGAAATTTGGTTGCCGTCTTGATGTAATACTCAGAGGAATAATATATGTGTTATTCCTTGTACCAAATGTAGTTATGAAATCCTTTTCTTTTTCTAGTTCAGATTCAGTTATTAACATCTGCTGCATTACAAAAATTTCACCAGTATCATTATTTCGATTAGCAGTTATCAAAGGAAATCCATTTTGATTTATATAGCTATCCATGACTTCTTTAATCTTGAAATTTTTGTTAGGTGCGTCCGATTTATCCAATGCTTCTTGCAATGTATTCCAAAAATCATCTGCTGTAGCAGTATTGTATTTACTAAAGACACGAAGAGCAAAAATATATCAACTATTCAATTATGTATTCAGTCTTTATATTTTTTTAGGAATGAGAACTTACTATTTTGTCAAAAACGTATTGACTGCTTCTCGAAATATTTTCTCTGTCACAAGATGCAGTGCCATGTTTAGAAGACATGGACCTAAAATAATATTAAATATTTATGTTATTTCTAGCTTTACATAAAAATAAATAGATTGCAACCTTTTGTATGAATTAAGACTTTAGAGCGTATGGGTAATCCGAAACTGTTAGTTAAATTTGTTCTTAAAGGTGGTTGCTTTAGGTTAACATCTATAAGAAACACATTGTCTTGCAGGAGATAAAGGGTTATCATGTTCTTTAAATATGCCTGAAAATAAAATTGCGGTTAAAATCAATGTTTTTTCTTATTATTGTCAAAATACACTATTATCGTACCTTTCGAACAACATGATATTTGAGGAATTCAGCAAAACTTTCGTACAACCAATAAGAGTCCCACCAAGTAGGGCTAACCATATTTCCAAACCATTGAGATGCCATTTTGTAATTGACATTCAAAGTTATAAATATTTTATCCTGAGTATCATTGTTATTGGCATCGTAAAGAAATTCTCTTTCACTGGAAGAAAGCCACAATCAGCTGTTTAAATATTAACCTCAGATCGATGACAATAATCAAATAATAAACGTTGAATTTGGTTACTTGTAAATTAAAAGTCCCCAGCTTCCCATAGCTGCCAGAGGATAATTAGGTATGGCAACGTGATCTATCTTTGGTACAGGAATCGAGATATTGGTGTATTCCTCAAAAATATTGTTAGCTGAGTAAGCAGCCTTATTAATTTGTTTGGTAAATTTAATCATGCTCTTTTTACTCCAGATATTTGTAGTTCCTTCAAAAATTGGAATACGAGCATAGTCGGTAATGATAACAAAAGCTACCATAAATGTTGACATGATTGGTGTCATTTTAAAATGTGTCCACTGTTTTTGGTCTCTTTTGCCTACAGCTGTTTGTGTCCGTTCAGGCATATTGGATAGTGCAGTATAATTGGCCATATGTTTTATAGAAATATTAAATGTAGCTTTTAAAGTTGGTTCATCCCAGCATGGGAATGCTCGGCGAGCCGAGCCCATTTTGAAATATGTGGCTGCTAACCATCTGCAAATCGTATAATTTTATTTATGAAAAGTCCTTTTGATGCTTATAATTTGTTATCAATTTCAAAGTGCATATTCAGTGAGTCAGAAGGAATTGTTGAACATCACGATTGTAATATTTCAAAATGTCGTAGTTTCACGTGGTTGATAAACTAATAAATTTAACTTACACTGTGTTACCGCAATCATTAACATATGAAGTTCTATAGAGTCCTTCTTGCTCATCGGCTAGGATACCAGAATAGTTCAGATTTAGAGTATACAGTCCAGATTCCAAAGGAGACTCGAAATATAAAGTTACAGTCTGATCTGTCTTGTCATAAGTATGCTTTTCAGGCTGGGAAACATTACCACTACTAGATTTTATGGTCGAGGCCTCCTCATATATGTTCAGGTTCTTTGAATGAAGCACGATCTCCATCGAGGGCTTACGTATTTCAATGTCAATGATGGATGTGCCATTGAAGTTGCCATCGGCGATTTCAGGTGCCAAAAGGATGTTGTAATGTATTGGCACCACATTATCTGGTAGTCGATAATTACCCTCAGTTTCTACTTGATCGAGTATCTTGTCTCCTTGTGGAAAGAGTGAACTTCCTTTTATGGTCAATAAGAAAACCGTCAAAACTATAGTGACCATCATCCTGAGGATCTGAACACCTTCTGGCGGTTCCTACCAACGAGAGACCAAGAGAACATTCAACGTACGTTGAATGAGTTGAAATTACAAGGAATTGCGACAAATTGCACTCCTCGTTTTCACGATGGCCGTCAATTGACGGCCACGTGATGAATATCGTGATATTTACGTATTCGAACTTTAGAAACTTTGACAAATCTCTCGTATCGCTAAGGCCAAGTGTAATAATGGGACTCGATAGAACTTCACGATGAGTAGTTGCATTAGATTAATTTTGTTGCTCATAGACAACAATTTTTAGAATTAGGATACGTAAAATAACAATTGAATCACGAGTAAAAAAATATTATTGTATTGTATTTAAAATGATTTTTATTTGTAATTATTATAAAAATTATATAAATTACGCTTTAGTGTTGATACGTAATATATTATATATGATAGAGCTATGCGAATTTTGCATCAACCTCTTTGATTAGGTGTATGAGTGTACATGTACGTGAAATTGATGTTAGTTGGTCGACTCTAAAGTACTAGAAAATGGATGAGTAATAACATCATCAAGGTCAATGTTAATATTGTAATCACTTGATAAGAATAAACTATGTTCATGGAGTATATGTCAAGCTGTGTAGAGGCCTAGAATCAAGCCCTAACGCAACGAAGCTTTCATTCAATTCCATCTTTCAATGCAGAATCTAGTTCACTATACCAGTTTTACATAATCAAACTTGTATAAAAGTTTTATTTCTATTCTGATATTACTTAATCTTATATGTTATCGATGGATTTCCAATCTTTAATATTGATTGAAATTTAATTGAATAATAGTAGGGATGATTTTTAAAAAAAATTATTTTTCAATACAAAATTTTCAATTAGAAATAATTGCACTTGGTTAATTGTTCATGACTCTTCTGAAAGAATTTTAAAGTTTTCCTTCCATGGTCTTGATACTCGTAAGACGACTTATCAAAGTTTCTCATAATTGTTGTTTTTGAGCCACTTTTTCATGTCAATGATCATTGGATTCCTTTTAGCTAACTTTGCTTCTATCTCAATTACTCTTTCATTAATAAGAGTCTCATTCTTATCTGCTCTCGCGAATATTTCTTTTATCTGCAATAAATATGTACAATTTCATTATTTCTCGGTGCTCTAATATATTTGCTTTGAATGAATCGTATTAGTTTTTTGTTTAAAGATAGTACTATACCTTATTTAAATGATTTGTATCAACGGCGTTATCCATTACATTCATTAATATTCCTCTCCAATTAAGTTTCCTATAAATAATAGTTTTCAGAAAGCTTTTGGTATGACAAAAATTTAGGATTTATTAATTTTCTTTTTAACTATGAATTATACTTACTTCTCTACAAGTATATCAATATTGCGCTCCAAAAATGTAAGTACGGATTGAGAATGATCTATATCGCTTTTAGCTAGGCTGTCAAATATGTCACGAATATCTCCTTTGAGCATTTGAGAACTGTAATCGTCTAGTGCTTTCCTCATTAAATAATCGATAAGAGTTTTATTCTCCGTGCAGGCAAGGAAAAACAAATAATCTTCGTCCAAGTGTTTCTCGTAGAGATCCCAGATTTTATACCATACTGTTTCGTTTCCACTAATTATGCCCGAGCAGAAAACGTATTTCTTCGACCTTTCATCTGTTCTAAATAGTTAAATGTATATGTTATACTTATTTAAAGTCTAGGCATCGTTAGAATGGGATATTTAATTGTAAAAATGTTTAAAACAGTAATTAAAACTGATTATTTACATGTCAGTCTCATCGTTATTAAGATATTGAAGCACTTCAGCTGCAGCAGTACTTCTACATTTCTGATGTCCAAGGTAACATGCCCATTTTAAAATATGTTCTTTCGTGGATATGTCTTCAGCACACAGCGCATCATCGTCTGCAGACTCCACTTTTTTTATTATATTATTCATTAAGCTTAGAAAGTAGTGCTGAAAAATAGAATACCTATGTAGAGAAAGTTGATTTGATTAAAATAATTTAAATATATATACCTTTAGTTGTTTCCCTGTAGTTGGTAATTTAAAACCAAATATGAGATAATCTAAAATATCCGTAGTCAAAGCTGACCATACAACCAAATTATCTTCCTTTGGTAAGTAACTTACCATCTCTAAGAAAGTATAAAAATCCGATTGTCCTTGCATCGCCATTGCAAAAGCATCATTAATAAGCATGGCGCGATTTTTAAAATGAATGTTCGTATGATTGTTAAGTTTCATATACTTAGCGATTCGCCTCCAATTTATTTGATCATAATTAACTCGATAATAACCTTCAGAAGAAAAGTATTTAACAATAATCATAAAATTAAGAGTCTTTTAGCAAAATTAGATTAACACTTTAAAGAAAAATTTACCTGTACTCTGTAAATTTATAATAATCCAATCACTAGGATCTACATTATATATGACTAAATTATCATCTTCTGGCTTTAACCAATGTGATGCAAACGTATTTGTAAAGTCTTGGTGCGATTGTGTAGCATAATTTATAGGAATTGACCATTTGTATTCGTGGAATTCTTTAGAGTCATATGGTTCAAATATAAAACTGCTGTTCAGATTTGAAAGATACAATTGTTGAGTTACAATTAGATTTCCATTGTTGTAATCACGTCGCACAGTTATCATAGGATAACCAGATTGATAGATCCAGGGATCCATTGCTTCTTTTATGTTCAAATCATTATGGATAATATTTGCTGAATCCAAGCTACTTTGCAAGGCTTCCCATAGATCATCAGATGTTGTGGAATTGTATTCACTAATGTCGTAAGACACAATTAACTTTCTAAGTTTTTAGTAAAGAAATAAAATATAATTGGAAAAATAATAATTTATTACTAACTGCTTATCCAAGTATCTTAATATTCCATTATGGAAAACTTCGTCAGTGATAGCATTGTGTAACATCTGTAATATGCAAGGACCTGTAATAGCATAACATTACACTTATTACAGAATCCAATCTTGTGACAAAATTAACTGATATTACAAGTAACATTCATTAATGGATATTTATATGTTATTCATATTATTCACTTTAATTTAAAGCATTACAACTACTTTCGTACCTTTACGATAAACAACCAAGGAAAAGAGCCTATCTATTTCAAATTGGTTGTCAGCCTTGGTAGCTATAGGATGTATGCTGTAATTATCTATTCTTAAAAGTAATAATTGAACAGTTACAAGAAAGTAATCCATTACACGCCATTCAGGATAAATCTAAATAAACAAATAGCAATATATTAGTTGGCTATTTTAATCAATTTTATGAATCATCTGACATACCTTATCCACAAAATAAAATTGGAAATAGGCAGATACGCTCTCACTTAGCCACAGATGCGTCCACCAAACAGGCGTTACCAAATTACCAAACCATTGATGAATTAATTCATGTGTTGCTGTGAGGGCATTTCCTAATTTGAGTTCTGCATTGTCTTTACTTTTATTAAAGAGAAGTGTCCTTTCACTGAAACGGAAAGAGAATTAATTGAAGAAATGAGTAAAGATCTTTTAGAACATTTTATAGATTAGTCCACTTTACTTGTAAGCAATGAGACCCCAATGCTCCGTTGCTTTGGAGGGGTATCCAGGAATGGCAATGTGATCTGTTTTTGGTACAGCTATTGATCTATTCATGTATTGCTCTAGTACAGAAGTCCCTTGCTGAATGACATTAAAAATGTCAAAAATGTTATCAACCGCATTTCGTCTACACCAAACATTAATCGTCTCGTTCTCATTAGAAGTTCGTACGAAATCAAAAACTACAAAAGCTAAAACATAAGTGGACATGCGAGGGGTTGTTTTAAATTTTGTCCAAATTTTTCCATCAGTTTCATCAATAACTTTTTCATACGCAGGCATATTGGATAACGCCGTGTAATTTGCATCGTGCTTTACTGAGAGATTGAAAGTTGTTTTCAGTCCAATCTCATCCCAGCAAGGAAACACACGACGTGCGTGAGTCGATTCAAAATGCGTGACTGTTATGGGCCTGTGCATGCAATAGATTTTTTAAATATTATTGTTCAGTTTACAGTTAAAACTGAATTAAAGATAACTACTCACACTTCATTTCTATTATCATCTGTGTAAAAAATTTGAAATAATCCTTCCCTGATCAGGTTCACCTTGCCTTTGTACTTAAAGTGTATCGTATATATGGATGGTTCTAATGTTTTTTCAAACGATAATTGTAGCAGTCCAAATATCGGATGGTAATAATGCTTTAAAGGCTTCGTAAAGTTGTTATTGTTTTCTATTTTGGTATATTCTTCATCGAAGATCAAGTTAACAGCATGCAGAAAGAATTTCTTTGTTGATTTTCGAACTTCAAAGACAATGCTTGTTGATCCATCAAAGACAGTATTATTCTTCGTTATATTAAGTATTAATTCGATTGTGTAATGGATTGGTACTGTGTTATTTAACAGTCGAAATTTTATGTCATCATTTACAGCTTGGTTGATTTCTGCGTCGTGCACTTGTAGTGGAGAAGTTTTACAAATTGTAAGTAATAAACTGATTATTATAATGTTCCTTAAAAGTGACATTCTCTTTCTTTCTCTATAAAAACATGAAAAGTGAAATTATAAATATTGAATGAATATGAATCATTTCTTAAAAATTTATAAGCTGTTACCTTCTGAAATGAATTGACTTAAATGTGTTTTAATGAAGTATACAATTTTCTATTTGAAAAGGCACTGAAGTGGCAATTTAGTGGATAAATGAAGAATCTAGTTAAGGAAGTACCGATGCTCTAATGAATGTAAACAGAGTAGACTTCGTATTTATAACTCGGAAAGCTATTCATTTCCTTAAGATAACATTGCTGCAAATGGAAAAAAATTCAGGTTTGGATAATGAATTTCGTCTACCCGTGACCACACTACTGTAAGTAAAAGAAGAAAATCTTTCAGTGTCAATCGTAAACGTTTGTATCTTTCGGGAATCAAGTATTTTCTACAAACTTGTTTCTACTTTTATTTATTGCTATAATTTAAATTTCAATTGCATTTAATGATTAATAAACTTCATAGACCATCTAACTGTTGTATTATTATCTTTGACAAAAATAATGCAATTATTAATTTAAATGTTACTACCTATTTTCTAAATTGGTTACATCTTATAAGGTTTTAACTGTTTTTTTTTTCTAGACTACCTGAAACGAGTACGAACCTGGCTAAATAAGGTGACAGAGTGAATAATTTATGTGATTAACCTTGCATTACACAACAACTGACTCCCCACTATTTTTAAACGAATTCATTTAATCGAATGAATAATGCAGAGCATACACCATTTATGCGTATGTATATCTAGTCAAATTGATCGAATATATCCAAAAGAGCATTTGGCAGGTCGTATAAATAAAATAGCGAACTTTCGTCTTTAAATTCTAAAACAAAAAATATATTTTCAATGGTGAGCTAAAATGAGTTTTTTTTAAAGAGTTTGATTAATGTACTGAGATTGAGGGTGCATCACCGAGTAAGATCTATTTGCGCGAAATCCAACTAATCAGATAGTCAATAAATGGGATTCCTCATACCGATGTTACAGGGGAAAATGCAAATCAATATAAACTGGTATATTACCAAAACTAAAACGTGATTTCACCTATCAGAATATTTCAATTTATTGATCGCTATGCTGTCAGTTCTTTCTCTGCTAAAATGTATGATTTTTGATGTGGGTAAAATACGCAATAAAAATTAAATTAATTAATATTCACTATGTAATATTAAAGCCAAATATGTGTATTTAACAAAAAATAATATTTATTCTTGCAAAGACAGAGAAAGGGATAACTTTTAAAGTAACATCACTGAGTTATAAATATGTTACAATTAGTGTAATTTGTATATTACGATGGAGGCTATTGGGCAAAATTTAATACATCGCACACGGTCCCGCGACAATTGCAGAAGCCACGTGTAATGTGTTAAAGAAGACCATGTACAGATTTTTGTATAGTGGTTCATAAAAATAACACAAATTTAATATTTTTTCAAATGTGCTCTCTTCGTGTCATTCTCTATCAAATATTATCAATAATTTTTCCCCCTTCTACCATTTTTATAGTAATATTAATTACGAAACTTTTTGGAAATATTAACACTGTGGAAGGAAAGAATTTCGGGCCTCCTATTATTATATAAAAATAATTGGACATTATTTGTAATCTATCTATTAGGAAATTTTATACAGAGTGTTCTATATAGCTTGTGTGTACTATTTAATAAAATTATATATATTTACAATCATATTTTACAATCATTTGTTTCATTTGTCTTTCCCTTACTTCATCTCCAATTGAAAATCAATTAGTAATTAACCTTAGAGAAACAGAATTTAGATAAACAAAGAAATCATAACCTGTAGCGAAGATACTCATATTATGTTATTACTAACCAAAGGTAAAATTTTTGAACTCGACGATTTTTATGTAATACTGTCTATTATAAATCACGTACAATAATACATGCAATTTGACGAATCGATTTCTTTTATTCAAAAAATAAATGTAAAGTTTTGAAAGCTGTTAATTAAGATCTAGGAGAATGAATGAAAGAAGGCGATTCTGATAAAACAACGGCCTCAGAATCAGATGTCAAAGTGAATGGACTAGAGATCTTAATTAAACGCTCCTAAAGTAAAATTAGTAGTATAGGTAGGAAAACGCCAAATACAGTAACCGAAAGGATGCTACCTGAGTTTTCTTTTTTCTTCTTAGTATAATCTACCTTTTTCAACCACTCTTTAACGACCGTTCCGTGCTTCTTTTGCCAATTCATGTTCTTCATTGCGTTGAAGACAAAGTTGGTGTCTTTAAAATCTTCTTTTGCTGCGAGGTACGTGAGCTGAAAAATCGAATATATTCAATCAATACTCAATTATTGTAAATCACATTGATCAAAATGTTTTGTATTTGGTATAATATATACCCTCAATAATTGTGCTTCACTGGTGATTTTGGAAGAAATTCGTTCAGCAAATCCTGATAAGGGTCCAACATTACTGCAATGCAAAATTGTAATGTTATCGCTAGTTTGAATAAAAGTGATATTGATATTGTAACTGTTTCATACTTTTTCACTAAATCGGCAGAATGCTTTTCAATGAAATCCAAAGCAATTTCAGCGCCTACAACGCTGTTTGAGATTACAGCAGTGAAGACATCACTATTACCAATAAGTTTGGAGTCTTTTGTGATGGTTAACTGGAGATAATTAGTTATGATTTCTGGCGACGTGGAGCATGCGAGAGCTGATAAAATTATTTTCTTTTCTGTTTCATCCTCCGTATCTGTGTATTTTTTTAAAGTAGCATCCCATTTTTCGCGATTTGTTCGGCTTACAGCAGTGCATAAGATAGTAGATTTCAAATCAACTGGAAGTCTACGACGAGAATAAAATGTATTTCATTATGTGTCATATTATTTATAGTTTGCCAAGACAACCCCATTGATTAATTATATTCTTGGTTTTATTTTATAACATATGCCTACTTGTTTTTATTACTGTCGGTCAACCATGGAAGGAAAGATTTATCTGCGAAAGCTAAACATTCCGTTATATTAAATTTACAAGCCCAGTGGACAACATCGGCTCTAGCCAACTTTTTGATATGATCATCTTTATCAGTAGCTTCAAATTTCAGGTCTGTTAAGATTGGTTTTATGTTGTGCTGGATTACTTCCTGTAAATAAGTATCACTTGGCATTAGTGCGAATCAAGGCGTAAAGTATTATCTCAATGAAAAATGTTCTGCTCATTACCACAAATTTATGGTATTGCTCTGAGTTAAACAAAACTTTATTCAAATAGCTGAAACCATCGAATGCAGCCACCCAAGGAATATAGTCAAGCTCTTTTTCAAGGTATGAGGTTAGGCTCAATGCAATATTATAATCTAACAATCCAGCACGTGCCAAATTCAGAGCATCGTCTATTAGCTGCGCACGAGTCACTGGAGGAATTTCTCCGTATTTTTCAGATTTCAAGGCAGCGATGATCATGTTCCAATTCTCAACATCGTAATTAACGCGATAATAACCTAGTGATGACCACATTTGATTAAATATCGTTACTTTATTGATTAAATTGCTTAAACATCATTTAATGATACACATACCTGAACGACGATTGTTAACTATGAGCCACCCATCGTTTTTGATATCTTCCAATATAATTTGTTCATCTTTAGGCTTTAGCCAAGCCATTACTTTTGTGATATCAAAGGATTTCTTTGATTGGATAGCATAATTTATTGGAATATACCATTTCTTTTCATCAGTTTTATTTTCTCCTTGTTCATTCAGCAAAAATCGCTTCTGCGTTAATGTTGCTTTATTGGTTTTATAATCTCTTATTGCATTAACTACTGGATAGCCTCCTTGAGTTATCCATGAATTCATAACAATCTTTAAGTCGAGAGTTTTGAAATCAGGAATTTCATCTACATTTATTAGATCTTGAATATTTTGAAAGACATCGTCCGGTGTAGCTACATTCTTACTTCTGAAAATTCATATATTACAGTAATATTTTTAAAATTATTATTATAAGTATAATATATATCATTTTATTAACGTGCTACTAATAATTTTTGAAATTATATTAATTTCATCAAAATACTTACTTAGCGGTGAGGTATTTTTGTAAGCCTTGTTGAAAAGCATCTTTTCCCACAATATTGGACATCATGTGTATGACGGAACTAGCTGAAAATAATGGAAATTGAAATTCTCTTTCAAATTATACATCTATTTTAATGTTACCTTTTTTGTAAGCAATAGAGTCAAATAAAACAGAAATCTTATCCGGAGATTCTGCTGGTTGGTTCATAGGGCGAATGTCGTACTTCGCATCATCTAGAAAGGCCGATCCTTGCAAGCTTTCCACTACGAATTGTTCCATCATACGCCAGGTCGCATCAAGCTGTAATTGATTGGAAAGAAAATTCCAAATACGATTCCACAAAATTCTATGAGAGTACTGCCTAATTTTTAATCAAATCTTACTTTGTCGGTAATGAAATATTGGAAATAATTAGCGAATCCTTCGTTTAGCCAGATGTACTCCCACCATATTGGAGTAACCAAATTTCCAAACCACTGATGTGCGAATTCATGAGCAATTATGGAGGTGATACTTTGTTTACTCTTAGTCGTAGTAACTCCTTCTTCATAAAGAAGAGCACTCTCCCTTAAAAATAAAAAGCACTTCAAATGTCCACTTATTATTATCCACCGGTCTAATTTTAACTATATAATCGTTCTTCGAACATTAGACGGTACTTTTCATATCAAATTAAAGTTGAAATATTTTTAAACAGATATTCATATTCACATCAAATTTTGTCCTCACCTGTACGTGACTAAGCCCCAGTTTTCCATTGCACCGGGTCCAAAGTCTGGAATAGAGATTTGATCCATCTTCTTAGGTTCATAGATAATATTAGTAAATAACTTAAGTTCTGACAATATTCGTTCTCCAGTAGCAAGTGCGTATTTAGCATTATCTTTTGCAGTGTCTTTTGTATTTACAAACATGTTTCCTTGTTTGTTCGATATCTTTTCATAATCAGTAACCACATAGGCTACTAGGTAAGTAGACATTAGAAGGGTATCTTCGAACGTAGTTAATACAAAATCTCCACCAGGTACTGGCGCTGCTGTACCAAGTGTATTCGAGATGGCGTGATATTGTTTATGATGCTTGATCTTAATCCTGAAGGTAGCTTTCTTTTCTGGCTCATCCCAACAGGGGAATGCCAGTCTTGCTCCTACAGGCTCGAAATGTGTTACGGCAAGCCACCTGAAAATAATTTTAATAAAATATTTACAAATTCTCTTTACATCTTTTGATCATTCAAAGACGAAACATTGTTCTTATTCTTATTTTTAATTGCAGCTCTTTTTATTGAAAAACTCATGTTACCTTTTTTGCTTGTTAGCGTTTACATAAGAAGACCTATAGAACCCTCTCAAATTCTGAGTCAGAGGGGCGCTGAATTTCAAAGTCAACTTATATTCTTTCTCCGGAGCAAGCTCTTGATTGAAATTAAATATTACAAAATCTAACTCCTCATTTTTTGTCATCGAAGTTATTTTAAGTGGATCAGGTACAGAAGGGGTGTTATCATCTTTTTTCCCAGTATCACCATTTTTACCAGTATCACCGTCTTTACCAGCATTACCATTTTTACCAGTATCACTGTCTTTACCAGCATCACCATTTTTATCAGCTTTATCTCCATCAACGATTGAGTCAAGATAAAATTTATCAAAGTAAGTTGAAGCTGAACTTACGGCTTCAATTTTGTAGTCGTTTGCGATTGTTAAATTGACTGCATGTATATGCAAAACGTTTGTCTTTTTACCCACTTTAAAAGTTACAGTAGATTCGCCACTAAAGGTAAATTCTGGATCTAGTTTGGTATCCAATGTAATTTCATAAAGCGATGGTGTCACATCTTCTGGTATACGGTATTTGCTTTTAAGTGGTTTATCCTCTGCAAAAATACATTGACATGTTGCTAACAGGAAAAAAATCCCTGCTATAAGCCGAAGCGCCGACATCCTAAAATCAAATTATAATATATTATTCAAGGTTAACTTTTTTGTCATATTATGATATATTATTTTTAAGGGTAGCTAATTCTAAAAATATACTATAATTGGATCTATATATCAGAGAGATAATTCATAGATAGTAGAATCACAATATTCCATAATAAAATATACGAGCTTCAACGGGATAATTTTCATGAATTAATATAGATTTTATACGTGGTCATACCTTAAAAATCAAAAGAATGGGATGTCACAGATGTTTCGGTAATCCCAGCAGCAATCCTTTATTATGAGGATGCTGTCAAGCTTCACCAAACCTTATAAGGCGCTCGACGAGAGACTATCGCTACAAATTTTCGATGGTCTCTCGATCTTATCCTGTTTGAGTGGATAATTTCTTCCCAAGAGCTGGCCACTAAATGAACGCTTTTCATATAGGTGAGCATAATTTTCTAGGCAGTTTCGATATCAAATTCAATGAGATAGCATGCTGATAATGCGATAATTAAGATATAGGAACGTTTGACCAATCAACGCCGTTCTGTCTCTGATATGCTTTAATCCTCCGAGATTCGTTGTCTTATCATAACTATGAATCGAAACGTGTGGCTATAGCAATATTGTTGAAGCAATATTCGTATATTATAAGTAAACTTCTACGAATTATTGAAATTCAAAATTGTTAATACTATCATCCGTTCTATCAGTGGATTCAAATCTCGTAGTAGATAAATATTAAGGAACTAACTAATTATCTGTTTAGGAAATATGTCAAAAGCACTTCAATTAAAAGTTTTCGAAGAATCAATTGATTATTTTCCACGTCTCAGGAATATTTTTCGAAGTACAATAGTTTCGATAAGACATCCAATTGTTAACTTTTTTCTACTAACTTTAATCTTCGGAACTTAACCAATAATAACAGACACGGCGAAAAGAATAATAAAAAATTTCTGAACATCACTGTGATCATGTTATTTTTATTTAATAAATATTAAATCTACTTTTTACTTGTCATTTTCCTTTGAACGTGTCATAGGCACTTTAATTAAACCAATTAAGATTATATAATTTTTAATTTTATAAATTATACCTTATATCGGTTATTTTATCAAGATTTCACGTATTTTTGCACTCTTTGATAACACATAACAACTGAATTTTTCTTATCAATGTACGAATTAAAAATTTTCTTTATTATAACGAACAATGTCAGATAAGGTTGTCCAGAATCATACACTGTACAGAATAATATCGACACATGGAATACGTGTGTTCAATAGTTTACACTCTGATTATAAAAATTGTTGAGATAAGATTTTATAGATAAAAGTGGATACACCAAGAAGCAAAGCTTATAAAACACTAAATAGTAAAACCATTTTCTATGTATTAATGACTGCATATTTTATTATATTAACAAATATATTTAGCTATTTCAGATGAATATTTCTTCACCCAATGTACATTATTCGATGCTGTTAATAGAGCTTTTTCAGCTATATTTAAAACCGTACCCAGAACATCTCGATTTTCATTGACAAAGTGCTGAAACTAATATATTCGAATAGGAATTTTATAAAACATATAAATATGAAAAATAAATTAACGAGATTTTTTATCTAAATAATCTTTACCCTGTCCAGATGCTCTTCAGTAGCAACGTTATCCTCAATACTGGTCAGCACTAATTCTACAAATTTTTCTCCTCTTCTAAAAAATAAATTTATGATTAATATTAAATTTTGTTATTAAAATAAATTTTTTTCTACTTACTGGTCGATGCTCTTTTTAAGGTTTCTATTAAGAAATTCCAAAACAATTAGTACATTTGCTGGGTTATTATTTAGTACAGCATCGACTATTTTAAGTCTGTACTGTTTACGTATTCTTTGGTCAGAAATAGATGCATTCAAAAATCTGTAAAAAATTGTACTCTTTGTTTCGAATAATCAGACAAACTTCGAAATGATTTCTTTTATGTAACAACTTACTTATCGATTAAATGAGGTTGCGATATACATCCAAGGGCATTTATTAGGAGCTCTTGCTCTGTATGCAAGTCCATATTAAATAATCTATCCCAAACTTTTAGCCAATCTTCTTCAGTTCCAGTACGAATTCCAATACAATAAACAGAGCTTTTAAGATCCGGTAAAATCCTGCATTAATAAAATATGTTAAAAATGAATTTCCAACTTACACGCATAAGATAAACAGATGTCATTTATCATCGATTATACAAGAGTTTTGTAAAAAAACATGAGTTTGCTTGTGGCTACTATTAAAATGTAGCAATTTCTGTGTATTACTTTTCATTCGACCCTGAAATCCATAGTTTAAAAAGCTTAGTGGATGTTTCCAAGCAATGAGGATGATCAAACGTGCACGCAGCGGATAAAATCAGATCGCGTTTTAATTTAGTCCTTAAGTCATCTGTAGGTTCTGCGGTATAAGTTGTTTTCCCGTATATCGGATTGAGTAATGTTTGAACGTATTTCTGAAACGTAAGATAAGTGTTGATTAATCTAAAGATGTATTTTCCGGACGAAAAAGAGAATAGAAGTTTTACTTTAAACGCTCGATGAATTTTTGAATCAGATTGCAAAACTTTATTTAAGAAATTAAAGCTATTTATCGCAGCAATCCAAGGCTCATAGTCCGTTTCTTGCGTAAGATACGCGGAGAGATTGAAAGGTATCAAATAATCGATATATCCAGCTCTGGCCAAATTGAAAGCATCGTCCAATAGTGATGCCCTGTTCACTCGGTGTATCTTTTCGAAATCTTTCATTTTTAAATATTTTGCAAGTTTCATCCAATTGATAGTGTCGTAATTAACTCGGTAATATCCGATTAATTTCAAATTAAATATTACCCATTCGTCTGATTGAAATATCGTTAATAGTTGGCTTTCGTCATGAGGTTTTAGCCAACTATGAGGGGTTGTCCTGTCAAAATTGAGTTGCGACTCTAAAATTAAATATTATACTTTTATTTGCTACATTTAATATTAATATTTGGAAGAATGTAGGATAGTGGAAACTTACCATGGGTAAATGTTAAAGGTATCCACCATTTCTGATTATTTGAAGCTGCATTAGTCTCTTTGTACAAACAAAACTTTTCTTGTGTAATTTCAGTCGTGCCTGCGGTATAATTTCTCGTGACTGTTACTAAGGGATATCCCGGCTGATTTGTCCAGCTATTCATTATGTCTTTAATTCGAATGTCTTCAGGCGCTAAGGCTTGTAAATGCTCATACAAATCTTCTGGTACAGCTGACCCATAAGCTCTAGTTTACACGACAAAAATCTGCGTTAATATTCAATGAAAATATTTAGATTTTGAGAATTATCATCATACTTCGCCAATAAATAATTTTGCAGTCCTCTGGTTAGTATGTTTTCACCCATAATGTATCTGAGTGTACGAATAATCGAACCAGCTGTGAAAAAATGTTTTTACAATTCTATTCTTCCACTGCACCATTGTTATTTTTCTTAGAAATTGTACCTTTTTTGTATGCAACAAAATCCATAGAAGCCATGACACTACTAGGGTTTCCTACATCTTTTCCATTCATTGATCTAGTATGGTTCACAGAATCTTTCAATAATGTAGGTTGAATATAATCCACAGTGAATAAATCCATCAACTCCTGTTCAGGATTCAGCAAGGATAATGAGAAGTACTGGAAGTAACTAGCGAAGCCTTCTTTAAGCCAGGCGACGTCCCAAAACCTTGGTGTCACTAAATTACCGAACCACGAATGACTATATTCATGGGCCATGGTGGAGAGACCATTAAATATTTTCCTCGTTGGAGTCTCGTCGTAAAGCACCGCTGACTCTCGATAAGTGATCAGTCCCCAATTTTCCATAGCAGTAAAATGAAAATCTGGTACCGCAAACTGATCGATTTTTCCTATTGGATTTTTAACACCGAGGAAAGTTTCAAAGGCACGAATGATCGAGTGTCCTTGATTCAAAGCGTACGATCCACGATGAATCATCGAGTCCCTTGTCCATATTTGAAAATCATTTGTGGTATTCTTGGATTTCTCTGGTTTAAAGGTGTGCAAAATCCATCCAACTAAATAGGTCGGTAACGGTGGTGTAGGTTTAAAAGTAGTCACGCGATACGAATCATCTAGACTGTAATGGTTAAACACTGTTATACTAGCTGAGGGGCGGTTTGCTTGAGTAGTCATTCCTCTAATTTAAAAAAAGAACAGAAAAGAATAAAAAATCGAAGCTTACTCTCCAATCACATTTTGTATCTGCGTATTACTCGTTACGGTTTGATTAGCATAGTGACCAATGCTGATATTATAAGTCGCTTTCATGTACGGTTCGTCCATACAGGGAAATGCACGTCGCGCATAAATTGGAGAGAATTGCGTGAGCCCAATCCACCTAGAAAACTTCAACCCTCGCGTACCTTTCCATATTTTGCACAATGCAACGCTCGTACAAAAGGCTACTTACTTTTGCTCTTCGCCAACTCCGTAAGAGCTCCGGTAGAATCCAAAAACATCATCTACTATCTCACCCACAAAGGATAACTTCAAGATGTATCGTCCAACTTGCAGATTTTCCAACGGACTAATTAAATAAAATTGTTTTTCCTGGTCATACTGTTGGGAAGAGAGTGCAATGTATTTGAGTGTTTCTCCATTGATTTTTAGCAATCGTGTGTTTTCTTGTAGTATCTCTAATTTAAATGCATGTAATACAATAGTATTTGTTTCTTCCAATACTTTAATACTTATATCGACTTTTCCATCATAGGTGAAATTGCTGGCGGATAGATGAGTCAGTAATCTCAAATTGTAAGACGTCGGAATAATTGTGCCAGGCAATCTATAAGCCGACGCTTCCTGGATTTGTACTCTCTTAACACCTTCGTTATTATCAGGCAAAACTTGTGCTTCCACGTATTCCGTCGTAATAGATATAATAGAAAAATTTACAATCAAACTCAGTAACGAACGTTGATTCATCGTGCTTGGTGGTCAAGTAGAGAGTTAATTAGAGACTGTGTTTAAAAAATGTTAATGCTTAACTCATGAAAAATATTTACTGATTGAATTTATCGTTTTACCTCCTATCATCTGCTTTAACTCATTCAAAAATTATTCAGTATACGCATTTGAAGATGATACATATAATCTTGGATTATTCCATTACGCCATTCCACTGTTGGATATTTAGTTAAGTTTTACTGTTTTATATAAAAATATACTAATAGAAATAGATTATAGCTCTCATGTCGAGATATACAAAGATTACAAGGAATAATTATCAGCAGGGCGTCAGAAACTGAAGCGTGTATCTTTATCAAGTAAAAATTGTTTCGAAGAAACATCTCACATGTTTGTTCGTGGAATTATTAATCATTGTAATCGTTATAATGAGAGCATTAGTTTATCATCAATTATACAGCGGAGAAAAATATTGAATTTAAAAATTAATTGTTACCTCAAATACTTTTAATTGTGCAAGCTTTATTTTTTAATAAATTTACAAATGAATACATCAGAATTGTCATTAATATTATTATTCCATACATACGACTTCAGAATGAATGCTGCGTAATTATTTTTCATTTCTTAGCAATTTGTAAGTAAGGCTTTGTGGATTAGAAATAGATCTTAGTAATAACTTTCTATATTCCTGTTTGTTCATCACACATTCCCTTACATATACTCGTATTTTTACAATTGGTAACTTTATGTGGAATAACGAGATTTGTCGAGGAAAAATTAATCATCATGCGGCTTAAATTATTTCTAGAAATTAATTATAGGGATAAGATTATTAATTTTTGCAAACCTTCATAAGATTGCTTATCGTTTTTTCTTCGCGGACTTTTCCATTCGTCGAAGATAACATATGTAGGATAGGGACAATGTTGAGGTTTTCCTTGCAACTTGCCAGGATTTGCATATAATTGAAGCACCCTGCATGGTTCGCTCTGTATACCTTGTACCTGACTCTATGCTAACGAATTGTAAATCTTGATATTGGATACGTGATTAGTTTGACTATTTCCAAAGTACTTCTTAAAACTCTGAGTCGTAAATAAAGGAAACGATTTTCATTTTATCGCTGTTAACATAAATGAATCGTTACTCTTACACCTTTATTGTAGTTGCACAAGGAAAATGGACGTACTCACCTACCAGTAGTGTGGAAAGAAGAATAAAGCTTATCAGATCATAGAAGTATATTTATGTAATTCTTAAGCATACATTTTCGTTTTCACAAGTACGGTACAATATTGCGGAATGTTATACAACGTGAACAAAGTATGTTAGAGTCTGGTGTCTGATAAAGTAGCCAATTATCTGGTTAAACTGGATTACGATAAGTTGGTATATACATATATGTTCTTAAAGATATGCTTGCAATGATATGTAGAAAAATGTTAAATCAGGAATGCAGATTGTGATTTCGTTTGAGAAAGGAACTATGAAATCCCCTATAGATCACACACACACAGAACAATGCGCTTTTGCTAGAAGGTGAATAATTACATGGATTTAACGAGGGCTGCTATAGCTATTTAATGAGCCCAACGTACTTAATGAGGTTGCCTACACATTTCGTCTTTCCCTAACACGACGAATGCGAATCTACTTTTGGCAAATCAAACCGACCAAAATGACTTTACTTCCCTCGTTCTATATTAGAAACCTCTTAATGATCCCTTTTTACGGTTCTACGTTAAACTCACTCTATACCGAGTTTGCAAATAATTACGTCGAATGCCACTTGCAAAATTTATCCGGCTATTAAATTAATGCTTCCACTTTCCTACCATATCGTGTCTCGTTTGCAAATCGCAGCAATCATTTGTGAATTGAAAAAGGAAGTTGCGAGAGTCGTATTGGGGCTGAAGAAAAATTGTCAATATTCTCGATACGTCGAGGTATCGACATATTACTAATTCAGGCCAGTCCATGGAAAGCAACAGCAGAAAGCAAAGTTGCATTTTAACAATAATGATTTGATTATGCTCGACGCGTGTTCGAATTATTAATACCATTCGTCGTTCTGAATGTAGTACTGTTTTTATTATTATGGAAAACTGCAAATGAATAGTTTGTAGTAATTTTAGTCATTTATGGAATTCAGGCAAGATAATATCGTTGATAAATCGTAATTTGCAAGAGACAATTGGATTGATTTTCTACTGAATTTGGTAATTTGATGCAAATTGTATTAAAAAGAATAGAAGGACGTATATATTTTTTGGTGTAATTGTTTGAACGTAATAAGTTCCACGTGATACGTCAGTGCATTTTGTTGGTGTTTCAGGAGGCAGTTCGAAAATATTCTGCGAAAGAGGTTCTTAGTAGTTGAGATATTGCAGGAATCTTTGAGCCTGCGGGTCATAAGCTGTTCTTTTTAGAAACGTGAGAGCCGATACGTTGACAAGGACATTCAGGAATCTCCAGAGAGATATATACTCGTCGTTCTCAGCCGATGTCTGCACCAGTAGATTCCCCGTAAGGAGGAAACGTTGGAGTGACACTTCCACGTTATCATTTCCTTTTTTACACACTCTTGGCTGTGAGGAAGTCACATAGATAAAGTCTACTAATTATTTTTTACACAGAACACACCACTATTGCTTCAAATGTTTGTTTTTCAAACTCTATTCTCTTGAGCATAGCTCGATCGATTTTCCTACTATAATATATCTAAGATGTAAATAACTATAAACAATTTTAAGTGAAGAATATTTTTGATTTATGTAACAGGATATAAAGATTGATCGAAATAAATAAAAATAAAAGCAAGATTTTTGAAGGGTACAGGGAAGCACATAGAGAAGATAATCACCGTGAAAACGAGGAGCATAAAGTCTACCCTGTAGCTTTAGTAGACAGTTTTCTTGCCGCCTTTTTTAGATTTGGCGTCAACTTAGGGTCTTCTGAATAGGTGACTGAGGGGTGAATGAACGTCGCTCCGTCGACAATCATTCACGATGACCAACTTGATACCAAAAAATGCCCTGGGGCTGTACGGTCCACCGACCTGTAGAGATTGAAAAACATACTGCTTAATGATAAAAAGCACCAGTTTCATAATATTATACTCCTTTCTCTTATAAAAAACATTTAATTTCTTCTCGTGATTATATAGTCTCATTATTTTAAAGCTTTGTTTGTTTACGGATGAAAAGCTTTACAGCATGCCCGCGCAAAGAGCATCCTTAAAATCCTGCACTTTTCTGTTTTTGCTTTCCATATTTCTTAATTTATTGCTTCCTTTCTAATGGAAGGCGTTAAATAAATTTTCCAGTGACGTTAAAATATCTCCTGTCAGCAGAGTTTCGCTTGTTAGCCCTCTACAAGCCATAGCCGGTTAAAGTTTCATGAAAATTGATAAAAAAGCTTCGCAACTTTTTCAACTTGATTTTAATATCACTACTCTGCTTAAGCTTGTTTAATTAATGAATAACATAAAACCTTCAGCAACCATGCATATGTTAATCTCTTTTGCAGTGAATACACAATACAAGTTTAGTATTTTACAAAATAATAAACAAGTTGCGTTAATTAAGGTTAGATCAGGTGCAAGTGTTTAATTGCTTCTTTTCTCCGAATTAAAATGATTATGATGCCATCGTTAAAAAATATATATACGCGGTATTGGATAGCAGTGCGTAAAGAGCAACGATAATATTACTTTTATTACAATTCTTTAAAATAGCGCAATTGCATTAACAATTTGACATGAATAATGTTGTAACATTATATAAATGAACACTTACTTCGTTAAATGTCGGCTTAATAAAAGCCCATTAAAAGACATCCTCTTTGTGTTTAATTCCAATCAAAGCTCATAATCAGATAAAGAAACGAATAGCCAAGTCTGGATCGAACGAAGCAGATGTTTTAAAGAAAGGTAAAAATGCTCAGTTGGTGGAAAAACATTTTATTTGAACCGAAGCAAATGCATTTAATGCAATTACGAAGTTTATATCTCCACTGACCAGTCATCAATATTGTATTTAATCTGATTTGAGGTCTCGAAGATAAGGCAAGAATTTTAATTGTTTGTAAAAAAAAGTGTAAATTTACTTTCAGCAGGTTTACAAAAGTGCTTGGAGAAAAGCATTTGTTAGAGGAAGAGTGAGAGGCCAGGTGGAGGTTATATGGGAGAGACTGAATAAAAGAACTCACAGATAAGATAAGCGGGATGTGATCAATAAGATAATATAGGAGAAAGACGCTGTAGGGTCTCCGCTAATACAACAAGAAAATAATAATAGAGATAAGAAAGTAAAATTTGATTTATATGTCCTTTTAAAGAACACAGGAAACGAAGCAGTCGAGTTGAATGGATTGATGAATACAGAAAATGCGATTTATATATAGACGAGGTATATGTGTCGAATAGAGATAAAAATCAAAAGAAAAATATGTGAAGAAGCTATCAAGGGTAAGTAGGGAGATGACAGTAGCTTGGAAGACGATTGGCTATAACACTGAACTAGTGGAAAAGGGATAGTGCGCGTGCAAGAGGGAGCGGTAGCAAGCTGGCAGGAAATAAAATAAAATTAGTGAAAAAGGATCGAATGGTCAGACACGAGTGAAGTTTACTGGCAAGAAAATTAGATCGGCTGCTGGCAGAACAAAATAATTGAGGAGAAAGGTGAAGGAGGGTCAGATGGTTAATTGAGATGCGAAAATAAAACCTAAAGAATTTAACGTGGAACAAGGTGTAATTCAGTCAAGATTGCAATGACGCGTTTTGCCTTGAGGCCTTTGCAAACTGCACGCTACCTACTGGTGGCCCCGGTAATATCGATAGCGGAAGCTCAGTAACTTGATTACGGGGGGTCGTTTGAAAGCTTCGACCCTCTCCAGACGTAACCAACCAGCGTATGACGCCTCCGCAATTCACGCTGACCCGCATCCCATACACACACACAAATACAGTCGTATAGACATACGTAAACTTTGCAGCGTGCCCAGTTCGCACGCTGCACTTTATATTCGCGTTGACTGCTTTCTAAATTTTGCAATAGTTCACGCAGGGCTCGTGAGATAATTGCTCCGATCCATACCCGCACGCTGCCCTTGCTTAATGAACTGCGATATTTGTACGTGACGTTTCCGTGATAAACGAGGTAACAGCCATGCAATCTGACCCCTCATCGGAAGCAAAGCTCAATGTTTATCAGTACAAAAATTGCAGTTCTTTCGATGATTCACTATCGATGACTGTGACCATGCAGCTTAAGCTGAAACCTCCACTCCTTGTTAATCCGAGATAACGAGTCTTTGTGTACGATGCATTATTCCCTTTTTTATACCAAGCCGTATTAAAACTTGGGTCTTGCTTGCGATCATGTTTTTAAGTATTAAAGATACACTATATTTTCCCCTTCGTTTGTTTTAATGTATATAATTACTAAGTTATCGTGAAAACAGGAAATTGTAAATTTTTATAATGAGGATGAAGAGTAAATAGGGGATGAGGGATATTGAGCAAGATGGAGATGGATATAGGGTAGGAGAGTTATTAAACGCATTCTAGAGCGGTTTGCACGCATATGCATAACATTCTTGGAGTGTAACGACATCGAGAAATTCCGTCAGTGTCGTAAGCGAAGTTAAGCGCGATGGACCGAGCAGCTTCCGCACAATCTTTGTCAGGCAGTGCGAGTTGGCGTTCTTTCGGTGCTTGGCTGGCTTTATGTCCGCACGAGTAAATATTGGTGGAGGATGATGAAGATCCCCAACGAACCACACACATTTCCCCTTTCTTCTTCCTCTCCTCCCTCTTTTCAAGCAGGCATCTCGTTCTGTTTCCCTTCAACCTCGCCACCCCTCCACACTCCTTTCCCCCTTCACTCTTCAAACCACCAACCCACGAAGATGTCATTCTGAAGACTCGCTTTTTCACCTGCTTCTCTCACGAAACTACCCCTTCCCATCCAAAACCATCCACGATATTACTTCCATTCAACTGGACATGCGTTCTGGCTTTCTTCACAAACCCACGCTATCGCGAAATAAAACGTAAGAAATCTTCGATATTTCATTTTGGATTCGTACCTGACCTTCTTGACTGCGTCACGAGAATTTGTAGTAAAACTTAAAGATGTTCCGATTACGTAAGCTACTGAAAGATTAAAAAGCCATTTCGTGACTACCGAGGCAGTTAGACGAAAATTTATTTCTATCTCGGCTGCTCTTCCGTTACGGCGACCAATTGTTGCGCCCGATGCACTCGTTTGGAAGAGCAACAAGTTGAGAATAAGCGATGGGAATGTTCAAGTAAATAGTTTTCCTCTAGACCTTTCTGTACATCGAACGTCTCGATAGATCAACATGAATGATATCTTATCGAAAACTGACATCTGTTTGTTAATTTAACAAAATCATATGCACAAATTGTTTAATTATTGTATTCAGAATTTCTTGTGAATACTGTAAAAATGGTTGATAAACGAATGAGATTTTTCGAACAACAATCCCATTTTCAATCGAATAAAAGGAAGTAAAGTTTTACACTTTTATTTTTCTCATAGCTGAACGAAATCTCTGCGAGAACTGGCAAACTTATTAATGTCGAAGGCGAGGGTGGTGGACTAGCACGTGATGCAGTGAGCGAAATCCATTTCGGTATTGAATGAAGGCAAGAAATGTTCAGGGAAAGGAAATATCAGGTAGGAGAATTCTGTATTACATCTTCGATGAATAACCTGTTCGCTTAAGCAGCTGCATACAGCGTCTAATAGCTCGAAAAGTCTTATACGTGCTTACAATATTAAAGGTGTTATAATATGGGTATTACATCTATTGGATTGTAAATTTAATTTTATTTTCAATCATACTTTACAAATAATAAAACGAAACATTAATTACAAAATTAATTACGAATCATTATCACCTTAATATATAATAATACAGAGATATCTTTATTGGTATTTCTAAAATTATAGCTTATTTCTCTTAATAAAGTAATGGGGTCGCTCCATCGAATCAAATATTAAATTATTATTATTTATCAATAAATATAATGAACCAACATATTATATTGATCGAATATTCATAAGCATTGGTGTGTTTGTAACAATTATTCGAACCGTTACATCGAGCCAATCGTTGTCCACGTTATTGTGGTGGCTCTAGGATGAAAGTAAAATTTTTGGGTGTTGGTTGTGATCGATTGTGTTGACGGGTGGCCTTGGATGGTAAGGAGTAGGGCAACGATAGCACGCGAGAATACAAATTAATACGAGGCCGTGTTTGTAGTCGCTGGGGCGTTCTGACCCACCTGAATGACGAACCGCTGGGTTGGCCCGTTCTTCTGATGGAGAAACCGACAGCTCTACGTCATCTCTGACGTCACGAGCTCCATTTCTTGTTCCGCAGTAGGTTAATTTTGGACGTTACCTGCATCAGACACCGTGAAATCTCCTATTTATTTCTAGTACGAAGACCATCATAAAACAATTCAGATGTCGACTCTGATATTCGAAATTCCCATCAACTTTTAATTCACTTGAATTTCATTCCCATTCGCAACTCCTACTTCAAGACACGTGACATAACCACAGTAGTAACTTGGTGATTGTTATTCAACAATAGCGTTAAACATGAGAATTTCCAATTTACTGCATAACAATCTGGGTCTTATTCCGAGTGGTGTAACTGAGCTGGGTTTACTCTGATGTAATATTTTGATATTTTTCTCGTGTTAATTCATTTATTTTATTTAGTGATATGTTTAAATTCTTATGACATTCGTAAGATCAATGTTCATAAAAAGATTATTAAAAGTACCTATATTTCAATATTATTAAATTAAGTATAATCAGAGAATTAATAAAAACAGTATTCGAATTGAATACTATAATAATAGAAGAATAACTGACATTTTTGTAGCAGTGAATGTACTTGGATCTAGTTGTAAGAAAGATGTAAAAAATCTCACGTGCATTGTAGAGAATCGATAGCTTGGGTAACATAAAAAAATGTGAAATCCTTGTGAAAAGATGAAGCCCATTTATTACTCCATTCGGTGGGCAGATGTGGAATTGCCAAGAAACTTGCAGGAATCAATCGTGGGCTCAGTCTCATTGCCAATTCATTTCCTTCATTACAAAATAATGGACAGTTTAAATCGATGTATCCTTAAAAAAGCTTCGATCAGCGAGAGAAAGCTTATGCTAACAAAATTATTCTCACTAGTATCCCTTGATCTTAAACAGTAGTACATATCAGCGACAGGTCAGACTACTCGAACTCCCTTACCAGCACTTTCTACAAAGTCTCTGGTTATTCTTTGAAATGTTCTTCAACCCTATCGAGAGGATCCCTTACTCGAGAATCGAACAAATAACTTATTACATTCATAAATGCAAATTACCAAAACTTCCCCTATATAGAATAGCTAGAAAGTGAATTTCATCGATCGAAAAGGACAGATATCGCGATTCGCGTAAAATTTGCTACGTCCAGCATGCAAAAAATGCTTATCCGGCATCTGGTGTTTCTGGCTTGTGTAGCAGGAGCAGGGGTGGTTTTGCGCAGTCGCCCCTTGGATAGGGGTTGACGTCGAAGCACGGAAAGTCGCGACGCGCACGGCGCTCACTTCAATCCTCGCCGTGTGTCCGTCGACCGATTCCCCGTTTCCAAGCGGGGCCCAAACTCCACGCGAAAAAACCATAGAGAATTAATTCGCGACGCGATCCAGCATCGAAAAAAAATTTTATTGTTGCTGGCGAAACTTTCACCGCGGAAATGCGAGCGAAAATTAAATCAGCAGCAGCAGGAATGCTGACAAAATTCGTAGCATCGTGTAAAGGATAACAGGATTATGATTGGCGCCTCCTGGTGATTTCCATGGGTCGCGCAGATTCCTGAAGTGTGAAGAGAGAAAAGATGCCGGAGGACAGATAAAAGATTGCGGATTGGATCGAGCGATGTGTTGTAATAATAATAATATTAACAAAGGAGACAGAGGGGGAGAGATTTAAAGTTGTCGGTAGTTTTGAAAGTTTGAGATTAAAGGGGAAGGGATAAAGGGAAGAATCTAGTGAACTTTATTAGGAAAAGGAAAGCGAGTGAGATTATTGAGAAATTGATGTTAAAAGAGAGCATTTTTTTTGGGAATAATCTGGAGTGGATGTTGGTTCGTGGCGTCGCGACGCCGGTGGCTCTCGGGCGTCGATCGGGGCGCCACTGGCTGAGAGCTACAGATCGACAGAATCCGAATCAATTTCAAAATCAAATCGAAGATCGTAGAGAGGGAAAGGGATTGTTAGGACCACGTGCTGATGGAATTCGAGCTGGCTGCTTCAATTGGAGCGCCGAGGGCTAAAGTTCTCCGAGCTCGCATGGCCTACTTCGAGGAAGTGCAGCGACGCCCGGAGGCGCGAGAGGTGAGATACCACTTCGTTACGCGTTGTCATTTCTCTCACTGGCATCCTTTCAACGCCTTTCTCTCCCTTTTCACTCCCAACTCGCACCAAACTTTACCGATACATCCGTCGTATAACAGAAAACACGCGACACATTTTAACCTATAACCTGTTAAGCACTGTAACAGCATTTAAATTGAAATATTACATTCCATATAATTCCGAATCGTTGCTCTTTTAATTGTGCCTTACGTCATTTTCACTTACAGCTCGTGTGTGATAGTTTATCCACGTACAAACAACTCTTCTGTTTAACTAATTTGTCCGTAAAGTTAAGCTTTCGTTGTTTTTTGCTAATCGAGTCATTGTCGAAACATTTAATATAAAAGGTACAACGTAGTATTATCCCTTTTTGTGTCAGTAAACTGTAATTTACATTGTAACTTGTCAAGCATTGTAACGCAATCCAAGTTTAGTTATTACTTGTTGCTGTTCTACTAATTATGATGAACCAACATTATACCCCTAAGTAAACTTTATTAATCAAGTTTGTTATGCATACAGCTTGAAGTAAAATATTAATAAAGATTAGTAATGGACTTTATTAACCGAGAGTAACAAGTTATTTTGGTAATCGATCATTCAATGTAGCGAATCAATTAAACGAGAAACATCTCTATATACTTTCTTAATAATAAAGAAGTTTTATAATAAACTGGTAATGAGAATAATTAATTTTTGTACGTATAATTAGTTAACACATAAAGCAAATTAAAGTTTTATTCGATGTCTATAGGGGTAGTAGGAGGCTTTAAAAGTTCTGTCTTAATTTATAGTCAACCCGAAATTATTCTTTCAAGTGTAAAGACTTTGCTAGCATAACCATAAAGTTTGAACGATAATCGATAAAACTTGAAGCTACAAATTAGTTTGCGTCTTTACCTAAATCTTGCTACCGTACAAGTTTGAAAGTAAGCATGAGGGGCAATAGAACTTCCTGTAGAAATTATTAAAATATTGACAGCGTCCAATTAGTGGCAGGACGTGTAACTGTGAACAAGTATTACATCAAAATAGAATAAAATATTAATCGTAACATAATCAACGTGACTAGATTATTCATTAAAGAAAGTATAAAGCGCCCCAGTAAGAACATGAACAATTTATTTTTGTTCCAAATTAACACGTCTTTCAAAGCTTATACGAAATAAGAAAAAAGATATATACAATGATTAGTTTGAAATTTTTTTTCTTTTTTAAATAGTTTTTTTTTGATACTTTTCGTATTAACCCCTCTTCATAATTGCAATCTTTTTATAGTAAATAAAATTTTTCTTTGATATTAATAGATGAGCTTTTATATCTAGTTATACGTTTATTATTATGGAAGCCTCTGATTTATGGACTAATAGAGTTTTATGCTTCCTAGAGTAAGGCTTATTGAAGTATGGATTATAGAGTTTTCTTAGACACGGTCTTATTACAAAAGTTTAGTAACAGCTGTGTTGTTTTCTCTTCAACTAAGCCCATATTAGTCCTGTGCACTTGTTACTCCTGCGATTATTTGTTCAACAAGTAACCGCCCTGAGAATCATTTCAGAAGAATAGATTTCAGAAATGTTTTAAAGCTTTTCTATTATTTTCGGTACTCGTTAATTGTAGACTGAATTGTGAATAGATATTACTCTTCAAAGTACAATTAATGTTATTTTCTGTTAAGAAAAATCATCTGCTTGTCTTTAGGAAAACAAATGAAGAAATTTTATACGTTCTGTGCGATACTCGGAGTAGACTAGTCATTTTCTTGCTTAAAAGTTAAGAATTAATAAATATCGATTAACCCCTATACGTTGTATAAATATGTATATTACATATATAGAAGTAAACGTGCACTGGAATTATCACACCAGGGCCATATTGCACTATTCGATAAATATTGTCAATCCGAGGGAACGTGAGAGTTTTTCCACATTTCCCGGTAAAATACAACAAACACTTAGCAATAATCAGTTTGTACATATAATTATATTCTTCTCGCAGGATTGGAGCTATCCATATGATTATAATTGTGTAATATTCAGTACAAACATTTCAGACATGCGAATGAATAATGAATGATAAACATAATTCTTTTAAAAAATCTCAATACACTCTGGCTTTATATTTCCAATAACAAATACATAATTAAAGATAAAGGAGGTCTTTGAGACTCTCTGCGTACCCGGAAGTGTTAATTTCATCATGTCTACAGTTAAAGGTTAACCATTATTTTTATCTTTGATTGGCTATCATTGAAACATTAATCTATCAAAGATTCATTGCTGATTTTAATAATTAATACGATTGCGGTACGTGAAGCAGAATAGTGGGCAACAGAAATAATAGATATACTTTTCAAAGAGGCCTCTAAAGTAGTATATTTTTATAATGGATCTTTATAGATACATGAACAAAAAAATTATTCGAGGTAGCAAAAATTCTCAAATCAAATTAAATGAGAGCATTGCTAAAAGGATCATACATAATCATATTTATAGTCATAATTTTAATTAATCGTTTGGAATTTTTCTCCACGAGCTTCACCAATTAACATTTATTATTCTAGTGTACCAGAATTACACTGCTTAATAAAGTGGACTGTTAAAAAAAAGCAGCATACATTGTTAAATGGTCCAGAGAAGTTTAGGTTGGGCACTCTCTTGTGTGTGTGATATTTGGTAAAAAAAATTCCGGGAAACAATTACGATTATATCGATTTATCAGGACTGATGAGGTGCGCTTTGCAAAGAGGTCGATAAGGGACACGAGATGTGCATGGACACGCCATCGTTCGTGAAATGCTCTTAACTTAACTTCATACGGAAAGCTTGTCACGAATATTCTTGTACATTTTATACTGCCATGCTCCAAGATGGACAAGATTCCTGGATCGTTAATTTTTCAAGGTTTTTCAAAATTATACAGTTGAAATCTCTTTTAAGCTCGAAGGTGAATGTTTCAATTTCGAAAGTGCTCGATGATCAAATTAACGTGTAGCAACAAAAATATGAAAATAGCTTGGAGCGAAACATTTTTAAAATGTTAGCATTTATCGCAAGTGTGGTAAAAAGCATGGAGGAAAACTCTTTATGACATAGTTGATATATTTGTAACGTGACGTGTTGCAAAATGAAAAAATGTAATCGGATGCAGGGATTGGGTAAAAACATTTTCGACTTTATCTTGACGTGCCGAAGAAACATGGTGGTTGATTGCAAACAGTAAATACATGTGAATTGCCTTTACTAATAAGATGGTTATAGTTTGGCATATATTTTTAACACACGCAATACGCTGCAAAATCATACCTGGAATCCGATCTAAGTTTCGAGTCACATGTCTCGGCTTGTACCTTTTTCCCGTCTATAATTTACAGTTTTCATTACGTTTTGCTAACCGGGTCATACGTATACGTAATATCTAACAGGTAAACTTCAAGGCAGAAAATTGTTTGCAGTCTATTCTGCAATACGGTTATGACGATCTATTGTGTATTAGCATATTAAAAGCATTTAAAAACTTGGTTGCCCCCTTTCTCCCTCGGAAAATATAGCAAAGAGGAGAATTAATAGAGGCCAATATGTAAAAGTTTTGAAGTACAAAATTTTTTAAAGCAAGGATTTTATCGTCAATTGTAAAATAATATTTGTATGCTTTAAGAATTTTATTTTTTCCCAATCGCTGCCTCATTGAAATAGTTACTGTAAAGCAACTTTATAACATATTTCTAATGACTGAAATTTAAACTGCACAGATTAATTTTTGTTTATTATACATTCATTATTTGATACATTCGCATTAGATGGATATTAAAGAAATCGTAGATTTATGTGTGTGCATTCAAGAGCTCCAACACATTTTATTTTTAACCAAACTTTTAAATAATATTTTGTGTGCATTTCTAAGCGTGTTATTTTTTTAACCTACGTAAGAAAAAAATGAAATTGAGTACAAGATATGCAGGGAAAGCTTACAAAGCGTTTGGGATGTGAGCAAACGCGTTGCATGATCAAGCTTGGCAAAATTGCGGTCTTTCTCCCAGTGATGAGGTACAATGGCTTTCCCTCCAGATCCAGAAATGATATCCAAAGCTGCTTACGGGAGGCAGAAGGGCTCCGAAAAAGCTCGTTTATTTCGTCTTTAAACAGTTTCGGTGACACGATCCCTCTGATATCGCAAGAAAGCGATTTTCGACTACGAGAGTCCCCAGAATTCTAAGAGGATTTATAAGGAATATTCGATATTTTGCAATGCGAATGGTTTCATCTCCCTCTCCTATTAGGGCTACGTTTATATCGTATAAACTGTAATTAAATTATTCTTTCAGTATTACTTTAACTTTTGTTCGTGCTCGAACTTCCAAGTATTAAAAGTCAATAATTGACGAGTCCTGGCTATTTTAACAAATTTAATTAACAAGAGCCAACCTTGCTGTGTAATTAATAAAGAGTAAAATAAATATACTTTCAAATTTGAGAAATGACCTTGCAAGTTATAGTGACCTCTAGTATTTACTCAGCTCTTGTTACAGATGAGTGTCACAAATTATGTAGTAAAATATTTATACTACGAGAAGAGACCATAAATCTCTTGCGAAATGAGCTTTTCAATTGCTGTTTTTTCTCCGATAAGAATAAGTGCACGATGATGTGATAACTTTTATGAATGAGTCTTGAATCGTCAGAGTTTTGTGATTAATGTTAAAGTTATACAAGAGTGATCATACGGTATATACGGATTAAGATTATCTGTTGAATTTATGAAGGAATAAGGAGACTAGGTATTATAAATAATAAAGCAAATTCATGAGTGGCTAATTGATTGATAGAAGCGACCTCGAGCCAAATCTAAAAGAAATTCCCGCTGGGCAAATTGTAGTGGATGAGCATCTGTGAGAATGGAAAAGCTTAAAGCAAAGTCCTCGGTGCGCTAAAGCTCATTAAAATGAAAGCGAAAGAAGATGCGCGGTGGCTGGTAAAGCTTATTGGCATTCCTCCTTTTCTGTGAAACATATTTACGTATATATCGACCCAATTCCCACAGCAGCTTCCATCTCCGCCATGATGGATATTCAATCAACCGACTGGAAGCGACGACTTCCTCGCTGGAACAAAATAAAACTACTTTAAGTCTTCGTACAGTGAATTATTTGTAATTAGATTATCCGTTTTTAGAGTGAATTATTCGTCGATGGAAATCTTTACTGGCGAACCACAAATTCACTTACCCGCGGTAGCTCAGTGTCCAACTCTGCTTTAACTTCGATCTCGAACATCCATCTTCGCGTCTCGCTTCACGCGATAACCTTGGAGAACTATTTAGGAAACTGTTCGACGATTTCTAGACAAGCGCGCACAATGATAAATCTATTGCTTGAAATAATTGACGATTTATTGTATATTGTTAGCTATAGCTGGTACGCCAATGAAATTAAATAATCATCCATTCCTAGCTTTTCATTGATGGGAAAATTCAAGTGGAATAGATTTAATGTAAATGTGGAGTAGAGTGTCAAAGAATGAGAGAGGCAATAAAGAGGGGAATTAACAACAGTTGAAAATCTGTCAAATTAGGTAATGTTTATACGTTTATTGACAAGGGACTTTAATCCGATCGAAAGTGATTAAATGATGGAATCTATCGCAGACATCTCACTCGTTTAAATCTCTGGAAACAACAGAAACGTGCGCGACAAAATCAAATTACCCACACTTCATTCTATATTTTTGTTGGATAGGTTAATATTTAGCAGCCCGTTAAAATCTCCTTTAAAAAATTTTCAACGATTTTAAAGCACTAGCAGATATCTTTCTTAAGAAAAATTACTAGACAGTTTCTTACAATGAATAATTACTTTAGCTTCAAAAGCAAACTTATCCATGTTTTAGCAGCCCTCGAACGATAAAATTAATTGCTTCTCTTTGTTTAAATGAATAATGCTTTTTGTCTTATTTTCAAATAAGTAAAACGTACATCTGATGAAAGTACTTGTTGAAAATACCTTTTATTGTACTTCACTTTGCTATTGAAAATTTATTCTTTGGGCAATCCAAGTTTCTTCGATTTATTCAGTGACAATAGGGTCAAGAATGAATAGTAATGTTAGTTTTCGTCAATCCATGGAATAGGAATGGAATTAAAATTATTTTGCCCGTCAAAAACATGAGTACCTCACTCGCTAGAAATAACCAATCAATTTTTTCCACGACAGCTCTATTGTTTGATCTATCAAAATATTTCATGGTTAACGCGTAAGTATTAAGCTGCCGACTTCGGTTTTACGCGAGGACTGAAAATTTTATGGATAGATTACAGTTTCAAATATCCGACACGCAGTTTTAAAATAAAATTATCGAATCACCTAATAATTCAGTGCAATATACAACAAATATAATATTATAATATTTTGCATTTATTGTTAGCAGAAACAGTGATGTGGATCGACTAATAATATAAACTATATGATGATTCTTATAGTCAAGATGAATAAATATACACATAGTTTAATACTTTGGTCGCTTAAAGGAATATGTATGTGGTAGCAGAAATGAGAAAGAGGTACAAATATTAGAGGTTGTACTCAAAATTTGAAATATCTCATTAAAATCCACGTGGCCCCGATTAGGTTGATTTTTTGTCAGACGTAACATTTAAAAAGAATGCCAAGTGTACGAAATAAAGGCCCATAGCATAATAAATTAAACCCTCGGAAGAAAATAATAGAATCTTTTACGAAGCACTGTGAATTTCGCAGTTCACAAAGAATCTCAAGAGAGCCTTTTTTTAAATAATCGCGTCCCTCGGTATCCCACTTTTTCATTCTTTAACATTCTGTGTAACTTCGCTTACGTCGCAAGCTTCATTATGGACGCCATGATTAACTCATTTGACTTCTATTTAAAAATGTGTCATTTCATTTTTACATTATTAATCAAAGCTATTTACAAATTGGCTCGAAGAAATGAACTACCAGATATCGCAAGCATAATAACGTAAAATGTATTTAGTTAATGCGGCACCCAAGGCTTTCAAAGTGTTATAATAAAGATTTTATGGAGAGTTCCACGTATTCATCGTGCGCGATATGATTTATTTAGTGACCTTCCGTTTGAACGTGCGACAGCTCAATTTTACTTTGATAATCACAGTGCTCATTAAATCTGATGAATATCAGCTGATATGGCTTTTAAATTGAAATTATTTATAATCTTTGCCTTAATTAATTTCTTAAGGTATCTGTAAAATTTTATGAAATACTAGGAACTACACTGGAATCTATCGGAATGATGTGCTAATAATTCATCGACAATGACGGTATATAAATGTTAGTCTAATGCGGTTGAATTTTTGTTTTAATCCATGTTAAGGTCAAGCCGATTTCAGATAGGAATTAAATTTTTTAGATGAATTTCTGAAATCTTTATCTGATGGTGTCCTTGGCGCAGTGTCACTTAATAAGAACGCGTAATGTCATCTTGATATCGTTTTATCGAGTACTCGATGTTTATCTACAAGAAATGCTCTTCGGACACGCGATTCTTAAATTTAAACTAACATTTGGCGGTACACATGCGAGCAATGAACAAAATTTATATTTTTCCTTTGCTCAGGGTTAATAGTCTAAATGAACTTTAGTATAACAACACTAATACCCAACTTAAACCAAGTTCTTTGATATAGATACCATAATGAAATTCTATGCTACTATACATGCTGGAGTATTTAATATAGCTCGAAATAATGCACAGAAATAAAGTTTTTGTCGAAACGAATTTTTATTGAGTCGAAATAGCTGGAAGGCACCACTTATTGAGCAAATAGGCTGAGATGTACTATATAGTGATTCCATCAATTCAGAATCTCGTATGTACAAAAAAATTTAATACTGGAACTCTAATGCAAGCTCTGCTGATAAAATAGTATATTTTTTATAGTTCTGTTTTTATGATAAAAGCAACCAATGAATCGCGAATGAGTTTTGTAAAAAGATTAAAAAGCAATACAGTATTTAACTCGTGCTGTCAATGAGACCTTATCAATTTTTACGATTGAGAAACAATCGATTCCATTGTAATATCGTTGACTCTTTAATTTATTTAATCGATACGTTTTTAATAAAAAGACTTGTATTTGATTCTTTGCAAATTGGTACTCGACTGAATTCCACTCGAGCGATTCACAAATGCGACAGTACAAGTTTTACAAAAGAGCGAATATTTTATTCTCGCTGTTATTTTCAGAATGCTACTGTGGAGTAGCTGAGAGGGAATTCAGGTAGCCGGATCTTCGCTAGTTTCCAAATCTTTTTCGACAACTCCATTGTTGATTACTACATACATGTCAAAAACGAGATGGAAAATGCAGAGGAAAAAAATGTCTATAATTATTGAGTTATACACAAACCTTATCTTGTTACTATCATTTATATTAATTACATTATTTTTCTCCACGAGAAATCTCTGATTTTCACGGTAAATCATAAATTCAAATCCTTGGATCGTGTCTCACGCGAAAATCCTGTTGCATTTTATTTGTTTGACCCTGAAAGCTCTCTTCAGGATCGGATGTTAAAAATAAAATTTATTACCAACCGTAACTTGAATACGGTAGGAAAACTGGGGCAGGTTAACAATGATGTACTCTCGTGTGCGTGCTATTCAATATTGAAACAAGTAGGAGTGGAATGGAAATAAAAAAAGGGTTAGATGCAAAATAGTGTTACGCGTGATAATAATGATAAAAGTACTTTCACCATTGACATCAAACGTGAATTAATGATATCACAGACTGTGCTGAAATTGCAGTTGTAATTAGGTTTTATCAAACGTATACTTTTGCTACATTGCTATAATACGAATAAGCTTTTATCATTTTGAACGAGGCATCGTTTGCATCCAGAGATTCTCGTGTTATTTGAACGAGGGATCGATTATCCTGCTAGGATACTTTAAGGAGTGCTTATATATCCAGCATCACTGAATGTTTATTTTTCTTTGGTAGAATGTTTCGAAGATGACTGGGCATTGAGGAGAGGGTGCAGTGGCTCTGACAGTTGCTACCACCGTGGTTTCGGTCTGGGAAATGGAGGCCAACGGGACGGAGAGCAGCCTCAATGGCACCGAAGTCAATCGCACTTCCGCACCGATCTTCACCATTGGCACGGATTTTATCACGCAATGGTAGGTCTCTGATAAGAACACACATTTTCATTTAAAATTATAATCTCAATAATAAAAAATTCACTCTTGCTAATGTTTCCCTCAACAAAAAACCAATGCATATTTTTACGAATCCTTAATAAGCTCTACGAATCGTTTACGTTCGGGAAAAAATGTGTACAAAATGTATTAAGAGCGTGTTGGAAATCTCTTTGACATTTTGCTTTATTGCGTTTAGGAACAAAAATTACTGCTGATAATCGAAACTGTATAGTTTATAGTTTGCGAAATACACTGAAAGCTCTCAACGCCGATGCAAGTGACAAAAGCCAGTAGTGGCCAGACCGCAGTCAACCTCAGCCGGGACGTCCGGGACTGATCGATTTGTCGTGCGACACTCTTTCCTCTAGCTGTTTATATGCTTCCAGGTGCTTCATAACTTTCAATGCGCATCACGTATGCTACTTTATAACTGAAGAAAAGTGGAACAATTTACTTAAACGATATCTTTCATCATAACAGGCACACGTGACGATCGCCGTATAAATAAATCTCCAGATCCTTCGTTCATTCTACTCCCAAGTCCCAACTTTTCATAATTTGCTTTCTCTAATTCAATAGTCGCTTATTCTCTTTGCTATTTTGCCAGTCACGTCCCGAGAAAAGTTTTTCCCACATTTTCCATTCTGTAAGAGCGGTGAGCTTTCGTGTGATGTATTATTTATGTTTTATTTTTCGTGTCGAGTGCAAAACAAACATTTCTAGCTCTGAGAGACGAAATAATAATTAAGATAAATCAAATTGATGCGAGTTACGTACGAGGTAGTTTAGGGGAGGGGCGTGGGGTGCTAGGCGAAATGAAACTTTACGCATTAGATGGGAGACGCGTTTACCAGGCAGCCTTATCACTTTAATGAGCTTGGCGTCGCTGCTCATCGTATCCTATAATTCGACAAGCGTCAAGTCCAATGTAATTTGTGAAATAGCCCAGTTATCAGGAAGTAATATTTAGAACTACTATGGAAATGTTTGTATACAGAAGACTCGAGTAATTACAGCCTACTCTAACCGATATAGTTCATTCAGAACTAATTAGAACACGTATACAGTTAAATGCTCATTATAAACATGTACTTTGTAAAGTTTGAAGTATTCTGGAAAGTCACTCTTGAAAATTAATTCATTTATAAAGAAAAAGGATATTTAATATATTTTCACATTCTATACGCATATGTGTAATCGAAAGTGCAGCGAATGATGGGAGTACTTAACTCAGGTCCTTTGCAAGTCCTTACGAGCGTACGAGTAGCTATAAAGACGAGAACTGAGTCTCCTTACCACCAGCTGCCAGCTAAAGAATATTACATGCTAAAGCGTTAAGCACTAAAATATTCAAATATTCTAATAAAACTAAAAATAGAACAAAATTAAAAATCTCTGCACTTTCACGTGGAATAATCCAGGAACAAATGATTTTGTTATTTTTTAGTAGATATAAGATTGTCTATAGAAAAACGAGATTTTAATTTCTGTTCAATCGTTCAAAATATTCACCACCCCCACGTATGTTCATTCTGATAAACCTTACAAGGGTAAATCGCAAACACATGTAATAAAGGTTTATTTCAATAGGCAGCGTTGCTGCATTTTCTGATAGTAAGTCTATCCCACAGAAATATGCTGAGCTCAAACTGTAAACAGTCTTCCTATTTAGAAATTTAGCAGTTTTGCAATTTAATCATAAAATATTTAGATAATATTTTTTTATCCAAAAAAAGTTGCAATATTTATGTACACTTTAGCAACAATAAAACTTTAAATAAGCAAAATCACAACCGAGAATTCCATTCGCTGATGAATCTAGCGTAACTTGGTTAAAAATGATAAGAGTTAAGTGGGGAGAAGGAGGATGAAGATATTACAAGAGGCATAATTCAATCCGAGGCAAATTAAATCCTTGACCTAGCATGGTCATGAAACGAAACTGAGAGGCTACGAAGTGAAGTATGTCGACGGGTTGGTGAGTTTTGCTGATGGCCTGTCTACTTTAGAACGTAAGCTTTGAATCTAGCATTATTTAGCAAAAGGGAAAACCAATGTCATGCGAGCAACGGGCACGCGAACTATCGAAGTCACAGTGGCGTCGAGCCAAACAGCTATTCCAGCTGAATTTTTCACTTTTCCTCCATTTACTTGAAAGTATTACACCAATCACAAGCTATCTTGGTATTTAAAGAAACTACTTGCATTTTTTAGTAAAAGTCCATTACTCTGACCAAAGATAAATCTAGCAATATACTCGTCTGGCACGATTATTCATTCGATAAAATATTGAATGAAGGTCATTATTATTTGTGAGCTTAGGTAGACTTCAATTGATGATTTAACTCTCATTGGGGCAATTTATTTCACTGTGCAGAACCTGAGCATCGTGCGTAGATTAGAAATCATCCAATATTTGCAAATTACATTCATTTGTATTATAATGAGCAGAAATTATGCTTGTCGCATCACAGTCTGCTGTATTTTGTTGTATACATTATTAGTATGTTTAATGAAAATTTTGTCCATTGAAACCACTGTTACGTGTTTAAATGCAAGAAATAATTCTGAAAAGTCATGGTTTAAGTTCTTGTCTTCATCAATCGATAAAAATCGTCTCCCAAGCAGCTTGCAATTATTTCTGTAATTTACATTTGCATTTATATAAAGCAATCGAATATGTTTGTTTGAGATTCTTGTCGCTAATATTAATTTTGCTGACCATTGCAATATAAACTTAGTTTTACTAAATAATCATTTGTTTTAATGGACAATCGAAAATGAGAAATAATGGCACGAAGCTCTTTTCCACGAGTCATCATTCTTTTGTCACGTTTGACAAGTGTTAATTGTACTATATTATAATACATAACTACTGCATTTTGAGCTGTCTGAGTTTTCATGCTTTATATAAAGCAACTAAACTTTTTACATATATAGCTCAAGCTATGTTATTCATATCCTAACAACATTCGACATACGGAATTTAAAATAAAACATAGAGCCCTCAACCTTAAGCTTCTTCTCGAAAACCCAAACCCTTCGTCTACAAATCTCCTCTGAACTGGAAGAACATTGTTTCTATCAGGTCCTTGATCATCTGCCTTAGATGTAGCAGTATAGAAACTTTGGACCACTACAGTATCATCTTTAAATCGATACATATTTTCAAGCCATTTTATCTCCTCTTTAGAAAACAAATATTTACCTAAAAGTTGAAAGGCATAAAATTATAATAAATAAAATCGTACAAAAAAAATGTGTATTAAACATAAACCTAAAGCTAGACAAACACACGCAGTGATTAATTTTAACCTAAAGACTATTATATCTTATCAAATATTTTATTGAAAAAAGTTAATTAGTGAAAAAAGGTTAGTATGTAAAGCTCAAACAATAATTATAAAAAGGATATAAAAAGTTTATATTAAAATGTGAATTAGTGTATGTATCTTGGCTGGTGCACAGATAAACTGTATTGATCTATGCTTCATTCACTCAGGTTGACGGACAACTAGGTATCATTTGTTTGAAAGCGAGCATATTTAAAAGAAAGGTATTTTTCATTACTAATGCTTCAAATAATATACATTCATTCCAAATAATATACACTTATGTGATTGTTTATTTTTGGGTTTAATCAATTCCTATGACTAACAATATTTCACAATGTTACATTTGCAATTTATTTAAATTACTACTGTGAATGCACCATAATAGCCCCAGTGTTGATTGTTACCTATTAGAGCATTTTTTAACTTTATAAAACAATCGTATATTTTGGAGCGAAAATTGATATTTCCTTGACTTCTAAATCAGTCATTACGTAATTTCAGTAATTCGAGTGTATAATAGTTTTTCTAATATTAAAATTCTCCGCTATTTGACCGCCTTTTTATCAAAGATTGTAGGACATTCTTAGGGGCGAATTGTGAGTCTGATTAAAGGCAAACTAGAAAGCTTTTACAGTCATCTTGTAGTAGTTGCCAGTCTCGTTGTTTGAGTCTGTTACTTTTCTCCCGGCGTTTTTATGGTTGATTACATCTTCCCCGAATGTAGCACATGTAGCTGGAAAAATCAGGGATGTTGCGTCTCTAAAACCTTTTCCATTCTATATTAATTTTTCTAGAAAAATAAATATGAGGATCAGATTTTGTCTGGCATTTATTACAAATAAAAGGAATAGGAATGCAAAACGTAGTTTACTTGCAACAGTCGTGCGGCTCTCAAATCATGTATTCTCATATCTCGCTATGCTACCTAAAGTATATTCAATTTCCTGTATTTTACTCTAAAAACATACGTGCACTCAAAGAATATTTAATTTATTCTGAAAACGTACGTGGAAAATCTGTTCAGTAAATATGTTTTAAAAGTTAAGGCTTGCCTTAAAAATATTGAATTAAAGTTCTGCTCTTTTTAAATATATTTTCTATCTTATTGCTCTTGAATGTATTTAATAAAATTGTATATTGCTATTTATGATTATTAATAATCTTTCCTTTTTTAGAACTTTAAACTGAAACGAAAATGATCAGGCCAATCAGAATTCATTGGATGCATTACAGCTGAGCTCAGTAGCGTCTCTCATTCGAATATTGTTGACACGACTCGCAATTCAAACGCAAGTAAATGTGCAATTTTGACAGTTACAAACGACGATATGAAACACACGGTAACTCAGTCAACTAGCAGATATATGTAGGTTTTCAATTTGTATCTTAATATCAGAGAATAATTACAAACAAAAATGAAAGTTATTAACATAGGAAGCATAATATAAAATCATTAAAAGTAAAAAAATAATTGTTTGACTAAAATTAGTTTCCTCTACTATTAAAAAAAATGAAATCTCTAACCCACTGTCACGTTAATATTGGAAAAGTTGGCAACGATAGTCCTTGTTTCACTACACGATCGAGATGAAATAAATAGGTCTTTATGCTGAGAGGCTTTGAAATTATATCTTGAGAATAACAGAATTGAGTCTGAACGAAGGCGTAAAATTCAAGAGTAGAAAGTTCAGACGGAAGTAGAAAAGAGATGGGCACTTCCGCTTTGTGAGATACTCTCTATTCCTGGAGAAATGGGACAGTCTGAAGCATGATTAAACAATAAAAGAACTTGTCTCCGGAGATTATTACATCCCTGAGAAAATTTGTTTGCAGATTATCATAGATATTTTTTGTTAATTTGATCAAAGATTTAATTTTCCAATGGATCTCGAGGAAACAATTTTAGACACAGATTAATAAAATGTTTCCCTTGATTTTACTGAGCTGTTTAAACTATAATTAAATTAATAAAGTGTCAAACTAGACCATGCGACTAAAAATATGGCCACTGTAGTAGCAAACGGTACCCAAGAGAGACTAATTAGCTTGTGGGAGAGTATTTAAATATTTCATGCATCCGTCACATGTTTGAGTTTGGCCCAGCGTTAAGAAACTGGATAAGGTGGCAATTTATTTAACTTAGCTCACCGTTTCTGCGCTCATAGATATTATGTGCAGTGGCAACTTTGTAAATTAACTTCGAGGGTAGCTCGTGAGTGAGCTATGATGAATTGATATCGGATAACTTATAGCTAGATAATGCACCAAAATGAAATGAGAAACTTCGGCCTCCCCTAATTTACTAGGTACACGTTTGAACAGTCTACCTTCTTATCCATCATTCCCTAGAGCATTTCCTATTTTATGCACTCGCATTGTTCGTTTGATTATCTAGTACATGAAATAATTTAACCTCGAGGGTAATAAATTGTATCAATTTCGAGGTGTGGCGATAGATACAAAAACAAATAAATGGCATAATAATAGCTAATTATTTGTATTAAATACATGGAAGGCATTCTTTAATTGCACCAAAATTGGTTTCAATCCCTTTCCCTCTTAACACAGTAGCTATATATTTTATTAGTTTCACATTAGCAGTGTCTCAGACCTACATTCATTCCCTGAGTTTTTATTTCAATCGTGTAGTAGCTATATCGCTCAGTTTCGTATTTCAGAAACATTTATACATTATCGAGTCCGGAGTGATGAATCCAGCTGGTATCAGAGTAGTTATCGTGCGCTGTCAGAAGGGGTGAACAGCGTTTAGTGGATAGGAAAGCGATCGCTTTATGCTCGAAACTTCCCTGTCTCTATATCTTTGTCTCTCATTATATCATTGATAAAACTTTAGAGAGTTTTTTCTAGTTTTTTTTTAACAATTAAACACTTGTCATTCACAATTATGCTTACGGTGAATCTTACAAAAGAGACATCAAAAATACTAAAGTCGATTATTAATTGCCCGATATATCTTTATTGTTTCTAAAAGATAAAACACATAATTACATTTTATATAAACCACAAAAGTTGATAAAAATGTTAATTTTAGTTAGAGTTTATCCTGCAGTGTTCTGACTAATGTACCAAAAAATTAAACTTTAGCCACAGGGGTGTGTAAGAGCTATACATAAAGGGAACACTGGGGACACGAAGGAGTAAAATCTGACAGAGTGCAATTATCGTTAAAATAAATAGTTTTTTTGGACACACACACAAATGAAGCGAGCGAGAAAAGTAACGACGTAAAAAGTGTCAGGGGAGATTCCGGTCTGGATTAGAGTCGGACTGTGAATCTCTCTCGCTTCTTCTTATATCCAAATCATCCCCTTACCTCAGAGACTGGGCGATTCTCTCTATTTCCATTATTCACTATCACCATTCTTCCTGGCTATAAAATCTGCTGAGACAGACTTCCTTTAGCTGATCTACTATGATTAATCCTCAATGTAATTTCGTGAAGTACTTTATGCAATCTTAGATCATTCATTGTTAAATACATTTCTCAGTTCATAAATTTGCACGTATATCGATGGTGCCATTGTGGCGCATTGAAATATTGGAAAGATAGAATTTTAGGGTAGAGAATATTGTTAACATTGACACATTAGAGGTTTCGCTTTGTCAAGGCCATACTTATTTTGCGAGGCATACCGTAGAGCACACACAGGATAACGGCGTTATAGTTTTTAATGCTTGTGATGTATAGCTGATTAGTGGGAATTGACGTAGTTTCTAGCGAGACGTGTAAGTACACGAGGTCGAGTGGAGAAATAATAGAGGATATGAGAGTGAAGCACAGTTTGTGCGAGTCACAGCACAGGCGTCTTTGCGCACAGATCAATTACTGACGTGTCTTCTTGTGTTGTTCATCGACAATCACGGTCACTGGAGGTAGGGGCTCCTTTCGGTTTGAGTGCACCTCACAGACACACACATGAATACAAGTATATTCTCTCTCCGTAGTCTAGTCTGTTGATTGTGCTACTGGCTACCTTGCCACCACCACTTTCCTACCACTCGATAGACGCTCTAGGCTATCAACTACAATAGTGATTGACTGTACGAACATTAAATTTACTATAAGAATTTTTCCATAAGATTGTAATCGTTGTGTCCGCAAGAATGTCTGGAATCTTCTTGCTGCAAAATAACCTTTTTTATTTCAAGCAATTGTGCACGTTTCAAAATAATTGATGTTCTGATTTTTGTGATGATATTAAATGTTACTTTGTCTGATATTGGTGTGGGAATTTATTGTAGCTGTGGATGAATAAGCAAAATATTTATATTATCTTAGAAAATATTTTTATTAAAAAAGAGAGGCTTGTTTATGGTTATTTCGATAGGAATTACAGTTATTCAAGAGAAATCTTATATAATCGTTACAGAGCAGTAGCTGCTAATTGCAAAATTCATGACGTCTTATTGTAAGCTGCGTCTTATCGATATTCAATCAACGGAGGAGGCAATCAGCTTTAAGCAGTGATTACAGATTGGCTACCGGCCGGATCTGGCAGGAAATTCAGAAATATTCCTGTCGGCAATACGGCATCTCGCTAGTAGATAAACCGCGCTAATCCTCTAACTTTGCCAATCCCAGTACACGCGGTCGTTATTCGAAGAACTCTCTGATTCTTAAAATATTTTTATACTCATTTTCTAAAAAATAGTTTTATTATGCAGAACCCTTCAATCCAACTTTAATATACTTTTGTATTTATCAAGTAAAACTTTTATGCACATCAAAGTACTGTCGAAATATAATCATTTTAAATTTCCTTATAAAACTCAATAAAGCCTTGATCACAATATTGTTTTATGCATCACGAATCGACTAAAAGCTTTTCGCTCTTGGTCACTCTTATTAAATATCCTATAAATTTATTACGATTGATTGGACGTATCTTTTATAAGTTTTATTTAAAGAGGAACATGGTTGCTTTCTTCGTTATTTTTTTTAAGTGCTATAAAAATACCATAGCATACTTTACGTAACGTCAATTTCCAATGAATATTTTTGTTATCTCTCGTAAATATATACACTCACGGAGACTAAAAAGCTTTTAAAATTTTTAATTAAACTTAATATATCCATCAAAATATTATCATACATTGTAACAATGTTTCCAGCAAATATTCTATTATTCAATTTGTAAAAAAATGAATTATTTGTTTGGAAAGCGTACAGTTTTTAACAAATATCATTCAACGCGTATTTTTTTTGTAATAAAGATGAATGATCTTCGTTATTGCTACAATGACATCATTAAGAACATCATTAGTTATTTACAATTTGACGTTGAACTTGCGAGTGTCATCATTGAAGGTGCGGGCAGATAAACAAAGGATGCTATTACCAGAGTAATAGGCTACTGATAAGAACTTTAATACTTCGCTATTATGAATTATAAGAGCTTGGCAAGGGTGGATGAAAGTGAGGGCTCGGGTGCTACGAGAAGAACTTGTAAACGATGAGATGCAGGCGACGAGATTTAAATATCTTCACATCGATGACCTTGAATTACTTTGAAAACTTCAACCTAATCTAATCCTTTATCTAATCTAGTGTATCGAAATGAATGATTAATTATTCAAATTTCATTATAGTGAAAGTAGCAAAAAGATTACAAAATTATTTCTTTAATCTCCACAAACACATGGTGCAATTAAAGGTTTATTCAAAATTCTTTTCACTAGCTCATAATTATTTAATTTACGTCATGTTTTAAAGTTACCCAAATCAGGAAAACAAAGTTATCTTTTTCATAGAATTCATGGGTTTATAAATGTCGTTTCTAAATGAAGGATAAAAGTTTATTCCTCTTGATTTTCCTGCTGGTTTATTACACAATGTCTTTCGCGAATCCATCAACGATTTAGAGTCATACTTTTTTAGGCTGAAATTATAAACGCGTACGTCGCAACCTCGAATGCGTTGCAACGTATTGTGTTGTTTATTGTTAGAACAAAATCAATCGAGTGTCCATAACGGTACATGCGGCACATTGCTACTCGACGAGGCATCACGCGTCCACGGAATACTCGATGCACCATTTATTACACACAGTATAAAATTTTACCCGCCTGCCTGCCAGTCGGGCTCATGAAAAATTAATTTTTTCGTGATCGATATCTATTCCATTTCACTGTACTGCGCGATTAAATATTAAATAGCAAATCACATTAATTATAAATCATTCTACACACAGAAATTATCTCATGGTCAACACAATTGGGATCATCCTGTAATTAGCTTTCATTTACCATTAAAACAAAAAATATATTTATTTTAGTAAAAATACGTACATATATATTAATTCTTAAGAAGATAAATTTACAAATTTTAAATTTGATTTCTTGTAGGGGGTCGACGAGTGTGCTTATTATAAATCATGAAAGTATATCGTGTGGAGCGATACGGGACTATGATGATCGATTCTCTCAACTGGCTCTATCATACGCGCCAGATCTCAACGGTCTTTTCCAGAAGGGGGAATGCTCTTATTCGACACCCCCACGACGCTTCCTCCCCTTTCATCATCTTCATCCTGACAATAAGGCACCGTACTTAGGCTGCGCGCAACATCGATGTAGGAAATTCGCTTTCAGCGCGGATTTCCGCGAGTTAATGACGCGAGAGAAGCGAAAACGAGGCCTCTTGAAATAATGTCGAATATTATAGCCAATCGTTAACCTCGAGTATCAGTCGTACACAGTCGTTTGCTTCATTTCTCCCAAGTCATATAACTCTTGGCGAACACACATTCGAGTCGTCAACAGCTCGCTAAGTAATACTTTACTAGACTCCTGTAACTTTACGACATCGCGCTCGTATTTCAATTGGACACATTAGATATGTCTGTTATAATTTAATTTTACGAGAATTATATTTTATTACTTGTATTATAGAATTTTATCAAACGGTCTATCAAAGCTAAATGAATTTAATGTGGATATTGTTTATATACGTTTAATCGATTAGATAATATTAAAATTAATAATAAATCGTTGAAATGGTTCTATTAATTGAGGGATGGCTTTGAGTAAAGGTAGAATAAAATGTACTTTTGATATTACTTTGTCGACGAGCACGTTCATTTTTCTCGATTGAAATGGTAAGGGGTTGAAGAATGAGATATATGTATAGAGAGACAGAACGAGAGTGTCGTCATTGGCCAAGACTCGAGCAGTCCGGACGTTGAGGGTTGAAACATGTTACAGGATGGTTTCCACTGTCAGGCCTGGAGCGACCGCACCTCGCACCGCCACAGTTATTAAATAGGTTCGTTCAATTCCCTTGGGCGATTGAGATTCCCCCACAGTACGTCACTAGCATCCTTCACTCTCTCCTACCATGAACTTGTTAGACAACGTTGTATCCTGTTCAACAGAGCTCTGATATTTATGAAAACCGCTAGATCTCACTCTCTAGGTGTAAATCCCATTTGATCTCTACATTAACTCATCCCCTCTGGCTCAATATATACGAACGCTATCTCCTATCTTCTTCACTTGCTCTCTTTATGTCTCTAATACCATCTACTTTTCTTTTTCTTATCCAATACTTTCAACCACACCAAATTACTCTTCGTCTCGTTTCTTAGATCCTTAATTAAAGCCAACAAAGTCTACCTTGATGAGAAAAATAAAATTGACTCGAATTACTCTGGTAATTATAACATGAAAATGAGGAAATTTTATTAACTATTTGTATCGTATAATATTATTTTTTTAAGCTAATGATTGTTATTGGTAACAGAGAAACAATAATTTTATTATATGTCTCTTGAAGAGCAACTGTAAGAAATCTGAATACACTGCTAAGATCGATGTGTAATTTAACTTGGTGATTCGTTTGCTTAAGTGCTCGGAGATAGTATTTAACACAAGTTTCCGTGATTTAAGTTCGCTTAAACTAGTTTACTTCGATAAATTGTAAAATCATATTATCTTCTCTACTCGCGCATGTAGTATACATTATACACTGAATAATTTTAATTGAACACAGCTATAAAAATAATTTTTAACGACGTATGTAGATCGTTAAAGAATAAAGTCTTTATTCATAATTATTGAGTTAAATTATAAAATTTGATAATACTATAGAAAGCATAAAAAATATGGAGTAGAAGTTGACATAGTTAAGGAAAAGTTGAAAGAGGAATATTAAAACTCGAGAATTAAGAGTGGCGGAAGGAGAAGAAAGAAGGTCTCACTGGCGGTATTTGGAGTTTTGTCGGATGGTGGCTGGGGTTTTCTCGAAAACCTCTTTCGCTCTTCCGACAATGGCCTATTTTGCTGGGGGATATATCTGAGAATTTAAGGAAACGATGTCGTCGGCATGCGCGATGTACGGAGAGAGCTGCGAAACATCAGCGGCCTCGATATCAGCCTGCAGCTGTAGGTTACATATTTTGTAGAAAACGCGTTGACAGTCTTTTGAGCACAGGTGCCCAAATCCTAAAACATTTGTAATAAAATTTAAAACACGCCTCGAGAAGTCTGACAACAAAGCAACAGCATAAAATAAATTATACTAGTCACCGCAGCTACTGACTGCTACTGAGTCTGACAGAGACTAATTTAAAGATAAAATATTTTGGTAAAGAGAGAAATCAGAAATTATATATGAAAAGGTTATATATATTTTTTTATTTAACTGTTAATATATCTATATAAATTTATATTAAAGCATTTAATTATTTACTCGATAAACGTTTCATTATTATATTGATGAAACAAATTAACAGCCATTAATAATATTTATAGTTATAATAAATTTTTCTCAAAAACTACTATTAGATAATATTATGAAAAATATCTTTCAGAGCGCGCTGACACATATAAATTCCTCGAGATCTCTGTCTTTCCAATTTTACAACTGTCCACCTATAATGACGTAGTATATCCGAAGCATCCACATGGTATCCAATAAGCTTCTTAATTCCTTCTCTCTAAACCGTGCACCAAAACCTATACCAGAGTATATAATATGAGCTCTACTTTAAATGCATAAAACCCCTCGTAAAATTATAAAAAAAAAAAGATTACACAATAAAATAAAAATGATGAAGAACGAAAAATAATATGGATATGAAATTGATATAAAAACTAATACCTATACATTTCTAATGGGAATCTCTATGGGCTGGCACCACCTGTAGATATATAGTTATAGTTTTAAATGGTGCAAAAAGTGGTTAAACAAATGGTTTGTGCATACCTGAGAGGAAGAGTGAGGAACTTGCGACAATGCAGAATGCCTAGATTTGTTGGTGAAACGAGTAGATACTGTGGCTTACCGGTATATTCACGGTAGGTTGAAACGATGTCGAAGTATACTTGTTGCCTGGTTCTACTCGCTTTGGGCTTCTACTAGCATCGCAGTTTTCCCCGGTTCTCGTAGGTTGCAACTTCGTTCATCCATATACTGTACCATGCATCCTACCCTTTCTACCCTCGCCCGTCTCTTCTGATCTTGCTATCCGTCGTCCGTATGATCATGCCATTCCACGGCAGTGATCCTCTGCTCAGCAGGGCTTATGTAGCGACCCTCGTGCACAATCGTTTCCCACGACTACACACGCCAACCGACAGTCAATAATACACCTTCGTACACACGACTATTCCAACAGCACACTTATACAAGACTTTATCCTCACTCCATCGCACAGTTTGCCCGGATTTCTCCACAAACCATCCACGTTTCTATCTCCCGATCACTCTACTCCTATCCCTCTTTCTAACACACTCACACAACAATTTTTGTTCACTGTACAAAATGTGAAATCTCCACTTGATTTTGACGAAACTCCAACTACACTTTGATAATAACATTCCACTTTCTCCGTTGTAATATTCTAGAGATTTAGTTATTTGCTCGAGTTCTTTTTATTATTTACACTGTCGTTTCTTTAATTTATACATTTTTAGTTTTACTCATACGTGTTTCTACATGTTGATATGTAGTGGTGGTTTTATTAAGTAGGTTTTTGAAAGCATGATTAACTCGAAGAACAAGTATTATTTCATGGGAAAGTGGACCATCGTGATTCTTTTTATTTCGGTCAGACATCCACTCATCATTTTAACTCAAGTATATCTATGTTCCATTGAATTTTAATCTCTTTTCATCACGGGGCATTCATCACAAACCCAGTATGTTTCGCATGAAATTTGCTTACGTGGAACAAGCTTTGTGGGAATATTCGTGTTTAAAAACTTCTTGTTATTATGTTTATTATTCAGCCTATAAAACTTCTTTCTAGAACAAATTATATAATGGTAGATGAAAGATATGTTTGTCTTAAGAATCAATCGCATATTCAACGAACAAAACAATTTGGATATTGATTGAGCTAAATAGAAAGATAACTGTTGTAAGCTTATCGGTTTTCGTGGAACGTTTGAGGCTTTCAATTTTTATACGGAACAATAAGGGTGATGTGGGCTGCGTTTAATAACTGTTTTAAAGCGATAGACGAGCGTCGTGTGTACTTGGTGAACAAGATATTGAGCGCCGGTGGTTTATCACTGTTTGCGAGGCTGACCACTAGCAGCTCTACCAGCCGATTTGCTTCTACATGGTACACGTCGAGCGTATACTTCGCACCACTATACGAAATTTCAACAGAACAAGTTGTTAGCGAATCCTGAAGGGATAATCCCGCACTGCCTTTCTGAAAGCTGGTGAAATTAGTTACGATTCAACACTTTTGATAAGCGAATGTCACAGCTTATTAAATGAAATAAATTCTCTTGAGGATTTGATTCCTCCTGTAAACTCGACATCCGATTAAGCTGCTAATTATTCGCTCGAATTAACGCTTTGTAATGAGATACAGCGAATCATTTATTTAACAGACCGGACGTTGCTGAAAATTTTAAAATTTTAATCTCAACAATTGATTTCTGAAGGATGAAACAGCTCTAAGTTTAACATTACTTTAACAATAATCAATTTATTTACTCACATAGAAATCAACGTGACGTGTTTCTTGAATGCAATGAAATTCAAAGCTAATCGTGTGGTATTGTGCAGAGTATAAGTGTGTTCTACGAAAACAATGTAGTACATACAACGAAGCTGTTTTATCAAAACGTCATTCTATTGTAGATTTGCCTATTTAAGATGAGCAAGGTAATTTCTTAGCAAATTTAATGGTTTCTATGAAATATTAAACTAGTTTTAGCTTATATATAATTTCAAGTGAGAACTATATTGTGAAGGAGATTCTATTGACTTATATCAAATACGAAAGACGAGAATAGTTTGCATTAAATATTAGTATAACTTTGCTGGAAATAAATTAATGATTGCTTATCATCTATGTCTAAGTTTAAAATTTTTTAGAGATTTTTTAAACAATATTCTGAATGAAATATTTATATACAGCGTGTGTGAAAAAAAGATTTACACATTTCAGCTGAGAAAACCACCAGAGTAAGGTGGTTTTAAGACAAACTTGAGAGTAACGAGGACATGTATTTACCCTCGAGAACTTTGACACAGTAGATCTCATCTCTGCATTTTTTATTTATGTCTCTCCTTATGCATATAGTGATAATACTGAAACGATGTTCATTGGTTCGAAAAATGGTTAATATCGATGTAAAAGTTTTTTACCACTGCCTCCATACACTAAAACCTATGACGTAAGCAAGCTCTAACCATGCTATATTTCTTTACCGATAAGCATAACTAAAATTAACGAATGAGAGACGTCAGAAAATTTAAATAAAAAATGTTCAGTTGGAGTAAATGATGAGGTAGTCTGATGTTACATAATCCTGGATAGTATAACAGCATAAATAAGTCTGACGCGATTTTAAGTACATGAATGAATTGGAGAAGGGATGGTTATTTATAGATTGATCGATAAAAAGGAGATGGGTGAACTGTTGAATCAAGATTTTTGTAGGGAGCGAGATGGAAGGGTTTAGATAAATATATGTAAAATGGTATAAAGTCGAGCAGAACGCAAGTCTGTGACGCGCGAATGTCTCGAAGGGACCGCGAAGAGATTAACTGTGCATTTGACGTACTTTGGCTGACGGTAGCGATCGACTGAAGTTGAATTATTTAGAAACTGCTTCGCCCTCTTTAAGGCTAGACCCGCCGTGTCGTTTCTTGCCTACCAGTGCCTGCCAGAACAGGGGCGCACGGGGGTTGGATTTGGCTCCATTCATGCTTATTTCAAGCTCATTGTGCGCACGGTGTATTCAGCCTTTGACTTGCCTCCGTGTTTCCTTGCCACTGCAGTGCTCTATATATAGTTGCAAAAAGGGGCGTGTGTACTGGGTGTCGGGAGACTCACCAAGAAAACATCCGCGTCATATTTTCTTCAACGACGCTCAGAGCATCCCCCAACGCGAAAGATGACATTTATGCTCTCTTCCACCTTTCTTTTTCCATACCAAACCCTTCAATTCTCAACTACAAATGACGCACGTGTTCAGACTTTTTATTTAAAAAGCACCTAATTGGTATAATATAATCGATAGTATCCCTCTGGGGGGATACAAACTATAACTAAACTTAGGCATTGATCAATATGTATTGTATGTGGTGATAATCTGGATAAGCTATTTAGAAAAGAAAGATAAGCTCGTTTTCAATGCAAAATGGCTGTACGAGTAAGATATTTGTATAATTAAAGCTGGAATTTATGCATAAATTCTATTGTGATTCGTATATATATAAGAATGAAATTTATCTTTTTTTGTTCTTCTCTCTATAGGAAGCTGAGAAAGCAGCAAAGGTTGTGCAGGTATGTGTACAACCAGATTCTGACTGCGGAATGTACCCAACTGAACAGAAGCTGGCCCGATCCAGATGATCCACACTGGGGTAGCAGTGAATATACAGAGCTTCTACCCGACTGGTTTTCGACAAACGTTACCAATACTTCTCTTGCGGAGAACTTGACATTCTCCACACAAGGTACTGCGCGATTTAAACAATTTCTATAATAAAGTTTGAATAAGCTTGCTGAAATACTTTCCTCTTGGATTGTTTATATTAAAAAATTTTGTGTCGCTTTTGAAAATGATCTAAAAACGATATTAGTATTATCTAGTGACTGAGCTACTAAATCTCTTTATTGAGTTAAAAACTAATATTCTCTCTATATTACCTGCAGAACCTGTAGCACCATTTCTACCACCATTTGAACTTTGGCAAACTGTACTGATTGCCCTTTGCTTGGCGATATGTATCCTTTTAACAGTGGGTGGCAACATCCTTGTTCTACTGGCATTTATCGTCGACAGAGGTATCAGGAATCCAAGTAACTACTTCATTGCATCATTAGCTGCCACTGATATGCTTATTGGTTAGTACTTTAATTTCTTCGATCATTAAGTTTTTGCCACTAATTACAGCACACTGTTGCAAGGAAAATTATCGTTCGTTCATAATATGCTAACTTCATTTTTGCAGGTACTGTCTCCATGCCATTCTATACTATATACGTTCTTATGGGATATTGGAATCTCGGTCCGTTACTGTGCGATTTATGGCTGTCCGTAGACTACACAGTATGCCTCGTGTCGCAATACACCGTTTTGTTAATAACCATCGATCGATTTTGCTCGGTCAAAATCGCCGCGCAATATCGCAGTTGGAGAACGAAGGATCGCGTCATCTGGATGGTAACGATCACGTGGATCATTCCAGCGTTGCTCTTCTTCATCAGTATTTTCGGCTGGGAGCATTTCATCGGTTACAGAGACTTAGCGCCAGGTCAGTGCGCGGTACAGTTCCTGAAGGATCCAGTTTTTAACACAGCACTGATCATTGGTTATTACTGGATAACCCTCATCGTATTATTTATTCTTTACGGTTGTATATATAAAACTGCACACGATATGCAGAAGAAGAGCGAGGCTAAGCAGAGGAAGATGAAGATGGTAGCTCTCAGCGCGGGTGCAATGTCAGGGATGGCAGGTTGCGCGGCAGGTATAGGAATAACTAAAACTTCAGGTACAACATTGTTGAATCAGGATAAGGCCAAAGCGGACGGTGACGTCACTGATACCGTTAGAGATGGAACGAGTCCCAACACGGAGCAAACGGGGGACCAGAAGACCTCGTCGAGGACTCCAGGTACCACTGGTACCGAGGACAATACAGGTAAAAATTACGGTAACCTCCTGAGTACCGAAACTGAGAAAAGCGAGAGATCCAGTAGTCCAGCCTTCGACTCCGATGACGAGAGCAGTATTGCACCGGTGCAGCAGGTCCCCAGTATCAGGAAAAGATCGTCCTTGGCAGGACTCGTGGTACAGAGTGGAGCTCTTCAAGTGTTCGCCACCAACGGTCGTCTGAACGGAATGGTCACCGTAAAAGCCGATACCCATTCACCGACCTCCAAGAAGTTCTTCCCTAGCAGTCCGACCCGGGAGACCAGTTTCATGATTCAGAAGGGTCAAACACTGCCGAAGATTCAGGAAATAAGCCTCCTGGACACGGATATCCCCGCGGAGCCGGATAAAACCAGCAGTCGGACGTTGACCCCGGAACAATCGTTGAAATCGAACGAGGCCGATGTGTACGATCAGCGAATATCTCCAGAATCAACGCCAACAGCCGCCACGAAACATTCGACGACAGGAAGCGGAAGTGGGAGTGGTCGCACCAGCATTATTCCACCACCATCGCAGTTTCAAAGCAGTCCTGCAGTTACGGACAGTTCAGCAACGTCCTCGTCGAGTGACCGGCCAGAATCTCTGGGTCTCTCTTATCAAGGTCACGCAACTTTCGACATCCTCAGTGGCTTGGACGGAGCTGATCTGAGGTATATGGACGAAAGCTCGGTGATTCTACCCAGTCCTTCCTACGAAAGCCCACCATCCTCTTTCTCCTGCAGCTTGGCCAATCCTCTATCTACTGCCCCCTCGTCACCGATTCTGGGCAGCGGAGTGACGTCAGCGGCGAACACGAGCCTCCTCCAAGCTGCCCTCATCAACGCGACTGCCCAACAGTCTCACCCGACGACGGGCCAGCATCATCAGCCGACGATGCTAAATGGCTCGAGTCAAACGCATCCACCAAGGGTGTTCATCACCGACAGGGCGAATGCATCATCGCAAACGTCGCCAACGGTAAGTAAGGCCCACACGGAAGTGACGGTGAAGCCTCGGGACACGAGGAGGCCTCCAATCACGACTGTGACCACTACTGGACGATCCACTAGTACCACGATGGACAGAGTCCATGGGCAGATTGGGAAGAACGCTAATAATAACTATTCGAGTAACGAGACGAAGAAAACGCTGAAAGTGAACACGCCCCAAGCGTCGATGTTGGTAAGTAAGGTTAACACGGAGGTATCGCTCAAGGCCGAGGACGCCAGAAGACAACCGGTCACTATGGTGGTGAATACAACGTCCATCGATTCATCCAACAGCACGATGGAGAGGTCTTCCGATCAACCGACGAAGGTTAGTAACAACCCGCCACAGGATTCCTCGTCCAGTGGAATTCCAACTATTTCTGGTAGAACCTGCGTCCACGACGAAAAGAAGCAGGGATCCAGGAGGAAGGAGGAGATCAGCGACAGCGAGGTCACTGGCTCCAGACGGAACTTTGCCAAAAGCATTGGGAAACGACTGAGAGGCAAAACGAAGAAGGATCCTTTATTGGGACGAATGAAGTCTCGTACCGAGAACAGAGCCAACAAAGCCCTCACGACGATATCCTTCATCCTGGGGGCATTTGTTGCTTGCTGGACGCCGTATCACGTACTGGCACTGGTAGAAGGATTCTGTCCTGAACCACCCTGTACAAATGAACATCTCTTCATGTTCTCCTATTTTCTCTGCTATGCCAATAGCCCGATGAATCCGTTCTGTTACGCTTTGGCCAATAAACAATTCAAAAAGACCTTCACAAGGATACTCAAGGGTGACTTACACATGACTTAAAAATGCATCGATGTCCGTCTAATTCTCTATGAGACTGCTTCGCAAAGAATGCTTTCTACGATCGGTTAAGGATCATGCTTGTTTGACGGCAATTAATTTGGACAATAATCAGCGTCATGCGCTTTCTGTACATATTAGTGTTTTGTGTAACACACGGTGTAATATAGAGACTCTATGTCCGATTGTATATAGAATGTACATGTGTATGAATATTTGCTAATCTTCTAAGCTAGTAAAATTTCGCAGTATCATCTCGTAGAGCTAACATCCGGATAGGGAACGTACAGCGCTCTATTGTTTATAATTTTTTTAAAATGCTTTCTAATTTTACATTCGCATGATAGCTAATCTATGTGGATTTGTAAAATATTCACAGGCAATTTTAACCTGTCCAGCTGGTTTTATTAAGGTAAGACATATGTTTCGTTCGCTTCGCTAACAAAACTGCAGAGTGTTTGTTGAAACCCGTCATAGTGAATGTATCACGCTTTGTATGTAAGTATTGAGTCATAACGTTTCGCGAAAGATAAGGCAGAAAATTTATCGTTTGCTAATATTAGAAATTCATGTGCTCAGGCCACGAGGAAGCTTAATTAAAATTAGTAGAGTATACATAAGAGATTGTGATGCATCCAGTAGTTTTTAAGGCATAATGCCGTAATGTTACATAATTATAGCTGTACTAAAACACGCCAAGAAAGACGAAAAGTGAAATGATCGAGCGATTAGTCATGTGTAAACATTGGATTATCCATAATTACGTCATAATTCGTAAGAGATATTTGTCGATTAATGTAGTTTTTTTACGAAAAAGGAGAGAAAACACGGTTTGCATCGAGTCATATGCTTTTCGAGTTTTTCATGGACGCTTTTACTGTTTTGTACAAACAACGAACCACGTCGAGGCAGCTCGTAATGATGAACTATAGCGAATATTCGAGGATTCCACCCGATCACTCGTGGAAGCCAACGTTACACACTGCCCTTGGAAAGGCCTACTAAAGCGCAGGCTGTTCTTTCCAAAATTCTCTCATACTCGGTGATTTCCTCGACAGTTCTAATTATTTCCACGCCATATACCACAATATCATTAACATCATTCCACTTTTATTCATTTATTTCCATCTTTTCTCAAACATTTGCTCGTTCATCTACATTTTAGTAAAAAGTTCTAGACAATCGTTTCTCCGTTTACTTATTTTTTTGCAATTCTAATTAATACAGCAAACTGATTGCACATTTATCAATCTATTTTTTAATATCAACATAAAATTCGTTAACTGCTTCTCTTTATTTAATTCTGAAAGATGCTAGCGATGAATCAAGTAGTGTGTACAGATACCTGTCAGACCAATTATAGGGAAGTTATCCTTTAAACCGGTACAGTTTTAAGGGTAAGCTCCCAGTAAATGCCGAGCGTTATACGGAGAGGCCAGGTTGCACAGATAATTTCCTGTCTCGAGAATTCAGGTAGGCTAAGGAGGAAATGATACACACCAGATTTGTGTTGTCCCTAAAATCCTCTCACACTTCCGTTGTAATATTATTATTTTTGCACTTGAAATTTTACAAAAGTTTTACGCTTAAATCGATATTATCAAAGTACGTACTCATGGATCGATATATATATATATATACACATATATAATCCACGAATATCGATCAATGTCTACTTACCTTACACAATTAATTAGAAAAAATGGATATCAAGCAACAAAAAAGCCACCGAGCTGCGGAAGGTCGCGTCACATTCACACTGTATTTGTATGATCGTAGAAAAATATGTATGTATATCTGCTTTTTGACGCTCTTCCGAGACGAAGAAAACGTTTTTTAAACAATGAAGAATTTAGTATTTAAGACCCTTAGGAGAGCTTACGCGTTACGCCTATACGCTATTTTTAAGCTTTTATCGTAAGATAACCTAGGCAAGTGTACAATGTGCTTCCTGTTTTATATTATGTTGAGTGGGAGCTACACTAATGCTTGAAAATAAAGCTATTGATTTTTCGCTGATTCACAGCGACGGATCTGTCAAAAAGAAAAAATTTAATTAATGATTTCTGTGTGTATCGATAAGCCTCTATATGAAACAATCAGCAAAGATTAATATTTGGAAAAAAAGAAATAGAAAAATGCAGAAATCTCAATCGCAAATGAGTTTGGAGTAGTGAAAGGGAAAGCGAGAAAGAGGGAGGGGGTGAATGTGATGTGTGTTTTTGTGTAGACGTGCTCAGATTTATTGCAGTTTTATATTTATAACAAAATCGCTCAAAATTTGATATAGTACATATAATATCGATATTTCCGGCAATTATTAGTCTCCTACAAGTGCGAAACAATTCTTAGTACTATACAGCATATTTTTTTATCTCAACTTATTGCGAAAGGGATATTTGACAGGAATAATACGAATGAGAAGTTAAAGTCGACAAGGATAGGATTATCCCCAGGAGCAAAAATGTATAAATATGTCAATTCTGCCGTAACGTCTTTTGCGACGACGTGTGTTATCAAATATATTATACAGACATAACGGAAAACACATTTTATCGATGGTTGCTTTTTTGCAAATAGATCTATTCTATGAATAAGACTTATAAATTATTTATTGACGAAAAATCATTATTCAAATTATATATGAGCGCAGATTGACATTATTAAAATAGTATATCCTGACGTTTAAAGAGCAACTCGTTTAAAGAACGTTGAAGTTTGTATGTATATATTATGAAAAAACAAAAATCAATATTAAATTCATACGACTGCGTGCAGAAGCTATGGGTTGATTAATTAATACTGAAATTCTTAGATACGCTGATCTTCAAATATTTCTTCAATTTTTCTGAACTGCAAGATATCTTTGGAGTCGTAAATTAATTTTACGTTTGAGCGTGAGAGAAAAATTTAAGCCACTTAGAGGAGAAAGTATAGAAACGAAAAAATATTATTACATAGTGCGGTATGATAAAATATAATAAATGTAGCGTTAACCGTTAGGGATAATAGCTTGTAAACGTTTGAGAGTCTTAGGAATGAATTTTATTGTAAAAAACTTAATTAGAGAAAAGAAACTGCATGAAGCCTAGTATTTCATTAGTTAATAAATCGTAAAAACGATTGAGCTGTATATCATATTTCGATGAAGCTTTAATTGTTAAATTTCTTTTTAAATTTCATCTCTACCTCGAAATGGTATATCAGTAGAGGAATCAGTCGAGTTATTGGCTTTGTATAATGTACGTAATAATAAATTAGTTATGAGTATATCGATTTAGTTCTTATAAAATATCATATATTATATTGAGTTGCCCAAATTGGCCTAAACTGAGAAGTGTAGCAATGTCGCCTTGTACGATAGGATATAGGCAAATGAATTATTATAATAAATCATTGCGTGTACGTACTCTTTCTAGTAAGTTATTATAATTGAACGGATCATTTGTAAAACACGGTGGCAAAAATATCATTGGAATATTTTATACAATTTTTTGCTTATTACAATTCAAATTGAAAATTAAATTGTATAATTCTAGAAGAGACATAAGCCACTATAATTAGACATATTTAAACTTTAGTAAATAGATGCGACAAATTATGATCTAAATAATTATATTAAATGATCAAAATCGAGCCAAATGACAAAGTTACTTAGTAATAGTTATTACTGATACTTTGTCAATTGAGTCTACCTATCGTAAATTCTAATCAAATTAAATCATGTATGTATATGTATTGAAGAAATTTATATAGCAACGGGATCAATAAATCAAATATTTAATTTCAGTAAATTGTGGACAATACAACCTGTGCGTACTTTGAGCTTGACAATCTAAAGTTTATTGACTTGTAAAAGCGAATCTAATAGCAAACATGTAACATTTATAAATCCATAAATAATATTAAGATGGGAAAAGAATATTAACATTTTAGAATTTAATTAGGAGCTTTGTATCGTGAAGAATTGTATTATTCTCTCTTTCTCTCTCTGATTTAACTGTATCCTTCTTAAAACTATATATTATATAAGTATATATATATATATATATATATATAATTTTTTTGCTATTCTCTGTTTGATTAAGAAAATTAATTTCTTGAAATTTAATCAAAGACGCAAATTAATCCACATGTGCATATACCGAGTTGACATATCCAATATTACAAAACAAAAGTAGTATCAAATGTGTAATTATATATAATATGATTTTGTCGCATATATGTTTTAATAAATATATCAATAATACACAGTATTGTAAATATTATTAAATAATGAAAGCGAATGCTGAAAATAAACCAAAGGTTTTAAGCATAATTCATTAATATTCATTTTACAAAACCCTCTCAAAGTTTAATTTTGTAGTTCAGGTGCAGGTATGTACACGGCGCGTTCGCTCCATAAGCACCACACGTCGCACGCGTTTTACGTTTTTTGTTTATTTTTTGTAAATAATATTGAGTCTATAATTTTTAGATGTCGGTAAAAAAATACAGTCAATTCTACATCATGAGACCAATGAAACCCGAACGTATACGAGAGAGATACGGGTTGGTTGGTAGAACTGATATTAAACAGATTGCTAGTCGAAATTCGACACTAGACAGTCTACACCACACGAATACCGCGATAAAGACTATTAAGTTGGAGTGAGAAAGTGAGAGGGAAAAGAGAGAAACACTCTTCTGCCTTCTTTCTTGCTCTGAATGCTCCATTCCACTTCACTGTACATACAGTCTACCGTCTACGCTCCAGTTTGCTATTGTAACCTTTGTAGGTTATGTTATTTGAATTTTGAAGTAAAGCGGCATATGTTATTAGAGTTATTACACAATATTGTTCATTTTTAATATAAAAACTGATTACGGATTACGGATTTGCACAAATTGCAACACAATTACATATAACGACAGAGATCTAAACGATATTTGCAGAATGGAAACTGTGTTACTTCCTTAGACTTTTGAACGAATTAAAAACCATGATGGGTAAATGTTTCTTATTTTGGACATCAAACACCTTTGTTCTATTTCTTTGGACAATTTGTACCATGTATGGTGGAACAACTCTAGCAACACCTCAACATCCTGAATTGATATTTAATGTTATGAAAAACGATACTAATTTATGTCCAACTGGTAATTATTTATTAGAATCAACTTTTACTCAGAAATGTAAAACATTGGAATACCCAAAGAATACTACAAACTTAAGTCAAGAAACACAAGATAATTTTTTGTGTTTGGCAGTTTCTGATGCTTGGTTTAAAGTATGTTATTATAACAGTATGATAATACACACAACAATTTCAAATATAGAAGTGTATACTGGACCTAATCATGAAGTGGTCAATCATACTGTTTTCAATGATGGGACCGAATTTGATAAATATCTTAATAAAAATGTTGTACCAAAAATGTCAAATAAAACTGCTTTTTGTCATAGTCTAGTGAAAGATTTAAAACCAATTTATAAAGAAACTGAATATTTATTTTCAAAAATTATTAATAAATTCAATACTTCTTGTGAAAAAGCATGCTACGATACATACGATTCTGATGTAAACCCACTTTGTGTAATTCTTTACTGGTCCGATGATGTTACTAAGCAAGGTAATATGTCCATGAGCAATGTTAATCTGAAAACACTAGAAAATGTTAAACAAATTAATGACAAAGAAACAGATATACATAACGAATCTAATAAACCTGAAAAATCTGATACACAAATAAAGAAAGATTTACCTATAAATTTGAATAAATCTAATAGTAAAAAAAAGACACCTGAGCTCTCAAAAGGTCTTAGCAGTGATATTAGTAAACCACTTGAAAATCCAGGTATAGAACAAAAGCAACTTGAAAAATTGCAAGAAATAGAAAATATAAAAAGTAATGTAGTTGCTAATAATGAAAATCAGAATAATCAGCCATCAGATTCAGAAACCCAAATTGAACATGAAAAGATTGACAAAAAAATAAATGATCAAGAGGTAAAGGCAGATACAACTAATGATGATACAAAAAAACTAGAAGAAGAAAATAAATTACAAGATGAAGCAGATTTGCAAAAGGATCCTAAAGCTGACGACATAAAAAGTATACCTGAGAATCCTGGAGAATGTGGTGATGAGGAGGCTAGTAACTGTACTCCTGATAAAGACACACAGCTAGGTAATTTACCAAGATTTCGTATAATGTTTCTTTTAATCATATCAATTTCCATTTTTAATTAATATTCTCTTAAATTATTGTTCTAGATGATAATGGAATGGATACTGGTAAAGGTATTAGGTTGTTCCTTTTAGCTGTACTTTCTGTAGCTTCAGTATATAGAAATCTTAATTTTTTTATGGTGATACCTTAGAAAGCACAGAAACTACAACTAAAATAAACAAATCTACCATTAAAAAAAGAAATATTCTATGTTAATCAGCACATATAATATATTTATAAACCTTTATAATATACTTAGGCCCAAATAATCAGGATTCATCAGTAAAGCTATCTCACGCCAACATTTTAAAGGGAGAAGAAGAGTCACATTTTTATACTTACCTCACAGTAATTTCTGTAATTTGTGTTGCTGGATATTTTGGCTATCATAATAAGCAAAAGGTTAGTATAATATTTGAATAATACTGTAGTTTATTCAAGATTGATATTTTACTGATTTTTATCTTGGCTGTCTCAGATGATAGCTATGATTTTGGAAGGCAGGCGCTCTAGACACAATCGCAGTAGAAGAAGGCCTAGTACTGCTACCTATCGTAAGCTTGACTGCAATTTAGAAGAAGCTGTCACATCAGAGTGCAATGCAAATGTCACTCATGTAATTTACTAAACCAATTTTTCTTAGGCATATAATTGGCTACTTTACTATAAAATAGATTTTCATTTAGTCATTATTGCATTATTTATTTTTATATAGTATTTTATAAGTCTTAACAATATAAAAAGCAATATATTCTAGATATTTCCATGTGCTAAAAAGCCTTTTCATTTTTTGTTAATTAAACATAAGATAAACATATAAAGAAATGATTGTTAAATTTAAATAGAATATTTTTTTTTTAAGTTTTTGTTAATGACTATATTTTTGAAAAAAGTAAATATGTTAAAAATTGGTTGGCATGAAGATTTAAGTAGAGTAAAGCAAAAATAAAAGGAAGCTGCATAATTTATGTATGCTATATTATAACAGTATGTTAATATAAATTATATTTTTGCACAGATTTATGCACCCGTTTAAAAAAAATAGCAAAATGCGATTATGAAAAATGTGTAATTTTAGTTAACAGCTTATTTGATGACTTTGTGTTTTTTGTTTGGTTTTAGTAAATAAGGAAGAAGGTAGTTAATACATAGTAGTGTTAATTTCTAAACTCAAAAGTTTTAAAAATCTTTATAATATAAAGAGTAGTTTACATATATATTATTAAACATAATACTATGTATATAGTATGTTTGTACATTTTACGTATATATGTTACAGTATGATTGAATGAAAGGTTTAAGAATATAGTGTTAATCAATAAAAATAAGTTTCACTTTGTAAAATTGATTTTTATATTCCGTTCCTCTTAAAATTATCTGAATCATCTTTTATTAATTTTTTAAATGTATAATTAATTCTAATTCCTATATTTTAATTTACCATTTATTTGATTATTCTTAGCAGTAAGATTACTATGGAATGATCGGGGCGTAAAGATTTATTGGACATAGATTGAAAATAATTACCACTAAACTGAATAAAATAAAATTTCAAAAAATTTGTATGGGTTTCCCCATTTAAAGCTATAGGTTTTTCTGCACAGCCAATTTTCCAAGTCACTACACCTGCTGCTAAAGGAAAACTGTAATTAGATTCCTTACAAGATGATAAAATATAAAAGAATTTAAAATTTGTTAAATAAAACCATTGACACAATGCCTTGCAGGTAAAATAATGATTGTCGATCAGAGTTGCATGATATCATTCTATAGTGAAGATCCATTTTCTTTAATATAACTCCATCCAAGGAAATATGTACAGAGCAGAAACTTCCCTCTCTTATAATTCGATTCGGTATTTTTACCCCGGGCACCCTACATTCTATGTGAGAAATAATAATAGTGATTTATTTGGAATGTAAATAGTGAAAATTCTGATGTTCATGGCATTGGTTAGTATCGAAAGTTAAAATAAAATTTGTCTTTATAAAAAATCGCAGTTGTTGTTAAATGGTAAAATAAATTGAACGTGGTAAGCTTTTTATTGACCATTAAGACAGTATTCGCGAATAGGTTTCCTGAACATAAAACAATTTAATTGGATAAGACTATATAGACACCAATTGCTTTCAAATGACTGTGTTAACTGGATAATAGGTGCACACTTAAAGAATCTCTAAAACAATCGACCCACAATTGGTCTTGCGATTTAGTGCCTGTGCTTATCAAGATTCTTTGTAGTTTAATTAGAATATATCTCCCATTAAAAAATCCTACTAAGAATAAAACAAGAAATTTTCAACTTATTTCAATATATTTATTTGACACTGATTCGCTTTATAAAAATTACAATACATATGAATTTACTATATATTACTTGTTTTTCACCATATGCACACATATGCTATTTGAAGATGGTAATAATACGCAGGGATGTCATAAGAGGAACATGTGCATGGGGTGATTTTCTCAAAGTTTCCCTCTATCTTGTGATATTGTGATAAATAACTTTCTTAACTAGAAAGTACTCGGAGGGACTCACAGAGCTTGACCCAGACGAAAGCAGGAAATCTTGCGTGTGATAGCTGAGATTCTTGATTTTTACACGTAACATTACATCTCTTGATAACAGAGCCCAAGAGTCAAAATTAAAGCTGGAGCTATATGTGGTAAATCAAGAAATGTAGAATAAGTTTTCGTAACTAAAAAGACCTAGTACATGATTTATATCTAATATTTATTTATTTTTGTAAACATTTTGTAAATATTTATTAAATATAATATGTTACGTATTATAATTTTTAACGTAAATTCTAAAATATGCTTTTCTATTGTCATAAACAATAAGAATTTGTTCATTAACGCAAACAATACATAGAGTCTTGTGTAGTAATTTTTAAAATCCAAGGCAGCATTTGGCTCACGTCGATATAATAATCTGGAAAACTTGTATCCCCGCAGCCTATCCCACTCGAATGCACTCCTACATTGACATTATAATTAATCATTAAGTGAAAATGTACAAAATACTTTAATAAACGCAATACTGACCTATCAATTCAAATTTTCCACTTCGTTTAAGTAATTGTAAAGGCCCTCCACTGTCCCCCTTGTAATGAAATCAATATTCTTTTTTAAATATTATACTAAAAGTTTATTCATATTTATTATATTTAAATTACATCAACTTTATTACGTACTGTGCAAGGTCCACGACTAGCTTTCGAAAATCCAGCGCAAATTTTACCTTGATTTTTAACAGGACAGTCCCTCGGATTAAATAGTGTTAAGTTTGCTAAACGTAAAGTACACGTTTCTCCGGGAATATTTGCATATCCCCAACCTAGCACTGATACGGTTTGTCCTCCGAAGCGTAAACCTACGTTTAGTCTTGCATCTGCAATTTAAAAAAATTGAAATAGTAATTTCCTAAAATAAATTGTTAAATAATTTAAATTATATCAAATGTATCGTCCTCACCGAATTTCGGTAAACATATAGGCCTAACAAACTTATTAAACGTAATTTGCATATTTACTTTAATTAACATTATATCAGCAAAGTATTTTTTCTTGTTATACTTTGGATGTATAATTAATTTATCAATGGAGAAAACTACGGTTCTAGAACTAGCTTTGCAAATATTGTGTTCACCCACAACTATTTTGATTTCATCCTTTTTGTATCTACAATTTCAAAGGTACGTCATATAAACTAGATCTTATGGCGCTTATATTGTTTCTTACCTTACAGACTGACAATGCGCCGCAGTTATTATATAAAAATCATTTATAATGGAACCACCACATATTAGATGTGTATTGTTGCCGATGATAGATACTGCCCAAGGAAATTCATTTGCGAATACTTCCTGTCCTCCAATAATTCGTGGCTTATTTGGGAAATAATTTTTTCTCCCACATTCTAGAATATAAGCTCAACCATAAAACTATCTTTGTGTTGCAAATATTAAATGAAATTTTAATTGATTTAAAGCTATAGACTTTTTTACCACAGTATCGATTAACAGAATTCCAATATTTCCAATATGATTCGTCACTTATTCTTGTTGTAATCTTATTATATAGAACAGGCCAAATTATTGCTACCAAACTTTGAGCACGTAGTAAAATTATTAAGGTATATACTTTCATCTAGTTGAATTTTTGTTATTGTTCAGATTTAAATTAAATAATTTTTAGAGTCAATGAAGTTGCCACTTGCAGAGAAGATTTGAAATGTGAATACGTGTGAAAAACTTATGTTTCAGACGTCGAAGAATTATTTTACAGCCTATATCCTTATCTTATGTCCTTATCTACAAGGTGTCCAGTTGACATGTGCCAAACCAATAAATCCATTTAGAGTAACTGATTTTAAGAATAAAACTCTTAAGGATTATAAGTTTCGTAATATTGCGAGACTCTATCGATATAACTATATCTAGTCACACATTCTTCTATTAATCAAACAATTTTTCAGCAATCCGGAGAGTAATGAGGACTTTTTAAGTAAGCAATTTTTTATCTTTCATATTTTTTTTATTAAATATTAAATAAAATAATGATATGAGAATTTTATTATGAATATCGTTACATTGTATGAATTTATAGATGTGGTACAAGTTAAGCGGACACCTTGTAATGTGACTTATCGGTCACTATGAAAATTAACACCTGGCCTACTTTTATTTATTAGCTAATTTTTAAAGCATGAATACAATCAGGCTGACATTTATTTTGTTAAATTACCGAATTAGTTAAATACATTTGAGTCATTAAAATATAGGCTTTTATTACATTTGATGAAGAGAGATACAATTATAAGTAAAATTCCTCTTTAATATACAAAATTATTATTATTAACAGATATTTTTTACATTGTGTACAATACCAAATATCTTAGTACAAAGTATTGAAAATATAAACTTATGTAACGGAATAAATAAAATAAAAGTGCTTGTTAACATTTGTAGAATATTTAGAAGACCTATTTGATGTTGCTGTGAAATGAATAAATAGAAAGTATATGTTAAAGTAAAAATTAAATAATAAAGTGCACTTTAAGCATTTTTATTGAATAAATTTCTTGGTCAGTGGTGAAAGTGGGCTATGGTATAATTATTTCGTGCAATAACAAGCATTACTGGTGTTTTGTAATATCCAATCGAGGTGAGGGCCTACTCTGGTATACATGGAAGATTTTCTATTATCTTCGATCTTACAATCATTTAAATCTGAGAGAATTCCTATTGGATAAATTGAAAGAAAACGTGTGAGTTTTGCTGAAAGAAGGATGCGTTTAATAATAATCAATATAAATATAATTACTCACCAACTAAATCATAAACATCTGTATAAGATCGATATAAAACAGATGCACCGACATCTTCCTAGAGAGTACAAGATTATACATTACAAAACAAATATCATTGTTCAGCGTTATTAAATAGTTATGTAACTATTATGAAAATAATTAGAAAGTTGTGAAATAATTACTTTGCATGTGAATGACTTTCCTCCTAAAACCCCAATGCAGCCAGAGTCACTATGAAAATTTTCAACTTTAATGCCAGACTTAATGCATTCATTAGACCCCAAAATTGGTAATCCCAATTTTCTTGGAACTGATGTATTTTTACCATCTTCAGTTAATACCCATCCAGTAATAGTTCCAACTTGTCCAAGATACGTCGAGCCTTGTCACAAAAAATATGAAGATTTTTAAATAAATGGCACTTACAAAATCGATTAATTCATATAGATTAGTGTAAGATTCATTAATCATGCAATTACCTGGGTTTGGTAGGCAAACAGGTTGAACTCTTTTTTCGAATACTGTTGGTCTGCTCAATCGAATCAGTGCTAAGTCATGTGCATGCGAATTGGGATCATATTCGGGATGTTTAATGATGCTTTCAACACTATAATCTGTCGATGAGATATCATGGTTGTGTCGATTATACTGACCTAAAGTTACTCTAATTTTCGGTAGAGAGATCCTGTAATATAAACATTTTATTATTCGTATTACTTCATGGAAATATTTTTTTGTTAATGTAATAATATTCGACTTACTCAACAAATGGGCTGGCTGCCGTTAAAACAAAACGATCATTTATCAAAACTCCATTGAGAAAGTTACCATTGTTATTAATAATAGCCAACCATGGATATTCGTGCGATGTCGAATCCTCTCCGGCCAAAAATTTGGCAAATCCACGATTTGCTCTTCCACATACTGCAAATTAAAGTTGAACAAAGAACCATATCAATTTTTCACTTGATTTGTGTGAATTTCTAAATAAGTTTCTCGATTTCGTACTTACAGCAGCTACCGCATGTCCGAAGTTTCCCAAAGACTAGATCTATCACGCCTCTTTCATTTCTCACGTTGTTAGACGCATCCTGTTTGAAATAAAAAAATACCATAATTATTTTACAGCAAATAAAACGTTTATTTAAACTTTTGTATATATAGCATTCGGTTTAAATGAAGATCTTGATTTAAATTGCTTACATTTGCTTGATCGATGATGTTGACATCGCATAGGAACGATTGTAGGTGTAACGTGAAAATGCAAACGAGATACTTAACGTAGTCCTGCAGCTTCATGACTTTTCTCTCGACAGTCGAAACGGTACTGGTCTCGGTCTAACAACTGGTTTGGTTCGTATAGCGGGACTATCGGCCCGCATCCCAAGTCCCACCAAGAATCGCTTCTTCAACATCCCGTATGTCCTATGAACCAAACGTAACTTTCGCATTTGCCACTTACGCTTACTGTTACGACTCGCAGATAAGTTTCCTCGCTCAGTTTTTGGCCTCTAATGCTCCCAACAACCGGTTAACTGGTCCCGTTAACCCACCTCGCGACCAATGAATCGTTACTCTTGCTTTACACATTTGTATATGTATTCGATACAAACACAACGATACCAGATTCTATTCTCTCAACCAAGATTAAAGCATGATCAGTATCGTTGTATATAAAAATTAGAATCGATGGTGAAAACATCGGGAACTTCCAACACTCAAAGATTTATATTTTATTGAGTTGTACAAAATTGTATAAACATCCGTATAAAATATAACCTATAAACATCAAGATTCGATAAAAAATCCATCCAGTTGTTTACTTTCTTAAATACATTCGTTTGAGCAATATTTTAATTATATATTCTGCTGCCTCGGATTATTAGTTAAATCTATGATAAACATCTATATGACACTGTTTTCAGAGCTTAATAATTATTTAAGATAGATATGATATGGTAGTCCTTTTTATCGTTTATATGTAATGTTAAATAAGGGAGCCTTCTTACACACCGATAAATAATTTTTATCGATTTGTTTAGCTGATTTAACTCCATATAGATCACATAGAGTAGTATGTTAAATCGTATGATCATTTATCTTCACATGCATAGATATAACATAAATAACTACTGTTAAATTCGGAGCCAATATCGTTGCTGTCACGGATAGATTACCGACGAGAGGGAGTAGGTTTGTAATCCCTTTCAATTTTCGCAAAAGCATCCTTCCTGCGAATTGAACAAAATCCAATCGAGGTATCGGGTGACTCTCGTGTAAACACCAGGATAACCTGGTCGTGCACAACCATTACCCCAAGACACTACACCGATTAATTCATATTTCTTATCCTTCCGTTCTGCAATTAGTGGGCCACCACTATCTCCCTAGAAACACACCATAAATATAAGCCTTTAACACATCAACCATAATTACCATCATTATTCTACCTGAAAATTAACTCCTTGCTTTGTGCAACTCATCGACTAATCGTAGAACCCAGATACTTTCAATCTAGGATCTGTAATTGGAGTTACTTTCTGCTCTATTTTTTTAATCTAGAAGCTAATTAGAGTTACTTTCAGTTCTATTTTTTCAATTTAGCATCTAATTGTTACTTTCTGCTCTATTTCTTGCAGAAATAAACGAGCAAACACGTTATTGACTTTCGATAAAATCTGCCAATGTCGAAACTAAGTAACGAGTGCACTTTATCGAATTGTTACTGTAATTAGGGAATTGGCTGATATTAGCTGAAATCGTTTACCTGGCAGGAGTCCATTTTGCCTTCGGCATAACCGGCGCACAACATATTATCTGAGATCATGCGAGGACTGTAGCTCATATTACGACAATCCTGAAGACTCATAACTGGTACTTCTACTTCTTGTAAAAGACAGGAAGGCATACCATCTTCGTGGAGCGTTCCCCAGCCAGACGCTATCGCCTTTGTTCCAACGTATTGGTTATCTAAAACACATTCAGAAGCCCGTATGTTAAGTAAGCTTACGAGTTTCTATCAAACGGAAGGGAGCAAAGAATTCCATCGTTAGCAATATAAAACCGATAAGGTAGTATCCGATTGGCAAGTTCCATTGCATTTTCTAACTTTCGTTCAACTACTACTTCGTCAATTCTCTAATCCTGACATTCCAAGAGTCGACTCAAGACAAAATCGCTTAAAGTTTTCGATCGATGAATAAAGTCGATAAATATCTTTAGTAAAATTTCCGCTAATGAATTTTAATGCTCGCGCGTCTAACGAATTATGAATTCTGTGAAATTTATGCTAATGAACGTCCCCTGTAGCTATGGTAAAATTTCGTAGAATTGTTGATTCGAGGATAACTTTATAAACAGCGCTGTCTCATTTATAGTTGTTATTTATTTAAGTTCTACATATAAACGAAATCTGAGAGAAAAAATTACGCGACGATGCACTCGCGACTATGCACAGAGCCCGTCAAGACTACCCGTATATTTACTAATTTATTACTGCTTATATGCATCTGTAATAATCAATTATGCAATAACACGGTCATCAACCAGGTCGAGAGAAGTTGTGTAACGAATTTATTGTCCAACGACGCAGCAGCCCAAATTCCGTAAAAGTTAGATACATTTTAAATTATGCTTTATCTTTGGGAAAAGTGGGTATCGCTATAGCCCAATTATTCAGTGGTTGAAGTTACTCAAATATGAGTTTGTACAGGAATGTTGAATGATGTAATAAATCATATATCTTTATGAGCACCCTTAAAAGAGCACGTTTCGTTAATTGATTTGTGCAGGAAGCTTGCAGATTTTCCTTTTATAATAGGAACATAAAAATTAATTAATGATTTTACCTCTTAACGAAGGTAGACAGATTGGTCGTATTGTATCACTCAGTGGAACTCTCTCGTTCAATCGTAACAGAGCTATGTCGTTATCAAAATTCAAAAAGCTAAATTCACCAGATAATACTCTTACGACGAATTTGGTTTCTGGATTCTTTTCGTTACACCTGTCATGTTCACCAAAAGTCACCTTGATCATGAACCACATAAATCTGAAAATCAAACTAGAAAAGCTGATCAAAGATGCTTAATAAATTATATCGCAATACATAAGAATATATTTCAACACGCCAATTCGCGCACTTACTAATTCGATCGAAGAAAATCGCTATTTCATTTAATGACTTCACCCAAAATTCATGAAATTAAAGCCAAAATTGATTAGCAGCTTATGCGAATTAGTTATATCGATAGAATGAGAATTTTTAACATGCGAATAGAAATATGATTATTTTTGCAATTTTAAATAAAAAATAATTAATAACACGAATGATGCTTACCCTTTCACGCAGTGAGCTGCGGTCAGTACGTAACGATCGTTTATCAAAGTACCACCACAATAAAACTTATTTAAGTACGACAATCTAGCCATCCACGGAAATTCATTCATTCGAGTGGTCTGTCCACCAACGATACGACTTTCCTCGTTTCGAATGCCACAGCCTTTAAATTCGATTACCACATTATTATAAAACAATTCTGTAAATCGATAAAACTACAGGTATACGTACTGCATGAACACGATCTTTCCTCTGCAGGTGGGTCACTGGGTGTGGGTGGTTTATTTCCAAACAGACCAAAGAAGCTTTTGATCTTCTCTCCTTCTTTCTTCCCCTTCAATTAATAATTAATTTAATTTGAGATAATTTATAGAGCAATTAAGGGTTAAAGTTTCCATCATAACAAACCTGGCAGTCAGCCAAAATTGAGAGGAGAAGGGTGAGCAGGGTGAAGTAACAGAGGGTCCTCATGATTTTCGTGGCGTGTGATTTGATAATTTGGACACTTTGGAATTTCACGGGTCACTTAGAATTACGGTGAGTAGTCGCCACGCGGCGGTCACCGTCAGGAAAGAATCACGGGCATATTCCTGATTGTGAACGACTATCGCCAACGTCCCGCAACGACTGATGAAACCTCAGGTCGAAGAAGCTATTGCTATTCTAGGAGGGAAGGAGGACACAGCGGACTGGTTGGTGACTGGACAGTACCTGACCAGCTCAGGTTCACGTTCACGGTCGAGTCAGGTGACTGTCACTGACCGCCAGGCCCACACACCGGCTCCCAACAACCTGCGTTCTCCAATTAAAAACAGCTTATTCATCTTTACCCACAACATCTTCTCCAGGAAACACTCTCTATGCGTACAAAACAACCAGGTCTACTCGATCATATACACAACTTTTACATCTTTTTACAAATTTACATCAGCTTACATATTGATGTATTTATATCTGTGGGTCTACTCCAGATGATGTATATAGATATCAAGTTAATATTCAGATTATTTTACACTTGTTTACTATATGGTTAATTGACTGAAACATTTTTAATGTAGAGAATTAGTATTGGAACAACGTTTTTATTTTTAAACAAATAATGAGAAAATGTTCTAGCAGAGAGGCTGTGGTGTATTTTTTTTGATATTTTATGAAGCATTTATGCGTTATTGACAAGAAAAACAGGTTTGACGTTTCCCCATGCCGTTTTTCGTCGAACCCAAAAATAATGGATCCTACGAATGCATTATGCAAATACGATGGGTGAGTGAGGGGTGTCCGCTTGTTGATCAGCGTTTTATTATATGCACATACGTGTCCCGTGCGTCATCCTATACCGTTCACTGGGCGTTTTAAGCTGCAAACAGCTCCACATTAATACCGAGGACCGTCAACTTGCTAGTTTAAACAAAATTTATTTTGGAAAATGATTCTGAAAACCTGTATTATTAATATCATTAGTTTTATTAATTAACAATATATTTTAATACAATAATACAGCATATTAAATTGAGCTTTGATAATTTTTTCTTTGTACAACAAACATTGCTATTTATGTACATCGCTATTCAACTGTCAATGTTTGTATATTAGTAAACTTATGTACACGTATAGCCTAAATAAGCCATTTAACTTATAGACAACGTTATGTTAAAATTGTTCTCATAATTGTTTTTCACTTCTATTTGTATTTCTCGAAAAACCGTTATAGGAAAATACAATTGTTCCATTAGCATTCGACCGTTAGCTGCTTGTCAATTACGACGTGCAAAGTGAACTAATCAAAATACACTGGAGCATTAAATGTATTTGTCAGCAAAACTCCATGGGCAATACATAATTTATGTTCAATATTTGTGGAAATATTGAAATACCGAGCATCTTATGGGACATCCTTGAAATTATGCTGCATGCATAAAACACATACCATCTTTTCAACTTCTATTTTTAACACGTGAATGTACTACAATATTAACTTATTTGTACTATTTCATTGAAAGGATTTTTACACTCTCTTTTATGGTTTCAAACAAATTAATATTATTGAAGCTCAGTCGATGCACAAACATCCATCCTTCATATTTGTATGAATCCAATTAAGATATCTTGCCACTCTCGTGTAAACTCCTGGATAACCAGGTCTCCCGCATCCCACTCCCCATGATACAATGCCTGCAAATGTTAAATACACTTAATTTTTCAATTGAATAAAAAAATTATATTGTTTCAGATAAATTGTCTAAAAATATTTTTTCTTAGTTTTGATCTTGTGTCTTGGTCCAGCTTTTATCAAATGGATTCTTGTATCGCAATAAAATGCCATCGAATCATTATAGTCAGAAATTTATTAAGATATATATTTCATAAATAGGACATATTCTCACCAGCTATTTCAAGTTTATCACCCTCATATACTAGGAGGGGACCACCACTGTCACCCTGGCAGGAGTCTTGACTGCCCTTTCCAGCACAAATCATATTATTGGTGATACGATTGGCTCTATACTTCATATTACGACACTGAGCTAAAGTCAGTATTGGAACCTGTACCTCTTGCACTTTTCCTGGCAGCATTCCGCCTTCTGCCGTTCTACCCCAGCCAACAACGGTCCCTTCCTTACCAGCAGGGTCAGAGCCTTTTATAAAAATTATACCAATAATTTATCAATAATCTACTGTATATATAATGATCAATATAAAATATTTATTTCATTTACCTGCTCGTGGCAAACATACTGGTCTAATGGTCTTGGAAAATTTGACAGTTTTTCGTAGTCTGAGAAGTGCTACGTCATGGTTATACGAATTCATATCAAAGTTTCTATGACGTATAACTGCACTGACTGCTCTCATTATGGCAGATCCGTCAGTATTTACATACTGATCGTAGTCTCCAAGAACAACTCGAATTTTCGATCTCTTCAATCTGTGTGAAAAATATTTTTTTTGTTAAATAATTGCAATTTCAATGAATTAATAATTATTCGAGTTATTAATCATGTTAAACATGTTTGCTTATCGAAACGTACTTTCGTACGCAATGAGCAGCAGTAATTACGTAGTCATTGTTAACGAGGCTGGCGCCGCAATGAAACTTGCCATCATAAACCAATCGTGCTACCCATGGGTACCTATTTGGAGCTGTTGGCCGTCCACCAACAATTCGGTTCTCTTGGTTAGATAAACCACACTCTGCAATGATACATGAAATATTAGAAAACATTACTCATTCTGAAAATAAATTTTACTTTCAGATACTATACTATAAATTTCCACGAAAGAAACTTAAATTATTGAGTAACGATCGACGATTAATAATTATTATTACCACATGTACAGTTTCTAACCCTCTCTTCGTCGCTGCTTTCAACAGTGTCAGTTACATCTATACCGAAGAACTCGTCAAATAGAAATTTACCAGTCCTGTGCGATGCGTTGGTTACCTGAAAGAAATGAATTTCCGGTTAGATAGTAACTATACTGAAAGAGTTTACTTTTTAATTGCCTGACAATTAAAAAGAGAAAGTGATTGTAACTAAAGTACACACAGGTTTGTTTAATTTACGTTATTTAGCATAGTATATAGCTGTAATAATTTCTGTTGAGTCAAACTTACCGGATTGGTAAAGGTGTGATTAAGAAATTGTTTCGAGGGTTGAAGAGTCAAACTCCTGACGTGCACAAAGCCTAGTAAGATCAAGGTCAGCGGCGAGGCCTTGCTACGAAACAGAAGTCGAGTCATGTTCCCATTCAGCTTTAGCGATTGCGAAATTACATTTAACTATAAATTCCCCTTGATCCTAATACCGATCTCCCAATAAATACACAAAATAATCAACAATTTCACAAGCTTCGCCAGAGATCACATTCCATTCGCGTGCAACAAAATTTAACTTTCAATCACAGATCTTTTTCCATTCACAGAATTGGTCGGCACTCGACATGTTAAACAGTCAATTAGAATATTAATAAACAACGTGCGGTAAGAGTAAGCAAGTAAGGCTGCTTAAGCTTACGTCCCTCGATAATGAATTTTAACGTGCGGTTACGTTTCTTCCAAGTTTAGCAACACATTTAATTTTGCACTGATCGCTCGTTTAACGAGAAATTCCTGGTTTAATGCGAGGATTCTTCGGTGGATAAGAAACTGCTCGGACTTTCCGTCGTGCGCCCGCGAACTCCCCGTAGAAGATGGAAAACGATTCAGGGAGATCACCGGCACACTGCTGGTGTGAACGCTTTCACCGCGGCTCCACAAAGATGCCGGACTGACCGAGCAGGACCCAGTCTGACTCCCGGTGTTCTTCGTACTCGCGAAGAAAGTTCTTCTTTCACTCTCGTGCCATGGCTCCGAGGCGATACGATCCAATACGCACGATGAATCGCGAAGTGCACTTACGAGATTCTCCCGATTTCCAATCCTCCCAGAATTTTCGGCTCCTCGAGATCTTCGACGACTTCACCCAACCATTACCAGAAACCTGTCAATCCTTGTGATCCAAAATTTCTCTCGGGGACCAATTATTCCGAATCTCGAGTCGAGGTTCAGAGTGCTTTCTACGTGAAGATGTCTCTTTAAAAAATATATTTTTTACACTTTGAATTTTTAATTGTTACTCCTGGAACACTTCTTACGTTTCGCGATGTAACGTCTCGAGATGTAAATCACTGTAAAACGATGTTTTATTCTGGACACGAGCGAACGTATCGAAAGAGTATAGCAATTTTTTGATTGATTTCTGTAATTTCTTGCAATTACACTGTCTTTGAACTTTTGCACTCGAGTGGAACTCTCGGATAGCAACGCAACGGCAGCCTCTTCCAAGGCTCCGTCCTAGTGCCAAGCAATCTAGTAGTTATATCCCACTACGAAGATACTAAACGCACTACTTTTATCCTTCCAGCTTATGCACCCCACCAGTGAAATTGGAGACACGATTTCGTAACGTCTTCAAAAATTTCTCTTTCGCCGGTCAATAGAAAAGTACAGAGCACAAAGTCCTGAAAGTGAGGTGGGGAGACACGTCGTGAGAGACAATAGTGATGAAGAATTGTCAATTTTTCGTGTAAACGACGATTTTACCATCGGTGTAGCGTGAGACACGCTGGAACAGAAAAGTAATTGATTCTTTAATATTGCTGTAAAATGCGACGTTATATTTTCTATTAGGCAGGTTTCTGCGATCGCAGGAAATCAACTGTCTCGTATTTTTATTTTCATTTTTTCATGAATTACTTGCATTTACAATCTAATTCGGGAGGAATCACATGCCGCTGGTTAACGGTCGGTTGGTTTCACTAACCCACATTCGTCGTTGAAAGCAAAACGTTCAGACTGCTGACCCGGTTTCAGTTATTGGTCGCTCATCTCTCGGCAATCCAGCATTTGCCATTTATCTAATATTCTTCGACACTGAACACCCTTTCTTTTCAATACGTAATATCAATTTACCCTTATTATGCTCACGCATTAATTTCTCGCAAATATTCCATTAAACGCGCGTACTTTCCACGTTCGAATCACTTTAATGAATGTAAAAAATTTCCACTCGATATATACTCGCTTTTAGTAGCGAATAAAAATTTGTCTATGTATTTACGTAAATCCCAAATTAATATCTTGGTATTAGCTGGCGATTTCGTTTTCGATATTAGAAAGTAAAATTTGCCGAATTCGTAACCTTATGCTTAAGAATTCTTTCATTATATTCTTCCGTTGTTATTACTTTACAAACGTATATAGCAACACTCACATCTTTCACTATTTCTTAACACATTTTAATACTAATCGTCAGGTATGTTTAGAAATAATATTGAAAGTAATATATAAATTCTAATTGTGTATTTTTTCTTTATTCAATACTTTTACACTTTAGAACGTGTAATCACAGCGCGATAAAACTATATTTTATATACAAGGGACTAGATTTGTTTAATTCTAAGCATGCGAATGATTAACGAGGAAAATAAATTAATAGTTAAACAAATGCTATGATAGTTTCGTGTATCCGAAGCAGGGGACTCTATCTAATTATTTTCAGTTATATAATTTCTATTAGGGATTACTATAGCTGAATTCTTTCTGAGATCTATTATTCACCTATTTTAGCATCCTTATTATAAGAACTTTTTGTACTTTCCTGCTCACGATTGGAGCCATATCATGAAATGAGTAAGTTTTTACTGTTTCGCGGTGAACAAATGAATAGCGTGTGGCCGAGGGTGTTTGCTTAAAAATTACGTGACAGCTGCTTGATTAAAATCGTCCAGGTGGTGGGCATACGCATTCATCGGCAAGTTGATCCTTCAACCATCCCAAATAATTGTTCAATTTTGTGTAGATGCCTGGGAAGTTTGGTCTTGCACATCCACGACCCCACGAGATGATTCCTGCAAAATAAATTCATTTCGTGTAATTTGTACACGTTTTGAAGTAGTAATTCGAGTAAGTTACCATGTTACGTTTTATGAAATATTTTTATTTTAACGAATTTCGCAACGTACCAATAACTTCGAGTTGTCCAGAGGTTCCTTGCACGTGGAGAGGACCGCCACTGTCACCCTTTAAATGGAAAAGAAAGTTTTTTTTATTTTAAGCCTTATCGACGAGCGTACTGTCAAGAAGGATAAAATTAAATCACGGATATGCAGATTTTGCTATAATTTTTATCAATGGCCCTCTAAAAACTTACGAAACAGGCGTCTCGCTCTCCTTCGAGAAATCCAGCGCAAAACATGTTCTCCGTAATTCGATCTTTCTGATATCCGGCCTGCTCGCATTCTTCCTCGGAGAGAATTGGAAGACTGACTTTTCTCAGCTCATCGCTTACAGGTTGACTCTCACCGGTTCGACCCCAACCAACTACAGTTGCTAACGCTCCTGTATAATCGATAGCTTCTGCAAAATATCATAAATTTTTCTTTTAACAAAAAATCGAATTGTTTAAAAATATATGTAAGGAGAAAAAAATTATAACGCTTCGACTGGATATTTTGTTGTCAGTTGTCGACTATTCAGCTCATTTGGAAAACTGAGATTTGTCGATAAATTAGCGAGGATCGCGACTTAATGGATTTTATCATGCAAGTAAAATTTGATGGACTCACTATCTTCCGGCAAGCATGCAGTACGCACAATCCCATCGACAGGAACTGGTCGATCCATTTCGATAATTGCAATGTCATTGTTGAAGGTATAACTGTGGAAATTCTCGTGTGTAACTACGGATTTTACACGGCGGACTATCGAAGTTGGAGCCCTATTTTTTCTATTGCTGTCAGCTAACACGAGTCTGATTCCCCTCTTGTCGAATCTGTAAAAAATATTCATTTAATTGTCATAGATATTAATTTGGAATGCACGATACTTGCGAAAATAAGTTGATTAGAGCTTCCTTCTATTGATATTTTAGTCTCTTCTGTGTCAGTAGGTTTTGTATGCTTTATCATTTATTATTAATAATTATGATTGTTAATGATCCTTTTACATTATTATTAAATTTTTGAAGTCTAATGAATATTAATGTTATTTAATATTCTTGTATAATACCAACCCTTCCATGCAATGCGCTGCTGTTAAAACGTGTCTACGAGTGATTAAGCTTCCTGCACAGTAGAATGTACCTTGTTTGCTCATACTAACTAGCCAAGGATACTCAAAAACGCTGGTGGTGTTTCCACCAACGATCCTCGTTTTTCTGCCTACTCCACATACTGAAATGAAGCAATATTAGGACACGTTCTTCCAGTGACACTATCATCATTTAAACGCATATTACATGATACCTTTTTCAAATGTTCAACGACTTTGAACATAAAACTAATTAATGAATAATATAGAAACAACAAGACTCGATAAACGGAAGAATTATTATATAAATTTGTTAGCAAGCAATTTCTGATACTTCTAACAAATAATAAATAAATAAAAATTTATATTACAGCATTCCTGAGAGAAAGCTAGATAGTATCGAATGAATTCAAGAGATTGTAATGTAATTCTTAATTAGAAAAATATATATAGCTCTCAATGAAAGAATTTAGTTGAAATTTTAGATGATAATCGCCTTTAGGTGACACTGCAGGTATCCGATATGTCGTAGAAATGATACTTATGCCATTCAAACATTGTCTCTATCGTTCTTTAGTTACCGCAGTTGCTGCAAATATTTGGTCTCTTGGATGGGATCTTCGATGCTGGATCAAAATCAACGTAAGAAACTTCATCGAGGCTTGAATGATCGTCGACATGAGCTCGGCTTTCAACATTGTATCGATATTCCCCAATGGGTACAGGCAAATCATTGTCATACTGAATCACCTGCAAAGATTTCAAAATTTGACTATTAAAATTATTAAACTCTACATTCAATTTAAAAATATCCACACAACAAGTAAAACATTTATAAATAATGAACAAAAAAATAATTCTTCCATCTCTGTAGAAAAATACAAAAACCGGTATACGAATGGAGAACAAATAATAATAATAAGAAAGATCGAGAGTAAAAGTGGCGATGAAAATTTCTCGTTATAGGATGTCTTATCTAATCGAGTGTAAGTAGCACGAGTGTAATAGATGCGCGAGGAGAATTGGGAAGTGCATAAATGCGTTATAAAATAGAAGAAACTTACATTGGGTGGAAATGCGTGGGCGTAGAAATCACGAAGGAGGCACAGGCACAGGAAGAGCGCGAGACTGGACCGCATAGTTTGGTGCTCCATGCTTGGATGTTGGTGAGATTTTTTGTTGACAGTGGTGCAACTGATATTCCACTTTGGCGATCCAGCGAATTCGGGCGTACACGTGCCTGTGCCGGGCGTGAAAAGTCTAAAGGGATCGTGGAGGTTTTGCCGTTTTATAGTAAATTATAACTAATGAAGACCCGCCGTGTGCCAGTCTCGGTGGGGGGTCGTTACCTTGAGTGGTGCGTTTGCATTGGCAGATGTTGCATGTGACGGCCTTTAAATCAGCCGGCGGCTCGAGCTTCGTTTGTCTCGCCTCTTCTCCTCTGCGTTACATGGCCTCAGACGCGCTACGTACAACACCTGATACGTAAACGCGCGCTCAACACGACGCAATCAGCTTATCTGCCGCCAATGAACTCTCATAGACCAAATATTCTTCCTTACAGTTTTTCCAAATCGCTGGATTCCATTAGACCGTTAGGATATATTCTTCTAAAATAAATTATTCATACAATTCTTAGCTATATAATTTTATTAATCATCACTCTAACATTAATCGAAACAAAAGCACGAGTATTTGTTATTTTTATTGATGAAAACTGTACCGTCGTTAACAGCTTCGATTATTTAATAGGGGCCCGTGGTTGTTGTTATTGTTGCGTCTTTTTCCAACTTACTGGCGATAACTGCATGTGGCAGTGATGCAATATCTGAATGAGCGTTATTGGATACAAATTGTAATGCATGCTTTAGCATACTTTGTAAAAATTCCTGGTCTTCGTGTAGCGATAAAAGTTTAGGACTGGATAAATTTTCATGAGATTTGTTCAATTGCTTCTACGTACGAAAGCGAATCATACGTGGACTGTAGACAGATCCGAATTATGCTTTTTTATGTAAATGTTATCATTACGCAATCCACACAGTCACCACCCAAATGATCAATGTCAAGTTGGCCTTCCTTTCCGGAGATCCTTTTTTTTTCCTTTTGTTCAGGGCCTCGTAGACTAGATCAATGTCAGTTTAGTCAGCATCCTCTACAAAAGTTTAGTCACCTCGTTCCATGACCCATTGTCCTATTCTGATAGTAAACTGTCTGATAGCTCGAAGACATTGAGCCTCGTAAATTCGAAACTTTTGACAAAACGATTCGTGACCCGTGCTACTATGTATTTTCATTGCTGTGCTCTATTTAATGATTATTGCCAGCTCTTTATCATTGTCACAGCAAAAAACAAACTAATATTTTTTCAATCGAACGACTTCAACCGCAATTTTTCTAAAGAAGCACAAACAATCGCATGATAATTAATCTTTGACTCTGACAAGATGTTAAATTTAATGTGGCATTCCAAGAATTTGACTTCGCGCAAAATGGTATTGCGGTTGAAATCGGGTCAATGTAGGTATAGTTGCTTGCCCTTGCCTACAGGCCTCTTGTATTATCTTGAGTATAAATGAATAAAAAATTATTACAGTCATTATTCCAATCGTTAAACAAATCGATAACTCAATAAAGTTTTATTAGATAATGGAGATGGTACAGAATGAATCACCGCTCTCTTATTCTGTGCTATAGACTTTTTTGCTCTATCAAAAACAAAAAAAGGGTCAATGAACTTTCTTCTCGAGACTCATCATTCTTATGAAGAAATTCATAAATATTCAAAGTCAAATTCATCATAAGAACGAAAAGAGTAATTATTTGTAGAATATGAAGTCATAATTATTGTTAGATTAGGTACAGTAAACGTTATCAGCAATGTCCATGATTTTGAGGAATGGATCAGAGGTATGTTTTGACCCTGGCGATGAACATAAATAAGGCAAGGCTGTTGATAAGATTCGTCATACGACGAGACAATTAAGTAAGGCGACACACCCGCATGAGGGTGCTCTGACCTATATACCTTGACCTACTGTTATGGGCTACAGGTGAGAAGCAGCGCGTCCTGACAAACCTTATCTCATTCATATTGCGATAATCGCTACTCAGATAAAACGGATTAAAGAATTTATTTCAACCTTCCTACCATCAAACACTATCCAAGGAGAGACAATAAAATTTGATGCAATCTCTTTCTGATCATAGATCAAAGTTTTTTCACCTCTCATCGTAATTCTTGAACTATGTTTACACGATGAATTTTTGGCGGTGAAGGACAAATTTTGCTCTTATCTGCTGTGTTGTACTTTAAGTTATAATATGTAAACTGCGAAAATACTCTCAGCTTCTTGCACTATGGTTTATATTTTATTTATAATTTTTATTAGAGTGGATCCTATCTAAGATATCAATAAAAGAAATTCTCTGTAAACTTTCTTTGAAAGTTTTTCGCACCTCGTGATTCATTTATGGTAGCATTAAAATTTACGACTTTTACTAGTCGATCGTACATACTATCAATAGTAAAGAAATACATTAACGTAGATTACCTCGTTACTGTAACATAATATTGCCATTTATTTAATTGCAGCACCTTCGACGGTAGAGTGTATTAAAATTAGGGAACATTGAACATTGATTGCTTTAAAAAAAAATTAAATTCTGCTCTTATTAAAGCTATTATAATTATAATTATTATCAAATCATGTGGATCTTGGAGAAAAGATACTAATCAGTAATTTCATTTATACACAACGTTATTATCGTAACTAAGGGCTAACAGACATGCGGGTTTTCCCTTGGAAATTCGTGTACAGTTAAAAATAATTAGATTGTTGATCGTGTTGATTCGGGTAGAGAAATTAGGGACACTGTGTTAAAGTGGGGGGAAAGGTAAAAGATTTTTATCGAGTGGAGGTAACAGAGAGCTGTATCCATAGTTGACCGCCGTTGTACCCGATGGGTCATAACGCTTGTTTGCGATGAATTAACATAAGGCTAGCCTAAATTTTCACTTCTGCTACCCGTCCGTCCACTATTCCGTATAAATAAAGATGTGACACGGAATCGAAGCGTTATGTGAAAGTGCCCGTCGTCTTGAACGGAAGTGTATAACCCCGCAAGTTTGTAACAATACGCATTAGAGTGATTTCAGCTGGAGTGGGCAGTCGTGGGCGTTTGTGTTTTTTCTTTTTTTTTTTTTTTTTTTAGTGTCTTATTTATTATTTGCAAATAGTACAACAGATAATGCAAAAGCCGTCATTCTACTTTTTGCTGACAGTTGCTATTCTAGCATCTGCCTCCGGCGATGGAGTACGTATGACATGAGTTTAACTTTCAACCCAATTGTAAATAAAAAACAACTTAGTTTTTTAAAAATTACATTTTTTTTCACGTCTCTTATCGCAGGAGGAGACGACGAAATCGGAAGTTGAGTCAATTAAGCAGAATGCCACGGCATACCAAGCACTTACTCCTGACGACAAAGGATTTTGGGAATGGGTGTATGGATTAATATCCTCACCCACAACTACAACTGAAGCACCAGAACCACCAGAAGATTGCTTGCAATGCAGTGAGTAGAAACAATGATTGATTTAAATCACCTTTAAAGCAATTGTAAACGAATAAAATTTATTCAGCATGTGGTTTGACGAATAAAAGAAATCGCATCGTTGGGGGAGTCGAAACACAAGTGAACCAATATCCATGGATGGCTTTACTCAGATACAAAGGACGATTTTACTGTGGAGCTTCAGTAATAAATTCACGATACGTATTGACAGCTGCCCATTGCGTTGACAAGTAAATGAATTTAAAATCGTATTGATCGAACATATATCAGTTTTATCGTGTCATCAATTTAGAAAAAAATATAAGAATCAAGTAATATTTTAATTAAAGTTATAACGATTGATTTTTCTTATCAGCTTCCGCATGGAATACATGTCAGTGCGGATATTCGAACATGATCGTAATTCGACCATGGAAACGGAGACTCAAGACTTTAAAGTAGCACGAGTCATAAGGCACGAAGAATATTCTACTTTCAATTACAACAATGACATTGCCCTGGTGAAGGTGAAGGGTATCATAAAGTTTGAAGGACCTATGAGACCCGTCTGCTTGCCGGAACGAGGTGAGTTCACTGGCACTTATACCGTGAAAGCGAGGTCGCGCTAACTATGAAACGTAATTCTTTTTCGTAGGAAAGACCTTCGCTGATATGAAGGGCATCGTCACTGGTTGGGGCGCCGTATCCGAAGGTGGCTCTGTTTCCGACGTTTTGCAAGAAGTCACTGTACCCATATTAAAAAATAGCGAATGCCGTGCATCAAAGTACCCGTCACGAAAAATTACCGACAATATGATTTGTGCTGGCTACACCAAAGGAGGAAAAGATTCGTGTCAGGTAACCATTATTCAATTACTTGTAATATTTAAATATTAATCGATACAATCGTACGTATTTATTAAACTCTTTCAGGGTGACAGTGGAGGTCCTTTGCACATTTCTAATAACGAAACGCACCATATTGTTGGTAAGTATTGATTTTTTTGAAAAACTTAGATTAACCGAAACATTGGTTACCCATTGCATTTATTTTATTTTCTAAATGTTACTAATTTAATCAAGTAGAGTGCATTCGATACGTGCAGAAATTGTGAAAGTAATTTTATAGCGAATTCCTCCCTTTAATTTGCGAAAAGCAGGATCCAGACGTTTCAGACTGTACATTGACTGAAATGTGAGAAAGGAGTAAGGACTAAGGTTAAAAGATTTATCGTTCTCTTGTTTCTGTAGGTGTAGTCTCTTGGGGTGAAGGGTGTGCTCAGCCGGGTTACCCAGGAGTTTATGCGAGGGTCAACCGGTTCCTTACCTGGGTAGAGTCAAATACGAAGGATTCGTGCTACTGCTGATGTTTTTAGAGGAAGATTAATGATAAATTAAAAAAAAGCTATTTATTTAACTAAAAGTATATGATACAATCTAACTTTCTACCAGAATCTAATTTAAACCAATCAAATAGTCCAGTAACCTATTATACTATAATTACTAGTCAGATTTAAGTTACTATTACTTTCAACGCTTTAGAAGCTAGATATTTATGTTTAAAATAATTTAGTATAATTTCTAATATTCGATAAATCATGTTATTTTTTACGAATTTTTATGAATTGAGGCATATATATATATATATATATATATATATATATTATGAATGGTAGAGAATACATTTTTGGAATTGATTTGGTTTTTTTACGAATATATATGAAAAAGGCAATTAAAAAATAAAACGCGTCTTACGATGTTCATGGTGGTATTTGATATGCGTGACCATTCTTAAAGAAAGTCAAGAGACTTTCTCTATTCAGTTAATATGAATATCACTACATTTTGATGAAAACCGTTGTAAAAGTAAAATGCATATAAAAGATTCAATTAGGAATAAAAACAATCGATACTCAGAATGTTATTGTTTAGAAAGATGCAATTTCACATTTATTTCAATTATAATAGGAAGTTTGCACTTTAAAAAATGTAAAAATAACATTGTATTGCATTTTGCACTGCATTGTGTGCAATTTCTATACTATTTATTTAATATTGGATGACATGACAGAATGATGAATCTAGTTATATAAATTTGTTTGAATGTAATGTTTAATTCATTAAAAATACTGACAAGTTTTCTTTGAAAAAACTAATAGGCTGTAATATAAGTTCGTAGCGTTTTAATTAAAGATTTTCATTATAAAATCGCTACAAGCTTACTGTGTTACAACCTAATACAAAGATTGTACAAATTGACATTCCAACAATTTGCATAAATTTTATGTATTTTCTAAACTTTATACATCGGTGACTAGAACACTGCATGTTTTAAAAGTATTTTCTTCCATTACTTTTGCAGCACCTGTATCAGTTTTACTGACTTGATCCTGTTTTTCTGATAACCAATACGTTTCCATGTTTCCCTTTCCCTAAATTGCAAAAAGAAAACATACGAGAAAACTATTATCAATTGTTTAGTTAAATTAATTGTCGTACCTTCACCCATACTACTCCACGTGCTTCCATATTATATCGATCCTCAGGCAAAAGTCTTCTAGTGTCGGGTGAAATGTGCACCTTACCTGGCTATATGTGGAGTAAAACGTCAAATAATAAGGAAACGTATTACGAAATAATTTATATGGTAATAGAAGGTTTAATATTTTGAGTGGAATCAAGGATAAAAATTCTCTGCGAAATTCATGAATGTAGGTTGGTTTATATATCATTATTTTTTCAAATTTTTAACCATAGAAATATTTTCTGTATAATAAAATATTTATCAGGCATGACTTGTCCAATACTGTATAAAGATTTAGATTAATTAAAGAAATAATTATTCCTTACTATACTTGTCGTCTGCATACGTGAAGCAGTGTTTACTGTGTCCCCAAAAAAACAATATCTGGGAACCTTAATACCAACGACACCTGCCACAGCTGGACCAGAATGAATCCCTATGGGAAAAATAGACCTTGGTTCGTGATATTAGTAGAGCAACGCAAGAAAAATTTGGAATCATCTGCTTTTTACGGTTGCGTGCTCGAGCGATAAACCAGGAGGTACCTACCTATACGAATTTGAATATCAAGTTCTGATGGGAGCTTCATGCAGCGAACATTTCTGATGAGTTGGAGTGACACATCTGCTATATTCTGAGCATGATTCTCATCTTTATCAGGTGCTCCACCGGCTGCCATATACACTCGACCAACAGTTTCAACCTTTTCCAAAATATTTGCACATATCATTATGAAATAAAATGAACAAAAATTCCATTAAAATCAACGAAAGGGAAGAAAAGCAGAAAACTAAATATTTCTCAACATCCATTGATACTTGAAAATCTTAAAAGGCAAATGTGTTAACAAACATCGTTATTGATTCATGAGACACTGAAAAAAAAGCTTACTTTGTACACGTTGTACTCATCCATGAGGGAATCGAAGCAGGAATAAACGGCATTCATGGATGAAACGATATCCATAGCTCCTTCGATGGTTGAGAAATCGAATTCGCATAATTCGCAGAAGAGAACAGTGATGGATTCGAAGGACTGAAAAGAAGAAGAAGTTTTTCGTCTCCAATGAAATGCTGCAAAGGTAGGGAGTTCCGCTGATTCTAGTCACAGTAGAATCGTATTTATCTAGTACCTCGCACGTGCTCAGGGGACTGGCACCGGCTCGCAATCGATCCGCGACAGTCTTGGGTATCATCGAGTACAACAGTTCGTCGCTCTTGTTTTTCCAACGATCCAGAAGTGCGTGGCTATTTTCCAACTCCTCTGATCGTTGCTCGGCTCGCTCGAACATCATTTCCAACCTATCAGCAATTTTAGACTAATCGCTTTTTTATGCTAGCAATAATCTCGATGCAAATTCAATAATCTATACTCCACCTTCCACAGTGTTGCCAGCCAGCCAGAACCATCTCGCGACTCATACCGTGAGAATTAAGATCGTTCAAATATAGACCCATGTTGCACAGTTCGTCCAGACTGTTGATTCTAAAAAAAATATGTATAATTTTTTTAACGTAGATATCATATAGATTGATCGTGAAAATTTTCTTCAACTTACAAGGGACTGCAAAGGAATATTATTGCTTTGACATCTTTCAGATATCTCATTTGCCCTTTTAACAAAATGCTTCTTGATCCTTGGCTTCCTCGCCTATCCAAACTCGAGCTTGTACTTGCACTGCTATCCGAATCTGTTGAACGACTCGATGTAGATCTGATTAGTTCCAGTTCGAACATTACCGAGTGTAGGTACATTACCTGAATAATTTAGGATACAAATTATTCTCTTTTAAAATAAATTACATTTATTTACAAAGGGAGGGAATCTTAAACGACAAATAAGAATAATTTATGTGAAAGGCTGGATAAAAGAAATTATAAAAATTAAGTTAGCTGATGGTATTATTATGTTAGTAGGCGCGGGGAAGAAATATTGCTCCTACATTTGTCCAAGTGAAGGATATTCCTTTCGGTCTGCGTAACTTAAATATTTCCGTTATATGCTTATTCCAAATGGAAGAAGTTCCCCCCCAAGCTTGGAGAAGTTTTTCTCCAATTCCCAGTATCCTCATATCTTTGTTCATTAATACACCGAACGGAAATAAACGTAATAGGAACGTACAAGGCAACGGTGATAACTCCTGCTTAACTGGAGTTTTCATTCTATTGTTTTTCGCTACCTATAAAACAAATTTGATAAAAGTTTCCTCTAAAAGTCTTTATGTCAAATTAAAATCAGAAATAAAATTTTATCATTTTCCTTTTTACGTTGAAACATTAATGATGAACGATATACTTACATAGTCTCTATTATCAAAGTCTATACGAAATTTAACCATAACACTTCGAGATCCAGGAATGTTATTCGAACTTTCTAATACCCTTATATCCAAGCTCGTTTGATAAAGGTCTTCCGCTATTTGATACAATTGCCCTATCGTATTAGAAACGTTCGTTACAAGCAATATTACGTACAACAGGTTTCGTCGATAAAAACTTAATAATAGTTAGAAACAGATTGGTCATTAACGATATGGAACATAAAAAAGTATCATTACCCATAAAATAATGCGTAAAACCCTGCCGGGTGCTTCTATATACTAAAACAACTCCATGCGGGTCGATATGTGTGGTGTACATCGAAGGACTTTTCATTTTCGGGTAAGTAAATCTCATTTGCATATGGATATTATCGACACTTTGCAAAAAATCGCAGAAATAACGTCCTGTCGCTTTTACCGTGCAATCGTATCTATTAAATAGAAGATAAAGTATTTAATAATATATAAATACAGGAAAAATCATTGCTGTAAAAGTTTATCAGCAAGAATATTATAATATACAATTTTCACTTGGTTGTTTTGATATATTCAAAATTTTTGCTACCTCTCCGTACATTTAGAGATCAAATTGCGAAAAGGTTGCATATGTAGCTGTCTACAATACAGATAGTAAAGGTACTACTATACATGTGAATACTCAGTCGAGAAATATCAGATTCCGACCATGTACGGGAATCTCGTTTCATCCGAATGATAGAAAACTTCGTTCCAAGAGGATTTCTTTAAAATATCATACTCAACAATAAAGAAACTAATAAATTAGTATTACTTACTGCTTAACTTCTTAAATTGTAGCAAGTACTTACCCTAAATTACTAAAATATCTAACAAAACATTTTCCAAAAAATTCCATATTTTTCTCTACTGTATCCCCATTAAAAGTTGCCAAAGCATTGGCTATATTAGTCATAACGTCATCAGGATAAATTTGTCGAGTATTGAAAACAGTGTGTTTAAGTCCAGCTTTTTCCAATATTCGAAGCCATGTATCTTCTCCATATTCTAGCTGAAAAAGTAAACATATTATCGTGTTTATTCGTTATTGAATCATATATTAATTTAAAATAAGGAGGTTTAATTGATAGCACAATTTGCTTTATAAGGGTCGCAATTCCCCAATTTATCTTATTTATAGGGTTTAATTCGTTTGGAAACATTTATCTTCAGAAGCGTTTTATTGAACGGATGGTGTATGTGAATGTTTTTTTAAATTGATGAAACCGGAGCAAGCTGCCCTCAGATTCTCTGCAAGCTAATGAACTACTCGCTAATGAACACGTTAAGTTTAAGCGTTTCCTAGATGCAATAATGATAGTAGTCACGAAAAGCATCATGGTAATCGCCATAAAGAATGCTTCCATTGAGTCTCGATATGGCATAGATACACGCAAATAATTGATCGATTATGTGTCTTAAAATTGTATTAACACAACCACTCGTATGATGCAGCAATTAAAAGTAGTTTAAAAAGTTTACATTGCAGAAATGATTTATGGGAGTTGATTTGAGTGCCGGAAAGAGAGAGTTATTTTTAAAGCTTCGTACATTGTGATTGTCTGAAAAGGAAACCTTTAGGTTCATCCATATTCAGGTACCTCTCATTTATTGCGTACTTCGATCCGTTTCCTTCACCAGGTACGTGACTTTGTTTCTAAGTGGACGATTATTTTGGGCCGATATGACGAATTAATGTAGAGATTTTCTCAATGAGTGAAAGTTTATTAATCCTTCTATTGTATTTTATTTTTTATCTATAAAAATTATCAAGCTCTTAAATTACCTGAGACTGCTATGTAAACAAGTAGATGAATATAAAAACGAATTTATTCAGTTTGAGTAATAATTCATGTAAGAGAATCATAAAATTGTCGTCTCTGCTGTTACGTTTTCATCGATGTTTTCGACAATCGGTATAAAAAGAAATTACCCGGTTATTTTACTCGGTAATCCAAATGCAAAGACAATGATTTTATTCGAAAAGGTCGATAAGAAATCGCAAGCTATGGTCCTTATCACCGATTATGACAGAATCAATGTCCTTCCAGATTCAACCATTACTACATTTGTGGTCGACGACTGTAATTTATCTTACAAAAAATAGTGTTTATGGAAAGAATATCTTATTTGTTTAGAATTACGTTTTACACAATATCCCTATTTACGATACGGAATAAATCATATAAGGGATGGCTTTGAGGTACCATTGACTCCATTATCTGCTGCTTAGGCTTTACGCGTCAAGTCGCACGTCGACAACTTGATAAATGGTTTCAATTTCAACATTTCGAGGCTGTGTGTAGAAGTTCGTACGTCACAATTTGCAATCGTGCATTTGGACTTCACTTACAAAATCCTCAATTGATAAAATTAAATATTTGTACATATATAAATTAAATTAACAAACAAGTAAATTAATATAAGAGAATTTCTTCCAATTTGATTTAAATTTATATATGCTTTGTTAACTCAACTCTTTTTTAGGTCTCATAGGCTTCCCCAAAATTGGGATATACGTGCTTAGAAGAAACTCAACCCGGAAGAGCGCTCTTCCATTAGTCCACTAAACAGATAGGCGTAATAAATAAAAGACCGGAAATCTCTTGAGAACCCACTTTTACGGATACTTTTAGAACCCTTAAATTTGTACGGTTTTAGAAGAATGAAGAATATCGCATTACACTGAATATATTTTTACACTCGCATGTTTATATACATGTATACATTTTGTGAGAAAACAAATATTATGGTCAACACAAATCTGATAAGATATAATCACAATAATCTTGAACAAGACTCCATACGTCAAGCAGTAACAGCAAAATAATAGAAATTTTCAACATTCAACAAAGCGAAATATAATAAATAAATATTCTTTATAATTTTTTCTTACAAACCTGTACGAAATGTTGTACACTTTCCAGTAACATACCGTACATTTTGATACATAAGCTTTGGTGTCATTCGTCACTATGAATGAATTTGGAAATTAAATGTTTTTAACTCACAAATGAAATCATTTTAGCGTCTTAGAAGTAAGCGACGCATTAGCGACGCTTAAAAGTCAAGTGTTTCGCGCCATTATAATCGAACCGATGACAGCAAATGTCATTCTGGTAAACTCTCCCTTAAGGTGAAGAGAGAGTGAGAGAGAAAGGGTGCGAAAGAGAGAGCAAGAGGTGAGGGAGGTCGGCTCTCCTCAGCGACGCGCTCAAGTTTGAGTTTTGGTCGAGCTTCGAGAGTGACTCGGACCAGCCAGGCAGACTGCAATCCCTCCGATACTGTGTGCGCAGGCTTACACCCGGCGGGCGCATCAACACCTGTTAAGCTGATACAGTGTTTTTGCTGTCAGTACACGTGGAAACGAATTCAGAAGAAAAAAAGAACTATCTGCTGTTATCTCTATCTTACTGGGCTTACTATATACACAACAGGGACGATGCAATCATTTAGATTCTTTCTCTGCGCTTACGATATTCAAGGAGCTTATTTAAATCATACATATATTATTAATCAAAATCTATATTAATAACAGTTAATACAAGCTTTAATCCATACAATTTTTTTTATTTTTGAAGCATATGAAATGGTTTACAGTAAGTGGTTTACAATTCAAATAAAAATTATTGGTAGCAAACTCATTTTCTTGAGGTGTGTTCTACACTTCTTTCGTTTTTATGAGTTTATTGCTTGATCCAAACAGTGCACGTCTTTCAAAGTTATGAAGAGGAGTGTAAAAAGGACGATATAACTAGACATGGATGATATTACCCTGTACAGATAATGTAGTGGTGCTAGAAATTCGATGGTCTTGAGAAGTATCACGCAAAACCATCAAACTATAAGGAATAAGCTTTGAAAAGTGAATAATGCATGTTTTTTTATTGCATGGACATAAACAATTATCTTAACATAAATTTTTTAAACAAACAAGGATGAATGCATACTTATTTCGATTATTCAATATATATCCATGCAAGTTTTTAAGATCAACCCTATATATAAAATACAAAAATACTTTATTTAAAAAACTCGATAGAGCTATTTGGATAACGTGGGGATCATTTTTAAGGATTTTAAAGTAAATATTATTTATAGCATCAAATATAAGATAGTTTCATTACTCTCCTTAGTCAGTGAATCATTTTTTAATAGACGATGAGCTCCGTTGGTCCAGCTGAAAATATATTAGTCTATAATTAACACGACTGGAACAAATACAAAAATTATCGTATGTTACATAAATTGGCAAAAAAAAATTCACATTTCCAGATATACGCTAAGCGATGATAAGCTCTTTTTGTTTTGTCGAAAACATCCACGTCGTTTCAGGTTTCTCACATCAGTACACGCAGCAACCGATTTAGCATTTGCAACGTTGGCATCCTCATGTCTGGATTTTAGCAAAAAACTTTAATTGATATACTTGTTACTAGATCTGGCAGTAGGCAGTGGTGTAAGGTAATCATTCGTGTGAGTGCACAGCTACGCACTGCTAAGCACTACCACATGTTCGTAGGCGTGTGTGTGTCTGACAGTGAAAACGTAAACATGGCCGCGGAAAGTTCGGACGGTTTACCAACTTCTCCGTCCAAGCAATCGCTAACTGGTAGTTTAGTGTCAGAGGAAAATGAAAAGAGTGTTTCAAGGTCACCATCGAGTTATTCTATCAGGGAAGATAAATGGCCAGATTTAGTGGTCTCACGTCCAAGGAAATTAGACGCCTGGTGGTCACCGAGACGTAAGTAATAGTAACCTACCAAATTTGCACGATTCCTGCGTTCCCATCGTGTATATTTTGGCGCGAAATTTAAAATGCTGTTCCGACAAGTTTCTTATTCATGGACTACTTAGAGCCCTATTACATTTTAAAGCTGTAATGAATACTTTGGATACTGCACTATTGCAAAAGCACGTACTTTCATTCGCACTAAACGTTGCCGCGTGATATATGTATATTATTATCATGCAGAGCTATACTACTTTATACAGCTTCCTTCTAGGTGTATGTGTTCTTACTATGTTTATTATTGATAACAATGATTTATTATAAAAAAAATAATATTATTCTATAATAGATTTAATATAAATAATAGCATTGTTGTACGAAACAATTATTTCTGTCAAGAATATTTGTGACTTGAATTAGAATTTTATATTGGCGTAAGATTTGACAGATATATTTACATTTTATGTCTTCTTATTATTATCACAGAAGAAGAAATGTGATTTCAATTAACTTTTCGTATATATAATAAATTATGAAAAAGTATTATGTTATTAGGAGTAGGAATTTTCCAGTCGTAAAATGTTAACAACTAATTATTTTATTATATTTTATGAATTTATATTACGCAATAAATGTTTATTAAAATCTTATAATTACTACATGATGCTTCTAAATAATTTTGTTGATACTATTTTTGAGAGATGTGTTACCAAGCCGTTTTCTAATAACACGTGTCAGCTGCGCTCTGTTTTATCGATGCTGTAGAGGGCAGCACTTATCAGCGCACCACTTTGGCGGCATTATTGATTATCGTAGGTGGAAGTAAAGTCGGCGAAAGAATCAATATCCACTACCACCGGCGACATCGCCATTTTCACAGTGACATATTTATTCTCACGAGAAGCACAATTTTTGAGCCTTATTTAAACAGTAAAACTGATACAAAAATTCATCTAGAAAAGGGGAAAAGATAACCGAAGAGAGCAACGCAACAATATAAAGTGAAGGTATTATTGGCTGACTCTATTTTGAGAGAGACCCAGTATCACGTTTGTTCGCTACATGACATTTTATTACTTCACATTATTGCATATATTTGTAAAAAGTGACGTCAAAAACATATACCACCTAAAAAAAGGAGTAAGTACTGAATATATCTAAAAAAAGTGGTAGAGTTCGCGTAGAATAATTATCGAATATTCTTCACTATTCGATTGTAAAATACCACAATCGCATCGCCATTGAGATATACTCTGTGTCAGCTGATTAATCTGGAAAGTTTTTGTAAAAACTAGAAAATTTCTTGAATCTCGAAAGATATTAAAATTATCCATAGAAATCTACACGAACACTTCACTAAATTAAAATATCCGAATCACGCTTGAAGGTCAATAAAAGTTAATCAATGAAAGTGTACAGATTTAATGAACTTTGTAATATCAGCAATTTTACATTTATTCAGGAAATCAATACTCAGAGTCAACCAAGAATTCTCGACTAAGGTTTTGTGCAAATTAATTTGGGGAACAAGATTTCTTCAAAATTACTAAGAGAATATCGAAGGAATATATATTGCTGTATTAAAAAGAAGCTGACAAATTATTTTCTATGCGGCAAGAATCCGATACAAGTTTGAAGTTTCGATCTCCGGGTGACCATCATCACGGAAAAATCATGCTTGAGCAAGATATGGCTGGTGCCCAGGACACCATATATTTATGCAATTTTCGAGTGTCCGTGGATGGCGAGTGGCTTTGCCTGAAAGAGCTTCAGGATGTCGAGTTCTCCATGCAGGATTCGATGCAACGATCACCATCTCCACCCCTGGGCCTTAGTGGTACACATATTCCGAAGCTTCCTGGGCAACCAGACTTTAGCGATTTGTTATCACCAAGTCCACCACTGCTGCAGCACGTCTCTAGCATGTGTCTGTAATCAATGTCACGCACTCTATTCCGCTTTTAATTCGTCAACGAATTATTGATCAACTATCACTGTCGTAAATTCCTTCGCCTTTTATGAAATCTCTCATTCTGTCTGTAACGCATATTTTGTAATATTGAGTTTTTACTTTTCAAAAATTTCATAAGATTACAATTGGAATTCTCATCCATGGTGATTTTAGTATTTTTTTTTTTCTAAGCAAGTATCTGATTCATTGGATCGCATAATATATATATATATATATATATATATATATATATAATGCTATATTGCTTTGCCAATCTGTGCTATACTACATTATCGTCAATTATTCATCAGGCTTAAATTGTATTTGGCTTTATTACTCAAAATCTATTGCTTATCAGCTTGGAAAAATTTATAAAAATACACGCAATTAATTGGTAAAATTTGGCTACTCCTGTGCGAGCAATAAGCTTACGATCCAAATTAGCAATTATTTCAGTTTCTTTTTTTACAATTAATCATACTTCATTTTAGCAAGCAAATGTTGTCTTTACAGCACGCGATCCTGTTATCATCGAAAGAAGTAATCTCGTTAATATTTCAAAACTAATCGTCAAGGAACTCATCGAGACGTCCGTGAAATATGGACGTATGCTCGATTCTGATCACATGCCACTGCAACATTTCTTTATCGTTCTCGAGCATGTACTTAGGCACGGTTTACGACCAAAAAAGGTAAAAACTCACCCTACCTTTTGCACAATTACAAATCAATTCCCGAAATTCCTAAAAGCCTCAATTTCAGGGTCTTCTTGGACCTAAAAAAGAATTATGGGATATTCTTCAGCTAGTTGAAAAATATTGTCCTGAAGCACAAGATATCACATCTAGTATTCGCGATCTACCTACTGTTAGGTAAATGAAAATAGGTACAATTAATTTACCTTTATAATTTAGACTAATGCTTTAAACCGATATAAATTCCCAGAACTGCTATGGGAAGGGCACGAGCTTGGCTTCGAATGGCTTTAATGCAGAAAAAACTCGCTGACTATCTGAAAGTCTTGATAGATCACAAAGAAGATGTTTTATCAGAATATTTTGAGCCTGATGCCTTAATGATGAGCGAAGAAGCTATTCTTATTATGGGCCTTTTGGTTGGCCTTAATGTGATCGATTGCAATTTCTGTGTGAAGGTTAGTTAAAAATTGTTTAATTCGCCAGAGTCAAAACCAATACTTTCTAATTAATAGTTAATCGACAATTAATCGTGCAAAATTAGGAAGAAGACCTTGATTATCAACAAGGGGTAATTGACTTTTCTCTATATCTACGAAACAGCAGCCATATACATGGCGATTCGCCAGATGATGAATTGGATCATATGACAACAGTACTAGACCAAAAGAATTACATCGAGGAGCTGAATCGGCATTTAAAGTATACCACGAATATCATAAAAAGTTTATTTAATCGTAATAAATACTGAGCAAAAAGTACTGATGTAGGATGTTAATTTTAGTGCCACCGTGACCAATTTGCAAGCCAAAGTAGAATCTTTAACAGCTACCAACACCCTTATGAAAGAAGATCTAGCTATAGCAAAAACAAATATTATGTCCCTTCACGATGAGAATAGACAGCTGAAGAAGGAACTTGGGATCGAAGTTAAAGAAACCAACGAGGTACTCTATTCGATATTGTAATGGGACTGATTCTGACATTTTCCTGATCAGTTAATGTGGTTTCAGAATGCAAAACAGCCTTTGAAAATTACCGAAACTACGACTGAGCTCGAGGAGCTTAGGAGTAGACTGGAAGCAGAGAAAAAGTTACGCCACGATGCAGAAAAGGAATTAGAATTGCAGGTTAATAAATCTTCTGTATTTTTATTAATAATATTAATGATATAATTTCATGGGACTCAAATGAATAATGTCGAAATATAGATTAGCATGAAATCAGAAATGGAAGTAGCCATGAAACTGATGGAGAAGGATATTCATGAGAAGCAGGACACTATTATTTCTTTAAGGTGCCAGCTTGACGACATCAAGCTCATCAATCTGGAAATGTACAAAAAATTACAGGTGATTAAAATTTTTATGGGTCATTGGTCAAGGCGTAGTTTTCTTTATTGTTTAATTAACGACTATCGGTACTTTATTCAAAGGGTAGATAAATGAGTAATGCTACGTCCCGGTCGTTATTCTTAGCAGCAGTTATCTAATAATCTATTAATTTTTCATTATACCCTCACTCGTATATATTTGTAGGAATTGTTAGCATGTTATTTTCTATTACTTGAGTTTTTATAGTTTAACAAAAGTATAGTTATAATCCTGATTCTATACGGAAAGGAATTTTTGTTAATGTTTGAGTGCTCTGTTCCTGGATATTTTTCCCTTATAGGAGTGTGAGCAAGACCTGACGCAGAAGGGTGAAATGGTGAGTCGTCTACACGCAAAGGCAAATCAGATCGGCAAAATCCTGAACAACCTTGAGAATCATTATAGTCATCGAGTCAGGGATGGAGACATTAGAAGTCCAACCACACCGAATAGCATTTTAATAAAGCCATTTCTTTCCAAGACTAGTCCAACCGCGCCAAAAGGGAATGCCCTATCATTCGAACAAACCGAATTTCGCCGTAGTAGCGATCAAAAGCAGTCTAGCAGTAATTCGTTTGTGATCAAAGATTTTGATTTTTCCAGTAGATTCGTAAAGAAAAGTGAAGAACCTTCACAAATTGAAAAAATAAATTTTGCTAAAGAAGATAACGAACAAGAGCTGGACAGAATCTCTGCGAAAAACGCAGAGGAAATAGCAGACAAAGAGATGGAACAAATTTTTGCAAGAATTCCTGTGAAAGATATAACGATGGACTTTGATAAAGATTTGGAGAGAGTTTCGAACGATGCCGGGAATAATTCGAACGATGAGAAAAAGAATGAAATTTCGAAGGAGCCTTCTATCAAAGATGAGCCGATGAAGGAAGGGCATTCTATAACGAATGAAACGGAAGGGATTAAAGAATAAAAATTTCTCAAAGAATTCACTTAATGGGCTGTCAGTATTTGGATAATTCAATTGTGTCAAATGATGACAATAGGTACTTGTTATTCCAATATAATCTTTGAAGTTAATTAAATTAAGCCTTGTATGAGATTTTTTTTCAATATTTTATTTGACACCTATTAGATAATAATTTTGTACATATAATACAGATTTTATTACAACACGTTAACCCTATAAGTAGATAATTCTCTCTCTATTGTTAATGTTGAATTCATTAATTCACATATTGTGATATTTGTTAAATGTTTTTTGATGAATCAATGAGTATGGGAAGAGATTTATTTTTTTTACTTTTAGTTAGATTATTTTTAATCATTCAATATTGATGGCCCTGCGTACCTAAATTCTTATACAATATTCCTAAGTTTCAGTTGAAGAGATATCAATTTTTATACTCGCTCTCAATACTAAAGATACTAAAGCTTAACGTTACAAATTAATCGTCTCTAATTACAAACGTTTAAGCTCATGTCATCTTTTAGTCGTTTGCCTTTTTAAATGACTCATTTTTAATAGAACGAGCTCCTATATTTGTAAACTTAAAAACAACTGTCAATCTATTACACCTATATAAATTTCGCATATCACAGTGAAGCTTAAAATCATAAACGTTACGAGTGCCTAAATATCATTTTAAATGTTTTATCTAACATTATCCAAGTCTCAGTTCTTTTTTGTACTAGCCCAGTATTAGACGGATTCTTTCACAGGTGTTCTACAAAATCATCAGTATTGTTCGTATAAAAAATATATGCTTATACTTGCATATTAAAAAATAAATGCATTGAATGTACACGAGAGGTGCTAGCAATATAATTTAAAGAATATTCATTTCATAAGAATAAATAATACATAAAATAAAAGTGAAAAGGCGTTATTGTCATTTGATTAAATTTTCATGCCAATTTAATCATCTTGTAAGATACCGTTCATGTGCATGCATATGCTTTCCACTTGTATTTATAGATCTCTGGATAGGTCAAATTTATATTTCATTGTGTTTTTTCTAACCAAGCAGTTCCATTTTTTTGTTTCCTTTACTGTTATTCCAAATATAAAATGGTATTTTCGTGAATATAATGTTATTTATGGAATTACAAATTTGTGTAAACACACACATGTGTATATATTATTATTACTGTAAAGTGTAAAATTTCAGATGAATTTATTATAAGATGAATTCATTTTATTGTCGTTCCTTTTTATTCATCAATGATTTATTTCAGGAGTGCGAAGCATCACTTAGGCATAAGACAGAACTCATTTCTAAGCTGGAGTCTAAGACAGTATCAATGACTGAGTCCATCCAGAAAATGGATGAAAAGTATGTTTAATTGTCTTATGCTAGTGTTAATTAATTTATGGGCATGTCAAATAATTAACATATGTTAACCACCTTTACGTACACTAATTGGAAATTTAAACTTATCAAACTACTAAGTCCTTTGTTATTCTTTCTACTTTAATAGACTACTTAATTTTTAAAAACTATATATTTTCATACATAATTTAAACGTATTAATAGTTCTGATCGACCAAAGAAAAGAATATATTAAAACTATAACAAATTATGAAAAATATTATTCTCCGCATTGTTACAATAACAGACGAATTGAATTTTGGCTTTTAATCGCAAATCTACAGTCTATAGGGTATTCATAAATAATATTACCCAATTTTTTTCAAACATTAATGTCTAGTAGAAGACGATTTCACTACCTGTCAAAAATACCAAATAATATTTATGTTTTATAAATGATTATTAAAATAATACGAATATTAGTATAATTGTTGCTCAGCAATTACAAAGAAAGGTGCCCGTTTGCATAATGCTAGACATGTTTAACTAGGAGGATATTTATTTTTGAACTAGAACTTATAGGTAGCATTAAAATTATAGAAGGTAGAACGATGAAAATTGTTAATAAATAGAAAAATAAAATTCTCGGCTTAATAAATGCTCCTTGGCATTACGATAAATGTGAATGTTAAATTCGTTCGCATGGGTGGCAAATAAAATAGGTGATAACAGATTTATTTTTATCATTTTAAATGAATTTCAGAATAAAAAATAAATTTATAATTTATATCTATAAAGGTTAAATTATTTTGTAGGTTTAATTTATAAGGAGCTGGCTTTCCGATCGTTCTAATATTTTTAAAATCCTTATAAGGATTAAATATAATTGAAAATCACTTAAATCTTATACTGTATCTTTATATTTCTTCTGTCACTCACGGGTATCATTAGCACTGATGCATTTTCGTACTAATTTATCATTACCTTTTTACCTTTACCAATGTCATTGTTTATTTAACATTATTTTATTTTTTACAATGAAAATAAAAGGCTTTTATCAAGAAGTTATTATACGTGCCATGAGCATTTCAGCTACTACATGTATATTGTTAAAAAAGATGACAAGAACTATTATAAGAAAGCACTTAAAGTGCATGTACTGATGCTAACACAAATAAAATTATAACTGGAATATATTGCATTCAATAACCTCAATTTTATCGATTTCTCTTTATTTCAACAATTTTATTTATTCAATTATTGAACTGGACATCGCACCTGTCATGTGATATGAGGTAAGTATGCTTTCGGGGTTTTCACAGAGAAAAATTCAATGCCTAATTTAATTGCATAGCTGGGAGGGACTAATGAGAATCGATTAAAGCAACGCTTGATACATTTTTCCAGCTCCAAGCATTTTACTCCTGAATAGTTATGAGTAAACTGCAAATATGGCTTCTTGATGCTGAAAAGCATACTTTAACTATTTAATGAAAGCCATATAACAGTGATAAAAAAAGGGTTAAAATTACTATCAATTAAAAGTTATAATTTCGCTGTAATTAAAAGAAAAAATATTGACTCAATCAATTAACTGTCGCAATTTCTAAAAAAGGTATTTGTTGAGGTAAAGAAATTACCATATTACATTAGAAAATTATAAACTTGCATGCGCTTAAAAGTCCCATAATCAAAGCTTGCTCAGCCCTATCAAATGTTAACAAGCAAAAATGTAAGAACGATCATTAGCCAGTTCCTTTTATAGTAGTTGCTTTAGTATACTCCAAATCTGCCACACATGTAATTGAAAATTACTGAAATATAACGTAGAGTAACAATTATATTTTTAAAAGAACAATAATATTAGTAAGATTAGAGAAGTAAAGGCTCGCGAAGTTTTTATTGACGTTATACCATGCGATAGGATGCTCGTTAGAGGAAGCTAGCTGAGGAAATGGGATACTTTTGGATTTATGAGCGTAACCGGTAGTTATTTGGGTTGAGCAGGTGCAAAGAGATGGACGACGTGAGGTCAGGGGCGGAGGAAAAGGTAAAGAAGTTGGGAGCCGAAGCAGCCGAGAGGGAAGCACGAGCCAATGGGGTCGAGAGGGAATTGCAGATTGAGCGCGAATGGAGAACCTTCCTTCAGGAAGCATCGATGTGTAATACTGAGAAGATCTCTCAATTACACCAGGAGATCGATCAGCTGAAACAGGTGGCCGAGGTACGATATATTCTGTGCCACCACCGAACCTCCCTACTATAGAATAAATCTTTCTAACTCGACATCTCTGAAATCTCCGTGAGACTACCTCCAACCAACTTTCCATTGTTATCCCGTTAAATACGTAAAATCGATAACTATACTTATCCCAGTTAACTCTTTGCATTCGGTTCGGACCAACAAAGATTGCTTTCAAAGATAATTCCTTCGGTGAAATAAATGAAATTGACGAGTTTCCACAATCACGTGAATGAAGAAACTATGTATACAATGCTAATGAAATATTTGACTGTTTTGTAAAACGATTATCGACTTTGATGAATTTTTCATACGATAATTGAACAATGAGAAAGAGAGAGAGAGAGAGAGAGAGTCGAGAAAGGGGTTTATATTGCATGTGAATGGTAGAATTGACGGGGGTGTTATTGCAGAAATACCTGGCGCTTCAGGAGGAGCACTATGCTCTGAAGGAGATTTGCTCGGAGCAGGAACGAACTCTGGAGGAGCTCGGGGGACAATTGAGCAAAGCTAAATTGGCGGCTGTCGAATTGCGCGAAGCCGCTGACAACGCTCAGCAGCTGCAGCGAGAAGGCCCAGTGGCTGCGTGGGCCAACGATCGACTAGTCACTCATTGCAAGGACTGTAACCGCGAGTTCAACATGACTCGTCGTAAGGTAATCAAACTTTTTAATTGCCCCCACTTCGCCAACTTCCATGTGCACCACTACTAATTTATCCTTTTGACCAAATTCCTATCTTCCTGCACCCCCTCCTCCTCTCTGTTCCTTCTCCTTTCATCCTCTATTTATTCTCACCCCACCCTTCTTCATCTTCACCCTCATTCCTTCTCATCGCACTCCAAACTTTCTTTTCGCCTTTTCTTCCTCTTAATTGAGAAAGCCTCGTCCTTTTTCAAACGAATGCTGAAAACTCAGCACCCGTACTTAAGCGTTCAATTATCTTTGCTAGGCTAAAACTCACTGGCTCACTCCCTTTCCCCAATTATTTCTCCCTCTCGGTCTACCCTCGTTCAGATTTTCAGCCTCCGCACCAGAGAATCTGGTGAGAAAACAACGTGGATCTCGCTGAACAACCAGGGCGTCGTGCTAAACTTTCGTCCAGTAATAAGGGTGGTTAAAAGATTCTGTTATAAGAAAGGATAATTTTTCGCTTCGAAAGTATAGTGGTCTTGTTTATATTTAATAAATTCGTCTATATATCTATATATATATATATATATATAAACTTGGGTAACCAATATAATGATATAAACATATTACACGAATGACCTACTGCCTTCGTTTAAGCAGGTATAGCAATTTTGATAAAGATATTAATAATACAAAATTAGTGATTTCAAGTTATTCCAAGAAAGGAAAACACTATACCGCTCTGCATTTTTAATAGCATTCTATTTTCGAAACTTCCGCAGTTCGAGCTATCCTTGATGGGAATAGATATAGATCAAGTGGATCGGAGCGTGAAAGTTACTTGGCTTATTTGATTTTTTTTCTTAAATGGAATCACGCGGAGGCACGTTATGTGGGCTTAAAGTATTCAGACGCGAATCAGATTGTCTCGAAGTGGAGTCGCGTGCATCGATAAGGAAGCGCGAGGCGCGAGAACGGTTAGCGTATTCGTGCATTCGTCATAGGGATAAATTGTACGTTGGAATTTATACGCCAGGACTGCCAGGACCTTATCGAAATTTCGTGGACGTGCACGATAGAAACGATTTAGTGGGGCACCGTAGTTCAGCTTTAGCAACTTGTTTTATGCACTCGTTTTGTAAGATTCTTGTTGAAAAACTGTAGCGTGCTCACTGTACACGTGTTTTGCCACAAAACTCATCGCACCAATTAGTTTTCCCCTTCTTATCAAAAACTTTATACAATTGGAGTATTGCTTGAATTTGGAGAAACAAGTGGTGCGTCGGTTTTCATGAATTTTTAGATAATTCGGCATTTAAACGTGGCGTATTACACGGTACGTATATAGCGTGTTGTACGCGAGTCAAAAAACAGTAATCGAGACACGACACGATGACACTATAGGCTGTGACATTCTCTGCGTGTGTTCCACTCATTGTCGATGGTACAACACTATAGCATCGGAAATCCACTTTGAAAAAATTACACAAGATCTTAACACTAATGTACTTAAAACAAATTGTCCTATTTTCTAGTTTATCCACTGTCACACTTTCTATTTTAAACGTTAGATTCCTTCGGAAATAATCAAAACTACACGTCGAGGCTCGAGCCTTTGCTCTGTATATTTAATTAACTAATCTTTATAACACTCTATTCGCTAATTATAAAATATTAGGAAAATCACTGGCGAGGAAGGATATATATTTGACGAGTGATTATCGGTGTATGAAAAAAAAGAGGTAAATAAATCATTTAGCCGAGAGTTTAATTCGCCGGAGACTACAGCGTTGGAGCATTTAGCTGTTTTTGTTTTTCTTTGAGCACGCAGCGTTGCTTTGCGTGCTAATGAAGCCGAGGCAGATGCCGGCTGTTACGGGCGGGTCTCCGTGGATTATTCGAAAAAAAGAGGGATGATATAGCGTAGTAAAAGCTGCCAGGTGTCGATGACAGGGTTCGAGCTGCCGATACCCCGCTTATCCATGGTCGTCCGTACCTGTCGAACGCTCATCCTTCTTCCAGGACGTCCAATTACATTATTGCACCATCACCCGATATATATTCATGATTATGTGTCGTGCATGCATGCCGTGCATGCATATTCAGTCGGCGTTTTGATAGAGACGTTACTCGCCCCATAAAATACGTTTAAGCCGAGGCTCTCCTATAGTTGCGCGAAGCGGCAAAGTGCAGCAAAGACGGAGCTAGGACGTAAGAAAAAGTTGACCGAAGAAAGATAGAAATATACGCGTTGGAATACGGAGAAAGATGAAGATAGTAGGGTTGGGGGGGGGGGGGGGAGCGAAAAATTGAGCGAGAGGGTGGAAAAAGGGTTGTTAAAAGTTGAGAGAAAGGAGACCTGTTTAGTGGGACGGGGGGTGGTGGTAATTTATTGCATAATAACAAGCCAGTACGTGTTATCCTTGTTACTCATTTTTCGCCCTGTGGGCGTATTACCATACTGTTTAATATAGAATAGGACAACCTATAGGGACCGTCGTGTGTACAAGAACGAAACTACGTTAGTCGGTGGAATACACGAGTATCATTTTGCCAGAGTCCAGCGTGAACTCTGCAGAAAACGAGGGAGCCTCGCGCATTTGCACACGTAAAACCATGCTGAGCAAACAAGAGCTCGCGCCTAAAATGTGTACCACTACTAACTTTTCTAAAGTACAAGCAGTACAAAATACGTTTTATCACGACTTTCGTCCACTTTCTTCTTTTAGACTAAGCTCTGTCGCGAGATCGGTAATTCGCTTAATTTTTAATATTATTATGTTGCATTTTCACGAGGTGCAATTCAATTAGCTAGCGAGGATCGGAAAATCTAGGCCAATGAGCTTATCAGGAGAACATTGATGAAGGTGACACTTTTAACTCGAAAGCACATTAACGCAAGAATAAATTTTTTAAATGTTCTTCAATGATTTGTTTAATCTTAAGTGGCAAATTTATATAGTTACGTATTCGCGTGATGTGATATTCACTTTTGCTGTAATTTTATCTTTTTCTTATTCATGACAAGAAGAACGTGACATTTTGTCAGTATATATATATATATGTCAGGACCTGAAAGCATCGATTTACTGTACGTTGGGGTCATAAGTCACACTGATGAGACTGTTCAATAATTAAGTTTGCAAGGAAAACGGTTACCAGGACTATATTATTCAAGCTCTTATTTTCCGGTAATAATCGACATTCGGATATCACACTCAAGGACGGCTTTAGCACATACCCTTACGAAATTCAATTTAGATGTAAAATTTAGCTCGGCGACCGCGTTCTTCTCTTCGAAACGACGGATCTCGCATTATTATAATGGATGACTCGTAATGGGCCGATAATAAAGAGCCGCGAATAACGACCGAGTGCCATTCGGTGGCTGTGGGACTCGTAGACATCATAAAATCTCCGCTTTATTGGCGCACTTTGCAAATCTTCCTCTGTTTCTAGACCACAGCCAATTTCTGACCCTCACCCTCTTATACTTATTCCTCGACTACAGCGTGCGCTTACTTTATCGGCGCTTAAGTGATTCTCGGAAAATGAGGATTTACGTAACTATAATAATTTGATCTACGTCGAGAGACATAAATCTGACAGAGTAAGAGAAACCTTCCTGAGATATGATTGAATATATCAAGAATGTAGGAATTATTTTAAGTAGTATTAGCGTCGATATTACTTTAATGAAATTTTCACAGTCGAAAGTAATTGGAATGGATTGAACGATGTAGTAATATTTTTAAAGTATTCCTCTCATTTGTCGAGGGTATACACGTAGTTTCACTTCAAGCAGGGAGAAGTGGAACTGTGCAAAACTTTATTGGAAAATCGATATAGCGAGCAGCTCTCATTTCTGTCGCGAGGGACAATGAGAGATAATGGGTGTGATCGTCGAAAAAGAAAATCTTATCGCACCTGAATCTGGCACTTGGACAATAGTTACGCTGCGTCAAGTGTATTATAAAAAGCACCAATAGCGTTGTCTACATGCCAACTTCAGATGCAACCAGAACTTTGTTCACTTTTACAGAATCCATGTAATCGAAAAATGCTTGCGCCGTCCTTTCCGCTCGACCAAACTGCAAATTTAACGCGAACTATTATTACTGGCAACTTCTCGTGGATAATATTTTATTTCAGGTAGAAATAAATTTGTATATTAGTCTCATCGGAAAGAGTATGCACATTTTTATATTTATCATTAATTTTAATCGAGCTGACTAATTCATATATTTTGTGATGAACGTTTCCGCTGACTTTTCCTATTCTAATAGAAATATGTTTTATTAAATCTCTAATATGCGTACAGTTATATAGTTTTCACGCAAACACTTGCACCAGTTAATTTATTACGTCAATGATTATATCTTATTATTTATTCACGATACTTTTACGATTCTGTTTCAGCATCATTGTCGCAATTGTGGCCACATATTCTGTAACTCGTGCAGCGATAATACGGCCGTATTACCAAACCTGTCAAAACCAGTACGCGTATGTGACGAATGCCACATGTTCTTGGTGGCCCGTTAGTCGCTGATGCGTTAACGTTGTTTATGTCGACGCTGATCTCGGAACAATCGAGATGCAACGGCAGATTCGACCGGACTGCAAGCTCGTTCTCGACCTAGCAACCGAAAAGAAAACGAAGGAAAGAAAGCTGATGAATCGTTTGGCAAACGATGAGGAGAATGCATCGATCTGCTGGAACACACCACGGAAGGACTCCGAGTGCCACGTTTCTTCTAACGCATCTCGTATGCCCTATACGAAAACCGTTTATTGTCAATTCACCTTTCAAAGACTCAACGACGAAAGAAGAAGTTCCTTTTGCGCGACATTCATTCTTTGCCAAACTCTTTTTCCGCTGTCGATACTATCTCAATGCTCGTTCGATATATCGCGTTTATTTCGCTAAAAAAAGGCAAATGCCTCTTGATATTATTGAAACAAAGAACGCCCGGTTTCTCCAGAGATGTACAATGAAAATAGTCAGTTATTGGATCAGAAGCATGTCTATTTTTGTTCGTGTACTATACACTTTGACCAGAATTTCATTAAGAAAGTATTATTAATGTGAGATGCGTGGAATACTTCGAGATATTCTTGATTCGACGATTACACGAAAACCATGATATTGTAAGGATTTTAAACTGATACTTGAAACTACCGCTGGATTAAGATAAGCGTAGAAATATGTGCCTCTAAAATGAAATTTTTTAAAGCTGTTTGTCGTATATTACGAGAATCTATGTAAAGTAATAAAATGTTCAATTTTTAAACTTGGTCTGGGTGTCATTTGGTAGTGAAGTATATGTATTACTACAGTATATATAAGCATACGTATGCATATGAAGAAAAATACCGTTCCCACATGAGTTTGTTGTGGTTTGCCTTACAATACCACCGCGTCTTGATAATCGTTCTTTATCGGTTTCAACTATGGGCTAGAGATACACGAGCTGGATATAAATCCTGGTAAAGGGGCAGATTTGTGGCAGAAGGGGTAACTCGTGTTGCCTTTACCCCCTGCCCTTTACATTCTATCTCTCCCTCTCTCTCCCTCTCTCTAACTATCTCTTCGAGCTCTCATGGGTTGCAGAAAGCACATAGATAATAAATAGGCATAGGTAAATGAGCTTAAGGCCTAAGATAATTCACCAATCCAATCGATTTATGACACAGCCCTGAAACCCATTTCAACCAACCCAATTTTGAAGTGTAAATACTGCTGGTATAATACAAGAGCCTTCGTTCACGTTACAAATCAACCAAACGAGTTTTTATGTCAAGAATAATAATGAAATTATTACCAAAAGAGACAAAGTTCTGGTACTATCTTTTATCTATACTTGCATAAAACGCGATAGGCGGAGTAGACAATAAAACAACGATCATTTTATTAAACAAAAAAAAAAAAGAATTAATTTTCGTGCAATCTCTCCAGTTTTTGTTCAAAGGGAGTCTATTATCCAGGGGAAATTGCAATAGGCATGCGAATGAGGAGCAACGAATTGATAAAACAGATGCACGCTTTCCTTCTCCCATTTTCAACTTCCTATTCTTTGTTCGTATATCGGGTTAAACGTCCAGTCGTTTAAAAGCCTTAAAGAATTTGCGGCGTTATCGGGAAAGTAGTTTTTGACGCGTGTGAATCCTCGCATGCTGATCGATCGATTCCTCGGGGGATCGTGATACTCGAAGAGAGAACGAGAGTCGTGTGTGGGTGGAATCTCGTAGCGTCGAACGTAAATTCGTTCCTTTCGGCAATCTGGCGAGGTAGCACGGGAAAAACAGTAAAACAGCTGGGCAGGCAGGCTTAAAGGGCAGTTCTTATTCATTCGGACATTAACAATGCTGGAGTAAAGAGTACGTGGCGTGTATGTACAGCGCTGTGTATAAGAAGCGAAAGAGGGAGGAAGTTGGAGGAGGATGAGCGAAGAAAGTAGTATAAGCAGGCAGGCGTTGGGTAGTTGTGTGTAGGGTCAGACACGGTACACAACACAGTAGTACACTTTATATAGAGTAGACGGTACACGTGTATGTTTAGCTTCAAGTTGCTCGGCGTTGCAGGGCCTACCGAGCAACTTGTCGGCTATCTACGACTTTCGAAAGCTCGTTAGCTGCGAACGTGCACGCTCAAATGGGCGCTAAATTGAAATCGATCCTCGGCTTTCGGCGTCGATCTCTGCGGCCTCGACTACTGGCGCGTGTATCCGTCTGAACATCCGGTTATACTCACTGCAGTGTACCTTGCACCGACCTGCACGCGAATCTCTGCCCCCAAAATATTCCCCTTTTCACCCTCTTTTGTCCACCCTCCCCTCCCTCCGACTCTCGCCCTTCGCCTCACCCCTTCCATGTTTCGTTGAAGCGCCTGCCCCGCCTCGATTGGTGTACCGCTGCTGCCTCGTGAAAGTAGAGGAGAGATCTGGGTTACACCGATAACATCGTTGAACTAACATGCCTTTGCTCCTACAGTATCTCTTATATTTCGTATAAAAGTCCATCCGGATGACTTTTAATAGGCTGCTTCCTCAACTCCTTTGAATATCTGATCCTCTCTACCCATCGAGAATCCGTTTGATCGCTGCTCCTCGGATTTACAGGATAATTTCACTCATTAGTTCACGTTTAATCAACAATCTGGCTTTTACTGCTCACATTTAAATGACTCCGTCTCTTCTGCAAACTTAAAGGTTTATCGTTTATTTATTTTTGTTTAATATCTTCTTTATGAATAATTGCTATAGTATTTGATTGCAATTCTGACGTCTTATTTTGGGGTCAATTTCACTGGCTGTCAGGACTCCCGTGAGCTGTTTTTAATATGCGAATGAGAATGCCAATACCATCATATGCGTAGGACTTAATTGGTGTAGTTCGTTTCTATATTGGCATGATATGCGTTAAACACTCGTGAGTGACACGTATTTATATGGGTGAGTCTGCTCATGTCCATCCTGTGCCACTTGTGTGATCGTGCATTCGACGAAGTATTATTGGAAACTGGTATCCAGCTTGTACTTGACAGTTTGGATAATAAATAAAATACGTAAGCATTTATTGAATCCAGAATCGACTGTTTTTGGTGCGCGACTTATGGTAGACCGTGGAAGATGATGTCTTTTTACCAAGTGTAAATCTAATTTTATAGCTAATACCTTATATAAGGTAGTAGACTGATTATTCACGAGTTCCCACCCATTGAAATTTTATATCATTGACGTTCGAGGGAAAGTTCCATTTGTCATGCCATCCCTATAGTAGATTCTGCCTTGTGAGAACCCTTCTTCATAAAAAGGATAGTTTCATATCGTGATAATAAGTCATGTGGGTTAAACTTACAGACGATGCTCACGAGATATCTAAAAAGTTCTTCTAAAAATAGGAAGAATACAATAGCGTCAGAAATGGCAATAGGTATCTTTTGCGAAAACTCTGGATACTTAAAGAAAATAATGCATTCTGCTTGATAATATTAATGATGGCATAACGTGTTTTACGACTCGTGGAATATGGTGCCAAGATCACGTAGAATGTACAATAGCAGAATTTCTACTAAGATAAAATCACTGACACGCGAAATTTATCTATTTCACCATTTCGTATGTTACGGTATACATTTGCATAATTTGCATGTAAATTAAATACCTCTCATGTTACCCATAATCAATTGTCTTTAATTAGCAATTAAAAATGCTCAAAAGTTTAGTTGTGGCAGATAATTCAGCAGCAGGATATAAAGAAGAAGCTTCATGCATCGGACCCTTTGTTCTTATTATACATGGCTACTTTGTTGAATCGCATGTGCATAATAAGCAGAGAACAACAATTGTATATAATAGTATACAGCGGGAGGGGCGATTCCATCAAGCGGCACGCGGGCTTCAAATTGCATCCATGGTAAGCAGAAATTATCACGCAACCTCTTGCATCGAGAATACAGCAGGAAGCTATCATTAATAATAAAGTATTGTTTCCTAGAGGTGTCTTGGTATCCTCCTCTTTCACTTGTTTAGTTTTTCACTTAAACAAATAAGTATTGCTTTCGCCATTCAACGGATTGCATTATTGATTTATTATACGCATACATGTTAATATAGAATACGTATATCCTTTGTTCTTCACAACTAGCCATGTATCCACCTCTGCTAGAAAGATTCGCAATTTGCCAACTTTTTTGTTTCTCTTAACAAGTGCATAAAATTCGGTGTAGTTTTTGTTTCTCTCAAAGCTTATTCTCACTGGGGCTAAAATGTGCGTTGACCGAACTGAAATGAAATGGTACAATGGGTGTATATGGAAAATGTTGTAAATGGTTAAAAAAAATAGGCAATTCGTTGATGCACCGATGCATAGTATGACATGTGGAGCGGCGAAAACAAATTATTGTTTTCCGCAACAATGCAGCCGTCTCGATAACCTGTTTCATGTTACGAGGATAGACGTATTTTATTCATGATATAAATTGATAAATTAAGATTAATAACCTATCGACAAATGGCGCAGGAATAAACTGTAATCAGATTCCTTCACTGTTATTTCGATTTCGGCGAAACATGGGTAGAGGGAGTGGAAAATATATCAATAATAAAACTGCTCGCCGGTCAATTTACACTGGGACCTAAAAGCAATTTTGGCTTGAATGGTAGAAAAATTTTAACCAAATCTAATTAACACTGTGATAGTTACTTTCGTCAGTATTTGATCCGTTAAATTAAATTGTATTTATTACCTCGTTTGTAGCATTTTCTAATTAAGAATTGGTTAAAAAATTAATTGTGTAATATATAATAATAGAATTGCATTCATATCACTCATTTTTGCTTTGCTTTCTGTTACAAATAAATGTTTATTTGGTCAGCTTTAACCATTAACCTTAAAAACACTGATAACACGCAGTAGCCCTAAATTATTTGATACTGTAAAAGCAACCGAGTGGTGAGAAATCAGGGAAGACTATCGATAAAATGAGTTTTGGTTATATAATCAATATTGGCTTTAAGATTTGTTGTATTAAAGGTCTGAATTAAGGAGGATGAAAGTGAATTAAGGACTTGATGGCAAAAAGTTTACGTGTTAGCTTATGAAAACCGAAAAAGGCTCGTAACGAATCACGCGAACATTTGGTTGATTCTTATCGTACTGCCTATCATGGCGTTAATTGAAATTTTCGTAGGTACGAAAGAGGATACCAGCTATTCTATATATCTCTAGAAATTGGATTCACTTCAATGCGCACATTAAACGGTACGGGAGAAGGCGTTCAATAAAGTTATATCGGATTGAAAGTAAAATCCTTCTTTTTACACCTATTAATTTAAATAACAAGATTCCGTATTAATACAAAGCTTCCAATTAATTTTTAAAAAACTATAATAAGTGCCAATCGGCACTAAAGCTTATCAGTCTATAATAACCAATTGCAAATCTAAATGCACATCTTTCAATAAATTATCATTGTAGATTCCTTATTATTACACCTACTATAAAATCATCGAAATAAGTAGACCATTCGAATTTCTAATACAGATGCCTTTGTTACATCCTCTTTTTGTTAACAAGATCATCCTGCAGTTGTTAAAGTCCCATCAAGACTATTGGTATTTGGCGGTGGTATCAATCGTCCGTTCCACGTGTATCGAATGAATCAGTCCTATCAAATATACCAAAGCTGAAATAATGTTGATCATTTACGGCGTCGAATTTCGTTAAATAAGCGGGGGACGAAAAATATGATGAATACAGGAATATGCATGCCGAATGAGTGATATATACGAAGAAATGTAATTAGGGGGATAATAGTTGTTGCAGTACGTAGGGGAGAGAATAGGAAAACGCTGAATAGTGCTCCGTCGCTTGTTACTTAGTGCAATTGCTACTATTATCTGGTATTCCTGTATACACTTGGGTCTACTTTAACAACAGTGTGGTTGGAAAGTAAAGAGGGATTTCCCGGCACAACAGTGCTTCTTGAATCCCGTGTTGACGGGGACCACCGTGACGAGGGGTAGATCGAAGGGGGTGGCGATTCTATGACTGCCAAGGGGTGGAACCAATACGCAGGCGCTGCTTTTACGTTGGCGGCAAAGCGGAACAAGCAACGATGAAACGCGCCAACCGCCTGGCCGCCAGTTGACGTAGCCGCGTCGGCGACGTAGCAATATGCGTCTGCTTATCTTCTTCGCGATCCCGGTCGTTTGTACCGCGACATGGACGTCCGCGCTCAACGATCTTGCCACTGCAGGTAAATCGACCAACCACGACCATTCCCCTTCAATTTTTCTCGCTCCTTCCATGAACACACGATCCTATCAATTTTTTTCTACCACATATACAAATTTAACAACCTCATTATTTATTCTCCACACGGAAAATTGTTCAAAGTTGAAATCGTGAGGTCACGCGTTCTAACAAGTGCAGTTGGAGAAACTAATTTTACGACGGTTTTATATGGTTTAACTTTGGAAAAATCAACGTGTATTTATTCCATTTGATAATTACGATATATATATATATATATATATATATATAGTGATTCGCGAATTAAACTTGGAGAAATATTACTATTCTCACGAACTTTATACGTTTAATGTTTAGGCCATTTTTTGCTTTTTTCTTATTGGGTCAATTCACGTGACACAGGGTCCTGAAAAATTGCCAAAGGCACGCACGATTCCTGAAACAAAGTAGTAACTAATGTTTGAGCCTTTTATTTGCTGAGAAATCTATCCATCAGTCTGCTATATTAGCTTTGAGGGCTGACTACCCTTTTTGCTCTCTCGGAAGTATATACCCACATCGGTGTGTATTTCAGAACATTTTGGTGAATTATCATGCAAAGTATGGATGTTCCGAAAATCATGGAAAATCGTGCAGTGCGGAACGGGAATTCGTCCAACGGAAGCAGTGCCAAAAAAGTTTTGCAGACTTTGCGCGCTTGCTCCGCAAACTTGCATCAGCAATTTGCTTCTAACATTTAGCGCACTTGTAGTTTCAGTTACTCTTCCGCGCATGCTACCGTTACGACTCGTAATCTAGGGAGAACGGTAATTTTTATGTAAACACGGTGATAGCTAGTTATACAACTCAATCAATTTACCGGGTCCTGCAATCAAACCCACAGAGTAGAGTCGAATGTTACCTTCGACGGATACCATTAATTAATCTCACTTACCAAAGCCGAGCAGAGGGATAGCGAAAAATTATCTTCGTGCAATTTGCGAACAGACTTTTCGTCCCGCTACCACGAGCCGGAGAGACTTCCGCTTTTATTCAAAACTCGTTAATGGTAATGACTAATGGTCATGGTCAAAAGCATAGCTGATGTGACAAAGACGAGGGTTGGAGCTTAATTGAGAAAAGAAAGGGCTAGACTCTAATGTATGTTATACGTAGTTTAATATAATTGACTTTAGCTAACAATACTTTATCACGTGAATCGATCTTTCAAGTGTCTTGGGTAAAAGTTTCCGGCACAGAAACTTTTTCTCGACTTTTTATGTGGCAAGGTCACCGAACGGTGGTTATGGACGAGGAAGCACAAAGTCTACAAAGAGACAATTGCTCGGTATAAATGGAATAAAAAAATTGGTAAATTGGTCGGGAAAGGATATTTTTTTATTAACAGTCTTTCACAGAGAATCGACGATGAGTGTATACGTATCCCGTGAAACATATACCGTACACTTTATTGAGAGGAGAATGGTTTTTCGAAACATTGCCAGTGCGAGGGGAGGGAGGTGCGCGTGGGGGCGTGAAAAATTTCGAAGGAGATTTTTGCGAGTGTTGGAAGAGCAATCAGTCGATACAGATGGGACAAGATGGAAAAGAATCTCTTAATGGAAGAAAAGGTTGAAGGAGTCGTTGAAGGAAATTCGAGAGGGAGAGTCAATGGTGGAAGGAGGGTGAGCTTTTATCGCTTAGCATTAATTCGTTATGAGCACTTCTCGGCTGTAGCTCGATCTTCGATGATTATCGCGGCTGCTGCAGCCGGTTATCTTCAAGAGGCCAGCTCGCGAGTAAAGCACGTTGAAATGGAAACGCGCAAAGTCAGCATTGTCCTCCAAAGCTCTTTCTCTCTATCTTTCTAGCAAAACTCTTCTCACCCCCTCGCTTTTCTCCTCTTTTGCAGCACGAACGGTGGCAGGTATAAATTATCACAGGCGGAAGTTAGTCCAACGAACTCCCCTTATCCTTTCGCGTGATAATAATTACTCTCTCTTTCTCGGTCGGTCGGCTGGAAATAGGTTCTTTAGTCGTCTGACGGGACATTTCGTTGATCGTGCTGGAGATGGTATGTTCGTTTGCACCTGGACGATTATTTCTCCGTGGCGAAACGAGAAGCAAGACGTGGTAGGTTGCCACTAGGGTCGCTGGTAACCGGGGACAGATATTTATTGTGCCGACGCCATGCCCATTAGAGCAACAAATACGCCCTAACAATTGATATATGAACGCCACTGACACACCGGTAATAACGCTAATGCGACGAGAATCCCGGCTTTTCTGCCATTTCGGAAGAGAGCAGATAAGATTTTTATACTCATTGTACACCTTGTGTATTAATAGCTGGATATCACTTTTCGCACACAGCTTGCGCTGCACGAATTTTTATCGTTAATTTGGACTGACACCGTTTCTGTTCGATTGGCCCTTTAAAACCCCATGTTACTGGATTATACTCCACGAGTCCTTGCAAATTAATTCTTCACGTGGAAAATATTGAGTAAATATAGGAATAGTGGATGTGTGAAATTTTTCAGCAGAATTGGTTTGAGCTTTGCCACTTTCGTGCAAAAGGATTGTGAAGGGTAGTTTTGAATATTGATGGAAAAACTTGCATAAAGCGTGTAGTAACTAGAGGAACGAGAGAAAAATAGAGGAAAAGAGGAGGACAAAGTTAAACAAGAATTAAGTGGAAGACGAGCGCGCGAAGCGACGTTTGAAGGTGTGAGTAAGCTAGGGGTGAGAGTTAAAGCGAAATCTGGGCAACGACACGTGGACCATGCCAAAAGATCTGCATATATGAATTTACAAGCGCCACTTACATGGTGCCGTTAAAACTAGGTTAAATATTCATTTTTCGCATTAATGCATTTACCCTAAATAATTCTCCCTCTCGCTTCTCTGTACTCTTTTAAAATCAAATGAAAAGCAACCTTCGAGCATTTAGGGAATTCTTCGTAATATCTAATTAATTACATCTATACCGATCACATTTTCCCTTATATTTTGTTAGTTTTCCAATAAACTTCAACCTTTCGCGTCTAGCTACCACGTTACAAAAGTAGAATTCTCTGGAGTGTTTTACCAATCAACATAACTATATAGACAATCTGGATCGCTTAGAACGTTTTACTACACACAGTTCGAATTTTGCTAATATTAAATTACTATCAGCTCGAAGGTAAATGGTTGCTTGTCAAGCTAGTGGTGAGACAGGTAGGGATAGAATTATGCTCCCACGCATTACCTAATTAAGCCAAAATTAGCTCGATATCGAACAGCAACTCTATTCCAAATTTTTTTCCCTCCCTCAAGAAAAAACACACGACTGACGCAGTACCCTCATAAAGGCAGTTGCATCCACAAGCTGCACCAACCACGCATAAAAAAGCCCGAAACGAGTCACTGAAAAAGCGATTGAACCACCGTTATCTCGCAAGGTAGTAAAACGCAAAGCATCGTTACAAATCGCAGATATTAAAGTTTAATATTATTGATCTATACTACTAGTACTCGTGAATCCTCGAGTTTCCCACGTTAGATCGAGCAAGCTAGAGATCAAAGTTCCATTAAATCGACTTGGCATTCCTTGTTGCATAAGTTTTCACAGTGATGCATTTCGAAATAATTCTGGCAGATGCATCAAAGCTGTTATACCACCGAGAGAATCGGTATATTCTTGAAGTAATAGCGATAATAATTGAAGTATTAGTGTCGCGAGAGAAAGAAAAACAGGAGAGGGAGGGGGGGGGGGGAGGATTAAAGGGGGAAATTCGAGTAGCAGCGCGCACGGATCGTGTCTAGGGGGAGGGGATTTGGAGGAAGCGAGGGAAGCTGAAGGAAAGCGCTATTAGGCGCAGCTTGCGGTGTAATCGTCGAGGCTAATGACTTAGCACCGAATTATCGCGCGATGCCCGAGACGCCGTAAATTTCCCTTCCCCCTAATTGCGAAACCTTATTACGCAAATCAGTTGCAAATCTCGCTTATGCGACTGAGCGAGACACCTCGCAGCTATATTTTCGCTCACACAGGCCCCAGTCCAAGGAATCTCTGCTAACTATTAGCCAAGATTGTCGGTGTCAGCGAAGAATGCTAGTGATAAGGCAAAATGCACTTGACTTGGTGAAAGCGTGCTGTACTCTTGCCACGAGCCTTCAGCTGCACGATATTAAACAAGTGGCAGTTGCTTGCTTAGCCCCATGCTCGCATGATTTAACAAGTTCCTACGTGCACCGTTACGTATACTTCCGAAAGCCAGCTTCAACCTTCATGCTTCGCGAGATAGTTTAATTACTTTCCCGTCTCTCTCTCTCTCTCTCTCTCTCTCTCTCTCCCTACGATCCAGACACCCACAATAATTCAATTAGTTTTCTTCCCCATTTTCATCGTTGCCTTGCGAAAAAAATCCGATGCACTACCATCACCACCACCACCACTCTGCTACGTTTATATTAACAGTCGAGGCTGTTTGAAGTTGCTTCTGCCATCTCGACAACCGAGACTCTGGTAAAAGCTTGTGTAATTGCTTCGCGTCTCCTTGACTCCCTTTCCCAATAACGCAGGTTTTAATTCTGCTTTCATGCTCGAAAATAGAGAGCAATGTAGATGTTTTCCCTAGGAAGTTATCGAGCGTACTGCGTGATTGATGGATCGTTTCTTTAAATGGGAAGTAGATCGAGATGCAGATATATTCGCGGTGAGACACAAGTTATCGATAGCTTCTGTGAGTGATTCAAGGGCCAATTTAGTCCTTCGAAGCAGAGTTTGGATTGCTCACTGCTATTCGGTTGATGTTTATATTCAAAAGCATCGGTATACTATAGCACAAGCTAAGCTTGCAGCGCTATGAATGACAAGCGTGCAGAGCTATCTCGTTAATGGAAGCAAAGTTGATTGTTCCACCACAAGGGCTTTATTAACTATATATACGCAAAAAGCTGTCACGTACACCCTCGATTAACACACATTTCACTTTCTCAAGCACCACCGAGCATGCTTCATTGATGACCAATCTATTATGAATTTTATTTGAAAAGTGCTTACATAACTAAAAAAAAAAAAAGAAAATGGAGCTTTATCACCATGCAATGTATTATTCTACCATGAGATTGACGTTTTACACGCATATTTTCTCTTTTAATTGCCCCAGTCTTTTTAACCGTTCGCTCTTCTCTCTCTCTCTCTCTCTCTCTCTCTTTCTCACTCCTGTTATTATTTCATTTTGTCGAAAGAGAAACAGCGGGCCACACCTCGCGCGCCGTAGCTTATGTTCCAACAATTAACCGCATGACGCGTAAGCCGCATAAAAAAGCTCGGCTTAATCAAAAACTAAGAATGGCGTTTCGCAATGAAATAGCGAGGGGTTAAAATAATATTTACAAAAGCAAATGTAATTGGGTCAACTCGCAATTCGATATTGTTTGCTAAACTCTTTTGCTTCGTAATTAGAAGAGCGTGTCTTTGTTACGGTTAAAGCAAAAAATTCGAAACAATTTTAATTATAACTGGATTATCCACGTGTATATTTTCCCTTCGATCTTCAATTTACAGCTGAGAATTCATTCCAACAAATCTGATAACAATATAAATTCGTAGTACTTCTATACCGTCGTGAATTACTTTCGTCTAATTGGAATTGTTGGAAGGTTACTGTATATTAATTAAATTCCTATGGCCTTAGATCCGCGAGCACGTGGAACGGAGAAGACAAATAATTTCGAGAGAAAAAAATGGCTCCACATAGGAATCCATAGAAATCTTTGCCAGTTCTTGCATGCGTCGTCTTCGCTAATCATACGCGTGATTAATTAGTAGATCGATTTGTATGATTGGCAAACATGGTGATATTTGCCAGGGTGATTTCGCGTTTGATTGCACCTAATTCGCAAATACGAAACCACTGTCAGTCGACACACTTCCAGTGTTTGCTAGCACAATCGGTATTAAACCAGCATTTGGGGGTTTCGCGCTTCAAAATCTCCGCGAAAGGGAGGATCGCCCTATAAATTACGTAAATACGCATAGGATTCAATTTGCTTTGAGCGAAGTTACTGGTCTGGCTAGTTCTTTTTTGCCAACGCGTTACGTAGAAGCTGACAGAGCGCGTTTGCAGTTCTCCTGCAGGGGATCAAAGTACCTACAATAGCTGTGTTTAACTTGTTTGGCATGGTTGACACACGACTCTTAGGCATTAACGGTTTGCATAAATTAGCAAGTAGTGATATCAACGGTCCAGCATTTAATTCATTAGGTGGTAAGCCTGATGAATGAAGCTAAGGGTTGAGAAATTTAGGAGCTAATCAGGCTAATATATGCCTGCCAAGTACATCGAATTTTTAATTATGTCTGCTCGTGGAAGGAGTTGCCAACGACCACACAACATACCGTGACGCTTCTGCCTTAGTCCGGCAGGGTAATTTACAATTAGTCCGCTCCTATCGGGAAATTAATCCATCTCACACCCTCGTGTCGCGCTGGCACGACATAGGCGATACTTAAACTCTCAAAGCTAATAAGTTAAACGAGTCTCCGATAAACTTAACGTTCCTCGTGTCGCCAACCCGTCCTTGGCTGTCCTTATCAATCTCACCTGCATTTTATTCCATCGTCATTGGTTTATCAAGAAAATTTCTAATCAGCGCTCCAGCGATACTGCTAAGTTTTCTCATTATTAAAGAATCCTTTACCATTATATGCTAAGTATAACGACATATACTGCTTTTTGGAACTTTCAAACTTTTCACCAGTCCTATGGGATAACAGATTCATTAATTTATTCGTTGAGGGTATATTCAATCTTTGGCGTCTTTTAAAACGACAGGAATAAATTGTTGGGATTAAATAGTAGTAAAGTAAAAGATAATCCACAACGAAATTGAACGTGTAAATTGTGATCCTAAGTGTATTTGCTCCAACCTATTTGCTTCGATTGGCTTAGATAGATCTGATTGAGCGAGCTAATCCACTCTATCTCCGTAATACACTTTATATTTGAAAATTAAATAAACGTTAACAATCAGTGTTTCACTTGATCTTTAACAATATTATTCTTTTTTTACTCACATATAAATTTATTAAGCCACATTTATATTTTAATGCGAAGAATTAAAAATTTCATTAATTCGAAATTCAATTAAAAGAAGTCAAATTATCGCGTATATACCATATTTGTTTCAATGCTAAACTTCAGAAAAGTCTGCTTGTTCGAATTAGAAATTTTTATCAATTGCCATTGTTGAACAGTGGGCAATCAAAGTTAAAATTAAATAACTCGTATGTAGAGATCTTTTATTCATCGCAATTGTACGAAGCTACTTCGGTTAAATCGATTGAACATTTATAAAATAATGGTAGAAATGGAAGAAACGAGGAAAGAAACGTGGCATTTCATAAAATTGTACGGATGTACTATATGGATAAAAACTGAAATGCTAGTAAATCAATTTTTCGAATGAGATTTTGTGGAACGTAACTAAATATGTAGGTCGGCGGGAAGAAGATTCGATGTATTTTTAGTTAAGTCTTTTAAAAAAGATAGACACATGCCATGTGTCGTTAGCTTCAAAATGTCATGAAGGGGTCCACTTACAGTTTGCAATTGACGTTAATATGAATAGGAAGGGCTCTCTCTCTCTCCCTCTCTCTCTCTCTCTGCATGATAGACATATACGAATCATGGCTCGAATTAGAGTCACTTTTCTCCAAGAACTCGAGAACTTAACATATTGTACTAGAAAATTCAACTTGGCTCGTAAATTTCACGTATCTTTGTAATTCCGTTTTAGTACCAAAACGCACTTCGATCTGTAAAATTATTTAGTAATTCAAACTGTACGCGTATGTTGGCACCAATATATTTACATTTTGCGTGCTAGGGTGCAGGCCGTTCAAAAACCGCCATTAAATCACATGGCACGGTGTTGCTGATTTATGGATTTATAAGTTTATTATATGGCATAAAGCGACTCCTAGCCGAGCAGCGAGCCATTTCGCAAGGCACAGCCAGGGATTGAAACTGAATTTTAACTGTTATACGCATAAGTACGTGTAAGCGTGTATGATGCATTTCTATGGAGAGCGTAGTAAACCATAAGATCTTGCTCCATGATTAAGTGATATATGATACACTTTAATTTAGCGCAACTCCACCACAAGCGAACCGCAGATCCATTACCAATCAAACTCTACCTTATTTACTCCAGCTTTATAAAGCATTAAAAAGTTTTTTTAATCATCCATTTCAATTACGCTTTAATCATCCCGCAACTTTTTGCTATTTTGTTTCAAATCGATCAAGCTCTACATCCCGGTTATTAGTTTAAACAATTTTGACTACTCCCGTCCGAAGCTATAACGAATCATTGAAAATGATAAGCTCTATTAATCACAAACTTACGATTTTATTCGAGTCGGAGCTTTCGCTTCATTCAAGGATAGTCTATTACGGGAATTTAAGCGTCAAGAGCTTTTATCTTTGGAATTTAATGCGAATCCGTAATACTAGAGCTTTTACGCTTTCGCGGGATTACAGCTATATTTTAGATGGTGCGTTTACTTGTGTAAGAATGCTGTACACGTGCTCATGTTGCGTGAGACAGCGACGAAATGATATAATCTCAAGACAGACCTTGATATAGCTTATATCGCTTGACTTCCTTGAGTTATGGTAAAGCTTTGATTTTCGTGCATCGAATTACGCTAAAGACCTTTCAACCAAATCCAAATCTTACGAAATCTCATTTTCCGCAAACTCTCTTTTCTACTGTAAACCGAAAACGTAAATCTTTATTTTAATATAAGTAGTTAGACGTTAACTGTTTGAAAAGCTCGTAAACAAAGATAATTAAACGCCACTCGGCTCGTTATCATCGATAATAAAGGTTTTTCAAAAAATATATATTTTTTTTTATGAATTCTCCAGATTTCTTGCTGTGGTAATTGCCAGCCATCTATTAAGCGTTGATTGCTTTAAAAGTATATATAATCAAAAATAAAGCAATATGAAAAATTATGCTATTTTTAGCGAGAATCTATATCAACGTTATCATAACTAATGGATAATATAAGAATTAAGTATATAAACACATTTGAAGATGTTGCTTAATTACTTTACAAACTGTTTATGGGGTCATCGATGTCCCTTAGCCATTGCACTATTGAATCAAATACGTTGGTTAAATTACAGAGTAAAATGCATGCACTGGATTACATAATCTTTATCGCCTCTATATATACTAATAAGTTTCAAGAACACCTTAGAAATTTTCCTACTACACGAATTTTACATTTTCTGTGTGTTTAAATTGTTTCCATTTATTATTATTGAAATTAAACATTAAAGTATGTTTTAAAGTAAGATAAGCTGTCACTCAAACTGTCATTTTTGGTATTCCGGCCAAAAATACAGAGTGAAGTTTCATGGATCAAGTTGGTCTGTATAACGAAGATGTTTTCTGTGATACAGGATTATAGGTACATCAAAGGTATAAAAGGTATTGAAGTAGTTTTGTTTTTGCTTACTACTATTACATTTTATTACAGCTTCATATTCCGTTAGGGTAGTTTCCTGACTTGTAATGGCTCCTCTGTACATTCGCCGAACACTTTCAAACTTGAATGTGCGAATGGCATTCTCGTATACCTTGCGTGAAAATATTCGTTCAACTTCATATACAGGGTGTAACGAAACGACCGCCTTTTCTCGTAACTGGAGGTTCGGGGTGACCATCCAAATGCACGTGTAAAATTTTGTTCGAATCGTTCAAGGGGTTTAAAAGTTATTTCCATTTAAAACTCACCCTTTTTCGGTCCTTTTCGAACGACTTTAACTGTGCATAATAAAGTGGAGAAAGTGAAAAAACAATTGACGAACACCCCACTAGAATGTAAAAATTATCGATCGCGCGCGATAATACATTTGCTATTTATTTCATTAATTTGGCTATTAGATTAATTTTAAAAATAGCAAAATCCTTTTCATTACAATTCCAAATCAATTCAATACAAGTATCATTGACTGAATTGATGGAAAGAGGGAGAAGATAGAATGAAAAGGAAAGTATCAAAAGCTAAGATGTCACGCGACTGCACTGATAATTTAATAGGAAACACATCAAGGCATTTTCTTTCTACAAACGAAGGTAAAAAGAATTATTTAAAATCAATTCATTGATGATAGAAAAAATTAAACTTACCCATTATTGTTCTCCAAGTTCCTTTACACCGAAGTTTTTGAAAAAGCTTCAAACTGGCTCCTCGATGATTTCCAGAATGCACACTTTCATTGATTTTGCATTTAAGAACTCGCGAATTTAAGCAAATTAGGTGTTAACCTACGTTTCTTCAAAACACCGGTTAATTTGACACTTTTTGAACTGTTTGAAGTAGGCTGAAAGAGAGACACAGAGAGATAGAATAATCAATAATTCGTTTCGACCACTCTTAATCACCCTACTTCAAACAGTTCAAAAGTGTCAAATTCTCTAGTGTTTTGAAGAAACGTAGGTTAATACCTAATTTGTTTAATTCACAAGTGTTTAAATGCAAAATCAGTGTAGTGTGCTTTCTGGAAATCATCGAGGAGCCAGTTTTGAAGCTTTTTCAAAAACTTCGATTTAAAGGAACTTGCAGAACATTTAATGGGTGAGTTTAGTTTTCTCCTTCATCAATGTATTGATTTTGAATCATTCCCTTTAGCTTCGTTAGTAGAAAGAGAATGCCCTCATGCATTGTCTATTAAGTTATCATTGCGCTCGCGCGATATCTTAGCTTTTGATACTTTCCTTTACATTGCGTCAACTCGCTCTTTCCATCAAATCAGTCAATGATGCTTGTACTGAATTGAATTGGAATTGTAATATAAAGGATTTTGTTATTTTTAAAATTAATCTAATAGCCAGATTAAAGAATTAAATAGCAAAAGTATTACCGCACGCGATCGATAATTTTAACATTCTAGCTGGGTGCTCATCAATTGTTTTTCACTTTCTCCACTTTCCATTATGCAGTTAAAGTCGTTCGAAAAGGACTGAAAAAGGGTGATTTTTAAATAGAAATAACTTTTAAACCTCTTGAACGATTCGAACGAAATTTTACACGTGCACTCAGTTTGTCACCCCGAACCTCCAGTTACGAGAAAAGGCGGTCGTTTCGTTACACCCTGTATATATATATATATATATATTAGCACTTTGATGCTTGTTATTATTTGGACTAGAGTTGTTTTCTTGAAATATTTTCATTAATTGCTCATTAATTATCAAATGTCAACTATGGATAAATAATTTTTCATTGCAATTTAACTGGAACGAATGTCAAAGAATATTACAAAATACGTGAATCATTTAAAATCAGTAAGCAGAGACTTGTGTTTCTTGCAATAATTTTATAAAAACTGTTCCTAGCTTGGGAAAATTTTTAATATATACAATATAATTGCTTAATGTAGTGTGAGAATGTTATCCAATTAACGGTGACCGTTTAATCACAAAAATTGTAATAAATAAATTCTATGTCCTCTTTCCCAGCGCAGCCTTTCTTTTTAAGCGTGATCAATCATTTCATTTTGTTGCTCGCCCGATGAAAAATCGTCGGCTTCGTAATAAATCACACATACACACACCGTCGAGCAGTGTGATATATTCGGTCACCATGCGTGAGCTTATCATATTTTGGAAAAGCATAGAATATAACAGAGTTTCGAACTGAAGACCTTCAACAAGTCTGGTTGGCCACAGGAATTCCCAGATACACCCTGTTTTCCTTTTGTAAGCACACGAGCGGTTTGCTCTGCCTCTACAACTGCAACTTCCTTGACATTGTTTTGAAACAAAGTGAAAACACGAAAATCACCGGGATCTCTCTCTCTCTCTCGCTCTCTCGCTCTGTTGCTCTGTTGCTCTGTTGCTCCCTTTTCCAAATTAATTTTAATTTTCAAAAACCGAAGAATTTTTGGTAATTACTCTCTCCTGTTACATTCGTCACTATTTATGGCGTTTCTTGAATATTTTAAACCTGGATTCAAGCTGAGAAAAATCTTTGCAATTAATTCGAAGATAAAGAAGGTCATTTCTGTGTTATGGAAGAAGCACGAGTGAAATTTAGGATGCTCGAGGGAAAAGAATGGACGATGGTGCGATTCGAACGGTTTCACGAGCAATAGGAGGCTTACTGCGTTTTCGCATGTGCAGAGTTCCATGACTGTTTTAGTATCAACTCTGGCTCACTCGTCCGGAACAAGCACCGTGATACACTTTACCTTGACGCATGAGCTAACAGGCGAGTTTTCTCGATGCACTTCGTGCTCGGCAAAATGAATGAGATGTAAACAACTTTTCTGCTGCGTGAATATCACTCACTTTGACCGGGGTCTTTGACAAAAAAAAAATAAATTGTATTTCTCAGAATCATCTAGCTCTCATCTCACGTATAGATCCCAGAACAAACTACCACAGCCACCAAAATGAACCGCCAGGGAAATAAAAATTTTCCATCAAATAACATTTCTGCAGTATCCATAAAATATTTTCCCCACGAAATGTTTATTTTATTAAACAAAAAAATAGAAGGCGTATTAACAATAAGTACACTATATTGACAACATTTGTTCTGTTAAAATTTTCGAAATCACTATAATAGCAGTATATTAAAACATTTCCAAAGTGAAATACAACAGTTGATTTCAGTCAAGTTTAACATTCGAAGTATCGAAATGCATTAACCGAAACAAGTACGATACAGCGAAAGAGAGATGGAGTATGTATACAAAGGGATAACACAATTTTCAAAGGGTCATCGTTTCGCGAATAACTTTGACACATGAAAGCCAATAAATCGATTTTTTCGTATAGCTCGCATTGGAAACTATCGGACAATTGGGAGGCAAGTAATTCAGGTGGAGCAGAAAAGAGATTTTATTAGTTTGGACAGCAACAGCCCGACGGTTCTACCTGATTGTTCTTTCCAGTCTCACCCTGCACGATTTACCTATAGGTAAAAACTCTGAGAGCATTACATTTCGGATTGAATGGATCTTATTAATAAATTCAATTGGCCGAACCGCGAAATTTCCTTGAAAATGCAGGAATCGCATTTCCGAGTGAGCGCGCAGTTCCGTAATAGCTATATGTGGAGAGAATGGGTCTGGAGAGTGGACGAAGGGGAATTGGTTGGGGGTGGTCGAGCATGGGTGGCCAATTAGCAGCTTTTCTGGGGCAAGTGTTTAAACTTAAGTAAAGGCTGAAAGCTTGTTGAAATACGAAATTCTCGCAGTCCGATTAACTTGGCCACGAAATCAATGAGCAATGCCCTCGGAGGCGGTTTGAAAGGGAGGTGGAGGGGAGGGGGGAGGGGGGGGGGTAGAATCGAGAGTGGAGGTCTGTAGGGTCGAAGCGGAGGACTATATAACCACCCCATTATCAATCTCATTAAAGGTACCTTCCCTTCACAATCACCGTCTCCTCTGTAATACCAATTCGACTCGACTAAATCCTCTCTGTGTGTCGGAGAACCAAAATAATCGCGCCTGCACTTCCCCTTCGCTCTCCCGTTGGTCTATCTCGCTCTCTCGTACACTCTCTGTCTCTCAACTAATCTAATCTCTCTTTCTCCACGTGCGTGAAATTCTACCTGGACGAGATCGCGTGAACCCGCGCACACATAATATTTCACGGCGAGTTACACAACTGCAATTAATTAATCCTCCCAACATTATTTGCTTCGCCCTCATACTGTTTCACCTGCTTTCCAACATTTTTTCTCCCTCCGCTCCCGCACTCTCCCCTCCCCCCTCTACTCCCTTTACCCCACAAAATCAATTCGTTCGACTCCGAAGTCCAGCATTCGCAGTCTGTACTAGAAAACATTATTATAACCGTTCAATTTCAGTCGTAACAAATCACCCCTCGAGTATCTTCCAAAAAACCCTTGGTCCAACCAGGAACGATTTGGAATTTAATTTGATAATTCGGCGAGGTCCACTCGAGAGGTTTTAAGGTCACTTTGAACGTAGTGCAACTTCAGCGTGATTCTAGATTTGAATAATCTAGTAATTCCCAGGAGATGCTTGGGTATAAAATAACGCTAACAACGAACACAAAATACTTTTTACATATACGTATATATATATATATATATATATATATATATATATACAGCAAAGGGGGTAATTCCAAGTTTGGCAATTAAAGGAGCCAAGCTTTGCATACATTACATATAAGTACGCGTTCTCACGCACAATGGAGGATTCGTCACGCAAGTTTATTATGGTCGTGAAAACGGACGATTATCTTTGGCGATGGTCGTTGTGGCTTCTCTCTCTCTCTCTCTTTCTATATATATATATATATATATATAGTTCCTTTTGAAGGTACCGGGGGTATCCGACGTCCCAGGCGCCAGCCTCTTACTTCTCAGGTTGGCCGCAAATAATCGCGGTAGACGTTTTCTTCGACCTCCGTACGCTCCATTTAATCCTCGCTGATCTCACGCCCATATATAGGAGACCCTCGTGGCACGGTCGTCGTTAGAAAGCGCCAAGTACGCGCCTGGAAATCGTCCTGGCCCACGGTCGTTAGCCGAATCCGCCACTAACTTAACGTACGAGTCTCGCAATCTTCTGCATTCTCCACTAAAACCACTTCAACCTCCCACCTCCCCCTCCATCACCGCCTCTTCCTCCAATTCCATCGTCGATAAAAACTTTTATCAATTCCAACGAAGTTAACTTGTAGCAGGTGAAATAATGAACCCGATAAACAGTTAACGAAACAATTCCATTTGCTCGAAATGAATTTCAATTAACCCGTCGACGACTCCCGGTTAAAACTTTCAGTTTGTTCTTTTATAGAGAGCGCAAAGTAATAAGTAGGTTTTATTTTTAAGGACGCTTATCGTTAAAATTCTACGTATTTCATGACGAGGTGCTTGGGCCAGAGTGTTTCCTAATTTCTGGTATCGGTTTTCTTACATGCGGCTTTCGTGTTGTGGCGCTATCTCGGACTTGGGTCATTAGGAGAAGCCGGTATTAGTAAGTTTAGGTATAAGCGTTTTGTCCCTGTTTTCCTCGTGGAAATGCGCGCTAGTGGGGCTGCCAGGAAACAAGGCGGAATGAGAAGTAGAACCCTCCGCAACGCGTAATGCATTCTCCGCACGTTAACGAGCTTAGTCGAAAATTTAATAGAAAATATATCTCATCGCCGTTCGCGCATCCACCAAATCTCCACTTACAGCAGCAAAGACCAAACATCTCTCGCGCTCCATACTCCTATCTTCCGATATAGAAAGTAAATTAAATTTTTGCATTAATCCCGCACGTTTTACTTGCCGTCCTCTCGTCGTACATGCACCTGTACTTACTACTCCAAGTTCAATATCGAATTATATCCACTTTTAATTATGAAATTTCAATCAATTGTTGAGAACTCTTCGATTATTCTTTTTCCTTTGGAATTTTAACGTCAAGTTATGATTTTTTTTTTTTAGCAGAATTAATTTTAGCACTGTCGACGGTTAATATCCTGGTTTAATATTACCAAGAGTTCCTTGTCCTCTCTCTATTCCGAATAGTTCACTCTCGTTTCACTTTGCGATTTACCACAGCTGTCCACTGACCGTTCTTCAGCTACTGCTCGGTGTCCCACGAACGATCGAAATCCCATTTTCCACTGTCACTACCCATCCGTTTTTCCACCAGCTCTTCTGCTACCTCAGACGTCTCAGCTTCCAATTATACACGTGAATACGAACAAAAGATGTCTCTTAATAAATAGTATATGTATATTACACTCCCTACAAGTTATTCAAAACCGTACGTTTAACAAGTCCAATGGAAGGGCGTTAATGGAAACCACTACTTTTCCTAAGAATTTTATATGCTCAGCGCAATATTAATAAAAATTATTACCGAATTATCTCTTGGTAACGAGATACCTACGGCATTAGCGAGAAAGAAACGAAATTATAAACGTAAACTTTTACGAGATAGTAAAGAGAACGAATACTCCATTGTCAAATTTCACAATGATTATTATAATTATTTCTAAAATAAAACTGATATATAATATTGTGAATATATAATGATGGTTTGTTATTTCCACCGAATAATTGTATAGCCGGGAGTTTTGTATTTCTCTTTCCGAAAGAAGGGATTTTAAGTCAGTGGGACTCTGTTGGGAATACGTTGGGGGGGGGGGGAAGGCGATTGTATGTTTTGACTTGAAAGGAGTGGCGTCGAGGGTGGAAAGTCGTGGAGACATTTCCGGTTGGTAGGGACGTTATTCCTTAAAGGCGAGTGGGAGTAACGAGGTGCCGGAGCTTCTGGACGATGGAGATCCCAGCTTGATGCACCCAGACGTCCGGTTTCTGCTGGTCCGTTGGGTACATACGCGACTTGTCGTTGATTTGTCTGCACTCAAAGGGCAGGATCTGCGTCCGCGCAATGCCTAATGGGATCCTTTGTGCCATTTCTCGCGCCTGTCGTTCGCAGTTCGCTTGAATACGTTGAATTCTCTGTTTGAGCCTGGCACCTCAGATCTTCAAGAAGTAAAGCTTCCATCTACCTGCCCCCTCTTACCCTATCTCTCCCTCTCTTTCTTTTCGACAACTTGCTATCTGCACAATGCTACACCTCACTCACCCAGCTTACAATCTTCCTAAAACCATGCACGTATAACAAATTCGAATTCTACATAATATCAATAAAGAAAGAAAACAACGCAAAACGTTATATTTTCAATCCGTCAGACATTTCTCGTAGAATCTCCTTCGAGCATTTTGTATGTATCAGCAATCTTGGAACCTCGAATGATCTATCTCTCAAGTTTTAATTAAATATTTGCTCGATGAGGATAGGGAAATATTTTCCACATATTGCACTTTGGACTTTTCCAAGGGGACGGAAGTATTTTTAACTTTTGAGAAAAGTTGGGTAAAAAGTAGATTTTTTTTCTAAAAGAAAAGAGTGTGGGGGATGTTGCGGTTGGAGTGCAGCGTTTGCTTGGCGCCAAGACGATGATCCCTGCGACGGCATCAAGTTTTCATTTGGCGCAAGATCGCGTGTCACAAATTACCGGTATCTACCGGGTTCGACTCCCTGTCAAATCGATTCTCATTCAACGTTCGGATTTTCCGCCTCTGGCTACGCTTCTGTAATCGGCGTCCAGCTATTTCGCCCTGGCACCGACGCGCCGTGCTGTAATTCCAAGTCAAACATTGCTCGAAACACACAGCGGAGCCAAAGTTCGCAAAACTTACGGCGAGTCTACGGTGACGGAGGATGTTTGACGACTGCCAGCAAGTTTCTAATCGTCGTGGCGGTGGCGTCATTGCATTGACTAAATTCGACAACTGGCTGCTCGACCATTGTTCATCACCTGTGCACCAATAGGAATTATCCACGTCTCGCTGCGTATCAAACCAAAATTGCTTCCTCGAATCGGCCTGGCTACTATAATCTCATATATACTGTCTCCTTGTCGATTTCCAAACTTCGCTATGTCGCATTCTAATTTTACTGCTTTATCAATGTACTCGCCTCGTGCGTTCCATTCTTCCGCAATTGTTTTGGAATAACATGCTCGATCAATGCAACAGCACTTCGAGCCGTACAAAGAGAAACGAAAATCGCTAGTGAAACCGATCGACCCTAATTGAGACTATCGACATTTGCTCTTCATCCAATTGCTATCTCTCTTTCGCAATTTTTCGTTAATATCATTATTATGCTGGGGATGTTTTCGTCGAGTCTAATCATTTTTATACGTATTTGTTTCTCATCTTAAGCTATTCAACATCCACGGAAGAAACTCTTATTAAAAATGTAAACATAAAGAGCTTTCTCGAGAAGAGGAACTCTCTAATAGTTTGAGAAATTTCAATGAATGGAAAATTAAGTTTGGAAACAAAGTCAGCTTGTTAGCATGCTATATAAGTTTAAATAATAATAAATCAGAAATCGAAAGAAAATCTTATTTATGTTTTGTGTTAATGAAAATGTTTTAACTTTATGAAAACTTGAATTATTTGCAGTAAAGACCAAATCCCTTCTATATGTACATGCTTCGTTAACAATGATAATTAATATACCGTAATAATATTTAAATGTGCTTCATATATACAAATATGGCACCTCTTAGAAAAAAATCCATTAACGAGGAGGAATTATTATATCTCTATTATCGATGAATATTGTACCTTCGATAACATTTATAACAAAATTTATAATACTGCTAATACATTGGATGATAGGAACTTGGACAATTTACCCACACTCACAAATTCACTATTTTACACTTAGCGTGTTAACTGTACGATTTCATCGTGAATCACACTGTTCTATACGATTGAAACTTTACGCTGTTCTCAGTGAAACTTAATTTGCCAAGAGGTCCGTAGAATTACCGGGAGATGCAACCTAGTCTCTTCTAGTCGTTCAACTTTGAAAACAAGTCCTTCGTTAGATTCTGTAAATCATCGATTGAACTATTGAAAGACGTTTCGAGCCTTACCTCTATATTCGTTTTCTACTTGACAAAAGTTGTGCTGGACTTTAAAGTAATATTCCATGAAAGAAAGCAATTAAGAGAACACGTGATAAAACGAGCGTAATTAAAATATTTTACAGTTAACATAACGGAGGTTATTGTGCATTGGATCAACTTTGTTGTTGAAAATCCTTGATATTTTATACATACCTATATGTATAGCTTTATTATTGACTAAACAGTGACGCTGGTAATCCGTGTATACAAATATTTAAAGCTGTATTATAACATTCATCTGTTTTCAATTATAAGTATAAATCCTATTGTTAAAAAATATTTAATGTAAACTTATTTTAGGTGATTTTACGGTATGTTGTATTCTTGACGCATTCTCTATTAAAATGTAACATTTTAATCAAAATTATCGTTTTCGGACGTCTGTTAAATGAGAAAGACTTTCGGAGCAAAACGTGCGGTTGACGTTTGTTTTTTTAATCTTTAATTTCTTCTCTCTATTTATTTTTCTGACGAAGCGTAATAATTGAAAAAATATCTCCGAAAAGATTGTAGTTACTTCAAATACGTATAATATATAAGAAGAATACAACTTATGGCGTTTACGATTGTTTGTAAATAAACTGTCTATTTCATTCCCAAAGGCTTATCAAATGGATATTTTTCCTTACATCTATAAATACTATATTTATTATAGGAAAAAGCTCGCATTCGTTATAGCCAATTCAACATCATGTGCCCTTAAATATTAACAATTTAAACTCGCACTTATAAACAAAAAATTCTTTGCAAATTTTAAATATAGAAATAAATTCAAGAAAGCAGTTAAGCTCCTTCATAATAAAGCATACTGACAATCAAGGTAGATTGAGTCAGGAATGAGGAATCTAGTTGTGAAAAATTTGCTAAAAAACGATTCTCTTTCGAACTGGAGTTACCTCGCCCAACCTGTTTTCGGAGACTATCGCAGCTATTCCATCGCGGATATAGAAGACGTGCCGTGGTTAAATTGTGTTTTAAGATGGAACTTTACGTCGCGGCTTGGCCAGAATCTTACGGAGCCGTTATCCTTGCTAAGTGTCTCGGCAGGACGATCCCGTTTGCAAATCCTTCCCTTGCCGAGGCGGTATATATATATATATATATATATATAGGTTAGCCTAGGTATTCCTGTAGAAAAGCTTCTAGCACTGGCGCGGAGCCACGTACAAAAGCCACTGAAACGTTTCTTTATTATAGATTTACTTGTGGTGCAGTCGAGTAATGAGATGCATTAAGTTTCAGTGCGGTCCTCGCGCTAACCGATTAATTATTATTCATATCTGAGCAACTCTCATAGGACGTTTTTGCTGGCTCACGCGTGAAATACGTTAACTACGGACCAATGACAAACGCGTGCTCGAAGATTAGCCTAATCGGATAACCCCCATCCGTTCCATTGGTTGCCACACAGACCCCAAAGCAGATTTTACTAGAAAGTCCAGAACTTTCATCCTGGCCAACGGTTTAACTAAACGCAAAGTGCAAAACTTTCTCTCTCTCTCCCCCCCCCCCCTCCCTCCCTTCCTCTCTTTCTCTGTACTAGAGTCATTTTGATTCCGGAAGTTGGACGGTTCGCTCCTCCTGGGAGCCTCGCTTGATAAAGTAGAAAGCTACAGAATTCGATGTCGGAGCGGAGAAAATAAGGGTGGTCCAGTCATTGTTGGCCATTCGAAAGTGCATTCCTGGAAGCCCTCGTGGTGAGGCATCTGTTTCGTATATAGCGTTAAAAGTATCTTTTGATGCTTCGAAGCGACATCGTTTATCCCACTGGGAGCGCCAATCCTAGTCGGCTGTCGTGGATTAATAGAGTTTTTAATTAAAACGCACCGTAATTGCTCCGGCCAAGGAAAAGTACACGATTGGGAGTGCAGGAGCATAAGAAACTAAATTGCGCGTGCCTCGGGCAGGAATGAACGATGCGTCCAGTAATCGAAAGAAAAGTTGGAAAAGCAGTGAGAGAGAGGGAGGTAGGAGGGGGGGGGGGTTATTGGGACTATAATATAGTAGCTGGATCTGATTACGACGTTAAAATTTAATCTTGCTATGATTTTCAAGCTCCAGTGGTGACATCCGTTGAAATCAATGCAGTGTTATCGCAGATGACGCTTGCCTGTTGGGTAACGTCTGGTTATACCTGGAAGCTTAAAGTTTTTGCTGTGACTGACGGGTTTAGTACAGCTAAGGAAAATGTCTTTGTGTTGCGTTCGCCAGCTGCGCTATCGCTATCGCGACAAACACAGTGACCGGTACGAATTAACAACGTATTTAAGTTTTCACGATGACTGCAAATTAGCTATCAAACTGCCGCTTCATTCCACTCGGCTCTTTCTCCACCATGCTATATACCGTACACTGCAGCACCTCTTGGAAGAATAACGATCGACCCTTTAATTCATCTCTCTCTCTCTCTCTCTCTTATACGCTCTATAGCTCTTCTTTTGTGCAAAACACAGCTTTAAAGACTGACACATTTTATGGTCCCGCACCACATACGTCACACAGTTTAATATGCATCGTACAGTCCACTATCAAATCACGATAATCAACAACGGAATTCGTGATAGCCGAGAATTACGATATTGCGCAACGGAATTTTCGCCAATAAAACGACCAATGTTTGTTGGTTACAAAATTTCACAATTCTAATAACGAGTAACATGGAGGTTAGCGAGATGGGGAATATAAAATGGAGAAGTCTCTTTAATTGAATTTCAAAAACATTAATTCGTCTCGGGCAGAATGGCGAATGAGTCGTAAAGTTTTGCACGATTATTTTCTCTCTTATCACTCTCGTACCAATGCTGAAGTGTAATCGCGCAAGGAAACCATTAAAACTTATTTAATTATCAAGCAGCGACATCGACGATCTTGTATAATTCCGCTTTATCTCCTGTTTATCTGGCGGACGACGACGGTTTATAATATCCGCGTTGAGGGAGGAAATTCTGCAAGGATCGGGTCGACGCTGACGGCTCTCGGTCGGTCCCAAGGGCGAAACCTAATTTACCAATCGGTGCAGCAAGAAAGTTCGATATTCATTAGCAAATTGCGCAGCACTCTCGCACATCTCGTCCCACAGTAGCCTGCACCTCGATCCGTGTATCGTTCATGCAGTGGCAACATATTTCACAGTCCGCAAAGATAGCTTCTGCACGCTGCTGACGTTGAATAAGTTAAAGTACGTTGCATGCGCGCAGTTAATTTATTTCGCGAACAATTACGCCTGAAATCGTGATGGGTCAATTCCAAGGGCTTATCCACCTATCGCCGGGACTTTGAATCGCGTCGATCGCTGAGAATGCGACTCACTCCGATGTGCTCGGTTAGGATCAATTTGCAACTTTAACGCGACGTTGTATTTACAAATATGAGCCAAGCAATAAACCTGTTATTCCCTGACGTTGCGATGCTTCGGACGCCCTCCAACGGCATGCACAAACTGCTTCGCAACCTTCTCCCACCCCCCTCTGCCCACATTCGCACTTGGATGATCCGCTGTTTCAACACCTCGCACTCGAGCACCATACGCTTAATTTCATGTTCCGAAATTTAGTTTATCGCTGAATTTTATCCCTCCGCATTTTCATACATACAGCTGCGGAATTTTGCTCGCGGTCGTGCTGTTTTATTAAAGAGAGGCTCGCGGTTCTGTTTTGTTACCGTTCTATCGTTTCTTCTTTTATGTATGTACGGTATATATAAATAAAAGAGTACTTATATCGGAAGCAAATAAACGTATTGACTACGAATCGATTTCCGTCCTTCTGTGGCTTTCGTTTCAATCGATTTCAGCTGATAGGTGCGGGCAGGACCAATCGACGTGTCACGCATCACCGAGAAAAACGACATGCACTCACTTGAAAAGAACTGCTCGAAAGGTTACAAACCAGTTCAGTGGTTTTCTTTCGCCAGTGATATTCGCGCTCAGCTAAACTTTTGCAAATATTTATATTACGACTCTGACAAATCGTTCCGTTCTCTATTGGCCCTCTATAAAAACCTTGAATATGCTTGATTTCTCTTTGAAAATTTATAATAAAATTTTTACGAGTTTTCGCTCGAGCTGAAAGAAATTGCGAGTAAAGTGGCTATCAGTTAGATAAGGGGGATTCTAGAAGAAATGGTCTATGATAGAGATATAATGAAGAGGGAATTTTGGTATGGTATATACATGGAATGGGACACAAGGGTGACGCGAAGGGGTATAATAGGCTTGATTCCGGTTACAGTGGGAACGGGGAATGCGGCATTGTACAGATAGGTGTTGGCGAAAGACCGCGATAACGCTTATCTCTTTCCTAGATTTATTACTGGCGCAATGAAAACGCACCCGCGTCCGCTCTTCCCTGCCCATTTCAATGATAATTAGCCGGTGAGACCTAGCGTTCACCCTGCCTCTTATAGATTATACTTACGACATCTATCAGAGGAAAACAATGCCAAACCAAGTGACGACGTTGACACACTTTTCGTGCCAACAGCCATCGCACGCGATTCTCGACACCTCGAGCTTCGCAAGCACACTTTTCATAAATTCCACCTTCTCAGTTCATATAATTATTGCGAAACCCTAACTCACACCCCGCTACGCTCTAGCTTTAATTAAACTGCAACCCTATACATTTGACCCTTTATATTTCTCAAAGTTATTCTCTTATAATTTCCTATGGCGAGAATATTTCGACGAAAATCTCGAGATTTATATCGTAAAACAAAGCTTTTGTTGTTTCCTGCGAATTTTGGCAGTATTTCTATGCGAAACTCGCGTGGATTTAGTAGCGGCCTTTTTCAAGCAGCTTAGCTCGAAATTTGTATGTCTTTCCTTACCCCGTGAAGCTTTCCACGCTAGGATAAATATCCTGTAAGGCAATCTTGACTTTGTCGGTGATATGGCGAGAAAAGTGACGCTGCCACGAAGAGCATCTGGCCTCGGGTCACGTCAAACAGTGTATGTCATTAGTCCGCGAATGATGTGTTTGCGAGCAGCGCTAGTTCCACAATCTCGTTGACCGATCATTCACGACGTTGACATGGACAGCAGCATGATTCCCTTTAATGAACGAGCTTTGGCCGAAGCTTCGAAACATCTTTATCCGCCGCAATGCGAGGATATATTATCCAATCGATTCGTATATATATATATACAATACCTCTCGTCAATATTTCCTCTCTCTCTCTCTCTCTCTCTCTCTCTCTCTCTCTAAACCCTTAATGGAACAAATAGGAGCATTAAACAATATAGTTTACAGCGGATAAATCATTTTTGTTTTTCGCTAAGGTAACGATGCACGGTGTAGCGTAAGCGGTGTGGATTAAGTTTTAACAAACAAGCAGACGGGTATAACGAGTATAATAGGTAACTACTCGCGGAAATTTGTTATCAGTCAACAAAGCCAGCTCAGCGTTGAAGTTGTTTCTAATCGCGCAAGAGTATTTGACTGGATCCGAAGCAAAACTTGATTGGGTATACTGATATTTAGGTATATCGCTGATGTTAAGATCAAAGCTTTGCGAAACACGAGACGTCTCGTCTAATGCTTCCTTGAACATGTGTACGTATGCTATATAAAATAGATACCTGCAGTGATGAGGGGTGGTGAATATGCGTTAGGTTGGCATGACTGATGAGCACTGCAACTCGGTTAGGTACTCGATGTCTTCCATATTACGCTTATTAATACATTATCCATTTCCTGCGATAACCTATATATATGCATGTGTGTGCACGTATGTTTCTAGCCTCGATATAGAAATCCTTTGGAATTAATATTTATTAGCTACTCACAGATCGACGATGCATGGTGCATTAATATATTCAGCAGAGAGTCAAGTATATCGAATTTAATGAATGTGTTCGGAAATACACTTGTTGAGGCTTGCACGACAGGATACGTATTTTTGTACGTTACTATATAAATATTCTTTGTTACTATTATATATTGGTATAATTATGAAATTTTCTCCACTGTCTGTACTTTAATACTTTTTCCTGCACCGTGAACTCTGCTTGACTCGATTGTACAGCATTTCTCGATATATCGGATTCCGAGACCTTATCAAAGCGAGGAATCGTGCCCAGATTCGTTAGTCCTCGGTCCCTCCGGGCTCTGCTTCATAATTAATCTGATTTGTCGCGTTGATATCCAGCGAGTCATCTTCCACTCCATTGTGCGCGCGTCCAGCTGCTATTTCAACACGCATTTCCAGTTTGTACGTCGTCACCTGCGCTATCCGCAATCAATTTTCGTCCAAGCGGCCCTCCATCCACCGCAACCCAAGGAGGAAATGACTTCGTGACTGCCCGCCATATCTGCCGAGTGCTTAAATCGAAAACCCCGGCTACTTCGCACGAAAATTGCTAGAAGTTGCTAATGAGCACCGGAAATACTTAAATAACGATTCGTTGAGTAGTAATACGACACCAATGCAGCCTTTCAAACCTACATAATTCTCCTGTTGTTAAACGTAGCTTTTATCCATTTATGCTGTAATTTAAGTTTTTTTTTGTACCAAGATTTTTCCTCCATTTCTAAACGTTGCTTCTATTAAATATTTTTTCTTTTAACCAAGACTCCCCAGTTAAGACGCTTCAAATATTTGTTACGACCATTTTTCCCTGGATAATTTTTTATGATAATTTCATTAAAGGAATTTCGTCGATAAAACGACAAGCTTAGCCTTGAAAATAATTGGAATGTTGAACGTGCCACGATTCCAAAGGAAACTGAACGCTACACTCCTATTGTTATTCTGCGAACGAGATCAGTGCTTCTTCCGTTATCGAGGAATTAAGCGGTAACGCGAGAAATTAAGCAGGAGGATTCCGTAGGAAAACCGTAATAAAATAATTAGAGACGTGATGTAGAGAGGATTCCTGGGATATATTTATTAACATTCTTCGATTATATTCTCTTAGCATAATAATACTAAATTTGCTACCTATTAATTGCAGAATATATATCTAACATTACATTCAAAAAGTTATTCTCAAGTGTTATAATTATAGAAATATATAATCAACAATTGCTTTATTTAAAATGAAAATCTTGCGGAATACCATTCAATCGCATTCCATTTCGTTCAGGAGAAGCCTTTCAACCTAGCTAATACGCTTGGAATATTCTCGCAACCTTAATATGAATTGGAACTGAAATGAAAGTCATTTTAAGCAACGGTTGATTTATTTGCATGTAAAAAGCACCATTGCATGAACGATGTGCATACGCATAGAAAAATTAATTGCGTTTCAATATTCTACGCACAGTATAGTCTCCTTGATATCCACATTCTTTAGATATTTCTTGCTTTTCGATATAGATGCAGTGCACGTAAAGCAATGGGACTACCCAGTGGTCTCTTTCGTCTCCTGGAGACTGCTTTAAGGATCAACTTTCCCACACGGTGAAGGAGTCATGTTGACTGAGATTGTTTTCCAATCTAGCGCGATACAATTTATTTAACTGCTTCACCATCGAGATACTAGCGCGGATATTGAGTGTAAACTCTCTATAGAATTCCAATAGTCTCCCTTATAGAAACTATAAAAATCTTCAGACTGCAAGTTTCCACGATCAAATCTTAAATTTGGATTCTCTATGATAAGTATAAATTTCTTCGCTTTATTATTCCTACAATGAGATACAAGAACTTAATGGAATTAAGTGAAAATAATGGCTTTGAAGCTTTCCAGTTTTATCTCGGAGTAAAAATTTTTACTTTTTTTGTTGTTGTAATATTGTACGATGAAAGAATCTGCAATTATTGACTTTTTATCCCAACTTATCTTTTGGACGTTATTATTGCGAAACGAATGATAAGAGAATGTTTTGTATTAATAGTACAATGAATGAATGAACGAAGCATTTACAGTCTTTGACTCCATTTATCTGCCAGAATTCAAAAGTGGCCTGGATCCGTGAAAGGGCATTATCGTAAACTCGTGCTTCTGTTATTAGGTCATGCGATTTCCTTTATATCGGTCATCTAAAACGGAATCCATGAAATATGGAGGACGTGAAAATGTTTCTGCGCGAAGAAAAATGTACACTATGATTTCTATTTTAAAACATTGTAATATATTGATATAACTAGCAGTTTTGAAAGTATTGTCCTTCTCCAATAAAGTTTTGTCTCCGTTCTTCTTTATCAAGCGATGATGCAATCGTTACACCGTAATGTTGGGTAAAGATAAATTATAATGGTATAGTTTGTGTGATTATGAAAGTGGTAACGACACATGATTCAGTTGAAGCTAGATTCTAAATCCTACAGACTGGTAAGAGGAGTAGGACCAGATTAAGGTTAGCATTGAAACCAAATCTGCCAACATTTGTCCTACGATAAGACGAAGGGATGACAGATAGCATCTTGCAGGTTTATAGTGTTATCTTAGCAGTTCAGACAGTAGTAACATTCAGCGCGAGTGGTAAAATCTTATGCTGCGCATTACAACGGAGACAAGTAGGATTGATGGTAGTATTTTCTGCGATGGATTTTACAAAGCTACTTCGAAAATAAGTATCGTATCTCCCTGTCATTCTATCATAAGCAATATCTTACCAAATATTTTATTATCTGTCAGTGGAACGGACAATTTTAACTATCCAAAGATTAAAATAAATCCGGGGTGAAAATAAATCTGGTAATGCTGGATTAAGTTAATAATTGATTAATTATATCTGCGAAGAAGAAGTCTAATAAAAGAGGTAATTAAATAAGCCGAATGCGTCACATTCGGCAGCTTTTTCCAATATTTTATACGAGTGATTGTTTCAGTTTATAAAGAATATACTAATTAATGCTGATTATTTTACAGAAATAGATAGTATTTTATACATATATATATATATATATATATATATATATAGGTAAAAATGTACAGAGTTTGAAAGAGAGATTTAATTCAAAGCAATTTTTAATCTCCGCCAGAAATATTATAATCTGTATGTATATGAAATTCTAACATTACACGTTTAATCACTACTTTAATAATATTTGAAAAAGGTATTGATCCTAGAATCTAAGATTGGAAGGTAACGCTTATTTTCACGAAGAGTTCGATGCTTCTATCAATGATAATACGTCGACGTGCTAGGACTCGAAACTCGTTTTATCCTCAACAATTTCTCTAGCGACCTTTTCCTTTGTCCCACAATCTCTTTTCGTCTCATTTTCTCCGTCTGATGTTCATTTTTATATATATATTCCACCATGAAAATTCATTAAGTCCCTATACTCTCTTTCTTTCCTAGACGTTTGCATAAAGTTTTTGATCTCTGCAGAGAATTTTTTCTACATATTCTCTCCATTATCACAACAGGATAGAATCCTCCAAATAAACACGGAGATCTTCTCATTCTATTTCAATATGACCAATTCATAAATCTCGTTTGTATCTACATTTCGAATGCATGTAATATGTCTACGCAGAATTATAGTATGAATACATGAATGCCATTGGAATATTTTGCATGAATATAAGTGCATTTTTAGGAGGTATTGAATCTTGAAATTGTTTTTCTCCTTGTCGGTGAATAAATAATAATAAGGATTTATTCGTCCGCTTTTCACAGTCACGGCGTGTTGAAATTCGTGGCAATTGTTAAATATATACATAAAGTGTAGATTAAAATAAACGAAAATGGAAGTTTTATAAGGTAAAAGAAATCCATCCACTCTCTCTCTCTCTCTACGATCACTGCATATGCCACGTATGTTTCTTTTTATCTCAAAAGTTAGTCCAATATATTAATAATAATAATTTCAACACTGACTAAGTAAGGGTGACAAAAATAGAGCTTTTATTAGCAATTGAATAAGAGAGGGTGTTAGGAGATTCGTTTTTCTTCGCAGAGCCTATTGTCATAGGTTTAGCGTGCCAGATCCTGATGCCAGTCGAGGTATAAACGTTAATCGCTTGGTGAGGGAAACCTTCATCCCATAGAGTAGTAAAAAACCCACAAATGCATTTGTTTTGGTTTTGGAATGAATCAGTGTACGTATAGGTGTGAGCGTTTGTGCCAACAGTTATATTTTACACTGGAAATAAGTGATTATTCGTCTCTATCCTGCGAGCAGTATATAACGTAACTACACATTTTCATTTTGCACTGTAATCCTGTATAGAATTAAATCTTTGGCAAAGAATATTTCGAGTTATACGATAACACGGATCTTTTTAGAGTCCTGTAAAAATTCTTTTGTGAAGCACATTTTCGAAAATTGCAATTTCGTCTTGATGGAAGTCTTACGAGAGGAAGTCTGACACGGTAAACTGGTACAGAGGGCTATTACGCACCGGGCGTTTTATACTCGAGTCTAGTATAGCCTGTAGAACCATTTGCCCGTGCTTCAGTATTTGCACGCTTCTCCGAACCGATGCGAATATCTAAAACTTTTGCCACTGTACGTTATTTCAAGGGGCACACAACACTCTCCAGTATTACAGCCACATATTTTACGGATGAAAATGGTCCGAATCCCGCTTGCATATTTGCAATAAATAAAATTGAGGCATTGTCGTAATGAATGCATAGTGCAGCACGTTTTTCGAAATATCAATTATAGCGCCAAGCCAAGCTGCGTCCAGCGTTTTATCAATTTCATTATATTTAATGCACGGCATTAATTAACGTCGTACCATTAATCGATAAGCCAACGTTTCAATGATAAATATTTACTCAGCCTCCTGTACTCTTCCGCGAACCATGCAATAATATAGTCCCCTATACATTTTGACATAGTTTTTTTACAGGAAAATTCGATCAATCGCACCTCGCCACGAAGCTGAGCAAATTTCTCGCGACAGTAGAAGAGAAAAGTGGATTTTCGATGATCAGTGTATATTTATAGGCATTGAATATTCGACCCTCCAGCTTATCAAGGTATTTTTTCTCCTCTTAGTTTTTCCCATCGAAACCGAGTTAAGCCAGCGAGCGTCGAGAACGTTGAAATCTTTATTTCGTGATGTCTACGTTCTTTTGACGTCTTAGCTTGGATAAATCGAGGATGACACGGACGATAATGTATTTTCTATTGGTCGTGAGATGGCGAGGCAGATATCCGAGATACTTTCAAGGACTGCGATGTTGAATAAGAAAAATACGAAATGTCAGTCTTGACGTAACAGTCACGATTACTGCAGAGTAATGCGTAAATAATGAGTTATCAATGCTTTTCTTCGTTCTTCCTACAGACTCTGCACTTTCGGTATATATATATATTTGTCTTTATTCCTCCTATCGGAGCTGAGATCGTATAAGATCTGCAGGAGGTGGTATTACAGCCTGCGCAGATCGAAGCGAACTAATCCAGAATATCCAAGTCGAGTCTTTGTCGATTTTCAGGGTAAACGGAATAAATCGATGCATCGCACGGACAGTGGTCCTGAAATGTAGCGACGTGAAATATGTCAGGCTAATTATAAGATTTGTGGATAGGTATGTGTTGGTGTAAGTGGAAAAGCTAATAGGCTGTTCAGTCTCGGAGACACGCACATCGCTCTCCTGAGTTAGTAAAGTGAGTGATCGCACGGTATAGCACCGAGGGTCCTCCAAACGATCTCCGGATTTCGTATGCAGGAGGATTCTACAAATCTGTAATAAATGACTGATTCTAATCTCGTTCTCACTTAGCTACTGCTCGTTTCGAAGCAGTAGCACCGCTGATACTCCTTGCGTGTACGGATGAGCCAGGATGCAATTACCGAGCTTTGCTGGTATCAGTGAAAAAGCTCGCGTGGAACCGCATTGAAATTATCGTGGAACGTGCTTTCGATTAGTGGTAGAGCCTAATAGCCTTTACTTAGAATTTAATAAGATTTTAAAGACCCCTCGATACTAGCACCGAATTCATTCCAAAACTCTACGTTACTTTCTATCACTATGTAATTTATTGCTCTCTTCTCTGTCGCTTGCTCGATCATTTTAATTAATATCAACGTGGAATACTAATTACCATTGGAATTATTACTGGAATATTTTCAAAGCATGCCCAAGAGGGAGTATACCTGCTTATTTTAATTACACTTTTTTTTACTACTATAGTTACAGATATGCAATACACTATCATCTTGAAAGAAGCTTCCTTTGATCGTTAATAAGCTCGCTCGGTAATCACTCTTAAGGTTCCAAAGCTCGGTGATAAAAGTGTACGGTTTGCGAAGCTCTGCTCGAAAAGAGGCAGACCTTCGATAAAGTCGTATTAGGCTCGTCTCGCTGTAAAGCTGGTTTTGAAAATTCATTATCGTTATTATTATAAAAAATATATATCTCAATAGAGGAGAATTTGGCGTAAAAATATTAGCACTTCGTCGCTTTCGTTGCGCGCCGTTTTCAGCGTTCTTGTTAGCACACAATGTGAATATAACTCTCGTTAATTATAATGATAAATAGAGTGCATTTGCCCCCTGCTCCGCACGCGATCTTAAATGTGACACGGCGCTTGTAATGTGGTTTCGAGCGCTAGTAATAATGCCGTGGATATTATCGAATGACTTAAGGAAGTAAATGCGTAATCCCCTTTCTCCATAAATACACCCACGTGCGAGTGCCAAGGTACAAGTATGCGCGCGTGTGTGTGCTTCCCCCACATTCGCAGGGACCAGGTAGCACAGATTAGAGAAACTTATGCTTCGGTCGTACATATTAAACGACGGTTTGTTCGTTGTCTCTTCTCACGGCTCACGAAGATCAATATCCCTTTGCAGAATGGTAGTTAACGCGTGCTTAACGTGTAAGGGCCCAAAGGTTGCTAAGACCGCTTATTACATTATACCAACACTTGCTATATGGACAAGTGCGATTCAATCTGCACGACATACACGTTAGCTCAAGCAGCTGGGCGAAATTTCTGTCCAGACGTATAATCTCTGTGTTATTATTACGAAACTATTCTTACCCCCACCCCAATATTATCATTGAGAGATTAATACAGTATAATATATACCCTCGATAACAAGCTACAAGCTCCCTTTCCGTTCAAACTTGTATAAGCTTTCGAGAAAAAGCTCGCAGAATTTGCGCAAAGTCCCCGTGAGTCGCGTTAATGGATGATATTATAAAGAGAGTAATTAAATTTAGCTGGGGGTTGATTCTTTCCGAGAAATGTTTGTTCCGCTGTTACGTAGCGGGCAAGTTTGCCTGAAACTAGGACGGGATCCAAGTTTCGTAGCTGCTTGCTTGGGGGTGAAAACTCGAGAATGCTCCGGTTCAGTAGTGAAGTTGCACGATCCAGCAAAGATTTCGCATGCCAAGGTGATCGAAAGAGATTTAGGAAAATCGACGAGGCAAGAAGCTCGTTGGGAAATATAAAGATCCGACTTAATCTCCGCTTGACCCGCTTAGGATAACACGCTCCATTCACCGTTCAGAACTACGAGTATACTTTGCAAACTTTGGCGTGCTCGAAGGTGGGCTTATAAGTATATATACATAAGTAGTGGTAAGCAAGTGACTAAGTATGTATACGAACGATTATGTAAAGTATTCAAGGGTGATAGGTACTTGTGTCAACGACCTCTCTCTCTCTCTCTCTCTCTTGTTACAGAGTTACCAAGGTTTAGCGAGCCCTTAAACAACCTCACAATCTCCGTTGGTCGTGATGCAGTCTTTAATTGCATTGTGGAAAATCTGGGACCATACAAGGTGAGCATTAATTTTAGCCCATTATTTCAATTACGTTACAATCAGAAATAGGAATCGTGCATATCGATTTAATGTTCCACTTTAAATCAGTTGGCTCTAATATTTAATTAAAAGGTTTATTTTCGATTCCCCCTTCACATTTGACTGTACAGAAATTAGGAGCTTGCGTTAAATAATTAACTAGTCCAGCTATGCAGCAGTATTTTCGAATAAAAATACACTGGATGATGAAAGGAGGAATAACATCTTTTCGATCTCCTGACATGCTACTATTTCTGATGGCACGTTTCGTGGAATAAAGTCACTCATGATGCAATGCGAATATATCGTCTATTTCTATTACACCAATTTAATCCACTAAGCCATAAGTGGGTTGGTGAACTGGTACAAACAATTTAACGAAAGATTATGGTAAAAACTGTAGTATAGGGATGAGATATCTCTCATGGAGATGCCGTATAAAATTAGTTTCCTAAATACCCGACGTCCCAAACTGCGTTCCAGTTAGTTTAGATGCTAATCCGTTGGGGTGAAATGCGATAACGTACCACGTAGTTATTGTATTAACCGGGCAATTAGTGTATTTTGAGTAATTATGTGTGCGCTGATAATGAGAAAACGTATAGGACTTCCGGGCAGCAAGGCATCCTAAGGGAAAAACGCTGAAACGTCCGATTTGACGTCAAAGTCGTTACGTAGTCAGCATTTTACCACACGGCAGGTTATAGCGTGCGTTACCCTGCTAAATGAACGCATGTATGCACTTCAACACAGATACAGAAGAATCTCGTGCAATTATAGGGATCCCCGAATCTCCGTAATAGATTCAGGCGCGTGTACAAAATTTCACTATACTGGTTAGAGACTCATTCTCGTTACGAATCCTCATTATATACCATCGTCTCACCAGCCGTGTCATTATTATGCCAATTAAGTGGTGGGGGAGACAAAAAAAAGAAAAGAAAAAAAAAGAAAAAGTTTTCCGACGTCGTCGTTAATGAAGGGCGTGGATGAATTTGGGTCCACCGGCCAGATTCAACGGGAATCACAAGTGCGTATCCCGGCAACTTTATTTAAGTAGAAATAAAATCCCGCGAGGCGTGAGTTCAGCAGTTTGTTAAGCAGCCCTCTCGCTACTCGTTTTCCCTAGCTGTCTCGCTTTCGGTCCCTTCGGTTTACCCTGCGGCAGCTACGGGCATATTTCCTCCTTGTCTACCCTCTCGTCTTCGGCTATTACTGCCATCCCCTCCCTCGCCCCGAAGCTTACCACACATTGTAGCCGCCCTTTGCTCCCGAACCCTCTTGCGACCCGATCCGCCTTCGCCAAATGGCAACCCTCCCGCACCTCTGCCTCTTCTATACCATTCCACCCTCTAGTCCTTTTAACTGCTGGCCCCTCTTTGCTCTCGAATCGCCAGAGAAAGTTATAGTTTCGTAGATAAAGCCATAAGCTGATAAAAATTCACGTGGAATCGACGGATTTATCGATACATTTCAGACTCTACTCCATTAGAGTAATTGTTCGATAAAAAATTTTCCAGGTCATCTCTTTGAATTTTCATATGGATACTCTATTTTTCGAAAATCCTCGTACATAGTGCACTCTCGATTATTTTAGTCACGGTTTTTAAAATTACACGAAACTGTACTTGTAACGTAATATAGATCAGTTCTAATAACTAGTTCAGATGCTGGTTATAAAAGTTTATGATAAAGTATTCAAAGTTACTTGGGACTGAAATATCTGTTAAGCTCAGTTTCTTATCATCGTCTTTCCTTTCCCGCCTATCGGAGCTCAATGAATCGTGCTAAAATCCGCTTTTCTACCTCCTTTATTCTTAATTGGTTTTTTCCTTCTTCCTAGCCTAACGCTTGATATATAGCTGCTGAAAGAAAATTACAGTTGAATTTATGGAAGTTGTAAAAATTTTATTGAACCCTCTGTTCGGTTTTTCGTATTACGTTTTCGTATAATAAGCATTTTATCGCATTTGCACATAGCTATCTTTGCACGGATATCAATATAAGGTTTAATCAATTTTAATAATTAAAAATATTCTCGCCCTAATTGCAAATATGAAAACTGACAGTACCAGGATTTAATTATCAGGCCATTAAAATCTACTTAGATCTATTATCAACTTATGGAAACTGCAGTAAGATTTTTATGAGTTATCATATTCGCCGCTGGCTGTCATAAGAATGAAATATAAGAATTACATAAAATATTTTGATCTTCGTCACACACTTCCGTAGGGTAGAACCGTTATCTTTCTGAACCTGGCCAATGGCATTTCACCGGAAATTAAAGTACCAGTTACGCGTTCCAATGCGTAACACATAACTTTCCTATTTATGATTCGAATTTACACAATTTACAGGAGTTATTGAATGAAAAATAGGATCCCGATAAATATATAATAGTCATCGATTAATATATAAACATTAACCCCATAGTATGATTTCATAGCTCGGTGTACAAATAAAGTTTTTATTTGTCGACGCCATAAAAATTTCAAAGTTTATCCTTTACTTTTCCATGAACAATACCAAAGTTCCTCTTTTACTATTTAATAAAGGGTAAGTTTCTGATGCGAGGTAAATGTAACAGGAGTGGAACATTTACCTGTTCCGAATATCGTAGAACACACATTACGGTATAAAAATAACTTGTACCAGTAAAGATTTACAGTTTTAAGAATATTTAAACTTAATCGAGTATCCTAATGGGTAATATTTAGCTTAATAGCTGATTCAGTCGTTTCTCAGAAGTTAAACGATCTTGCTTCCAATAATAAGCTGTACTAGTTTCATGAAAAGATTATAGAGATTTATTCGTATCAAACCACGCTCAATGAAACTATTGCTTTTCGACAAAATTAAAGACTATCTTAATTCTAAATTGGTGCATTTAACCTATAAGAGTCCTTTTAACGCTAAATACGCGAATAGCCTCTTAAAATATAAACCATAATGTAATCAGACTCTGGAAATGTTCGTACGATCACATATTTCAATAAAGGAAAATGGTATTATGCGTGAACGAGAAAAAGATCGATCTCCATTCAACGGCAATGCTTATAAATTCTTTCTCTTGTCACTTTTATTCCGATTCCCTCCTGGCTCAATATCTCTTTAGTAATCCACTCTGCTAGTCCCCGCGGTTATTTTTTTCGATAGAGTTTGAGCAACTCTCGAAGAGAACCATACATAAAAAGGTTCCACCCTTTAAAGGATTTTGTTTTCATGCTTGAATCGAGTTATAGCGAAGTAGATAAAGTCGAATGGATTTCGGTGAGGAAAAAGAATATACGTGAATTGTCCTATAGCTACGAGAGTATATTTACATTTTTCATGGGGCTCGTGCATTATCTTTGCACGCGTGGTCAATGGCACCTTACAGGAAATGAAAATGCGACCCGGCTATACTAGGATACATAAAAACTTGCGCGTGGAGCTTTAAGAGCATTGCTTTTGGCACTGCAGCAGACCATGATTAACGCTTTCGATTAAAACCTCACATTTTATCTATGTAGACGTAAAACTGTACGGTGTAATTCTGGGTGTATCGCCACTTTTGTTTATTAAGGCAAGTGCGGGTTAGTAATATCAATTTTTATTTATTTGTTGCTTACAACGCCATTTTTATGTCTACCTTCCCACTCTCGTTAATAATTTTTATGTTTATAATAATAGTTTTGATAAATTAAATGCAGATAGATTTCTTTTTATTTAATTTGCTATAAACTTTGAGTCGATTCTATATATATTTATATATATATATAATGATTTATAGTTTCAGTAAATACTCGCTACTAATGTCTTTATCAACAATTTATCCAATTTCATTTCTGTACGAAAATTTCTTTTTTTTACCTGTTATTATAATAATATTCGTTTAATCCCTCGTCGGATTTAATACCTATTTTCGCTAACAATTTGTATCAATCGTTGTTTTTAAAGGGGAGTCGCTATATTTGATATTTATAACAGTTAAGCATTATTAAAGTCGTGCCGTATAGGTATTTTTTTATTAATGCACGGTATATCCTTTTATAGATGACGTTTCGATAAAAGAATTACAAATTGATTTTTTAATGCGATTATACTGTGTATAAAAAAATGGAGTAGAAAGAAAATTTTGCACCAATGCGTAGGTATTTTATCTTCAAATTTATAATAAACTACACAATCAGCGCTCGGCTCTTTCCCGTGGTCGTTGAATTAAAAAAAAGGCGGAGAAGTGTGTATATAGTATAGTGGTTTATATAAAATTTTCATTAAACGGTCCAAATTACTTCCTGCGGAGATGGGACGGTGTAAACGGCATCCCAGTTAACGATTTTTAAGACCCTAAACCTAATTGAAATACCCTCGCTTAAATTTGTCAGAAAGCACTTTGGTCCGCACTAAGCAAATTTCACCAGTCAAGTATAAACGCCTACTTTATTTTGTTCTTTCTCCTTAAAGTTCCATCGCCGGATTTATAAAATATTGGTGGAATATAGAATTTCATATTATATCTATTGTAATTACATGGAAAGAATTATATTAGCTAACTTTAATAAAAAAAAGTGCATAACTTAATGAAATCATAGAATCATTTGGTATCATGCATGTAAATAGTTCAGAGCAAATATTTATTAAACTTAATCAATACTCACTTAAATTGAGTACATTGAAGATTAAATTAAGAAACTAATTATCGTTTCGGGACGATAAAGACTAGATTCTATGTTCCAGATACTATGAAAATTATTTTCTTAATAATAGCTTAATAATTCTTTCCGTGTATAATAAGAGTAGCAACACATTCGGATCAAAAGCTTCATGTGCAAATAATCAACACGAATATCAAATACAGGTAATAATTTTATATGTTATAATATACTACGTACAATATACTATAATAGTGTACAAAGGCTACATACGTCAGCGGTATACATTATTTGCATGGCAATTATGCCGGTCTCGGACCTTAAGCCAGATTTATCGTGTCTGAAAATGGTCGATATTATACTTGAAGGGTTTGAAGCCTTCACGGATTTTCTACATATTAAAATAAACTTCGATGAATCAACGAGCTAGATCACTATAATAATAAAAATTTGTCGTCCGGATTGTTAAAACGAGTGTACAAAGTCTACACCATATACCAAAGAAAATTGATTTACTCTTAAAATAATTTTAGAGCGTAGCATAGCGATAACAATTCAATATTATGGGGTGGAAATTATAGCAGGGGTTCCTTTAAGTTGAATTTGGCAAAGTTCTAAGGCGCATCTTGGTTCGAGTAGCAAAGGGAAGCCTCTCGATGGAGAATGTTTCTGGGTTGAAGTCGGTAATGGTAGAAGGGTCTCGAAACCAAGAGAGGGTGGTATGCCAAACTGTGATTGCTGGTGCAAACAGACCTCGTATTAATTATTCGCAATACCTGCGGTCACGCTGCAGCCACCACTAGTCATGAGCATAGCCTTTGCAGAATTGGGCTGGTTGAGAAAAGTGACTGGCTAGAAGAAGGCTGTCTATATGCATGGCTGCATCAAGAAACAAAACTATGTTTATCGTGAGAATTTTTATCCTTAAGTTAATAGCACACACATACACACACACATGCTACTCATATTTTCTATGGTATCTTCCTAATTATTTTTGAGCTAGAAAAACATCCAATTTTGATATGAAATAGATATGCCTGTAGAAAATAGTGGTCTCGGGTAGCTGACGTAGTTGGTAATGAAGGGGATAAGTTGGTAACTCATGCATGAGTACGCGTTCAACTCAAATTATCCCGTGGAACTTAATAGTGCTTGCGAGTAACTTCCTTTGAGAAGATTTCATGCGCGATGCGCCATTTTCACTTTGCCCTCTGCTCTCTGTGCGATTGTTTATAATCACTTGCAATTACCCCCCTGCTATAGGTGTTATTACGAAGATAATTGATCAAGTCCGATAACTGATATCTGATTAATATTTATTTCTCTCTCAAATGCAAAACGCTGAACTTATACATTACCATACATGAGAATAAACTATCGCACACCATTCACAGAACAGATTCATCAATAATATTAATTATATCAGGGAAATTGCGCGTATTATGAAGATTGCAGTAATCATTAATTTGCAACAAAAATCATTGATTTAATTGGCTTCGCTTCGGTAATTAACGCTGTATCACTAGAATGCTCAATAAAATCGTTCGCTTTGTTAATCAATCTCGAAATTTACATTCTATAATCTCGGAAATATTTTTAATCAAAGCTTGCGTATATAGTAAAAGCTAAATGAGTAATGCTTTTTTTCTCGTGTGAATCAATCGTCGGAAATAATTAACCTAAAATTGGTTTAATAATGGAAAAGGCCAAAGGGAGGACATGCAGCATATAAAATGGACTAATATATAGTGGAGGGTATAAGATATTTGAAAGAGATGGCACACAAAACGCGTATTAGCAAATAGCAAGGAGGATAGATTCTTGCTTTGAGTATATCTGAATATCAAGTGATGCGTTGACCAGCCATAGATCGACGCGTTCTCCGCAGTTGAGAGTATCCGTGCTTGGCCTCTTTGAAATATGAATAACGCTTGATACGGGCCAATGTCGGTTAGTATGGGTGAATTTCGTTCTCGTGCCACGTCTCGATGCGAATGCGTCGGAATTCCGGATGAATTTCATTCGACGTCGTAGCAGGTTCCTTCGCGTGTATTAGGAGGCGGCGTGGCAGCAGCCCATGGCAATAGCAGTTTGTAATCTTGGCACTGAGAATCGTGAGAATCGAAAGCTGAAGATGAAGCTCGAAAGAAAGTGGGTAACACTTCAGCACTGCACAGCACTGCATGAACTCACCCATAGACGTACTAGCACTATATATTGCTCTTCTGTACTGCTGGATCTATAAGCGTGCACATGAAAATATATGGATAAGCACCTTGTCTTTGTGTATGTGCACGAATTGCTCGACGCCCTGGCTCAAAAAGTTCACCTATTTCTCGCCTTGTTCTCTCTCTCTCTCGCTATTATATATATATATATATATATCTTCCTTTCCCTCATTCAATACATTTTCTATTACCGCGCTAACTTCACTCCAAACAATATTGCATCTAACTAAATTTTATTTACGTTTCATATATTTTTCTAAACAATGTCTCTCGTTTCTGCAATTTCAAATATTTTGCTTTTCACTTTCCAGCCATGTACCATAGTTTCCCTTTTCTCGTTCACCCAATGTACAATTTCAGCCTTTTTCACCTTTTTTATACTGCTTTGTGCAGACGTGTGGAAAGTGTACACATACACCTTGTTTCTCAAATCCACTTCGATTCGAAGTAACGACTGTATCATTGGCCTCACGCGCACGCTAATTGAGAAGGCTTTAATTGAAGTTTATCACGTCAAACGGTTTGAAACAACCAAATTACACTATACTTGTTAGTTTCATGCAACGCAATAGTTGAAGCCTATCAATATACTGAAAGTTTATCATTTTCTCGGCATGAATCGAGCTCTATACAGTTTTCCTTAAATTTCAATCAATTCCTGTTTTAAATTCATATTTATTTGATATATCATTGAGCCTTTATTACATCAATTCATATTTATGTATAATTATTTCTTGCAACGCGTGGATATAGCGATACGAAGGGATGTGGAGAACAAAATAAATTAATTGTTCGAGATTTAATAATTTGATAATAATCATCGAAGAGTAATAATATTAAATATCGTTGTAAATTCAGGAAAGGCTGTGCGGGTAGAGAAATACACATGGCTGAAAATACCAGTAACTTATTTGGGATGGTGCACGCAGTGTGAAGTGAACCAGGTCAGAGATGTTGGATTGATGAGGGTGAGAGACGTCGGGCAGTGAACGTAGTTGGATAAGAAATGATCCTCCTAATGTTAACGTTTCCTGTTGGTCCTGACGTTCGCAAGCTGCAGGGAAAAGTGGGTGGCTCGCGTGTCCAGCTATCCTCACACATTTTCCCAGAATCCAACCATCCATCCTCGACAGCAAAGGGTGATCGGCTACCTTGCCATACCTGAGGTACACCTAGCCCAGTAAAACGTGAGTTTCTCCCAGGACCGACACTTTTAGTACCAATAAGATTGTTCAGACTCTATTACAGTATTTTTATTATCCAACTCGTTTCTATTATGAAACTTTATGGAAACTGAAATATCTCTACGCCAATACAATTTAAGAAATGAAAAAATGATATACACTGGTATAGATTCTTAAGCTCCGAGTTATTTCTGGCGGGAAACAATTCTTGAGAATGGCTTAAAGTAATTCTGCACTTTCCGAGCGAATGCACTTTTCAATCGCATTAAAAATTAACGGTTCCTGCCGAGATTGCAGTTTACACTGGAGTGCCGAGATGTTGAAGGAGATCGATAATAGTGGGAAATCGCTGGGAATTATTGCGTCATTGTCCTACGTTTCCAGCTTCAAATCCTAGGATGACGGACGTGAGCATGAGTTAAACGAATTATCTCTCTCGCACGGCTTCCAGTGTCAGATATTAATCTGATGATTCACCTGCGCACAATTATCCAGCTTGTAACTCTCGCAGTGTCCCGCAATGTCTATCCTTCCGATATATTCAACTCTTTCCTCCCCTTCCTCCACGAACTTTCCTCGCAGCACTTTTATCCGCTGGATTTCAACTTGGCAATATATATGTTGTGGTATTATAGAGTTTTGAGGAAACGCGATCTGTCAGGAATATTGCAAGACTTTGGCGAGCCTGAAGATGCAGAATAATAACACTGACACGGACTTTGCGACGAAGGTTGACATTTTCCTAAGCACCCCAAAGCTCGTGAAAGTTCGTGGTTGACATTTGGCCGCGAAATGGCAAGTGGATTCCAAATGTCATTATCCCCCGTATTTTGTTTTTCATTGTTCCTTGTAGAAATGAAAATCTCGATAAACGTGAAATTATAGCCCGAATGTTTATTTATTGCTGTAGAAACATTTTCAATAGATTTTAATTGGAACCTTCGTCACTCGGCACGTGATTTCAAATACTTATTAGGAGGTTGGGTGGAGACTCAGGAAATAAGCCATGAGCTTAAAAAACGGTTCTGACGTTTATTAGCTGGGTTTCCATGAAACTGATGAGAATCTAGATTTAACGATGCTAATGGCAATTACAGCAACTTTGTGAAAGGTTTTCTTTCAGGACAAATAAACGAGAGAGAGAGAAAGAGAGAGAGAGAGAGAGAAATCCTGGTTCTTATACGAGATTTTTTTAATATTATTCTGGTTTCGTCAGTTTACAGCTTTGACGCAAAATATTGAAATAATCCATTAATCAACCATTATTTCCTTCTGCATAAACTCATAGTTAATGAGACCTTATCTCGTAGCCTAATTTATGATAATTGTAATTATCACAGTTAGATTCCTTAATGAAACACGTCATAACGACCATTAAGAGCTGGTATGCTGCTTGAAGATCCTTTTAAGGTCTTTAAAATTTCATAGACACTGGCTTGTAGTGAATCTCGTCAAACCCAAGGATTTCAGAATCATATTCATAATTCAAGTCCTTATGTTAGACTACAAAATCATGGATGAAAGTCTGGGTTACAGCGAAATTCCATTAACGCTGCCTGCACAGCTTTCAAGTCTCTCTTTTGAATTCCTCTCAACAAACTATTTGCCTCTCCTGCTTGTTTTCGTGATTTAGAGTGCTGTGCAAAATGGTAAAGCTTACATGATGAGGGCTGTATAAATTTCCAGATTTATTTCATTCCAAAAACTCATGGACCAGTCCATCCATATAATAGTAATCACTATAATGAATTAAACCGACAAGTTACGTCGTGGTTTCCTACAATTTTTTATTTCATAGCTTGATTAACAATTATCTTAATTATCACAATAACAAATAAATAAATATTTCCTTACCCTGTAGGGTTTTAACGAATAGAACCATGCACAAAAATTATAATTAATATACTACATTAAGTAATGCTCATTTCGAGGCAGTATAATTTGATGGGTAAAGTTAGACACGCAGATAACCACTAATTCGAAACAAGCTCCGTCTGCTTTCGACTGGTGGCTGCTTGGGAAATTTGAAAGCGTTCAACTCTCGCAGCACTATCGGCAAGTGTCTCCAGACTCAAGTTTCTTGGTTTCCGTGCATCGAGGTAATCGTTCTCCCGTAGTAAAATCACCTAATTTCGTTAAGGGTGGGTCCGCGCGAGTGGGAAGGAGACTTTTCTCCAAGGGTTGAGGCTGAGGTGGAACGGAAGGGAGGAAGCGAAAAAAATGTCTTGACGTTTGACGATTCAATCAACGAGACACACTGTCGGCCTTGGGCCCCGACTATGAAGGGAGACATCAGCCGTAGCCGGATATCCCGTTCCGGGAACGTGAAAAATGATGTCTGACGGAGCAGTGGCGTAGCATCCTCTGCACTGGGTAAAGCACGCTCTACAAGAATGCTTTTTACACCACGATTGACAGATACCAAACTGTTGGATCACGGCAGCTCCGAACACTGCGAAGCCTGTGTAAGCAAGCTGGTATTAGCTAGATGTCACTCCCTTCAAGCTGGATTCAACCGAAAAAATAGACGTCCTCCATCTTTCCTTTCCAGCCACCCCACTCCATTAAATCCACGGAGACTTTCTCTCTCTCACTCTCTCTCTCTCTCATTGTTGCCATTTGCCTCTATGCAGCAAAGATTCCCGCCGCGAAATCACCGCGAATCAATCGCGAAAGCTCGATTTACCGGCCAAAGAGGATTCCTGGTAAAGGGGATTATGTTCAATGAGTCGAATGGAGATAAATATTTTCGACAGATTTTGTTGCGCGAGATAATTACGCGAATCAGCGTATTGCAAAAGCTTTGTTGCGGATTTGCTGTTATATATAGATATTTGCCGAATTCTAATTCAAACTAGCCCGGCAAAGACAAACTGCTGCCGCAGGGTTACGCATAACACTGGTTAGGATGATTATCTTTGTAATTAGTTTCAGCACGGTTCGCGAACGGCTAGAAATTAACCGAACGCTTCTTGTTTAGGGAGAGCTCGTTGACTATTGTGTTCGAATGGCTGGTGCTATCGTTTATTTTCAGTCTCTGCTACCGGAGATTCGACAATGCTTGAAAAATGCATAGTCAAGGAGCTGTGTGCTCTGCTGAAACTGGGGGCTGAGAATTGGACTCGGGGAGGGGATGAGAATGGAAGACAGACAGCGAATAGGGGTTAGAGAGTGCTAGTTCGCCCTGGGATAGGGGTACGACAAGAATCCAACCACGGACAATAATTATGTGGATTGCACCAGCGGGGCTAATTATCTCACCGTCCCATTTCATCCTCTGTCCATGGCAAACTATGACATTCCAGACAGATGCTTATCTTCGCGACCCCTGATAACGTACCGAATTAGCTCGTAACCCGACTTTCGACCTAATATAATACTTGTCACTGAGAAATGAAAGTGTATAATTATATATGTTTGTGTAATAAGCCTTTTATTGATAAAATCACATTTCTTTCTCCAAACGTTCGAAAACTATACACGTGGAAATAGAATATAGCTGATGTATATCGTAATAACAATTGTTTAATGTGTCACGTTCTTACTTGCCAGAATAATCTTTATCGAGGTGTAAAACTCACATATTTACGATCTTTTCAAGAATTCATTGATCTAGTTTTATGTAGCTGTCGATATTGAAACAAATATCTCTGTAGAAGATAGAATCATATACGGGTACTCGTTACAAAGCGTTTTGTAGCGATAGGTTTATAGCCTATATTCGAGCGATAAGTGTCCATAATCTTCCCGAAAGAAAAAGCAATGCGAGTATTATAGTACACAGATAGTATGGGCTATAAAAAAATTCTATAATTATTGTCATATAAAAATATATTATACTTATTACGATATTAAAGTATATAGGCATGGACTGTATTTTCCAACGCCCCCAATTGTTGAATTCTATATGCGCAGGTTTGAATCATTTTCATGAGATGCATTCTCACGTAGGCAAAGGTCTAATTAATGTATTTGAGGTTAGCCCCCACCTATTTCCTGCAATGCAAATGCACTTTAAAATTGCTACAAATTGGTTTCCTGTACTTAAATCACTTTGCCAATCATGCACTGCAAATTTTCAAATAAACGCGATCCTTGAAAATTTGATGACCAAAAGGTACATAAAAAGCGTTTTATGTAAATATATATATGTATATGTGAGATCCATTTGTTAAAAGACTTACACGCAAAAAACCTATATAGCCTGGAGCCGTACAAAAAACGATTGTATAGAACGTAAAGTGCCAATGGAAAAGAATTTTTGAAAAACAGCTTCCTTTTTTAGAGGTATTGGTGTAACAAAATATTCGACCATTGCACAGCTACCGTACGTTCACCAGGATATTATCCTTTGGTTACTAAAAATTTGCAAAATAAAACTTCTATCCTGTTTCCATCGTAAATACTTGTATTAAATCCCGGTTCTTTGATATACTCCAACAGTGAATAGTTGAAATAACCAGAATTCGAGTAAAAAAGTTCCTCAATACAAAATTGTCAAAACAAAAATTACTTTTACCTCTCGATTAATTAGCTTATTTTTACGTTTGAATAGTCATGGAAGCACCATTTGTACTTTTCAGTGCATGTGTCCTAAGCACACTCGTACCGAGGCGATCTAATAAATTGTAGTGATATTGTATTAGGTGGAGTTGAAAAACTATAGTTTAATAAAAAGTTATATAGTTGATTCAAAGTAACGCGGTTGACGATTGATAAACGGAATGAAATCTGCTGGGACGGGAGTGTCACGCACGTTCATCGATCAGTGTCAGGATATCGCTTTCGCGGTAATATTTAGCCTGGCCAGCTAGCCCCTCGAGTGCTTCGATCCCATCGAGAGATCCAGGTGGATCGGAACTGGAAGAGTTTGCGTTTCGCGCTGATTAGCCTCGAAGATGATTATGGTGCACGCGAGTGGTCCGAGTGAGTAAATGCGTCGGAGGGAGAAGGAGGAAGTGGGGAACCAAGGAGGTATATGTATGCATATATAGAGATAAAGAGAGGGAAGGGGTAGAAAGTGGTGGAAAGTATAGAGGAAAGAACTGCGAGGGTGCAGGCGGCCAACAGTATCGTAAGGGAATGTCCGTTTGGCGAGAAGTTCTCCGAGTCATTTTTCACCTTGGCAGAACTCGACGAGACTCGAGGGTAAGATACAGGTGAAATTAAAGAACTGCGAGAGCTTTTCGTACCTGCCGTGGCGCGTGGTCATAAGGGACAGTTCAAGCAACGAAGCAAAAACGAATGGAGCGAAGTGAGTACTTTGGAAAATATAGCAGCTGCACCCCCGCGTAAACATTTGCCTGTCACGCTTCTCATTGATATGTATGAAAAAGCTCAAGCTTTCTGATTTCTGCTAACCGTTTTCAAATATATACCCTGTGCTTTCGCTCTACCAACAAGATGCCGGGGGCAGCAGGAGTTTGTCGAATAATATGGAGTGCTCGACGTAAAATGTCACATAATGCTTCTGCTCAATTTTATGAATATCAAACATGATAATGTAAACCTCACTTTCCATTATCAACAATTTTCCAGTCTGAGTAGTTGAAATAGCTGAACCGGGAACATTGCAGTGGGCTTGAAAAATTCAGCGTATTTGAAAATCTGGTGATTTTTCATTAGCGTCATTGATGCAACTTTTTCCTTTCGACCGTACGTGGTTGTAAAAAAAGTTTTTTTTAGTGTAAATTAAAAAAGCTTTTTGTCGCAGTGAAAGATCGCTGCTAACTTCGCTTGATTTTTCCCAGATCTGTGTGTAAAGGGTGCTGCGATACGGAAGGAAATAAAATAAAAGTTATTTTGTTACATTTGGTAGGATGAAAATAAACAGTCCTGATGTCGAGCTCCTGATTTTTCTTTCCAACTTTCCGTGTGCTTGGTTGTATCTACTTTACTTTAATGAAGATCGAAGGGGGATTATGAACAATGGTATAAAAGTAAACAAACGATTGGCTCTAAACCGTGAATTCGTCGAGTGTCCTGCAGTAAAGAAAATGTAATGTGTGACGTACTTTGGAGACTGTGATTTTAGGAATTAATCATAACCGCCTGAAGTGAAACCATAAAAACATCATTGGAATTTTACTACAAAACTTGTTAAATTTCGCACACAAATTTTCAAAATTATTTAATTACTGCAAGAAGTTGTAAACTTGCTTAAGGTGATCGTTCTCGTAAATTGCGCACGAGAGATTTTATTCGTTGGTCAAAGTTTCTTTTTCACATATCAAACGTTGAACTTGCACAGTCGCATTAAAAAATGTTGAAATTACATTTTCATCGACAAAAATAACATATGGATGCATCGGTATTCCAGTCACAATACATATATAAGTATTGTTTATTTTATAAAAAAAAAAACAACAATGAAAGTTTTTCTCAGCTATTCTCAGGCTAACAATATGGTCAGAAATAAAGGGTTCGGCGTTTCAGCCCTTTTTGCTCGGTTTCTTTTCTGGCTTGTTTTTATCGTATCCAATCGACGCGGTCTGTCCAAAGCAGTATATAGATGCAATAGAATAACGGGACAACGAAATAGGGCCGGATAGAATCGTAGCAAGGAACAGCAAAAAAGGGCATATATAAGCGCACTTTACCTGGACCTGCATTGTGTACCGAAACGAAAGAGTTAATCGATGGTGGAGGCAAGATTCAAATGAGCAATTTATATGGGTCAGTAGGTTGAAAATAAATATATAAGGTCAAATAGAGAATGGGAAAATTACGTACTTTTCAACCTCACCGTTATATATTTTTCGCGAAACGTTTGTTTTAAAGGGGATAAGCTTATGCAGGGAGAATAAAAAAATATAATGCTCCAAACGGTGAATGCTGCAGAGAGATTACGAGGACGGTCGATTATAACACCAACAAAGTTCTCTCTCTGTACTCATGCTGACCATATTACGAACAAATCACAGGGATATATACATAGGCACGTATATATGCCTGTGTTGAAGCCACACTTTAGTCGGGCTAAGCATGTACCGACATGAATAATTACTCTAAAAGCAATTCACTGGAGCCATGGACACAAAGAAGGGGCGTCGCGATCGTGTCGCCTAAGCGATAAATATTTGTAGACGTCTACCTATTAGATAGATATGGGTTTGCTTAAGCGCTTTGCCACAAAATCAGGTCAAAATTCCACTCTTCCTTCCTGACACCATATATTGTTTATACCTCGTGATAAATTTGTGTATTTCTCCAAATCAGATTTTAAACTTCGTACGAAATAATGCCAAATTGAATGCTTCTATTGCTTTGCTATAGCAGAGATATATCATTTGGAGCAGGACTTGCGCATAAGTTATGTTTCCTTTACTGCGGAACGTCAGACTCAAAACTTTGACAAAGTTGAGTTACGGTTCTTTGGGAGAAACTCTCCATTGAAATATCTTGGACAGTGTACTGTTCTCAAAAGACCAAATCTGCTTTGTCATTCGAGATATAGAAGAGACTTTTTATATTCATCTAACTGTTAAAGTTTTTGATCGGTCAATTAATTGTTATTGTTAGCGAGCGTATTATTTGGAACCATACAAATAGTTTATTATAATACCATCATCCCCTAAATACTAAGAATCGTGAGTGTATATATTGCAGTATTTAAACGCAAGGATTGTGACTGAAACTAATTAATAATTCCGTTTTAGTTAAGAAAAGCAAAAGCGTTTTATTATTAGCACGTTTTAGCTTCATTAATTATTCACAATTTTACTACATACTGCAATTTTGTTTGCTACGGTTGAATAATTTGAATAGATATTACTGAAAATTATTCGGTATTACTGCTAACAGTGAATGCTCTAATGACTTTTACTTTCTCGAATAAAAGAGAGAAAAATAGTAAACATACAGAGTAGGAATCGAAATATCATAAAGGATTAATAGAAATGCAATGCTATTTCTCAGATATAATAATTAGTGTCGTGGGTAACAAAAGTGGCCATAAAAGCAAGTGATCTTTATTACGAAATAATGGAAAACAAAAAGGAAATTGATTTCCCTGGTGGATCTATTTTATGTAAATATCACGGTCTAGTTCATTTACGTTTATTTCCCGAAAGGGAGTATAAGCGCGTGAAAGAAATAAATAACAAATTAAAATTGAGAATCTAGTGACATTCCAAGGGTGGAAGCAAAAAATAAATTTTATTATTATTTGGCTTTAAATAATTAAACAGATGCGAAAAATAGAAGCGGATAGACAGATAGATGCTAGTCGCGTTTTGCGCGAGCTGCTCGTTTGTTCGAAGTTGCTTATTCAGAAGGTGACTGTAACGAGAACGTAAAATGTGAGTTTCTTCAATCGGATGATGAGGCCTGGCTAGGAGGGGCGTTTGAGCGTGTAGCGAATGAGAAATATTGAAGAATATATAGAGGAAAATGTGAAAGTGTAGTGTGGCAAACCGCTCGGTGGGATTCCGCGGGAGAACAATAATTGCAACGTTCGAATGGCGTCTGGTGAAACGAATCATTTGTAAACCGAAGTGCACGCGTTTCATGCGCGAGGTTACGTTTCGGCATGTACGGACTTGAATAATTACTCCAGCGGCAATTCAGAACAGCCACAAAGGAGGGGAGACCACGTTCCATTCCTTATATAGGAGAGCTTGCAGCCAGTAGCACACGTCCTCGTTTTCCAGACCTCTTCCACGAGAGCTTTTGCACTCCCGTCTTGCGCACACAATTTACAACCGCGTCCTTTGCACCCCGCATCCCGCATCCCGCCACCATTGCCAACGCCGTGGTTCCCGCTAAGCATTCCCCCCCTTCCACCCCTTTTTAAACCCCACACCAATCCCCCGCTTCACCCCCTTTTCATCCTTCCACCACCCTTAACACCTCCACGATCCAGCATCGTCTTTCCAGCTTTCTTTCCAGCTTTCCTACCCAGCCAGCTTGCTCGTCTTTCTATTTTCCCTTTCTAGTGGAAAACGCTGAAAAACGTCTTCCCTTTATTTCTAAACTTGCGCGCCTGCGATCATAAAAGTTGCGTTCAGCAATACGGCAAAGCATCCTTTGTACAGCTGGAGCCCGATGTTATCATTTTCACCAAACTGAAACGTACCGCTAAGTAATTGTTTATAAATAGGACATGTGTGTATCGCAGCAGAGTAGAGAATTTCTACCTTTCCAACGGAGGTCTCTTGTTTTTCGAATTATAAGAAAAATGTGGATGGTGTCGATTGTAAGGACGACATACATCAGGGTGGGGCTAAAAAGAATTGCGGTTGCTTTGGAACTGGGCGAGCCCAGCTATGTGTGAATTTTTGTGCGACAAGCTCGACTGGGAGAAATGAACACATTGTGTTGTAGTACGTAACAACGAGAGGCGAAGATACTAAAGATGTTCAACGAAAAGAGAAGTTGAAAAATAAAAGTGTGGGGTAAAAATGTACTTCTGCGCATTGTGTCACATACGTAATTGTACGTAAAAACTTTGCGTTACAAATTTAAGAAATACAAAATTTAACTAATGGCGACATTTGGTTATAATTTCATCAACGATGAATATCTGGAGGCGAAAAATCAATAGAATTATATTTTTAAAGTCTGAACGAGGAATCGGGATAGTATTTTAAATGTTAAGCAGCGTTATTTTGAGCAAAATCGTAAGGAATAATTATTTTGCATTAAAGGTGGCGTGGCTACGAGTCGACACACAGACGATCCTGACGATAGCGAATCACGTTATCACGAAGAATCATCGGATCGGCGTGACCCACAGTGGACACCGTATGTGGTCTCTCCAGATTAAAGACACGAGAGAAACCGACAAGGGTTGGTACATGTGTCAAGTAAATACCGACCCGATGTCAAAAATCGTCGGATTCCTCAACGTAGTTGGTAAAAATGCATGGTTATTACATTAATATTGACAATAATATTAATTATATACATATATAGATTCAATTTTGTTATAACGCTAAAGAAAAAACTACAGAGAAACTTAAATGATAGGATGTTTTTGTGGCTTCGCGCTGTGTTCCGAGAAACTAATGATGATCTATGGGCTATCCGAGCTTCACATTCCACCTTGAGATAGGCTACGTTTATATATATATATATATATATATATATATATTTAAAGCTTCAGTATCACAGCAGATTCAGGCAAAAGTTTAAAAGTGTTTTTAGCTATAAGATCCAAAATTGCCTATCAGCAAATGCAGAAAGAAGTTTTAGAGAAGTAATTGATAGAGGAGACTGGAGAATGCAGAGATAGCAGTCTCATGGGTCATTGTTAAATTTTCAGATAAACCAAGAACAAAATGGGAAAGGGGTAAAGGGTAAGGGATGAGCCATAAGAGGCAATACGCCACTTCTGATTCACGTATCGTTGGAAAGATAGTATAGAAACAGGAAGAGGGAATTCTTGATAACGTTCATCGGTTCGACAAATATTTACACTGGAAACGGTCCGTTGGAAATTGTTCGTGAATTCGTAACTCAGTGCGTTTGAAGCTTAAAACGCTCTACTAGTCGAAACTCCATTGAACAGTAGTGAATTTAGTATCTTACAGGCACGCGCTCTTCAAGATAGTCCAATGACCCCATATATAAGATACAGTCCGCTTCGCATTTACTTGTTAAACAACGTTCGAACTGGTTTTTCATCGACACTCGAGCGATCGTTTTCTACTTCATCATCCCTTTCACCGATCAGCTTCCAATAAAATTCGATTATTTCAATTCAAAGGTTAACAATTATCCCTCGCGAAATCTGTTTTAAAATACCTCTTTACTATCCGATCATCTCCCTCTCTCGTAGTCACATTTTTATGTGCTGCTTTATTATAAGATTTTAAATTATTTGAGAAACGAGGTCAGTATTCGCATGAAGATAATTCTTTGCATTTTAACGTTTTACCGCGAATCTTTTATAGCTCCGCCTGTATTTTAATTCTAAACATAGTTTTCCTATCTTGCCATTTTATCTGTTACACAGTATAAGAGCTGCGCTTTTTATTGTAGTCCGCCTTTCATTTTTAGTTGCATAATCGTATCCCGAGTGGTTACGTCAGCATTATCCCAGGTTCTTATTATATTTTGCTTCTATTTATTTAATCCTTCGCTCGGTGAGAACTTTTTATTCGACTTTATATTAGCCACCTTACATCTTTTCGCTCCAACAAAAATCTCCCCTTAAATTTCTCTCTCTATTTTCCTCCTACTTTCTCTCCCTCATTATTATATCTCTTTACAAACTGGGCTTTTCTCAAAACGATCTCGTAAATAACTTCGATAGTCCGTGTGCTTCCCGAAAACTTGCGCCGTCTCGTTGTTATAGCAAACTTGTTTATCAAGCTAGTTTGGGTGGGGATTTCGAGGTTAGCCGTTAGCAAGTATGAGGGTAGCGAAACTATTTTCTTGGAGCACGAACTATTGGGGGGGTGGTAAGGTGCTTGATCCCCGAAGCACGTCTCCGAGTGGCTTGCCAAGATAGAGACACGTAGCCGTGAAAACGCCCAGTTCTTCCTGGCCTGGTCGATTCGTGGGCGGTTGGATGCAAATGTATGTAAAGTGTTGGCCAACGCCAAAACCGTCGGGCAATCGCACTCTTGCCGGGCTATTAAACACCTTCCTGCTGTGACTCGCGCACCTCGGCTTACTAATAACCCGACTCACCCCCTCCGCAACCCTGTATTTTCTCAGATCCAAACGAGCAGCGTGAGCCCAGCGAACGAACCAGCCAAAGGAGGCCGTACGCTACACGTAAACCTATGACTTAGCCTCGCACACGCTAAAACTTATCGTTATGTTGCTCCCTCTCATCGGAGCAAAACTCTATCTCAGCCACCATTGCTCGTCTCACCTTCCCGAAGTATGAACATATAAAACAACACCCCACTTCGATCGTTCTAGTATCTTTTCCGTTTCCACTTTATCCAGTCTCGCACTGTATTTTCCCAACGCACGATTGCTGCTTTGCAAGTCTATGGCTTGCCATCACCGCCTTTTTTCACTTCAGCAATATTACCGATTTATTTATTTCCACCTGAAGCAAACGGCCTACTTTACACTTTTCCACAAACTTTCTCCTTCTTTCTGCTTCTTTCGTACAAACAGCCTCTCTTATGCTTGATATTTTCGCAAGATTTTTACAAAATCTCACAACACAAGTACTAGGCACTGACGTTTTTCACGATTATTTCTTTAATTTCACTGTATTTTGGGGGATTCTTGGATTTAGAATGGAGAGGAGCACGAATTTCGCTGAATTTGTTGAAGGAAAGTGCAGCGGGGCGCGCGAAAAGTGAGAAAAGTGATAAAGGCCCGGTCGTCCCCGGTAGTGGTTGGAAAATTCGAATGGGGCCTCTCGCGGCGACCGCTTCGCAAAACAAAAATGAACATGGCGGCTCGGCGGGCCCGGAGTGCCCCGGAGTGGGGAGAGCTGAGAACCTGCTCGCTCAAATCCGAAAACTGAACTGAAATCCAAGAATCTCCCAAAATACAGTGAAATTAAAGAAATAATCGTGAAAAACGTCAGTGCCTAGTGCACGTGCTGTGTTTGTGTTTTGATTCGTGCTTTTCTTAAATTATAATTAAAAAATCTTTTCAAATATAATGAAATAAGTTAAAAATTCGTGAATATCGTCAATGCCTAGTACTTGTGTTGTGTCTATATTTTGAATTCAGGCTTTTCTCAATTTTTAATTGGAAAATTTTTTAAAATTTAGTAAAGTAATTCAACAAGTCATGGATATATTCTCATTGCGTAGTGCGTGTGGTGTGATTGTGCTGTGTATTCATCTTTTTCTTCAGTTTTAATCAAATAATCTTTCAAAATACATCGTAATAACTTCAAAAATCGTGAAAAATGCCAGTGCCTGGTACGCGTGGTGCGCTTGTGCTGTGAATTCGAACTATTCTTGATTTATAATTAAATTATCTTCTAAAATAGAATGTTATAATAATTCAAAAAATCATGATTATCGTTAGTGCGTAGTGCGGGTAATTTCTTTGTGTTGTATAAAGATGAAAATATGGCTATTTAATACGATTGCATACAACGGGGTCCCCGGCAAGTAACTCTTGTTTTACTCTAGTTTTTCTCGATATTTTAAATTTTGTCAAGGTTAAAATATATATTTGCCTAACATTTGGATTTCACTAATTTTTTTAATTTAAATATTTTATTTTACTATATTAAATATGTTAGAAAATTTATGTGATTGACGCCTTTTTTACAAGCGAATCTTGTTTTTGTGGAATTTGCAAAAAACAGCATTGCGATTATTTCTCACAGTGTTCGTAGTTTTGTACGAGGAAACTGTATTTAAATTGTTTAAGACATAAATGTTTAAGTAAAAAATTGTTATTTTTGTCTATTCATTTTTGTTTTTTTCATTCGAATTCTATGTGAATTTTGATATTAAGGGAAGCTATGCGTTACGAAGAACATTAAATTTTCTGTCGTTCGCGTTCGATCGTTGTGTGTTTCGCTTGTTATTGAAAACTGGCATCAATTACAGAGAGGATGTTATAAAAAATCATGGGGCAAGTTATCGACGCGTGTAAGCACAGGAGAAATAATAAATTCGTAGCGATTGTTTTGTCCGTAACAATAAATACAGTATCCTGCGGATGTAGTGCTTTTTCTCAGGCCATTTACCTCGCTAGAATTGGGGAGGGGGACTGAACTGGATTTCAGAACGGATGATATTTATCTGACTCGTGACGTTAAGGAGGTTTTGATCGTACAAAGATTCGTTGTTTGGTTAACGAGAGCTTCTTATGTGCCCCTTTGGTTCATTGGAATGCAAACAGTATAAAGTTCCAATATAGTATACTATTATCCTACATAGATAAATATATATATATATATATATAGAGAGAGAGAGAGAGAGAGAGAGAGAGAAGCTCGTCACTGACCTGCATTCGATTCAAAGGGTATCGAACACTTTGATCCTCGAACAATATTTATGCGAATAAATTTTTCTTTTATCAAATAACGAATCATTTGTTCCTATATATAAGACTGTAATATATGATACATTATAAAATTCTCTGGAAAATGGAATAGTATGTTTTTGGATCGATGGGAGATAGTGAAAGACGTTTGGGATAAACAGGGCTGGAATAGTTATTATTCGACTAGATGATTTTATCAAGGGAAGTAGAACTTGTTATAGAGGGTCCTTTTGTCGCAGCCTAGCCCACGTTAGTCGTTATCGAGGAGGTAGAGAGTTCCGTACTTTTTTCCGCGGCGCGAAGGGGATTCCCGAGGGCCTCTTAGCCTTCGAAACACGTTCTTCGTAACTCACGAGGGACATCGCGAGGTCTTAAGGAACGAGCTATTGAAGGTAGTAGCCACCCCTTTCGTGACCGGGAAACTTGCTTTCTCCGAAGCTGGGAAGCCTCCTCTCCTCCACGCACAAACGATATAGCTCCATGCACCAGGCTGTAAAGTGGAGAATCGGCCGCTGTCCATATTCAGTTGTATTTCTCGGTGAAAGCAACTGGGATAACGAAATTCCTCTCATTGCAGCCGCGGAGAATACTTTACGCAGCCGCGTTCGTGTGTTCGTCGGGCCAAAAGTTTGCTATTTCGTAGAAATGGTAGCGCACAGACCCGATTTCCGAGGGTTTGCCAGACCGAGATAAACTTTCTCCAATGAAAGGATAGTCGGACGATAAATTACGGCGAATTAGTCCAGTTCGATAGTGTGTCTAGTGCTTTAAAGTGAATTTGAATTACGCTGAATTTTCCAATCCTCCGCGAATACTGACCGCTCTCCATATTGAAAATTAATAATCTCTACCTGCGCTTTATATAATAAAGCTGAGGGGATTATTCAACCTTTCCTCCAACATTCCGCTGCACCAATCTTGCGTCGAAAAGGTATTAATATAAAACGAAATGTAGAACCGTCGGCTTGTGATTGAGCACTGTCATTAAACGTTAGAGTTTCCTCCGTGGATCGTGATAAAAAATTTTATTACTAAACTTCTTTTACACGTGAACTTCTATCTGGATATAGCCGGTTTGATTTAATACCTTTGCGCAAGGAATGATTCTATGCGCGTATAGCAATCCATTTCTTTGTGCCTGTAAGCTGATCTATGGCTGAAAATATTTCATTACGTTCAGAGTGAAACAATGACGAGTAGCAATAGCTCGTCAAACTGTCCAAGGTGACCAAGCTATATGCGAAAATGGGATAGGGGGATAAAATAGCATCCTGCTTTTCCATTCCTCTCTGTCTACGTATTCCACCCCCGGAGTTTTACTGCGGGAAAACGGAACGCGCGCGCACTCGCTACCCGCTTCATTCTAAAAATTCGATGCACAAGATCAAACGAGCCACTTTATGGGATTTTATGAGCACTCTTGTCCTCTGTGGCTACCGCTAAGGCTTGGACAATAAATAGTGGCCTTTCGTTCTTCGATACTTTCTATCGCAGCTATATATAATTTTTACCCTCTGCAGTTGCCCCCTACTTCGACTTGAGTCATAAAGCATTTTCCAAAAGAGCGAGTCAAGCCCATGATAATCGAAAATCAATAAATAGAAGAATGAATTATAAGCAAAAAGGTACACACGCACATACGTACCTATATATGTACATATAGTCACGCGTTAAGAGTGTCACTATGCGGAGGTAGCGTGTATTATAATTCTATTCATTCGCGCTTCTCATATATATTATTCTCCGCTGATTAACTTAAAGCTTGAATGAAGGCGAAATGAGTAATGCAGTATTTAATTGCGTAATTTCAGGACGAGGTCGGAGCTTGAGCATACAAATGAGTGGTTTGAAATCTCATTATTAATTTTCACGTTCGATAAAACTGGGTTAGGAGTGAATTTCGTTCTTTGCTAAGTTTCATGTTGGTCCTGTGAATTTAATTAAGGAATTTCTTTGAGTATAACTAGAGGGAACGTAATCGATATCGGATATAGAAATCTGTACGAATGGCAGGGCTATTGTTTCAGCACCACAAACATCGTATTTAATTCCGAATCGACGTAGCCACACAGCCTGTCTGCACCAAAACACGAGGCTATGCTCGGAGAATTTTACCCCAATTAATCCCTATCGAAATAGCGCTTCCAAAATATCCCATGGATATGCCATTTCACAATTTTTCCCTACCAAATATAATTATCCTCAGATCTAATCGCACAGGCTCGTTATTTCTATAAGGGGATCTTCGAAATCGTCGCAAAAATTTATATGGATTCGATATTAAATTAATATTAGTCCTGTCACACGCGAGTCGGGCAATCCGCGCTGAATTTTGTGAAAGTTTTCAAATTTATTCGAGTTACTGTAAAATCATGAGAGTTTTCGTGAATTCGATGCATAAAAAGAATGATGGTATATAGCGTGTAACGAAGGGAAAAAATAGGAAGCCCCTTGATGGTGGCCTCTCGTTGTCCCCGAGGTGAGCGGGACGAATATTTGCGAGTGTGAATGTTCGAGCTCGGTCTGGTCGGTAGATAATGATCTATTCCAGCGGTGCACGAGTCGTTGATACGAATATGGTCAGTATCCGTCACGTAGAAACGCAAACGATGGTGGCAGACGTTGTCGCGTTCGCTATTCACTGCAAACTCGTCATTATTTCAGTATCGTCGGATATACTCTGATCTATCAAAGCCGCTCGATAACGTGCGGGAACACCTTATGCACGCTTTGAACTTTCAAACTCTTCCCTATCTTCGGTCTATTGTACTATTTTATTTATTCACCGCGAAACATCGATTTACCACTTATCCCCCCCCCCCCTTCTCCAAACCTTACCAGTATTCACGTAGTAGAGATTTGAAAAATATTTTGCACAACACTGATCGACAAGCTTATTAGGTACCAAAGTTTAATGAGATTTGGTATTTCGTCAGTGTGAATAAGCTATTTCGTTTCAAACGGTATAAAATTTGCCCCAGGCTCTGCAAAAGTGAATATTCAGGATAGGAGAGACAAAGTGCATAAAGGGGTTGAAAGAGAAAGAGTAGAGAGAGAGAGAGAGAGTAACCGGATGAAAGTCACGAGAGCATGGCGTGCTTCGTGTGTGGAAGAAGACGCCGGAAGCTAGCGGAGTGTTAGTAGGGGTAGTAAGGTTTTACGATCGAATCGCCGTAACAATCGGGGCCCAGTGTCTTCCCTTGCCTCGAGGGGAAATATTTTGTGAGAATTCGGATAGGTGGCGCGGGAAGATTGACGATTGGAAAGCGAGTGCAATGGTGATGGTGGCTTGGCACATGTACGGGACTGTTCAATGCAGCTTGGATATTGTTTCAGTGCCCCCGGACATCCTGGACTATCCCACCAGTACGGACATGGTAGTTCGAGAGGGCAGCAACGTGACACTGCGATGTGCAGCTACTGGAACCCCAAAGCCGATGGTCACGTGGCGTCGTGAACGAGACTCAAACACCTACGGTACGTATTTTCAACTTCTTCTCTCCTCTCTCTCTCTCTCTCTCGCCATTCCTTTTCTCCACCTTTTTCCGTTTCCACAGCGCTCTCACCTTTTCTACTCTGCAGCTATAAGCAAGTCGATAGCCTGCCTTTGTCAGTGTCAGCGCTCCACTGCTACCAAGCACCCTACGAATCCCTTTTTAGCCAATTTCTTTCCTCCCACCCCAACCAACATACCACTATTATCTCTTTCCCCTCCTTTTTTTCCTTCCCTCTACATCGTCCTATTCCTTTCCACTCTCGCCGATCCATTATATAATATATAAACGTTAACATTCACCAGACAATTAAACAAAGTTAATACACATCCTAGTAATTATTATTATCATTAATAAATCTCATCGAGTTTCTTTAATAATTGGAGCTGAAAAGTTGTTGCTGTCATCGGTTGTGAAAAGGGTGGCATGGGAATGCATTTTGCTTGTAGGTGCAGATGGTGGCTGCGCTATTACCTGAACCGGCTGGTCTTGTATTGCCAATCGACAGCAGACACCTACGAGATACACTCTTCCGTTTTATTCTTGCGCGTCAACATGACGGATCACTTTAAACGTCCTTCCATTCGACTATATTCCAACTAAATTAAGTTTCACTTCGGATTGGTCGAACTTGGTCTCGTTAATTCCACTTTATATTTCGACGACAGGTCGAAACAAATTTCCAGCGTCGCGACCGCGTTGAAACGTCAATTTCAAGAGTCGGGACTGGATGGGAAGGGGGTGGGCAGGGGAACAAGGGCAAAGGGCAGCGGCCCTCGCTGGTAAAATGCGCTATAAAATGCAAATGAACTCGCAGTTGAGTTCGGTTTTCCGCGATAATAACAAATATCCTTTTCAGGAGCGACAACTTACAGAATTTATTGGTCCGCGAGTTTTAACAGCGAAAAAATCTTGGCAGAGATATCGATGCAGCTTTATCACGCTGCAAAGCGCTGACCTAATGATTGATTGACGAGAGAATTTAGCGACGGGAGATGCTAGTTGAGCGTGAAGCAGCGTATGTCGATGGAATGTTATCCACGAGTGCAGAAGAAAAGTTTGGAAGAAGATGAAGAGGACCGAGTAAAAAGGGACGAGGGGTGTAAAAAGAGGGAAGGAGAGAAAGTATTAGATATAGGTGCAGAGGTTGGGAAATCGATGTGGATCGGAAGTGCGCCTTATCTGTAGCGAGGTACGGTGCGTCTGGAGGGCTTCTGCAGCTTTTGATTCCTCAAAGCACTCGTTTTCCCGATCCTTTTACCCCTTAATTACCGTTCGTCGAGTCCTTGCTCGAGTTACTCACCTGCCCGAACCGCTGTTCCTACTACCACTTTCCTCCTTTCTCTCCCAATTCGTCCCCTTTCCGCCCACTCAACCCTTCTACACGCCACAACTCTCTGGCCTTTCGTTGACTAATTGCACACGGAAGTGCTTGGGACGTTTCGTATTGTATAGCGTACAGTGACGAAAGATGGGAACCCTCCTCTCTTCCTCTCTCCCTCCCTCCCATCGCCACCCACTTTTTTTTAAACCGTTCCATACTTTACCAATCCTTTTCTCTCAGACTCACTTAGTTTTCTCTCGTTTATTCTCAAGTTTTCAGTTTATCCCCTGCTTCTGACGTTTGCATTTTGCCACCTGTTTCACATTCTGCTTCGCTTCGTGTATATTTACTAAAAATGTATACGCGTATAACTACAGCTTGTTCTCCTTCATTATCGGGCACTCTTATTACCCGCATTGTCTTCAGAGCTGGGAACGAGTCAGTTCTTTGTTTGGCGTTTTAAATCACATTCCAATAAAACACAGAGAGTCTTTGTCTTTAAGTTTCTCACGTTTGTTTATTTGGCGGAGCTTAATTTCTGTATTATCCGGATGGGGGACGGTCAGAGTTTGTCGGACGTCATCCCCTCTTACTTCCATGAAATATTTTTGTCTAGCTGTCCTGCATTAGGGCAGCATCGGGGAGAACGGACGGATTTTGGGGAAAGCCAAGGCGTTCCAGCGGCCTAGAGTTCCGGTGATTTATTCGCACGATGAATCTTTTATCCTTCGTAGCCGGTTTTAAGGAATCGCTTTAAGCATTTGTCGGTTCTGCATTTTTGCCCGTCGCTTTGTCTTCTCCCGCCAAGATTCCTCCAGAATCGCTTTTAGCTATTCCATTGAACGGTAAGTTCGACCAAAAGAGAATATTCCGTCGACCTTGCATAATTTCGCCTTCTTCCAACTTTCTTCGGGAACACATTTTTCCCAAGACGTTCTTTTGTCTCTTGCATTGTTCGTCTTCACTTTTATTTCAAGTAGTTTTATGAATATCGGACATGCAGATAAGCGTGGGGAGGGATGAAAAAGCAATGCCTCTTGATTCTTCGATAGCATAGCTCAGACAAGGGAGTACGATATTCCCCTTAAAAATAGGAGAAGCCACTTCTAACTAGATGAATTAAGTTTTACTCTTCAACAGGTGTCCAAGGTATGAGATATTTTCAATCATTATCCACTTTTGTGCAGTTTAAATCGACGAAAGAGTCCTTTCATTGCAGATTTAATCCTTCGATGTTTGTCAGCGAGGTCTGTTACACATCATTTATTGGATTGTTTATACGTGGATAAAAAAATATTCCATTTAAACAAATATTTTTGTGAATACATGCAGTGAAATATTTTACTACGAATGAATGTTATTTGAATTAAATAGAATTGAATATGCTTTGCTCTTAAGCTTGACTCGGTTGCAATAATGTTTATTCAAAATAAATAGATTATTTCACGCTTTGAATTTACATAAATATTTATCTCTCAATTAAATAATTTCTTTCTCCATGTATACTGACTAAAGGTATACATTCAGATTTAGTATTATTAGCAGTATATGGTTGCACAAGTGATTTTGCAACAAAAATATAATTCATGATCTACACTCATATTAATTCCCTGACAAGCTATATGATAATATTAGAATTTCCAAGTGGAACAAAGCTACGTTTAAGCAATATTCAAATTACTAATGATAGCTATTCTGGTAACTTCCAGTTCTAATGGCATCATCAATTTCCATTCCAAAGGTTTCCCCGACATAAGTTTGAATGGTACTGGATGCAAATGCTAATCAAGTTTTGCTTTGATTTTAGCTTAAGCTCAAATGGTCTCCCTAATATTGATTCTTCTATTCGGCTATTAATAATATTATTATTAAAGAGCGATTTGCTAACTAACAAGAAAATACAGAATAGAGATGAAAAACCTGCTGCAGTCGTTATTACAGGCGTCCCAGAAATTACAAACATTATTTTAGTACCTAGCACGAAAACTATATAGCAGCTACTTTATTCAGTCTTTACCCAGACAATCTAATTAAATCTCGTAACCACATTAACCGTTTTACTGTACGAAATGAAAGTGCTTACTTTTTATTTCGTTCAACTTATGGTGATACGTAACGCTTTATACATGAGAGATTACGAAGGTCACGTGAAACTATTAAAATAAAATATTCTATGAAACATTTATTACATAAGCAGTTATAGTGCTTTACTGTTAATTGAAAACTTGTGCAATTTTTATATTATAAATGCAGTTTGCGGTTATTCATCGGTTCATACGATAATTTGTGAATATTCCTTTGCGGCATTAATATGTTAAAATGGAATAATCGCTGCAGAAAATTAGGCTGGTAAAATTGTTCAATTGCAACGGAAACTAGTATCGTTAATAGCCGTAACTGCTTTGTGCGAACGAATATGCGTAAAAGGGCTTCCTTCGTAATTCAAATAGCTTACTATTCGATAGAAATTCCAATCGTAATTGTATTATAGCTATGTGGAAGTATGCGGAATTTACATATAGAATAGCACCTAATTTAATGAGTCGAATCAAAAAATTTCAGCTTGTTAGAAAAATTTAAGCAGATGTCTAAAAATTCTGATCATTGTTCAAACAATCGGTTTATGTGATCAGCAATTCGTTATTCAATTCTTGTTTGTATCCTAAATAGCCATTAAATTAGCCTTCACACTTCGATTTATGCGTAGGTGCATTATACGTGGTTAAATCTGTAGATCAGGGATTGTATGTATGTAGAATTAATAACTGGGAGAGATTATAGGCTTAATTTCATAATGCTTGATTCGACTAAACATGAAATCTTTGATGTAAACCTACCAGAATCTAGAATTAAGGTTTCAAAATATATATCACTATATTTAACTGTATAAATATAATTCTATAAATATACATATCTATATTTATCAATAAAACTTTTCATGTTGAGAAATTGTTTGTTTATACAGTATTGAACACCACTGGGTCAGACCTGGACATCACGCGTGTAACGCGTAAGGATATGGGGCCTTACTTGTGCATCGCATCCAATGGAGTACCACCGACAGTCAGCAAACGAATTGTTCTCACTGTTCATTGTAGGTATAATTCGGAAACTTTCCGGAAGTAGCATTTTTCCACCAAGCTCTAAATTCACGCTCTTTCGAAGAAATGCAGTTTGTAACTAGCGCATGATTCTCCCGCGGTACGTAATGACACCACTACAGGGAAACGAGACTGTTATAAACCGACGATTCCCGAGGGCCATTGTCCCTCAGACCGGAAGAGAAGGGCTTGCCTTAAAATTACCCCCTGTCCGCCTCAGACGTTTCAACCACGTGATTCGAACCTCCCCCAAACTTACCTGACATTTAACATGCACTGATTACATTTTAAAAGGAATAATAGGTCTTCGACCCTCTGGGGAATAATTAACTCAATATTTCCAGCCTGGAAGAAAATTAATCTGATAAAAAACTTTCAATCAGCTGATGCCACTAGAAACGCGTAATTATTTCTTCTCTATTCGCGATCGATAAGATAAACAATCTGCTTTTCCGAATACATCTTATACTGACGTTTATTAAGTGGTATAAACCAAATATAAATCAAACTTTGAGAAACCTATTCTTGTAAAGTAAAACTTTTACAGTTCAGCCTATGGTCTCCGTGGAAAACCAATTAATTGGTGCTTTCGATGGGCAAACACTTATATTGGAGTGCCACAGCGAAGCTTTTCCCAGACCAATCACCTATTGGACGCGACCAACGAATGAAACAATTACAAACGGTAAGCTTCCATTTACAGTTTTTGAACTCCTCTCGTTTACCTTTACATTATGTAAAATATTATTTTATCACCCTTGTATTTTGCTCAATCATCGCATCAATTCGTAAGCTCCTTAATGTTTCACCATTTATAGATATAAGAAGCCTCTTAATAATCCTCCAATAAGAGATCACGATTAAGAATTCATTGAACTGACGTAGTATAACGACGTTTATAGGTTTACTAACAACGTGACGCGCATCTCCAAGTACGTCACCACTATATATATATATATATATATATATATATATATATATAGGCTGTCGATCCTTTACCAGGCTGAAAAGCTTATAAGGTTTTGAGGAACAAGATAGTTGAACACCCTCAAAGGTTTCAGAGTCATAAATTTCTCGAGAACATCGTTTTTTTTTCTATTATATATTATATGCTACAAGGTTAAGCAGATGATTGGAAGCAAAGCTATCAATTCGACTATTGCGATCGATATAACGAGAAAAGTTTTTACGCGAACATTTACAGAGTGGGTTTGCAGAGTAAGCAAAAAGTTCTGTTGGTCTTTTGCTACACAAACTGTGACTCTCTTGTGAAGTGCGGTTGAAAATCGCGACTCTCTTCTTATACAGGGTGAGGCACTTAAGCCGCCCCAGAATACGAATGCCGAAAGAGGTGTATCTCTTTAACTATAACAGATATTCAATTTTTCCATAGGACATTTTCGAAGCCTCTTGTTATTTGCTTTCAGAAAGGTTCTATGCAAAAATTGAATATCTTTTATAGGTGAAGAGATACGCGCCTTTCTGCATCCATATTCTGGGGCGGCTTAAGTGCCTCACCCTGTATATAGGAGTCAATCGCTGGTTCGTTGGCGAGCATAGAATCGTCATCGTTTAGAAAGGTCGTTGTACGATACGGGATACGCAGATAGCGTTATCGTGGTCCGCTCTAATTAAACAGAATACTAGCAGGGCTTCGCTCTAATTGCTTCTGAGTGGCTCGTGATGGCTGAGGCAGACCACGCGGGTTAAGGGCAACTGCATGGACATTAAACGAGTGCGTGAGGCCTTGAATTTTCATCGATAATGACATGTTTCATACGTGCCGGTCGTTCGCCCCTAACCTTTTGTTTTTCCATCTTGCTCCCCTGTCAATTATAAGCTCACCCGTATCCCCTCGGTTCTTTTTATGCTCGCGTGTATGTAAACTGCCATGCGATACAGCAAAAAGGGCAAAAATTTTGATTTTTACACCGAAGCCAAGGGCTAATGACATAAACTATGCATTTGGATGGAAAGATAACGAATATATTTGCTGTATAGGGATGTTATATGATTATTGATACGAGTCAAAAATGGGGAGCATTCGTAAAGTGTATTTGCAAAATTATTATAGTAGTATTGTACTTAAATGTAAGCTTTGTATTATTGCAGAAACATCGGAAACAAATATTAAGTTTGTTGCATGCTTTGTTGTTCTGTTATATTTACAGAAAATTCTTTCGTATTTTCATTTTGCTTTATTTGTACCATTTTTGAAAGGTACAACAAATTTTTTATGGATAAATAGTATACCTACCACTTTGGCAAAATTTTATTTCGAAAAGTTTTCAAATTTTCCAAAGAGCAAACATTAATTATAACGTGGTTAAATTTAGGTAATCTATTGCATTTTTCAGACAGCAACTATAGAGTAGAGACTTTTTCGGAAGGATATGGTATAACGATGAGATTAACTATTAAATCTGTACGACCTCAGGATATAGGATCGTTCAGATGTGTGGTGACTAACTCACTTGGAGAAACTGATGGCCGAATAAGATTATATAGTAAGTATGTGAAACTTAATAAAAAACTTAATCAATAATATTCTCCCCCTTCTAAAACTTTTTCCCAGTTATTAATTATATTAATCAATATAAATTTAATTCCTATTGTAGATGAAAATTTACTAAATTTTATCATAATGAAGTTTCTACCGTCTCACTGAACAAATATATCAATCGTCAAAATTTCACACGCCTAGGATGCAAACCTATGTTTATTTACCGGATATGCAAATATTTCCACATGTTTTATTTGTTCCGACTCGAGTGGAACGTGTAATAATTTGGTCAGACATGTTATTATTACGTTTGTTAATTTGCAACATAAACACGACAAAAACCAACTGAAACAGATGCTAGGAGCTTTCTATTTTTATATTATTGTAAAACAACATTACCCTAAATTACTCTTTTATAACTTGCCTTAAAATAACCACAATCGTTTAGCTTTGGTGAGAAAACAAGGTTTACTGTTTAGCTTCTTTAGAGCGGCATGAATTTCATTAAATCCTACGCAAACGTAAAACTTCTTACGCCCCGAGGAAGAAATTTGTTTAATAGCACGATTATAACCACTAAACTTAATTAAGTGAGATATAAGTATATGAAAGTAAATTACTTAGACCTCATAAGTAAACTCCAGCCAGTGCATGAAGCGAACGCCTATCGATCGGGTATTTAACCAGCCTAACTTATCGCTTATAACGCAGAAAAGGTTTAAGAGTAATAGCTTTGCACTCTTATTTGCTGGCGTTATAACTGAAAAACTACCAATTTGACAGGACGAATAAGAAATTACATTTTCAACTGTGCGAACGATTTTGGATCTTATAAATGAACGTGGCGCAAATTGCAAAAGAAATGACAGAATTTGGAAAACAATAAAACGGATTCGTTGCCTCGTTTTTTTTTATCGCTAGTTCCCTTCTGCTTCCTGGTTGACTCTTACTCTTGGGAAGGTAAAAAAGCTTACTCGGAGAAAATTTGCTCTGGGTTTGGTTAGGTTAAAAGGATGGCTGTTTCGATTCCCTCTGGTCCTATGATCGACTTTTGTGGCTCTAATGTTTATCGATCCAGGTTTTCATTTCCTATTCTCCAATATCAAAAGCAAAATAAGATTTATCATTTGGCGTAATCAAACTAAAAGCTAGCTATTATCAGCTTTTTGTTATATATATACTCCCTTGTATTTCACTCTAATTACTCGCTTCTTTTTGTTTGAAAAGTCATTAAGAGAGCAAAATGCTTTTCAAGCTCAAGAAACGTATATAGGTTTTTTCCTTTCAATGCTAAGAATTGCGTTATTTCAGCTAATCAGAATTATAATTTTAATTAGAAAAACATATAATTCTGCTATATAGGATCAACATATATAAGTATATCATTGACTTAATTAGCTTGGTTCTGTTTCCTTCACGCGGCTGTCTCTCCTATATATATAATATTAAGGGCTTCATACGCATAAATTCAGGCATCCTTGAGACTGGAGAGACCATCAAGGCGTAAACATTCTTGCCCTTTGGTGAGAGCGAGAAGCTGGTCTCGCAGGACTCATCGAGCACCTCGTTAGTTAATGATGTTACGTGCACCGTTTCTTCTCCTACAAATTCAATAAAAGCCACGTCTCATCTTTATCCAGCCCATTTACCAGGTTTTTTCTCACTTATTCTTTTTCTCACAATTCTCTTTCTTAACTAAGCTACCATTTCTATTTCCCAGAGTTTAAGAAAAAATCAGATTTCTTCCAGTATAACCTTTAACTAGTTACTTTTAAATAGGAAGTGTATACTCGAAAAGATAGTTAAGCACTGTTTAATTATAATCAGTGTTTAGGAGGGAAGTGATGGAAATTAATGGTATTTTTGCGTTTCTTATTAAGCAAGTATTTCGTTTGATATAGCTAGCTATAATTGCAAGAAGAAAGTAATTTGTTTGCATCCGAGCAGCGTTAATTGATCGCTCCCTCTCGAGAGATTAGCTTGGAAAAAAGCAGAGAATGGGGAAATTAGCTTTGGATGAAATTAGAGAAGGTATATATAGGAAATCTTAAATGAGTCCTGTTTTCATTTTCTATTTTAAAATCTACCATATGAATTGGGAAAGAACAAATAATCCCTAAATTGCATTCTTGTTTTATCTGATTGATGAAGTATATATTGGCAAAATTAAAATTCAATAAAGTGCCATAAAAGCTTTTAGCTTACGCGGACTAAAATAGTATAAAAATTTACCTAATACGAGGTGATTGATATATAATATTCCAAAAATACTCTAAATAACATTGAACAAATGAACTTGATTCAATGGTAGCTCGATTATTTATCAACTTTTTGCATTCTAATAGCTTCAGAAATATGAATTGAATCGAGCTTTACAAATTGCCTATAAATCAAAATAATATGTACGGTGAGTAATACCAAAATTAAAATTTGTTTGAAAAGACAGATACGAAGATAGATGAAAGTGAATTAAAATTATCGTCCACTGTGATGAACCTGCACTTAAAAGAAGAAACAATACTTTGAGTGAGCCAAGCGAGAGAAAGTAAGCAGACAATTCCAACGAGTGCAGGAAGCTTTGGAAGAAGTAGCGGTAAATAGGAAAGTAGCATTAATAACGGCAAGTCACTCTGATGTCTTGCACGATGTTAAATTAAATCGTCGCTCTCATCAAAGGGTCGAAAAAACAGCATTGCCATTACTTTAACGCGCGAAGCAATGAAATTAACGAAGCAGCACCGTGGCAGTAAGAAATCGTCGCGTCATGTCGTGTCACGTCACGTCGCGTCACGTATGATTACAGCACGCAAGTTTGCCGTGTTATTAAGTTTTAGCACGTTAGCACGTTTAGCCAAGTGCGAAACTGCTTGTAGTCGATATGAAAACGTACGTCTAGATAGCTGGAGAGAAGAATCCATTGATAAGGCTACGTTCTTAGCATGATTTATCGTTGATCGAGCTCTACAATTAAAAAAAAAATTATAAAAAAGAGAATAAAAACTAGTAATACACAGCGTGAGTCGTGGAAAGACGAAAAGCCTCGGGCAGATCAAAGCAAAGCTCCATAGAAATTCGAATTCAACAGCAACGCGCAGCGGCCAACGTAAAATCCACATGCGGAGGCACTTAATTATCGATAATTGCAAATACTCCGAGGGTACCTGCGAAATTCATCCAGCGAATTTCCATTCTTGCGAATCACTCCTCGAGTAATTGGCCCTGCAGTCTAATTGAACTCGTAAATTCAAATATGCACTGCCACCCTCAGACCCTTCATTCTCGCTCCATTTTCTTTCCCACTTTTTTCCATCCCTTCGTCCAACCCCTATTTGTATTTTGCGCGAAAACGATCGATTCGCCAAGCGAACTGAATAATATTTAATAATAATTACCGCCTGTATATTGAAGTCGATGCACGACGAGCCGGAATTTCTCGCTACTCGTTCTTTTTTCTTCTCTGAATTATTTTTGTTTTTTGTTTTGTTATTATCTTTCCAGGCGAATAATTGGCCAGTGAGGAAAGAGAGAGAGGGGTGAGATAAAGAGGAATAATAATTGACGCGAGATGAGATCATGAGAGGGGGAGATGGTAACTTTGGTACGAAATTTGCTTTAAGTTGAATTTAAAATGCAGAAAACTTTGCGTTTGGCTCTCAGCATCGGCCATCTTGAGTCTGTGCAACAGTATGCACATGCAACATGCAAGTCTATGCGTGATGGCCTATATTCAAATTACATTAAATCGTTAGATAAGACAAGCGCGCGCGCACTCCAGTCACTTGAACACAAAGAGCGCTGTGCTTTATGCAAAATATCAACCCCTTACCTTAATTCTCGTCTCCCTATGGGAATTGACCCAAGAAACCGCAATAAACTTCTTATCCATCGAGGCATCTACTTTTGCATGATTTGTTTAATGCAATTTTTTCTTGTCATCTATCACGATGGAGAAGCATCTAGTTTCGATCAATCAGAAACCTCATTCTCCTTTTTAATTGTACCAATTACTCAAATTATTCCCTCGATGCACGACACTTTGTCCAAATTATCTCAAAGCTGTGCAATAGATTAATATATGCTTCTCAGATGTCATTATGACATATATATTTTCGTAATCTAGGCATCTTAATAGTCGAGATTTAGGGTTGGGCGAAATAGGTCGTAAGCCCCTTCGATAAACCTCATCCATGTATAATTTTAGTACGGGTGCTATATTTTGTGGTAGAATGTATGAATTGTACTATATTCACACTATATGTATCCACGACGAAAGCAAATGCATATTAGTTTGATCAATCTCGTTCGCGATTACTTGGGAAATATATTTAAATGATTGCAAACACGACCGAAATTGTGAAAAAATTTAATCGTGATACAGACTTTGAATATTCAGTTTATTATATTTATAATATCTTTATTTTATATATGCTTATTGCTTTACAATATTTGTTATTTATTTGCAACGCTCGGGAGAGTTCACCTTTAATTCATACCGCGAGCTCTCTGTTCTGGTAATTGAAATTAGTAAACGCACCATGCGAAAATCATCAGATATATACTCTTTAATAAATACATTATTAATTTAAATATATATAGAATAAATAAGTTATAAATATTTTGCTAAAATCTAATAAAAATCAACAGCTATCCTGTCTAGTTGTAGCGCAAATACTTTTATCTTTGCATTGAAGCTTCAAAGCAAGCAATTCAACGGCAAATCAGCATGAAATTGAATTCATCTGGAAACTAAATGAGTAAAATTTACTATTCAATATATATACATATAAACAGAAAAAACAGAAATATACTGCGTATGTCACAAAAGTGCAAAATGAAAATTGTCAGGAGAGATGAATATTTCAATAAAAAATCGTAGTTGAAATTAATTCGGAAAATTGTACAGCTAAGAATTTCAAATCAATTACATAGTAAATTTTAATATGAAATTTGTGTGTGTGTGTGTGTTCGTGTATCATGTTCTTACGACAGATCCATTTGGAAAAAGTTAATTTTGATTTTGGCACGTATACTGGAAAATAGAGATATAGAGTTACACCGCCAAATAAACTTGATAGTGACAAGGGACCTCGATATTTTGTTGAATTTGATAGAAAGCCAAAATCCTAACGCGCCTGCGCGAGCATTATAACACACATACCAAACGTCAAAGCGAGAAGTATCGTACGGAAAGTCCAGTCGTTTTGTCGATTATTTTTTCGGTTATTACGCGCGAGCAACCTTTACCAATATCTCGATACGCCATTTTCGCTCAATTCGTTCCAACACAATCTGACGGAAAGCTGCTTTCATAATTCGAGAGTCCTGGGTGAATGAACATTGCTCAGATTTCAGTCGGTTTGACCAGAAATTTCTCTTTTCATATTTCTGTTCGAAAGAAAAGCCGTTGTTCGTTATACAATATAACTTGCACCTTTCAAATCGAATACGATCGTATACAGATCGTTTACCTATTTTTCACTCTTCCTGCTCCTTGAATGTTTTTACCAATATTTTCAAATATCATTTCACGTTGCTGGAAAAATATTTGTGATCGCGTAAATTTTATTGATTTATCTCGAGGAGAAACTTAATAATCGTACAAAAATTATATACATCATATAATAATTACACGATTTTACCAGTATCTCTCTAAATGGTTCGTTATTATAATAAGCATACAGCTATATACTTATCACGAAGCATCGTATTTCAAAACATATGAAGGGAAATAATGCTTTTACAATATACCATGATCAAAATATCTTAAATATTATAATTATATGACTACTATTTTATTATAAAACAAACGATGCAGAAAAATTATTAATCATCATTGCAATTCAATAACGATTGTTACATTTGAAATCTGTCAGGGATCGACAGGCCGGAAACGACGCGCAAACCGAACACGAGGAGCCGTGACTCGAAGAAGACGTGGAGTATCGATCACAGTCAGGACAGGAAAGCCGCCGGAATGAGGGATGAGTCGATGCTGAAGGAGAGCGAAACCGGCGAGGAGCAGATCGATTTTCAATCGGCAACTGCATCTTCCGCCTTGCACCGACATCTCTTCGTCAATCTTGGGATGGCCGCCGTCACCGCAATTTTCGTTGGCAGCCTGTCTTCATAGACCCCATTTATATGCATATTCCACCACCACTTCCCTCTAACTGAACAAATAAAACGTACGGGAAGTGGGAAATTGCGTTTGTCGTTCACACCTGCGAGAACGACCTGAAACTGAAAGTATTGCTCGAATCGACCCATGCCACTTATCTCTCGCTAACATTGAATTTTTTCAAGGAGCCATTGCGATTGAATGGTATAACTTGTTATTTCCATTGTTTAAAAGTTAAGAGTTTTAATTGCAGCGCGAACATGGAAAGGACATTTTTATAGCAAATATAGATTTATTTTTATAAACTGACTTGAAACAGAGTTATAACTGTTAAATCAGTCAGTGGTTATCATTTACCATATTGCTAGTTGTAAATAAACGGTTACGTGTGGTATTTCATTCGTTTTTCATACTTATTTTCATGCGTGTCTTTCTGGAAGAGCGGGCTTATCACTAAAGGAGCCTAATCATTATTGGAGTCTTCCAAAATGAAATATAATTGATTTACAGAAAAATAATTTGATTTAAATTTTGCTAGCTTGCTACAAGATTATATTGTATTTGACTGGTTTGATATTTTTTACTGAGACGCACTTTGTTTACAACAAGAATGTGACAATATTGCTATTTCAATAAATGTATAGTGCTTTAAAGAGTAAACAAATGTAATTAACAGGATATAATATTTCCCTAAATATTATTCGAATATTATTACATTTGCCATAACAGATAAAAAAACATCTGCTGATTTAAAAATTGTTTACGTACCTTATAAATGTCTGTGTAAATAAATTGCAGTTGTCAGAATGGAAATTCTGCTTTCATAATTTTTCTTTTATGCATAAACTGACTTCGCGTTAGTAATATAAGTTATTCATGTAAAGTGGAGCGATGTATGAATTTGTAAATATAAAACAAATTGCAGTTAATTTGTATGTTAGAAACGCGCTTAAAAGTATTTTAAAACGAATACATTGTCAATTAATTTACAATTTAATTTATTTATCTAAATGCAGTTGACGAAATAAGTATACAGTTAGATACTGTTTCAACATCTTTACTACTTATCTATGTCTAAATTCAAACTTATTTAACATATAGTATTTATAATTACAACGAAATGTCCATCGATCGTATTTGTCAGTGCCACACCAATACATAAATATGGCAATTATTTTTTCATGAACTATCGTAAAGTAGGTTTTTTTAAACGAAATGTTGAAAAGTCTAGAATTATACCGCAGATCGAAAGAGACACTTAATTAATGCTAATGTTTTTTTGTGAAAAGATGGATGTTACGTATGTATTTACCACAAAGTTATTTACTTGTAAAAAAAGTTTGCATTTCATTTCTGCGTGTAAATTAAGAGACTAGTAAATTAAAAGATGTGAGCCCAGCTTGCGTACCTTTGTGATAACGGCACAAACATGCATTGTAAATACACATGTACGAGTATTCCTTATAGTTGTAATACATCGATCAGCGCTTTTAAAGTGTAACACTTTTATTGTTGTTGGGCAATAATAGTGTGTGTATAATATTGTAGCATAAGCCTCAGGGACGTGTAAATACGGTAATGTGTAAGAAAACAATGTATTAGGTTTTGCATTTGTGATTACAATGTCTCCTACACCCTTTGTAAATATACATTGTACTTTATCCTGTACTTGGGCAATAAATGTTAGACAATCGGAACGCTGTCTCCTTTTTTAATTCCAATTCTCTCTTTCCTACTTTATTAATGAACATGCGAAAATTACCCAATTTATTCACGACAAAAAATTGCATTAAAATAATAAATATATTTTATACCTTAGATAGATAAAAATGTAAATTCATCAGCAATTGAGTTGTGTGTGGCTCCTATTAAAAATTTAAATTCGTATATATATTACCATATTACAACTTTTCACTAAAATTTTCTCAATACTACTCGCATATAAATTTAAATTAAAGTTTAAAAAAGTGCGAACTTTTTATTTTAATTCGATAACAGCTCAAAGGATAAAATACCGATATAGTAAAAATACAGGAAGTCTATTGAATAAAATTGGTCTCTGCAGTCGGCTACCAAAACTCAACAGGTAATTATATAGTAGCTCCACTCAAGATTGAGTGAAATTTGCACAAACTTACTTCCGAAGGAATTTTTGAGCAGCCAATGAACGCAGATTTTTCGGTCACAAATTTATCTTTCTATATATTCAATACAAATGAAAAAGCTCGATATGTCTAAAATCCTAAAATATTTCTACAAAAATTATTTATTAATATTACTCTAGTTTCAATTCTTTTAATAATTTGGTGCATTAAAATATTGATTTGAGTACTCGAGTATTATATTCTTTTTTTAATCATAGTAGAATCCTGTTAGCTCTTGCACAAGTCTATTCAAATGTATTTACATTGAAATAGTCAATGAATCGCCGGTCTGGCAGAATCTCTGTTTTACCAGCTATGAGACTTATCAGTACATTGCGTAAAAGTGTACCTTTGCAGATATTGCAGAACCTACAATTCTTTGATGCTTGGGAAATTTGCTAAGCTACAATCGGTATAGTTTGTTGAATTGAAAAACCTTATCTGTCGGTAAGTGTACTATATTGTTATCTGAAGAATTTAACTATTAGAGGGCGACACAAAAAGTTTTAAGCTGGTTTAAAAAATATATTTGTAAATAAAAGTTTATTCTCTCACTTTAAAAGTAAACAGATATAATATTCAATTACGGTAAATTTATAGTAATTATACAAGCGAGAATAGCTATTAAACATTTTCTGAGTTAAAAAAGATCCACTGGTTTATGGTATAGTAGAAGAAATTTCTTCACACACTTTAATTTATTATTCGCCACAATATGATATCAATCACGGAGACAAATTATTTCAAAGATCCTTGCATTAACTTGTGCATACTTATAGTGGATACAGCAGCAATGTTTCTATCAAGCCTTTGTAAGCAGCGGAGTGCTGGATATTTATCGTATGTAAATTAGCCTCAGTTTTATGAGTTAATCAGGAAATGTAAAAATGATTGTTATTGCGAGCTTGCAGCATGCACTGTAATATACGAATTTATTTGCAAAATAAAACCTGTCTAGTTCAGATAAAAGCTGATATCGTAATTTATGCACTAGTAATTAATTGTTTTAGAAAAGCAATCGCTCTCATATTTGTTTTTAAGTTTAAACGAGATTGAGGCAAATCATAATTAAACTAAAGCTACTGGAGCGTAAAACTTTAATTGATTGAATAAACTCGTTTTGAGAGTATGGTGGTTGGAGGTATGGGGTGGCCATAGTGGTAAGACGGCAAAGATGTTTTTTACGCAGGAATATAAATTCAGCTTTTCTGGAATATTTTATTCTATGTTTGAATCGGGTGGAATTTCTAGGATCGACGGTAACGAAGACCCGGCGGTACAATAATGATATTCGGAAAAGAATTATTATGGAACTTGGCAGCGCACTTTCGAGTAACGAGGGGAAAAAAGGGCTTTTCTCCATAAGCCAGCTCGTATATCATCGACACGAATCCCTTCGGACGGTTATGGAACGGGAGAGTCGGCGATAACAAAGACAGCTTCGTGAAATGATATCAAGTGGTTTGTAAACAAGCGGGCCTTCAGGCTGTAATTTTCATTGGCATCAAACAGATAATTAGACAAACTTTCACGATCTAATAACAGATAAATGTTTCCTGCGAAAAAAATATTTATATTCGACAAATATTTAATCAGTTTTGTATAATACGGTACATACGAGGACCTATTTTTATAGGGCTTAAAGACTGGAACATATGAAATTAATCTATCTTCTGCAAGAATGATGAATCGAAGTAGTTATTCGCTCCTCTTTTGTTTATAAGCTCAGCAGCTTTTAGCGTGTGCCTCTGTAATTTGCTGTTTATGCAACGCGGATTAGGACTGGGAGGAGTGGAGATTAAAAAACAGAGTTTTATGTTTGTGCGTGTGTTAATATTTACTTTGTACCTTTTAATGTTGGCTGAAGAAAATTAGTTGGCTTTTTGATTCACACGTTTGGTTATAGTTTTATTTCGAAACTGCTTCTCAAATGCATTTGGCACTTAGGTATAATAGTTTAATAATTAAGTGGTATCGTCCCAGTATTGGCATGACATCTACATAATTAGTTTCACCTCAAAGTACCTAGGCAAAGCTTCCCTTAGACGTTTGTTGTCAGTATTATATTACGCATGTGTAGATTTTCGAATTAATTGCTCATATATGAAATGCCCGCGTGATATGCCTGACTCTGATATGCAATTATAACTACATATATTCATCTCCAGCTTAAATTTTATATATCGATCCGTCTGCAGGCTTGTTTCACTCGTTGGTGGGTCCCTTTCATTCTTATACAAGGATTTCACGCGAATATACGTCTAGAATTTTGAAAGCACATGCCCATTTTCGCCTCGTTTGCGAAAACACGACCCTCCCCGTTCCAAAGGCTTCTGGTATTCTCAAGCAAATCGCGAGCAGCCTTCGAGATATACCCGAGGGATAAATTGTCCAGCCTCGTTTTTCTCTCCTCCGATGGAATACCTGGCCAAATACGAAAAGATACGTGCTGAATTTCTAAACTCTTATCCTCGACGGTATAAACCATTCAAATTTGTTTGTTCTCTTTTCTTGGAGGGATATAGCCAGCGTGCAAAAAGATTAAGAAGAATAAATTGATTTTTCCTTAATACATTATATCTCGCAGGCAGTTGGGAATAGAAAAATAAAGCAAACGAAGACGTAGATTATTTTTGTAATCCTCTTTATTACCACCTTCCCGGATAACGGTAACAGGCGTGCTAATTAACCTCTTGTACTTTACGCAAACTCCCACTTTCAGGGCTGTTTCATTAGATGGAAGGTTGGGTAAAAAGGGAGTGTTCTTAAACCGCTTTTCCTTTTATGAGGGTGCAATAAAGTATGTTGCGGTCGAAGAAAGTGCCACGCTTCTTTCAAGAATACAGACTACGAGCGCGTGTGTTTGTGTGTACTAATCTTGATGATTTATACAAAGCTGAACGTAAAACTAATAAGAGGTTTGCTTATTATACCTTTGATGAATATCAAAGCTCGGTTCGCGCGCGCGCGCGTAAATTCCTCAAAAAAATTACTTCATTTTCTCAAACGACCATGAGTCTACGGGCATCGCTAATAATGATTTAGCAGGGAAATATTTAACTCCTTTTTTCGTTAGAATGGGCAAAAAGTTTTAAGTATTAAGTGGAAAAAGATCGGTTTAAGGGGGCTTCTGCTGAAAGAAGAGAGATGGGATGTGCGTCGTTGTCTTAGATGGCAGATAGCGGTTTTATGGAAATTCTCCGCGGTCCAGAGCACGTCTAATGCTCTGAATAATATTCCGCAACCTAGCTTCCGTGGCCACATAATAGACGCCTTTAGGACATTCCACGATAATTGATGATATTTTTATTCCACTAACACGATGCATCGTAATTTACAAGCAAACTTTCTTTGATTCCCTCGCTTCCCTAAACATGTTAAAAATGCATGTACATATATATATACTCTCGTCATTTTACCTTATTTTCTCGAATCCCATTTGTTCTCCAATCGATATACAAGTCCGCGTACAATTTCGTCGTCGAAATAAAGCTGCAGCGTAGTATTTCACGAAGAACGGATTATTTTGCATATTATTGCCGAATAAGCGTCTCTTAATATTGAGACTGCTTTCCGGTGTGCATAACAAACAACGGGAGTCTTTAGCTCAAGATTAAAGGCGTCCCGAAGGTTTCGTTAAGGCGCACGACAAAGCCGGTCGTAAAATAAGATACAATTTAACACTTGTTTCATGTAAGCCACGCGAAGATGGCTCGATCATAACCTGCTTTTACGCGGTGAACTGTCGTGCTCCGACTTGCGAAACAAACATTTCGTACCGGGTATTCCACAGCTCGAGGCGTTTCTGCCCGAGAAATTCGTTTCTCCTCCGTATTTGCGCGAGTATTCTCTCCCACTTGGCTGGCACGGAGCCCCTCGTTCTCCAAGAGACCTGCAGGAACACCGGCCCTCCAGCCTAGAAACTTTTATTATTGCCCGCAGGGTATCGCTGCTAGACACAAAAGCTTTTTTCCTTTCGCATAAGTTTCGACATCTACCTAAGATTTTCCTAATACGTTTAACCGTCCTCTTTCATCTGTTGATATATACCAAACTCATCGTTTCCATCAGCTTTATCCCATTTTTAATTATTTCTTTTAATATCATAATTTCCTAGAATTCCAAACGCGTCTGTGTCGATTGTTGCTTCGCATCTACAAGATGGACACTCTAATAAATTAATTAGTAGAATCCAATTTTCGTTCTCCCACTCCACGTTTATATATATATATATATATATATATATATTATAGCAAATTAGAGAAAGAATTTTTGGTTGAAAATTTATTGAATATATATTAGTGGAAATTATAAATTGGGACGAGACAAATTGCTACGTGCCATCGTGTCGAGTTTGCAATTATACATATACAGGGGTATCGAAAATATATATAGGGATTTATTTGTCGCGTCTTTCAACGATGATTCCTTTGACTGAAAACGATGAATAGATCTTCGAGTCCAAACGAAGCTACGACTCCATTATTATTTGCCTCGTAGAAGCCCAGTGTACAGGACTCGTAATTATTTTTTATCGATCAACCGAACCATCGTTGCGTCGAATGTTTTAGGTTCTTGCGGAAAATGAAGGCGCGGTGTAGTTCCTGCTTGAAAATTTATGGAGTAGTACTTGATGGGGACTCATGTTTTATGAATGATCGAAACTTCTGTGCAGCGGCATCGACATCATTGCCGGTCGATGAAAGACGGTTGGAAGTCCTACCGAAAGCCTAGACAGAACGTTCTCTAAATTCTGTAAAGCAAATTGTGCGGCTTTTCAGGATAATTTCATCCAACTTCTTTCGATCCTTACGTATAGAAACTTCCCAATGTCTTCTTGCATTAACCGTCAGCACAGCGTCCAATAGTATATATTTGACAAAAATACTATCGAATGCGTAATAAATCGAGAGAAATCGGATAGAGTCCTCAAAGTCAATGATTTTTTAATTATTGATCAGTATTACGCGAATTGCATATTCTGTTCTGCATTCAAATTTGATGGACTTAAATAGTATGAAAGTTAAATACATGGAAGGGATTAATTATTGATCAAGCAAGGGGATGATGTAATTAAATAAATTACGAATTTCTGTAAAAGAGAGTCATAATAGGTGGATAATTATCGGATTATAATTAGAGCTCATACCTGTTACGCATTGTGTCGATTGAAGCCAGAACAGCTACTAGGTTCGTAATTGAAAGTTCATTGAAATTAACGCAATGATCATTAACCATCACCCGTTTTCTTTGATCGTTAACATTCAATTAATTTCTAGTCAATTTTAAATCGTCCTTGTAATATTTTCCTATACGATTACGGGTTAACCAGCAATTCAATATTTTAATCAAAACCACTGCTAAATATTTTTCTTGCCACATTTAATCAAGGAACTTTTATAATTTTGATAAAAAGCAAAACGATGCTCAAATAGTATATTCTACGCGACGAATGTCATTTGACCAATATCTTTTATGACACTTTGGTCGATCATTTTCACTCTATTTGCGCATTAAGTGCTCAGTTTGAACAAAGTTGAAGCATAGTTTATAAAAGCTGTTTTACTAATGAATTCCTTATTACGTTGTACGATCAAAAGTTTAAAACACCTTTAAAGGATAAAACCCTTCACTGTACCTCGACTCATTGTAAACTAAAATGTCTACAACAAACTCGAGAATCTTGCCTCTTTAACCATATCTCGATATCAATATTCCAACTACTGTAACAGGACCACAGTCAAATGACAAGCTGATCGATCGACCTCTTCAACCAGTTGCTGCAACATTTTGCAAACGAAGCAGAATAAGCAGAGCTAAAAAAAGGACCACAGAAATTCACGAGTATATACCTTAAATATATATCAGATTAGGAATCTATCTGTTTCGACGGGACCAAAAAAGAACAAGGATGTACAAAGTAAAATCGATTTCCCTAGCAGAAATATTAGATTCAGTTGAAACAATCGTGCGTAAAAACGTAAGTAGCAGAGTCTTGCGTCAGAACGACGTTCCATTTATCTGAAATTCGGATCAGCCGACAATTCGGATGTATTTTTCGAAACGGTTGTTCCATTAAGCGAGCGACGACCCGTCTCTCTACCCATCGGAGTCGGCGCACTTTTCCTCCAACTCGACGCGCGGTTCGACCCTCGCTACGCGTACCTATACGTAAACTGAGACAGCGACTACGACTACGACAGCTACCTGATTTAATAGGATTGCCGAGGAAGAAGATACGGTACAAAAACAAGTCAGAAACAAATATAGGAATGTTTTGAACAGTTTTGCCAGTGCAGCTTGCGGCCTCGCAGCCGGACCTGCACGAAACCAACCAAAACGAGTGCCGCGGCCTCATCCGAGTCGTCTTGCTGCTTTTCAGTTGCGAAAACCCAGAAAGCGAGAAGAATTATATAGCGAGGCTTGTAAGTGGAACCATTTTGGTCTCCCTTGTCGCTCGACGAGAGGAAAACGAGAAAGTGTCAAGGAACTTTACTGTTTCGTTTCATAGTAGCGGCGTAAACGCCTCCGCATGATACGGTCTGTTAACTGGACTGCTGGCCTTATACACGAAGCCGCTTTATATATATTCCCAAATATAACGGCTGGGACCTGCTCGGAGTATAAAACTTTTCCTACAACTGAACAGAGTGGATTTCTAAAATTGAATATGCATTCGGCATATTGTCAGGGTGGAAGGCGGCGCCAAGAGAGGGTGAGGGCAGCTGAAGGAGCCTGGAGCTGTGTGGAGGTGGAAACGGGAGAGGAGGCAGCACGGAAAATCGAAGTCTTCCGTGAGAAAGCTCGGTCCAAGGAAAAACCTCGCAAGCTTCCTTGTCCTCTCGATACCTTCGAGAAGTATCTCCATTTTTTTCAAGCAAGGAAAAATTACGTTTCACGTATCCAAAATACAATGGAGGAGCCCAAAATACTACCGATCGTTCGTGCTATAAATTATACAATCCAGCAGAATGTCAGCTTGGAATGTAACTGAAATAAAAAACGTTGTACACTCTGAAATTTATTATACCATTAAACTTGCACAGTGTTTAAAGAAGAAATCTATAGATATATTTCCTAGAGGACTAATTTTGCAATTACCTGCAAGAATCTATTGATATCGTGCAGAAACGATACTAGATTTATAATGGAGAAGTTCGACCCAGATTCCTTATCGGTAGACTATCAGTACCGACTGCCATTTGCACCGCGCGCACAATAGGCTTTTTCCACGTTGGTTGCAGCTTCCATCAGAAAGCTGCAGGTAGAGAGCGGGTACAGGCGTGTTGCCATGTCAAGACGGGCTCGGCGGGTACACTGGAAAGGCAATATATCAAATTTCTTTCTAATAACGGACCTGCGCTCCAAGCTCGGCCTGAACGTATCCAATATGGTGACACTCGTGGAGCGACACCTGAGAAACGAGCGGTGTCGCTAAGTTAAAGCGCCAAGTAATCCACGGGTTTACCGTGAGAAAACTCAGATTTAAGTTATCCTCCATTCTTTGCTATCTAGTTCGTGTAAAGGCGAGCGACTCGGCGCATCACGCGCCAACACACGAATGGAAGGAAGCGAGGAAAGTCGAGTCTGCTACGTCCCCCACGACTTACACCCATCAACTACCACCGTTACAGCCTCGGCGATAGAACAGAGACTGCGGATCGACTTTGTGCTTCGTCTCGACTCCCCGAGACCCCTTACCCCATCTTCTCGATTATATTCTCGACTCGCAGAGGTCAGCTTATGAGAAATCCCTCTTGCCGCGTGCTAACATTACGGTTCAATTCTCGCTCGCTCCAGCAACTCCCCAGAGTTGTCTATTAAATACCTAATATCAACTCGTACTTGCCTTACCTTCCCCTCTTCACACATCCCCTCACGCATTCGTGAAACAGCCCTTCTCTCTCTCTCTCTCTCTCTCTCTCTATATATATATATATATATATATATATATATATATATATATATACACACATTGATCATTCCCTGAATCCTTTCAACTCCACGCCACGTCTCTGCTCTACTTTCTTTATTTCTATATATACGTACCTCAATGGTATACGCGCCAATTTCATATATACCCAATAAGGATAAAGCTTAAACGCCACTTGACTTCCTTCGACGCTTTGCCAAGGATTTCTCTCCTGCCAGTGTCATTCTCGTCCTTAACTGCGAAGCAGGTGTCTCCTCCGTTGGAGTCCTAATCCAAAACGTGCCGAACCACCATCAACATTATCATTCTTGCAGCAGACAACGGAAAGTTTGTTTATACCCTGCCTTTATCCTTCGACTCCTGCAGTCGTTCCCCCTCCCCCCTCCTCTAGCCACCTTTCACCACGACCCAACACAGTACAGCCAGTTCACAGCCAAAGGCGGCTCGCAAGATACCGCTCAGTCTCAGCCAAGCCGCGCCCCATCAAGCCACGCTAATTCTATATGCTATACATAGCACTTTACAAGCTAATCTCAGACTAGTCAGGACTGCTTTGTTACAGCCACGTATCCAACGTCAAAACTCGATGGTGCACGTTTAAACAAATTACTTGTACCTCGGGCGGTAATCGCAGCGATTTGCAAAATGACATCGATCTTATAAACGCTGTCATCGGGGAATCATTATAAACGACTTTGACCCAACGGGAGAATAACTTGGTAACATTGACGGCGTCTACGAGCCACGTGTTTATCGGCAAACTGTTTACCAAAGATTCACGCTCCAACACGAGGCACTGGAGACTCTGATAAATTTATCCTGATATATCATATTCTTGACGAGACGTTCCAGCCCACCCATGGGCTTTACTTATTACCCTTAATCTTCCCTCTAATTATATACACATTAATTACCCTTTAATTACTTCTCGAAATAAAGAAGAGATTACCCCTTTTGTTTATTCATTCCTAAATATCCGGGTGTTGATTGTGAAATTGGAATGTTTCGACAAAGTACGCGGCAAAGATTTTATTTGCTTATGATGAAACTAGTGGTATGCTGGAATGTTTATGATATTGCTCGGGAGATGCTCGTATAATTCGCGCTCGAGATACTGCCAGGCGTATTGCGCGCCGTTCGTCGGGTCGTGTAATAATTTGTGGATTATGGATACTGGAATAAGGAATCGGGAATCAATACTTCTGGTATTTGCGGAAGGTTTCAGTGAATACCGGCATTTCTCGCGTCTTTCTTCGTCGCCGTCACTAATTGCAAGCTTCTCCCTCTGGTGCTCTGTGTTGCTCCTTTAATTAAATCGGTTTATTAAGTCTTCGAGTGGATGCACGGCGCACCACGCGATCCCCCACCCCCTCCCTCTAGTCGCGCGTCTTATTATTCTTTCTTCCCGCGGAGATTCCATCCCCCCCCCCCCCCCCCCACCTTCATGGTGGCTCTCATTGCTCGTTGCTACCCTGAAAATGTATCGCGTTTATATCGCCGTCGAGCACGTTCGGCTTTACGATCCGCGTTAATGCTCGCTGAATAACCGCCGCGAAAGAACTCACCTTGCTCTCTTCCACCCCCCCCCCCCCCCAACCTACCCCTTCGCCTAAACTCTTACCACCCCATCCCAAAGTCCACTGAAATTAAAACCCGTTTGCAATTCTCCAAGATCAGATTAAATTAATTCTTTAACTCGCGATATTTACTCTGCCATCCGATAATCGCTCTAAATTTCCTTTAAATACGATCCGAGTCTCGCGCTGGAAGGTTTAAAAAAGCTTTAAGGAAAGATTTGACTTCCGTTTCCCCTTGCGAAAGCAATGACTTCTCGTGAATCTTATTTGCAGGGCCAAATTTAACATGTGCGATATATAGGGTTGAATGGAGAGATTCTTTTTTTATGAAAAACTCGTTTAATTCGCGTTTAAACTTTTATACGCGAGGCCAGGTGTTTTTATTTGGACGTAAAAGCAGAGTACTGTAACGTCTGCAGCCCATGACGTTTAAAAACTGGAATTTTTGTTTAAATATGTTCTAGTTGGAGGGAAACTATTTCACTGGAAATATTTAATCGTATTTTCTTGACGATTCTTATGGCTCTTGGTGAATTGAAAATGTTTAATTTTCCTAATGTTCAGGATAAATTGATGAATGGATAGTAGGACTTGTTCTTACGGTGGATGATAATACTGTTACGTCTAAGAGGAGTTAACAGTCTCTAATCACGTGTCTACCGGCGGAAAAGTTTAAGCTTGAGTTAAGTTAACCTTGGACTTTTGCATATACACGAATTACATTGTTTAATTATCGTTGATCTTCTTATGGTTTATTTCTCTCGTTTTGCACTATATTAAATCGTACATACTTTAATTTGCACATTTCCATATGTGTACAGTGATAAAAAATTCCTTTGAAATGAAACAATGCTTTATACATTTTTACGACTGCTAAAATCCAAACCTTTGCGACCCTGAGAAGCAATAAATTACGAGAAATTCGGATATTTCCAATACTAGTAATGCAGGTTTCTACGTAATTGAATTGTTGATAACAGCAATATGAAGTATAGACAATTTGGTAAGCAGCAGAATCGTTCTCACTCAAGGAGAGTAGGAGGAATGAGAAAGGTTTCTTCCAACGTCTTATGTTACATTACGTGCACATACATATTTATTCAACGTACGTTGACTTTGCACCATAAAACTGGCGACGTATTTCCTAGCTTCTCGCAAAATCTAACAAAACTCGACATTTCAAAAAGTTTCGTACATTCAACTAAGACACGAAACAACAAATATAAATTCCAAAAATAATTTTACACCATCAGGACCCTTGAATTAATCAGGAGTAGGCTATTTAGAGTTTCTGTGAGTTTGTAGCAAAAGGGATGACAACAAAAAGAAGTAGAATGTTATCACAGTTAGAGAACGACTTAAGCGTCAAGTGAAAAAGGTGAGATCGTAGGATTACGTACTGTCTGTGTTTGCGGTTTGGGAAAGGAATTTATTTAGGAATGGCAAATGTAACCGGTTCGTCTGTCAAAGCTGGTGACCTTCTGGCACAAAGGATGAGATGGGGTTGCGAGGGTAAGAAAAGCGCTCGGCGCGGTTGCTCGACGAGCAAGTAGGGGTATAATAAAAGGGGGAAAAGGAAACGGAACGAGAGAGAGAGAGAGGGAGAGAGAGAGAACCTTGTCGGTGGATGTTGAGGAGAAGGAGTTGAAGGGGGGTTTGAGCTGCGGTTCGGGAATAGGAGGAGGGGGTGGGGATGGAAGTACGCATGGACGAAATGCTACGAGATGAAATTCTCGAGTCATCCATTCTGCGTGTCAGGGGGGATTCCCGTGCAACAAGAGAAAGCGAGCTGTCGCAGCAACGTGGAATAAAAAAAAGAGAGCGAGTCTACGTGATGCGGTGGTGGATCGGCAGTGACTGCTGGATGGCGGGAAGGATCCGAAGAAGCGAGGCGCCCGCTCGGAGACGCTGTCGAGGAAACGCGAGTCACCACTGGACAGACTCGCTCTCCTCCCGAAGAGACTGTCAGCACAGCTCAGATTGTATCGCCTATCCTGAGGAAAGATACACCGTCCACTCGAAAATCTCCTGACTTATGGCCACTGACCACAACTGCTCCTTCCCCCTCCACACCCTCCGCCCCCCGACCCCTCATCCTCAAAATTCTTTTCCACTTTCGAATCTTCCTCTTCTTCCATACCCTCTTCCACCCTCCATCTATCTTCAATGTCCTTCTACCTGCTCCAGATTTCACAGTAGTCTACAAAAAGTTTTACTCCCTCAAAGACTTCCTTATCCACTTCAAAGAGGGTAACCTCTACTATCTTGTCAAAACTATCTCACGTTTTATACCGAATAGCCCAACGTACGTACTACACTTATTACATATTAATGTAATAAGTTTGTTTTCAGTTGCTTCGTGTGTCTATTGCAGCTTCCTTTTTTCCGAAAGTTTCAAGTTTCGAAACTCGTATAATTTTCTGTTCGTGTAACAGCGTCTTTTTGATTCTCCCTCGTTGTCACTGAAATCTTGATGGGGCGAATAAAGAAATCAACACAATGCAATTTTCTTCTATCCGCATAAGAATTGGTTATGAATTTATTATGACAATTCGCGAGCAAATGTGTGGCAGCAAGCTAGCACGAACGCTGGGTAGAAACTCAAGGTAGAATCTTACAAGTTGCCCGACACCTTGACACAAGTAAGATTTAGACCAGCGCATCTTACACGCTTGGTGGTCAGCGAGAAACTTTCGACTAGATGGATACCGTTTCCCTTTTCAGCAGCTGTACTGCCAACATTATTTAATTCTTAACTACTTAATTCCATAATTTTCTTGCGCTTCGTCCGCCAACAGTTTCATATCATGTTTATTTATAGATGAAATATTTTATTTAAATCCTACTAAATCATTTATACAATTATCGAACTTTCAACAAATTTTTATTGGCAGCTAAAATGAGAAATACGAATTAATTAACGATTTATAAATAGATTAATATTTCAATATATGCTATAATACGTTTCATATATTGAGTTTGCGATTAAATATTTCAGGACCATTTGATATAATTCAAGACAGTATAATTGAATGTAAAATCAAATCTTTGGTGTCTTCAGCGAGGAAACAGAATACTAATAGAAGATTGGAGAGGTAGCGCAGCGAGAGAAATATCGATACTCTCCCAGGTACAAGGACAAGGAGCAGGTTAAGAGGAAAGAGAGTAAGACAGACAGCAATAGTTGGAGTTTGGAAACGGAGAAGCTGAGTGTTCATTAAGACTGTAATGGGAAACGTTAAGCAGGCAGCATTAACGTTCAAGCTAAGCTTATAGCATGTTAAAAAGGGAAACTGCCATAATAATGTTTTCTCCAGTAAATATTTGCTCTTTGGGCATTGTACATGCGTATATTATAATCTTTGCAACGTACGTAAATAACGCTGTTTTATGTAACCATAAATCATCCACCATTAACCAAATTGATAAAATTTATAGAGTATTGAAAAAAAATCATTCACTCGTTAAAATGTTCAATTTTTTAAAGTAAGAGAATTAGTCAAGATAGTTAAAGGGAACAGAGGGTATAGAACCTTTTAGTGTACAATGAATACACAGTGAAACAAAATAAAATGATCGTGACACAATTTGCTTGGAGGGCGTAAAAGCAAGCCAAGTAGTGACTCTACTAACTTTCTTGAATACGTCGTAAACAGTATTCGAGCAGTATCGTTTTACTTTCGTTTAGAACAATGTGAAAGACCATTAATACGACGAATATCAAGGAGCACTCACCTGGAATGCTAAAGTAATGGATTTTCATTCATCCTTTTATGATCGAATTCCGAATTAAGATCGCTCAAGTATTTTCCCAAACACGCCTTGTCGCAGAACTTTGTTATGGTGTGAACAATCGTCGTAAAATCTTGCCAGTTCGTTCGATGCCTAAACTTCAAGAAGCTAATCAGAAAGCACTGTTTCATGGCGGCTATGCAATCTTGATTATGGTTAGCCGTCAATAATTAGCACTTTCGCCAGCACATATAATCCTCAACTGTACTTATATCTACTGCCAAAAGCATCCTCCTAAACTTTGTCATTCTCGTTAAATTTAACCAATCACTTTGTACCTTTGTATGGTAAATGTCTGTGTTGATTTTAATTATTTATACTTTTTATTGTTTGGAAAATTTTTTCAACCGTCGAGTGGTATACTTGTTATCATTGCTTCTATTGCAATACACAACAGGATATTATTGTGTATTGGTGTTCTTGAAAGGTTCCGGCCAATATTCGGTGGAATTGAGCACGTTTTAAGCGATTTGTTGAATCAGGAGAGACTAGTTCTGTGAGAATACAGGTATGGATTTATGTTGGAGGCTGCAGAGGGTTGCATTATTTTGTGACCGACTGGTCTCGCCAGCCATTGTATGGCATTATACGGATAAAAGCTTCGATCGCATAGGTGGACCGGGGGATTTATTACCCCCTGTCACTTGTCCGATGAAATGTTTGCACGGTTCAGAAAATAAACTCGCCTTCGCGTTTCGCACAAATAAACGAACGATTATGTGTGTAGCTGTATATATATATATATATATATATACATATACACGTGTAAAGTCAATAATAGGATTATTCGAATGCACCGAGAAAGCGGGAATTAGAAAAACTGGTACTAGCGCAAATCTTCGCGAATCTTCCAAGATTTGATCAATATAATATAATAATAAACCATAGCCTACGGTTTTATGTTCTTTTTTAGCACCTCTTTTAGGCAAAACATTTTCAGAAACATTAATTTCCGCGTGCCTTTCTTTTTTTTCTTTAGCCAAGCGTATTTGTCAGAATTATTCCGCTGTATAAAGTATATCGGGGAAAAGCATCTCACAAAAGTGTAATAACTTTTTCTTTTACAAGGGGATTACCGCCTAGTGGAGCACTTAGGGGAAACATAAAAGCATACACGTTCATTTTTATATGTTTCTTCATAGTTGTTAACTTCGTCGTTTTCGAAAGGGTTCAAGTGTAAACTGGCAAGGAACGGGAACATTCCGTTGAAGTAAATCTGGACGCTCCTTGCGTAAAAGTAGCTCACGTACGTTGATGCCCTGCATTTACGTGGCTATTCTCAGCTTTGTCTCTCGGATATTTTAATGCCAAGGGAGAAGATTTCGCACCAATTTCGACTCTGTCGTGGCTGGTCCAGCGGACACTCCGCGCGTACTCATTTAAATATGCGGACTCGGCGTAACAGGGCAAAAAGCCATTTATTCCTCAAGAAGAAAATAAAGGGGAGGGAATGTGACGTGATCCTAATAATTTATGGATCTCCGCGCAAAGAGCATTTATTTCCCGACGGCTACAATTGGGAATACAATTCAGAGGGAATCCCATATTGTCAGCAAAAATTAAATTCGGTATATTAAACGAGAAGATCGTGGTATGGAAGACGAGCTGCAGGGAAGGGAGGGGGTGGGGAGGAAGAGTAGGGGAGAATCTCGTTAGTGTGGCGTGGTTGTTTTCTCGGTGCGGCTACAAATCAAAGGTATTGGAAAATGGAGAATGGTCAATTCAGATATGGGGAGATGGTGGCTGAGGGCTTGTGAGGCAATAGGAGGGGGAGGGGGCTGGAGAGAGAGAGAGAGAGAGATAGATAGACAAGGGTCCAATGGCAACGAGCATACTCGAAGCGTTACGTATCGGCCTTATCTGGCCAGCTATTGTCCCGTCGCTCAAGGTAGTTAATCATCCCGAAGTTTACAAGGTGTTAGGTGGTTAGCATCGCGGGAATTAATTTGTCGTGCGCGACGTCGCGGTAAATTGTCGGCGCGGCATTGCCACCGTTTGCTGGCGGCGGCTGACGGTGGTTGGTTCGGTTGGTAATCCTGTAAACCATTGGAAAACGTATAGAGGTTTGACCGCGTCCAGCCACGATGACCAACAACGAGCGCCCAGCTATCTCGTATTCCGGTACGCTAGCGGCTTTCGCGAATTTTCCCAAATGTTGCACATCACGTTTTCACGCTGTGGGCAACTCGGGGCCTCACCTTTATTCTCTCACCACCGCGATTCTCGTGACTTTTAGAGATAAGGAGAGCGGAAGGGGAGCGAGCTCTATGGAGGAAACGAGAAAATGGAAAAGCTAAGACAAGGGAAAAATAAGGAAAGCGGAAACGAGAAGCTTGGTATAAAAAGAGATGAGAAATAAATAATGCGGCTGGTCGCTGGAAAGGGGGATAAAGCAAAGATTATTATACTTTTATCTGCTGCGTAAGATCTACGAAAGATCGAAGCTCCCAGCGCAAAGGGACATAAAAGACTGGGGTATATTGCTATTTCGCTCGAAATATGGCATTTGTATGCGTATTGGCCAGGGGTCGCAGAAAAGGCTTACGTGCAAGTTCTTCGGGACATAACCATTTTCGGCTTTCCACCGTAGAAAAAGAGCTGCTTTTCATTACGGTCGTCCAGAGTTTCGGATAGACCACGAGAAATTTTCTCACCAGCCATATATATATATATATATGGATGTATACCCCCTTATAGCCCGCTGCCTGATAAGAGACGAGCAGAGAAGAACGAATGAAATGCTTAGTTCAATTTTTGCCAAAACTTACCGACCCCGGAGAAAAAAATAATTTACGTAATCGACCATTTCCTCCTCCCGCATTTGAATATATTTCCATACTTGAACAATAGACAGCTGGATTTATCGCTCGTTCCATTTTTCACGAAACGGTCATAACTCTCGGCCATTTCCTCAAGCGCAATCACATCCCGCGCGCGTATATATATATATATATATATATATATATACTTGCTCCGGGTCGTCCGGATTAAAATTGCGCTTGATTAGTCCCGTTATTTCTAGCGCGGTAAGAAAGAAGTGGCACGTGAGAAAATGTGCCAGTGGTGTGAGAAAAATGTGAGCGAACAAAGGGGGTGAAAAAGAGAATTCGTACGAACCACCTGCTGGTATATTCTGATTTGGCGAAATTACAGCGCAGGGTAGAGGAGCTTGCAGCTGAAATACTATACTATATACTCTATAGTATATATATATATATATATACTTGCAAGCTTTCGAGATCTTGCAGGGATTCGCACAATTCGGATTACACGCATCGAAGTACGCAAATGGAAAGTATGTCGCGTACAATTCTGTTTTCCACTCTTGCACCAGGCTCCTACCCTCTCGTGTGTACAACACGTACACACGCATATCGGTGATAGTGATTCGTATATCTGGCCACACTAGCATCGACGAACTTACGTGGAATTCCTGGCGAATAGTTATGCTCGGCTGGACACGAAGCTTCAGGGTAAAACGTATTCGGTACTGGAAGACCGCGTGCCGGTGTAACTTTCCCACAGCGTTACGTGCTATGGTGTAGTATACGGCTATCCAAGCAGGAATTTTCCCGCTTCCCTGGGAAACGAAACTGCCTCAACGTGCTCGATGCGCGCGTGCATCGCCGTTCCGGGATTACGCCGGGATCCGCGTCGAATCAGGCGACGCGGCTTAATCATTCTGCGCCATGGAGCTTTCCAGCTTAAATGATATTGCGCCAAAGTAGTTCAACCCCCCAAGTATGCGGTGACTATCGAGCAGGCCGTCTCGCCTTAGCACCAATCGTTCGCTTCTCAAACCCGATTCATATTCCAAGCGTAAATTTTATAACCCTAATCCCTTCGAATGTCGCGCTAATAACGAGCAATCGTCCCTGAGATTCCGCAGTGACGAATTATCATCCAGATTTTTCCCAATTTTATTTATTATATTTTCGATATATTTATCTTTCACATCGAGATATCACGCTCCAGACGTTTATTTTTGCACGTGAAAAATCTCCACTTTCGGGTAAACATTTGTATTAAATATCAACGCGTGTAATTTGAATCCATCGAAAAATGTCAATACACGAGCGAATCTCGAGCGGACAAACAAAACAACGAAGAATTAGAGCAAAGCACGAAACTTTTGCAATCGCATGGTTTGTATATAGAGACCCTAGATATCTTTGGCTGGAACAGGGCTACAGACATAACAAGTATAGTAAACAAGTTAATTAATAACTCTGTAGGTTCTGGTGGCACTTGTTAGTGGGCAATACAAATGGCACGCCAGATGTTTCAAATTAGTCGTAGCAGCATCTTGCGCTTTGAGTTTCGGCAAGCAAGTTAAGTCGATTCGCGTAACGCTGCAGTGTTCATGGATGGCTCTATAACGGACATTATTTCACATTCAATTGTTTTCATTGCGTATATATATATATATATATATATATATATATATAATAGTGAGAAAAAAAGAAAGTTTATAGAAAGCAAAACAAGTGGAACTCGATCGTCGATAATGGGAAACCAGTGATAAAAGTCAAGCATTGTGCATTAAGTGGTTTGAGTATAGCGATAAAGGTAGATTATCAAAGTTATTGTTGGTCCATTCGAGGCTAGTTTTAACAAAAGTATAGAATTTCATATAGGAAATCTGTATTGTAGGGGAATGAACAAAAAAACGGGCTGGCTTATGGAGTTGAAAAAAAAAAGATTGAATCTGGAAAAGTGCGATGGACGGACAGCCAGAGGCAAGCAGCAATTAGCCCCTATCAAACTGAAATGTCACGCACATCTGCGTAACTCACGTCACGTGTGGGGAATATCTATATAACTACAAACGTCGATTTTATCCATTAATAAATCATTTCAAGAACGCCCCGGTTAACCGGCAATCTGCGTTTGGGTATAATACCCCCTCTGCGATGTTTGAAACATTCGCCCTGTATCGTCGGTCTTTTACAATGCTCTTGTCGGCTCCATACGAGTACTATATATGTACATATATATACAGTAAATTGTATAGGTATGTACATCGATCAATTTTTCCGGTAGGAAGGAAACAGAGAGCTGCCGGAGAAACCATCGAGTTTCTCTACTTAACGCTTTGTCGAACAATAATTTTCCTCTCTGGTTATTTTTTGCTATTGCTACGGGCTAACCAATGCTTCTCATGCTCAGCTCGATCCCCTGACTCATTTGGCAAACGCGAGTGGAAGATAAGAAAAGACTGAGCAGCGCGGAATCTTAAAAAGTCTACGAATAATAAAGAATTCGAGTGACAGTAACATGGCAAAATTAACGAGGCAGTCGCATGAAGTTTATAGCAGCAATTCGTGTTTCTGTAAGTGAGTAACTTTTCCGCTACAGTCCTCCAGGCACGGCTCGTTAAGTTAGCCCTTCCGTGTCAAATGAGCTCAATCCCGGCCCAACCACCATTCGAATCCGTTTGAAAAATTTCTTTTCCGCTGTCGAGGTTTCTCACGAAATTTCATCTCGTTTCCCTTTCCTTCTTCCCGGCTGGCATACACATTGGCGTTCTGCTTTCTGCCTTCCATTAACAACGCAGTATCCTATTCCGCTTTACAGCCCCGAACAAACTGTAAAATCACGAAAGCAACGTTTGTTCTTTAAAGCATTCAAAACGTGACCACTTTAAAAAGGGATATTGCATTCGTGTGAACGGTGTGGGGCGAACGTTATTTTTTCATTCATTCCTTATTATCAATAGTCTGTTTGATTGAGCGGGAGCTGTACATACGAAATACGCAATTTCATATTGGCGTGTTTAATACCAGAGTTAAGCAGGTATAGATCCTAGAGTCAATACAGTCTGTGAACTTAGCAAGGGACGCCTTTATGCGGAGCGTTGTGCACACACACTCATGCACCTATACACACACACACACGCGCGCGCGCGAGTACACTAACACATATGCGTGGTATGCCGGAATTCACGCGTACGCGTACTATTATATATCATCCAGGTATACCTTAAGCGTGTAAGAGGATTTTCGTGTACCCACTTGCTGAAAAGCAGGGTGTGTAAACTTTTTACCAGTAACGCGAAAGAAACCCCTTGTTTCCTGCTGTACCAGGAAACCCGAATCTCCAGTTCAATTTGAAATGTCAGTAGCTTGAACTCCTATTCGATCCCGCTTAAATCTCGGTCATTGACTCGCGGGAAAAGCACGAATCGCTAAAAAAAGCATTCGAAACTTTTCCCCTTCCCTCCGGCTATTGCAGAGCTTTTCATTTTTATCGATACTGCTTTCGTTCGTACCCCCGTATTATCCTACAAAGACTGCATAAACTTGATCTTGCCAAAGCACTCGTTGCGGAATATAAGCTAATTATAGCGAAACCAAATTCAGCTCTTCCAGAATGTTATCCAATAATTAAAGAATCAATACTGGTGAATTATTAAACTTTTTTTATGTAACAATGTGAATTTATTAAAACGACTTTGATACGTGACGAATAAACTCTCCTAATAACACGATATACGCTGAATATTTATCGCGCTGGTAACACGAAAATACTTCTGATACGAAAACGTTTGTCGATATTTACATATTTTCCATAAAATAAAATCTGACCGATCAATGGAACGTGAAATTCGGATATTTTTGATATTGGAATGCGACTGTATCTGGAACGTGGACAAAAATGTTCATCAAAACGGAGAGATGTATGTAGTAAGTCGGGTTTGCTTGAGTATATATGCAGCCGAAAACTATGAATCTAAACGAGAAGAGGTAAAAATCGAGGAGCAAGATGTTTGGGGAGGGGGGAGAGCGAGCAAGCGAGAGAGAGAGAGAGAGACTCGCACGCCCCTACTGTTAGCACAGTGGTGCATGCCTATTTGCGACGGTTGGTCGTCTGCCAAGATTGCTGATTCCCCGCGGCTATCGTAGTACCACTGTTCTATCTCTTTTGCCTGGATACGTAAATCTATTGTGTCGCGACGACGAAACGTATATGTGCCAGTCTAATACTTTTCCAGCTTGTTCCGTATCAGGTCGGTTTCTCCATTCTCGGTCAGCGTAATGGCCATCCCTGAAATATTTCAATTTTCAGAAAATTCCTTCGGAGCTCCTGCTATCCACCCACCGCTGGCCAATCTACTCGAGAAATGAGCTGCAAAATAGAGAAAACTCCTACAGATGAGTGAGCGTGACAAATTTCAGGCAAACTTGACATATTTTCTGATAAAGCTTTCTCTGTTATACCCTCTTTTTAAGCAAAAACTTTAATAAAAACTGTCAAAGTCTCTTCCTGATTCCTTTATAATCTTCTTGCTATAATTTTTTTCTTTAAGAGGTATACTTTTTGAATTATTTACAAATTTAAGGATATAATAAGGGTCGAGCGGTAATCACGTGACGTATACAAATTGCCAGCCATCATTTTCTTTGATTTTCCTGTTCCCTCTGTTGTTTCTCACCCTACGTCTTAGGAGAATAAATTTTAACCTTTGACCTGTGGACGATCGTAATTGCAACTCTCGTTTTTAATCATTTTCATACTGGATTTACCTATGGCTGATCAAAATGGTTAATTAATAAATTCACTTTGGGGCTAGGCCTGAGTACTGTGTGCAAGGTTTGCCCATGTTTTTCCAGAAAGTGACGCACGTTGGGCAAGATCCACCAGTCTCCTTTGGATAAATGGCTACCCTCTTTATGCTAGAGAAGTAGGGTAACTGAAGCTGCTTGATTAATTAACGTGTAATTAATGAGTGGCTGAATCTAATAAGAAGCTTGCGGTGTAATCACTTAGAAATTTATCATGCACGAAAATAAGTGGGCTCTACTGCGGTGCCAGGGGAAAAATTTGTTACTTTTCGCAGGTGCAGGTTGCCAGAAGGCTAATTTCTTTTCACTCGTTATCATGTACACAATATTATCTAAAAATAATCATCTTCTATGTAACTCATCTCGCCGATGTCTTCTCAAGCTTGATACATTTTTAATTATTCTTTACTTTTTTAAACAATCTCATTGACGTAGATTATTGAAATGACGCGCTATTATAGATGGCAAACGATTTCATTCGCGAACGCGTTTATCTTGGCTGGTGCGTTGCCGACAGCCGCGCAACGACAAATTAGCTGGGCAGACTTTCGAGGTTTCCAAAACTCTCGAAACTACAGTGTCAAGATGCGAAGCAAAACCATTCGTTTGAGACTTAGAGAAACGCATGCGTGAAAAGTTTCGCCAAGCCAAGTTCTTTGAGATCTTATGTGAGAGAGATGGCTATCTTCTCATCCCGGTCTGTGATGAATGAGCCGACTCCGCAGAGTCCTTGAACGGTTCTCCCTCGTAAACGCCATTTGCATTCTAATACGTTGACTAAAACTAAAGACACTTCACCTCGTGATTACGAGAAGCAAAATCAATCTAGATACCCATCGAATTGTGGCAATCTTCGGTGTAAAACGAAAAATTTGTATATGTATAAAGAAGATTATTACAAATAGAATGTAGGAATCCGGTTTCTTTAGAATATTTTGTGGCTTTAGGCAATATGTCTGAAATTTATATTTCAGTTATCCTTAAAGCGTGTGCTATATGAAAAAGGAGCTGTGTGTCGATACTAAACTGACTATGCCCTAAATCAGCTTAAACTTTAAGATTTATGGGACATTTGGTAGTCGCTAAGAGCTCGCTGTGATCCATAAAAAGATCCAGGTATTTATATTTAAACTGGATTCTATCGATACATGATAATTTAATATTGAGCCATCACGATACTCAAATTTATCATCTAATAAAACTCAGGCTATTGAACGAAACAAAAAAGTCTATCACATTGGAGAAAATTTTCTTAAGTTCCTCGAAGAACAATGAATGAATTCACCTGCAAAAGTGGAAGCGATCGAAAAAAATATTTTTATCCAGAAATTAAGTAGATTAGGATATCAGTAGGAATTGTATAGTTTCCACTGTATATACGTATATAGATACAATCGACATAGCAGTTATGTATTTTATTCGTGAGTTATCGGAGTATGGTATAAAAGCTTCTTGAATCGAAAAATTCGATTTCCTTTCGGCAGGCTATACAGCCTCAAACGCGAGTGTAACGTACGAGGCATTCGGGAGAGGTGTTAGCCTTTAGCTGGAGAACTGCTGAGGATGCTCCGGGAGTGAGAGGATTTCGGTGGAGTCGGAGAGGGGGTTCCAGGATCGGCAATAGCGAGGGAGGAAAAGGAGGAGGTGCTGCAAGGAGATTCGCTGTGGATATCATGGAAGCTCGAATGAAACTTGAAGCTCCTCTCTGCGCCTTATTTCTTTCTTGGAGTGTACGTGAGTTGCATCCTAGGAGGTAGGATCTTTTCTCCAGGAAGCCCGATTCCCTCATATTTACCTCGTTAGGAATGTCCTGCGTACAGGTGCGATAGCACCAAGCGGTGGAGGACCTGCAAGAAAATTTCGAGTATCGATCGGATTTGATTGTCCTCGTTTCTCTCTCCCATGCTAGACCGCCTCCTCCGATTGCGATTGGCTGGACTATTGCTTTATTTCCCTTCTCTCTCTCTCTCTCTGTCGTCTTATTTTGTTCGTTAAAACAACCAGTTACCCCTATCGCAATCCCTCACATAATCTCCTGTCCAGGCAATGAATCGATAAGTAACACAAACAACGATTGATTCTCTCCAAATACATCGTTCTGTGTGAAAAAGTTGATTCTAGACGGAATAAGACTGCACTGTTTCACTCGTTCAATTATAAATCAATATATGAAGCTTCTATCAATCCTAGTTATCTATAATTGCCTCGATGCTTCGAATCTTAAAAAATTCATTATTTGCGTTGTTTCGGTCAATATAGAGTGTAACAAATAAATTGGTTTGAACTCTTTTGGAAGCGACGATTAAATTATGAGGAGTGAAAATTTAATGATCTATGGAGGTTAATCATTGTATGGTGGGAGGGGAGGGGAGGGGGTTGATTGACCTCGATTCACATGGAGTAAGGATAGCATTGTGCTACCAACGATCATTAACGAGCTCGCCTCGTGTATGTAGTAGGTATATGTAATTTCCAATTCTATCCCCCACGCAATCGTTACTATTAAATTCCACTTGGCGCAATTTCAATCATTCCCAGCAGCACCCAATTATTTTCCAAGAAAAGCCATTTATCCGGACGGAATGCTGTAAAGGCGATTCAGTCCGGAAGCTGGTGACATTTTTCCAATGTGATTTTACAAGATTAGCGACCTGCAAATATCACAAGATATGCTCGTGTCTAATACGGAAATGTAAGTCTTATACTCATTTCCGTATTAGACACGAGAATGTTTTGTGATATTTGCAGGTCGTTAATCTCGTAAAATCACACTGGAGAACCGATGTTGCCAGCTGTCTGAATATTTATTATAATTTAAATTCAAAAAGCGATGCGAGCCTTAGAGATTTTTTCCGCCCAACTAGTTTAATATTATGGGAATTTTAGATGTATCGCACAATGACACTGAAACGTTCGTGGCTCGAGAGGAATATATCGTTACTAGTAGCGAGGGAATATTATAACAGAAATTCGCACTATGAATATTCAATAAGTGGAGTTTGACGTCAAATGTGATAGCTTGGTCGTTGATAAATAAGTTTCAATTACGAGGCTGTGAAGCATATCGGTTGAATGGTGAATCTGGCAAATTTAGGGCGGTTTGCAGGTCGCTCCATCATCGGCGGAATTAGAACGTCGCCGGGACATTGATACTGCGTATCGAGCTGCGACACACGCATGATTACGACCACATCGATGTAATTGAGTGGGCGGATTTCCGATTTGCATTACCGTCGAAGATGCTGCGTGGGGCGTTGGTTGCTGATGGCACCTAACCCACTGCGTAGTCTAGGCTAGTTTCCAGCCTAGACTAGACTAGACTACACTAAATCGTACTAGACTAGGCTCTGTTGACTACTGAACCGCGATAGTATGGGTGACTGCGCGCATCTAGTCTCTGTACTCTCAGCTACACATGTATATGTTGTATTATGGACTCTACAATCCCGTGAACGAAGACTAAAATTGATATCAGAGAAAGCACATGTGCAGATATAAATATAGAAAGGAGAAGAGGAAAATATTGGCCTGGCAAGTGGTATAGATCAGTATTATATTTTTTAATTAACCGATTGAAGATTTTTACCGTTCTGTTGAAAACGAAATTTTCTAGAGAACAGCAGAGAGTCAGCGATTTATTCATTCTTCTGTCTTTGTCCATTAACAATAAATCACACGTCGATTGTTCGCCATTGCATTTTTAGCCGCTTTTCGTCCCGATCCATTTTACTTGGCGTTCCCTGTATACCGTCTCCTGCAATACGCATATCCATTCATGTTTGTGTGCGTGTACTATGTAAGGATGTTCGTAATGCATATATATGTACATATATATACCTGACCCCGGTGTTGCCTAAGAGAAACGCGCTAAGAGGAGGGAGACGGGCTTCGGCTGACTGAGAAGGTAAGGGGTGGAAACCGCGGCGCGTGAGTGATATACCCTCAATATCCACACTTTACCCTAAGATCTCACTAAATCTCTCCGTTGCTTGCCTACCAGTCTCCCCGGCGCATCCATAAGCCTGCATACACAGTGTTCTCAATTTATGAGACCTAATATTTCGGTCCGCGTGATCTTGGAAACTTCTGCTTTTCAAACACCACACTAGCGAGTTCCTATGCTTTAAAAAATTTCTACCTTTCCCCACTTAACTAATTGGCATCCGATCGATTATTTACCGTCATTCTATTGTTTCTTTCGTTGCATGCTCGAATTTCCTTTTCTTCCGATTAAAATAAACTCGCTGTACAACCTTGTGATTTATTGACGATATGAGCTGGCGTTAGACTTTATATAAAATCATTTTCCAAGGGAGCAGGACTCGATAAAATAATTATACCGAACAAAATTGTTCGTCAAGATTACTTTACTGCGCGTTAGTTAAGAAGATCTAGTTTCACAAAAGTAGTTTAAATTCGAACTTAAATTCGATTTATGGAGTTAATTGCTTTTACTGCAATCTCGAGTTAAACTCCTTATTTTGAAGATTTATTGTAAGGGAATTCATGTTTTTGCGCGAATCAACGCTATAAGACGGTAATTTAAAAACTGGTGGTAAGATGCTTTGGAAAAAAAGTTGGGGTCTAGTAAATCGAGTTTAACTTTAAACAACGTCGGTGAAAACAGGCATGAGAGAATTAAAGTTATAAAAGTGAACGTTTTCTTTCTTTCTCGGCAGAATTGGCGAAAAACGAAATAAAGTCTCGGTAGAACGTTCTTGCCTGTCTTCCCTGCAACTTTGTCTTCCTTTTACGTTCCATTTCATAACAGCTGTTGCCAGCTGTCGAAGTCCGTAAAAGAAGGTGGCGAGAATGCTGCTACGAAACGTGAATGGAATTTCGGATCCGAGCAATGTTCACTCGGTGGAGGATGATCCGCCCCCGTTGTGGCATTCAGAAATTATGGACGAGAGCGTGTGTTTCTTGAGCAACAGGCATCTTAACTCGTAGCCAACTAAGAATTCATTTGCGCAGGTGCAAAGGGGAACCGGTAAATTATAAATTATCCACTCTCTATATTACTCCACACGTATACATTTAAGGCTCGATTTCGTTCGGTATTCCCGAACCGTCAATCATGCTTATCTGGTTAAAGCGAACCGTTAAAAGAACTGTCACGTGTCATATAATAGCTTGAGCGGAGTCCCATCGAACGTTTAATCCAAAATTGATAAGATTCGCGCTGGAGAAAACTCGATAACTCCTGCCATTATATAACTGCACCTAATTATCGAGACAATTGGCGTTGGAAATTAAAATTGCTTATGAATATAATTAAGCCAAGGAGGAATTGAAAGATTCAACCAATCAGGATTCAGTTGAAAGAAATGCTCACGCGAAGTCTCAGCGGAGACTGACACTTTAACTAGCTGGTAAATTAGTAGTCATTCAACTGCAAATGGAGTGGAATCAACGGATTTAAGTCGACTTTTGAATATCCTTAATATCCCAATTCGATGAAAATGTAACGCTGAAGCTTTCCTGCAAAATGATATTTCCTTGAAAAAGATGCTCGCTTCGTGTTCAAACTTTCTTGCCAAAAGTTGCCGGAGCTCTATGTATATTTTACCCTAATGTGGATAAAAGCATTGACTTTTCCATTTTATATTTTGATTAAGACGCGGCGCATCCGGAGTGTTTCTGGGGGATTAGCTGAATTTAATTCGCACAGCTCGGTGATAATCGAATTAAATTACAACAATGGATCCAACTGGATGAGAATGACGACAGTCGTAAGGGCTGTTTTTCAAGATAAAGTGGCAATCGTATAATACAAGCTAATAAAGTTTGCAGCGTCCACATTAAAGGGGGGTTTATGGCGAAGAAGGGAGTTTTCAGGTTGGGATGAAAAATGTGAGTTATCCTTTTAATAATGGCGGAGTGGCTCGTTTATTTTGCGGTGCTGTAACGTCGAATCTTCGGGAAGAATTGCACGATGACTGGCGATAATCTGCGAAAGGAGCAATACGACACAAGGCGTGGCGCAGTTGTAGAAAGTTTTAACGCGCTCGCCGTGATCTTGCAAATAGCCGTCGTAAATCAATAGCAAGGGGTCGCCATTGGAGGGGGTTGGGGGTTAGTCTGCAAAGGGGGTGGGCCGCGCAGACTGCTCCCGTAACTCTCGGAGTGGGGGTAACGAGAAATTGAAGGAGAGAGCCCGTCGTAAATGGATGTTCGCGATTACGAGAAAAATCGTATATAAATGGCGCGGTATGGCTGACGGGGTGAGAAACGGTGCGGAGGATGAAGTTTTATCTGTTGGTTGGCGAAGACGAAAGAGAGACGGAACGCTGGAGGGCAGCAACAGAAGGAACGATGACTGAAAGCTCGGCTATACCTGCTCCTCCTGCTCCTCGGCTGCTGCTCATACCGCCACACTGATCCTATTATTGTACGTTGTTGTACCAAACAGATACAATTCCCTATCAAAAATCGATCACGCTCGAGTTAAACGTCTCCGAAGACCTGCGCGAGATACGTATTATCAACTCAATCAACTCCCACTCGTAATATTCATATCTCGCTCTTATATCCGCACCGATAAATTTCCTCGGCCCAAAGCTACAATTGCACTTATATACCGTACTTTTGTATATACTTTGAATAAATTTTTACCCTTGCATAGACCGGCGTATAGCTCAAAGCTTCCCAATGTACTTTTTTATAGCGTATAATTCCACTTCCTCACGTAAAAAAGACAAGTTATTCTTGTATTTCTTTTAAACTTGGCAGTTTTATGTTTTGTGGCATATACGCACAGAGCGCTTCTAAAAATGTTTGATGGAATTTTCAAAAATGCAGCCGCTGAATAATTTGTTCGAATATATACAAACAATGGCGTTCTGCAGTACGTGTTACGGGACGTATAATTGATATAAAAGATACGTTGACAAGAAGAATTGATGGCAACGAATATTTATAGAATTTATTCGTGCATATTCGTAAAACGATTTAAATCGATTCCCCATAAGAGATCAAACGCGATAAAGCCGAATAATCGAGGAAACATTAACGGTGCATTGTTAAGTTAGGCGATAACGATTTTCATGATCAACAAAAACTTAATATTTCCGGTTGCAATTTGTCATGCAAGTTTATCATGCAGTCAGTACGCTTGAACGCCGTTTATCATTTTGTCGACCATGACAGTGGAATTACGTAGATACGCGTGGGCTCGAAGCGAGAGAATCGAAATCTTTATGAATGTGTAAAATTTAATATCAGGAATTATTAGAAAATCTCATTATATGGAGTTATATGGCAAACATAGATAAAATGCTTCAAACCAATTTCCAATAAATCGATAAAAGTCAACTGTAAAAGGCTTGTACGTTTCATTCCTCGAGATTTCTGTTTAATTTCGTTTGAAATAGCATGCAATCTTTTTCCCCCTTCTTGAATGACGGATGAGATGTAAATGAATATTTAAATGCTAAGAATGCTCCGTCGCATGAATCATTTATATAAAGCAGCAATATTTTTACTATAATAGAGAATAAGGGATATCATTAAAAATGCAACGCTTCATCTTTATTAAAAATATCAATATCTCTATCCCCCTTTCTCAGCTGTGCTGTAAATTAATAAAGCCACCAATTATAAATTCAAGACGAAAAACAGACTAGAAAGTATAAAAGACCAAATTGCATTTCTACAGATTTTTTCCAGGAGAAAATAAAATAACTGTATAAATACAAGATGTATAATTGGATGGTGTGGGTATACGAGAAGGTAATCTAAGATTGCGTTTTATGGTCGGTGCCAGCGTGGTATCTATACTCATTTAGGTCGGGGCGCTGCCTCGATACGTATCTAGCGTGAAAATTATTCGAAATCCCAAAAGGCACGAGGCGCGAACAAGCTTTTTACTTGAAAGCGAAATCCTCGTGAGATTTGAAAAAAAAAGGATCTTCCACATACATGTAGTATCTGTATATATATATACATACGTGTATCAAAGTTTCGTGTGCACTGCCACTAATACCCTCGTGTTTATCGCAAGAAAGGACAGTGTGCTGCGAGGGCAATTCGATCACGATAATCATGGATTACCTTGCTCCAGCTTGGGATGAGGAAGAGAGAGAGAGAGAGAGAGAGAGAGAGAGAGAGAGAGTACTGGGAGGATGAAAGGGGGCTCCTATAGGATAGTCCCGTTGCGCGCACCTCCACAGGGACGAAAAAAGTGGCTATAGCGTACTTGGTCGGTCCCCGTGACGGATCAGGGCGGCAAATAACCTTTTTGCCATCTCTCCACTGACTATACCCAGCTGTCCCGATGCCCCGTGCCATTGCGCAAAAGCAGCACGGTTTCTCGCGAACGACGAGGCACGCCAAAGAACGCTGATGCGGAGAGGCGGAAGCTTTGCTGAAGGGACAGCGAATGCGACAGAGGGCCATATGGCGTTGTCGATAAAAACCCATACACCGTACGTCGGGATCCAGAGGCAAGGATTCAAAGTAAGCCCCACTGAGGAATGAAAAAGGAAAAAAAAAATAGGATTTCCTGACCGAGCAGAGAAAAGCCGCATCTCTTTCTGCAGGCTCGCCCAACGCAATTGTGCCACTGCGAAATCAATTTGTCCGATGGACGACGTATCCTAATTGCCGACTGCCCTGGAAAACCACCACTTTCGCACAACGAAGGCTCCTGGAATTTAATAATAATTGTGCTTATTACGTTTCTTCTTATCCCCACCCCCCCCCCCCTGCACTTTTTTTTTCTTCTTCTTTCACTCTCTTCCCTTGTTATTTCCCTAATTCCATCGCAGCTGGATCAATAGATATTCTGAAGTATTTTTCCAGCGAGATTAATATCTCCGAAGTAAGGTGAAAGAGGCTGTTGATAAATAATTGATTAATGTTATTACTAATTAGTGCCAGATCCGCAGAAAGATGTTCTCATAGCTTATTAAAAAATCTGATTATTCGGATGAGATTGGAAACGAAATTAGTTTTAACTAAATTTATCACCGATTGCTTTTGATCGTTGATTGATCACAAGTGGCATTTTTGATCGAACAGTGAACTGTTGAAGGATGGTACTTGCTCTAATGGCACTTCACTTGGAAGAATCTGGTCGAACGGTCGATAATTTTAATGAGCCCTCGTTGGAGAGCATTCGTCCCGTGTTTTTCAAGGAAATTTATCGGAATCGATGTCTTTTTATCGAGGCGGTGATTTAATCGGTTCGAGTCGATGGGCGTATCTTTGTTCAGTAATCGTGAGACTGTCGGTGCTAGCGTGATACTCGCAGTTGTCTGCTTTTCCAAATCCACGAAAGACGGGACCATATGGCGCCGTCGATAAAAACCGATATACCTCTGTCACTGACCTGAAGGTAAGGATCCTAAGTAAGCCCTGCCCTATAGGAAAAAGCGATTTCCTGACCATCCGTAGAAAAAGACGCCCCCGGCGCTAAAACGTCTGAGATCGTAGCAATAAAATCAATTTCAAATGAAAAAGCCATCTGATGCCAGCCGAACTAGTCAGGACCTATCGATACGCTTGTATCTTTTTTCAACGTTTTTTCTCCCCGGCTACCAAATAGAAATATACATCCATCAAAATATCCAGCTTCTTTCTACCATCTAACTTATTTTCCTCCAACCAAATCTTATCTCTGGCTTTCCGCGCCATATCCAATCTCTTCGACCTTTTTTAACCCAAACAAGAACCGATTTTGTTTGTCCGCTAAAAAAAATAATTCCAACGACATTTTCAACCGGTTTACTCGCAGGACGATCTTAAACGGTTTTGCCGTTTGGTACGAAGCAGCGCGTCGAGGGGTAAAAAACTGGGTAAAGAGTGGTGTGGGAAAAATAAATGTTTTCCAGTGGGCAGTGCGGGATGGCAAATAATCCTGGGGATAAATGGCGCGCAGGCGGCGATGCGCCCACCGGAAAAGGCTGCTCCGCTTAATAGAAATTTAATTGATCCTTCGGCTATGCGCGGTCGGGCGTAATGCAAATTGAAGTGGTTCGGTGAACGAGCCGTTGATGCCGATGGCGATAGATGAGAGGGTTGGAGAACGGGACGTACGTAGTGCAAAGGAGAGAGACCGAGTCAAGGGTGAAAGAGAAATAGAATGGGGCGGAAAGAGAGCAACCGAGAGAGAGAGAGAGAGAGAGAGAGAGAGAGAGAGAGAGAGAGAGACGAAGAGGAGAAGTAGAGAGACACCAACAACGCGTTTCAAGCTCGGAGAGATCGAGAGAGTTTCTGTGCACGCGTGTGGACACGAGGACAACAGCGAACAGCACTCTTGTCCCACGCGGCTCAGTTCTCCGCTACAAGCCAGCCTCTCTCCTCCATGCACTTTGTACCCTCGCTCGTCCCCTCTTACTTAATCATTTCCACCTTCTACTCTCTCACACTCCTTTCCCTCTCCCCCCCCCCCCCCACCCACTCATCAACCGAGTCACCTTCCTCGGCACTGTCAGCTAGATTCCCTTGACCCACACCCTACACCTTTTACATCCCCCGCGTCTCTTCCTTCTTCTCCATCTTCATTAATCTCTTTACCTTCATTATTGTCCGTTTTCTGGACAAGTTAAATTCCAACGTGCTTTTCTCCCTGCTCCACGAATGCGAGGGATCCTCCATACCATACCAATGTTCCGCAGCCACAGTGATAACAACTGTACCAAGCCCATCATCGCTGCTATCCTGTATCACTATATTCCTATACTAATATATACAGACTGGTACTATTGCTACTAACACTACCACTACTACTAATACTACTGTCGTTCTCTCTCTCTCTCTCTCTCTCTCTCCGCTACTGCCACTAGTACTACTATATTACTAATACTACTACGACTATCAACGCCTGCTCTTCCTCATCCCCCAAGCGAGTTCTAGCACCGTTAATCCTCTCTGTGCCGACGGGATCGTACAGTGCCAGCCCCACGCTGCAACGCATGGCGATGCTCCGACTATCCACCACCACCCGACCTACGACATCACCGCCACCATCGGTGCAACCACCTTTCCCCTCCCCGCCCCTCGCGACATGGACGCTTTATAGCTACATAACCCGTTGAATCTGACTCCCTATGTCGACCCCCGGACCTTAACACCGATGGATTACCAACTCAAACTTAAAACTCCGTGGTACGAGTCTGTTTATACTCTCTGGGAGAACCAACAAGCCTGTGTTTTAATTATTTCAAATGTACGGACTCGTTTTGCTCTCCGTCTTTTTTAATAACGAAGAATTGTTTATTTGTTTTGTTCCTCGGTAATTGTCTATAATTCTCGAGGTGCTTCAAATACAGTTTTATCGAAAAAGTAATCTATACGGTCTTGAGTACCTTACATCGTAGCACGAACTTTGTTTAACTTGTAAGCGAATGCGTAACAGTTGGTAAACTATTTCACAAGGTCGCTAAGTAACCACTAAATTTGTTTGGATAAATCGGATTATAAGCTGCGGCACTTTCGTTGCACGTTCGTCTCAGAAACGAATGGCATATAAGAGTTTGTGCAAATATTGATTAATTATTGCTGTGCTGTATCACGGAGTTTTACGATGGGAAAAGAATAAAATGGCAAACATTGCCGATCGATACAGTGCGTGATAAAGTTTCGGTCGCGTAGGGTACTGGCAAATTATAGAAAAATAAGCTGAGAGGAGAGAAGCGGAAAAGTGGAAAGAAGAAAGCATCGAGCGCGTCCTCGCCCCTTAACCTCTCGCGAACGTGTGCCGAGTGCGGGAAGACTCCGTGGGCTCGTTGGTATCACCTGCTCCTGCGTCTTGAAGCACACTCTAGCAGCAATTTAACTTTGTACCTGTCTCATGTGCCTTCTGCATACAAATGATCCCACCCTGCACGAGAGAAACGCATCATTCAGATGTGCCGGAGTCTTAAAAACGTTTCTCAGAACAATGCACTACATCAAAATCATACTCAACTGTGCTGCACTGATCCGTTCTGCTTATCTGCTCCAAAAATTCTCCCCCAATATAACTCTAAACCTTGATAACTGCTTTTCCCTACCGTTATATCATCTACTGGAATATTAAAACAATTGGAATTAATTATTGCTTGGAAATAAACTCTTGACGAGCAGTTATCAAGAATATTCTCCGGTGATTCGTGCCTGTGCAATAAAAGATAGACCGAACTCAATTAACCAGCACGTCATTCAAGACGATGCTAAACACGATAGATGCTCGTATGATTTTAGCGTTCACTGATTGTTTGATTCTATTGATAACATTGGATATGATAAGAAATCGATTTTCGCATGAGATCAGCAGCGATTACGTAAACGTAATACTGTTCTCCACGTCGATAATAACTTCTCCGTGGTACGGTAAATTAAAGTCGTGCCGTCGAGCATGCAGTACATCTAACGTTCCCAATGGATTATCCGGTCGAATCGAGCTGGCAGAATGCTCGGAAAAAGAGGATGGATGGTAGACTATCATGAATCACTAGCTTATTGGCAAGATTTGAATTCAGAAAAATATCAATCGGGAATTTCTGATCGGTTCTGCAAACCAATTGTCGAGCTCTTGAAAAATGCAAAATGATGATGAATGATATATACGGCCAATGAGAAATATAATGGGTAATAAAAAATGATGAATGAATGATACAGGATAATGTAAAGAGAATTTAAAAGTTATATGCGCTTTCGTCGTTGGAGTATTTTCGTGAATGAGGTAGATATGTATATATATATATATAGCAAATAGGTAGACGCAGGGAATATTTTGCAATGCGGGTAACGCGACTGTACTGCGGATTGCAGGGCTGCAAAATAAAAAGGTGAGCCAGCGATGTGGTTGGGACAAAGGGTGGAGTGCAAAATGAGAGAAAGTAGAAGAGTGGTGGGAGGAGGGGGAGGGGGGGGGGGTGGAATAGGGTAAGCATCTAGGTGCAAGCTGGATTTTGGAGGCATGTAAGGCTTTCGGGCTATGATCCGGGGTGGATCGAAAAGCGCCAAAACGGAAGCACGGTCAACTGGATTCACGCGGTCGAGGGAAAGCTTAAATCAACTTGATTTAAATCGGCCAAGTCTGAACGAATGAACGAACCAGCGAGCGTATGGGGGGTAGGGAACCGTCGGTAGGGTTTCTGTGTGAAGGATTGTGCGCTCGATGGCCAATAGTGGCCTGGCATCGGTAGTGAGGAACTATTTAAACTGGACGCTATTCCCTGTGCGCTCACTCTGGCTTTTAAAAAGCGTACGCTACGATTCTACATGTCGTACGACAAGGGACGCGCAGCTCGGTCCCGACAGGCTCGGTTTTGTCCGCGCTCGAAGCCAAAACCGTTCGCCTGCCTCTCCGACGTATCCGTGTCGTTTTTTTCCCCCCACGAATCAAGCTAGATCCACCGCTGACCACTCTGTCTCGATAACGTTATCCATTCAATGACACAGGATATTCCCAGCATTGAAAGCGAAAGACTGAGAATAATCAACTCGTCACTCGCCAATTCGCAAACCGAACGTTGAATTTGTGATGACTCGATTGATAGAAATTGAAATATATTTCGTGGGTAATGATTGTTGGTCATGTAATATTTTATAGATTGTATCGTTTGTAAATATACATATATAGTGTAATTGATTGAAAGCTTGAGGGTAAGATTGATTATTTGCATTCCTTTAGAATGAAATCTTGAGTAGTTATTCTAGCATTGGAGATTTTATTTAGAACGAGTCTCGAAAATATAACGGGGCGCTTGGTTCGTTTATAAGTTGGAAAAGGATTTAATTTTACATCGCGTGAGCTTGACGAGTGAACACAGTGGCAGTGAAACAGGTATTGCTACGATAAGATTGTTTCGCTCAACGACTAGCGTCAAGACTGTTTCGTAATTACAAACCTTGTAATTATCGTCTGTTTAATCTCACTGACAGCAATTAGCTCGCCATCGAAAATCTGTCTGGCATGACGTTACGATTTGGTATCAAGACAAGCCTTAGCAAGAAAGTCAAATAACGATCAAAGCGAAGCGAAAATGATTGGACATTGATCCCCCTATACAGCTGCAGGTTCGAGGAAACTGCAAACTGCGGAAGAAAAGTGTATTTAGTTTTCAAGTTTTATAATAAATTCATCCGTCGGAGGAAAGGAGTTTGGAAAAACTGACGAATCGAGGGGTAAATAACTTTAAGAAATTTCGTTAATTAAATGATTATCGGAGAATCGAGCGATTGGATAAATAACGTTTAATTATATCGACGAGGAGAATTTCACAAACGACTAATGATTGGATTTCCAATGGTTGCAGAAGCGATTCGGTCAGACCAAAGAAGCATTAACGGTTAGTTTGGCGGCTAGATCTAAGTAAGAAACAATAATGCTCGCTTCAGGTCACCGCTCGATCGCTGTAAAGCACATTCATTATCGGAGCACCGTTAATTATAAGCCTCCGGCATGCCTGTGGTTAGTGGAGTGCAGTGTGTGCAGAGAATCCCAGTGAGTGAAGCAGCCAGCCATCCTGCAACCACCTTCAGCTCTTGCAGTTTGCTCGGAAAGCGGTTTCAGCCCGGCTAAGAAGAAACTTAGGAAAACTTGGCGCGGCCGGAACTTTCCTGTTTTTCCACTCGTTGCTATTCATGACCGGACGGAAAAATCGTAGTGGCAAGGGGTTCCTGCAAGTGGGGGAGAGGTTTCGCTCACGCGACATCGCAAGGACTTAGAAACGGTTGCGGAGGCCACCCAAAGGACTCTGTGAAAGTATTATCCAGGCTTCTTCATTGGAGGATGCCTCGCACTTTTTATCCAATCCTATTACTGCTCTCTCTCTCTCTCTCTCATTCTCTGCGAAACACTTTTGTTTTTTTTTCTATTTCCTTATATACGAACTCCAGATAGTATTTCATTTCGATTATTATATTTATCGCAATCGACAAACGTGTTTATTTTTTATAGTAATTTATCGCATCGCTGCTTTTTATACCGACGAGTACGATTTATTCATCGAGATAAAAAACATTCTTTTTTTCATCGCCACGATCACTAATAAAGCCGGTTCTTCTATTTTTGCGCGACACCCTTAGCCCTAGTATAGTTTCCGATATCATATATCCTGGGCTATCAACGTTCTCTTCACGTATACTCCTCGCTAACAAAGCTTAATTTTTTATTAGCAAGTATATAAAAACTTTGCAAATGGGTATTTTTAACTAATCTAACGCGGCTTCGAAGTTAAATAAAAATTGCGAAAGTAAATCACGGGGAATATTAAAATAAGCGGCTATAAAAATATGAGAGCTTTACCGATTGAAACTTATATAGGAGGCCCTTATTAGCAAGATTTCCTTGACACATCGTTTATACGTCTAGTAATAAAAAAAAAAGAAAGAAAAATCAGAAAATGCCCCAGTTAACCAGAGATTATAGAATAATTCCTTAATCAAATATAGGATCAAATTGATGACTATTATTATTGGAATAATTACGGATATATTCAGTTTTTAGTACAGCTAACGAGTAAATGAAAGAAAACGAGAATTAGTGGTTATGAGAACGCCACGAAGTGGAAGCGATAAAGTTTAATACATCGTGGCAACAGTTTCAAATCATCGGAGTAGAGAGTGAAGGAATTATGCTGGGCTTTTCAAATTGATATCAGAGTTTCCTGGAGAAGGAACACGTTTGCTGTAATCATAGTCCGTCTTCTTGTCATCGAGGATCTCATTAAAAGCATCGCGAGCCACTCGATTGCTTATCCTTTCCACACGAACTGTCTGTCCTTATGGAATACTTTGACTTTCTCGCCCCTTTCTCTTTCCATCTTATTCTCTCTCTCTCCTCCTCTATTTGTCCTCCTTTTATGTCGCGCAAGTACGTACTGCATTAATGAGACGGCTCTCCCGGGTGAGCTCTCGCCAATGAAGTATCGTTAAAAAAATCTGTCCTCCTCTCAAACCCCCCCTACGCTATCACTCCCAAACTATATTCGCCGAACGCGAAAAATCATTTGCGAACTTCGTGATTTCGAACGTAGTGCCACTGGGAATTCCGGCGTTGGATTTAACTTTTAATGCATACGACAAAGTTGTTTATTTAAAGCAGCATAAAAGAATAACGCATTCGCGGTCCACTCAGCTTCGTGCACAGTACTTTTCTTTTTTTCTTCTTAAATCTGCTACTTATTTTTCAGATCGCTGTTTTACGTTCTACATGGCACTTAAAAAGCAGGCATTATCTTGAAATATTAAGGCCAGTCTGGATTAAAATAACAAACTTTTCAACATAGAATTAAAATAACCGTTTTAAAGACGCTATATAGGAGGTAGCTTTATGGACATTTTGCTATTTGCTCGCTAATTACGATCATGCAGCTGCTTCGCAAACAGTCCAGCTTATACGTATTTAAGCATGTAATTTACGTCAAGGTACACCGAACCACTGCATTATTCCCAGTTTTTATGCATATATATATGTTCTTGTATCGAGCGAGAAAAGCGTTCTCATCGATATTTTCTATTTAAGAAAAGTACATACTAAAAATTATAATAAATTTTAATGTTATCACACGCATATATATATATATATATATATATATATATATATTTATTTCAATTCATGCTTGTAATGAAGTTCAAGTTGTTTAATGAAGCAGCACTTTTCCGTTATATAAAGTTGTGAATTTTTTATTCAACCGTTGCCCATTTTGCATTACGCAATTTACACGAAATATCCACCACGTTTGGAAAGTTTAAAACAATAATGTTGCGAGAAAGTAGCAAAAAGCTAAACGTTCATTATCCGAGGCTGCTGGGAGTGTAGTTTTTCTCTGAAATTGTCGGTCCATAGCGGCCCGGTACAGGTGGATGCACCGAATAAATGAGGCGAGCTTATATATTCGACTCTTCCGGGGGGGGGGGGGGGCGGTTTTTTAATTCTATCCTACGTAACCACGCACGCCGTAGAGAGTATTGAAAATAAATTTAGTGAGAAATCAACGAGTCATGGCGTGACTGGTCGGAGGCAGGACGGAAAGCCGACAGTTTCCTGCCAGGGTGAACCTTGATGTTGAATTGATCGGGCCTCGTGCGTTTTGTCGACTTCTCGCTAAAGGCTGGAAAGAGCCGGGAGGAACTATTAATGCAAACTTCTTTTTTAGTCACGCAACGTAGCCAACCGTTTCTTTCCATTTGCCATGGAAAGTGAAACGTAGCTTTGGACGAAATCGCATTGAAAACTTCGTCTAAAGTCCGTTTGAAAGATTCGATCGACATCCACGTAATACTCCTGTGGCAGGAACGACCATAGGCAAGACTTTAAGCTTCCATCCTACTCTGGAAACAATTCCAACTTAACAGCCAATTTCTATTTTCCGTATTTTCACTCTTCCTCATCCATTTTCCCGTGATCAAAGAGACTTTAACATTCTCCTAAGCTTTGTAAAATTTTTAATACGCCCATAAATGTGCGAAATCTTACTATTAACCTAAAAGTTTATTTACTTTGACATGAAAAAGTGCGGAAGGTTGGTGTTTTAAAAATTCAATGGAGAGCCCAAAAAGTTTTGTCATTGCAAACACTGATCGAAAATTATAATAGGAAAGTTTAAATAAATTCCTCGATAAAACACAGAATACTCATTGCAGAATCGTCCTTGTAATCCAAGATTGAGTTGGAAAGTACAATTAGTCAACGAGGAAATTATTTAAAGCTTAAATTCGATTGGCGATAGAAACATATTAAAGAAATTGAAAGAGGGCGAGAAAATGGAAAGAAAAAGAGGGTGTGGAACTTGGTGCGAATGTTAGTTAGGTCAGGTTTCCTGGATAAGGTAACCAGTGACTCGTGTTATTCGAGATTTCAAGCCTAACGCTCTATTATTTTCCTGACGTCGCACATTAGAACAGGCAAGAAGGGGAGGCACGTAAATCTTCAAGATTACAGAGCGAGCATCGCGTGCTGCGTCCAGATGGGGCGATCCACATATCGCAGCGACGTTTGCGCGATGCTCGCTGGGGTGAACGCGGTTTCTTCTGCCTCGAAGAAAGCGAGGATCACCTTGAGGAACCCCTCCTGATATCCTTACGCTGATAAGAACGAAAGTTTCACGCGCAATGTCGTTTCCTCCCTAGGCTCCCCAATAAGCTTTTCCAAGTAACCATCACTGGACTCTTACAATTCGAGGTAGCTGACTTCATCGAACTTGGCCACTTTACACCTCCTCGTCCATCTTTTCCTCATCCCCACCGATCAACTCCGCTGGCGAACCGAGCACAATCTGACTACGCGTATCTGCACCGATGAGGATGCTGCGGTCCTCGCAGTTTTTTCGCTCTTGGGATTATCCGTCGGGACGATAAAAGCCAGAGCGCTGTGATTCCACACGTTCATCGAGGAAAGTTGAGAAGATACAAGATGATGTGGGATAGGTGGCGTAGAGGAGTAAAATAAAAAGGCAAACGAGTGGGGGGTGCGCGATGGAGTAGAGTGAAATAGAGAAAGATTGCTCCAGCAGAGTTGTTCGGTGACGACTTTACTCCTTCCATTAATCAAGCCTCCCTTGCTTTTGTTGCTGTTACAACGGCGTCGCTATTGTGCGACAGAGAAAGAGTGAAATGGAATAAAGGCAGCCGAATTGAGAGGAGTGGGGTGAGGGGGGAATCAGCGGGAAAGTAGCGTAAGAGACGACGGGCTGGCTGCTTTACGCCACGCTCTGTAGCCACGTTGTTCTATTGCTCTTAACGCTAATGCTACCCACCGGTCCCACTAGGGCCAAAAAGGAAAAAGAACGCACCCCTCTTACAAAGCACTCGCTGCCACCCCCTACCCCCTCCACCTTTTCATCCACCTCACTATGCCTCCTGGGGATTGCCACCCGGATAGATCGATTGGTAATTCTCACCAAATTGCCGTCCTACGAACGTCGCAGATTTTCTCCGCTCCGACCAAAGTTTTGATTCATTCGGTAACCCTTAAATGCGATCGCACTCGACCTTTTCCTTTGAAAAACTAATCTCACCTCACTCGGCCTTTCCGCTACCTCTCTCGGCCAATCCCTTCGATAAAGGCATCTTAAGAATGTTGATTCTTTTCGATCCACCTACCCCATTGTTCCGACCTCCCCTTCCTGATCAGCTGAAACACTCCTTAAATTAATTGCCTATCTTATTGAATCGAGTCTCCATTCACGAGTGTAGAGACTGACGAAAATGTGGAATTATTTTATTTATTTTGCTCCGACGCTCTCGCGATTTCCTAGCGGTGGACGTTTTAATTCTTCAAGAGTTTTATTCTTGGAGAGAAGTTGTCATATGTTAATTAAATTGTAAATTTGACGGGAAATGTAGGACAAATGGAACGAGCTGGTCGTTCGGTGGAAACTTTCTAATAGTCTCTGGCAGGCTAAAAATCATTAAAGAGGGAATTTATTGAAATTGGGAGATGAGGAAATTGACTGAGAGAGGCTGACGAGTTTATGCAGCGTAATTGTTTAAAGTTTAATTATGTTATTGGATTTGAAGGGCGAGTAACTTAAATTTTTTTAATTATAGCCAAACGAGGGCGAGTAAATTTTGTTTGTAAATAATCGGGGTCTCCAATCAACGTGTCCCGATACTTGGAGATTTTTGAGAATAGCTGCGCCACCCTTCGATATCGCATCTTCGTTAACCGTAGTATTCCTCGTTTTCATTCTCTCGATAGGTCATCCACTTCTACTCTCGTTAATTTCAACTCATCATCCTGGTCTGATTCTTCCTCTTCTCCCGTCTGTCTCAATCTTCGCTCTCGGTCCCGTTCTCATTACCAAACTTTTCCGTAATATTTCCTTCGTGATATTCTTCTATTTCTGCTTCTAACGTAAATTGTTTCTCTCATCTCAAGTATCTCTTCAGGTTATCTTCTCGGGTATCCTTGAAAAACTCCTTTTGTCGTTTCTTAGCACTTTCGAATATTTTGTCGTTACCGCTGCTTTTCTGTGTTTCCCCTAAACTTTTTCACTCCTTCAGTCATTTCTGTTTACATTTATTCAACCCCCGCCACCCCCCCCCCTCCTTACCCTTTCACCGCTTATTCTATCTTCACCTTCGACGGTTAGAATCTTCGTCTATTGCTGTAACGCCACTCTCCCCCTGTCCTTTCATGCCGAACTTTAGCCATTTACGCCATTTTACTCGCGCCATTCGCTTCTTGACAAATGATATTTGCAAAACCATCGTATAAAAGTTGCTGCAGTCCATTAACACCTACAACATCGTTCTCTTTCCGAAACTTTCCTCCAATGCAGCCTGAGTAATTAATCGTTTGATATTCTTCCACGGATAAGTAGAGCCTCGGCAAACCCAATTCAAAGGCGGCAAAAAAGTGAAATCTTAAGAGCAATCTTATTCTCTGTCGTTTCATTGAATCGGAGCTGAAGTAAGTGCGAAGGACAAAACAGGGACAGTCGAGGACAAAAGCCCATGGTTCGTGTCGAGTCGTTTTAAGTCGACTTTGCGTTAAGCAGTAGGTAGTGATCTTATAATGCGAAAGGAAGTGGTGCAAAGGTTCGGGCAATTCAGGCAAAAATAACGTTGATATCCGATCACAATAGGAGCACAATGGCTGCTATGGACAACGGCTAACGCTCTCGTGGCACTCAAAGAAATTGGCTGGTGGTTTCCTGACCCCGGCTGGCCGACCTTACCGGATAGTTGGAAACTCGGGGAGCAGGTGGCTTCGTCCTCGTGCTTTCCACCAAACCACCCCTTCAACAACCCTTCTCCATCCCGCACACACCGAACATCCCGCGTACCCCTCGCGTGACCAAGCCCTGGCTGTCTTCACCAGCGAACACTAGCCATTCTTTTCGCATTTCATCCTATACCAGGAAGAAGTTACCGGCTACTGAGAGTTCCTTTAAATCCCCAATACTTTTCTCACCCTTCTTTTTATGCGTCCCTTTCTACTACTGATCGCTCGTCGACAATACGAGCCACCACTTATTCCTCTCCCTCTCACATTTTCCTCTCTTTCTTTATCTCTCATCCCTTTTCCACCACTGCAGCTGATCTCACCAAACTCGAACCTCCTTTTTTCTTCTCGCGCAAGCACACATACACCTACACGCGAGATTCCTGCTTGCGATGGGGCTATTGGGGAGGTAATCGTCAAGTACTATTGGCTATCAGAAGGAAAACTTTGCCCGTCCAAATTACGTTCTCACTATCAGAGCGCGAGGAAATCTTTCTTTTATTACGATCAACCCCACCTATACTCTGCTATTCGTTAATTCATATGACAACGTTTTACCGTGCATGCTATAATACCGAATTAGCTCGAATTTCTTTTGAATAAATTAAGAAAAATTCAAGGTATATTAACCAGAAATAATACCAAGATTGACGTGCTTTCCAAATGAGTAGACTCTTTATACTCATGATATATAATTACGTGAATATTACGCCGGTTTTATAGTGTCTTTTATAATTTTAGCACAGTAGTATTAAATATCCACCGAACAAAAAGAGCGAGCTACTTCAATTATTACAATTCATTCAATGTTTTATGCTTAGTTAACTGTATAGTATCAACGAATTTAACCTTCCTCGCATATATAGTATAATTTTTATTAAGAAGTAATTGCGTTTTGTTATTAAAAAGTGTTAAACGTGCACTAATAAAATTTCAAAGATGCGATGCTTGAAACATTAAGGTTTTCTTTTAAAGATGCTGTATAAGAGAATCTCGAGGGAGAACATTTTCCGAGTAAGTGATGATGCTGGAAGGGTAAATTAAGAGAAATCGAGCAATTTAGTTAGTGAGAGAATTAAGAACAAATTTTTTAGCTGGAAGAAAAATATCATTTCCTTAATAAACCTTATGAAAAGATTGGAGTACCCTTTGCTCAGCGTCGACAAGCTAAAAAAGATGTGCATATCATGCGATGCACCGTAACTAAACGAGTATATACTACGTGTAACATAAAGGAAATCAACGAACCGTTATCCGTCGATTCCTGCTCTACAAAGCAGAAAAATCGGTCACATAGGCTACTGGGAAGGGTATGTACGAAACAAACTCCTACAACGCTGTACCATCTCCATACCAAACCTTATACACCCACATACTTTTAATTAAAAATGCTATATGATTAGACGAACTTTGCAGTTTGAAATTCAATGATAGTGTAAATTTATCTAAATTAATGTATTTATTTCTGTCTAATTTTCCGGATGTAAATGCAAGTATCATCATTCCGCGAGTTGACAATTAAGCATTAATCAAGACAGCTTTGACCGTTGGTTAGTGAAATTGACATAAAATGTAATTTAAGCTACGAAATATGCAGAATTTTTAATTATACAGAAATTAGACATTATATTTTTTAAATAACCATAAAGCAAGCATCGTAACAGTATAACTTCAAATTTAGATAATACAATCTTTAGATCTATTTGTTTTCATCTAATTTGTTCTAAGGCATATATATATATATATATACAAACATATAGAAACCATTGTTATGGAGAAACATTACGAACGATTGTAGAGAAGTACATCATTTAATAAAAACCGACCATGTAGCAAGATGTATTTTCCGCTTCTTGCTATTTTTAGTCCTTTTTCAATCGACGTTTTCTCGAATATACCTGCATCGTAAAACTATTTTCATTCCCTGCTTTTTACAATCTATACAGTTTATTATTACTTTATTTTCAATTATATTGAAATAAGTAAGTGTAATTTAAATTGTAGCCATATTTTTCAATCAAAACTTTGAATATAAAAACTGGTTTTTAAATTAAATTAGGGGACGATAGTTAAACGATTTATTACTGACAATAATTTGGATAATTCTGAGGGACATTCGAGGGGTAAGTTGTTTGACCCAGGTAGAATATTGTCTTACTGCACAAGTGGTTGCACACGTTAGACATAAACCAGATTTCAGTAGTAAATCTGAGTTTACAGAGGATTCAACAAGGCCGTGGTTCGCGTAAAATTTATGTTCTATCGCTCTCTTCGTGGCGTGGCTATATGCAGGTGAATTCGCCGTTGCAACTTTTTCTCTGTATCCTATCTCTGCTCATCTGTCTCTTTAACGCACGGTCGCGTGATTACATTTTTCTCATCTCGGTCTGCTTAGGAAACAATTAATCGTCATAGCAGCATTTATAAATTTCGTTTTTTTTTTAGAACGGCTTTCATTGCAACCGAAAGTAGCTTCATTTATTTCCAAGGAAATACTATACAATATTGATTCCTATTGAAATGGAGAATTATGACGTAAGGTACGAAATTCAAGAAAATATTGGCATTGTTTCGGTATAGTATATTCGCGGTATAATAGAATCTGCAGTGAAGCATGGGCATACTAGTCTAAGGTAACAGAGAGGGTCAGGGTGTTTTGTCAAGGTACTCTCGAAACCGTAAACGTGAGATCGTTATTTCATTATAGTTAATTTGAGACTAAGGGCGCTTATGGGTCCAACGAGATAACAGACAGAATCCTGTCATAAGGGGAATATGCGTAGTGAAGATTAACGACTATCGTCATATGCAATATAATGCACTCTGCCAAACGAGTTTTATTAATATTTATTTACGATGCGCTTCATATTAAAATATGATGACAAATATACCGAAAATATTTCCCGATATTTTCAACAATAACAGCTACAACACAATTTATCTTAAATACCTCAAATGAGGAGGTTTCGACGAAACTACTAAAGTCACGATATAGAGTTGAAATAGATTACCCAACCAGGTTAGTCCTATACAAAACGCTGTATCGATCTATCATTATTCCAGTGCCCTTTGTAATATTTTAATCCAGTGTAAATAGGTATATAAGGAATGTATATATATAGCTAATAATTCGACTAAGAAATATTTTTGTAGGTTCTCGTACCACTCGATATTATTAGTTTAGTCTCTGTGATTGTAGGGGTATCTTTATCAAGAAAAAAGGTTACCAAACCTTAGATATTGGCTTGGAGGATTGCTTGATCAAGTCGTGTTTTCGCTGGGAATCTTGTTTGTCCCACGTGGCTTTTATATTGAGCTGCGTCTGTTCCTTGTAAACCCAATAAATTTTCTCCTAAATTAGATTAGACAGGATGTAAAAGATGTGTATTGTCTCCTGTATATTGTATCCTGAATAACCGGATAGAGTAGTAAAAAAATTTAACGTGTACGATTTTTCCAAGGGACATCGTATTTGAGGAATTTCAGCAGGAAGAAATCTTAATAACCGGTGAAAATACTTTAAAACAGAAATGTTTCTTGATAATGCGGCACGCTGTAATAAATAGGGCAATAAATGCAGCAATCAAAAAATAGTGGAATCATACGTCTTGAAAGCTATTCGTCCTTATTATCTGTTGAAATGTTGCTTAATCGTGTTAGTACGCAGTGGAAGAAGACGCTATTACAAAGAGCTCTGCCTGTGGGAGAAACAATATTTAGAACGTTAAGGAAGAAGAAAGGGGGAGGGAGAGGGGGGTGGTAGGTTTTCTAAGAAGGGAGGTGAGCACAGGATAGAAGAATGAAAGTAAGAGAGAAAAAGACGCGGGGTTGGGGGAGGGTGGAGAAGGAAGGAAAATCGTCGAGGGCTCGGCTTGGCAAAATTTATGAGAGTCGGCGGGTCTTTGCCGCTGGACTCTGTGTGTACTTTCGACCCTAAGATATTGCGGCCGTTTTCCTTTGGTCAGGGAAGCCGAAGAAGTCGGGGCCCTTCCACGGCTCTTTTTGCTCCTCAAACGACCGGTACCCCCATCAATTCATTGGATTTTTAGCGGCGAATGGTTATAACGCCACTTTCGCGTGAAATGTACCCCCACCGAGTTAAAAATTGGCTTCTAATATGATATACGCCGGTCACCATATGGCCAGGAGAGCGCCACAGAACGGACGATATTTTCAGTTTCTTCCACTCTCCCCATATTCTTTCTTTTCCACTCCTTCCCTCACAGAACTTCTATTTCTCTCCGATCTCTCTCGCTCTTCTCCCCCATCCACCTCGCCCTCCCCCTCCTGCTCCTCCTCCTCCTCCTCCTCCTCCTCCACCGCTACCACTACCACCCCTTACCTCCCTTTCTTTTCTCCACTAGAAGCTCACTAACGCTGCTCTCAGATAAAACGCCATTCCGAGCTTATCTACCATTCTCTGCACTAAAGATATTTATTTTACGACCCATTTATCTCAACGTTATATCAAGAAAGAAGCGACCAATAATTTGATAAAGAAGTATCTTATGTTTATTGTTCGATGGAAACGAGTGGATTCACTAAATTCTAAATGAGTGACATTTCAGCCAGCTTATTTGCATCTTACGTATATATATATATATATATATAGTAGTTCGATTTGAGAGCTACTGTTCCATTAGAAAACGATAGTATTTTACAGCTGGCGATTCTCTTATTGTTCGAGCATATTTTACGTACCTACCCCTACCTGGCAGCCACTTTCCCCACACTCTGGCAAATCCGTGGGTGGATGAGAAAAGGATAGGGGAAGGACGAATGCTTTCATAGGAGGAGAGGGGGTATGGTGGTGGAGAGGGAGAAAGAATCTCTATACTTCGGATACATTTAATATGCAATTGTGCACGTGCTGCTACCCGATAGAAAAGTTCGCGAGAAAAATCGAGTATAAAAAATAGGTGCGCGTGGCGCGCACTTTTAGAGGATCGCGCGTGAATTTTCAGCTAGATTTCGACGGCGACATTTGGCCCTGGCATACTTGGTAGCTCGACGATAAAGTTTCGACGATCATTGTCCTCTCGCTGCTCCACCTGCTTGGATGAGGAACACAGATAAACCAGACTTCTTCCATTAACTTTCGCTTCCACTTTCAACACGTATGCTTCCATTCTCTCTCTCCCTCAATCTCTAATGTTTAATGTCAGCGATATATTACCTCCGATTTTAAGTTTAACCCCATTGGAAGATTTTTCAGCTGTTATAACTCTTAAAACTTGAGCCCTGGCTGCAAGGCAAGTGCTCGATTTTACAACGTGATTGATAGTCGTGAAATGTTTTAGGCTTCAGCCCAAACATGAGTAAATTGAGCAAACTGCGAAATATCGACTTTTCGTTATAAGTCTTGTTTAGATTTTAACAAATTAAACGATGAATTGCTTCCAACAATTCGTGCTTGGATCAAAACTTTCCGTGGCATGGTTATGTAATTAATTGTATTTATTGTATAATAAAAGAGAAAGAAATATAAAGATATACAGTTATATGTACAATTATAAAGCAATCGATCGTAAGAGTGAGTGAGAGTAACAGAGGGTAGTGCACGTAGAAATTCTTGAAGCAGAATCGTGCAGGGGCAGTTTATAGGTTCGAATAGTAAGAGGCAATGCACGATTACAGCGATATAAAAGAAAAAGGGAAACAGCTCCGGGGCTCGAGTGATACAGTCATCCAAGAGCGTGATATACCGATACCTTGAAGCTTCGGGTCCTTTTTATTTGTCAGTTTTTATGAGGAATGAAAGAGAGCGGAAAAAATCCACGGTTCGACGAACAGCAATACGCGTGGAAAATGGTTGGATCTTGTAGACTAAAGATGCGGTTTGTATTAAACGAAGCCGATTAATCGGGTTTAATTGCGCAACTCGAGAAGAGCAGTTACATCCCGTTTGAGAGATCAAAATTACCAGTACCTAAGTGGATCGAAATGCAGACTGTCTAGATAGGCAACTAACTAGCCCCTCCCTCTCCAACCCAAGTCTCAACCAACCAAGATTCCTCTGAGTCTCAGCATTAGAATTCCAAAGATGATTCGTTACCTGAAGGAGGCAACAAACTTACCAGTGCCTCTCTACTTTTAATTCCAATTTCATGCTATCGGTATAATTATATAATAATTTCCATTGCGGCCATGAGCTTTCGTCGCCTTTAACTTATGCTTTTATGGCTATATATTTTAAGACGAAGCATTAATGTTCTTGTAAATATACAGACGCGGCGAGCCTCTTGTAAAACTTAGCCCTTTGCTGAAAACTCTATGTACTACAAATAAGTTATAAACTTCATACCCATCTGCGATGATTTTAGAAAGCGAGTACATAATTGCGGAACGCGTAAGGTATTGAATTTAGCAAAGCAAGATGCGTAAATCTTCAAGTTTAAATTTTTGACAGTGGCACGGTTAATATTGTACAAAATGGGTTAAGATGAAAATTACGAATGGGGTGAGGCTTGTATGAACTTCAAGTGTATAATTTATTTATGGTGATAGACAAGGGTGATAAAAGTCGTGGAGAATGTAGCAAAAATTGAGCAAGAGATTGTTCTTTATTGCGACAGATACTCGACCACGGTTTGAGTGTCTTGCATAATGCATTACGGTTTGGCGCCAGGAATGACGTTATACCCTGCTTGCTGGATATTTTGTTTTCTTCAAGACAATATCTTACCCGAGCTACAAGCTATGTGTCAATGTTCCCTAACCACCCTTGTCACTTTTTCCAAATTGTAAATTACCATCGATGGCAAAAGACAATTATTTTGTTTCACGTAGCCACCACTCTAACTCTCAACGACACTTTCAATAATATCTTATTTAATTGCAAAAAAGATATATATTATATAGCACAGAAACTAACGATAGTTTCAATGTTAATACCTGACGTGGGACAGCGAGAGTAAAGTAAACCCTCGCTGTCGTTCCGATCGTTCCAGCGGCTGCATCCCTGGCTCATCCAGGACACCTAGGTGTGATGAAATTTGCGAATATATCTTCCAGAGGAAATTCTCGATTTCGTTTGTACCATTTCGCGTATGGGTGGATCTATTGTAGGGAAATTCTCGATGAAGAGAATACTATATATTATACGATTCTCACAATCAATAGACGTTACTTAGTGAACTCTGTCAAGGTTGCTCCTGACAATGTTCCAACATCAGCCTGTTAACAAGCTAACTAATAAAATATCTCCTAATCGATGGTTAAAAAATCAATTATGAATTTAGCGATCGATCGAGTAAAAGGACAGAATAAAGCACTTACCGTTCTCTGCTTCAGTTCAAGCGAATCGTTTTTCTACCCTCTCGTTTCGTGTCGATGACCTTGTTCCTGGATTTGCCATCTCCATAATTTCGGTCCATGGTGCATCAATTTCGTCCATTTTCCTTCGTCCTCGCCTAATTCGTATCCTCGATCAGTTCAGTTCGATGGAATCGAGGACGTCACTGACGTTATATATACTTGAAGCGAGAGGAAGGAAGGGAGGGGGAGTATAGCTTGTAGAGCTGCTATACTTTAAAACTAACTATTTAGTTAGTGCGTGAACCAGGCTCGATCAGCAACCAATCACCTTAGATCCGCTAGACATTTGAAACTACCGAAACTCCAACTAATTAGCGTACCAAGTAATCCAGATTGTCTGGCGTTTTGAGATTAGCAATATACTAGATATATAGCTGCGTTTCTGTAGTACCACATGGATATAACATTATATTTTCGGTTGTAAAAATAAATAAGAAAAAATTTATTGAAAGTGAAGAGCACTGTTGTAAAAGCGACCTCGTTAAAACGATATTCAATCGAAATGATACATTGCATAGGAAAAAGAAGCCAACAATAAAGCTATGGACGAGTTCTCTTGGCAAGCTTTTCCATTTCAATGAGAGGAGCTGCGCTAGTAATAGGATTTTTTGACATTGGCATGGCTCTCGTATCGTAGAAAAATCCTAGAAAAAATCGTGGCTCGCTGACTTCGCGAAAACCAGTCTCGCATCATTGCCTGCTAAAATAATATGACACGATCTGTGGTACCGTCAGCTGTTCCGCTTCGCTTCATATTTCAAATCCACTCTCTTCTTCCTCCTAACCTTATGTTACCCCCCTTAAATTTTACATCTCCCTATTACGAAGACACGTTTCCACCTGCCAATGAATTTTGAATACCTTTTGCGGGACTTTCAGTTTCATCGTGTATCAAAGATCCAGCGTAATTTATATCTCAAATGTTAAGAGACACTTTTGCAAAAAGTGCTCCACTCTTCCGCTATCGTTATTATTAGTACAGTCCAGAGGGAAATATATACAAGAATTTTATTTTATCCTTAAAATTTTTTTTTTGCTAAGGATAATCAGTTGGAGTCCGATAGAAATTTTCTATCGTTATTTCCATCAGTATGATTTTGTCCGCCATGGGAGCTGAGAAATGAAACAGATAGATGAAAAAGCAATTGAGATTTGGACAGCGTAGCTCTGGCCACTCGATGCAGCAACAGCGAGCATTCCTTATACGTTCCTAGTCCCAGAAGAGCTCTAATGTGGTTGACTTCGACGCCTGAGGTGAGCCGTATGAGTCTCAAAGTCCGGAACAAGTCCTGGTAATCCAGGCGAATCGAGGCTTGCGCGAGTCCTGCAGGAAAATGAAAGAGGGAAAAGGACGAATAAAGTAGGAGAAAAGGACGAGAGGACTTGTGCGAGTCCTGCGGGGAAATGGAATGAAGAATAAGACGGGGAAAAGAGAGCAAAAGAGAGCAAAAGAGAGAGAGAGAGAGAGAGAGAGAGAGAAAGTAGAGCGAAGGGAGGAAGAGAGTGAAAGACACGTATCGAGAGAGGAATAAAACCGAGTGGAGAAAAGGGGGAGAAAGAGATAGAGGGAGAGGGCTGTTGGGAACGTAGCTTACTACACGCCCACGTTCGTCCACGTAGCGATGCGAACCGTTGACTTTCCCCGAGGAATAGGGGAGACACTTTCGAGATTACGTTCGATCCTCGACGATACGAACTGATCCGCAAACCATAACGCATTCCCTGTCCGCTACGTCATATCTTCGGAATAACCAAACTGAACGCAACTTGCTGGGAAACATCGACGATTCTTATTTGAATGAACGAAAAGATTCCTTTTATTCTACTTTACTTCCATGTAATATGCGAATTACGTTACTCCAGTGTGTTACGCTTTCGAAAGGGTAATATAGGTTAGTATATACTAAGCTATTTTATCTTTTATTGATTTATTGTGATAAAATAATTTATATGCCACCACTTACTTCGATATATGAAAATAAAGGGATGAAATGGGTAGTGCAATTTCCTGCAGATTGGCAAAAAGCATTTCGCTAAATGAAAGTTTTCGTTTCGACGAGAAACTACAATCAATCCATCTACTCAAATTTTGGAGATGCAGCTTGGTTTGTACGTTCAGAAGGGATATATCTATATCGTGCTTTCATCCACCGACTTAAGTGATTTGAATTATTATTATTCGACCGAGCATCAATTATCGTTATCAAGTCATCTGGATATTGCTCCGTGACATAAACCCTTAAATAATGTGCCTCTTTGTGCAGAGTAGGAGACTTTAATGACTTCTGGAATTCAATAATCCTTTGAAATTAGTCATTAATTAGTAAAATCCTTTCATAATTAATTTTTTTCTTCTGAGGAATAAATGGGGTGAACTTAATTGCAGTGAATTATTTATCGGTCATAACAAGAGGGAACCTCATACACGTAAAACTATTTTATACTTAGCAGAGTATAATCTGGGGCTTCGAGGTAATCATTTTAATAGTTTTGATATTGAAAATTTATTGGAAAGATTCCATTATGGCTATTGATTGGCCTGTCTAGGCATTTGTCGAGAGTCTTGATGGTTGTCGAGCAACTAGAACAGTAATCTTCTCTCGATTGGCAACATTTTGACGCACCCTCTTGATCCCGTGGGTGAACTAAAAAAAAGGAAGAAACTCTGATTGATTGTATTGTCCCCTCTGCATATCTATGACTGCGCACTTTTCCCTCTCTCACGTACCTTTTCTTTCGGTGATTTCATTCCCCACTCCTTCCACTTTCTCTCTCTCTCTCTCTTTTTTCAGTAGCTTTAATCTACGGTCATTTGCTCAGAAACTGCACGGGCGTGTACATATGTGTGCGCTTGTTCCGAGCCGTAGGGACAGTCGCAGGTTGCAATACTCCGTAGGACAAATGCTGAATTCGCAAAATTCGTAGGGACGTAAACAACCGCGAAATGAAACGACAAAACTTGCAGTACAAAATTCGTTGCGGTCGATACGCTTCACTGTACGTGTCAGATTCAGCGACGTGAGAGGAAAAATGGACTTTGCACCTGGTCGATATTTATAGCAAAAACCCAATTATATAGGATTTTCCACCAAATTCATCGTGCACAAATTTATTTCGAGACCTGAAATAATCATTAGGATTACTTTTCTTTATTACTGCGTGATAATATTTGACGAGAACTGTTTTTATTTTAATCGGTGCTTTTCACCAATGGGAAGTCTCGTCCAGTCAGTCTGGTGAAAGGACTTTGGAAAAGTTTTTTGAAAAAGAATGGAAAACAAAAATAAAAATCGAATAGTGTTGTAATTTGATTTCTAATATTTCGAGCTACGTTTTAGAATGTCAGTGAACAGAACGTTTAACGAGGCTTTGAAAGAAACAGCCGTGAAAGTGCAATGGACAAAAGAGCAAACAGTAGTAAACTGTTGAAAGAAGTAACAAGAGTAGACGAGGCGTCCACGTTGGTGTAACCTTTTCCATGCAACCTTAGGAAAAAGTTCGCGAACACAAAGCTACATGCAGCATTCGTCTTTTACGATAGTCAAATCGATCTGAGCCATTGTTAAAAGACAAGAAAGAAAAGAGCTTCGGTGGATTCATAGCTTTCCCCCCTCCCCCCTCTGCACTCTTACCGTATCATTTTATTATTACCACCCCCTGTACCCTTAATATTTTTACAGGAGAGCCTGGCCCAGTTTTGTACACTTACCTTACATTTCATTCCCCTTTCACAAACTTTGTCTTTAAAGAAAAACTGAATATATATTTAAAATTAAAGTTGAAACTTTGGACCATTGATTTATGATAGACAGACTAATTAACGAGTTTTAAGAAAAGTGGAGGAGTGCATGGGTATATATGGTTGGAATAGTTATATGGTAATGGAGATTAATTACTCAGAGAATTTACACTGAAATTTTCTTCTTTAATTTTGTTCGTATGGTAATCAAACATGCATATGTAACGGCAGTCGTGTATTTAATTAATTAAGATATTCAGACCGACGTAATCATCGCTTACATCTACGATTCATCCAATAGATCGTTCGAAACGATTCAGCAGTACATAAAAATGATTCGACGTAATAAACTCATCGGTCGTAATACTTTAATAACGTCACTATAATGATTGAATTCAATGCATATGTACTACAATCGCTGGCTGCCTCGATTCGCTGTTTCTACACTGTACGGTGTCACCGTACGGGACAGCCTTCTCTCTCCCTCGTTAACGGAGAGACGAGTCTCGTTATTATTAATTCAATTTTTACATGCACAAGTTTTCACGATCGAATAAACTCGCGCAGCCCCGAATTAGATGTCCCAATTAAGACCAAGATTCAGATTAATCACAGCATAAACGTATCTACATTATTTACAAAACTAATCGAGTATGTCCTCCGTTTCCTTTGAGAGAGATAGAGGGATGAGATTGTTGAGAGAGGGAAAGGGAGAGGGGGGAAGAGATAAATAGTAGGGAAGGTAGGTTAACGGCGACGATTCGTGTCTTTGAGTATAAATTAATCGCAGCAGAGCCAGGCACTGCCATGAATTTAGCGGTAAGGAAACATTCTCAATTCTCTGAATGCAGAGCGATAATGGAAAGCATCTTAGATTATCGTATTGGCAAATATAAGCCAGCAGAAAGCTCTGTCTGAATAGCCTTGGGCTGATTCGGGGCTGCCATAATCACTTGCACCATTCAATTTCACTCGTAAAACATATAATTCTCGTCTCACTTTATTAACAAATCCTTCCTTTCTCAAATAGACCACATGTACATGACACTCTCGAAATCTTACACTCATTCCACTATACATTTTGTCATTCGCACGTGTCACACCTCACGCAAAATTTATTTATGCGCGTACCTTGACAATCGATAACTATATTGACGAGATTTCTTGAATGATTTGTCTCGTCATAACTACGATTCATACGTGTATATATATATATATTTTTTGTATCTGTATATCTTTATATACTCTTGTTTTTTATTCGTACGTATATGTAAAGTTATGAAGTAGAGTGTTCTCGCACTTCGTTCGACGCTCCAATGCGAAAAATAACGCGATGCCAATAATACCCGTAACGTCAGAGTAAAATATATCATTAACAATAACATTTGCGAAGCTAACTAATCGTAGGGCTTAAAGTATTATCGACTGACTCTTTCCTAGACTGAAAAGTTTGCACTGACATTACGGAGAAAAATGCTCGATATTCTTGATATAATTCGCCGAATTGTTCCCGTAACGTCGATTCGTTGAAACTTATATAACAGTCAAGTTTTTATTCGTGCCAATTGCTAATTAAAATATGTATGGGTAAAAGTACTCGCGCAGTTCGGTTTACGCCGGAGTCCCGAGTACCAGCCGGCTCTTATTTCACCAAATGTCGATGGAGAGAAGAAAACTTATTAAAAAGAAGTGGTTAAAGCCTCGCGGTTATAGCGACGATCCAATTTTCTTCACGGACAATAAAATGGGGCTCCATTTCTCTCGTGGAGCGGCTGATACTAAAGGACGTGCCGTGGTGTACTAAGTGTTCCTTCGTGAAAAAGTACTTCGCTAGGTGCGGAAAGTTTACCGAGAAGTAACCCCGTGGACGCTTGATGAAAGTCTCCTAACGAAATATTTCTACGGCTACAGCATTACAAATCCTTAAAACCGGATCCACTATAGTATTGACTGGCAAGAAGCAAAAACGTAACGTCAAACTTGCTCGTACAACAATTTCAAAAGCTTTGATCCTGGAGAACATGAATGGCGAGAAAAATATGCTCCGTCTCTCGAATCGAGCAAAAGTATACCGTGAATACACAATTTCATGGTGAATTATTTACAAAATATTTTGTATACTCGTGCGTGGTGCTTGCTTTTGCTCGACCGATGACGAAACATTTTTACTGGTGACCCAGATGCATGAAATTAATTTTACCGCTGGAAAAGAGTCGGTGGTTGAACTGCGCACAGGGGAAACGACCAGAAAACGCGTCAGAATTCAGCGGAGACACTGTTAAACGTATATCACTCAGAAAGCTTCGGTCATGCATATACCGTATTCACACAAATCTCCGCGAGTGTTTCACTATAGGCTCTCACGCCTGCACAGGAATTTCGCTTAGGTCATTGTGAAGTCACGCAGAGTTGACCCAATATCGACGCTTCTCCCACCACAAAAATTCACCGGGCGAGAAGGTAGATCGACCAAATGTTCTTTCTCTCGTTTTTCTCTTGTTTCTAGTCACTGCAAGTATACTTACACGTTATATATTAACATATCTATATATATATATATATATATTTATAATTATATTAATATATTTATTTATATATATATATATCCTCTGTACTCTGTGTATAAGTCTAATTTAGTACGAAAATAATTTCGAGCTGGCGTTTCGAACGCGCTCATGCGTCACTCGACCGGAAGTGGCGTGACTGGTCCGATGTGGTTGCACAATGGCCAGGAGCGCCATGCCCGGCAAGGGCATCGTCCAATAAACACTAGATCTGGAAGCCCAGTTCCCGCGTCGTGAAAATCACCTCCTGCTGGTCGATAGTAGAAGCGACAGGAGGCTCAGGAAGAGCTGCAGAAATATGTGTGGTTGGTGAACGACGCCCGGACTCAAAGCATCCGGAAGATCACCAGCTGGTCTCATCGATGGCGAACCGTATCCTCGATTGTAATCTAGAAGCAAAATATTGCAAATTTTCCATTCCTGCGTCAGACAATATTTCAGTCGATTCTCGCAATCGTTGGGGAAAATTTCTATTCTATATATTAATGTTTCCATTATTAGCAAAATAATTTATCGACCCTATTTATATATTAGAGGCTAAAAATAAAAATTCTCGAGAACAATGCGTATAAAATTGACATTGAATGTTCATTTTGTAGCAACGATATTTTCCGCCTTATTTTCACGAGGCTGGCGGGGCCTCCAGGTTCAAAGGCAATTTTGCTGCGATATTGTCGCCGTCTTTGGAGGAAAAATTACCAGGGAGAAATCTTCCATTCATTCGCTAAAAGTAAAACTTCTCTTTACCTTTATTATACTATGAGCAATATTAAACAATGTATTGTAAAATTTTAATATCGACTCGAGTGTACTTAACTAGGCGGAAATATTGCACAAACCTTTCGCTAATACCTCAGCTGACTTGAGACGATTAAGGTCTTCGATCGGGACAATCCAAGTGCATAATAGCGGGGGGAAATTCACTCGCGGATGAGCGGGCAAAAATAGCTCAGTCGAGTAGATAATTTCTCAGTGGTGGTAATAGTTTTCTTCAGTCAGAGAGATGCATGGATAATGAGAGCCTAGCTTTTCTGAGATACCGTTGCACTATTTACCATTGTTCAATCTTGATTATTATAAATAATGATTTGTGATAAATAAATGGTATCCGAGAAGTACTTTCAGGCAAAATTACCATCAACGTGCGTACGTGAATGAGCAAAAGACGTATTCTGCTGGTACCGGAGCAGTCCTCTTTTCTCGGAATCTGGTTGGCTCGTTTTCCCTGGTAGCTGAGCGCGCACGTACCAAAGGCAATTGCAGAGATAAATAGGAGGAGCTACGCGAATAATGCCAAAATGTATGGAGAGAAAGGAGAACTCGCTCCGTCCAGGCCGAGGAATTAAATCCGAGCGCAACCCCGCTCGGTCCGCTGAGTTGCTACGATATTTGGCTCACTTAAATCCCATTTTAACTGGAGAGAAAGCACCTGCTGACGCTGAGGAGAGGGAGAGAAGGATTCCGCGTGTTCATTCACCACCCAATGTCTATTAAATCGTTCATGCTTTAAAGAAGCACGTACGATTGAAATACACACAACTTTTGTGCCAGCCAAGTTCAATTAGCAATTTTGTTCCTTTAAGCCCGTTCCATTAACGTTACAGAGCAAAGCTAACAAAGCTTTGCAAACTCCTCCTAAGATCTCCCTCACTTACGTGTACTATTTTATTCATTCTTCATCCCCTACAGCGATTACACGAAAAATTCCAATTTAATAAGCTCGTGATTTTATTTTTCTACGAGGTAATTTATAACATTTACAGAGCGCGCGGAGTATTGCTGCGCGAACTTTTGAACTATAATTTTCTCCCGATGTTAAAACGCGCGCGCGCGCGTGTGTGTGTGTGTGTGTGTGTACTGGCCCCGGGGACGTGACGATTGTAAGCTCGTCGATTACTTCTTTTAGAAACGTCGCATCGAATTGTGATTAAAACTTTGAGTCGCGAAAGAAATTTAAAACACCATGGATCACCAAAAAGTTTCGTTATTTTCTTTCTTTCTTTACGCTGCGATGGTGAAAACGGTCCGTGCGAATGCAAGGAGTTTCAGGGACGGCGTTCTTCGTTCGTTTCTGACTCGGCCGCCAAAAAAAGCACATCGGGAACCGCACGTCCGTTCGGAAAAAGTTATTCGCACCTACGAGTAAAATCCACAGTACGTGACTTTCCGCATGGTCGACGACAGGCGACTTCGTTCTCGACACTTTCCTAACATTTTTCCAGACGCCTCTACTAGTTTTTCTCCCCACATACCTTTTTTCCCTTCCTTCGGCGTAGCCTCCACCCCCCCCCCCCCCTCTCCTTCACTGCTTTGATTGAATTTATTTGATCAGCCAAATAACACAGCTTCGAAGCATTGTTGCTGCACAAGTCAAGCCTGTCACGCGAAATCTCTCCCATAAAATTATCTTTCCAATCAAAATGGTAATACAGAAATAAATATTTCCATCGTAATGATCGTTTATTCCACCATCAGCTTCTCTAGCTCCTCGCTCTCTTCTTCTCTATTTCTCTCTAAATGAAATCTTTTGTATAAGAATGTTCGATAAATAATTGGGATTATTCCAAGGTAAATTGTTTTTTTACCTTCAAATCAAGGAGGGTTACCGTACACAATGACACTGATTATTGTACACAACGTCTTTGAGAACGAAAAGCAATTTAGCCAGAAGTCGCATTTGTACATAATGTGTATCGTAAATTGTATACGTGAATTTAAGGGTTTTTCTCGTTAGATATCAAAATAATTTGATTCGCTGTCCTATGGGAGAGATTTCGTAAAACAGTGAGATCCAATTTATCGGACGTGCTTCATTGTGTGCGAAAAGTCAATTGATTCTGCCGGCAGAGGTAGACGAAAAAGAATGAGAGGAAAAGGGGGAATCATGAACCACTTTTCTTTATTTCAAGTGGGACGGGCAGTGGATACCCGCGGGCCAGCACAGCTCGTTTTTCATTAATTGAAAGTAAACGCCGAGAAGAGGGAACATGCACGACGCTCGGGGAAATCTACGGACAAAGTTATTTCGCAGAGGTAAGCCTGATTGGTGCACGTCTTTCCTTTTCTAATTGGCGTCTAAGCGTTTCGCACAATCATTCGACATGCATTAAAATCCATTCCATCAAAAATTACCTACTGAAATAAATCACTCTGCTCCCTAATTGGAAAGCTAACGAACTCTTGTTTCCATTCCTGAAGAATTAGCTCCCAATTGTCTAGCAGTTCATTTTCGCGCAAATTATAGACTTTATTTCGTAAATTGAGATCCAGACGTCTTGCTTATTGTATAAACTTTCTACTCGGGACCTCTTAAGCCACTAGGGTTATCCTCAACTAAAGTTTTCTCTGACTAGTAAAGGACAGGTCGAAGTAATTCGCCCTTGGATAAAGTGGATCAGCTGGTGCTGCCAATTTAGTAGATTCGCTCAAGAACCTCCTGACAGTCGACGTTACACTCTGTTGACGAAATTTTAATTACGCTAATTACTCAAACGTCGCCTCTGACTCGTATATCGCTGTGGGAATACCTGCTCGTGCGTGGCACGTTAAAATAGATATTTACTGACCTGGATCTCGCCATTCCTCGACCTCGTAGTCGTTGGGACGCTGGTGTAAATTTCTGTTACCGTTCCTTCCTAAAATCCATCAAACATGGAGATGTATAGGTACTGATTACAAGTGTAAAAGTCAAACAATATTTTTTCTCGCTAAGCACTCGTCTTAAAACTAATGATTTTAATTAGTATCGAATACGCCTGGGAGCATAAAAAAGATCTTTTGAAATTTTAAGTACCCTATCCATTTAGTATTCGAATTTTGGACATTCAAACTAGACGTTCAGCACTGCGATGCTCAAGACTTGAATACGGTGCTGTCGAGTGAAATGTCGAATTAACAGTACAGCAATGTTAGCTGTCACTTGTCGCTTGCCAATCAATTGTTATTACCGTAATCGACGTCGCGCGTCGTTTCTGACGCTCAACGCCTGCGCGATTATTTTTACTTACCCCCCAGGAATAGTCAATTCTAGTTGTAGAAAATCTACTGTACATCGAGATTCTTGTTTATAATTCCATCTCGAAACTTGCAATTTTCTAGAAAATTCTCCATTCGCCAGCATTTAATTTATCGTTACGATAACGCGAGAAACGCAATTCCAATTGATTCTGATATAGAGTAGTATAGGAATTGTGGGAGAAATATTGGATAAAAGCAGACATAATTACCATTTTTCTTCATTGATGAGGTCACGTAGTATGGTGTCTGTGTCGTCGTTGTCGTCGACGGCGCTGGCATCTCTGTACAAACATAAAACAAAGGCCATGTTAAATATAACTCGATGACTTTATCTGTCTTTTATTAGACAAAGCAAACGATAGGAAGAATTTATTTTTTCTTTTGCACCAAATCATTAGTAGCATCAAATCCATTAACTTGTATTCTGAGATAATCTGATTAGTAACTTTTCCATATAGTTTGCACAATTCACGTTATATTTATTCCTCTCAGTTTATTCTAGCAATAAATATAACCTTATATAACTATTCTAACACAGAAGCCAATTACTCTCCGGAGCGAATCTTGAAATTTAAATACAGAGTGAAATAAAACTATTCACCTACCCTATTTTGAAAATTATTTTATTATTATCTTTCCATCTTTATGTGCGGCTATACTTCATTTTTTTCCAATCTCTATTAATACGCAATTAATTGATAAATAACCGTATATCTATGAGTGGTCTCATTGGAATATATGGGTATAAACGAACTACTGGATCTGCAGGTTGAGTCTTTAATAATGTCTAAATTTATTCGTTTAAAAACGTAAAACATATGCTTTGCCAAGATAAATATACCCTACGCCGGGCTAATCACCAGTTACGGTTTCCTATTGGAACGGAAAAGATGCTTGACCTCGTTCATCGATCGATGCCCATAGAAACGTAAACGCCTTTGCGTAGTAAAAGGCTATTGGAAATCAATTATTTTGTCGCTAAGGAGCGTAGTCATCGTATTGTGCAGCCCTGACTCATAATTGATTCTAATTGAACAGTTACGTTTTGCAAATTAATTGGAAATTTCCAAGATTATGATAATTAGCAGGTCCCGTAGTTTTAACCGCTTTCTTAAGCGGATATGCGGAATTCCCCTCGCAAAAGGAAAAATTGATTCCCCAGAAAATTACGTTTGCTTACCGTCTAATTTAATTACACCATCGGTACCGCCCAATGAGTTTTGTGCCACGCATTTGTACGAGCCGAAATCTTTCGGCCCAACGTTCCTGATCTTCAGATTCATGTATTTGTTGTAGTATCCGTTATCGGTATAGATAGCTTCGTATTTGTTGCCTGAAACAGAATTGTAATTGCCTGTGCCAGTAAGACCAGGTTCTTATTCAGTAGCATGCATCAATAATATATAGTAGACGAGCATGATTTAAATAAAATCACTGCAGAACGACCGATAATTATCTATTCTTGAGCTTCGTGGAATTATTCCTTATGTCATTATTGGATATAAAATTAATCGTTTAAGAATTAATGCTCGTTAGCTGTACGATATGCTTCAATATAACAATAAATTTATAATTACCAGAGACAATCATATCGCCATTTTCGGTGGTCCAATAGTTAATCGAGGATGGATAAGCTTCGGTGTGACATTCCAAAGTGACATCTTGTCCGATATAAGCCCCTTCCAGCTGATTTGGAATCGAGAGCATTGGTGGAACTGCAGACAGGGAATATACATGAATTAAAGAATTGCGCGAAATCACGTTCAAAGGGATATTACAGGGTAGATAAACGCGGTTATTCTACTGGATATATATAAATTCAAGATTATGTATTAATCGAATCTAATGTTTGCTAGAGATTAGTAAGGTAATAAATGGAAAATCTGGTGATTTTAATTAGCTTTGACGAGAATATTAGATGCCGTCCATTTATACGACCTCACTGCTATCGTTAACATTATCTTGATAAATGCACCAAAGTCAGTGGATAATTGCAATTGAATGTTTTTTGTTATACAATTAATCATTATAAGCTCGCGAAGCACCAGCATTTATGGTTTATATTTAGTGTTTCAAAAGCTGGTTAATTTGAAATGAATAATAGGTACAAGTCTTTGTTATTCGCTGTTATCCTTTAAGGGGCTTAAATCTCTTTGGTATAGAGCTGGTATTGTTGGTTTGCTATTGATCGTACTTAGAATTTTACAATCTATAATATCACGTCATCCCACTGCCTTTACGGAATCGCGTAAATCACAGTTTACGAGTAACGCGATCATTTTCGGCGAATCCAAGAAGAATCCAACCTAATTCTGCTTACCGGAAAAGCGAAATGTCTGTTTTACGATATTTCAACGACACACCGTTTATGCAAGATCCAACATTTACCACAATCTGACGCATTGCAGTAAATAACATCATAAGCCATAAAAATCTTTCAAACCGAGGTAAATAAAATATACGTATTACCTATCTGTTCCCATTTAAAACCAATACTACTATGATTATTTAATTGCATTGCACGTAAAGCCAGCCTCGCGTTAGAACGTTTTTATGAGAAATCTCTTATCGTACAAATAAATTCAATAAATAGCGCGTTACTCGGTTTACAGAAGTATCAGTAATCAATAGTATTTGGTTACGGAAATTTAAATCCGGTTTGGCTAGGGGGTGAAACGGGCGTGAAAGGGGGCAGAGGGGTGGAATCACGCGTTTTACAAGAAAAAGAAGAGGGATCAATGTCCTGAAAAAAGTGGGACGGAAATGCGTTTCACGCCACTAACTATGGAGGAAAGTGGGAAGGGCGAAGTTGGTTTGCAAGTGGTTGCCTTGAAGATGAACGGGAGTACATCGAGCATATCTGGGTCAAGTGGCCAGCGGTAAATCGCAAACTAAATGAGACGTTGAAAACCGACTTAATGCATCGTACAGGACCCCATTGCACGTTATCGTTCATCCAGAGAAACGTAGCTATGGTGACGCGTTCATCGCCCAGTTCCCAGACTCTGTTTTGTATTCATGTGTCATTCTATAAGCCACTACTAACTAAATTACCATCAGCGATAAATCAAGGCTCATTCTCTGCTCCTCTCAAACTTCTCTAACATCATCAATGCTTAAATGCTCGTTATAATTATTTATTGCTTTCTTCCCATAGGATTTTTTCTGTATAAAACATTGCTTTTGTTTTTCGAGTGAGTAACATATATTCATGGCATCATCTTGTCTCGAACATTTGGAGCGAGGGTAATTATTTTGATACCCATGTGCAATTTCTCTCCCGCTGTATGCTTTGTTCCTGAGTTTTTGACTCGTACTTCAACACCACAATAGAGTGTAGCCCACACTGTGTCAATCATTTCAATGAACTCTGTATGAACTTGTAGTTTCAGTCTGGGTTATTTATGTCCTTACTTACCATGCCAAATAATGGCTATAATTAATGATGATTTATGTACCGAAAGCTCAAAAAGCTTGAGCCAAAAGCAAAAGTAATGTCAAAGTTTCTTCCTTCAGGAAGTTTACACTTGGACGTGCATTACAACACATTTAAAGAATAATGTATTTGTTTAAACTACTATTGTTGGTTTGTTCTCGATATAGAGGAAAAAGGATAGAGTTGATAAATTCGTAAACAACTTACATTGTACACGTAGAACGACACGTTTACTGACAGACGGTGGCACACCGTTGGATGCAATGCATAAGTATGCACCCATGTGGAGTCGACTAATCTTCACAATATGTAGAACTTCGCCATCCACGACATTGACTGTAAATAGAAGAAATAATTCGTTGAATTAAATAATGAGAGAGAATAGAGCTGAAATTTGCAATCTGATAAAGGAATATATTTATTTAATCGTCGTGTGCTCGAAAATGAAACTGAAACTTTGTTATAGTTATAGATGATAAGCAGAACTAGAAGAACGTGTCTTACTCCCCTTGTGTTTTCTTGATGCATTCCTGCCTTGAAAGAGAATGCATGCATATATATTGGCAAATGTTTATCAGATGCCATCGCACAAAAGCCACTTGGCACTTGGTGAATTATTTGCATTTCCAAGATGCTTGGTTTCCGCATTCTACTATATGCTATGATCTCTTATAGCACAAAGGCACACAAACTAAATTAAATCTTTGATTTTATCTGATAATCGATAAAACTTGTATCTTTGAATTGGTGGAATCGATAAAGGCAACAGTCGTTTACCTCGCCCTATTTATTTTTGTACTATTTATAGCGTGTTATTGCTCTGACACTTTATGACATACGCTTGACAGTGGTGAATAGTTTTCACATTCATTGATTTGTAAACGACATTCTGATAAAGTGTGCCATTAACCGTAAGCAGATACGATTCAGTAGAAAGCTATTTTAGTGTTTCCTATAATAAAAGTAAAAGCTCAATGAATCGAGCGAGTGCTTTTTCACAGTGACTTTAATTCAGTTAATCGAAGAACGTAAATTATACGGTGCAATTTCAAAGTATTTGGTACCAAAAAACATCTGGTCAGAATTTAAGCTTTCTATTTACTTTTTCTACACCGCAATAAAATTCTCAGAGCGTTACACTTTGCATAAAACTTTCGAATTCAACAAGAGCTAAATTTGCTTCTAACATTCACTAAAATTATTGATTGCGGTATTTAAACAAACTTTTGCAGGGAAAGACAGCAATTCGTAGCTCGATGAGCATGGAAACCCATGTGAATAAAACTTGTAAAGCTTGCGAGGGTGAATACCATTATTATGTTTACGATAAGTAAAATTTTACAACTTGTCGGTAAAGGATATAAGTAGAAAAAGTGGAAAATGTGCAGACGCAGTCTTGGTTGAATTTGCTAGCTGTAAGTAGATATAAAAACTAATAAATGCACCATATTAGTGATGACAGGCGAGGGGAAAAAGTACAGAAATGCTAGTTAGATGTGTAGGTAAAACATAAAACAGCTTCACTAGCAAAAAGATCAGCTCTTAGCTACAATAATGCAGCCTCATTGAATTTCAATCTCAATTCATTTTTATCGCCAGTCCACTCTTTGTTTTACTCGGCACAAATCAACCTAATTTGATCGTATCGTTAAAACTTATAAAAGCTCCATTCAGTTATTTAAGGTTCTCTCGTAGAAAGCAGCAGCTGATTATCTTTAAACGAGTTATATCGGAACGATGACTGGCGCGCTACTGTTTAATATTATTTTCTTAGATGGGGGGAGGAATTCTAAAATTGAACAGAGAGGGAAAATAGGGATGGAAATTTTCGTGGAAATAAGCACGATTGTCGTGGTGGCAGTGATAATGCAGCTTCTTGTTAAAGTTGCTCCAGAGCGTCCTCTTGGAAAGTACCGTATGCAGGGTAGGGGCGAAGGTCATGAAAGGAACGAAGTAGTTGCTCGTCGCAGTGGAGGAGCGAATCCTTGATAGCAGTGCAGCGTACAACAAGGTTTGCGGCAAACCTATCCATTGTTCCCATAAACAATACCGAGTGTTGGGAGATTCCACCGCGCGGGTCGCACTTTCAGGGGTCTGAGGGAGGGGGAGGGGGAGATGGAGGATTTTAATCAAGTAGCCCCATGGGTCCTGTGTTGGAGCTAACCGCTTACCAGCTTAGCCGGAGTCTTTAAAACTTCAGCCTTAATGGGAAGCTGCAATATCGCTCGAACGGAATTTTAAGTCGAGCGTGTTTTTCAACCATCAAGCAGACAACAATGGAAAATCCTGCCAATTATTGTTTTGACCGGTGCTCGTAACAACTTGTTGACAGCATAACCAGCAGCGTGGAAGCGAACAGGATCGGTAGATAAGCATTTATATCATGTTTCTGTCCGTGATTAGTATGATGGATCTGTAATGCGATACTAATGGTGCAAACGCGCTCGAGCGTGTTATACAAGACGATAAAATTGAGTACACAAGTCTTTTTCTACTGGATCTGTCCAAATACTTCTAGCTCGTCAATTTTATCGCGATTATTTCGATATTTAATTTGCTCGATGAAAATTCTATTCTTGTGTATTTTACTGCTCTTGCGTTATTTTGAGGAACGTGGAATTTCAAGATTGTGCAAAATCCATCGTAGTAATAGTACTCTCCATAATAATTTCTTTGCCATTTGCAGCGATGACTAAGAAAAAAGTAGTAGCTTAGTAGAAGGGCAGTAAAAGAACAGGAAAAGGAGACGGCTATTTGGGAATTAGTACTTGATGTATTTCCTCCCATAAACGGATGGCGTGTCGTCGATATTTCATCCCACCCCTTCTTCAAGCTTTAAGTGCCCTTTTTCGCGTTATTACTACGAGATAACCACGTGCATTCATTTCACCGGAAATCCCTGAAAAACGATTATCGTGACCAATGTCCTTGCGGGTGCTCGATTACCTATACAATTTGCATTCGCGTTGAGAATATACTATTAGAAAAAATATGCTGACAGAATTTTACTGATATTATAATTGGAGTAACAAGAGCTGGTTTTGTTTTCTTTGTAAAAAGTGCGTAGATTAATTTTATAAAATTATCGAGCATCTAATAAAATTTTGGAAAAAAAGCTTTGTGAAAGTAGTGCTTTGCCGAAGAAAAGCTTTGGAAAGTAAAACTTCGGAAATGATATTTACTTTGACTTCTGGTTATCTTTTGTCATGGATAATGCCACAAAGGAAACTCATACTGGTGACAAAGTGAAATTTGTCTGTTCCACAAACGCACGCCTGTGCTTTTTACGAATGTCTCAAATGATCATAAGCCACATTTGACTTATGCGCTCTTTATCCCATATAAATCACACCCACGAAGCTTTTATCACTGCAGCAACCCTTCATCTGTGCTTTTGACACTCGGTGAAAAAAACTGTCACCCTCTTCTTACTGCCCTGCGCCATAATACGACAACAAATTTTTCAAAAACATGTTAATTCTTTGGCTTTTCCGGAATACTGGATGCAGCAGCAGACGAAGTGATCATTCGCAGCAGTAATAATATCCACCGTGATAAATTCTCAAACTAACTGGCAGAATATTATTGAATTAATTAAGGGAGATCTATTCCGAGTTACCGCTAACAATAGAGAGGGAGATTCCATAGAAGATGAAGCTTCTATCATCCGTGGGATTAATTTTATTACATGGCTTGTTCAAGAGACGATGCGGGAGAGAACATAGTTCGGTTAGAAGCATATATTAATATTAGCACAAGAATAGCGCAAAGTATAAAGAATGCGATTGAATGAGCAAAGTATTAAGGCAAGTATGGGGGAGAGGGGGTTCTGTATCAGTTAGAGGCATTCGAGCAGTTGGCATTGATAGCAGAGATAAAGAGGGCCGTGTAAAGGATCTGGGGGTGGTCTCGAAAAAGGGAGGAAAGGGTAGTATACAAAAGGTGGAAGATCCAATCGTATTTTCCGGGCACGAAGCGCGCGAAACGGCCTCGACGAATGTTGACGTGCACACGTCTCTATAAACGGCCACCAATTCAGGGAAGAAACGAAGTGTATCCTGTGGTGAAGTAACTGACTCACAGTTACCTCCTCCCAATCCACCTCTTTTTCCTCATCCCCATCCCATTCACTTTCCTTCAATTCCAAGCGAACTTTAGCCAATTCTATAGCGGAACAACAGCCGAGCAGTGGGGGTAGCGTAAATGAGCCAAGGACGTTATACTCTTGTTTTACGAAGGTTCGCATTAAAAACAAGTAGCGACAATTGCTTCCAGTCGTGTACAATTTCGCGGTCTACCTTTTCTTCTGCTTTCCTTTCCAGCCGCTTGCTCCTTTTTCACGATCCTTTGCACGATCCTTCCGCGCGATCGGTCCGCTCCCGTTTGTCTGAGCTAAATCTCTCATTGCACCTACAGATGCACGTACTACCCATATCCAAGGCCCCTCGCTACCGCTGCCAGCTCCGCGATAGTTTTGCTAAATTCGATTTGCTTTCTCATCTCTCTCTCTCTCTCTCTTTCTCTCTCTCTTTCCCGCTCTCGACCATTCTTTTTCAGTTTTCTCGGCTTCAAGGTACGTGGATCTGAGTGAACGGAAGGATTAGAGATGGCAAAACGGGACCGACACAACGGTTACATAGAGGGAAAGAGAGGAAGAGCGAGAGGAATTGGTGAGACAGAAGCTTTCTGGAGGGTGAGTTTCTAGAGGCTATCAGGCAGCAAGTAATGTTGTTAGACCATCCTTCTGGCCCCAGGGGCCAACACATCAGTTAGTAACGCAGCCATACGCTTCGAGTGGGCCATTCGACCTGTGATATTTCGTCCAATTATACCGATAATCCGACTGGTTGCAGTGACATACTGTCCGTTTTAACGAATGAATGGATGCTATTCTCATGAAACTTCTTTTCTTTAAGTCTGCGTGCATTTCTTATTCCAGAAAGATTTATATATTTAAGTGCAGTATTTTCAAACTCTTTCCCATGAATCGCATATAGAATTTATACTTTCGAAAGAAGGATCCATTGTGACAAGGTCATAGAATTTCATTAATTAAAGAGTATTCATTAGTTTGGTGGAAAAAAAGAGTTCCCGGAACACACAGAACCTCGCGACATACATATTTATTAGTATCGATTTTATGTATAGGAATAACGTAGGAGTCACAGTCCACGACACGAACTGCACGATGACCGCGTTGGTGAGCTTTTGGAAAGCAATGAAAATTTAAATGAGAGTAGAGATTAAATCCGGGCTTTATCCGATATTGAGCAAATCCTTTAAAACCTGCAGACGGTCTAATGTTTTATCCTGAACCCATCTTTGTCATTAAGGGGGGCAATAGCAGTTATCCTTATTCTTCTTATAATTAGTATTTTATAAGGTAATTAGTATCGACCGAGAGTTATCTACGAAGAACACTATTTCATTATAACCAAATGTTATTTTTAAAGCCAGTCTGGCTACAGCGTTGCCTGATAATTATTTTTTTAATCCCTGATGCTGAAAATTTAATAAAAAAAATCAATACACGACTTTCAAATAAATTTCAGCTGGAGATTAGAATCTACAGCGTAGAATAATTTCTCACGCTAAATCTTCGTTTTAATTTTCATATTGCCAGGGGAAAATCTGATTATCCGCGTAAAGCAGCATGTATACTAATCTAATAAAGGGCTTATTTGTACGAAATTATAGCATTGTATTTACAAGTTATACAATAGCCAGGATACAAAAACAAGTAAGCTTATCATGTATTGAGTAATATTAATCTTTTGTTGAATATTATACATACAGAAGAATGGAGAAGGAAAAAGATATGTGTGATATTAAAAAATGGATAAAGTCGTGCCTACCATTTTCGCCATTGTAGTTTATAGTCTTGCCGTCTTCTCTGCGCCACATGACGTAAGGTTCCGGATATCCGGTCGCCTTACAAGTTAACGTCACGTTCGAGCCTTCGCGAACAACCATATCCGTGCTGGTCTCTTTCGCAATGATCGATGGGGGTACTGTAATAAAACGATACAGTCTCTAATAAACAAGACTAATACCATTGCAAAGAAATTGTCAACGAAACAACGTAATAAATCAACAAAATTAATGGTACTATACTCATTACAGCGTCCCGTTACTTACAGCATTGAAACTTGCAAATAAAATTATGTTTAACGCATATTACAATTATTCACATAATACTTTATTTTGTTTCAATGATTATTCTGGATGGTAATTAATACGTTGACTGATAGCGTAATTACTCTCTTCTTAATTAGATGGATTATGAGAATAATATGTTGCAAGTTCATTTCAGGTAGAACAGAGAAGATAATTCGAGAATGGGCAAGTAGATTCAATATATTTATTCATTAAACGTTAGAAGTATGTATGGTGATGAGGTTTTTTGAAAGCATTGGAAAAGCGTTTAAAGTATGGTACATTTAAGGGGATAGGGGGAATGCATAATTCTTTATGGATATGTCGAGAGGAAAATTGATAAACTCGGGTCAGTGGTAGTTGGTTCGTGTAAAGAGACTGCAGTATCTCTAGACACGTATGGAGAAAACTCACCGACGACTTGGATGTAGCCTTGCCTGCTCCTCATGGGATCCGTATTGACTTGGCACATATACCATCCTCGATCTGCTTCCTGGACATTTTTTATATGCAGATACCAAGATCGGTTGTCGTTGTAAGTCAATGATATACGGGGGTTCTGGGTAATCACATTGTGATGGATCGACAATATTGTTTGTGTATCGACGCGCACCCAGGCAACCTAAAACACACAGAAATAACAGTGCTTGTATACGATTAATCTAGAAATGCACCGAATATGAGAGGGAAGCAGACATGGACGAGAAAAAATATCTCCTTATTTTATTCATCTTCATCCTTAGTTGCAAATCTTTAGTGACGCGCAGAGGAACGCACTATACGTATGTATATATATATATATATATATATATATATATATATATAATACACAGGATCGTTTTCCATCGAGTACTCGCTGGGGAGTTTGCCTTAGTGACTACGATTGGCTTACACGGGTCACGTGACTAGTCCAAAGCCAGTAGAAAATTACAGTTCGAATCACGTAAAGCCGCAACGGGACCAATCTCAGCAATCAAATTTATTTACTGTTTTACATTCCTACGAGAGGTATTTAGAACTTTCGAGCCCAGAATCTGTGGAATGACTTGAACTTTTATTTTTTGCACTTCATCCCTTTCCACGTATACTCTTTCTTCCTCTATCTTTTAGCAAATACAGTTTTGCCTCGCATAATAGACACCAAAATCTTGTTATTCCACTAAATTATGACAAAGCTATTAAAAAGCGCAAGAAATGAGTCCGCGGAGAAACTTCTTCTTAACAAATATAATTTAGTGTTGCACTCCTTACTCATCAGTTTATTAACATGAAAGTTTTAAATTGTTTGCGAAATAGAAAGAAAGTAATTTTAACTCGAAAGAACATTTGAATGAACATAGAATTTACATGCTCCTGTGTATTAATCAGATTTGATTGAAGAACGTAAATGAGATCAGAGAGTCTGAATAATATGGCTTTGGTATAATTGCTTCGGCGTGAGAATGCATGTAAAGGAACGACTATGTCGGGTACCTTCTTGCGACAGCTACGTCGAGATTTGTCACGGTAGATTAACGAAGGAAACATCATTAGGATTACATAATCGTGTAATCCGGGACTAGATAGCGATTTCGGATTTATGTAAATCTGCTCTTCCTCTGTACCTACATTTTCTCTAATTTATCAGAAGAAAATAAACTTACTTAGGAATAATATAAAGTTTCAAACTGTTTTTCTGTAACACACAATTTACCTTATAAATACGAAGATTGTTGACTACACACGCGAGTAAAGCATCTCGCCCTATGCTTACAGTCACATTTTGAATTTCCTCGGGAAACGTTGGTAGAGAGGAGTCTGTAACAAAAGTAATTTGAGTAATTATTAATTAATTATAGTACCAATAAAGCAATTTTAACATTTATCATGATTAGAATAAAGTGCACAATATGTGTTTTGTTGCAGCATACTCGGAGGATGTTGAGACATACAACAGGAGACACGGTAGAGTCTCAACGCTACATCGTTAGACTGGAAAGGTTATTGAAACTAGACATTATAATCGTAAGAGCCACAGAACAAGTTCAAGATTTACTCGCTTCATCCTTAAAAGCTTTTGCCTTCTTTAATGTCTTTACAATCTTGTGAGCACCTGAATTACTTATGGGCACAAAGAGCCTTAGTAAGGAAGACAGAACTTGAAAGGTTACGGAATAAGGTGGCGTTCGAGCGAGAAAATCAGTAGAAAGGCGAGAAGAAATAACACGACGTAGGAAACTGAAAACACGAGAAAAATAAGAGAGTCATGGGATATAAGAGTATAGGTACTCTATAGGTTTTTAAGAGCAACAGCTAAGGATTACGAGGATTTTAATTACGTCGTCCAAATTCATTTGTAAAGCTCTACAACCTCTTGCGTGTAAAACTGTCTAATTGTTAAATATTAATTTTGTATTTGAGGTAGAGTTAAATCAAGTATTTTTTCACTCAGGCTTTTACCACTCGTAAATATATTTAAAAAGCATTAAATTAAATCAAATGGCGCGATTAAAAATGTAAACTAATTTTTGTTTCTCGAAGCTGTAGCGTATAATATTGATGCAGAAATATATTGAGAAGAATTTCAAAGCTCAACAGATCTGACTTTTTCATTGGACCACATGAAACGTTAGCAGTCATAGCTATTTCTACGTAGCATTATGTATAATGGAACGAGGAGCATGCAGATCCTATTCAATATCATCTGCAATAAGAATGGTTCAAGAAATTGCACTGGTAATAACGACGTAGATGAAAGCAGAAGTAGACCTCACAATAGGTGATATTTGAGAAATCTATATATATTATGAAAGAGAATATTTGTGTTAGCACGAAATGTCTAGAAAAGTAAAAACATTTTTAATGAAAACACTGTATAAATGCTTCATATTCATAGCTTTCCAACTTTTATTCCATCGCAGTCACTCTTTAATTTTTCTTGGTAATTTCAGCTAACAAACTAAAACCACACACAACATGTAATTAAAAAAATTATTTTATGTTTGTGTGAAAGAAACATTTTCTATTTCACTCATTTCCCTTTATGCCTTATTAGTAAAAATGGGAAGAGCCGAAGACTAATTTATCCACCGCACGAATATTAACAAACCGAGTAATGAGTATAAAGTTAAACGAGGTACACACATAAAATGGGTAACGTGATTCTAAGCTTGTATTTCTAGTAACCACCCAGCGACAAGATATGATTCACTGCTGTTTGTAGCACACAGATATAATGGTTTTCGGTTAACGAATACAAATTTTAACAGGTGCATACAGTTACACAGTGATTTACTAACTATCTGTAATATTATACGTGTAAGCTCAAGGAAATTACTTTTTTTTCCAGTTGCATTTGATTTTCGATAATACTGACTCGACCGAAGTTGCAAATAGCACACTCTATCAAATATTGTATTGGAGAAACTAATCTAACCAGATCAAATATTAACGACTTGAAAGCTCTTCTATAAATATTTGAAAAAAAAAAACAATATTGCTATATACAAATCGATATTTAAATTCAATAGAAATTCTTTGAAACAGAGTTCACAAAGGATCCTTCGATTTAGACACAAGTATGTACCATTAAATCAGAAATTCCTTTGATTTAATAAGAAGATAAAGCTCGCTCACTATTAGATGAAATAATCTTTGATCTCGCAAGGATTCTAAGCATAGTCATTTTATCGTCTATATTTACGTCTCGTCGGAACAAGCACGCTTCTCTATGCCTCGCACTCAAAGGCTGTCCTATTTTCTCGTTAAAGAACAATTTAACGAGAAATGGAACTAAAGATTGTGCTTCCTGCTCTAGAAACGCGTACAGTTTCTCCCATTTATCTATATATTGCTTTTCGTTCTGTTGCTGGCACATGCCTGAATGTTTTTTTAACGCAGTCCATCGCCTTGTAACCGCACCAACTTTTCCAGCCAATAGCGTTCTGCACAAGGTTTCAGTTCAGAAGGTGATTCAATAGTTTCTCGTTAGGTTCCTGTATTTCTTTGTTCCTCTTCACCTTTTTATTCGTTACCGTAGTGACGCGCTGTTTACTCATTGCCCGCTTCTTTTCCACAGGACATATATATATATATATATATATAGTACGTCGACGAGAAATTCCAAGATTCTACTCCGACTCACTCTCTCTCTCTCTCTCTATCCTCCACCATACTGCTTGCCATTTTAACCTCCTAATTTCTCGACCTTGCGATTAACAAAATAATTAAATCCAATTCAGCCAAGTAGATCCGTGTAATTAATAGTTTTTGTATTATCGTGCAAAGGCTTGAAAGTGTTTCAAGCAACGCGACGAGAATTTTTCTTCGATTTCAGCAAGCTCGCTGGGATATGCCTTGGAGTAGAAAATATAATACTACCGAAGCTTTGATGGGCGTCGATTGAGCACAACGAAATAATATACCGAATTCTGAAATTTTCTCGCACTGTTTCTTCCTGCTAGGAAGAAAATTCTATGTCTCTTATCTTGCATATAGAGTGTAAAACATTCTTGAAATGTTCAAGTCAAATCGATTCGGAAGGATCTGGGATGTACGAAACGCCACTGAATACTGTTTGAAACAAAGTTTCGTGAGAGTCCCCTCCCCTCCACCCTCCCCCCCCTCTCACCCTCCTTTATAAATATATAATAGCGAATAGAGATTTGAATAGCGTCGTACAAAAAATAAAGAACCACCTCAGACTCATGAGACGATATTTGTTACGGAATGGAACGAGGTAGAAAAAGTTTGAAAAACGCATGAAAATTTTAGGCTCGCCGTAGACGCGTGCGTTCCGGAGCATTAACATACTTTAGCTTAATAACAGTTTGCGCGGGTGGCTAAGGGTGACCGACGCAGTTGCGGCTAACTGATGCACGTGTGCAACGAGCCTTACAGTTACAAATACGTCCACGAGGCTAAACAAATAACGTGGGACAGACATATTTTCAGGTGGATAAATTATTTCTCTATTTTACTCTTTAGTAAGGAACAAAGTTTAAATAACGACCCTCCGTGTTTTACAAGGAACTCCCTTTACTACTGGCCATAAAGCAGTGTTGCATTCGCAGGAAACAAATGTTAAACGAATGCGAATATTTTTAAACTGCTGCCACTTGCATAATTCATAAAATCGCCAAGTTTAATTTTAATAACATCCACGTGGCTGGTAGCTGTTGTTGAGGTCGCATATCAGACGACGAGAAACGAAGAAAGAGAATTAGGTTAGCTGCTGCTTGCAGCAGAGTGTCTCGTCGGTTTGACGAAAAGCCTGAACTATGCCGCAGCGCACAAACTATCTCAGACTGGCTTTCAATTGTATATCATTGCTCCATTTCTCACGTTCGCGTTTCACGGAAGCTGATCGGGAAAAACTCGAGTCCTGTAAGGGTTTTGCCCGAAACGAAGTTAAAGTTCATTCGTTTAGCCGAGTAAACGGGAAAGAACTTTGCTCGAAACGTGCTCAATAATCCGTGCCACGAGATTATCCGCGACCTGGCAACGTTTCTTTCGATGTGCTTTTACCTTTCGTGGCTTCGCTTGGAAATCACGATGGAATTTTAACAACTTACAGCTAGGCGCTTAGGTAGCTCGCTCGGAAAACGCGTACGGACTTATGAAAGTCATGAGTTTTCTCTTACGTTCTACCTTTATCGCGACTTCATCCTCCATCCTTGCCATAAACGCCAAAAGCTTACTCCGATCCGAGTGTATACTTTTTGCTGGGATCTCCATAAATATACATAACTTTAACCCTCCGACAATATCTCGTGATTATCTCAAGTAAAAATATAATAAATCCCAAGGAAAATTAATCCTCTAAGAAAAGTTTGTATTTCCAAGCACGGCCTCTCGTCATTTGCATGAAAATTACTCGATAAGCAGCGGCAGCCTCGCATATATTAAGAGACGTGAAATATATATATTCTATAAGTCGAATATATCCTGTATATATATATATATATAGTACATTCGCCAGGTTACATTAATCCCTTCCTACGTCCTACAGCAGTTGGCGAGAGAATATACGTATTTGGCAAAAAGACATATATTTCGAAGAGCAGATGGGCCCGGGGTATTGCAAAATATTTATATCACCGAGGAATATGCGCAGGCTACTTGAAATTAGGATAAAAGATCGCCCTGGCGGAAGTCTAGCGGACGATAAATCGAGCAATAAGCGAAAACCAGGGACACTGCTGCGGTTGCCAGATAAAGCAGCGGGAAGAAAAGGAGAACGGGCCTCATTATTTTTACAGGCTCACTGGAGGTACTCCGCGTGAACGAACGAGGGTGTCGCAGGGTCTATAATAAAGTTGCTCGTAGCACCGCGAGATTCCCAGTCTCTGGCAAAGTGGCGCACCGTGTAAGATTGCCTGGCTAACATCCACGAAACAGCAGCGGTGCAGCTCTAATTTGTGCGCGCCGAGAGCCGCCTGGAAATTCAATAATAATGAAAATGAAAAGAAAGAAGGACGGAGCTAGGAGAAAATCAGGGGACACTGCGAAACCAAAGGGACAATCGGTGTCAACGAGCGACGGAGCTGCAAAGTTTCGTGTAAAATTAACGCTGGAAAAATTACTGCTATTACCTCTGCAAGGCGGCTGGCCAGGCCTGGGGGGGGGGGGGGGGGGGATAGGAGGGTGAGTACTGGTTTCGTAATTATAAGTGTGGCCGTGACTAATTCAATTTTCCCCATCTGGTAGCGATTTGCAAGCGAAATAGCTTCACGAACGGGAAGAATGATAGTGGTGGATGTATATATATATATATATATATATATATATAAAAACGAGGGGATGTAAAGGGGTGTGGGGCTGGTTGGCCGAAGCAAAAGAGAAAGTAGCAAGGTTTGTCGCTAAAGCCATCGTGCAAATAAGTACCATTTAAATGTGATATCGGCTGTAGTGCTGGAATGGATTCGACATTTATTGCGGGATCGACTTGGAGTTTCGTGTCGGTGGAGCAACGGGGCGAGGGGGTAAAGGGGAGAGAAGACACTTATACTTCTACAGCAGCGATACGTACTCGCTCGGCGAGCCGATACAGCGCACGTTACTTAACGTTTACTAACTATTCACCATGCATCCGAATGTCACCCGCTATTCCCACGAATCCCCCACCGCAATGTGCAAACGTATCCGAGAAATAGCATTCATCGAACTCGTCCCGACCGCATTACTATATTTTTTCCACTATGCAAATCATCTCCCACACCCCGCGTTCACCCTTCTTCAACTTTTTATTATACTCTTCGTTGCTAAAACGGAAGAGCAAAAGGGGAGATCAAATACGAGAGGAACAATTATTTTATTCCGCACATTTCCGAATGTACAGTCTGAGATCTTATTCATATTCATATCTCTGTACAAGTATTTCGTATCCGGTATGATGCCTGACTCGTTCGTGACAGTTCTTTATTCAATTTTATGTATAATAGTTTTCTAAAACGTGAACCGCTTTACTGAATTATTAACATGGACTTAGCGTGAAATCTTTATGACGTATAGATGCTAAATTTCCTGTCAAATTTTATCTGTGTGTGTGTGTGTGTATTTTATTGATAAAATAGGGATCGATGGTTTATTCAATAATTACAATGGCGAATAGGTGGAAGAATTTTGTTATAGAATAAGTTTATATACTTAGCGTGTTACAGCAGCGCTAGGCGATGTACAGGATGTAGTTTCCATTCCAATGACCGCGTTACACCGGCTAACTTGCCAAATAACGCCGTCCCTACGTCTTATCTAAACAGCCTGGGCTACGCCACTATATCTGGGTTAGAGTCACGATTTGGTTGATTAGTGTGCAAACGAACCGTAAGCATTATATTATTCATACCCCGATATACCAAAACTAATTTATAGTCTTCTGAAACATATTTTATGGCTTTACCAATAATTGATCTAAATTATTTGTTAAATTTCCGATTTGACAGCTAGGACAAATTGGGTTAGAAAGTTCACTGCCTTCAGTTATTATACTAAATATATAATATGAAGCAAAGAAAAATATAGGAAACTAAAGTTGGAGGAGAGAAGGCAGTAGTAAAGTTTGGAATGAAAAATTGAGAATAATAGAATTATTAATCCAAGTTTGGGGTAGCATTTATTTATGAGCCATTTGACTCATGGGTAGTCGAGTTAGCCTCTTTCCCATTTGTAACTTCAATTACACTAGACCGTAGTTATTGCGCTCGTACTCGTGCCTAAACGCTCGTAACTATCCTCAGTGAATCACTGTAGCGGGAAGTAACTGCCCACCTCGTGCCACCAGACCCCCCACTGATTTGCTCAGCATAGTGATTTATAGTTTTGTCGACGTAATAACCAAAGGATTCTGCAAGTACGACATAAATTACCATGCCAGCTTAATCCCTGCTTTGACAAGTACCTTCATAAATATTTATCGTACTTGCAACCTTATATTCTAATACTATACTGGCACCATCAGCTACCACTTGTATATATCTCATCCAAATTTGCATTACACAACCTAAACAATAACTTTAAATTTTCGTTCATGGTAGTATTATACTATCACTGATGAAATATTACCGTAACCCGATTCGATATAATTTTCTCGGTAGAAAAACGCATGGAAGAAAATTTTTTTTAAACGTCAGCAAGAATAAAGTCTTTCAGGAAATCCTGGGAAAAATAAGAGTGGATGCGGAAATTCCGGATTCAAGATTGTTAATTTATGTCCGCTCGGATAAGTCACGATAGATTGACTTTTTTAAACGAAACTTTGTTAAACTTACTTTAACATTGGTAAATAAAAAACAGTTAATATCAGTGAGATAAGAGATCTGAATGAAATTATAAAATTTAATAGGAACATAATAATTGGAGCGAAGTTTCTGGGTTAAAAATAAAGGTTTTAGAACTAAAGAGAACAATGCTTGAAAAATATAAGGGAATCTTTTCGTTTCAAGATTGAATAAAATCAGCTTCGTTATAACGAGTGTTGCACTGCAATGGGAGTTTATACAATGTGTAAGAATAGCGATGTAAAACCGTAGGATATATATGAAAGTTTCTTCTTGGATCATACTACCAATTTAGGCAAATGAAAAAGATATGCACAGTTTCTCAATCGCTCAAGTGACTATGTTCTTAAAATTTTATTATATATACCTTAGTGTATTTTGCATTGTATCGATCGGGAATTGACAGTTTCTTCTCGACATGTGCCGTTTGGAGGGGGTATGGAAAAGAATTTGAGAAGATTGGAGTAGGAATTAAGTGGTAGCGAAAAAAGTTTTATCCGGATCTCGCGATGCGGCTGATATATTTCTATCTGAGAGATTCAACGAATGCTACAGTCAAGTCTGATTTGCCTGGGATAGTGCACGATGAAGCGTATGTATATGCAAATCGTTATTAAACCAGGCGGAGATGCAAAATATTTTCAGTTGCTTGAATATGTATACTCATTCCTGAAAGCCTTAGTCAACTGAAGGGATGTAATTTCACTGGGCGTCCTCGCTTCTTTCGTTAAATGTTTTCCGAGAAAAATATTGTCTTTTAAGATAGAATGCACCTTTAAATTAAATTTGTTTTTCTTAACTTATATTTGAACGCTTCTACAGACTCCTCACAAACACACTTATACGGTAGTATACCACCTTCTGCAGTCCAACATAATCCGTAATAATATTTTATGATACATAACTTTTAAACAATTTAAAACTTATTTTTTTGATCGCCTTTTCCAAGCTGATAAAGACGATTTAAAAGTATAACAGATTTAATAGGGAGAAATGGTAGTGTGATCGGTTTTATTTTAGCTTAGTATACGCGTAGAGAATGGAATAGAGGACACGTGACCAATGCACGACAAATCAGTACCTGGATTAAGAAGGGAAAATGCTATTAAAATAACCGCCGCGTCCATTTGGCGCAGTCACCTCGTAAATATCGTCGTAAATCCGATCCTTAAATTTCTTCGCGTGGCACGGCCATAAAAAGTTGGAAAACTCACGAGTACAATAGCAAAACGAAGGTAACTCGTGACTTGGAAGCTTGGAGACTCTTTGGGAATACTAAATTGATCAGCTATCGAACGATTTGATCAACTATGGAACTTTAACAAGATTATACAAATCCGACCCAGCAACTAAGAAATGTCAACAGCTTCGCTCGGTGTATATATATATATATGTCAGGTCGGCGAAAAATGATGCACTTGAAATCCCCAACGAAAATCTCCATACGAATTCTATAAAATTTGTATCTATTAACCACGCGTAGTGTAAAGTCCAGTAGTAATAATTATATAATTACAACGAGAGGAATAATTAGATATTACGAATAATTTGCGAGGCTTATACTGTTAATGCTCGTGGAATTTCAATCATTCGCAAAATGTTGATAGGATTGTACAAATCCGTTGAGGAGTTGTGAAAAGCACTATAGCTTATCAGGGGTCTGCGCGTCGATTGTGTTTCGTCACGTATGATGTTTCAAAACAATCGACGACCAACTAAAAGCGCAACTCGGTTTTTAGCCGTGATAAAACGCCATCCATTCCAGCACCACTTGAAAATAGAATACAACACGCTCGAAATCACCAACGACTGAAAAATATGCAATGTGGAGCGCTACGTGCGCGCATGCTGCATATTAAATTCGCCAATTAAAAAGTCTGGCTTTCAGCGAAATGCATTGCTTAAAAAGTTTTCTCGAGGGCAGCGAGAACAACGCAACATTAAAGCTGCTGGTGCGTCGCGTCGCATCGCGTCGGTTGCAATCAATGAATATATTAATTAACCTCACGCAGGTGCAATAACAGTTTTCAAACGTGAATTTTATTTAACCCATCCATAAATGGAAGCTATACGTGTATCGAGACCCAACACAGCTATCGAAAGTATCTCCTTACCCATACATTGTTAAAAATTCGATTTTTTCGAATAAATATTGAGACAAAAAAAACTTTAAACGTCCTATGTATATCCTTTCTACCACTGCAAACGATCAATTAGCAGATTGGACAAAAAGTCTCAAGCTCTGCAATGTTACGTTTTTTCAGCAACGATCGTTAAACTCATAGTTGTTGCTATTTTTGCGGTTCGTTTTTATTGCGCTGATAACGTATACGAGAAGGCTGACCAAAAAAAACATTCGCTTTGTAAAAAGAGAATATTTGATATCGATGTAACCAGCGATGAAAGAGGTCTAATTCCATTGGAGTGTGGAGCTTTTCCGGAGATTCGTGACGGGTCGGTGATAAAAGGAAGCTCGCAGGACACACGACACGATTATATTCACTAGAGTTGCCTGTAAAACGATCGATGTACGACATTTCGATGAGTGGCTCGTTGTTTTTTAACGCGTTTCCACAAAAAAAAAATAGTGAAGGGACGCACGAAGCAAAGTGGAAGGGGGGAAGAACAGAAACGAGTTCGGTTAGTTATTTTACGGGCACGACAGCGGATGGCGTATACATAGAGAGTACACTGCCGTGAAATGGCCCGTTTCACGACTCTGCCCCGGCTGTACACACGTTTACTCGTTAACGAAACTCGAAAATGTAGCCGTTCTACCGTTTATTTCGGCTTTTAACAGCGACAACAACGACACCCACTGCCGAACGTACGCGTCCACGCGAGTCTAATTTTCAACATGACGTTTTCCATCCGGAGTGTCCCACAGGAACCCTCGCGTCGCGGTTGCTCCTGTCAGTTTTGCACTGCCGCCTCTGTCAAAGAAACGCTGACATACAGCATCAACCAGATTATATGTATGCTTTGCTTTTTCCAATTTTTAACTCTTCCTCTCTACTTTATTGCTTTATATATAAGTATGCGATGCGATCATTCTCGCAAGCTCGCTGGGTTTGATTAAAAACGGGATTTTCATCGTGGCCAGTAAATTTCTTATTTGTGCAAGAGAACGTACCGTCTAATATCGCTAAGTCTTGTATCCCATGTCGATGACCGGAAATTTGGCCTAAAACGTCCAAGTTCCGCATACGCCGTCCTGCAAAAAGTGGAAGATTTGTAAATTCGATTAACGAGAGACTGAAGTAGCAATAACAGAAAATAATATTTATAGTGATGGTTTTCCTCGAAATAAGTTTCCAATTTTTTTGGTAATTCTCCAAGGGGCAAGTTTCCTCGACTAGTGTCCAATGTAGCTATGTGAAATTTTAAGTCTAAACTGTATTTATATAATATTTACAGTATTACATGTGTGTACGAAAGCCTTGACGATACGAGCGTATTTTGGAAATTTCAACGCTTTCTGCTGCGTTTGAAAAACAAAGCCCACTTTTCGAGGCTTACTGGAAAAATGATATTTCATTCAACAATATCGATGATGCTTTATAGCTACATTCACCGTCGATACGCTACAATTTTATCAAAAATTTTCACCGAATACCGATATGTTTCTAGGCAAAACTTTGCAATCTAAAGCCCATCAAAGGTATACATCCGATGCTACATACTGATTTAACTGCTGGAAAACTAAATATGGTTTCCCTGTGACGCAAAATGGATGGACATATATAGGTACGTATAAGTACTCGTGTTTATTGTAGAGCCATAGATGTGTTTATTTTATTTACACTAATATTAAATCAATTTCGCCGAAATAACTTTACTTCAACTAATAGGGATTTGTCGGTATTTGGTGTTTTAATTAAAAAAAAAAAAAAAAACATCAAATATATTTAATTTTAAATAAATACACAAATTCACAGGAACAATAATTCTCGTATTTGAAAACAATAGACGGATCGATATTTCGGTGATGTACTCTTATAAGGGTCGTTTCGTTTTAAAAGTGGGATTAAAAATAGAAACAGTATACACAGGGGGTAGTTTTTTGTTTTTGTCAGAGACTATTTAATTTTTCTCTTCGTTTATTTAGAACAATAAGCCTCGCCATAAAACGATAGTAACGTGATGCACCGTGAGACGATTAACGAAGTAATCTGGGTTAGCGGAGAGCTATATGCAATCGACAGAGCGCTTTTTCCAGCTTTAGATTCCCAGAGCATGGGGATGCATACATCGAACGTCGGATTTCCCGACTTATCCAGTCCAACCAATATGTTCGACAGTGTGAAATTTACTTGGCGATTTTTATGTTTTCCAATGCTAAAATATAACCAGTGCTGTACAGTCGTGATTGACTGCTCCACTAACGCATTTTCATTTGGAAAAAGATCGATGCGCGTTATTGATCTCCACGAACAACTCGATTATTCTTTGATTATTTACCAACACAATCCGATTTAACAATCAAGCAAACGCGCTGATCGAATATATCGCATCACGCGTGCATCACGAGCTCTCTCGCGATATTTGACGCCAAATAATTGATGAATCATCGCTATAGATATATAGCCTTTCTTTTTCACGTCCCTCCCACACTCTTCTGTTTTCTTTAATAAAGCCAGAAATTGTTTTGAGAAAATATATGTCGTGTCAAAACATCTGCTGAGCGTCCATCACGTGTATAGTATTTTTTATGGTAGGATCGTGTTTCATATATAAGCTTTCAGGCTGACCCGAATCGATTTGTCTTAACATTGGAATTCGTATCGAAAGGTCAAACTGTCGGGATCAATTTGTCAGGTATATGTGGCACGGTAAAGGCGAGCGTTTTCGAGAAATTGGATAAACAGTGCGAGAGGAAAGTTCGCATCACATTGAAGTATTATAATGCTTTCTTAGAGTTTTGCAGTGTGAAAAGTCTGTGGCGCAGAGCTATGCACACGTATCAGCATCAACTGCTGTATACGGTCTATATATGCAACGGAGCTGATGGACTTGGATGAAGCAAAATTATTGCGTAAAGCAAGCCACTCGGTACGGAATCAATCATCGTTTTAACGCAGAGTTACATTTTAGCATGATAATGGGAGCTCGTCGAATGGCAATTTTAGTGCAAATTGTTTTTAACTTTAACAACTTGCGCTTACGTCAACTAATGAAAATCATAGCATGCCTGACACAATGGAGTACCTTGATTATTCACTTTGTCTCGCTCAATGGTTCGCAACCGCATGTAAATTCCCGGGAGATCGAAAGTCTCTATACGCCACTGTGAAGTTTAACGTAGGTACGAAGCCTAATATAGCTTTATACACCCAAAGGAGTGTTTTACCCAAGTTGGTTCGTTCCGGTCTGTCGCCACTTTTCCAATAGCCTCTTTACCTAATTCAAGCGATACGCTGCAAGTGTCGAGGTGAAATTCAAATGAGCTAAAAAAAAAATAAAAAATACAATCAGCATAGTCGACTAAGCCAATTCCTATCACCGCCAAGTTTCGTCTAGGCGAATACGTATATATACATATATGAATAGACTCGGGCACACACACACACACACACACACACGTGCAAACCTCGCGCGATCTCAATACCATAAATTGAGAAAAATGGCAAGTGACTTTTATCGATATCCTCATTAGGCTCGATATATTTGTGGGATAGAACTCATTTGCATGAGCCAGAGATGAATTATCGAATTAATCCTACCCACTCAATATTTTCAAGAGTCGTCAATCTCCCTTGAAAACTTGGTATAAAGGGGAAATGAATATATCGATCGTATATTTCTGTATTAATTCTCACCATTAGTCTCCATTAATCAGAAAATTTTCAAAAACTGGAATTCCACGTATATTATTCATCGAGTAGAGAATAGGCATTAAATCAATAGGATTTTCAGCATAGATAAGTAATATCGCTGTTACCGACAGGTCAAACTCATCCTCGCTGGAACAAAGATCGAGCATGGCCTGTCGGCTAAGGATATTGCAGAAACTTGCAAGGGGCATAAATTTAATTTTACACCCAAGTGTGTTAAACCCTCTCAGTTTATGTAGCGAGGTTTCCTCCTCGCGGAGAGCATGGACCACTGTCAGGAATGAGGGCGAAGGGAATAAGGGCAAGAGGGTAAGGGTCCGCATGGTGGCCTGGAAGAACGAGGAGGCTGCCAGAATAAAAGAACCAACTTGGGAGAACGGACAAGTTGAAAAACTGGGCAAAATTGGATTCTGCCACTATTCGCCCCATCTGCGAGAGCGCCAAAGTGGCAATTGCACAGCGAATTAACCGGTCGTCGTAAAAGCGCAAAAACGGTTATAACTGCCCAGACAAGCTCCTTCGAGCATCCTTTCGGCGTCCTGCCCAACCGTGAACCCTGGCATTGCTCTTACTATTTTCTGCTTTTGTCAGATTAAATAAAATATGGATCGGAGTAACGAAGTTTCTTCCAGGCCGCGTGTGGCAGCATGCAGCCTGAACAGGCTAAAACGAGTCCAAGTTTCCAAGTTGAAGCTCTGGGAGCCCCGGTGCGAGAAGTTCGTATCCGGGAATCGCAAACGTCTATTCCTCACACGTTACTCCCTCCTCCTCTCTTTCTCTCTCTCTCTCTCTCTCTCTCTCCCTCTCCCTCTCTATCTCTACATCAACCAAAACCTGGAAGAACGACACAGAGTAACCTCTCGAGCACAATTATTCCCTGGTCTTATTCCTACTGCGTTTCTCTTCTATTCACAAAACACCAATTAGCGTTTCTGATTTGTCTATGTTTCTGCTAATAATAAACGAGGTGCTGCACATAATTTAAATCCACTAGCGTATACCATCTCCTCACGAATGGTACTGCTTGAAAATTCATTCTCTTCTCCGGCAAATGAGACCAACCTTTCCAGATTTCTCACTTTTTCTCCTTTTAAACATGCAGGTAAAATTTTCTATTTCTCCCGAGTAATCTCCTCAAATACCTTACAAATATTCCTTCCATTTAACCTACATGGTACGCGCGTTTACCCGTTGAATACACCACGCGAAAAAATGTTACGTTTTCCTCAGAGTATATTATATAATGAAAATTATATTAAAATTTTTCAAGCATTCGTTAAGTTTCGTTTAACTCCAGCAGGCACACGCGAAGTAATCGCGAGTAGGATCTACAAGGAGGCCTCCATTAGTTGTCGAAACACAGTTTTATTGCTCAAAAGACTCGTCAGTTGCTGCTTTTGCCAATGCGGGCGTTGCGGTGCTTCTGGCGAGTGTTTCTGGTCTGCTTTCTACTCGCGAATGAGATCTTAACCACGCTGCTGCTCTCAATGCGGACGTAAGTTTTTAAATTAAGCCGTTATTCCGACGGGTATTCTCTTGTAGAATAGTCTTTCTAAATCCTGCAGAAATTGGTGCACACCTGAACCAGCGAAGGAAGCCGCATTCAATATTCCCCTCGCTATTAGTCGAAGTCCAGAAAATACGGCTCGCAATGACGAAATTTTCTTTTACCGTTCTTCTGAAAGTGACTGCAGCAGGAATACCCAGCGACTGGAAAGTTCACAAGCTTTTGCCATTTTTATTCTGAAAGAGCAGTATACCCACCACTATCTTCAGTGGAATCGTGTTAGGTACATTGCTTTTATCCAACCCTTTTGTCGAAACGAAACTAGCCTTACGGTAAACCAGCAATGTGTTTTCCTCATCCTCGCTGTAATATACGTCTCAGCTTGAAAATTTTATTTATCTCCATGTAATACAAAATGAAACTAAAAATTAAATCATCTTTTTAAAAAAGGGAGCGTACGGTGTACTTGCTATTGCAAATCCAATTAGTCGAAGCTTTGGCCTGTCCACAATCATTTCATTTCAGAGCCAAAAGTATTTCGACCATCGCACAGGACAGCGCTTTGTTTGGTCGGAATGGTCCAAAACTGTGGTTCGCACTGTTATCTACTCAAAGAAGGATTAATAGGTTCACCGTAGTACTAGGTAGAGCTTTCCAGTAGTCGACACACATACACGCACACACCGGAACGATCGCGTCTAACGCGATTGAAGAGCTCAACGACGTATGTTTTGTGATTACGAGTGCGAAAATTTGCAACTTCGCAAAAGAGGATATCGCGTTTACAAAAGCCAATACGAGATAACTGCTGATGTTCCATTTCCTATTAGAGATCACAACTAGAAAATTTTATTCGGAAAGTCTTTTTCATTCGACGTCCCCCTCCGTTTAACTTCTCGTCTAATCATTTTCTACGATGGTATATATATAGATTTTTCGTAATAACGAGAGAGATTCTTACTCTTTGCTCCTAGAATAATAATCATAATGATGTAAACAATACAGCATGTGTGAAAATAATTGTTCCTCCAACGCTGAATGTAGAGAATATATACACACAGATAAGGGAAGAAGTAAATGTACGTGGAAAGAGTTCACACGAGCGAAACCGGAAGATACGTGACGCATGCAGTGGGACATTCTTCTCCTGAATGAAAACTAAATGAGACTTACGCGCTCGGCTGTTTTCGGCGACGTACGTGTATGTAAATTGAAACCCTGCACCGACAAAAGCCCTCTCTTTGCCAGTCCTGTAGATTCTCGAGGAAAAAAGTTCCTTCACTCACGATATCTGGCATAAAAAACCACGTGTCTGCTTCATTCTCTACGCGTACTGTATGCTATATATAAATGTATACTTTTTGTGTAATCAAGCGATCTTTGCACGAGCGTTAACGTTTTTTCACCTTCTTTATTTTCCCTAACGAGTAGCCCATGTTACCTGGTGATTCATGGAAACCCGTAAATCAGCTCGCCTCTGGCTCCTTAAGGATGTAATTCGGATTTTAGCGTGTGATTTATGAATTAATATCCTTTTTAAGCGCAGTTATCCACAGGACCACGTTAACGAGTAGTAGGAATTTATTCGAGACGTCATTCCACGTGTTTAATCATCGAAATATCAGCATATGCCCACACTTTCTACTGTTTCGCACGTCACTCCAGGCTATTGCATAATAACCTAATGGTCCATTGCGAAAGGTTCCATTCAACTTTAAAGATAAAACTCGACCGTTATGAATTCACTCGTTTTCGCACTACGTTCTTTCATGAAATATTATAACAATGTAACAATGCCCGTGCAGTTGAGGCTTCCATGAACAGCTACCTGATATCAAAAAGAAAGATGAATTCTTTTTTTGTCCATTTCCATGCAAAAGTCCAAAGATTCGCCAGGTTTGTTGGACGATCCCTAAAACGTGGAGGGATCGACGATAAAATTACTTTAACGTTTGGCCAAATCATTCGTCGATCGATTTAACTAGTTTTTAACGTGTTTTCGTGTTTCTTTGTGTGCGTGCGTGCGTGTGTTTTTTTTAACAGAGTCGTGGATGATCGAGGAACGAGGGAATGGGGCAGGCGTCAGTTTGTTGTGACCACCGACAAATACCTGGATATGGAAAGACTGGGGAGGGAAAAATCCTGGTCCCAATGGTCGCCATTCGTCTGTGTTAGAAAGGGATTCGCCGTCGATATCGGCGCATGCATCACACACGTGATTGATGACAACGATTGCAGGGACCGGCTGGTGCCAGTTGTTTCATGCGCAGATTGAGAGCGGAACATTGTTTCGGTTTAAAGATAACGCTTTGTTTCCGGTGATTCGCCGCGAACAATGCCAGCGTGAAAATCGAATAATACGCGCGTATATGGAGATAACTACGACAGTGAAAAAGTGCGGTTCAAGCAGCTTTCATATTTCAACGAAGCACGGCTCGCGATACATTTTTCATTTCACTCCATTCTCGCCCTTTTAATTACCGCTACCCCGCAGAAATCGTATAAAAGTTGTAATTTCTCAACAGAATCGGAGGGGAAAACGGAGATTGGCCTGGAGGATAAAACTTTAATTTCGAACTTCGAGGCGAGCTTCTCGATGGCGAATATACCAATTTTCAAGCGTCCCCCCCCCCTCTCTCTCTCTCTCTCTCTCTCTATGGCCCGACAAAGTCGTCTCTGTAGCTCGACGCTCTATAATCTCCGTATAACGTTTCGTCGGGATATTTACAAATGCGATTTGTCACCAATTCGATGTAATCTCTTGTACGTCGAGGAATGCACAGCTCCGATTGATGAAATGCTCGCGTGACGCAAAATTGTCAAATGCAATCATCTCGTTATAATTTAATTCGGGGATAATTCGCGGTGCGCACTTTTCGACACTTTGCCTGTTAATGCGAATATCCCTAATACTTGTGAATAATCATGAGCGATCGATGCGCGAAACAAAGTGCTGGCAGCGTGTGCGCATTTCTATACATTCTAATCCAAAGGGCAATTCAATTGTGGTGGACGTCCCATACGCACATTCGCAATATTCTCGTCGAGCAATCGTCCTCCAGAGGACGCGATTGTGTGCGTTGGCCCACGCTCGCCTCTCAATGACATTTACATTTATATTGACACGACTGGCAAATGGGATCTTGAACAACGCTGCCCGCTTAAACGCATTTACGGTTGTGGCTTAACGACCAATTCCAAAATTTTTTCAAACGCGCAGCAACCACCCATCTTTTTCTACCCACTTTACTATCGTCTAGCGACGCGCCAAGCTCCTATATACGTTCCTTTTATACAAACACGTTTAACCCAAAGCACATTGCTGCTCGATCGCTGCACTAATAATCCGTTTGTAATCCGCCGAAATTCGCCTACATCGTCAGCCAACATTTAACGAAGCTATAAGTACTCTTTGCTCGTGCGAGACTCGTTGACAGATGTTATATAGAACCCAATACTCGATAATGATACAGTGTTTGGCAGTTATTTGAGCTCACGCATAATCGATTGGCATAAGTGTTCTTGTTAACGGAATAATTATACCTGCCAATTCACGAAAGCTGCATTAGAATATTCCTCCCGGTCGATGTATTTGCGATACTCGATAATTTGTACAGCTCGCTTAATATAATAAAATAGTAATAATAATAATAAATTATGTATATAAGAGGGATTTTTTCGGCCAGGCATATTTTTATCGGGTATATTTTGTTTGCAATCTTTTAATCCAGATAAGTCAGGCGATTGGAAAGTAGCCTAGGGCTGCTGCCGCTGTTTAAGAGGATTGGATTCTTGAGGGTAAAAAAAGGGGGAAAGATAGAAGATCGAGACGGTTTGGCTCGTTACGCGAACGATACATGGTACTGGGTTTCTCGTAGTTTGGGCCGTCCTGCGTTCAAGAAGCATAACCAAATTCGGCTCACGTATTTCCTCGGTCCTTTAAGCGCAACTCCGGGACACGGCGTTCCGCAATTTATCTGGAATGACGTCCTATTAAGATGGGATTGGTCTTCCTCCATACCGATCCTCGCCAACTTTTCCGAACATGATAAGTCCTCCGCGTCCCGCCTCTCATTGACGGCCCTTCTCTACGGGCTAATGAGTTCTCAAGTTTTAAAACGCTTCTTCATTGATTGTGTAACGCGGCACCGCAAGGTGAACCGCCGGCGCCGAATGCTCCCTCGGACACATAATTTAACTGTCACGAACACTAATTGCTCAGCCTCCGTACACGTCGTCCCAGTAGTACCAGACGTTACATAATTGTTATCTGTCCACCATGTCAAACTCTCCGCAAACTTATTAATACTTGCTTTGCTTGCTAAAGATGTGCAATTATACCGATGTCTCAACTTTCGCGTATATAATACAATTGCCCGTCTATTCGAAGAGCGCGAGGACCAATCCGCTCCTAAACCTGCAAGCTAAAACCATATATCTATATCTCAATTCAGGTCGGTGATGGTGAACGAAAACAGATAATGGATAAATAATCCTTGCGAAATCGGTATCTTTTTATGGAAACTGCAGTGCACGAAGCGATACTCCGCTGCGATCGATTTTATTACGATAAGAAGCAGCTAATTTTAAACATTTGGATGGATGCATAATTTCATATTGCAGGGGTCGGACCATTGAATGTTGAATTTCGAGTGTCTGGCGACTTTCGACCGTAGGACCGAGTTTGGAATTCGCGATAATTAGAGAACTTAAATATCGAAGTTGGAGGTTAAACCAGGCGAACGAGCTAGTAGTACGAGTCGGCATTAGAGCAGACTCTGCCTCTCGGACCACACGTACCGAAGGTCCAATTTGCATATTCAAGTCGTGCGCGCGGAATAGCAGAATAGCGTTTGCTGCTTTTATTATAACCTCGCCAATCCTCCAATTATGGGGTGAAAGCGTCAGGGTGAGCACGTTCACGGTGAAAAACATATAGTAGCGTTTGTGGCAAGAAGAAGCAAGCTTACGGTTTGGCTTGCTCTCGTTTCGTTTGGTGTGTCTTGCTTTAACTCTGCTTGCTTGCAAGAAGAAGGCTCGCAGGGGGGGGGGGGGGGGTTAGAAAAAACAGGAAAAAAAGGAGGAAAGCGTTTGTTCCTGAGTGACGGGCAAGGAAGAAAAGCGTGACGCTCGTGTGTCACGTTTTACATGGCGTATAGCGTACGAAAACCGCATAAGCGTTTCTCTCGGGTGCCTCTCAAGATTCCACAAAGTATACGTCTGGAGATTCGCCCTGGAAAGAACGTTTCGTATGCGCCGGGGATTCATCGAAATATTTCCCTCTTTCGGAGCCCTCGTGCTCTGCTCCCCCTCTACGAGCGTTGCACAGTGGAAATGCGAGGAGGCAAGCGAGCCAGCCAGGAGGAGACGCTCGTGCGCTTTCTATGCCGCTAGACCTCGGTCAGCTGCACAAAGAACTTTTCTGTGAGAGCTCCTTTCGACGGCTCTTCGCTCGCCTAGGAAGACGATGCCGTCAAACGAATTTCATTATTCCACCCCTCGGGCTATGGAGAAGCCAGAATGCGCGTAAATACCCACCTCTATATTCTCGATCAGCCTGCACGTAACCCCGGGCGTCCGTTTCATCTCTGTTTCTAGGAGATCTCTCGTCACACGTTAAAAAAAAAACACATACAAAGCCTTATTTTTTGCCATCCACTCGTCGAGTTTGCAAGTCGTAAAAGCGCGTGTCGATTTTTCCATTTACCTCGCTAACGAACTTTCTGCTAAACTCTTACCGGGACCCACACTCCCTCCATCCCGTCACCAAAGTTTTCTTCCTGAAAACTTATCTCGTCATCGTTATATTCCACGATAATATTATAGTTCTTTTCTTTCTGAATTAACGATCGAGAAAGCGCGTTATATTCTATTATTTTTGGGACTTTGATTTAGGGCAGGAGTTCCCCTTACAGGATCGTAAAATAATGAGTTGATTCGTGTGATTCCACGGTGTACTTTGTATCAGGGTATAGGAAGGATCTACAGTGATAATTTTTGTCAATCGAGTGATATATAATGTTTGTTTTTAGAATTATTGTTGATTCTATGTTTAAAGATAAGATTTTCGAAAGGTATTTACTCTGTAGTAAAAATAAATCGACGTTATTCATGAAATAAATCAATTCGAATGATTTATAGTTTTTACGGGTTTATCCTGGACGGTAAAAATATGGATAAATATCAACACGCGAGGTCCGATCTGTCATTCGTTGAACAAATACCAATTTCAACCTTTTCCGATTGGTTAAAATGAAATTTCGTTCGTGCTTTCGCTTACCAACGAGACGTGCAAAGTCCAGCGTTTTTTGTTGTTGTTGTAATAAAAACGAGAGAAATGCGTTTAAATAATTTATCGCTGACGCAATCAGAGTAAATAAAAACGGTGTTGCAAAATGGCGACGTAAGTATTTGAGGATAGGTAGAAAGCTTCGATAAAGATACAAAAATGGCAAGCAAAAGCTTTAGCCAGACTCCATCGCAAAATTTCATCATGTCATTTATAATAAGAGTCTCGACACTTTCATCCAGGTTTGTCGAAGTTACCCATGAGTCCTTTTCATCCCCTGAGAAACGAGATTCTTCCGTCAAGTCACTGCTTCTCACCGAATCATTTCAGGACTAGAAAAACTTTCATGGGGACAAACAAAAGCTCGAATGCTTTTTTTCCATCGGACGTGATTTAATGCTCGTAGAAGATGGAAGATAGGTACTTAATCAAAATCATTCCATCGGGATCTACCTGTAGAAAACAGCAAAGGAAGCCAATTTTACAAAGTAGTATGTTCAAGCTGATATTAGTCTGATCTCAATTCGTATTTAAATAAATGGAGCAACGCAGGAATGAAATGGCGATATAACAAAAGGAGCAAAAGCTACTTTTCTGACTGGAATGATTAAATTAAATAGATTCTTTACCATAAAATGAGTGTCTGGGCCATGAGCAAGAATTTCCAATAATTGTTCCTGCAATTTATTGATTCTACTCCATTGGACTCGAAGCAGGATTTTCACCCCTCTCAGCGATATTCTACGTGTAACACATATAGATGTATATTTCTAACATTGTATTAAGAATATAAGAGCATTAAATTGAAAATATATAAGCAGATTGTACGTGGAACGTATAAAAGATTAAAGTGATCTGAGAATTATTTCTAAAAGTACAGCCCTCGCTAATGTAATGTATATAATGCTATAAGCACTATTTTGTATCTCCCAATAACCATCAAATGAGAATAATCGCATTTCGGTAGCAATAAGCGGATAGTGCATTACATTATTAATCGTGTAACAGTGTGTAAGGCAGTAAAATTTGTTTGTTTCAGGTTCATCGAGTACCCGATGCTATTGATCCAGCCGGCTGACGTATGGTGAGAGTACAATGATTGTCAGGCTGAATCCATTATACTAAACTTTGATTTCAATTTGCTATAATTTATTGGGATTGACAATTATGAGCTCGCCAGTTCCGTCAGGCATTGTAACGTGGTAGTTCGCGTTTACGATGCTTGAAACACGCCAGGAATTATTATGTAGATAATATTCATTTGGCACGTGTAGTGTAGGTGCAACGCGCTACGGCTATAAACGAAAGCGTTCTCGCAAATGTCGAGCAACGGAGCGTTAAATTTTCCCCTATGAAACAGCCACTCAAGGAGATGAATGACCATTACGATCGTAAATCGTTCCACGCCTCTTCTTTCACTTCGATCGCTAATTTTCGACCGGGCGAGAGAACTGGCCCCGAGGCCAACGCTCCATCTATATGGTAACACTCAAGAATTCAGCGACAATTTTGCTGCTGCGACGCCTCCATCTCTCCGCACCAACGAATATATCCACTTCAACTGGAAACACTTGCCAAGTACTTTTCCCCCTACACGACCGAGAAAACATCGCGCGAAACTGGAGCTGGCAATCTGCAACGATACATTATTTCATGCCCCATGACTTTGCGTCTATGAAACACTTTTGAAACATTACGTCGGTACGCGTTACGGCCCGCATTAGCTACATGTTCAACAAATTTTACGCAAATTCCAACAAACAATTAATTAACGCAAAGATTTCTCTTCTAAATTATCGTGCGCGCTCTGCTTTTTACACTATATATATATATATATACTACAATGAAGTAGTTGGTAGATACAAGTAGAGAGTTTGTTGGAGGACCACATATTCTATAGCAAGTGGATTCCGAAACGAGCGTTTCATCCAAAACTATGCAAGCAGCAACGTTAATATCTTCACTTTGGAATTAAGCATAGATATAGCGAATATAATGTTGAATTGAGATAAAGGTCTGACATGTCAAGAGATTGGAGTTTGCTGCTACAGCATATTGCAGTCGTGCAGTCCATTGTTTCGTTTATGGCAAGTGGAACGAGAAGGAGGACGAAGGTGGAAAGAATCGGGAAAGAATCGCCCTCGGCTCTCCTCCTTCTCTTCAATGGTGCAACCGCAATAACCTTACCGAGAAGTCTGGGACAGTCGAATAGCAGATAAATGGAGCAGTAGGATAATGGACGTTGAAAAACTGTAGTCTCAGTCTACCCCACGAAATATCGTAACAAGCGTTTCTTAAGGAGCAAAAAGTCTGGTAAAACTCGACGAAATTGATTTGCTTCGTAGGATCGACCGAGGAATTCCGATAAAGCAACAAAGCAACCTCATTAATTTGTTAAAAAAAAATGGCAGGGCTGTCGTTGCTAAAACACAGTGGGTGTTCCAGAAAGCTTCGTCAGTCGATAAAGTTTGTGGGGGAGAAAAAAAACGATGACCCTCCGTGCGATGCCTATATATACAGTGAATGAAGAAAATTCTACGAAAATTCTTTGATTGAAAATCGACTGGACTGGCTGATTAAGAGGTTTCACCCTTAGGCTTTAATTGATGATTAAGGATGATGGTCGAGTATAGGGGTCGAGTCTTAATACCGCGCCTTCATGGAGTATCGACGTGGTTGGTGGAGGAACAATGAGAATCGAAGGAATAAGAGATGCTGAAAGTGAAGGGTAGAGAGAGATATATATAATATAGGGAGTAGATGAGATGGGCCTGTGCCAGGAATAGGGCATGCACGAAGACGCGAAGAGGGAAGGAAGATGTTGAAGTTTTGGAAGAGCAATAAAGAGAGTGGTTAAAAAAGAATAAGGACGAGTATGGGATTGGGGATCGGAGGAGAGTGGAGCTCGACGCGGACTCGCCCAGCCGGAAAACGCGACACCACCGGAAGATTGCACTATCGCACACCCACTTGTTCCCCCCCCCCCCCCCCACTTCGTCCCCCTTCATCCCTCAAACCAACGCTTACTCCTACTCGCTATAGCTCCTGCTCTCATTTTCTCTCACTCCTACCATCTATCGACAATTCCCTCTCTCGCAGTCTCTCTCCCTCCGTTTATTTTTCTCGCCACATGCTAGCGTATACAAATCTATTTCCCCGTTGTTTTCCTAGAAAACCTATACCTTTATCCATTTCCTCCAACTACTCTCTTTTGATCCACTGAATCAAGTAGTATAACAGATAAGATTTATCCGCGGCTTCGGGACAAAACGCAACGAGCTTTGGTCAATGTCTGACCCTAGTCCCGATATAGATCTGCAGGATGGGCTTTCGCTATACAAGAAATTTCGTGCTTGAATCTCCTTTTACGAGACTCGCGAGCAAGTCTCGTTGATTAAAAGCTCCCAGTGGTGTAGGCGTGCGAGTGCGATTTTCTTTTTCTGGAAATTGAAACGACCGCGTAAGGTCGCACTGGCAAACAGGCTGTGTGTGTGTATGCGGACGGAAAAAAGAGTGCGGATGAAAGAGAAACGGAAACAGAGTGCGCAGCACACGAAATGCGTTTCTCGTAAATGTACTTATGCATTGAAATTCTCTTTTGCGAGAAGCGACAGTGGTGGTAGTAATAGGAACCCGTGCTCCAACGGATGCATTCCTGCAATGTGGAGAGAAGAGAAGAGAAGAGAGGGAGAGTCTTGAAAAAAGGACGTGGCAAGTCGAAAGATATGGTTCGATAAGTATGAGTGCGCTACGCAACTCGAAATGAAGTTTTCCTGCTTCGGGCTTGCCAAACTCGAACCTTCGAAGGGACAAATACGTTCTCCGGCTTTCCTCGAATAAAGACTCGTTCTCCCGCGCCGCGCTGAAATTTCAAAAAATAATTTCCACCCTTCCGCTCTATTTCCATGATAAAAAAAATTCAGCGCGTTTCACGAGACACACGTTTTCCATTTAACACGTATCCTCTAATAGCTGAGAATTCCGTATAAAATCCACTCCCTCCATCGCTCCAACAGTTATAACTAACGTGAGAAACAAGATTTTCGAGTTTGAGAACGTTAAAAGCTTTGTGGAATTTGCGATGTAAGCCTGATAGAGGTCCTAGTCGTAAGAAAGTTGGAAAGCTTTGGACGTAAAATTCGCAAGTTCGCCGGTTCCCATCTTGCATGCTGTCGCACAGGAATTTATTCGTTCGTCAAGCGTCGTGCAATAAGTTGATTAGGCATCGTGCCAGGGGAAAACTCCAGTTAACGTCAGGCACAGATAATAATATCGCGAGGGAACTTAGTCATTTTAAAGGTCGACGTCAGCTAATTTGCCAAGTATTCGCCAAGTTAGAAAATTCTCGATGTGGAATAGGAGAGATAGGTGCAGCACCAGCACCAGCGTTTACGAGTGCGATCGTTCCACGAGGTACGTGCGAGTAGCCTTGAGGCTGCTAGTGAGCTCGACCTCCCCGTTATATACTTCGCAGCAAGTGGTTGGTACTTTGTGTGCAACAGCGCGACAAAGTTTGCATCGAGACTAGCTGCAGCCGCGGGTCGTAAGGACGAATCCGTTTTCGAGTTTCGTTGGTTACCGATGAGCAAGGAATTCCCTTGATCACCAACAGGATTTCAGTACTGTTGAATCCTGTACACGTAGACACTTGCCATGGACAAGCACTCCTATTCGATGTACGAGGAGACACCCCCCCCCCCCCCTCTTTACATATATATATGAAGGTACATTTACTAAAACAGACATATATATATATATATATATATCTTCCCCGACGAGGATAGTAACGCCACAAATCAATGGTGTACAAAGTTTAACGTAGCCCAGGGCGCGTTATACAAGGCAGCGTGTAATTAACCTTTACCCGAACGCCGACAACGACTTTATAACGTTCGGAATGTACATCCGGCGGCTACTCCTTACCAGCCCTCTCTAGGTACACGGTGTAGACTAATTACAGGCAACCGGCGAGAATATCGAGCAAACAGCATCTTCTTGCGCCAATCAAGAACCGTGCTTCCGTATCAAATACACGGATATGAAGGAAACATATAGGATGCGGATATCACCACTGCACGCTACTACTGACCAAAGACCTCGAATCCGCCATGCAATTCCCACCAATTGCCGGATATTCCTCGACATTGACGATCACTGCGAAACGCTTCCCTGTCAATTCCCATCGCGCTTTCCATTCCTCAACGAGATACTTCGCCGACACCTTGTCTTATCTCCGAACGCCACTTCCTCTTACGCCGCGCTGCCAAGCAGGATAATTGAGTGAATAAGCGACTCTTCCTTTCGATCCTTTTACTCCTCCGCTCCTTTTCCCCCGTGAACCAAATATCCTCAACATTCTATCCCATCCTCTCGCTCTCGAACAAATGCAAATGCAGGCCAGATTTTCATGACCTAATTGTTAAAGTGCTTTAAAAATCTCCTCGTTAGAATTTTAATTTTTAATCGCGGGGGAGAGAGTCGGTATTTCTAACCAGGAATATATATATATACATACCGGGGGTTCACGAAAACGTAAAGTTACGGCGAAAGTTAAAAGCATTAGTTGGGAAAGAAGTTGTGAATTTTAATAGCACGCCACTCGTATCTCGCCGTTCCAAATTATGTATAAATCTGACGAAATATCACGAGACAATGGTAGATACCAGGAAGCCGGTTGCATAATAATACTGAAAAGCACCATTGCCGGAGAGCTTGACGATGAAAGCGTGGAAAAAAGCGCTGCGGGAGATTTTTATGTTATATATAGAGACGAGAGGGGGGGGGGGCGAGGTAGAAATTCCCAGTGTACGAATTTAATTCATGCCATTTCAGCAAATCGATCGACCTGCACAGGGAAACGGATTTTTCTTAAATCCGGGAAATGCTTTGGTAGAGATCGGCACAAATAAAACCGGGAGCGTATTCCTTAAACCGGAAGTTTATCAGGAAAGCCGGGCTGTGGTCAAGCGGGTGGTCCGTTCCAACTATGCTGACCCTCCCGGTTTTCCTCCTCCGTCCCTCCGTCACGTCGCTAGCCGCTTTCTCTTCCACCCTCGCTATTGGGGCGCAAAATATTCGAGCAATTTGGTAACACTACCAAGCTCTCGCCAGGGTCTTTTTATCCCCGGTATTAGCCGGCTTAGTTTTATCGCGGGAGCATTATCCTTTCTTCCTTCCCTCCTATTCTCTCCTTCCTTTCGCCTCCTACCCCTTTCCTTCCCCTCCTATTTTATTTTTTCCCCCATACAAACCATTTCCGTTTCCCTAATAACATTCGCTGCATCACCCTCCACTCTAAATTAATACTGTTGTACATACGTCGTTCTCTGATGTTCCTAAACCAATTGAAAAATGTCCTAGAATTTTAATAACAATTCTTTCGTCACTTTTGCGGATATCTCATTCTACACTTTTGCTATTTCTTATACTGGTTCGCTCTCCTGACCCCTGTTTTCCGCTTAGAAGCGGTCCGTTGAGCAAGTGGGTATAGATGCAAAGCTCCTATTCCGGTCGTAACCGAAGAATTACGAAGTGGAGCATTGCTAGCGGCGCCCCCGTGTATACTCGTCGCGCACGGTTTACCCTTGCAAGTCGAATCTCGAGTTTAAAGCTCGTCGCCTGTGGATCGCCCCGAGGGTCGTGAAATACCGAGTGCGCGTTTATCAGCATGGTCAAAGTCAAATATATATACTTCATCCCCCTCACCCTCTTTCTATCTCTACCTCTATCTCTTTCTCTTAATGCTATACTTGCCCAATCGCTCATCAGCATCCTTCTCCTCTCTCACTTCCACTTCATCCCTATATATACATACCGTCGCCTTTTACGACTTAATTGCCAATTTAATTAACAGAAATTCCAACGGAATTCGAACGGATCTCCTGATGATTATAGCAAATTTCTCTGTTGATTGACATACACAATCGCGACAATAATTAAACGATTCGATGGATGTTTTCGCTAAAAAATAACACGTGTGAAATAAAATTAATTCGAGATGAGGGATATTGTTCGGATGTAATTATTAATTTATTTTTCTGAAAAAATAATAATGTAATGGTGATTGATATATTACGAGGTGATCGTTAGGCCGGTATTTGTTAGTCTCGTTTTGCCTTTGGAGTAAGAAGATATCAATATGGAATTAATAACACGAGGAAAGTACTGTTTGTTAAATTGGATTGCTGGAGGGAAAAATCTACGGTCTAATGAGAAATAGCAGGAAATTGGATAAAGTCAGGGCTGAATAAATCCAGAATTTCATGTCAAAATATCTGAAATCATAAAGATAGCTATCGAACTTCGATATATATGGTCCTGGCACAATGCAATTTGCCCTGAGTATTTTCGTAGCTTCGACGAATGTTACCCCTCAACGCAAGCATCGTAAAATGGTAACATCACCCGCAAAGTCCTCGGTTCAAGCGCAAAACGAAATTCCAGACTGAGGTTGCTATAGAGGTGTCTATTTTAAAAGCACGTACGCACTCGTGTATACTACAAGTAATTCAAAAGCACCAAGTACTAAAACGTTTGTATGTCACGAGATTTTTTTATAGCCGTGGACACTTCTGTAAAGGATACTTTATTCCTTTCTCTGTATTATCCCTTTTAAGCCACAGTCGTAAATTTTTCGCAAGTTTCTCCCTCGCTTCTGCAGCAACTATCATATAGGTATATGTGCTCCTCATACATAAGCCAAAAATATATCCAAAATGTTTTTAAAAAAAGTAATGATCATTACAGAATTACATTTAATTATTACACTAGCATGGTTGAAATGGATACTTTGTAAGTAGGTTAGAGCTGAGTTAACTAAAATACTTTTTGCAGAAGGGTATGAAAGTAGCTTTAATTAAGGGAAACTTTCATATTCCAATGAGTACGATCGTAAACGTATAACGTGAATGTATGTCGGGTTATACTTATCATTATTCGTAATGTACGTAGTCTCTTTAATTACTACCCTATTTGCTGGTCCATCGGTGGAAAGTCGTCAAGAACTACTTTCGGCATGTGCTTTTAACCACACCATAAATCCAAGCTCGTGAAATATTCCAACTATAATTGCCTGTAACTTTTTTCATATATGGACCATAGAGTTACAGCTACCACCAGGGGAAATAATTCCCTCTAGGCGTTCGAGTTGTGCTGCTCTACTACTGAACAAGCACTTCGACCACTGCAATGAGAACACTCCACTTTCTATCGTCATCGTTAGGGAACAAGCGAAAATATTAAAATTCAAAAAATCTATTACCGTTTCCACAAAGCTAACGAGCTAAAAAGGAGCACACGCTTTTTTCGAAATAAAAGTTTCGAAAATGAAAAGTAAAAAAGGATTAAGGATATTTCTCTTGATTTTGATTTAAATGTTTTGTTAGGAATGAAAAATTTCTTTTGAAAATGTACAAAAATTTATTTGGCCGTCCATGGAATAAAATTTAGTGGTTTTGTTCCATGACAACTCTAATTAATTTATGCTTTTTGACAAATTCAAACGTCGCACCGAATTAGAATATCGTATTGTATAGTTTAAAATGAATCCTAAAATGTAATGAAAGGTTAACATTTACAAAGAGATTTGACAAGCTCTTTTATGATCTTCGTGTACAATTCATATTTATAAAAGCTAATTGGGTTTATAAATTATTACATTTACGTCACAGTGTTTAACTATTATAATTTTATTAAAAATTCTATCTGGAAAATAACGGTAAAAACTACAATGTCGTTTATAATGAGAAAATAATAATTTTGTACTCATTTCCATTTTAATAGTATTTTACCTGTAATAATTGTTTTAATCGAAATCGCTGTTCAAGTTTATATAAAATTTAATTAGAGATATTGATCATCGAAGTTATTGAACATCTCGTTAATCTACGTAAATTCTTTAATTGTACTTGGAAAGATTCATTGGACTTGAACATATTTTTATTACATTTCGGGAGCTCAACTCTATATCCTCTGCATTTTTCTGTCAACTATATGAAAATAGTTGTATCTTGCCAGCACGATGCTCTTACAGCTTGTGCACGCCCACTTTTACCTTTCACTCTGCTGCTACAAGTTTCATTTTTACGTTTGTGCTAGGAAATGTATCGCTACAATTACGGAAATACGTGCCACTGCTAAATGTCCCCTTACAATTGCAGAACTTGGTTGGTCGACGGTACGGAAAAAGGCACTCACCATGCGAGAAATAAAAATTACTGAAAATAATTCATTCTAAGCTTTCAGCTGCATATTTACGCGAGACTTCATTTTATCCCGAGTACAGAATTAAAAAGTTTTATTGCTAAGCGAGTTTCCTCGCATTTTAATCAATCAAAGCAACGATGGAGCGAGATATTTATGCCTCTAAAAAGATGAACATATCACGAATAACGAAGTAACATAGATTCGTAATGGGAAAATATAAATCTTTCAATAGAGTTATCGAGCCAGGGTTGATATATAGCGCGAGAGGGGAGGGAGTAAATCTAGGCTTAATGACTGGTATAGTAGTGAAAGTCACGAGCTGATAAAATAAAAATTTTACGTGCAACTAAAAGCATTTATAATCCAGCAGGAGTTTAGCTGAGTCTGGGTGGGTGGTAAAATTTGCAGTCCTTCACAGCCGAACGACTGAAACGCGAGTAATTCAGCAGGCAGTTATGCAGGTGCAGCGGCTGAGCATCGGTAGAATGAGCTCGAGATATTCCCTCGCGGTAGAAAATTAGGAAATTTCGGTAACAGTAGCATTCACTCGTTTTTTGTCTCTACTTCGCGCGTACATATTCTTTTCCAAAGATTTTGTTTAACTTTACCGAGCAGTGGCTTGAAAATTCGCTCATATATGGGGGCTATTAGAAGAGTACTGTGCCAATGGAATCAGGGCCAAAAGAGAGAGAGAGAGAGAGAGAGAGAGAGAGAGCTGAAGATGACAGAGAAGAGAACAGTGTCGTTTTGTGCGGCGTAATTGACGCGACCAAAATCGATGAATATTTTAGCATATGCAGCTTTGGGTACTCTCTATGTACCGCTTGATGGTAACCGCGAAGAAGCCACGAGTCCTTCCTACAATCCACTACTCCCCCACCTCCCTCTCTTTCCTCTTTCACACTTCCACCCAACTTGCAACTAGCCAACGAATATGTTTATTCATGCAGTTATTTATTAGTTCGAGCAATTAACATTAATTAACGCAATCTGCTGCCTTGCCTCCCCTTCCACCACGGACGTTCGTGGGTGCACGCTTCGCAGGCGAATAAAACGACAACCCCCAGTGATATGTCATGTTTCCACGCGACGCCACGCAGCCGGGAAGCAACACCCTCGCACCGTTCTAACAACGCCCAGTGCTTTTTTGACCCTCTTCTTCCCCCCACTACAGCCTCTATACCACTACACCTGATTAATTGCCTACTTATCCCCGATTTTCTTTTTCCCCCTGGTTTTCGCTTAATTCTATAATGTTTCCTAGCCGTTTAGAGGACGAGCTTTTAATTTGTTTGTACCACTGATTTATCGACTTTACTAATATGTGCTAAAATGAATTCATCCTTCGCTCTCTGTATCCTTTTTATTTTTTCTTATTCACCAACATCGATTCGTTATTAAAACTACTCTCGCTCCTTCTACTTTAATAAAGGAAACTGAATTTCAAGCAGTAGTTCGTATTAAAATTGTAAATTTCTGGGTATGTTTTTAAAGGATTTTGAAGTATTAGGGTTTTAATCTTAAAAAAATTGGGATCTCACGAAGCAGAGCGAGTGTTTCCCTGTGTAAAGTATAACCATCAGCGTAGATATGTGCAGCCTCTTTGTCACGAGTTTTATCCTTTTAGATTACGCTTTCTCAGTCCACGCAGCCAATGCTACCGAGAGTGATTTTCCCGAGTAGCATCATTTCAAGGAGGAAATTAATTGCTTACTTGCACAGCTTTTTTCAACAATTTTACGCTGTATTATCAAGAAGTAGTTTATATTAAAAATGAACAAGCTAGGGGTAGTAGAATTGATCGAGCTTTATTCTTCCATCGTCCATTACATTCAATTCGACCTGTTATTCCCTTTTTTACTATAAGCTCACTCCCTTTTCACGCGCGAAATTGCGGAAATATTTCAAAAGGAGAAAAGATTAAAATAGTAGTTCGAGGTTTCCAATTTTCCGTATTGCGCACGCTATCCCTGTGTACGGTACACACGCGTGTCGGTGAAATATTAATAAATACATGACTGTATTTCTGTTGTGCATTATGGAATTGACATAAATTTCTTCTTCGTCATCCGCAGCTGTAACGATCGTCTCGTTCGACTTTTAACGTTTCCACTTGGATTTTTAGCAAAGAAAAAAAAAGCAAACACGAGCAAAGGAGTATTGGTACAATTCTATCGCTAAAGTTTTTACAGTAATTTTCCGATTGAGATCAGCTGCTATTTCTTCGAGGTATACATATCCACCAGCAGCGCGTCGAAGAAAATACTGGATTGGTAAGGTGGTAGCAGAGAGTCTGCGGGAGTATTAGCATAAATCCGATAAAGGTTCTTCGTATTATGAGGCGCCGAATTCCTGGCCGTTAACCAACCTCAATCAACCCCCGGTGCATTCTCGCCAGCGGCGTCGTTCTCTCCCTTCAATAACGGCCATTTTCAATGCGACTCATCGTTTCCCTGGCTACATAACAACCATGAAAAGACAATGGACCCGCAAACCAAGGGCTGCACAGAGTTCATTAGTCAGAGCATTGACTCTACACAGACTGCTGATATCGGAAACTCTCAAGAATATCATGCCTTACCATTGCACTTTTCCACCACTCCTTTTTTTCTCCCCCTTTTATATCCCTTATTATCCGCTGCTTTCCATTTCTGCGGAAATGTAGCGTGAAATTAATCAGTGACTTATATATATATATATATATATATATATATGTATACCTTATTATATCAGAAACAGAATTAAGCCACGAGCAAAAGAAAATAATCGCAGATGTGCATGTGTGTAAACACGAAAAATTACGGTATTTACATTCATTAGCAAATTGAACAAACAGGATTACATCGGGAAAATTCTAGTCGTTCACCATTAAAACCTTATTTTACTTTCAATCCAATTTCATTGTACGATTAGGTCAGTAATGCAATTCCTCTTTAAAAGGAAAAAAGCTTGGCTGAGTCGGTATAGTTTCCTAATTGGGTTATATGCAGAGGAAAAATCGTGCTTTGGTATTCTCAGCGATTACGAAGCTTGTTTTTCGGCTCAGTTTTTCTGTCACGGTTATATCAGCGTAAAATGGCAAGGTGAGGGAAATGATTACAATTCGGAGTCATATGTTTTATGAAATTTCAGACTTTTCGGAATGATGGACGTAACACGTCTATCATCCTACTGGCACGTTTAAGCTTGATTTTATTTGACATCCTCAAGGTGTGTGTGGAACTGCCTTTCCCGTTACTCTCGAATGATATGCAGAATATTCGTAGTAGCTCTGGCTATAACAAAATTCGTGTATTGTCTTTGTTAGTTAAGGAGGAAAACGGTGCTTGGATGGAGGAACAAATATCTGTGCAAATGCGTATAGCAAGGAGATTGGTCAACGCTACACGTACCCTTGTTGGTCTACGTCAACAAATCTCCAATTATGATTCTCGATGGGTTTTTGTCTGCGGACCATCGGTGTCCTTGGCGTCCTCCTTGTCCCTTATAATTGGCACCCAGCAGAGCTTATTCGTCGATCGATCGTTCCAACAGCGATCCATTCCGATCACCGATCTCATATATGATACCCTGGAGAAAATGTCATCCTCCTCAGCTGCAAATTCACCGCTATCAAAAATCGGTGCTTGGTGGGCTGTGAAAGCGTCATTCGAATGACCAACTTTAAAGCCGGACATTATCTTGTTAAGTCGTAACGATAAGGGCTGCGTTCCTCGTAAGCTTTCAGCTTTCATCCATCAAACACATGTAAGCTTTAATATATATGTCTTGTCATCTTTTATCTTGATGCAACTGGGAAAGAATATCATCCAATGTAGGTATATACTTTGAAGAATATCTCGAAAGTTTGCAAGGGATGTATAACTTGTATGTATATACATGAGAAGGTTTGTGTGTCGACGTAGGTGAACAAGAAGCTCAAACTGGCAAAGATAGTTCTTGTTTTGAATGCTTGTGTGGACTGGGGTATGTATACGTTAGAGAGAGGGTAATCGTTCACGTACTTGGGCCGAAGTTACTGTAGGACGTTCCAGAGTTTTATTACCCATGTTTTTGTCAACCCCTGAGGGGATGAACATTTCTTTCTCTTAGCAGTGATATTTTACTATGGCTAGAAAGAGGGAAATAGAAAAGAGGAAGAGCGAGAGAGGGAGTGGGGGGAGGGGGGGGGGGGGAGTGGGAAAAGCGTTCGCCTCTTAAGCGTTTGAGCCCAATGGGCGAATCCGGAAAGCGAAGGGAAAGGGAATAGTTACCCGCACTGCAGAATTGCCATTTTCCGGGTTTCCCTCTTTATTTTAGTCTCTCTCCTAATCCCAGCGCCATAAATTAGCTCGGACGGAAGTTCGATACGTTAGTCGTATTTGTCCACGGTGCACCGAAAATAAAGAGCGATTCGTGAATGTGCAGATGCCGATCCTCCTCCCTGTGATCAGGACCCCTTAATTTATTCAGGACTTCTCTTCCCTACTGCTGATGATCATCAGGCGATCGGAAATATATTAGGCAAAACCGTCTCCTAAATTACCAGGAGCCATTTGGAGATTGCTTCCCATTTATATTCCACTTTTAACCCCTTACTAATTCATTTTATGTAATATTTATTTTTAAACCTTGGAGTATATACATACCACACGTTCTATATATAAAGTTATATATGGTCGGTTGGTTGAACGACCTCCATTTTATATTTACGTTTGATGGATGAGGGAGACAACTTTTCAGTTTTGTTTATCAGAGAATATCCAGTCGATGGGGCAAACAATCTTAATGTAGCCTTTGCCGCTGTCGGTTTACAAGGGTGTCTATATAAGTTATTTGTAGCCTTTGATCCGCTATTATAATACGTCGTGTCATAATACGAAGTGCTATAACGTGTCAGCCGAATCGATATGTGCTGCTGGGTACACGAAACCGTACACCTGATTTTCAGGACCGAATGTCGCTCTACGGTCTGCTGTATATTAATGACCGTTCCGCACCATGCAGTATGCGTACAATGGAATCCCAGCGAACAATGCTGAGCATCGATTTGTTCGAGTCAATCACGGTGCTGCCATAGGCTAATTTCGTTTCAAACTGCGTCTCGTTCCACGTACATTGTGCACAATAGGAAGACCTACAAAATCAATATATAAGACGTCCAGTCAGGATAATATCATTTCGTGAATTAACATAATGCTGCACGAAAGCAAAATGCGCGGTTGCTGAATGCCTGCGTGATAAGTTCGTCGACCTTATATATGCATAAATAATATTTAGATAATAACAAGTGTACACGAGTACGTAAACGTGTAACGTAAATGGTTTCTGACCCCGAAAGGACTTTAGAGTCTCATAGAGGCGAATGCATTTTCTCACCCTGGAATTAAACGAGTTCCTTGCCAGGACTTCAAAAGGGAACGTCGTCGTGAGATGGTGCCAGAGCTTTTTCGACGTTCAATGGGAAAGGACTTCCTGTTGGCGGATCGAACTCGCCAGGATAAGGAGAGGCCACGTAAGGCGAGGAAGAAGAGAAGAATGAGTGGAAAAGTAGAGAGACTTCACTCGCAGTGCTCCTTCCTCCTTATTCCTACAAGCGACGGCTCTGCCAAGACTTAAATCCGAACGAAAGTTTTCCTGAACAGAAGGTTCCAGCTTACCTTTCGAATACCTGCAGGTTTTATGGCCGGGGATAAATAATGTATCAGGATATTGGAGGATAATCGCACGTCGACGAGAGAAATCGACAGTTTGAGGGATGGTCAAGGCTGAATTATCCCTACCGAATATTACCCCCTCATATTTTGTCCTGCTCGACCACTCGTGAATGTAAAACATCATTTAAATCCTAATTACCTTTCTTTGTACACAAATTAATATGCATTGTAAATTACAGTCATTGTTAACAGAACTTAACCACAATGCTAATAAAGCTTATAACTATACTGTTTCAACGTAGTTTTATGCAGCAGACGTGTAATCTGTATTTAAGTAGAAGTGGGTATGATTAGCACGACATAGATATGTATATTTTTAATAGGAGAGCCCTTTTAGAAATTTTAATAAGTGATCGACTTCTCGATTCTATTGTTAAAACCTCAAGTACATTGACTTTGATCGTAGCAATGATATGGAATCTTAATAATTATATCAGCTTCAATTCTCATCAAGATAGATTTTATAATTATAATTTCTTGCTGAGGGAGTGTATTTTCAATCTACACCTGAACGACGAACTTTGACGGAGCCATGTTTAATCATTTCTATAATATTCTACCTGCGCGTCTTATTAAAAGCTCCAAACGTCTTAATACTTCATTTATTCCACGTTTCGTCAAGTAGTTAACGAAAGTTTTTGAGTTTTCCTGTCAGTAAACAAGGCACAGATTGCATAGCAAACAGATATTAAGACAATTAAGAAAGTGTAGCACGATAATTCTGGACGTTTCTTAATCCATGTTCCTTCATTTTAATCAGGCTTGCTTCTCTACTGCTCTCATTAATACTCCATGTCAAGAGGAGCGTATACACGTTGATCACGTATCACGTAGGAAAAGTTGAAAAGCGTTTGTAAACTCAAACGTTTTCAATGCACTTCGTACAGTTCATTTTGACACGATCATGGAATAATTTAAATAGAAGAAAACGTAATAAAGTAATCTCAACTTTATCCAAAGCAAAAGTTCATCTCTTCCTTTCGAGCGAAATTTGTAAGAGAGATCAATAGAGTATAGAGGAAGAAACGTAATAATTACACATCTTACAGAACTTTCTCCTTTTTTCAAGATGGAAAGAGAAATCAGTTGTTTCTTTTCATATCAGAAGCTGTATATATATATATAACATTGAACACGAAGCGATCGTCTAACGTTGCTCTACTGAAAAACAAAGAAACCTCGTTTCCTGCACCGTCAAACTCAGTTGAAAACTATGATACTAGGAAACTTGATAAAAATCTGATATCAAAGCGTTTATTGATCCAACGTTCATCGAGAAATCTCCAATTACTCTTACATCTCGCACTCTGTACATGTCGCAGGAACTTTCGGTGGAAATGAAATGTCAAATTTCCTTGTTCACCAGAATTTAATAATGTATCGTGAGAGAGGGAGGAGACTGGCAAGGGGTAAATATAGTCCTTTGCAGCGAAGTTTGAGATTCGGTGTTTCAGAGGTTGAGAGACAGTTGGTGAACTGACCTTCCACGAGAGATGGACGAACGAGGAGCAGCTGAACGATGATAATAATCGCTGGCACAAAAACACGGATCAGCGACATCCATCTAGAACTTGGCGTAACGCCGCGACGGGGGTGAAGGATTCGCGCCGGAATCTCGGTGCGGACTGACACGAGGGGGCTGTAGTAAGTTCGTAAGCGACGCGGTCGCCACGAGAGGGAAGGAGAGTGGCGCGCGAGGGTGCGCGTGACCGAGAGAAAGAGAGAGAGAGAGGGATGTAGGGGGTCGAAGAAGGGGACGCATCCTTCCCGTCCTGTCGCGAGAGCTTTTAGAGTCGGTTTTCGCATGCGCCCGTGTTCGAGTTCACGTGCCCTCCGCCATCTCGAGCGATAGGTCCCGCCTTCCTTGTACGAAAGACACGTTTTCAGGATATAGCGAAAAGTACACGTAGACAGCCTTACTCTCACGCGCCACGGAATCCAACCGCGAAAATTCCCTCGGGATAGACAGACGCCTGGGAATGCTGCACGCAACAACACCCAGACTCTCCTAGGCCGCTCGGAGAAGAGCAATGTTTCTTCCCCATCGCACTATCTCCACGGATTCCAAGATCTCCATAAATCGTTGATCGGTTCTCTTCTGGATCGTCCTAGCCCCCGGCTTGACTATCCCTCTATGCTCGTATCTCTCCGATCACTGCAGGTAACTCTTATTTACGGAAACTATTCTAATTTAGACGTTGAGAGGCTCCTGTGCATGTGTGTGTGTGTGTATATGCACTATACCTCTCGAGAAATTAAATCAAATCGTTACGAACTCCCGTCGAAATTCGTTGGTAAATTGGATTCGTTTCTATCTTTATGAATGATAATGTCGTAATAAGCCAATTTTCTGTAGCTGGCCAAACTTTGGGGGAAATCCTTTTTACCAGTCTCTCAAAGTTTGGTGCACGAAACCACTAAAGTGGAGGAAAAGTAAATAGTGTTGGGAGCTTAATCTCTTTTTATTGTTTCGTACTTTCGTGCATTCTTCTCCTTTTCTTCGTTAATGCGAATAATTGATAAAGTAAAATGTAGGGCGTACATAGTAAATACTTAAGTATATATATTTAAAATTATCAAGGGGAATTTTTGGTAAGCGGTCAACGACCTTTGTATATTTGGCATGAGAGTTGGCATACATTATATTGCCCGTAATGGCATGCACTGGCAGAGAATGCGTTCATATCGATTGCAGTCTTGCTCCATTTCAGCTAGAAGCTATGGTAAAAAGCTTTTGGCAGCAGTTTGAACGTTTCGAATCTTTTGGGGTCATAGCACGAGAACGAGTGGCGCGGGTCGTAAAGCCAACGTATAGTTAAGGCCAGTACCAGTATTCGTAGCAAACATTACATATAGCAGCTATATTCAGCTATTTCGAAAGATGGCTTTAAGTGCGAGTGTAGGAAAACTTTCGTGACCATTCTCCTCGTAAACCGGTAAGAGATGGCTTCAAGGTGACTGCAGGAAGCAAAACGTGTTTCTAACTCTTCGCTGTGCTCTCTCAGGCGGGCCTCGCTTTCTTTATCTTTCCCTCATCGCTGAGGTAAAGGCGACAAGATTTCTCATGCGCGTGGATTCTGCTACATCTTCCGGAAGTCCCATGACCCGAAATGCTGACGCTCATCTTTCACTGCAAATCTGGCAAATGCACATCTGTTCTGACAACAGCGTAGATGTATTATGGGAGCACTATAAGAAATTAGTTTACTCATCGTGCTACGTAGTATACACACGGTGCTGTATATACCTTTTCTACTGCGATTTTCCTTTAAATTATACTCGCGAAGAAATACAACTACGATACGTAGTGTTATATATAACCATCGGTAATTTAAATTTTAAATAATCACCTAGGTATAATAATAATTTATACGCCCTCGCAATAATTAATATTAAAGCAGTTTTTGCAGCTGCTCGGGAGAAGGGAAAATATATAATGGTCGCTCGAGCGTTATACTTCATTTTTAACGCCTGTCTAGTGTTGAGTTTTACAGCATTGACTCTGTAAATAACGTATTTTACGCGTGGATTATTTCGCAGAGCGTATACATATACCTATACACGCGCAGTATAGGGAGATCGCCTTACCTGCCTAAACGCGCAGATGCCGGTATAATGATGCGTATGCACTACTTGGTATAGCAGATAATTTCCAAGTTGTCTAATTGAAATTATATTCATCCTCTTTTACCTTTGATACGCTATAATTAATGAGCTTACGCCGAAGCATTCACACAAGCTAACGCCTCAATTTTACCAATCCCCCGTCGGGCTTCTCGCAAACATCATCAATCATTATTATTGAATCGCAAATATCTGTTCTTAAGTAAACGAAACACTAGTGAAATTCCTCTTTGGAGAAGTCAATAAAAATTCTCCAGAGTAAATTTGATCTCTTGTGTTATGCTGTTTATATATAGCACACAGCGTGATGTATAGACATCAGTATATCGTCAGTTTCGGTTTGGAGCATGAAAGTTTGTATCAGAAGCGAAACCAAGAAAATGCGGTTGGCAAAAGATGGGTTGCCGCTAGCGCAGCACATGCAAAATTTTATCGACGCTAAAGGCTGAAAGTTCATTTCCTGTTGATGCAAAGGCGAGGATGAAGAAGCAAGACGTAATTCGATTTTCACAAAAGCACTAAGAGGCATCCAGAAGTCTCTCGGTTTGTAGGATTCTCACATTCCTCTTCCCGTTTACTTCGCGGTAAGTTCCTGCCTCTAAATCCCTCGGCGCCTCATTCCATCGAGTTTTTGTAGATTTTTTTATCCCATGCTAGCACCGTATCCCCGATGCTTTTCTCTCTTTTCCTCGGCGGCGCCGCCAGGACTGCACATCTTCCCCGCGGGCAGGACTAAGTTGACGTTCTACCGACAAAAGAACCGGCTTGCTTTTATTCATGGCCCCATTTCCAACGCGTGCACCACCTTCTTCTCGCGCGAGCACAAACGAGAAAACTTGGGAACTTCGTTAATAACCATCCTGTTGTTTAACCCCAGTCTTAACGGCTGTCACGAGGGGGTTATAACGCTAATATTATGTTCCTTGTATAATCTACACCATCGCATCGCCTCCCCCTGCGGAAAAGCTCGATATGCCAGTCGCCGGAATGCACAGCCAGTGCTATATATACTACTGCTGCTTTTCTTTCAAAAGCACAATGATTTCACGTATATATCGTAAAACGTATACCTCGTAAGAGATTATCGATCATGAATCGACCATTGTTCGATGGCTCGACGTAATGGTTCCACTCGCAAACGGTTCAAATGTTTTCCACTGAAATAGCAAAATCGAACGTTACACGATACGTGAACGAATCCGAGCTGCTACCACGAAATTCGAAATATAGCTCTACATATATATATATATATATATATAGCTGAAATTCTACCATTATTTTCTCTGATAGAAGCACATTTTTATTTCCCTCTTGTTTTTAACAGTCTAATCTCTCCTATTATAGCTTCCACTCTAGTTGCCGTTTAAAGACAAGATTTTTCCGCTCTTGGCATAAATCAATATATATATATATATAAACTGATCCGGTGTACGAGAGAGAGATGAGGAGGATTTAAATGTCTTATATATATATACGGGAGGAAGGATATTACAGGGTGAATGAGTCTTCTCACACAGGTGTTGAGTGGCGATACTTAATCTTTTCAGCATTGAATAGTTCTGTTTCCGTTGGTCGGATGGAAAACGATCGAGAGGATCATCAATCTAGTCGGTGGCCAATCAGATAATTAGGTCTGGATAGCATTGACCGACGAGACATCGAGGAAGCAGTGTGACTTGGTTGGAAAAGGGAGGAGATAGTGACGCATTAAGCCCTTCAATTAATTCTCAGTGGGTGGGAATGTGTAGTACTCAACAGGAAGCTTCGCGCACCTTTGACAAACGAGTCGCAAAAGGACGAGTAATTAGACGAACTAAGCGTGAAGCTGCTTGCGTATACATACGTGCCCGACAACACATTGACGCGTTCCACTGGCGTGCATAAACATATTCTCAGTGGGTAGCGGGCCACATACGTGTCTTCCCGTGGTTATTGCACTTGTGTTGGTCCGAGGATCGAGAAGCTGTGCGTCCAGTTGTTCCACGAGACGCTACGGAACGCGCTGGAAAGCGTCCGAACATAATTGTCTAACCACAGCTCGGACAGTCCTACCATTATTCCAACATGGCGCTTTGACATTTGCCCGCGGCTTAAGATAAATTGGCATTCGCTATGAGTATTGCGTAACAACACGCGAGGATTCACCCTCCAGCTAGCCTGGCATCAGTTTGAAGAGGAAATGTCATCGGAATATGGATTGAATGAAAACAGTCCGGTCCATTCTACTCGCGAGCTTTTACAAAGACCAAGGCTGCCTGACAATTGTTTCATATCGTCCGTATAAGAGCGAAATCTACTTCACACTCGGTGTTCAACAAAATTGATAAATGCTAATTAAATTGCTTCGCAACAGCTCGCTAGTTTTTACACGAATTTCTTATCCTCCTAGATTTTTAACGCAATTTACATTTTAAACATAAAATTTAAATTCAATTTTAATTGGAGAGTACTGCTGAATTTCCACTTATTTTCCATGCTTTTGATCATTTTCATTTGCAACTTGCACTTCACCATACTTCTCCCGAGAAATGCATACATATTGTAATATGGATATCATTTCATTTCCAATTGAAACGGAAATCACATAACAATTTATTTATCCGTTGTTATATCGAAGAAATATTCAACGCGTATATAATAACCTTTCATCCAATATCCGGAAAAAGAGAAATTTTTCTTTCCTAAATATACATTATCAAATATTTAAGTAAAAGATAAATATACAGTTTTATTTCTATTAGGAATATTATGATTGAAAGGTTTATTTAATCAGAGCTCTCTAATTGCAATGACACTAATGCTTTTATAATATTCATTTTACGATAGAGCAACTTATTCTATCATTCGATTAAAATCAGAACGTACAGTAATCCACTTTTATTCTCTCTTGTAATAGAAACGAATAAAATTTCCAATGAAAACTACACTAAATATTATTTCTTGATCTACGATTCGGAAAAATCAATCTTTATTAACTATACTTTTAAAAATGTATTTCGTTTGAATTCAATTATTGGCAAGCTTCAGCAGCTACTGAAATTTAAAAAGATTGTGCTATTAGTGACAATTACTTTAATCTGAAATTTTAATTAAACCTGAAATATGTTAATACAATCGAGTTAAATCCGACTTTGTGATAAGACCGCGAAACTTTTTACGGGGTTTCAGCGAGAGTACAAATCCCTTTTTCTCTCACTTGTCCATTCTAAAAGGGAATTGAGATTACCGCGATTCTTAAAATGAAACGCCTTTAAGATTTTAGAGTGTATTCGCCTCATTATTTTTTTTTTTTTTTCTTTAAATCTCTTACTACTTTGCTCCAGCTCGGCGTCAGGCTTTCTTACTTAAAATAAGAGGCTGTAGGACATAATTTACCAACACTTTCCAATAGATAGTTTATCAGGTTATTTTGCAAGACACACCTTACGTTTTCATAATATTAAGACAGTCCACGTCAATTTTTAATATTATTGCAAAAATGAGATATGTTTTTTGACAAAATACAGAATCCATATCTAGGAATGTCCAAGTAAGATAGTTCTCGAGCAAAGTAGGCCTGTTTCCAACTAAGCCCGGCTGATTGTGCGAATATTGCATCGTCTTGAACTTTACAACTTAGTGGTTGAAGAGGAAGTCTAGCAGGAGTGTAGTGTGTCCGGTAGCTTTGAATGCGTCTCTTTAAAGTTTGATTCCTCGAGAAACTGTACAAACTTGACACATGCAGTATATCAATTTGCTCAGTGATTGTCATTTAATTTTAATGGGGTGACAAAGACGCGCCAATTCTAATGTGTGATCTTGTTACTAGGCTCCAGCTTGTCGTGACAGCTTCAGCCAAGGCTATACAAGATGACCTCTGCAATTTCCAACAAAACCGACTTTCGTTCGACTTAGACTGATCCCTTATAATACGAAAGTAGATTATATTCGGCAAGCTGAATATCTGCATAGTCTGTAAGGTTATTTTATCCAATATACCTTCCTGATAGGGTCCTATGCCTTAATAACGCCCTATGGCTTACGATTACATTATAATACAACTGCTATAGCCTAAATTTTTTAGCTCATTATTTTCCTCGAGTAATATATAACAATAAATGTTAAGCTCTGAAATGACTGTACCACTGAAATTTGAAAATGAATTCAACAGAATCAGGCCAAAAATTGGCAAAAATGTAAAGGTGGATCTTTGCGGAGCCGAGTGTTTACAGTACATTATTAAATAGAAGAATGTAAGCCCAAAATGAAATCGTCCAGGTTTCCCTTCTCTTTGCTTTTTCTAATCTCCTTGTCACGACAATTGTAAATACTGCAGTATAATCTTCCGTTGTTTATCTCTACCACTTTTTCTGCTTTAATCAAGCCGAGCCCCAGCTACGCCGAGGCTAATCCTTAAATATGTTGATTATAAGCGTAATAAGTGCAAATTGTAACTTATGAAAAAATATATAAAATATCGATAAATATTAGAAGTAGAATTCATCCGGATCATCGAACAGAGATATCGAGCCGACAGGGAAGCTATCCGAGCTTATGTCCTTTCCTAATCCTACCTGCTGAAGCCATTATACTGGGAAAGCCACTCGAACATCCGATTAGGAAAACCGAACATATGTTATTTCCTTCCGAGACTTCGTTTCCTTGTAGTAGATGACCCAAAAACGATATTTTATCGTTATTACGTTCACGGCCCCAAATGGCGTTTGTCGATCCTTCCATAAATGAGTTTGCTTCAATCTTCTTCAAAATCTTCAGAATCTTCCTCTTCTTCGAGGCTCAACTGTACCGTTTGACGGTTTTTTCTTATATTTTTTTTAACTTGTAAGAAAAACCTGAGTAAATTTGTTATTAATTCTCGATCCTATATTTATAACGTTGTTAATGTTATAGCAGCGCAACGGGAATGTAATAATTTATTATGGCAAAAGCGTTGCTGCGATGTGAAAGCTGTATATACACAGTTTATACGAGCAACAGCGTTAAGCTTAAAAGTTTAAGTAGTAAAGCGAAAAGCGTTTAACTAGGTGACACTATAGGATGATATAGTCGTACTATGTATCTTTATATTTATTATTGATAAGAAAATCCTGCAACGTTAACGATATAGGCGACGATGTAATTTGCGGTTAATAAATGGCTTTGGCTGAGTAAGTAAGAGAAGAAAGGCGGTAAAGCTGAATTCAGGGGTAAAAGAGGTACAGGGGGTTTCGGAAGAAAGAAGGAAGAGTTGCAACTTTACCGCATACCGGAAGACGAAGGCGTGGCCAATCTTGAAGCGTTTCATGGGGAACCGAATATTCGCGGTATTCAGCAACGTTGCGCATCGGAATTTCTAGCATGAAGTCGTTATACCGCGAGACCACTTATAATTAATTGCACTAGTTTATAATCGCCTTGTGGCCATTGTAACGCAACTACCTGAATAACAAGGATACCTGTATTCTCGGGGTATAGTGTACCAGCAGATTATTGGGTGCTCGTGCTGACCAATATTCACCAAAAGTATTATTACATTTCAATGTCTGATGCTTTTTTTTTTAAACAATTGGACATCGCGTGGAATTTGAGCAACGTGACGATGAGTAGAAAAATCTCGTAAATATATTTCAATAATTCCTACTGTACATTTATTATCACCGACCTGTGCATCTATACATATATATATATGTTAATATTTATTATCTCTTGTGATATTTATAAAGCTTAAATTTTTTAATATTTTTATCGGCTTTCAAAATTAACCTTTTCATAATAATCCCTTTTTACTTAAAAAACTCTTGATGAAATATTTATATTTGACCTGTAAAGAATTAAGTGGTTTTGTCGTGTTCAAATCCTTAAAGTTTCCTGATCTTTTTAAATATATACGTACTATTATTTATGTAGAAGAGACTTTATCTGGAATACCGCGGGGATAATTTAAGTTCTGTTAAACTGTCAACACTCGCTTCGTCAGTGTGTACCTTACACCCGCGAGACGCGACCGTGTTATTTGAGTTTACAGATTGCACCTTCAGGACATTAAGCTGCATTACCGTAAATTACTATCCGACTATAGCTACTTCAATCGATCGAAAATAAATTCGCGTAAGTCAAAGAGAACAGTTTTACAATAGACAATTCATTCGGCTCACAAATGGGGCCTAATGATGTTCGGAACTTTAATGGTGGTTTTCGATCACGAAAGGATCATTTGTGAAGAACGTCGCTCCGCTTCATTAAATTTACATTACCTCAAATATCTTATGCGTAGCAATTATGCAAAGCTGGCAGCTTTTGTTTCTATCTTCCTTTTTTCTATATAGCTTTCAAAGAAATGAATTAAGATTGGAGTTGGTGGCGGGCGAAACGAGGACAAAATATAAAATTGGTCGTGGGGCAACACACACACACACACACACAACGAAGGCTAATTCTAAATATAACGAAGCTTTCATAAGAATCGTCTCTATGTTGAACGGTCGGCATGCGATAAGACGATTTGCAGGGTTCCGACCGTAATAATTCATTTTAACAAACACCGATGCCCGTTCGTAGAGTATCGATTATTTGGTTGCTGGAATGGTTACTCCAACTCTAAACATAAAATAACTGCTGGACCCTGCTAAGAAGCCCGGAAAAAACAGCTCGACACTGCGATAACACTCGCTCTTTTCCTCTACTCATGTCCCCTCGTTAAATATTTAACAACGATTTTCCTATGAAAATCTCTTGCCTCGATAGGATTGAGCTTTGCGACAGTCAAGTATCGTAGCTTCGAAATAAATAAAAGCAAAGTAGACTTTCGTCCGTAAGCATGCAACGAATCGTTGAGATCGATCTTACTGGGATAAAAGTAGCTGCTGCTATTAAAACTTGAATCGATCGTTTATTTGATTAAAGGTGTAATTTATACATAAACTTCTTGGGGATATATTATTGCATAAAAAGCTCCATTAAAATATAATTGCTTTTGCTAGAGGATCTACGAAGTGTTGGCCTAATCCACGTATAGCCGCAATAGTGGCAATAATCTTGAAGGTAATAACCGTTTACGGCACTCATAAGTATCGATCTCAAAGAGCGCGATGCTATAGATAAAATGGATTTTCCTATCGCCATACAAGCTTTATGTCACACACATCAATTTATCTCTATGGCTCTCGAAGTATTAATTAATTTCATTAAGCGCGCTATTCCTCAGACTTCCAAACGTACCATGTATAATAATAATTGTGTAAAAATTCCAATTCCACTTTACGTACAGTATTACAAATTACGCTTTATGACCAAACACAGAAGTCTGACCATACCGTTGATCGTACTACTGAGAGTGACCGAGGTTGAATATAAGAAAAAGTATAATATATGTTAATAAGGATATTCGTGTGATATCGAGGGTGATAAAGCTGGTCGCAGTAGCAGCGTCGATTTAAGGAAAATCAATTTAGCCGTTCCAGGCTGGAAATGATCGCAGTAATGGATGTTATCTCTATTGGGTGATTGGTGGATTAGCACTAGATTACAAGTGGCTGATGGCAACGTGCATGGGAGCAACTATACACCGTAAGATAAAAGATAGAATAAGGATTATCGCGATGCCGCGTAGTTGGAGCGTATCGAAGGGAATTTTGGCGCGCGGACGTTTCATAGGCGTCGCGACGCTGTTCGAGGGACGAACCAACGACGGTTTAGGCCGATAAACTGGCGAGCTGCTATAATCCAGGGTTATTAGCATGACAGATGTAACGGTAAACACAGTTTCAGTTGCGATATCGAGCCGCAAATTACCACCACAGGCACACCTGGAGCGCTGTGATAGACAGGTCTCGCACGCCCGATGATTATCGGAACGCGAGCCCAACGGAAAGCACCAAACGCTGAGATAACACTGGAGTAATTAGCTAGCCAGTAATACGACGACGTCGTCTACACCTGGACCGCGCAGCTACGCCATTTTTCTTCCTCAACCTCGTCCGTCAAAACTGTGCCGTCTTCGCTAACTACCGCAAACTACCCGATACTTTAAATTGCTTCCGCTTCAACGTAAAACCGCAACCGCATGCCCCTAAAATCCAACAGATGGCTAATTGTTTTTCATCAGTTTTCTCACGAATTTTTTATCATCGCAAAAATATTCACCACTCGCGATTTACCATGGAATAATGATAAAGCCATCGAATAATTATTATCTTTATATATGTATATACTATATAACGATGTAATTGTGTAAAATATAAATATAACCACGACACGTTTCCAGAGTGCTGTATACAGGGTGTATCACCGCAGGCGCAGTCGAACATAAAAATTCATAATTCATTTATCTCTGAAAATATAAGAGATACTAATTTTTTGTATATAAAATATTTGAAGCTCCTTTACATTTACAATAAAAAATGTTCTATACAAAAAATGAATACCTCTTACATTTACAGAGATAAATGAATTTTTATGTTCGACCTCTGGTGCGTCTTCGCTGATACACCCTGTATAGAAGGGAAACGAGAAAAGTGTAAATTTATGTGAATTTTGGTTTGGGGCCGATTGCACGTTGACTTTTGAAATTCAATATTTGAATTCGCAGTACGAAAGAGACAAACAACGAAGACGACGGGCTCGCACATCTACATTGAAAAGTGTGCCAGACAAAGACACGACGATCATTAAAAGTTAGTGGAACTTGCAGCGCGCCTACGAAGGGGAAGGAAGTGTTAGATTTCATTTAATACCTCTGAGCGCATCCTATTTCGTTCGGGAGGAGCTGCAGCGAGGTATTTTCGACAGTGGCAGTGGCACTGCCGCGCGAAGCTTCAGCCTCGAATTTCAGTGCTGCTGTCTGTTTCTAAAAGCGCAACGATTACACACGTGGAGCACGACGCACACATTCCTGCGAGTAGACGTACACGCGCGACAATAACCAGCAGTTTTGCTCGCTTAAAATTTCTAGCATTTCTCTCCAGGGAAGCCGTGTCGCTGCGGTGCAAACCTCAACTTTTTTACTGCTTGTTTAGCGCACCCGAATCACCCTTTTGAAGCTAATGTTCCATAAGCGGACACGCGCATACCAACTTAAAGGATTGTCGACACTTGAAAAATTCAGCGATTATTGCACGCTGGAACACCGTCTCGCGACATACTTTTTTTCATCAAATATTAACCAGATTCGCGGGGCTTCCCCCCCCCCCCCTCCCCTCCCCCTAAATTTCTCATTACCACGATCATCTATAGATGAAAGGATTATGCGCCCACAACGCAGAAGATTCTACTGAAATATTAATCGCTGACTCACGACTGCGTCGCGTCATGTGTTTTCACCAGCGACACTTTTACCAGTGCGGATGTTATTGGTTTGGTTGGTACCTCGCACTACGCCGGTAAGTAATATCCAAAATAAAAAGCATTTTGATTGAAAAAGGCAGGGAAATTAAAATTTTTTAGGAAGCTATTAATCATCCTTGAAAAAAATGGTTTCCTGTGAAAAAATTCAAACTATCGAGGAATATAGAACTATCGGTATATCGAGTATCAGCCTGACGAAAGAATAGCCAATTTCCGAGCAAGATAAACACTTTAACAGTCGAACATGAAAAAATAAAATCGGGAAATTTTTACGAAAAAACGAAGCGAAAGTTATCGTATCTCTGGAATGTAATAGCTGATTTTTAGCTTCAAGAGACCATTTACAATTTTTGCGAATACACATGCATGCAGATATTTAATTAAGCAAATTATTCTGATAATCTTGCTGTATACGGATATAGTGTGCCGTTTGTACGTACTTGCCGCTGAAACACTACCGTGTCTCTTAATGCTTTTAACATTCCGTTAATTCGATGTTCTAGGAGGATTTAACATTAAACGGTGGAAATAGTCCTACGGTCGTTAAAATGTCACGGACCTTGTCAAACTTTGGTAGGAAGCGTGATATAATCATTGTAAAAAACTGGAAAAGTTTAATAATCCGTTTGGACGGTTTATCCGTTTTGCTAGATTTCGTAGAGGTTTAATTAAAAATAGTGGGATGTTAAATGAATTTTCGTATGTGCGTCGAAGCTGAGCTTATAATCGTCGGATAATCGCCGTGACAGTCGTTCATATGCAAATAGTAAAACGTTGGCGACCGAGTCAACAGAGAGGCTTGTTCGTGTGGCTGGCAAAGCTACTGTCACAGTTTTTTTTTACTACCCACATGCGAAGAAGGGAGTTGAGTGGATGCTGCGAGATGCAAAGGTAGCAACGCACAGAGCCTTCTTTTTTTCCTTTCTCAATTCTGGGGTATTACGAGGATTCCGACGAGCCCGGTTTGACTGACCGCATTAGCGAAAACTTTGCCCCGTGGAAACGAGTTAAGCGGCGCTCCGGCGTCCGTACGTTCTCATCAGACTGAAATTTATGCGCTGGTACTAAAGTAAATTACATTCCACGCGCTTGTGTATTCCAGTCCGCATAAAGAGTTTCCGTGGTCACCCTCGACACTCGCACCTAACGCACACTCTGATATTCTCGAATGACGTATTATACTTATTCCTCTAATCTATATATAGACTCATGTATATAGAAAATGCGACTGCATTAAGCACAGGTAAATCAGCTGCTCGATCTTCTCGCAAGATTTATTCGATTCGATCGTTGATTCGTTCTCTATGTAAATAAAGTATATACCTTTTAAATTTCTAAACTATTTAACTCTATATATATATAGTTTCTCATCTCTCTTCGGCAATTTTCGTTCTATATTTTATTCCGGAAAATGGCAGTGGAAGCTCGATTAAAAATGTACAGCATATAATTAACCTGTCAACTTATCTTTTTTAAATAATAATCGTGTCTAAAAGTAGGAGAAAACTCTTTTTTTCTTTTAATATTTTCGTCAGTGGAATTTCAAGTTTATGGAATAAAGAGAATAAAATTCATTTGAAATTCATAAGGCTTCTATTCTAACAGATTTCCCTCTGAAAAAGTTGTGGATCAATCTTCTTATCTGTCACGTTACTTATGAGTTTCAATAAATATTTCTAAATTATATAAATTTATTGTATTAACAGTTTACTAAAATATTTATTACGTTGGATATAGATATTTTTATTCGGATGCCGTTCATAAGAAGCTTACCGGTAATTATTATAGATAATAATCGCGCGGAGTGGTGAATGAATAGGCTTAAACGCGCGATTCGGTCCGTGATTAGTCAATTGATAAATGTGAATATTCGGCATTTTCCCATTTCAGCCCATGAAACATCCGTTAAATCATATTTTAATAATTAGACCTAAAAGACAGATATGCGAAACTGCATGATTTGCAATTTCGAGATAACTACGTGGAAAATCAAGTCAGTGGAATATATTGCGAATTGAGATGAACTGAAATACACTTCTCCATCGTAATATTAAAATACACTCTTTCTTCTCACCTCATAAATCATATTGCGTAATATGTTTGATTCTCAACATTTTTGAAATGAAAATTGGACGTTGAAGCGTCTGTTGAGAAATACGAGAGGGATGAAGGGAATTAGAAAGAGGTAGGATAAGGAGTATAAGCCAAGGGTGTGTGAGAATGAAAAGGAGTGGGGAGATTCATATCCTCGACTCTTCGCCTACACAGGGGCATTTGAGTGTTAAAGCGTCGTCTTGCTCAGTCAGAGAGAGAGAGAGAGAGAGAGAGAGAGAAGTGGAAATCCAGCAAGTGGCACGAGAAAAGGCGATAGGGGCTGAGAGTAAATGAACCTGATTACCAGCTACTCATTGAATCTCGATCGGCCAGTCGGTGCAGTGCAGCTGGCAAAAGATAAGGAGTCTCAAGGTTTGCCACGTATCGGTGGCTTGCGTTTGATATCCGTAAACCTAGATCAGGGATTTGCGGGAGGGATATGGTGCGTAGGAGAGATTCATGGAAGCCAGCTAGCAGCTTCCAAATGGGAAATCCGCATTGCGGCTAAGTACCTACCGATTCGGACCAGTTTCAAAGCGTGAGTGCGGGCCATTGTGTATCGGTGTACTGATTTAAGCTAGAGTGCGCATTTTGCCAGAAATTATGGAACATAACTCTAGCACTCTGCTAACGCGATACACGCTCTTCACAATTTTCCACTTTAAACTCTGCTTAGCACCTTAAAAAAATCCCCGATTTATCGCTCTTCATGCATTAAAAGCAGAAATTATATCTCCAAATATAAGCACATTCGAGCATCGCATTATTTCTTCCCGATTGCTGAAAATTCTGTAAAATTGTAAATCATGAGAAAAAGAGTTAATCCCCGTCTTCCCAGTCTTTAACGTATAGGCTATTTAATAGGGATTCCAGTGTTATCCCAAAGCTGGTTTTATATAGTTTCACCAAATCTCTATCGTTTACTTTCCTTTCTGTCTTCCTGCACTTACGCTTTTAGAGCTTCTACGCTATTTGTTTTTGCCAGGGACGCCATTGGCAGCTGAAAATTCTCTGTAAAAATTCCTGGGTGTATGTAAATCTTCGAGTGGGGTTTGATCTCGCGTGGAAGGGTCGTCTTAAACAGTCGGTGGAAATGCTGTGATTTCGTCGTGGAGTTGTCTAAGAACGGATCTTGGTAAAATCCGAGAGAGTAGCGCGGGGAAGGTGATGGCGAAGGTGGAACTGAAGGTGCTGGCAGATCGTAAATGAAATCCTCAAGGAGAGGAGGTCCCTCTCTCTCTCTCTCTCTCTCTCATTCTGTCTCCCTTACAAACCCACACACCTTCGGGAAACTTGATATTTCACAAACTAAAAGCGCGAGTGAAAGGGGACCAGCAGTTTCCGGGGTAGATTTGCCGGGAATTTGCATTACAAAAAAAGAGGCGAGTTGTAAAGTCGAATCAAAGGGCGGGTATGTAAATCCAGAAAAACCAGAACATCATTCTGCCCAAGCACCAGCGTTGCTTCTTAGTCCACAAACTGTTTTCCGGGCATTCGTTTTTACGCGAACGCAGGCAGCCGTGGCACGTCAAGAACTATGCGCGGTACTAAAGCCGACATTCTTCATTTAAAACGTTTCTACCATGATGCGTCTTCTTTTTCAACAAGTATGCACTAGTGCAAATATTTCCTATTTTTCTTTGTTTTTTTTTTCTTTTTATTTCCTATAGTTATGCAAAATTCACCGAACCTTGACGTTTCTCTACCAAAAATCTCATCGCAACGTGGCTTACTTTTTAATTCATGCTCGTTTTATTGACTATATATATATATATATATATATATATATACTCTTCCAATGCTAGAATAAAAAAGGAGCAATGATAGTAGAGAGGGACAGAGATAGATGATGAGAGCTTTCAAGCAGAATAATTTATTAGTTAGCTGGAAGCGTGTCCAGTCTATTTTGCGACAGCTAGCACTTGGTGAAAATTTCTCCGATCCGAATTAGAGAGCTTGCAAATATTTCATTACCACTGTTTCAGCCGTAATTGTGTCTTGTGTAGCGTCCCAGAGTGCAATTCGTGCTCAACGCTGCCGAGACCGCGGCTCATATCGGTTCCCAAGAGTGCCACTATGCTGCATACCCTACCACACACACACCGTGCTGCCGAACCAAAGCGAAATATCGAGATAGAAGTCGAACATTATTCTTGCCACTCTGATTTATTAGCATTATTAATACTAGGGTGATATTACTGGAATCCTCTGGCATTAAAATCCAAGCTGCCTTGAAAGATTCACCCACGTTAATGCATCAATAATCGTATTATTTTAGAAACAAAAATTTCTTTCCGTAGCCCAATGAAAATTCGATAATCCCTCTATGTTTAATCAGCCGAGAAATCCACGTTTCGCACAATTATGATTTCAACGAATAATTAAATATTCCATTTATATCTGACATTTGCGCATCGAGCTCTTCCGATTGTTCAAATTATCGATGTTTGTCGAGTTAGAAACTTCGTCTCAGCGTTTGATTTGAAATGAGCATTATATTACTTGGTAAAATCGTATATTCGGAAGCGAGGCGCTTAAATGGCAAACAAAAGTGTCTCTCTGGGGAGTGGAGAAGGGAGTGAGAGCGAGCGAGTGAGATAGAGAGGGAGAGAGAGAGAGAGAGAGAGGGAGAATTTGTATAAAATCATTATAGCGGAACTTGGAATCCCCGCGAAGCCTTCTGCGCCCGTAAATTCGAAAAGGATTGCCTCGAACACGATATTCAACGGCAAGGAAATAAGACTTTGGCGAAAAGTTCTTGCTGCTCGTCCTTCGGTCCTACTCCTGCCTGTTTGCTCGGCAAGTATCGATATCTCGACGACACAACAAAGCGACTCGAATCTCCCCTTTCCAATCCGACTCTCGGCCTCTGTCTATCCGGCACAATACTACAATCTCGCTTCTTGTCCGAGATCCCGAGAAAGTCCCGTAGTCTCCTATGCAAGAACACCTATTCGTACAGCAGTCACTCGCACACTCGAAACTTCCCGAGAGTTGGCCAGAAACACGCACACACATGCACACGTGTCTATACGTATAGCAGGCGATTTTTCCAGTGTGCGATGCCACGAAGATAGGGACAAGCAAGTAAAAGCCAAATGTCCTTACGGGAGAGGATGTCGTGAGAAGACGCGTGGTATCAGGCTGCAGCTAAAGGAAAGAACCGATGGAAAATTCGTTTAGTTTCAAGGATAGCAGCGGGCAGGCTAAGGAGCCGGAAAAGGCTCGAGAGGGAAAAGACAAAAAACTTACGATTGCTCGCGCGATTCGACGCCTATTGGCTCGCAGGTGAGCTTATTTAAACGTTTATTCGCGGAGGAAGACGACCGTGCGAATTTACGTTACGAGGGGCGCACGCGGCGCGACGATCCTGGAACTGCGGCAAGGATGATAAGCCACTGATATTGCCCATCGGAGCGTGATGCTTAGATTGGACTCGTTCCTTCCCATATCCATTCCCATAATCACCGAACGCGGCTCCCAAGCCACCCGCGGCGATTGCGATAATCTCTCGTCGCTGAAAATTGCCAGGCGAATTTTCACGTTCTTATACGATCGGTCCAATCTGATTCCCCCCACTCTGCTACCCCGCCACCCTACAATGTTTCCAATCACCTGCACGAATTACCTGATGCGCATCGATGGGTATAGTGTATATATGTATATGGAATTATCAGTATTTTTGCCCTCTATCCCTATGCGAACGATACGAAATATTTTGCAGTGGAACAATGCGACAATTGGATTTAGCGTATCGATCTATCGTTGCCCGGTAGACTGGTAAATAATGCGTTGCTAGAATAATAAATGAGTCTTAATTTGGACGCCCCCTCTTATTACCGGTTTTGTAAAATTAAACGTTCGACGATCGATCGTTCCGAGTTTCTATCGCGTTGCTCGATCGAAAATTAATGCAAAGCCTCGATTATATCATTAGGGTTATTTAAAAATACGTGAGAGTCGACGAGTGACCGTTCTACAGATATATGTCTTGAAAATATCGTCGCAATAGAGCATGCAGGGATTATATATAATCGAACGAACATCGAGGTGCAAAATTTTAATGATAATTCGGATCAATAAACTGAAAGGCGTGCAAATGAAATATTCATTATCAAACAAACGTATTAAAGTGCATTAAAACACCGAGTCTAGGGATCGTGGAACTCGGCGTGTATGTCGATAGCAGGTCGACTGCATGTTAAACGAACAAGAATTACCTTTGATTAATTTTTCAATTTGCACGCCAAATGCAGATCCACAATTTTATATGTGTAATAAGAGAAGTTTTTGTATTATTGATAGTAATTCGTACCTTTGACAGAAGAATAATAAACAATTGCCCTTTATCGACACCAATATTTTAACGTTGTACACGCGAAGGAGCCTCTTCGTCAAAGTTAAATTTACTGGAAATATCTGGCTGATTGGGGTCTCGCTCCGAACGAATAACTTCGGATGAGACATGCCGAGGAAAACAATTTTTTTCTCTCCTCTATAAATTATAAATCTTGTTCGTGTATATTGTATCTATATTATAAAGTGGGAGCTTCATTGTTTAGAGCCACGAGCCGGGAATATTTCAATTCTCGGGGATAATGGGGAGCGAGGCACGGCGAACATTATTTGCCAATCGATTTACGCAGTCTGATTTTTCTATTGTCTCCGACGTCGAAACGCCTGTTCTGCCGGACCGCGCGGAATGCTAATTCACGCCGTTCAAATAGTTTTTGTACGTGACTTAAATCCCAGGAATGAGAAAACCATTACCCACCTGCCCGCTACGCCGATTGATTCCACTCTGCATCGTAATAAAACGTAGCATGCATTTAAGAGCGTGTCTACCCTGCTACCTCGTCGATGCTGAATTGCCCGAATTCCACCCTTCGACTTTTTCCCCGAAAATCGATCAAATGGACTTACCCCCCTTTATTGCTCGGATATATACTATATGCGCTCTTGTAGCACCGCTACTGAAAATAAACGAAACAAATTTCTTGAAATATTCACACTGTTCGGATGTTCTATGCTGGAATAAAGTTTTATGTAATAGTATAATTTTTCTGTTAGAGCGAATTCCTAAGAAATCACCTGAATTATCGTGTCAACGCGCGAGACAATCTATTTATTTATAACAGTGTTCCACGGACAAATCCCTTTTTGTCGTGACTGTTGCTTTATAGCTGTATATCAAAGGAAGACTGTGTTTTACTTGTAAAATTCTCACTATCACTCATAATTTAATTTATAACGTTTAACGAGTTTTCCAACTTTTCAGTTTTCTCCATAATTTAATCCTGTAAATTATTAATGCATTCTTCGAGTTGCAGCGTTTGAATTAATCGACAAAAATCATTTGCCTCTTGCGTCATTGTTTCCTAGAATGGCATTTGAAGCGATATACAAGTACACAACTGAGGAATTAAGCCTGAGTAAGCTATATAATCAAGTACTTGTGCTTTATAATTAGAATGGGCCATGTTATTCGAGCAAATAATTTGCTCTACCATAATTTCAATTAATGACGTCAAAGTTGGAGCGGAGCAGGGAACTTAACAGACAGATTTAGTCGTGTACCGGAATATAAATGACTTTATTTCTTCATTAGCATGTTGACCGCCAAGCGAGACTTTACACCCTAATAAAGTCAAGTCCCACAACTCGAGGCACCCCGCGCGTTAATGACAAAATTAATAGTCTTTGTCCGAAAAATTTGCCACGGGTAAAATCAGTCATGGGTATATGGGTTATGAAGGGTCTCGGAGGGTCGCAAAGGGTGGATTATAATGTACGAAATTACTCGATTCGAGTATCAACTAAGCGTGCTTGGAAACAAACTAAATAATAGCTTCGAACAAACAAGAAGAATAATGAATGAAAAAATTCAAGTCCCCATGCGTGATAGTAAAATATATACGACGAGAGGCAAGGAGCAACGGGCAAATAAGTTTCGTTTGACACTCGTCTCGCAGGAGACGAATCACGAGCATCTGGACAGAAGTTTCATCGATGTTATAAGTTGGAGGGAAAGACTTGGAATTGTAGTTGGGGAGGAAAGACGTGACGCGTAAAGAGTTCGCATATCCGTTTCTCGCTGGCTATATACATATACATATACATGCAACAGAATACTTGTAGCAGAGAGGGAAGCTCAGTCGGGTTGGGTTGGAATCCTCGCGAATAAAAGTGCCGCAAGCTCGGCTGCTCGCGCGTGCTCCGATGACAATCGACAGTCACAATGCGATTTCGCTGAGCTGTCTTGGTGATAAAATATCGAGTCGAGGGCAGAATCGCTGCTGGCTTTTTTCGATGCGAGACCGGCTACACGAGACCGATAAGAGAAATCCTGGGAAAGCTCGTCGAGAATGACGCGTGTCATTATTTATGTGACGCCTTTGCATTATTTATGCGCTGGATACGCTTACCTGGCTAAGACGGCCGAGGACCGAAGCGTCGACGAAGACGTAGACGATTTTTTGCTGGCAACCAGAAAGAGAGAGTGAAACGTGCGAAGGATTTTGGACGTTTCGATAGTTGGCAACATTGCCAGGTGGTAACTGAAGCTCGAATCGGCAACAATATTTACGTTAACGCATAAATCACCAGCGGAACCGGCTACGAGTTGGCCCACCAGCCTGGAAGGAACGAATTGGCATGCATGAGAATACCCTGGCATTCGATTTAATGCGGGTAAAGAGGTAAGATGCCGTGAAACATATCTATCCTGTCTTATCGGATCTCGAAGATGTATATCGCTGTGCCTCGAGATCGAACGGGTGCTCTCAGCTCCTACCCACCAAAATCGTCCACCCACCCTGTGTACCCCTCTTTCTCCACTATCTCACTATTTCAAACTATACTTCGTTTCGCCTCTCCCCTCCCCCTCCTCCTCCTCCTCCTCCATTCACCAAACTCAACCTACCATACCAAACTAGCCCTCCCGGATATTCCAAACGAAAAAGCTTTTGCCAAAACAGATCTTTCAACGTGCATATCGTGATACCTGCACTCTTTCAGCGATCGCTATTCCTCATCGCAACGCACCCTCTTAAAATCTCAGAATCATTCGTTTGTACCGAATGTATACCAACAAAATTATTAAGTAAATATTTTCTCTATTTCTATATACGCATGCGTTATTATTATAATACTCTTTCGACGAAAACTGTTTCAAGTTTTATCGTAGCATATTCACCGACTGATTGAATTGGCTTCGATTACTGTATTATTGTTATTTATTTGGTGGTTGATGGTGAATTTAATACCGAAGCACACGTTTATTTTATATTCCGATGATATATATGTATATATATTTATAGCGCAAGCAGGTCACTATGTCGATATTTTGGAAGGATCGAATCGTGTGACAGTATTTGCCACTTTTACCCGAGATATACATAAGTCCATTCGGTGTACCATTGGATTCGGGAAGCGAGAATTTCTGGCAACACTTTGTTCATCATTTTTGAAATGGGATCGATTTTCGATAAACGGACCTGGCCAACGCGAAGGCCTGTAGCAAACGCGAGCACTCATCACGTATTCCATTTCGTTGGGCCGATGTGACGAATCAACCGAGGATGGAGACCAGTCGAGGGATTCCACGCCGGAATGAACGAGATAAAAAAATAGCAGAAACATTCGCAGTGGTTTCAGGTTAACCGTCGCTTTTGCCGCCGCAGTACCGGCTGACGCGTCCTGTCGCAATTGGAAATCGATTGGAAAATCGTATTCGCGCTACTTCCGAAGGTGAGAAAAGATGAGAGATAAAGCTTTTTAACCCAACGTCACAATGACAATTTAAAAGCTCCACTCGCAAGTGTTTCCTCTTACACGATTTATCATACACTTGAAACTTATTTTGCGAAAATCAATGACTCAGGTTTTCCAGTATTAATTTTTCAGCACGAAGATACGATTAAAACTTCTTTCCAGATGATGGATTAAACGTAAAAGTTTTTGATGTCCGATTATTCTCTTGAATGAGAGCGAAAGAAAGAAGCTGCAAAGAGATTAAATCATGTAAAAATTTGGCCTTTTCATCAACGGAATATATCAAAGGAGATAAATTAATCAGCTCGCTTGTGTGGATTGACACTGTCACAAGAAGTCACTACTCTAAGTCTGACGAATGCTTACACAGAGAAAAGCTGATATAACTTATGGCAAGAAAAAGACCTGAGCATAATTGATTAAACTGTGACAAGCTTAATATATGTACACAAACTCATGAACCGAACATCTCCTTGAAAAATACTGTGCTTTTTAATTCGTGCAAATTATTAAATAATTGGATCGATTTGAAACGAGCTATACGGATCGAGTTACAAAAGTTTTAAAGCATCTTTGCTGCATGAATATAAAAATGGAGCAGACCCATTGAAATTTGACGCACAGATTTACAAATAGCGCAGCTGGATGTACATGTATATGGATGCATGACTGCTATTCTCACATAGCAAGGTTAAATGTCACTTGCAAAACTGAAAATAGAGATCTGTGTAGAGATCCTGTAATTTCATCTAACTCATCGCTGGAATTAGATGTGACATTGCTATTTAAATAATTAAATTAGTTCCTATCCACTCAAATTTTGTACACTCTTCTGACCCATTTACAAAGGGCCTCATCCCAAGTTCAATTAGAAAGCATAGTAGGGCGAATACTGATTTCACCACTTTTAAAATAAAATGTACAGAGCTACCAACGAAATTTTCAACATCTACCCCAACTTGGAATTAGAATAGAGAAATTCGCTGTGTTGTACGAATACTCGTGTGGGATCTCAAGTTTTAGAGTGCAGAAAAGTCTGATATGGGAAACAAATGAAATGCTCTCTTGAGAATTTCGTGAAATTGTATTGGTCCCGGGCTTTCGAAGGATGGAATACTATCGCGACAAAGCCTCAGCTTCCTGTATTTCATCGCGAAATTGCTGACAATTCGTGATACGGCTTTGCATTTTAGACAAACATTAGATACCTAGCTCCGAAAGATAAATTTTCTCAATTGACAATGGAGCTGACAATGGCATACAAACTTTTTAAGCCAGAATACTTCAGCACTATTTTCATGCTATAAATAAAAGAAGCTTTTAATCGCAGCGAATGCATGGAACCATCAACAAAAGTTTTAGGTTTTCAAATTTAGAGCGATAGAAGAGCGTTAGGATAAAGCTGCAAATAGATAGGGGAGTTACTATGTGGTTTGGAGACGAAACGAAAAGAGAAGTAAGCGAAATCGGGCCATCAAATTGAAATGGTAATTGAACGGTGCTTAATCGCACGTTCTTTCCCATGCAAAGCGGGACACCGAATGATTCGCCAGCTGAATAAACAACGATGAACATTTATTCTTCCTGGCGAGCTGGCACATGGAAAAACTCAGAGAGGTGGCTGGCGTAACAACAGGATCCACATTGAAATATGTAATACCTTGTTTGGTCTGTAGTACTTCTTTATCAAGGTAAGCCTGACCATTCGTTCAAAGAGAATCTTTCTGTCGCGGAATAGCAAAGTGTTACGTACTATCAAACGATATGGATTTACACACCTGTTTTTTCCATCTCCAGGAGTCTAACACGAGCTGTTACGGTGGACATTACGTGTCACGAGAAATCACTCCTGCCTTAAGCTGACCACAGTATATTGACGTTTCAATGCGCGCGCACACATACATACACGCGCTGATAAAGATTATTGGATTTTTCGAATATAACAAACGCTCGATATATGACGAATATCAGTGTTAATAGGAATTTAATGAATTAAGTGTCGTACAGGGGTGGCCTAGAAATTGCTAGAAATACGAACTGTGAAAAATCGACTCTCGTTACAACCGCGAAATGCGAAGAGACGTACACTGCAGATATATTCAGTGGTAGTCGGTACATACGTACAGTACGCTTCTCCTCCCTAACAGACGGCAAAAGTGATGAGAAAGCCTCGGATCAAATATGTCATTTATATCTGATGAGCGTAGTAATGAAGTCGTTATCTGGCTTCAAGCAAAATGCTGAAAATGCAAATTGAGCGATGGCCCCTTGTCGTTCCAAGCCGTACCATTTTTTCCCCTCTTTCACTATCATTATATTTTTCTTGAGACGCAACTACGCTGACGCGGGATGAAATGTCCCAAGCGTCCGCCCTAGTCACTCGTAATCTTACGCAGTAAAACTCAATGTCGAGCTATCAGGAAAGAAATTGTTTTTAACCTTAAGGATACCTGATAGATAAAGGCAATACTTATTATTTTATCCTCTCGCAAGAACTATCGGATATTGCGGAAACTGCTCCAATGGTAAAGTATGTACATTATACGTTTATTGTATAACTACTGCGCACACAAATACACATATAACTCTTTATAGTCGAATCCTGATAAATTTCCGGGAAAGCTGTTTTATCGTTGCGGTCGCGTGCTGCAGCTTATCTTAATACACCTCAAACTCATCTTTAATACGTGCAATTATTAACACATTCGTTTTAACAAGATTCTAAAACGACCAAATAAAAAGTAAGTTAAGGACAAACGTGTCTGGAACGTATTCGGCATCTGTAATACTTGTCATCTGCAATAAACAGAGGAGCATCTCAAAATTACAGCTATGAATAAATTAAATTACCATCTGGCATAAAACCGAGTACACTTCCGCCAAGCTACAGCGATCTCCTGCTTGTAATCTCAATTTTGCACCCCTTTGGGTATCAGACGCAGAGTTACGTCACCTATATTTAACCGAACGATTTGTCTCAGGCAATATCAAATTGATTTTTTCCTCATTCTCTTATTTATGACAGCCTTTATTGCTTCGAGTAAACATTTCTTTTTTATAACCTTTGAGAACTGTACAGGCGATTTATTGCGCAAAACGCAGTAAAGTTTCCGACGCCCGTTAATATATTTTTTAACATAACACACTTTTCCTCTTGCGTCGCGCTATGTATAAAGCAGAATGTGCAACTCCCCAGTCTTAGTAAGGTGAATTTTATTACGACCCATACAATCACAAGGAAATAATAAAAACAATTGAGCAGAGGAGGATCGAGGCTCGCACAGTCAGAGATTACACGAATTAAAAAATAATTGGGACGATTTTGCTCGTCACAAATGATATTTATACAAAGGTAAAAATTGTCTTGTTCGTGTCCTCCCGAAGTCGAGTGTCTAATCGTAGATAGTATCGATATATTTCCACTAGAGGAATCGTTATTTGCATTTAAATTGCGAGGGGACATTCACCCTCCTTGCTATCGCTAATATCGTCTAGCAGTTGTTAAATATTGTAGCTGCCATTAAAACTCTTGGACATCTTCCCGATCTATTATCGAGTTGCATTGTTTCCACGAATAACGTTCCTTCATATTGATTATTGTGAAATTTAGTAAAATTTACGAGTTTCTGTGGCTTAAAGTTTGCCTAATACCCATTTAATTGTCTTGCATCCGAAATACGAGCAATAAACGCTCGAATGAACTTTTGAATTAAACATCTGCGTCGATTGCTCGGGTTGCTGGAAGGATCTTAAGTTTTCTGCAGCCAGTTTAAAGACCTCTCCCCGCGTAAAATGAGTTATTTCGTAATATGACGAAGAAGGAAAAAAGGGAAAAGAAAAAAGATCGACGGAGAGATTCGATTTATATGTCGCGCGTTTGGTTAAGAATCGCACATTGTCAGGAAGGATTGATGGGGAAAGAATGGATGGGGAAGGGGGAGAGTCGGGACGACTTATCGAATCCCGGAGTGTGTTCCTCGCTGGAAAGGACGTTGCTGGAAGGAATTGATGTTTTCAGGGATTGTAAGGGTTAAGTTTTAATGTTTTTATCGCGCTGAGATTCTTGACAATTATTGGCGTTAGGAGGTTGCGACGCTCCGACACGTCGGTCCCGCGTGAATTTCCAAAGTTCGCCTGGTGGTTTAAGTTTTGACGAGGCCGGGTGCACGCATCACCTGAGCCTGCCCATCTGTAAACAAGATTTATCAGCAGAAACGTTTTAGCGAAACTTTCGTTCCCTGGAGTAAACCCGCGCCTGACCGAATGCCGTTACCTCTCCCCAACGGCGGAATGCTTCTCGATAGGAAATATTTCACTTCGACGAACACTCAGGGATATACGTAATTCCCAATGCATTTTATCCCACGCTCGCGGTACCTTCGAAAGGTCACGTTCCTGTTACAACAACGGACGCATAAGGGGAAGTGTGATTTGTGCAGGCAGCACGAACAACAGAACGGAATTCGACCATAATGAATGCCGATACCGAGACGCCTTCCGATATCTCGCCTGCTTTTTCCGATACATTACCCCAATTAAATCCACCTCCAATATTTTCTAAAATTGCACCAGCATAATTTATCACCGCACTGTCCAAACTATATAAGCGCTACCTGCACCTTTCCGCTCATCTAGACTTTCTTTCTTTTATCTCGCATTCGTGCCGCTCTTACATCAATCCCATTATACGTTAACTCGCTTTTACATAAAATTTACTTGAAAAAATTGTCTTTTATGAAAAATTCGAGGCGTAAAGATAGAAAAGATAGAGTAAGAAGGATAAAACCCCTAAAAGTGTTGTTATAAAGTTAGTGGAACTCATTATTTTGCTCCAGAAAATGTCAAATCTCTATTTGAAGGTACTTTTTTCTGCAGAAAAAAAGCTGAGAAGCAAAGAGACACCCGCTCTTGCGCAAAGAGAGACAAAGTCTGTAAAATAATTAAACGAGTGAATCACTATACTATGCTTGTACCTTATTAAATGAAAAACAAAAACGAGACGGCTAATTAGCAATAATGGACTTAAAGTCACTAAGATCCCCGTGAAAAATTCTTTTGCTCCTGCTTATTTAGTCTTATTATTACATCTTAAGAAATTAAATGTACCAAAGCATTTTATTTGCAAAGCTCTCAATTTATGGTAAGACAAATTAATTTCAGGGCTGGTCTGCTGACAGGTAAAGGGCATTTACGATCGTGCACTCGTAATGTGAGCGAAGGCTTACGCCAAGATTTACGACTAATTAGCAAAATGTAATTAATTAATGATCATAAGGGAAGAGAGTATGGTACTGCAAAGTTCTTAATCCCATTCTGTTTAATAGGGGAGATGAAAATTTCAATGGACAAATTTGCCAAACAATGGCATACATATGATTTTGGAAATTATGGAATAAATTTAATTAACGGTATATATATACGTCGATCGGATAATTTATTGTTATTTTACAAGAGATCGCGCGAATAGCTTCGCAAGTCGAAAGATTTAACTGTAATAATATTGATCAAGCAAGTTTTACATTAGATTCCAGCAGATTTAGCGCAATTATAAATTAATAAAGTGTTTACCTAATATTGTCCAGAAAGTTAGTTTTGACAATGTGATATTACATATTAAGATGTTGCTTGATTGTGCTGTTGCTGCTGCAACTATAATAGATCAATGTCAGCTGGTATTAAAGTGGATTGAACTTTATCGTGAATGTTCAACCCTCATTTTCTTACTTAGCTGGATCTTCAGCGATACTTTTTGTTCAAGCTACAAGGCCATTTTCCCAGTAATAACAATCCGACACTCTCGAGAGACATTAGCCAGCGAATTCACAGGCCGTTTCTAGCATCGACCGTTCTTACGAGGCTTTTGTTACCACTACCCCCATCATTAGAATACTATTTCCATTATGCATCACAAAAGGCACTATAAGCAACCTGACTCAGTTTATACGGCATTTTGTTCTGGATTACGCGAAACTGCAATTAAAGACCGAATAAGTTTTACGAACTAATAAACCAGGTCGAGGGTGGCAAATACGGATCCCTTAGCAATATTCTATTTAAATTGAGAGGGGGGAGTGGAAGCGACATGGCTGGTCCATTGAATCGAGTCTTTACTGGTACAGTGAGCCAAGTCCGTGCATTGAAATACTATTGGAGAGAGATCCGTATGTCTCGGGTATATTTGTTTGCGGGGGAAAAAATGCGAAGGCCTGTTGTCAAGGCTAGGATTTTTCGTAAATTTCGGAAAGGGTAATGAAAATAGTTGAGGGGAGATCCCCATCGATTGGACGGGTGGGTGTTGGGCAAGCGCAATTAAACAGAACGGTTGGCTAGGTGAATTAAACAGCGAGGACTCCGAAAACGGAGGATGACTTGATTCCCGTGGTGGGTATAGCAACGCTGCAGTGATAAAGTTATAACGGCCCCCCGTCGGTGACGCCACAACGGCGCAAACAGCAACCTCGGCCAGCAATAAAGTTTAACGCGGCGCGCTCGTTTTATCGCGCCAGTTGAATATCTATGGGCATGACACGGATAGAAAATGGCCGCCTTTTGTTACTACTAACGACAAGCCGTCTCCGAGACTAGTACACTTTTCAAATTTCATGACTTTATGCTTTCTCGCTATGCACGAGTCTCGTCAACAAACGTCTGAAAAATTTTACACCTAGCTACATCGCAATTTCAATCTATCTCGTAATGCATTCTGTTAATTCAGTACTCTGGGAAACGCCTCGGTTTAATTAAAACGTAGGATTTCAATCGAAACGAGGGTAAAGTAAAAATGTAAACTTGGAGTGTTCTTTTGTCGGTCGGAGTTGAAAGAATTTTATCGACGTTGAGAGGCAAGGATATCGAGAATATGTATATATATACAGAGGGAGAGAGAACAATGGTGCTTCGCAAGACGCAACATAGATACTGGATGTCTCCGAAATGACTGACTGAGACTACTCGGAGCGTCTGGCACCACGGCATGCCAAGCTCGTGACTGGCGTGCGGTTTAATGAGGCTGTCTTTATACTTTTGCCGATTTTATTCCCGATCATAAAACCAAGAACCCTGCCAAATGAAAATTGCCAGTCGATAATTGTGATGCCGCAACGGTTTCACTACCAACATCGATTTCATTCCATTAGTCCGTATGAATGACGTTTAATAGATTTGATTAAATCCTGCCTATTCCATCAAAGTACTTTGCGATAGATAAATGCCATTAATCGTAAAATATTTACTGCCATTAAATTGAAAAGAGGTATTTATATAGAGGAAACAGATGTATATATATATATATATTCGTGAATCCACAAACAATTGAGGTAATAATCGTGGAGGAAATTAGACAGGTGTGATAGAATAGGATATTATAATTATTGCTTTAAATATAGTAATTATATTCCTATGTGTATATTAATACAGGAAATTGGTCGTAATATCGAAAATGGAGGAGGGGGAGAAACGTGGGAAAAGGGATGTAAAAGGCGGACGATATAATAAAAACCACCAAGTAGCCACGCGTACACATATACGTATAGGTTGATGTGGGGGTGTGGACGCGCATGAACGGAGAGTGTCGAACGACCGATAATTGAATCAGGATACGTGTGGACGAGGTTGGCACTCCGACAAGCTCACGGGCGTTAAAGTCCTTTACAGTCACCTCCACAGCGAATTTGTGCTACCGTTAACAGGATTCTCCACTGGTCGGGAAGACGACGAGTGTTCTTGCAATCTTTCTTTCTACCTTTCCCCCATTCCCATTTTACCGGAGCTAAATAAATCACTGTGAAATTACCACATCCATCTTAATCCATTCGTTGCCAGCGAATCGATTCTTATCGATGGCGTATTGTATCGCGATGGAGATGCATCGTTTAAGCGGGAAATATTTGCCGTTATCATTTGCTATTTAAAAATGTAATCGATAAAAGGACGCGCATGAATACTGCATGCCTTTCTCCTCTATCCATTTATTCATGAATGATAAGCAAGGCATATTTTTTAATAAATGTATCTCTGCAACAGCTAGTAGATGCACTATATGTATATACACATTGTACACTATAGAATGTATATATCGATCGCAGGAAAAGAGCGTTGAACAGTTATTACAGCCCGAAACACGTGGGCAAATATTTGACGACAATTACGTGCAAATAGATTACACGTGCTGCTACGCCGAGGATATTCAAATCGCACATCGAGCTGAATATTCATTTCCCCTAATGCGCGGAACTGTCGGGCTGTTCCGAAGCGGACAATTACCGGATTCCAAGGAATTATGCGAATTTTGCAAACAGTCTCTGTCCCACAGATCGTTCGAGGTTAAATAAAGCTGAACAGCAGACCGCTCTACAAATTAAACGGAGGTGCTTTCTGTGACGTGGAAAAACTGAATCGTCTGCGACTCGACTCACATTCTCTCGAAGAGTGGAACATACCTATATAAACGTCATCATTATAATTCGTCATCTCGAATCCTTCTTACAAACATTACCACGCGATGTTCATCGACAGACTCGTATATATTTACACACACACATATATATAAAGTATGTCAATATAAATGATTAAGTAACAAAACTATACTATATATTCTTACACTCTTCGAGAATGAAATTGGAGATTCAACGCGGTGGTTCGTGTTGGTAGTAGAAGCGAAAGTCCATGATTAAACGCACACTCGTTTGGGGCCTGCTGAGCAAATTGACGTCCGACCCATAACCTCGTTAAGGCTCGTTGGGATTCGCCGGGCTGCCACGAGGATTGACCAACTCGCCAGGATTTCTTGCGGTCTTTCAGAGACCGTGAAACCTCACTGGTCTTATTATATTTCGTTACTTCAGTTTCTGCAGCACTTCTTCATGGTCTTTCCTTTATTTTCTTCTGTTCTTCTTTCCACTCCCGGAGAAAGATAGTTCGAGAAAGCGAGATCAGAGAGAAGATTCTATACAGGTACGACATTCCTGTTACCCAGGAAGGAGAAGAAGAAGAAGAAGAAGAAGCCATCGAGATAAGTAAACGGGCGCGACCGCGTGGCGCAATTCTTTAAACGCTGCAGCTGCGTTACTAGGCGGAGGATATTTCTCATGAATGTTTCAAACGAAATTGCGGATCTAACCCCACGGTGGGGCTAAATCATTTGAGCCCTCCGCCATTTCCCACGTCTCTCGCTCCATCTCATATTCGCTATTCCTATACCCCCTCCATTCCCTCTCTCTTTCGCGGTTTCTCCTTCCCAACTTTACCCTCGGCTCTCTATCATACAGCTACGCGATTTCCCCCCGCTCCTTCCACTTCCCGACGTATCAAACTTTTTGTCTCTATCCAACTAACTCTATTTCAACCTCCATTCCGCTTCCTCTCAGCCAATTTTTCTTCTTACGTCGATTTGCCCCCCCCCCCCCCCCCCCCCACGCCCTTCTCTCTTCATTCTCCGTGACTCTCTATCTTTCAATCTGCTCTCGAGAAATCCGCAACCCCGCCAGCACACTCGTTTGCAGCGTTATTATATGGTATATCTCACAATCGTGTGTCTATATTTCCGTTTCCATCGTTGTTACATTCCTGGTCTCTCCAAGTACTCGCTGTACCATTACTATAGGACCCGGGGCCGCACGGTAGATTCGGGCTTTTCACGAGCGGCACTCCGGGGATACTGGTGCATGGCCGATCTCACATCCAGCCAGGTATAGCTACCAACTCTCTGGCCTGAATGGTTATCTATAATGCATGGCTCGCCTTATTCGAGATTTTCGATCTCAACGAGGCTTAGCTTTCGCCGCGAGTAAACCCGGGAAAAGGAATAATGAATTCTTAAATATTCGCTTAGTCCAAATAGTAGCGGAAGCCGGTATCGATCGCTCTCGCAGATTACTTCTCTATTGGACGAATGCGAGCTTGCAGCCCTGTCGCCCAAGCACCGTGACTCGTTGAAAAAAATATATACCTATACGGTTGGCTGCCTTACGTCATTGGCCAAATTTCTGCGCTGTGCAAGTTATTTATACGCTTCGTTATCGCCACCGTCGTTTCGATGTCAATTGATTAGATACAATCGTACTGCAACACGCTCTAATTGTACAATTGTGGTCACAGGTTTTCGCTCGACACCCCGAGTAACACTTGCGAACGATATTTGCGGCGAGCCGGGCGTGATTGAACTACGAATAGTGCATCCGTACAAAGTTAACCGAATAATTAATACTTCATAATGCTTTGGGCCAAATTAATCACAAGCTGGAGCGCTATTGGCTCGACTAAGCTGCTGCAAAATTTAATGGGAATAAAGGGACAAACGCGAATAATATATCGCCGTGTCGTCATATTCCAACGATACAATAATGTATTAATTCTCATCAGTCAGAAGGCTAATCACTTTCAATCACTGTCAATTTTAAGGAGACCGGCTCCCATAAAATGTTACATTTTTCATATAACAGCCACCAGCCCCTTGTACAATAACATATGCCATCGGTTAAATTGAAAAACAATTAATGCTGCATTTCTAATTCGACACCGAGCAACATCCAACGAATGAGTCAGTTTTAAACCGATTTCAACAATTTTTTGCCATTTTTCTTTATCCACGTTATATATATATATATATATATATATATATATATATATATATATTCCAGTAGAATCGAAACGTTGATACAATCGAATTTCTCCTTTCCAAGCAATGAGCACAAAAAATACAATTGGATTTTGATGAAACTCGTGGATTTTCAGCTCTCATTAATTGTATTATTGCACTTTCTCCGGAATTTGATTCTGCGAGTCTAGACGGGAGAATAATTACCATGTACGCCGATAAATGCTTACGTTTTAAGCGGTGCTAAGCGTTAATCTCTTTAAAACCTGATTAAACTCAAGAAACTTCCGCGCGAGTCTCGTGTCTGATACTTAATTCGTTTATTCCACGAATTTCCATACGCGGTGAAAAATAATGCAGAAAGCTCCGGTGGAGCACCGTAAAACTACGTGTGGAGAAAGCTCCGCGAAATAATAGATGGTGTGTGTTAATAAAAGATTTTCATTTATTCGTACGAACCTGTGCAGTGATCCCAACGTTCACGATTGAAATCGATTCGCGTGTTGCACGATTCTCCCAGAATATTTTCTCGACTATAATTCGATGGTAATAGGTGCGTACGATAAACAGCCTGCAGTGGCCTTGCGAGACGTCTCTGTGCGAAATCAAAGCAAAACTGTTGGTTAATTAGACAGGAATCGATTAAATAATGCACGCTGCTTTAACGGATATCCCAATCCCAGGGCGGCGCTCCGAAACAGCGTATACTCCACGTTTGCTTCACCCCGGCCACGATATACGCCAAGCTCAACCCCATACTTTTCGATGCAAACTCCAAGTTAAACTATAGAGCCAAGAAAGCTCCAAGCTTGATTTTCCCCCGCTGGCAAAAACATACGACCGGGCCCAAAAGTAATTCACGAGCAAACCAGCCTCTTTGTCTGATTTTCGAATAAATTAGCCGTATAACGTTAAAATATTAAAAGGAATTATATATATAGCTGGGGCAAAAACCTCCGAATGCGTTGCGCCACGTGGCACTCGAGGGTAAAAGCGCGTTAAAAATACGAGGCTTGGTTTATATTAAATGAAGGATAAACGCTGGTATTATGCTCTCGTGCTCGTTAAAGCTCTCCAAGGACGCGAATCCACTTCTGCACGACTGCTTGTTTGCGTTTTAATATCTTGCAGATCTCCCAATAATATTTTCAATCTCCATCCACCCTATCTCGTTCATTTCGCCCCGATCGATAGTCCACTCGTCTGTGTCAAGAGACACTTTCACGAATCAAGTCTGTCGATTCAAGTTCGGATTTTATTAACACATTGATGAAGAGGAGTATAAGAATAATGCGTTGAATGGCAGAGAGTCGGTCTGGCAGTGCTTAATTATTTATTTCTTATTCGGAGAGTTTATTGTGAGAAATGATTGTACTCTGTGGAGGGAAAAAGGTCACTGGACAAAGAAAGCAACTGGGCGTTTTAGCGACGAGCTTGCGGAGGTTTCTTAACGAACGTTAAGCTAAGTAAGACCGTTAACTCGACTGAGAAGAAAAAGCGAGGGCGAACGGGGGCTCGCAAGTACAGGCCGCAGCTGTGAGGAGACTTTGACAACTTTTCCCGCTAATGCTCGAGCCTGGAGAAGAAGCGAAAACGCGAAAGAGAAACGAGTGGCTAAAGAATCCATTAAAATACATTAGATTTCGGTCCGGTCGCCACGAAGATCGCTGCGTTTCTTAATGGAACTCAGTCAGGCCAGACTGAGACTATAAAACTCGCAGATAATTGCATGGAACCGCGTATCGGATAAGACCATATAGTCCACTCTTGAGCCACCGATGACACTTGCAAGTGCGTTGTACAATGTACACTTAACGTGGCCTAGAATTAAGATCAGAGAAATTTTCATTCACTTAAATCCTTTGCACCGAGCGCGAGCTTGGTTCACGAATATAATCCACAACTATTCAGTAGTACCGCAAGTTTTCGGTACGAAAAATTCTTTCCAATTACGACGACTATGCAAACGTTGCATTTGATGCTTTAATTAAAATTACAATGTACCACTTCACAATTATACTCTACGTACTTTTAATGTATTCGAATGACAAGCAAAGCTTCATATTCGGATTCTCTGAAACGTAAGCTAATTGGATATGAAAATTGTCCAGCGTATGAATTTAACCCTCGACGTACAACCTCCTTGAAAAATTTCTTTATTTGGGAGACGAAAGTTCGTCCGATGAGTTATGAGAATTTTAAAGGCTTCGTGAAATTATATTAATGCAATTGATTAAAGCAGAGTCAAGTTTAGAGGCATATGCTTTGAAAAGTTGCTAGAATCACTTCGTGACTCGACGGGAGAAATAAACAAGTGTGAAAAGGACGCGATTCGATCTTCCGTAGCGCGAATACAGCTGAGAATGTTGGAAGGATCCGCGAGATTGGATCAAGCCAAACGATTGTATTTCCGCGAACGTGCTCCTGTTACAAGTATTTGTTGTAGTCCTGGACAATGGTGTTGAAAGTAGTGGGATCTGGTACGAAGCTGAGAAAAAGAATGGTACAAATTGAAGATGCTAAATCGAGCTTGGATAACATCGGGCAATTATACGTTTAGGTTGACTCTGGGTGGGTAAATGCAGCTCAAAATACAGTGTTAAATGTTGAGGCTAAATCGATATAGCTCAAATTGAAGCTTGCCATAGAATAAGATGACAAAATTCCCACTGAACCCTACACTGATGCTAGATAGCTGGGGATCACGAGTAGAGCGATACTTTAAAAAGCGTTAAAGCATACGCGCATTGGAATATATACCACTCGTAGTTTCGCTCTAATACTTATTGTTAATAAATTATTACGATATTGTATTAAATTCTCGTCCATATACGACACGAACTTATCTTCGTCCAGTTTCTAATATGTATATTGCGTTGGAGAAATAATGCCCTCGTGTTGCTCGGTGACCTCCATGCATTCGGTGACGTATAACGCGCAACATTTTCAAACTTACGCTCTCAGTTAACGTAGTCAATTCCGGAAGTTCGTCCCATTTTGAGCTAAATGTTAGCGGGAGATGACTCCGGAAAACATTGGCCCAGGATATTTGTCTCGAGCTGTAAGCTTCTACCTCGCCTTCTACAGCTATATAGAACAACAAAACGACAAAATTAATCATCTTTGCTGCAATTTTCACCAGCGATAAGCCAGCTCCCGTTGATGCATACTAGCTATCCCGCGTGTCTCTACATTTTAGTGGTGAGGACGATTTAATTACGTCGAGCAGACAGATACTACCTCCTTGTCATTAATATAACGTAACGAAATAAAAATGAAGTAATTTCGGGACTTTATTTTCACTGCGGTAACAAGGCGAGTGATATATATGGCGATATATTCATCGTTCGAAATTGCGACGTAAAGGATTTTGCAAAGACTCCGCAGCATTAAATCGGTGCCCGCCAATCGTGTTTGTTCAGAACGCGACTACGGGTCATCGGATAGCTTTGGCCCATCGAAATTCCTGACTGGACGATACACCTCCCCCTCTCTAAATAAATACCGAGGGTCATGGCCATTAAACGAATTAACTACGTTTGATTTTATTGACCCTACCCTTTCTCCCCCTCCCCCCTCGCAATCTTATTGATTTCAGTCCCTTCCTCTTTCCGTCACTTTCCATTCGAGCCTCGATAATTACTATGTACAAATGCACCCCAATCCCCCTTTTTATTGCTTTTAGGAGCTCTTATTTTAAAACTGTTTACTCTAGAAATAATGGACTAAGGAATATTGAAATAGATCATTCACAATTAAATCTCTCTCTTTAAATGGTTGGTAAAAAATTTAAAGTGCTTCGTTTAAAAAGAATTCCGAAGGATTAAATAGTACGTGATGGAAATTACTAGCAATTAGCGTTTCGTGCCAAGAATAAATTCTTTTAAAAGTACGATATTTCAAACGTTTATACTGCTTTTTATTCTCGGTACTTTTGCTTTCTCTGTTTATTCAAGTTACCTTACGAGATATTTTACAATGTCAAGCCAGTCTCCAGATACTTAAGCTTTATATGAGGAGGCAATGGAGCCTCTCCATGAAACAAGAGCATAATCGCCTAATAGGCTTGGTAATTCTTGGTTATACTATTCTATAGGAAGTAATGGACCAATAGCACGTAACGCAAGTACCTATACTGTACCCAGCATGATACTAACAGTCAACGACATATATGAATGAACGAACTTTCCAACGAGTAGTACTCGCTTCCACAACGGTAATTTACATTTTCCCTCGGCAATCAAAAAAACAAATGATCTTCCTCGATCACGACACACCAAACTTTCCCGTTCATTTTTTTAATGTACAGCCTGTGGCGTTTGTACTTTTGGATACCGAGCCGTGAATTTTGAAAAATAGTACACCTTAAACTGCAATAAATAATTTACATGGCTGTAGCGATCCTCCGGCGTTTGCGTTAGGTATAAACTTGCGCTACCTTCGTGCAGTACTACCGCGTACACACAGAGTCGTAAAACGAGAGGAATACAAGGGTGGAGTATAATTGGTGGTGGATCGATATAGAGTCGAGACAGAGTGTGCAAATTGGAGATAATTATTAATTTGACAAATACAGAGATAGTCGTAGGATCGATGAAATACCGAGAGAGAGAGAGAGCGTTCCCTCGGAATTGCTATTTTTCGAGTATGCTAGATATCTGATGCTGCCCGGAGGAGTAAAGAGAAGGGGGGGGGGGGTGGCTGGAAGATATAGGCAGTACGGTTTGGTAAAGCTGTTGGATTGGGTTTAACAGAGGCATCTTTTATTCATCGTAGTGGCTCGCTATGTGGCTTGACGAATGCGTGAGCTGACTTTATACTCGTTCTAGTTAAAGTTCTAACAGCCCGCGGTCTAGAAATCGATCTGCTGGATCTTCCCCTCCAGCGGATGACCGTGCGCAAGAGAAGAAAACTCGAGCTTTGTTAAGGACGACGTCGTTACGTCTCGGGCTGGGTTAAACTGGCCGCGAAATGCTCCAGGCATGTCTGGACAAACGATGGTATTATCAGAAGTGAGCGTCGCTGCGTCTTATTTATCGCAAAGAATTTGCTGAATATTGCATGAAACGGAGAATGCGAGAAATTCTGTCACTGCGGAAAATAATAATTATTTATATACAGGAGCATTATGCAAGGAAAATTCACTTCTCGTCTCTAATCAATTCTTTCGAGAGAGTTACGTGTGCAGCGAAGAAATAGCTTACTTATGAAAATGTAATGACATTCAATGGCGAGAGATTATAACTGTTTGCATATAAATAAATAACTTCTTTCCTGAGAGGTTTTTGCAAGGCCGGATACGAAGCATTTCAGTGCTAGAACCCTCGACACCTTAAGACGGAATAGACATTAATAATTGAGCTATGAAGAATTAAAAATCTTTAACAGCCTCGCTTAAACAATATCGACTCTCGAAAGTCGAGCAATTTTTTATTCGCACGATTCCAGGTTTTCTACCGTAATTGGGGAAAATTGGAATGATAGAGGCACGAGTTAGAAATAATTTATGCAAGGGGAGACGAGGGAGAGGGTCGAAAGTTGCCTAATGCTGGGGTAGTTAAGTTTTCTGCCTTTCGTGCATGACGCGTTTAAAATCGTGATAAACGTTGATCGGTCTTTCCTTCGGAAAGAGGCCGATACAAGTTGAAATCCATGCCACACCCAAAAGCTATCAATAAGCTCGAGTAATTGAAGATAGCCACCACACCTTACTTGTCACTATACAAGCTTGTATACATAATGCGTCAATCATTGCGGAAAGTACAATGCATCGTTGCGCTGCAAGTATATGCAATTTCTGCTGATTCTTTCATAGACGTATCCACAATTCCTCAGGAAATTGCGTGCGTAACCTCAATAACGTTCTCGGAGAAGCGCTGCCAACATAAATATTGAGAGATAAACGTGTACGTTGACAACTCTCGGTCGGTGTTCTATATTGGAAGGTTGAGAAGGAGAGGAAAAGGAGGAGGAGAGGAAGCAGAGTACAGTAACGGAAGAAAAAACCTGGCTGAAAGGCTTTCTTCGACTTAACCTCCTTCTCGAGGGTCAGAATAATACAAGAATGGCTCGAACCAAAGCCAGAAAGGGCAACTTGACGTAGTCACGCGATTCGCGTCATCGTACCGCTTTGGGACACCCTCCGATTTCCTCTCGGAACATTTCCCCCCATTTATGTCCCAACTGAACCGTCTACGCCTGATATTTCTCAAATACAAATATACGTCGGATATAAATTACCATTTCCAATATAATGATTTTTGCTAATATTATCATGTCTTTTGCAACTTTATTATTAAAAACGATGCTACAGTCTATAGCTCATAGTGTTCTCGATTGTTTCGTATCACCTGCAGTGAAATAGTGGAAAATATTTGTGCACAGTCACTGCGGGATATAAAGGCTCGAGGCGATTATCGGCCGATTCGCGCGAGACATGGATAAGTGGAGTGGGGTATATATATATATATAGAAGCGGTCGGTGCAAAATAGATAAAACGAAAAGATGCGGAGAGACGCTGGGAGGCCTGATTACGCCCACTCCAATTTCTATAGTCGCGCACTCGAACCAAGTGCACTTGCCTTGAATTTCCGTGGAGATTGGGCCAGGCCCGCATGCACACGCTGCTCGGTAATCCGTACTACTTACGAGAAAACGAAGAAATAGGGTGACTCGGATAAAAGGAAGAGGGACCGGCTCTTTATCTTTCTGTAGATTTACCGTAAATACAGTTAAATACAGACCGGCCAAGATGGGGCTGGATAAAAGTTCGACCGATGCAAAACTTGAAACGAATGTTGCGAGACAACATGGAATTCGACTGTATCCTTCTTAAGGGTGTATATAGGTAGGCTGGCGTCGCGACGACGCCGTAAACGAAGTCGTCAACCTTTGCGGAATTTGCAAGAAGCACAGTTGTGCCAAGAAGTTTATTAAGACTTTGTAATACGATTTACTCGCGACATTTATGATATCGTCTAATGGTTTACATGTTTCCTCGAAGCATTATGATCTAAGATTTGCTCCAATGTGTGTATATATATATATATATATATATATATATATAATAGAGAGAAAGAGAGAGAGTCAGCTGTTACATTAACAGCTTTCTTTATCATTCATCAATTTCAATATTTCAACTTAAACATATCTTTTTGTTCACTCATTGTGGTAATTGTAATCCTGCACGAACGATGAATAAATATGTAATATAGATAAAATTGTGCACATTTATATAAAGTGAGTACCTTATGTGACGTCCGTTTTTTATTATCTGGCAAAGTAATGCTACGTACATTAGCTTGTTCAGCTTTTTCGTATTTCATTCATTCTGCACTCGGACTTTTACTGAAATTGCATCCGGCTTCCATTTGAAACAAATCTCTGATAACTGAACGTACTATTTCTCACTGAATATTGAGTAATGTTACCGTACGCAGTGTCCTCTCAAATTGCACATTGATTTTTTAATGGCTGCCGAATTAACGTTCCTTTCTGTTATTTTAACAATATATGTGGATCAGATTTAATATGTATTTTGACTCGGCAATTTAATTTATAATTACAAAGTGAGGCGGTAAATTTTAATACATATTACGTGCGAGGCTTGTTCCCTTTTGTAATGACGCTAATAATGAGACTGTTGAGTTTCGCTTGGTAAAAAAATATCGCAGTTAAAATTAATGAGTTGGAATCATTTTGCACACCTTTGTGAATATATTCTGTTTTCATACTTTCATTCCCCGTTGTGACAGCGATACTTTGAACTGGCCACTCTATATTGCGCTTTGCATATGTCTCTTTGAATCACTGGATAAACATGGAACACACCCAATGCTAGCGTGGCCTGAATTGTCCAATGGCCAATATGCAGGATGCTGTAAAGCTTGTCCCTTCTTTGAAAAGCAAAAAAATACGCAGAGGTCAAGCAGACCATCAACGATCACCAAAAGATATTTGCCTGTGTGATACTCTTTACAACAAATTTGGTGGATTTTTTGAAAACTCGTAAATTTAATAGAAGGTGAATAAATTGAACTAAACAGCTGAAAGAAATTCATTAAAAATTAATTGCCATTAATTATAATAGGGTAGTACTCTTAGATGAATTATAAAATCCTAGTAATATGAGCATGGTCTTCTTCATACCACTATTATTTATACTTTCTATACTTTAGTGATGTTTTAATGTATGGAAACAAATAAAGTTCTTGAAATTTAATTACGTGATATATTGCAATTGTCGTTTTATAACTTGTTGTAATAATGAATAAACATGTAAATTCTACGGTTTTTGCAATGAAATTCGCTCGTAAAAAATATGACGGATTACGACCTTCCATCTCAAAGAGTGGAAACGTCACAGCGCCAGAGTGTTTTTAAAATTTAATTAGGAAGCAATTAAATAAATTATATATAGAGGCTTGCACAGACCTACTTTTATTTAAATATATAAAATAGAAATTAGGAATATGACCTACTGCATGATTATCTCAACAAACTTCAGCTTTTAAATGCACGGAAAACATTCTCTAAATTTATTAAGTCCAATGGAGTATAATTAATCTTGCTGTTTATTCCCAGCTGGAAAATTAGATAAAATTTCGATTAATTCTTTATGACAGTGGGCTTCATCGATCAGCAACATTTTACAACGTAACGACATTAAATTACAAACACAACGTATACTACTTTAATATTTCCCTGTCGTGTTTTACGTGAGTGCAGCTGATAGGTTTCTAGCAAGTGATCACTTTGCCTTAGTTTAATCAATCAGAAGGTGCTCAAATAATACCAGAAATTTCCCTCGAGACACCCGAAAATTACAACAAGTTCTCTAAGGTCACAAAACTGTTACACAATAATTCGATATCGAGATCAAAACTGTCACCAATCGTTATTAATAAAGGGACAGCTTTAAAGTGCTATCGTATTTCATTGTTATCACAGCTCAATCTCTTCAGGTTCGTCTATTAAAAATGACGAAGCTATTTACTATAGAAATAATGAAAATTTCTTTTCATCGTCCAAAAGTGATTCCACGTTGACCGAAATGAGTCGAACATGCTTGCTCCTTAACGCTGGTATAAAACTAATTCCACGTTTCGAACAGGGGATAAACGAAAAACGAGATTCAGTAATTTTCTGGTATTTCGGTTTGCGAGCTCTACTATCACAGCAGCAAAAAATTAACACTGGTAATTGAAAATGTGCAATATCCATATATATAAGGCCAGAAATAAATTACTATGTAGAGTAGATAGTAAGAGGGAAAGATGGAAGATGTGTTTTATTCAGAAGTGGCCAGTATAATAGATTGTTAATTATGATAATTTGTACGTTTTGCATATATTACATAAGTTGGCTCGTTCATTAAACATCGCATGTACGAATTCGTCGTTCCGCGTGTTATTGTGCTGCACGTCTTATGGATATTTGCACTATACACGCCGTGTATATTATATGTCTGCATGTGCCGAAATACAAGTGCGCTTATGCATAAATACCACAAGCATACTACGTCCATGAAGTTCCCAGTCACGAGTGCGGACTCTCGCTAGACTAATCGAATCGCGTGTCACGAGAATGGATTATAATCGCAGCTGGATATTTCGTGGAGTCTCCGTGTTGCTGCATGCGATACATATTTATAATACAGCCGCTACCAGTGGAAACGCACATTCTTTGATCCCAAACGCAGCTAGAATTACAAAGAGGCTAATGCCGACCCGTCCAATCAGCAACGAAACGCATGGAAATAATTTTTTATTGCTGCATAATAGGCTTATTACATTAACGCGTAATACACACTACCATATACGCACACGTAATGTATCTCGCGGGGAAATCCCGAACAAAACCGATCCTCGAATGACCCGAAACATCAATTTCACGTTTAACGCGATAATCATCGACTCATTATATTCGACGTTATTAAATCAACGAAACGTCCGAACGAACGACGATATAACCGCGAAACTTTATTATCGCGTTATTATATCTTGAAAAGTCCCTTCATGTTTCTAAAAGGTTACGAGCTCTTGATAATGGTATTTTAATCCAGACGCGTAATTTCAAGCAGCCTAATGGGCGAATTAACTTTGACACAGTGTGATTTAACACGTCCGTGAACCTCTACATGGAACGACATGCGTGCAGACATTAACACACTCCATGGGATCAGCAGGAGCTGGAATGTGAAACTCGCGAGAGGGAATTGGAATGGCCATGCAACCATTTACACTGTTATATAAGCTTCAAAGCAATTCATATTTCAGGCACGCCTTATCGCGCGTCACCCGATCAGTAGGATCCAAACCCGGCCATTATTATCGATCAGATCGCGTAATTACTCGTGGTTTCGGAAAATAGCTGCTACGCTCTCCTATAGCTCCGATGGTTACGACGTTGCTGCACTTGGATGCCAATGGTTATAGCTTGGATGGATCTTAAGATACGGCTGGAATACTGCTGCAGCACGTGGATATAGAGCGAAAGGGATGATTAGGAAATTGCTGGTGGACTAAGCTGGGTTGGTCCGAGAGGTGTCGCTGTGGTTATAACGATGACCAGACGGTAGCATCAAGAATTTTGCCCCTCGTGCCTCCTCCTTGTTATTTCTGGCTTCAGGTCCATCTCGGAGTAGTACTTCGGTGGGTCCTCTCCATGCCTCCTGCCTCTCGAGGATGTCGTCGCCATAGAATGGGTCTGGACTGGAGAGCGAGGTGAAATGGGATGGTATGGCCTGGAAAAAAAGGTTGACTGGGACAGTGGAAGAGTTTGCGAGTGGAGAGAAACAGCGTTGTGCAGTTGAAGAGTCGTTGAAAGGAAAAATTGCGTGGTTTGGATAGAGAGAGAAATATCTATTAGAATATATATACATGTATGTGTGTGCATACAAGTGGGAAAGTTTTGGTGTAGGAGGCAATGAAGGAGCCGATGGAGAGCCAGAAAGGATAGCAAAGAGGAGGGACCATCGAGATAAGCTATCTCGCGGAGTGTTTTATCGTCCAGGAGGCGGTTAATGAGGGTCCCTGCTGATAGATGATCACGCTAGATTGCGTAGCTGTGATCACGACGTACGTCTGATCACTTTGCACCTTCGCCATTGGAAATCGGAAATCATCGACGTTTCGAAAGGTTCGGGAATGAGCCCTCACCGATCCCTGTAATATCTGATCCGATCTTGCGAAATTCCCCACAGAATCGCCTCGGCTTGTCCGAGGGAGGAGAGTACTCCGTATGACGTCGACATGACGCACACACGTACACTACTGCTCGTACATCCGGTGAAATACCGTCAACTGGAAAAACAATCTCGTGATGTACGCAAAACGATATATGTATATTGTAGTTGTTGCGACTCTTCGCGATTTCGGTGGGTGGTTATAGTCGTGTTTTTATTACTTTTCGGGAGACTCGAAGCGGAGCCGGAGAGTCAAAAATAAACGTGTTATATATATGCATGTTTGCATGATAATATTATGTAACTGTATAGTTATTATCATTTATGCAGTAGATGAAAGTTTTTAAAGGAAGTATGGGTGTTTATGTTCGATATAAATAAATTCAATGTGCATCTACCAGTTTGTTTATAGTAAATACATATATATATATATATATATATATGTTATTTTATTATTATATATTTATACAAACGTTTCGTGGTCTCAACAAATTTATTGTTAATAACCAGTGTTGATCAATATTAGGAGCGTTATTTTTTGAGTGAATCAAATTACCACGCGTATCTCCTACCCTACGATGCATGAATTTAAGCGAGATAGGAAAATCGAAAATGCTCCGCCAGCAGGGTATGCAAATTTTTATAAAGGAGAAAATTTCGCGTTTATTTTTAAGACGAGCGCGAAAAATTCTTTAAATGCTCCAGAGGTGTTGGCTAATGTTACACGTCATGCCTGAAATACTGCACCATAGTGGTTATATTATTAATTCCCGTGCGGTACTACGTGCAACACGCAGTGTGCAGTGGTTGCAGCTGGATTCCGGTTGCAGCCTTCCACCTTTGTATTACGGTATAACGTAAAAGGTGTGTGCTTGTGATTTAGGTCGCAATTGTCGAATGTAGTAATTATTAAATGTACGACTCTACTGCGATATTTACCAGCCTGCGCTGCAGCCTAAATAAATTTCCACTGACGAGAATATTTAAAACTGCGAGTCAAATGAAAAATCGATAGTGGCTCGAGCATTTTTTAGATCAACTCCGCAATCGCATTATTGCAACGAAAATAATTCGCACAAATATTTATCATTACGTGCTTTCACGTGATATCCTTTAATTTTCAACAATTGCCGGTTTTTAAAAGCCACTTGAACGGATTTCCAACTCCATTATTGAAAAGGCAATTTATTTTAATTTAAGTGTGAAATATTGGACGTTTGTTAAAAGCTTCATTGCTTTTTCACGGAGCTTCGAAGCTCTGGAAAAAATCATTATTATCACAGAAACTTCGTGATTAAATCGTTTGGTTTCAGAAGTGTGGATAAAGATTATTATATGATAATTATTATAAAAGAGTTGGATGACTATTCATTTCGGAAATGTTTCCTTCGCGGTAAGTTTGTTTTCGACGAGGATGATATTTTGTTCGAACCACAGTTTGGGGTCGTATACGTGGAAGGAGGGTTGGGGAAGCTTGCCAGATATCGAGGCGCAATTGAGCCCAAAGGAGAACGCATGGTCGTAAAGTTTTCTAGGGTTGGTCCAAGAAGGTGCGATATATCCTCATTATTGGACCCGCGACTTACGCAGGGGACGCCATTTGGGATTCTTGGGGAGTCCTTCCTCCGCAAGAAACTCTTAAAGCTTCCTTCTTCCCAATCTTGCGTAAATCTTACCTTCATTGGGGCCAATGCCAGCACCGAGTATCACGTGGAGTGGACATTGCAAATAAGATAAGGTTCGAACGACACAATAGTATCAAAGGGTAACGCTCTACTCATCCCTTCAACTTTCACAGTTGACAAACTGCCAGCTTCCAATAACTCGAAACCTCGATCAAACACTCTGACATTATGCATGGATAAGCAAAACGAACTTTATCTGAGATTCGAATTAAAGAATTTCCCTTGTAATAATAATTATGCAAAGTCTCTCCTTCTCTTTCTTTCCATATAGCAAGGGCATTGATTAAAAATTCAATTCATCCCCGTAACACTAATAAAATGCGGTCCATGTTACTGCTGTCAACGTGGCATTTGTAACTCGGAAACCCTCCCACTCATCCTTCTACACCACCCGAACACGAGCACACCCGTTATTTGTGTTGTATGCAATATATGTCCCCATTATTAAACCACAATCTGTGATATATGCTCGTATAGCTGTATACATATACCTACACTCAGTGATTACCTGTTTTATTCTCGCACGTATAATTCGATAAAAGCATCCATATTATTTGCGCTGGCCAGCGCAATGCAGCTCGGTATTCGAAATTAGGCCAGATGTACTGCAAGAATGGTAATGAACTTGGCGATAATTAATCATTTTTCAACAACTTGGTACAATGATTAATTATAAAGCTACGTTTCGCTTTGAGAATCGTTACTGCGCGCTACGTGCATGATTATATATATGCATAAAAAAAGCTTTGTCATGGCGCGTTAATGCAGACTCGCAGGATCCACGATTTGGCTCTGTCAGGTTGCACAAAATCCTTTGGCGGAATTTATACGCGGGCAGGAAATAAGGAGTGTACGCAGAATTTGCAGCAGTCCGTTATGGCCTATATCCGATACAATTTCACGATGGGCGAGAGTGCAGATTGCATCTGTCAACGATCCCATTGCGTTTGTAAAACGGTCGTGTCTGGATTGGCGGATCCCAATGTCGTTTTACGCACTAATACAGCGGCACTTCCGCATAAATAATTCCGCGTTTCCAGCATTCGGGGAGACATAAATCATGCAAATGAAGCGTTTGACGTGATAAATATTGCGCCCTTGTAATCCGCTCGTTCCACTGCACGATTGATTACTAGCAGATAAATCCAGACCGCACATTAAGGCGCAACCTCACCTCGCACCGGCGGCGGCGGCGGCGGGCGATGGCGGCGGGACGAGGGTGGCTACGATGGCATCCTGGGGTGGTGGTTCGCGCAGGGGGTTGCCGTATAGTTGCGGCGTGGCAGTGGCAAACGCTCTGCTACCGTTGGCTGCGGACTTTAGCCGAGTAATAAAACGACGGTTCTTAGGCGGCGGCGGAAAGACGACGGCAGCCGCTTTTTCAAACTTCCCTGCTCATCCATCTGAAGCTGAAAACTTGGAGCGCAAACGACGCTAGCGCGACGACTCTTTATCTCCCTCCATCCCTCTCCCATATTCTCTCCACCTGTTTCTTGCCCCGTACCTTCCAGCCCCAGATAACTCGGCAGGGATTTCCACCACCACCACCACCACCACTGCCGCGCTAACGTCTCACCTTCAAAGAATCGAAATTATGTGTTTATGTTGATGCCCGTTACATCCGCTATGGCCGGGCAACTTAGATTACGAGACGTACGTAACTTAATGGCGTACATTTTTTATCGCGTTTCTTCGTCATTTGTCCGAAGATAAAATACTGTCGGATAACGACGCGCAGCTAAACTTTAAGTGTCACGTTTAAAGTCATGCTTTACGAATCTGCCGATCGTACGTTTAGTATACGGTATAGTACTACCATACCGTTAGCGATACTGCCTTATTCCGTGTGTCACGTCGTAAAAACTGCCGAAGCTTCTCGAGATATATCGCTTCACTGGACTATATATATATATATATATAGGAGGTGGTCGAAAAAAATTGCTGGAAATATATATGTATGTATGTAATTCCAGACCATTTTGGCCCTGGACCATCCGGTCTGTCTTAGCTTTTTACGCTTATATATATAGTATCTTCGCGTGTGAGTTTGGAATAATCAAATGCGCAAACACGGCCGGTTCGGTTAAGTGATTTGAAAGGCAGATCCAAAAAGCGAAGTTTCGTTTTACGAGATGATCGTCTCGGGAGTAACTGAAATGATCCTATATTCTTTCATATATATATATATATATATATAATATATAAAGCTTGTCCAGGGAGATAATAAATCGTGCTCACCTTTAATATCATCACGTTCGCTTTACAAGTCTCTGGTGCGTATCAATAATAGCCTTTATTCGCAATTTACCCAGTTACTCTTATAATTCTCTCATTTCCATTTCGCGGGGACGGTCGCTTCACGCTAAGAAGCTCCCTAGTACCTCGCCTGCGGGCATTAATATTCAACGGTTTCAGTTATGAAAAGTAAAGTGAAAAAGTAACGTCTCGCGTTACTCCGCGCTGCTTTCACCCCGTCGCTTGCCCGGCCGCTTTCTTGCGGCCACGCGGCGGAATGGCATATTTAAGTCAATTATACTATTTAGCATTGTACCGGGATAATAGCTTCGGTTAACTCAATTATTTTACCGAGAGATTCAACCTGCCACACGTTTGCAAAGGACTGAGATATAACGGGTGATTTTCTCGAAACTGCCTGCTAAATTTGCGAGTATTCCACTGAATCGGTTATTGCACTTTGTGCACCACTGTGGATGTCCGTACGTGTATACGTGTGCAACAGATAAATAATTTAAAGATCGACCGGTGTATATACGCGTGTTAAACCGTAAAGCTGCCGTTGCTTAAGTGAAATTAGGGGTGAGAAGAGGTTATTCGTAGAAAAATATTCACCATCCCCCCTATTCGTTACGACGAAACAGCACTCGTGACCGGCTCTCTCATGGTAATTTTATTATAGAACTCGGTATAAAGGCACGAACACGTGCGCCGTGCCACCACCTCGCCACTTCTACCACGCTAGGCCCTCGGCAACAGTCGTGCTGGCGTGGAAAAACGATATACCGCTCCTGTGCCGGGGCTCAGACGATGCACGGGAGCTTGCGCGAAGGTTCGCCTTTATGATCTCGCAAGGCGATCGTAAAAATAAGCTACTCTTTGGTATCATCGGAAAATTGTGTATAAATTTCACCTGGTTTTACTGCAGGTCTCTCTTTATACAACCTTCGGATAGAAAATTAGGTGTATTCTCCAAACGACTCGATACCCTACCTCCATTTTCGATCCAGTCGTTCCACGTGTCGATGAATTCCGTCGCTTGGTCCGTATATAACCAAACCTGAATCTCGTGACGTCACAGGTTTCAAGTAGAGAGCGTTTTATCCTTCAACATCGCTCTCATCGTTGCGCTTATTTCTCTGCACATATATAGGATATGGAAAATATTGACTCGTGCCGGACTATACGAGCATCGTTACACCCTATCGAATCGCTTATGTAAGCCGACGTAACGCAACGCCATCGTGCCGGTTGCTGAAAAATAAAGGGAGCTAAAAGAAAGCAACTAAACTGCGAGATAACGATTTCGTGCCACGAGCACACGCAACGTACGTATATACGCGATCTGATCCGCCGACGTATACCATTATCGCCACGCTTCTTCATTTATCAAGACAGGGCAATCTCGCTGTAGCATTGCTTCTAAATAAGACCCAACGCTCGCTAATTGCTTACCGCTCGTGTTACTGGAAATGACAAAGTCCATAAAATATCTTGATGAAACGCTCCGGATGAAGGGAAATTCAGGTCGTTTAAACAAACAAATCCACGCTATGTTTAATTCCTGATCGTTCCTCTATTCTCTTATACGAGCCAGCAAATATTTCTTCCACAAACTTTCCTGCGTACATTTATATAGATACACGAGTTAATACTTGATCCAATGGACCGAATGATTTCAATATAATATATAGTTTGTACAACACGTAAACTCAGCTGGTTCCGAGGTAAACACGAGGCTGAACTAAAACGGTATTGTAGCAGAAGTGCTTATATTATTGCATTCCAGTACTATTATTGCAATCCACATCCGCAAACATACATTCGGATGATATCGTAGAAATTCGCGAGTGAAACGCTCGAACGTGTTTATCGAGCCGAGTATCAGCTTACGATTTTCGAATAGAATAAAACTGGATAGGATCATGGCTGAGCGGCAGGAGAGACTGCAGTTTATAGTGGCTCCACGTACGTCCAATCCGCAGCGTGAAGTACAAATTGATGCGACGCGAAAGCCGTAATGATCGTGGTATATATACGCGGTGGGGGCTAGGTTGTGGGGAGGGGTTGGAGCGGGGCGCGGAGGGTGTGTTTCAGACTTGCCGGAAAATTGTAACGGTGTCAGAATGGCGAAAAGCGAGAGGGATGCACAAAGGGCACGGAAGAGGGAAACTATCGCAAAACAGGGAACACAAGGGAGTGGTGGGGGGTATCATTTTGGCAGGACGAGAGACTCGAATTGCAATGGCCGCGCGAAACAAAATTATCCCGATCACGCTCTCCCAAATCGCGATGCTAATTTCGTCCCCTGTTGGTCCCGGTGTCCTCTCTCCCTTTCATCCCCCTTTTTTTCACCAGCAGAGCCGAACATCGCATTTTCCATCGAAGCGCACCCGACGCGACCGCTTAATTGATAACGTTTTCGTTATTCGGATTTAACCACGCACGGTTCGCGAATACGATATTCGACGGATCGAGCCTCGCTGGCAGCTCACACTCGTTTTTGGCTTCTAACAATGCCAGCCCCCGAAAGCCGAGCTGATTTCATGCAAAATTGAACCGAAATCTCTGGCTGAATATATCCTCTTCTATTTACGATGGCGCTCATGCGGGGGATGGGAAATCCTAACAAGCGGATTATCCAACGACGTCCTTGATAGAATTGCGTAAGAACGCGCGAGATTTGGCGGCTTCTCTCTTGCCTATTATCGAATTCCCAGGTTAATTCGACGAGATACCTCGCAGCTCTTGTTTGCGTCCTTATAATGAAATCAAACCTGATCCGAAATAATCTCGCGATGAATCTTTTATCGCCTCCCTTATATTTATTATTATTATATTAAACAATCGAGGAAACTACGGCTAGACTATAGGTATATCGGAGCAAGTGGCGAACGTGATGACAAATCGACGAGATAGCAACGATACGCGTTTATCGAATTAGCGAATGCATATTTTAATCACGAGGAATGCCACGCACACCCTGCCATAGTACCGAGGAGGGAACGCCTATCAGAAATGCAAAGTGTGTCGCGAATAGACAACGACGGCTTAATAGATAAATCTGGTTTCGGAGCGTGCAGGTTCCGCGCATAACAATCGAGCGAGCGTTACGCGCTTAACGACGAATTCTGGAGTGCGCGGGGCTAAGGGAGGAGGACCAACCGCGGGGCGAGATTAACACGCTCGTAAAGCAGAGCGAGGGAAATCTATAGCAACCCGATGGTTTTTTCTTCGCAAATTAGCCTACGTATATATGTATATATAACGATCCGGAGCTTAACACTGCGGCTATAGCTGCTGCTTTATAAGTATTCCTTGCCTCTAAATCCAACGGAGAAATCCTGAAGAGAAGAAAAGCGCAGTAACCTTGGACCTTTTCCTTTAACCCCCTAAATTCTAAAGCTTGGACATTTTTATCATTCCCTCGCATGCGACCGGTATCAGTGAATGACGTACACGCTCTCCATAAAATTGCTTTTAGCCGAACTCGATTCCAAAGGGACATTCCCAGACGACACGGTCATTACTTACGTTCGAATTACACGCTGCGTATCGCTGAGAACGACACCCTGCAATCGTTAACTGGCCACGTTTACGTCGTCGCGTCTTCGAAATTCGACGCCTTCGTTAAACTCGTAACGAATGTGCCATTTGCAGTTTGATACCGAGGCGTGCACCTGGGAGAATTCGAGCCGATAGATTGGCAATCGTTGATAAAAAGTTTATCCGCTGCGACAGGATCGGGATAATTACGCTGCTGCTGCTGTGGATAATTAGATTACTACATGGATTGATATATAAGTCGAGGGGATGATCGTGGGTGCATGACTACACATATACGTACACGTATGGCGAGTATGTATGATACAAGCGTAGGAGAAAAGAGGTTGAATCTAACGTATGGCTGTGAGAGAGAAGAATGCTGCTTGAGGAAATGTATATATATATATATATATATATATATATAGCAAAGTATATAGATGTACAAAGTGGAAAGAGGGGACCACACACGGGAACGAGGGTTGGAACGCTCGCGAGGCAGGTGAAGCGGGGTGAAATGGGGTGGGTTTATCGAGTCTGGCACAGTGATCCAATCATCCCAAGACGCTGTCATGAAATTGCCTCCGAGCTCTATTCTATCCGCGTGGCACGGCCAATTGCAGCTCCCTCCTCTAGAACTCACGAAGGAGAAACTTTGCTGCATTTCGGATTAAGTCGGCCGGAGCTTAAAGCTCTCCTACTCCGCGATCGGCGCCAGAGCATAACCACCTTAGCTCGCGGAGAGCCGATGAAGCTGAAAGAATTGTTCCTTCCGCAGTACCGCGTCCATTAACCCCCCACCTCCTCCTTATCCTATATAGACTCGTGCTTCCACGTCAATGGCCGAGGGAGATAAAAAATGGCCCAAGAAAACTCACTCTCCAACCTGCAGGCTTCCCCTCCTCGCTTCGGGGACTATTAATTATCGCCTTCCATTTCACTTCGCAAGCGTATTTATCACAATCGCAGTCTCCTCCTATAAATGCGAGTGAGGAACGCGACAAGTTGCGGTAGCTCGTCTTCTCTCCCTCTCTCCCTCTTCTTCGATATATATATATATATATATACCTTCCGTGTGTGTCTTATCAATCAATCGATTCATTACCGTTCCTCGACTCGTTCTCTCAGCTGATATAGAAACGATGACTGTTTTTTCACTGCACGCGCTGATATTGATGGGAGGAAAAATGAATTATCGATTGGACGTTTTAGGGCTGAGTAAGAATTATCGCGGGCATAAAAGAAATAATGGATCAATTAAACGCTGGATCCTATGTACAGTCTTTATCCGTTTCCTCGGGATTACGCGTGAAGGACGATGCTTATTATCGCATTGTTTGCTATTAAATCAGTAGCTTTATGAAGAAGAATGTCCTTGGCGCAGTTTCTTTAGCGCGATAAACCAAGGAAGCGGCCTTTGCCCGGATGAGAGAACAATTTCGCCTAATTATATCGTTACAGTGCAGTACCTACAGTGCGCGCGCGCCTATATATGAAGTCTGCAGGGGTAAACGAAGCTGGCAAGGGCAGATGAGGCACTTTCGCTTCCTCCTCTCTCGGGTTAAAGCGTTTGTGCGAGGGTGTGGGGAGGAAGAAAATGGAGAATAAGAGGACGTGAAAAACGAGAGGGGTGGCATTTTTTCTCAGCCGTGCTGAAATATTCCCTCTCGCTGCACGGATCCGCGCGCTTCTCACCGGCGGCGGCGGCGGGGGCGGCGTGTACACCACGCGTGCGGCCAAAAATGTGCTCGGCAGTAACTCTGCCTTTCACCGCGTCGATAACGCAACAATATGCAGCCAGGGATGACGCTTTAATTTTCTAAGAGCATAAACCTTGCTGAGAATACCACGTCGATGCATCTTCTTCAACTAAATCTGTCGAGATAATATTCCCTAAAGGAAATTTATCGACGAGATATACGTAAAACCGCGGAGCAACATTCTTTTATGCATTTTTTATACTATCGTCTGGATATTTTCAAAGAAAACCACCTCGTGTTGCTCAGCTATTTTGCGGTATACGAGAATAAATTTTCAAATTTCCCGCCAAAGTGCCTTCCTGTTTTCCGATGAGAAAATCGATCAATAAGCTTTACGCATCGCACGACAATATCCTCGTTGTAATCAGCGTCGAGTGGGAATACTTGGGGAGAGTCGGAACGGTGGAAATTAAAATGTAATAACGAATAATATAACAAACCAAACTTTTACTTATCGATGATTCGTACGTAACCCACGAACCATCCACGAGTTTTTATCATCTACCCTTGAGAGGGTTGGGACGAGTTTTCGAGGGTTTAATTTTGATCCAGAGGTGTGAACAAATAGAATTCGATCAGCAGCTTTATCGAAACGCATTGGGGTATATATACACACATATATATTTAGAATCCAGTGTGTCTGCGAAGCGGAAAACCGCTTCGTTCCGTTGAAAAGATTCCACTTCATATTCGGGATTTTCCGGTGTGGAGCGGTGCATAGGGAATTTCGAGGGGAGTGAAAGAGGAGAGGAGGGAGGGGGGGAGGAGGTGGATGGTAAGGTATTGCGCGAGAAAAGTCACGGGAAGAAAAGTCGGTGGCGGGAGGAAAGCGTTTGGCGTTCGTTTCTTAACTACTGCCCAAGCTTAGAGCGAAGAATCGCATTTTGCTTTCTTTCTCTTCAGCGTCTTTAATTTAGCTCCGGAGCGAGAATCGAGCGAGTCACGGTAGACCGACGCGGTGTACGAATAGATGGTGCACTTACGGAGAGATAAGTGGCAGTGATGCTGGCTCCTTGTTTGCTAATCTAGCAGAGCGCCCAGGATCATCCGTTGCAAGCTGTTGCGGCGAAGAGTGATCGCTAATGGTGTTAGTTTCTATCTCGCGCTCTCTTTTGCCTTGCGCAATCTTCGCCCCCTCCTGTCGTTGCTTGCATCAACCCTCGACAAGAAACTTCTTACCCCCCCCCCTCCTCAACCCCTACATAGCGCCTCTTTCCTGACCTTTCGTGGGACTCCGAGCAATCGATCACTGGTAGTCAAACAAAATTCTGCGATACCTTACTTCAGCACCGATCGTGCGACCGATCCTTTAAGCCCGAATAATACGCGCACAAGCAAAATCACCTGAAAACCTAAAAACGCCGAGCGACGTTTTGACGAAACGCGGTTTACCCAGCTTCGAGACTCAATGACTTTTTTTACAGTCTTTTTTTTAATCTGCTTTTGTGCCTACACATGCTTGATCTCCTTGTGCTTTCTGTAATTTTTTGCTGTATCTATTGCGCATGTAGGTTTTGTTTTTTGGTATATAGAAACGATACAAAGGCTTCGTATGATTCGATGCTGCCTAGCTGCTAACCGTTATTAATCATCGTCATGAATTACCTAAAAGCGCTGTAAATATCTAAATTGAAACTGCAAAAGTGGTGAAGCTGTAGATTGATAATTTAATAATTCTTCGGGCTTGCATTAATAATTAAATCAGTTTTTTTCAGTTAAATTTTAGCAAATTCAATGATTTAATTAAAGTTGAAACGAAAATTTTGACAGATATAAAATATTAATAAATAGCGTGAATCCAGAGGTAGAGTGTAAATATCATTTTAATTTAAAGTACATACATGTTTGCGTTTTTTTTTTTATTTGATCGTTTTGTTAATTAAAATCAGAGGTTCACCTTTCACTAATCATATGATAATGTTATATATATACACATATATTGCTGCGCATGTTGCACAAAGTTCTACAAATCCCCGAAAATTAAATGAAATTGAAGTAGCAGTTCAAATATTCAGTACCAATAACTATATATAATTAAAATGAATACGTTTTAAAGATCTCTGCGCTGTGCTTGAATTTGACAAATTCTAATATATGAATTTACAGTGAAGCTGCGTAATGCTTACAGGCAAATTAAAGCCAATATTGTTAAATATGCTAAAATATTGAATAATGCATTTAAAGGATTAATATGTAGCGCAAGAAAAAGTGTAAACTTGTAAGCAAAGTATAGAAAGGTGTTAGTGGGATTAAAAGTTTGAAATCTCGTTGCGTTTAATGAGAAAGTAGCTCATAGTGGCAATTCCATAAAACTACCTTGCTACTGGTTTTTAGAGAAAAAATATGAAACTTAATTCACTGGGAGGACAAACATGACGTTATTTATAATCAAAACCGCAGTCACCCAATCTCTTGTTACCCAGTCCAGATTCCATTATATTCTCACTGAACACTGTCATGTCAAAGGTTATACCACATACTATCAGAGCATTTGCCCAATATAACCTTACAGCGGGATGAAAATACCTTCTATTTCACGATAATACACGGTATTAAAGAAGGTAGCCATGATTTCAGACTTTTCATTTCATTTTTAGCCTTTAATAATAAGAGTAACTGAAAAATGAGATAATTATGGGATTTTCCTGTGGGCAGGAAAAGAATAAAATATTTTCTTGTTTCGCGTAATGGAACTTGGAATATTGATAGCTTCTATGACTTGATAAGATTTTATGACCGTCTAGGAACAGACGTCCGGATTACCCATGAGAATACGTAATCCCATGGCAAGCGGTGAAATAATAGGTCGCTTCGTAATACAGTGTTAATTTACTTGCTACAGAAGGCCACATCTCTCTCTCTCTCTCTCTCTCTCTCTCTCTCTCTCTCCAAATATATATATATATATATATATATCTGCCATACGCATGCTCGAGCTTACATAATACGCTCTATAGATTGCTATGTCGATTCACTCACCATCGCGTTCATGGTTACTTCCGTTGGACCAAGCTTTCATTCGATTGGACACGAGTGCCTTACATCTTCCACATCCAAGAGCACAGTCCATACTCGGCAAAGTGTTATAACCAGCACGAAAACAGATATTCTGTCTCAAACAGGGCTAGCCGGGCCCGCTGGTATATTTTAAAATTGTTTTCCATCTTTGAATCATATATCGCTCGAGCCCTCTTTAAAAGGTCTCAATCGATATAAATATACCATACAAGACACAATACTTTTTCTACGATGAAACTTAATAATATAAGAGATATGCAAAACGACAAAATTTACGAGTTGAAAATAAAAATACTTTTTAACAATTATATTAATTAAAACAACAATTCAAACATAGCCTTATCCAGGATTACGCTCATTTTAGCTAATTGCATATTATACCAATAGATTATTCTATTTATTTTTTCCGTTAAACTCGGCCGGGAGCGTTACCAAGTACAAAGCTATTCTCTCATTAAAGTTTTCCGTGGCAACTATAGACGGAGGCCCCAAATCTTCATAAATTCCGTTTATCAAGCACGGCTTTACAACCGCCTGGGAACAACGGTCGGAATTAGGTACGAGAATAAGTAATCCCGTGGAATACTTTGAAATAATACATGATCGTATATCCTGTGTCTGTGTACGTGGAGGAGGGGTTAAGAGAGCGAGTGGGAGGAGAAGGACAGGGGCGAGGAGAAGAGAGGAGAGAAGAGGGATGATTGTGTCTGCACGCAGACAGGGTGTCTTTAAGTGGTATACAGTGGATTCACTCTCCATCTCGATGGGGGGATGGGACTATATATGTATAGCAGCTGCGAGAAGCAAGCTTTTATCCAGGTTGGAACAGCGGACTCGCACGAATCCACCAGTGGTTCGCGCCGGAGCTCTGTGTACCATCGGAAAGAGAAGGTGCGACCAGCCGAATCCCCGTAAATCGTGCTCTATGTAACGATCGGGCATAGTAATGAGGACAAATGAAGTGGCTGAATTATACGCGAATGTCCCTATGGGAGGCAGGTACTCGCTGCTCATGAGTTATTCATGGGAGTCTATCATAGCCACTCCATCCAGATTGCGAGATTAATCGAGCGCGCGCACTCCTTGGCTGCACCGTCCACCTCGTCCTTCTCCTCATTTACCTTCGGCTCCTTCTCCTCGCTTCAACGAGCGTCCATTTCGACCCACCACCGACGCCGATTCTAATGCCGAAGCCAACGTTGTACCCTCGTACAACCCCCCCCCCCCCCACCCGCACACAGCCTTTCCCTTTCCGAATTCCCGACAAACTCGCATCACCACGCTCCGGAATACCTTGGGCAAACGAGATCTCGTGTCGCGCCTGCAAATCAACCGTATCATCGCCTTATATCGATAATTCATCGATCCAAGGACAAGACCTTATGTTTTCTAATCGTATGGAATGACATCCGATGGAAAAATCACACGAGCGGAATCATATCCGTCATCCAATTGTAATTCCACCACCGTCCCACATCCCATTTCTCAGCCGGATAAACCACCGCGACGATAGGAAATAACACGCGATAATAACCGCACGTTACGTGCTGCCTTTGCTCCCTTTCATAATTTAATCAAACCGTTTCAAGTACACGCAATCGGTTCTTTTCTCTTTTATTTATATATATATTTATATATATATATATGTGTGTGTGTGTGTATATTATATAATTTATTTGGAACGTCATCTTTGAAGTACGCATGCTTAATTTAATTGATCCTTTTTGTTTACCCGCTTTTCCATTACTCTCCTCGTACACCTCTCTAATTCTTTTGACTTTACCATACCACTGCTGCCGAGGACGATGTATCCATTTGCTCGAAGCGCTACCTAACAAACGAGAATATCCCATCATCCGTGCAAATCCCCTGAATCGATATCTACGTCGAATACGCCGATCATCGTAGACTTGATAACCGTTTGTCCCCGACCCTTTTCATCCATCAGCTACAAAATATTTTTAAGTGAAAGCTTCTATTCGCTGCTTGACAACAATAAAATTGTTATCGATACAGAAAAGAAATTGTTAATAGAAACAACCATAATGAAGAGTGATAATACGTAAGAGGTGTATTGTACTCGGTGCTGTTGTGTGTGTGTATGTAGTGCATTTAATAAATCAAAATATCCTTTTCCAAGGAATTCTGCGTCTTTATATATATATATTCACAAAGAAAAATCGGTTTGAAAATTAGGACAGCCAAACTTGCTGTATAAGAGAGTAGTGCCTCGACGGCCGTATATACATGTCATTATCTACTTTTTTCTGTACTTGCCGTCGAGACACTACCGTGTCTCTTGATATATATATATATATATATATATAACATTTCTCTCCTTTCTCTCATGTGCACCGATATTATTTCATCCCCTCGAATAGTAAGACATAAATATTCGTTCAGTCGCTCGATATACGTGATTTTATTACCCGTGTAAATCTGTCTCTTCCCTCTTACTAGCCGTACAACATCGATAATTACGATTTATCGCCAGGAAAGAAATTAATTTTGCCGTATTAGCAAAAAGTATTCTCGAGTCAGCAATAGCGAAGTTCGATATACTCTGTATAGGGTATAAACCTATAAAAGAGAGAGGGAATGGTTAATTATTTTTCTTCCACAATTTTTGTCGAGTTTTCACTTTACTCAAACTGATTATTAACAATCCTGTGTCGAGTGGATAACAAATAATACGTCGTTTCGTGTGTTTATTAAGGTATATCCAAAGGGAAATACCTTTGATGTCATCACAGCTAGGTGTTTCCTTCTTCGCGAATCATTCTGGTCTTCTTGTCGCTAAACAACGGTATGTTTTCTTATCATTTTCCATGTAAATTAAATTCATTTTCTCAGTTTAGTACAAGTATAATGTATTTGCGTAGCAAATAAGAGCGTGACGATTCTTACAGAAATAAATTCTAGTGTTGCAGTACACTTATACCTATATTATATTTTTCTTTTACGAGCTACTACGTCATTCCAAATGCATTTATAATTGTTTAGTAAACAATTCTTAGCATTGCTTTCGCTCATTGTAAAATGCAAAAAGTGACAAATATTTAACTAGGAAAAATAGTAATTCTACAATCGGTGAATATATATACGTGTTTGGAGTCGAATAAGGTAGCACTCTGAAAATGTTGAAATTCCGCGGGCTAGATCGGTGTGGGATTTGATCAATCAGGAGAGAAAGCCTCTTTATCGATAAGGTGAAATCCTGAAACGCCGATGATATCGCAAAGCCGACAGGAGGCGATATAACAGGGTAGAAGTGAAATGATTTGTCCTTGGCCATTGCTGCCGCGATCCCAACCAAACCATTGGTCATTCGTGGTACAGGGACGTACAGAAATGAAGCTCGAGAGGCTTAAATCGAGTAAAAGCACGGAGCTCGAGTGGCGAGGAACGTAAAAGGCTTTCCCTCACGTTCCAACTACGTGTACGTCGATACTCCCGATCCAACAGTAAAATAATAATAGCCGAGAGCAAGAATTGAAGCAGAAAAGACGAGAGAGGACCACGTGGAGAGCCAAAGCTAGAGAGCTATGACGTTGTAAGAAAAGATTTTTACATCGTGGATAAAAGTTTTCTTTTGCTCCATTAAATAAACGAGCGTAAGTCGATGGAAAATGAGAAAATGGCATTAAAAGATAATACTATCTCTCAGGACTTTACAGTCATCGATATTGCTAGCATGAGTTTTGTGCAATTAAATTAGGACGCTACCCGGACCATTTATTCTATATTCCTTGAACGTTTTTCTTCCTGGATCAGGAAAATTAGTCCCACAAGGCGCTCAGACCCTGCACACTTAAGTTTTAACGATCCCTCGCCCATACCAGAGTACTCGCGCAGTAACGTACAATCTATTCAGCCCAGCGTGGCAAGTAACGAAAAGCATCGTGGCCAGAAGTTTAAGAAAAATGAAAATTATGACCCGCACAGTTTCAACAAGAAGAAAAGTATCTTATTATCCAGAACTATCTCATTCTGCAAATTTTCTACCTTCGCGTTTATCAATTAAGTCAACGTTGTAGCGCCAAAAAAAGTCAGATTAAAAAAAAAAAGAGAGAAAGCCAAAGCAATTTAGCAGCTCGATGACTTTTACCGATTGCAATTTTTTTAAATCAGATGAGGCGGAAGAATTAAAATTGATTGGATTTCGTCTGCTTTTTGTACGGAATATCGACGCGACTATATATATATATATATATACATTGCACCTTTTAAGATTTTTCTCAATCTAGGATAAAAGCGCCAGCTGAAAGTCGAGACTGGATGTTAGCCAGGGACTCCAAGTGTCTGCTTCCACGATCTACTTAAATCGCGTGGCAATCCGAGTCTCAGACTCGCGCGGTGTTGTCGGGCCAAATATATAACGTTGCTGCTGTGGGAAAGAAGGGAAGAAAGTGAGAGATTAGGAGAGCGAAAAGTGCAAGGGAAGCAAGATGAGAAAGTGCGGCTTAGAGAGACCATATACTTTCGGTTATTTCGCAATACACAGTTCAGCCGTTAAAATAACGAACGAACGAACGAACGAACGAACGCGATTGAAAAGTGGACTATCGTTTTTAAGCGTGGAAAATAACCATCAGGGGCTTATGTATATATAGTCGCGCGGGAGAGAGAAATGACGCGAATGACAAAGAGAGAACAAAATTGGTCGCGCTATAGAATCATCGAAGGAACAGGACGAAAGTCTTCCTTTCGGAAGTTCGACATCGCAGCTTCGAGATATCAATTTTCCTTGGGGTTCCGTCGAGCAATTTCGTTGGATGGTCGTGCGGCGACGTTTTCCACTGTACCAACATCCCGAGACTCGCATGGAACAAGCAAAAAGAAGCAACTAGAAAGAATCCAAGTCTACCTCTTACTCTGAATACGCTTCGCCCTACGATCCGCTGCAATTCTCCCGCCAGTTTCGGAAAATCCTTTTATTATCTTCGACAAATATCCGCGCAATGCTTACATGTAGCGAGCGTACGTTACGTATTACGCGCCAGATAACTACCATGACGTACCGATTGCTCGTCGTGTGGGTAATTGCTTTTGTGCGTAAACAAGCCGTTCTTTCCATCAAACTGTGTGGTACACGTCAAATAAACCGATTAAAACAATAATGATTTTACTCCACCGCGGAGGATATGCTAGGAGAAATTTCAATTTGGCCATTTCGTCCAATTTATAATCCAATTAGCAAGGAATGAAAGTCATGAATAATTTTGAAACGAGAGGACGGAACACATGAGCTAATATTAGCAGTAAATCTGAAGATGCAAAACCTAATTCGAGTATAATTAAGTCATTTAATACTAATGCTGTCCTTTGGCAAAATGCTTGTTTGATGTGGACTTGGTTTCTTCATGGAGTACCCGGGGATTGCGAGGACGCGTTCAGACTCTGTTGTGAGAATATTAGAAAAGATACAAAAGAAGAATGCAAAAAAAAATTTGCACGTTGAATATAGAAATCCGCCGTTGCTCGTGCAACCGTCTACTATAAGCCCCTTCTGTCCTGAACGGCTTAACTACCCACTGTTTCAAGCAAATCCTCTGTTTTACCTCAAAGCGGTCTACGCGGACCGAACAACGTCCCGCGATAACCGGAGGAGCGTGTGAGAGTACGAATAATCCATGCGAGTAGTATTATATATTTGTACCTTATGCACGCCATAAATAATGCGATTTCCTCGACACGTCTCTTACAGAATGTATGACTCTAACCGTAAAATCATTATTTGGTTCTGCCAGTCTGAAGGAAAAGCCGAGCTACTTCGATTAAACTCATTTATTCTCCAGCCACCCCCCAATGGTAAGAATAATATGTACCTATATTTTCCAGTAAATCAAGATTAAAGCTTCGTCCTTGACTACTTGCTGCTACGCAGTTATTAATTTCGACTCAATTAATAAAATTGTGGTACCACCATTATTTTTCCTCCAAATTAGTTTATAATAGAAGAAATTCATTACAAATTCGTATACATTCATTCCCCATTTCATCCCCAATTCCAAATGGAAAACACATTTTCGAAATAATTGTTGGATTCCAATATATATCGTATTCATTATATATTTATTATCGTTGTATTTGATCAAATTTAAAAGACATACAGATTTAATGATATACAATATACCACGTGGCAAAAGATACTACTCTTATTTGCAATCTTTGAAATGGCCTGATTTTCTCATCGATTTGACACAACCATCCATTCGTTAAAATTTCTTAAACGATTTTATACACGAAAGCCCGTTTTCCAACACATTGATAATAGATTTTATTTGCTGGTCTAGCTCGTAAATCGTCGATAAAAAAAAGCTTAGGGGTGAAAGGCTATTCGAGCAAGGAGAGAAAACGCGCTTTAAAGTGGATTCAGTGGATCTAGTCAGAGTAGATTCTCACGTAGTAAACGAATTAGAGGTTGATTTCTTGGGTTGGTGGTCGGCCACCCACTTGAAACGCGAGAGATACGAGGACAACAGTACAGGGAAGATATTCTTACTCAGCCTTTCGTTTGTTCTTTGTCATGATCGTGCTAAGGGGTTACATATACGTCGCGCGTCGTCCGTTAGAGAGATAAAACCAATCACATAGTACACTGTACACATAGAAATTTATTGCCACAGATTATCTGGCTAGAGTCCAAACACAAACACATTTCTGCTCCTCACTGGTCACGAGATACAAGAATCTTGCTACGATAGGGACTGTGGGGATGACGAGGAGGGGGAGATGTTCCAAAAGGAATCTGGAAAAGAGAGATGCAGACTGGACTTGCACGCAAAGAGTGGAAGGAAGATGCCAACTTGAAGAGTGGATGGTCGAGGGAAACATAACTCGTGTCCCTGTACGCGTTTGAATCTCACGGTGCACGTTCTCATGCAGCTTTTTACTGCCAAATATATTGACCGTTTGAAAAACAGCCAACATGGCTGACCGAGACAAGCCCCCTTCTAACTTCTCAGCATTCTTTTGTTTCATCCATCCTTCCTGTACATCCCACCCACTCGACCAACAACTATCCCATCTTCCCTATATACTAGATATAACTCTCCCTCTCCCTCTCTGTTTTTCTTACTCATCGTTCTACACTCTCTTTCTATTACCTTCATTTCACGGTAGATCCGAGGATTCGTTTGTTTCGCTGGGAGAATGTTTTCGTTGTACAGTAGTAGATTTAAGATATATAAATGTGTAACGTTAAAATCGTCACTCGAAGGAGAGGTCTGTCGATAAAATCGCCAAAAATCTGCAAAGGCGAGACGAAAGTACGGTTTATAAAGGGAGAAGGAAAAGATGCGAAGGATAGTGGATATGCACGCTTGCCAAGAGTGTGTATAGTTGTATTCTTCAACTATCCGTTCAATGCTTCGTAGTGGAGGTCCCTTTGCGAAAGTTCGGTGCCTTTGTATGTCGCCAGAAGGTAATGCCGTAATGGTTACCTTTCAATGTTGAATTTACGGTACTCCTTTGTGCGAAAGAAGATCTTGATGATCAGGGATAACACTTTACCAACTTATCGCCGAATAACAGTAAATGTGATATTTCTCTGTAGACTTTGGATCTATCAAACACTTTCTGTCAGTTACACAGATCGAGCTTGGGTTATAATATTAAATTTTAGAACGAAACATATTTATTATTATTATTATATAAGAGCTGGGGTGTATCAATAATAAAGGATGTATCCTCGCCCTTCGGCAAGAATTTCCCTTTGTTCCGTACGAAAGGCCATTGCTGGGCTTGAAGCAAATGAGTAATGAAGTTGAATTGTTCGAAAGACTCTTCAATCGAGCGTTAGTGAAGAAGTCGTTCGAAGAGACTTTCGACACGGAACGAAAGAGATATCTTTAGCCCATTTCTACCAGTAATCTCTATGTGGCCATTCGCCTTTAATCGAGGGTCGCAGGAAATTCGGGGATAGCGATTATTCCAGTTCTAATGAAAGACCCTCTGGCTGCTTGAAAATACTCGAAAATCAAATCACTGTGTCGTACCGTGAATCGTGACCAGTGGGAAAAAATACTTAACTACGAAGATCAAGCATTCGAGCTCACTAATATCCAAACTTCGTGCTGCGTTATAAAGTTTCGTATTTTGTTAATTGGAAGGTAGTTTAGCTCTCGCTGCTCGCTACTTTATATTCAAAAGGTGCAGCAACTATAGTGGTGCTTCGTGTGATCTTTCAGTTGTATTCAGCCGGTAATTATTTTACAAAACTGAAGTAAGCATTAATCTGTTTCAGACTGCATCTCGCCAAATGTACAAATGTACCTGCCAGTTTTCACGAAATAGCACGGTATAAACAATAATAAACGGAGAACCGTATCTTTCCACTGGAGGATATTTTTATTCGATAAACGTACACAAATTTTGATCCTTCGGATATAAAGTCCATTGGAGCATTATTACTTTGGATCTCTAACTCCGGCAAATGATGATGATTTTCGATATTCGTGCTACTGTTACAATAATTCTCCGACGCTGGCTTTATTAAAGAGTTGGCTGGGCGCTCGAAAGGTTAACGGGAATTACAGCTTTCGTAGGATCTTCTAATCCCTGTATACCAAACTTCTAACTCACGTTGATTTTGTGGTGGATTTGAAGGGTGGCAGGAAATCGACAAACACGAGAGGAAACTTACCAGTTTTATGGAGCTATAAATACGTACAGTGCACACGTAGCCAACGCATAGACCCACCGTTATAGATGATAAACGTAAATAAAATTTCTATATCGAAGGTTAACTTTCGGTATCATAGTTTGTCAACGAAATTTCTCCGAGGATTAATTATGTACGATGTCCACGTGTCAAAGAGGCATGTGGATATCGGGTGATATTAATGAAATGGAAGAGGCAACAAGTTAAGGCAGTATAAAGCAATAAATTAAAGGTCTATAGCTATATAGGTGGAAGTGAGTTAAAGTGTGTCGACTGTTAATTCCTGGGCCGGTCTAATAGCTATCCATCTCCCACGTGTCACTTAGCCAGGCTCCGCCATCGTTGAGGTATTAGGACGAAAGCAGACACAGGGCATAATTTTCCAGCTAAGCCATAATGAATACGCGCGCCGTGGTTGCATAGCTACGTCACGTGTCAGGCGGAAACTTTGAACGCTCGTCATCGTGAAACAGCAGTCACACACATCACGTTACCAAGACGCCTTGCTGTTTTAATGACAAAGACGGGTGAGCTTGCGATGCCAGTTGCGCGACTCCATGAAACGAACAGCACACCTCTGAATCTTTGCATCTCCCTCCTCTTATTATTGCCAAGGACCTCCTCGAAATTAAACAAACTCTTCAAACATCTCGAAACAATAACAATTATCTCAAATATCTCGATCGTTTTACGCGCACGATCGAACAATATGTTGCATTTAACGATAATTCGACCGCGTCGTATTTTTCTTTATCAAAACCAATTAGCAATTTATATGCTTTTGTTTTACACGTAATTTAACAGCTGTGGTTAAAATGTTTTGCGTGAGCTGATAATGTTTATTAAACAGTAACGAACAGCAAATAATTGACTATAAGTCAAATTAACGCCTCATCTCTGGCACAGTTTCTTTGCTTGTTTGGTCAATAATTCACGCCTCACTGGCACCGTGCAACCAAACTGAGATTATCCTACAGCTTGTCATCGTATAGCTGCTCATATCGAGAAATATTTTATTTCAGCGTTTCTATCTTGTCCCATAATTCGTAAGTACATATATATATATATATATATGTTTGAGCGACAAACAAACAGACAGCATTCGTGTATTATTTGAAGAAGCAAGAAAAATATATTTGGCACGACGAGAGAGGTCTTTGGTGATAGTTGAAACGTGGTGATGCTGGCTAAGAGGGAGTGTTGTGTATTTAGAAGTTCGAAAGCACGTTCTTCGTAGACGCTACGCGACTCTCCCTCACTTCCGTAGCACCAAGACTTCCTGAGACACAAACTCGACCTAGAGGCTCTCGTAGGGAACGAGTTAGAAATCTCCCCGCGAGCTCTACCCCCCCCCCCGCCCCCCCCCCCCTAAATTCTCCTTCTTCTACGACGAAACCGTCCTTCTAAATCTCTGATTAACCACTTTGCGATTATCCAATCTTGTAACTCGTTAATGCCAAAACTTAATTACGAATGAGTAAGGAAAGTTTCCCAGTGAAACTGCCTCTCCTATATACCACTCTGACTAAAAGATACCATCTGATTTTTTCTAAATAAAATTACTACATGTATAATTTTACATAGACTGAATAAAGTACGATTGCCACAGCGTACACGGCTCTCCCCTTCCTAATTCTCTATTAAATCTTAAGAGTCCCAGCTGTGCAGTTTATTAGGGTAGAAATTGATGCCAGTTGCGATACGGAATAATAGACAAGCGGATCCAATTATCGTTTCCCTTGTTCGTCCTCGTTTGCCCTTCTTTCGGACACACCCGAGATTTTCGCATTACGTACGACGCTTGATTTGCCACGCACCATATCTGCTCGTTGCTTTTCGTGCGGGGAACAATAGCTAAGAGGTGGGACAGCAAAAAGCATCCGGTTCCGGAGATACCGAATTTCTCCTTCCCGTCACACGCTTTACCGCATCGTGCAAGTGTGTGCGTGTGAATTATTATGCGTGACCCCGCCACTCACGAGAAGGGAGAGTTTTCCGCACGTATCAGCGAGAACCATCGATATCCAAAGAAATAAATGGAACATCCGCGACAACTTCATTCACCACTCGAAATAAATCAACTGTCCGCTTGCAATAAAAACTATTGATGGTGCAATGAAAAGAATCGATCTGTTTTTACAATGTCTCCCCCAGCCCTACAGCATTATTAATCTCTCGAATCTGCTCTGGATATTACCTAACTCATTCGTGTTTTTGTTCAACTTATCAAATTTGCAAAGACCACTTGATCTAATCACTTTCAATTTGCTTTTCGCTCTGCAGAGGTACTGCGTTTATCATGAAAATTCATTAGTTCTGCAGTAATTTGTACAATCGCACTTTCTTTACGAGATTACAACTATTTGCCGGCCAAATAAATTTAGTAGCGAATGGAATAAGTTGAATACGAAATGTTTGCTTTCGGAACATACCATCTGAGTATATGCAAACGCATTATTAACTTAGCGAAATAGCCAATTAATGCGCTATACCTATAAAATCTGACGCAACCGAGCCGGGCTTCAATCGTCCAGCTTGCACTAAAATTTCGTCAGCAGCAGAAAATGTTACATGGCGTGGGTAATGAGGTAATACAACAATATTTGTACAAACTAATAGACTCGAATTTACGATACGAAGAGGGTGTAATATTTTGCTCGTAAATCGGACCGTGTATAATAGAACGGTTGCAAATCTCAGGGGTTCGGGGGGGGGGGGGGGGGGAGTGATGGATTTACGAGGTTATTGATGGGAATAGGCTGAGGAGCAATGCGGTCATTTTGAGAGGATATTGGTCGAAAGAGCACATTACACTCTTTACATTTTGACGGGCATTGCTGTAGAGATCGAGCTGGTACAGAGTTAAGAGTAAGCGGTGTTGCACGAAAACGCACTATGGCTCGAGAGCTGCTTTGGAGAAGGCCGACAGGATGGGAAAGCTCTCATTGTGGCAGTGGTGGCAATCTGGACGCGCGCAAAACAGTGCTTGCAGCTGACGTTTTACACTTTGCGGTGGCTGATGGTAGCGAGATAGGTTTCCCGATGCGATTGTCTCATCCTCCGCATACCCCACACTGTCCTTTCGCGTCGAGCAAACACTTCCCTTTGGACTCTTCCTTCCAGATGTCCAGCCACGAGTTTTCAGGTAAATAAGAATGATTCGCGAAAGCCATGAACTGCGGACGATGGACTCCTAAGCGATTCCACGTAAAAGCCTTTAGTCCCGGAGTGTAATACTTTCCTTTTATCCTTTAAGACCTTAAATTTAATTCCATCCAACACCTGTTTTCATTTACCAACCACTGGGTAATTTCTTATTTCCTATCTTCCAATTGTTTAAATATATATACGTTATCCTGCAAAGACGAAATCCATTGTGCGATTAGGGATGGGAAATACACAACGCGTTAAGCGTTAAGAAGTAATAAGTGTATACAACGGATGGTGAGAATCGATAGAACGGTTAGCCATGTGGAAATTAATTAGCGATCCAATTTAACTTTAACAATTGTTCGATTTGCCAGAGTTTCTCGCCGAGGTGTGTACATTGATAATAATTTCGCTGAATGCGCACTAGCGCCGTAGTAAGGGATGCGCCTATTGGAAAAGTTTACCAAGTTAATTTGCTGATCGCCTGTTGATTTCGCGTTCGAGCTCCAGTCGGTGAAAGAATTTCGTGCTATTCTCCTTCGAGAACTCGTTTATCGCGAGTGTTGCCTCCTGACTCGCTTCGTCCCGAGACACGGTGATGATAGCTATTGTCGCGCAAGTGCCGATGCTCGTTTGATCAACCGTGTAATGACAAAAATACTTCTCTCGAGGTCCCCGAGTGAGAGAACCAAATTCCAAATAATATTAAACACGGAATTATTCCCATTTTCCCACTATACTTTTCATCTATCAACTTTCCATGACGTATAAATATTTCCAAAAGATAATAAACAATTTTTAAGTGACAGGAGATTCATCAATTGGTCAATCAGCAAATTAAAGTAAAAACTTTTTGGAACGAGGTAATTTCATTCTTGACGGATGAAAATTCGATGGAAACTCGATTGGCCGTTGGATAAGTAAATATAATGGGAATCGATTATTCGTGTATCGTGTTGGTTAAAGGGGATTCGTTTGGAAGCTTCGGCAAAGTGTTGGATGGAAAGTATATATAAGAGGCTTGGGTGGTTAGGCGAGTGCAGGGGCGGTTTGTATGAGGTGATCCAAAGTCGTCCGTCAGGATTTCGGGAGAGGGGGGAGGAAATTGGCGGGAAAAAATTAGGTAGGGTGCACGTGGCAGGGGAGGGGGAAGCGAGAGAGAGAGAGAGAGAGGTGCGCGCGTGTGTGTTTCGGAAGGTCGAATTTTCCCCGATGCTCCCGGAGGAAGTAGGTAAGCGAGCTTCGAACAACACATAAGGGTTCGTCCCTCTCAGACACGCGCCTCTATTTGCATAACAGAGGCGCGTTGTATAATGGAAATTGCTTCGCGTTGTATAACATTGCGTGCCTGCATCGTGTGTATATATATATATATATATATATATAGGTGCTGGCTGCCGTGCCGAGAAAGAGAAAGGAATTTCGTTCATTCACGTGTTCGCGAATAATTAGTGTAGGCCTGCCAGTGACACGAAGTTTGTGGCTGTTGCTGACTGTACCTTCCCGATCTTCTCCTTACTTCGCACTCCCCGAATTCCTTTAAAGTCTCGGCGCTAGCAAAACAAAGGAACAAATCGCTTAACTTCAATGTGCCGCGATATAGTACGGTATATTGTATTTAATAGCTATGGTACACACACTCTCCTATACTACACAGCCCAAAACGTTGAATCCTAATGGGATTGCCTTGGTAAAGCTCAACGTCACCGGATTTAGCTATCGCTGTCACGCAATCCGCTACTTTTCGGTCAATCATATTAACCCGGAAAAATCTCCAAAACGCGCATGAAGCTTGCCGAACACGTGGGCCACACGTAAACATATTAATCGGATTTCAGCAAAGGACAAAGAGAAATGCGAAATGACCGAGTGGAGGTAGGCCGAGTAGAAAGTATCGCTTTTCTACGAATATTCATCATTGTGCTTTGGTATATATAATCATGGAGCAGGAAGATGACAAATTTGTCTACCGTCCTATTGTTAATGAATAATTAATTCACTCTATTTATACGATACGGTACATTTAACTGCTGAATAATCGGAAATTATTAAATCACTGGCTCTCTTTGAAGGGCTCAATATTAACGTACTTCCTATAGCTGTATATTATATTCAGTGATCCCACTGCTGATCAGTGATCCCGCGATCAAAACTCCCTGCAGGTGCGCAACGCCTGGAGTACTATAATGCCGAGTTCCGGTCATTAATCTTCCAATTCCGTACCGCCCGTGTCTCAGATACCATGGCATTGATATCTAACTCATGCGAAAACTAGTGATAAAATATTATAGTATATAAAAAGAAAGCTGGCTTAGATTTCAACGAATTATACAAGTGAAATCGACGAAAAGTCGCCTTATATATTTATTTCGTTTTTTTAACTCGAACTATCTCTCAATTTACTTATTTTCTCGGGATCGCATCTATCATGATTTATTAGTTATAGCCCGATATAGCAGTGCACACTATGTATCAGCTTGGAAAAGCACAATTTTCTCACCTATCCGCTGCTTATTAATCTTTCTTTTTGGCGTAAACGCATTTCTCTCCTTCTTAGACCTTAACGTTGACCGATTACGATCCGTGCTAAAGCAACGATATGCTATCTCTCTCGCAAGATGATTTAGTATATCCTTTTTACAAATATTGATGAAAAATTGAGTTACTGCGTGTAAGCAATTCGTTTTTAAACTCAGATGTCAATAAACAAGCTTTCTATAAATAACGTACAATTCAGCACTTCATTCGAAACATTTTTCGTTGATGTACAATTTATTTTAAATGTTTGGCTTATAAAATCAAAGCCATATTCAGTAAATCGCGTTGATAAATAATTAAGTTGTGCACCACTATTCAACGATCGTTGAGCGGATTTGGCTAATTATTCATCCAATTCGTCACTTCCTTTAATAAACCACCCTTGATAAGACTCATTTAATATACCCAATCGTTGAAATTTTCAAAATGCTGTCAAATTTAAAACTGTCTTCAAGATCAATACTAATTAGATAAGTAAACATAACAGAGACCAATTTTTCGCGATTAACATTTATCGTTTGTCTCAAAGGATAGGTTAGTTTCTTTTTGAGGCAATATCGGTAAATTTCACTATGGTACACACTTGAATAAAACAAACGTTATATAAACGCGTCGATTTTATACCTTGTAAAGTTTTTCGTTTAATTATTGTAGAGACACTTTATCACTTTTTGCACTTTTGAGACTTACCTTCCGATGAATGTGAAGCAGTAAAGACGATCCATGCAGTCCATAATATAAAGATAGGGTCTATTATTGTCATATTTAATCAGTTTGTCAATATAATTTTTGTTTTTTATCACGTTCACGCACTGGTATAAATCTGCGCGAGTCGGAGTCTAGGTAGAGACTGACTTCTCGTGGGGTGTCCTGCAGGAGCAACACGACACGCATGCGCTGCACCCTCCACGTGTCAGTCTCTTTCGTACCATTATCCGCTACCCATAGAAGTACCTAATATAACCTAGACAAATACTCGCCCGTACCCCTAAAGACTGTGTTTTATAAACGTCAAAGATAATTGTTATTAATGCAAGTCCAATAAAATTCTTCAATTAACCGCTCCATATCTTCAGCGTTTCAACCACCCAGCACGGTTTACCTTCCATTCACGGAATTAAATGTATGCTTCTGTTTAAAAATCTCATTTCAATATTAGCGGGCAACCATATATTATTATCACAATCATAGCTATTTATAAAAGCTTGATTCCATATCGTATGACATGCAACAATAATGTATTAATTAAGATTAATCTCTATTTTTACTGTGTCGCAGATTTATGAGTTCAATGAGTGCCTAATTAATTATGATTTATAAAACGATGATGAATAGCAGCAACGAAATTTGTCACGTAATAGCATTGCTGATTATTTGTTAACGTAATCACGAAAAATAGCTATAGCAAAACGCTTTTAAAAAACAATCAGTTCTGTGATTATTACAATTTGAGCAAGCAGTCAGCCATTGCTAACATTTTAAACTATGTTCTCTGATTGTATATTTTTCTATATATTTGCTCATTCTCTCATGTTTTCTATTTAAATTGTCAAGATGACTTGTGAAATATTTTAACGATTTACTTTACAAATACGTTTAGCGATTTAAAAACTAGAGTTCTTCTTTCATCCTTTATCCCTTTATATATGCCCTTCACGCTTTTCTTTCCTTTTCTTCCTTTCATTAAATAAGTCTCGACGGAAAAACGCGTAGGACAGAATCCAGCGGTTGCAGAGCGGCTCGACTAGACTCGGCTGGAGAAGTCAAATGGGAAAACTTTGCGGATTAAGCGTAATCAAGTGCCGATAATTCTCCGGTGAGTCGTGTCTTTCGTTCTCCTTTGCAGGAATGAGGCAAAGTCAGAAGGGGCTTCCGCGTGTCCCATCCCGAAGGAGAGTCGAACTATTCGGGTTAGACGCCTTTCTCTCTCTCTCTGTATTCGGGCATTCGCTATCTCACACCCGTCATTGACGCCTGTAAAGCACCCACGGGTATAATCTACCAAATTAATCGCTGAGTCTAGTTCCTTGTCTCTAATTGTGACATCATTCCTAATATTCATCGGATATTTGCATTTCTCCCATTTCTCCTTGCTTTATTAAATTCTCTCCTCGGTAACTAAATTAAACCACGCTTGGCTTGCATAAATAATAAATAGACTTTGAAAATCTATTAATTTATTTTAATTCGAGGAAAGTGGTGGGTAAACAATGATGATGCAATAAAACCAAACTAGAATCTTGAGGTTAATGAAAATTTCGTAGGTATTCCCATTTGTTGGGAAATAATTTCGGTTACGTAGCTTTTTAATGGGCCATAATTTAAAGTACGTAAAGCTATTCGTAAACTGTAATATAACTGCAACGTTAGCAAATATCTTGAAATCCGAAAATGATGGAGTGGAATTTTCCCATAGAAGTGAGTTGGAAGAGACGATAATGAGACTAATAATTCGAAATGCGGAAACATCTCACGTTCTTCGTAATTACTGGCACAAGTACAAATGACCGGAAACCCCATACGGTTAATGTTAATATACAACCCAGTCGAGCGCCGGTATCATATTTCTAATTCTAATAAATCCTACGCGGAGCGTGCCTGCTTAGATTCAGTCATGAAATTCCTGTAAATGGCCCAATACATATGATTCTTTAATGAAAACTCGGGGCTCTTGGCTTTAAGAAAATATACTCAACCATGTATTATTTCTCCCAGTCTGTAATTTCTATAGTGTACCCACGTACTCTTAGAAGTTATTTGAAGTATAATATATAGATATACTTTAATTTGACTTAATGAAACACAGAAAAGAATGATATATGTATCTCCTTCTATTGTTTGGTAGTTTTTTGGCCTCGAAAGACAGACTCTTCACCATAAACTACGACTGTATACTTTACATTCTTAAAGCATCAAATTTTTCTCAAACCTGCTTGCCGATAAAATCTTAGCTAAAAACTGTAATGAAAGGTTTTTCGAGCGAAGAATTTATGGTATAATGGAATCTTATACACAGCCCTCCTTGTTTATAAGTATGAATAATTTAATCTTAATTACCAAATTCCTCCATAATGCATGCAATTATTCAATATTTCTTTCACCGAGGAATGTTGTGACGATGGTAACTATAGTGTTTCTTTACCTTACTTCATATCCATATACCAACAATTTGACCTTATTTATCAATTTCCTTATATATCACAGTCCCTCCCCCCCCCCCCCCTTTCAGAATAAGAAAACGAATAGGTTTAATATTACACCTCCGCGTAATATTCCGCACGCTGCATTAATTACGTAGAAACTTTTTACCAGTGGAGATCGAAACTCCTGGAGCTCTCGTATTTTCATAAAACGTGTCACCTAACGATCTTCGTGAAGAGCTCCTCAAAGTTTTAAGCCAGTAACAAGTCGGTGAAGGAAATTAAAGCACTTTCTTGAAAGTCGACCACACGGTTCACCTAGAAGTGGCTAACGAAACAAGTGCCTAATGAATTATTGAAAGTGTCGTCGGTATTAGATACTCGGCTAAAGATTTCAAATTCAGAAGCGAGGCACATAATTCCTAGCTATGATCGGTATAGCTCAAAGGTTCAACTTACTTTCCAAGACTCGACTATTAGCCACCCTGACCTAGCAACTCTTTTAATTAATACCAAGTGAAATTAAAACCAAAAAGAGATCACTCATCCATGGGATAGTCGGAACTCGATTATAATTTATAAAATATTTTTGCCTTTCCTGCAGGGAAAGCTCTCGATAACGAACACTCCAATTGTCCATATGAGCAAGTCGGTCACTGCGGTAAGCGACCTTCCATTCGCAACGCGGTTGACTAGATTTACCGTCAATATTTCGAAAATATAAATTTCATGAAATGCAAAGCTCTGTCATGCGGCGAAGCAAAAGTGAAAAAAAAAACACAGCACTACATATACAGAGCCTATATCCCGTTCTCCGACGCACGCGCCTAGCTCGTAAGTTTGATTAAAATCTCTACACGCTACGGTAAACAGGTAAACACTGATCTGCAAAAGCGGCGTGAAACATTCACGCGCTAATTCAAATGTGTAAAAATTACGTCGGGGCTATATACGGGGTCGGACTGCTGCTGACGTATCGACACGATTCGCTTCCCCTCGAATCTCGTCAAAAAATATAGCGGCCATCCGTAAATAGAGCGCGAGATTTTATTTTAACCGGTTACAATGGCCAACGTGGGAAAAATCTAACCGTAAATTATTTTTCATTTTTCATGCCCTTATCGTATTATACAAACGTGGACGCAACGATGTGGCAAAAGCAAAATGACTTTATCAGTCTCTATTCGTTATATTATATAAGCACAATTTATAATGTTAATAAATTTCCTCGAGCACCAATTACAAAAGTCTCGCGATAAAACAATAACATTTGATTGTAAAATGGGTATATACGAGTTTCGTCGATGGAACGAGTCAGAGTTGGTATAAGGAGATTGCGGGAGAACGACGTAAAGACATTTATTTAATAGGGCGAGCCATCGAGAGCAACTGGTTTGATTGCAAGGCGGCGAAATCTCGCGCCACTTCGGAAAACGATTCAGTTGTCTGTATAAAGTGCGGAGCGTGGAGCAACACACACGAAGAAGCGCTGTTGCAAATCCAGGGGACTAGCGGAACAAATACGGCACTTTTTCCCGGCAGATCTCTTACGGAATGGAGACTGGAACGAAAGAGAGCAGCCAGTGGATCCTTGACAGTATTTTAGTGAAGTATCTCAGAAGTGAAATGAAATGTAGAGGGCTGAAGGCGTGACTCGAACCCGTATGAGTCGCACCAGATGTTACAATATTTACTGCGAAAAAACTTACCCTTACCTCACGTCCAATGGCCGGGCCATTGCTTGATACAGATTGCTTGATATACAGAGTGTTCATGCGACAATATGCCAAACTTCCGAGAGTTCTGCAAGATATTGACTACGGTTGGTATCACTGCGAAATTTTCAACTTTTGCATTTGAATCTTTCCTGCAATTTTTTCTCTACGAAAGAACGAATTTCTTCCCGCATATATTAACTCGTTTTAGCTTGAAATGGAGTTAAAACGTTTGAGCAAATTCAAGTGTCGAGATGGACAGTGCGAAAGGAATCGAGAGCACTGTTCGCACGAAATCTTAGTCCTATGCGGAATGACACAGCTAGAGATTTTTTTCCTATATATATATATATATATTCCGTTTAGTAATATTAATGTTCTAACGTAATGACGAGTGTGGATGTAGGGAGAAATGATGGTATGCCGACTGGCAAAGAAAGAAAGCCAATACGTACTTTCCTAGCGTGCGGTGAATCTGGATGAAGTGCTTTACCATAGTTCGAATACCTTCGGGCACCTCCCTCTACTATGGCTCCAATTACTCTGGAGAAACTCTGCCAGAGGACACTAATTACCTCTTCGATCATCAGTATCGATACCTCCGAGTTTAATGCTCGCAGAGCAATTTAGTCCGCCGAGATGCACCAAACGATGGAAATAATTACTATAACCAAGGTACGTCTTTGTTTACTTTCGGCTTATCTCGTGGAAAATTAATCATTCGCGAGGAATCGTGCATTCAGTCGTCCCTAAAATTTTTCTATTTGAAGAATGAACGATCTACCGAACAATTGCTGAGATTGTAACCATGGAAATTAGACAGCCAAGTTTCATTGGAATTAGAAATGACTGGTTGAAAATTTACTTTAATTATACGAGTAATACGTTCGAGCATATACTATAAACTATGTTTACAGTGTTCCTCGTATTGATCGATCAATTGACCATGTCTTACTGAACCAACACTTGAGTGTGAACTGCTGTTCACACATGTCCCTAATAACAAGCTTGCGATACCCTGTCAATAGTTTGTTTCCAGTACTATATAGAGCAGGTCATGACGATAATATGCACCGTGTGAGGGAAAGCCTTGATATAAATGTAACATTGACTATATTAATTAGTAGATTGTGTTTAATATACAAAGAAAATTGTCTCGCAGTATCAGCCTTTTGTATGTAAATTAAAGCGAGGAGGAGGAAACCTTGCGCGAGGGGCCATTAAAAATTCAAACGCATTATTTGGAATATTGGGTAATATTTTGGCAGTTTGAAGTTTTCCAGTCAGCTCTAGCTGCTAATAGAAGTAGGTTAATTGACCGTATAAGCTCGAGGAGGATATATGCTGACGTGGGGTATAGTCTCCCTTCTCGGTGTCTCCTGGATAACAGGACATCGCATTAATGTGTAATTGGTGGCGAGCTGGCAAGGTGACACGATACGATGCCGCCGTGAGGGACCTACGACTTGTAATGTAGTGGCGACGATACTTGCCGGCTAGCATAGACATTTTACTCGTGGAAGACGCATGGTCCTTGCTAATATGACATTTGAAATATGACGCAACTCTCGCTGGAAGTGCAGGATAGGGCGCAAACGTTTGGGACACCAGTCAGAACATTTACAGCTGGAATCATTTTAGATGCTCTTACAAAAATTCCATACAATATATAATCTGCTTGGCCTAAAATTTTTCTATCACATCAAGTATAATTCAATATAGGAATAATTCCTCGATAAGCTTCCACTAGCTATCGCTATTCTTTTTTCGAAAAAGAAACAACAAAAAAAATTACGGAAGGTCACGAGAAATAATTGAATAACGACTCCACACGAGATAGCATACATGCATTGTTTAATCCCAATTGTTATTTTTATACTTGGTAGTTTGAATAGCCTACAGTATTATCCCAGCTAAGGGACAAATACGAGAAACATGGAAACTTTCGAAAGTACCTGCCGTATCTGTACGTTTACTTGAACGGCTGGTAAATATATTCACAAACTTTTATTTCACTTTTGTATCTATCTTTACAACTTGAACAACCACGTTAAATATTAAATAATTAAAAGCCATTTTCCAAGCTTCTATATATATATATTATTTATCTTCCTACCTACAACCCTACCCTTTCACCTGTTTGTCTCTCGAATAAAAGTACCAAAAAAATAATAAATGAATTTTGGAAATGGAGATGTCTAAATAATTCATTATCGATCGATGTCCACTGACACGATTGTCAAAGTTGACGGCGTGGGCTGGTCATTCATTACCAAACCACGAACGACAGATATCAATGCCACCGGCACCGCAATTAGGGTTGAAAATGCTCGCCAGGCGTAGCAAACATTATAGCTATATGGAGGTCCATTCTCAATAGGGAGACGCGGCACTATCGATAATTGTTAACGATAAGCCGAAAGACCAAAATAAGCCTCTTTAATGGCAACGAAGCGTATAATTTGCGCACTCGAGCACCATGCGCGACGATTGAAAATCGATCGATGCGTGTTACGTGTGTATTCGGGGGGTGTGTGTATATAAATATGCTTGTATTGGCGCATACGTATGTGTACGCTAGAACGTTCTCGAGCATCGCCATAACTCAAGCTGTGTTTCATTATTTGGCAAGGCGCTAGCGTATAGCTGCGCAGGAATAGAAACCTTTCATTTATAGAGGCCACACTCGCTTCTGAAATTCCCCCACGCTATCTTTAGCCGTACAGCAAATTCGATCCATTGACGCTTTCCTCGCCGGGAAAAGCTCCCAGCCGGATTACTCGCTGCTGATTCTAAGGGGCTAGAAAACTCAGAGTCAAAGTGGACTCCGTTATACTAGAGCAATGCGCGCGCTATCCGATGCCGATTTATTCGAAAATCCCGGAAAGTGGCACGTTTCGCCCGTTGCAAGGCTCCTCCACTGTGAGCGCTTTTTCTTTTTCCACCAGCAATGCTGATTTTCCTCCCTCTTTTCTCCACTCGCCTTCCACTCTCTTCTACTCTCTTTTCTTTCCGCTCTCTCTCTCTCTCTCTCTCTTTCTCTCCTTTGGTTTAGCCCCTTCACCGTATATACTATTCTGCCTCGCTTCCCAGCCTGCCAGACTCTCGCAGATATTATCTTTCTCAATTTTCCCGTAATAAAGTGCACAGTCGAAACATGCATTTCGCGGCTCTGATAAAATTCCATCTTTTTCAATATAATCGTGTATATATATATAAGGTTACGGATGAAAGAAGACTGATGATTTTAATCCGGAATCTAGGCCGGCTCTGTGACAAAAGGAGCGCGCAGCAGCCACGCTTCCGATTTATCCGAGAATCCTGGAAAGTGGCACGTTTTCTTCGTTGCGAGGTATCCGGATGCCCTTTTCTTCCTCTTAGCTCCGCCCCTGCCCGTTCACGCGCGTCTTCTTCTAGTTGTGTCGTTTAACTCTCGAATCCCCCAGCGTGTCAGTCCCCCACCCTTTCGCTAGCAACCTTAGATATTCACGCTGCAAGCTTTCCAAAGTCAGAAGCCAGTTTAGCTTTCCTTTCCCCCCCTTTTACCTTCGCAGCTTCCTATCCGATTTCAATGTGGTTCGGTTACGTGCTCCAAATCAAAAACACAAACGTTATTTCCGCACGTGGTAGCCACTTTTCTCCTTTCTCCCTCGCGCTGCTCGGTAAACTCTGGCGCGAGCAGACTTCGGCAGACCGCCCGTACCCATTTCAGCCTCGCGCACGAAGATGCCACCTTATAAACTTTTATTTTCGAGAACCGGAGCAGCACCAAGTTTGCGGGGGTGGCAGGGGAGGGAGGGGGAGGATTTTCGGGATGGCCGAGGGTGAAGGGCGAGAAGGGATACCAGCAGGAAGGAGCGTATGTTCTGTCAAGCTGTCGCTAAGAGGGAGCTCGCCTGCCAACTTATGGGACACGTACAATGTGAGCCAAGAATATTGCAGCCCCTGTCCTTTTTTACCCCTTTTCCTCCTACGCTTCTCACTCCCTCCCCTTGCTTTGTCCTGCCTTACCCTGTCCCACCGATCGTATCCAGCAGCAGCACGTCGCTCAATGTGCAGAGATTCCAGTCGTTCGTTGGATATTGAAATGTGTTTAACGAAAAAAAGAATAGAAAATTCTACTCAGCCTACCACCCCTCGCTATAAACTCTATAACTCCTACCTTGACTTCGTATACCACATGCAACATCCAAGGACTAAAAATCCAGACAAGGGAGGCACTCTTCCACTGAATAGTCGCCATGTTACTATGGTCTTTTTTAAATATAAATCATTATTATACTCCCTCGAAATTCGATCGTCCTCAAACGAGCGTTTATACACTCTATTTTTATTCATTTGTTTCACTTCACTTTTACTTTCCAATTAATATATATTCATGTGGAAGCAAGATAAAAATAATTAGAAATTCATGAAATTTCTCGATAAATAAAAAGTGAATATCAGATCGAAAAATGTGAAAAAATATGTTACGTGCGAGCTGTCAAGCACGGCACGGTGCATCCAACACATTCTGTATTCATAAACTCCAACACAATCCTGGAATTCGAGAAAGAAAGAGATTTTCAGAGCTCGAATCTCTCGTGCAATAATTATAGTGCATCGAATTTAATTTATCCAAAGCTCGTTTCTCGTAAAGTACGTATAAGATCGATAAGAAAAGTTGGTGCAATAAAAAGTGAAATCACGTATATTTGAGAAGATTTTCAAAAGCCTATTAACGTTAAGCCCGTGAAGAGGGAAAGAAAAACCTGTGGGATTGGATCCTTAATACGACCACGCAATTTAGCAAGTTTACAAGAGGCTCTCCGTAACAAAAATAGTTTGCCGAAGCTGTTTCGAAAATGGATCGAAAGAAAAGGGTGTGTGGAATGCTGTATATATGGTGGAGCGGAAGTAGTGGAAAAGAGCGAGGGAGGGAGGGAGGAGGAGGGGGTGGAGGATGTTAAGGAGAGGCACGTATCTCTATACCGCAGCTAACCCCACTCCTCCGATGACACCTTCGGAGTTTCTTGCAGGCGTAGACGGGATCGGCGACTGAGTTTCCGCCGTTAAGCCAAATCCCCACGAGTTGTGCCTCACGTCGGCGAGACGTAAAAAGCGGCTCGACGACATCGACGTGACAAACGATCGCGTCTCGTGGGTAGTTTGGGAATGGAAGCAAAGCGGGGACGGTGAAGGGGGTGAGGGGCAAAGACGGAGGAACGAACACAGTGCCCGTAACCGGGACGTCCCAAGATTTACCTCCATCCCGACAAGCGATGCTCGTCCAACTAGCTTGCGATGCAATTTTCATCGCGAGATACCGATAGACTCCCCTCGCAAGAACTCGAATCTCTCCGTTACAATGATAATCCCTGGCCTCTTCGCCAGAGACACACAACTGTACCTTCCGGTCGAGCACATGGATATGCGAGGTATCTCAAGCTAAGTCTCCCTTTCGAGAACTATGCTATTGTAGAATCGTTGGTATACGTTTCTCCAAAGACATCGATGGATTAAGGGAATTTTCGTGTAACATCCATTACCTCTTTGTTGACATCAAATTACACACACTTTACCCTTTTCGCTATATATCATCGAACAGAATCAAGAGCGCTGTGTAATCGTGGGTATATTGTTTGAAACGTTGGAAAAGAAAGAGTTTTGGTCTACATTGAAAAATGAAAAATTACAGGGAGAAGTTAATCCAATTGAACGTCCAATGGAGATGGAAAGTGTGATAATATTATCGGACGCAGCATCTGATAGGAAGAAACGGCAGACGTTCTTAAAATGAGGTTAATCGAAAACAGCTTGAGGTGCTTGTTACTCGGGACACGTATTGTGTACGCAGAGTGGGAACGGGGGCAGGGGTGGGAGGGGAAAAAAGGGGGTGCGAGATATCTCTAAACGACCACAGCGTATTCACTGGTCGAGGCACCAAATCATTTCTCGGCTCTCCATATTGTCATCATCCCCTGTGCCAAATTGCAAATCGATGTCACATTGACTTGGAGGATATTGCCTCGTCGTACCCCGTCCACTCTTCCCTCGGGCGTAACAATACCCATTTACTGACTAATGCTCATCCCATCGTACGACGTCTTACTTCCTACCTATAAATATCCTATTGAATCTCTTGATAATTCGATGTATTATACAAATATCGTGATTATGGAAAAAAATCCTGCTAACGATGATATTGATTAAACGCAATAATTAATAGCAGAGATCTCACGACAAATGCCACATAGTGATACATCGGTGATTCATGACTATTTATTCGTTTGATTATTTTTGTTATTCAGTTCGCAGATGGTCAATAGAGATTGTTCAGCGAACGTTGGCCTAGATTTATTCCAGCAGCACATGCGACTATTTCGTACGATATAGCTCAACCCTCTGTCACGAAAAAACAATATTTTATATTCCAATACTCAATGTCTCTCCAATGTAGGCTACAATTAAAGTCCCTGCGTCGCTCTTTTTAGCTGGAACGGTTTGATGTTACAACTGCATGGCTGAAGGAAAAAATGATTTTCGAATTGCTGCTATCGACAAACGAGCACAGAAATAATAAATTTCAGGAAATATATTTATGTATTCATACTGCATGAGTCATCACTATGATATTACATTTGAATATCGACAAATTAGATTCTTAAATATTAGCATACATGTATAGTATAAAATTAACTTTAGGGATTATACTTAAAAATAATTGGATGAATTAATAATAGCATTATATGCTTAATTATAATAAAAGAGAGATGAACGACGCAAGCTTTTCTTCAGGGTAAATAGGTATGGCGAAAGTATACTGGCGACATCTCGAGAAAGGGTTGTGAAACGGAAAAGTCGATCAGGCATTTTCAGGGGTAGGTAGGTCATGCGTCCCTGCAGAATGGTCTCAGTTGATGATCGTCCAGCATCAGGACACGACCGATATTGCAGGGTCCTTGATCACCCTCTGTATAACATCGACCATTTCCAGGCCATAGTACCATACCATCAGGACACCTTACCGACTGCCTCAGATACTCCGCTTGGTCAGGAAAGTAGACAAAGTCTCTGCTGAAAGATCGACAATACCCAAGCTCGGCAAAGCTCAGCGTGATTAAGACCACAACCGATAACATCGTGATTACTCGCATTTCGTTTCTTCGCTTATCCACCAGGTCCTTTGCCTGACGCAATAAAGTCCTGAAAATTGATAAATTGCATAAAAACTTTTATCGCTACTTTATTGCTTTAGATGGTCTCGCTATATTACACATGGATAATTTTCATGAATCATTAAGTTCATATGTAATTTTACGTAAGATATTTTCTAGAACATTAAAAGTTTTGCCTTCCAGAGACATTATTTTAAACGCCAAAGTATAAAAAGCAGTAATACTAACAGAAATAAGATGCAAATAAAATAGTCGTTATTATTTTTATACGTGCAAGAATTTTAAGCACCGAGAGATAATACATTCAATATCATTTTTCCATTCATTTGGTTTTATTAAACAATAGGCAGATTAGTCAATGTCCAATTTTTGATATTATTAGATTTAGTATAAAATTCTAAATAAACGCGAAATAATTACAGTAAATAAGTTACGACGTAAATATTTTGGATTCATTTTATAATTAGAGAAGCTAGAAGATAAATAGAAAGTTTTCAGTTATATATTACACTGTGTCAATTAATATACATGTGTGCGTGCGTGTATGATAAGTCAAACGTATAGCTGAGGCAGGTAAAGTATATGACTGTTTTACTGCAGCAGAGAATCCGCTTCCTTCGCGCTATTAAGATTAGGCGACAGAGGCTGAACAACGTAAGAATGATTTTCGCGCGACGTTATTACCCACTAACTTTACGAGGATTTTATTTCGCTACAATCGCCATTTCACAGAATTGTACCTCCCCGTTCAGTGTACCAAACGTTTAAGAGGGACAAAAGTGTTTTATTAAAACGTCCCAATAATGCATATATAACCATAAAAGAAAATATTTACATTGCTATTAGAAATTCAAGTGTCTCAGTGATATTGTTTAAACATTCTGCTATTTATAAATTTGTAGTGGGAGAGATTGCGAGAATATTTATATTTATCTCTATGCTGGACAAAAGAAAAAAGCATTGCAAGCGGAACTTCCGATCGATAGGAAAAAAAGTTACATTCACCATCCAGTGGTTAGTTTTCATTTCACGCATATATGTACATTTGATTCCAGTTTTTCGAAGCAATACTTCAAAGTATTACAAAAATACAAAAAATTTAGAAAATTAAGCTTCATTCTCTCGCTCGTTTTGCTTACAAGTGCTTTGTGTACCTATTTGATATTCCGTTTCGTTGAAAAATGTTCTGTGCTCCATTTTCCTTTGCTAGACTTTCTAATAAAAACAGTATACTATATCGTGCACTAATTTTCTTACCGTGAAATAGCTGGTATAAATTACACGAAACCAGAAGAGAACGCTTCAATCTTGAAGGCTTTAGGTGAATTACTTCTATCGCTTTATTTAGATTTTTTTCTGAAAAATCCAGCAAAGAATGTTCAAAGAAATTTAATACTTCACGCGATGCTCAAAAAATGTATATCATTTACGAGATTTTCACTTCGGATTTTCAATGTTCTTATTCACAGTTAACACGCAACGCTGAAACGATATCCCAAGAACATAGAGTGAGTTCTTATCACTTTATACTAGGGGTACGTCAGCTTTAAGTACGGGCCATTATCCGAGGCATAAAAAGAAGTAAACTGAAAATATTATTATAAGGAAATCGATGCAGGAATGGCTCATAATATTGTAACGTCTGATTTGAATGAACCAATAAGCAGGAAAACTATATTATATTGCCAGAAGGAAAACAATTGTTAATTGTTGAAATTATTGCACGACCATCGAGACATTGATAATAACAAAAACCACAAGCGTAAAGAAGCATGCGTTTATCCTACTTTTGGATGGTAGTATGTAACCTTTATTCAGCTATATATACGAGCGCAGAAACTTTGGAGTAGTGGTAACGGTAAGTTCTGCCAAGAAAGGACGAAAAGTACGAGGTGGAGGAAGATTATATCGAGTTCTCGAAAACTGCCGTGCGGCTTGGGTCAGAACAAACCTGTAGTGTGTTTGTTTCTTTGCTATCGCATTTCGCGAAATTCGCGTGGAGCTAGCGATTCGCTGGGAAAAGTTTGAATTTAATTTTCCGCGCGGGACGTCTGCTCTACTTCCGCGTGGTTTTGCCCTATCGCATCTCATTACAACTTGAATAATCGAGTGCTAAATTTTTTTGAAGAAATAAACAAAATTAAAGGACGATGTACCGCTTGAATCAAATAATATAATTTTTTTGAATAATAAAAAATTGTGTTAACGATGATCAGTAGGGATGAGGAATATCGATATGGATATGTATATACTCGAGCTACCTGTCAATTAAAATGCATTTGTATATACGTAATAGACTCGTTATAGTTTAAAGAGCATCTGACTGGTAACGTACGACAATGCGTAAGGAATTCTCAAAAGTTCTCCTTTACGAAGTTAAGTCAATTACAAAGTTTATCAGTCCGCTAATAAAAGTTATTCCAATAACGAACTACACAAATGTGATTAAAGTCCTGTGAACTTTGGCTGAAAATAAGTTACATTATCTTCATCTGGAAGTCTTAAATTTGCTTCCCGCAGCGCGCACGCAGCGTTCCGCGTATATATCTGGTTGCTTCAGGTGAAGGTACTCGCAATAATTCTAGAAAAGTTTTCAACTTTTCGGCGCGATACAATGACCAATGCTCTGAAAGAATGGCTCGAGCGTCCCTGTACTTACGTTTTTTCTGTACTCCCGAAATTTATCGTGCACGAGTAACAATTAATTCTGACTCCCGTACGGGACCGGAAATTCATTTTTAGACTCGTTTTTTCTATTTCGATCTCTCTTTGTCTCTGTGTAGCAACGCTGTACCAGCGAAACCATCACCGCCTTCCATTATAAATGCGCAATAAGTTTCCAAATTATTTATTGCACAGTCTATATTTTACAAAGGAGAATATTTTTAGAATTGCGCTCATCGCGTAGTACCTAATTTTTAGTCACAGAAGGGATATTCATCGCGCACAATCTTTGTTCTCTTCCTGTCCAATATTATTTTCTCCGACTGCAACGAGCGCCATTTATACCTCATTCGTTTAAATTCTAAACCGTCTGCGACAATTTCTCAAATATCTTTTTACACATTATATGGACGCTTTGAAAATTAATTGCGGAAATTTTTAAAGTCTATCAGGAAACCTGCACTTTTTCTTAATTGTTAACAAATTCAAATAGCTAAAAATGTTATTGTTGAAAAGAAACATTTAATTAAATCACATTCACTTACTTTTACTAATTCTTTTGAGTGAAGAAAATTGTGATTTTAGGTAAATTCACGCACGGCGTTCGGTCGTAATTTTTATAACTTCGCTATACGGATCGCAAAAAGTAACACGTGTCGAGATAGTGTACTCTGCATGAGTTAATCAAACTACAATTTGTAATATCCAAAGTTGCACGTGAAACGCTTGAGTCAACTGACACGCTCGAACTGAACGTGGGATTTAAGAGTTAATCTGTGAAACTTGGTAGGATTTTGAAGTAAGGAGGCAGATATGGACGAGAAAAGAGTGGGCATCCTCAACCTTTCCGTGACGCCTCAAGCCAGTTTTGTAAGAATAAAAAAGTCGAACGGTGGGGCAAACGCGTCAACACGTCTGACGAATCATCCAAGTTCATTTATGTCGATTAATGACCCTTCATCAAATTTAATTATTTTACCCAAGTGTCTACATAAGAAAGAATTAATCATCATCCTTATAGACATTATACATCAACGTGTCCACACACAGCACATCATACACTAGTCGACAAAAAATTAATTACGTACATATTAAATTCGCTGCATAATTATGGAATAATGAAATTCCTTCCATTCGAGCATTCATACACATACACCTAAATTGGTACTTTAAATTTAAATTTGAGCAACATGAATCTTTTGTCCAAATTGTTAATAAACCTTGGGCAAGATAAAAAATTTGATGACAAAATTTTACTATGACTTTAAAAAAGTCTTTGAAGATTGTTCAATATATTCTTGACAGTTGGTTAGAGCCTATATATACATATAAGTGCTGGACGCAGAACAGGTTGGAACGTCATTGGCAAACGAGCGGATATAAAGAATCTTGCGGTGGGTATTCCCAGAATGAATGCCTCATTCCACTGAAAGAGGAGATCCCCACTCTAAAGAATCACGAGAAGAAATGACGCTGCAGTTAATTCTAATGCGATTATGATATATCCAGCTATAGTTATACAATATTTCCAATGGCTAAACTTACGAAGAACTGTGCAAACGTCAATTGCATATACCTCGCATGAGTAATCGAATCTGTCATATGTTTCATAAATGCTTCATTTGAAAAATATTCGATCGGACAAATAACCGCAGAGGGAATCCACAACTCGCCAATAGACAATTTGAAGCAAATGGAAAGTTACCTGTTTGTTAAACCATTTTCGCGGTCTCCCTCGAATCAAATAGAAATCTAGTTCTATCTATATAATAACTGTGATGACGCACGACTGCTCTAAAACTTCGTTAAAGGCAAAACTATTCTTTTAATATTTCATTTTCTTTTTTCATAGACAACGTGCGAGGCAAGAAGCAGTATTAACTGGAATATGACCATGTTCAAAGTTTTTCCCCTTTTAAATATATGGTACAGTTGATTACCATACCGAAACGCTAAATTAAAATAAAAAAAAAAGTAGGAATAGAAAACCGGTATGAAAGCTGCACAGGTGCTCCTCTTGGCTTTGCTCAAAAAGTGTATCTAAAAATATAATATTTGTGAATGTTTTATGAATTTCAAATTATTGCGCTTGACACTGAATATATTTATGCATATCTTGTTGAAACAAGTAAACTTTTCATGTACCTACAATGAGCCCGTGCTAAAAGGCTGCTGCTAATTACAAATTGCCAATACTTCTGTTTAAAAAAAATAATTGAAATAGGATTACCTGAATTTATTACGTATTTCATTTATGATATCTTCACTCGATCGACAATTACGAGGAATAATAGGAGAGTTCATTTATCTCGTATCTACGTGAAAGCATTTTGAGAGGGAGAGAGAGCCAATGTCTTTATCCACTGTTAAAAACGTAATTTAACTTTACTTTTATGATAGAGTTAAAAAGTGTTTTAAGATGGAGTGAATTCTCTGTTGAGGATATTTTTTACTGATATAATCTGTCTTAATAATCCCCTGGATTAAGACTGCAATTAATCAACCATTGATTTCGTGAATAATTCATCCGAGAAGAGCAAGAAAATGAAGAAGAAGAGGAAGATCACTCTCTCTCTCTCTCCCTATCCCTCTCAAAAATATACCACGCCCACCTATCTTAATTTGTACCGTCCACCTTCTACAATTAAATCAAATTGATTTGACTAAAGTGACAAGGGTCACTTCCCCAAGAATTATTTTTCATTAATTAAGATGGGAAATGATTTTCGGCGTGTAAACATCAACGCACATTCTTACGAATATTAAGAAGAGAATCAGCAACACGAAATGTAGTGCTTGGCTAATATTTAAGAAGCGGACCACTGGGCGAGATTAAATGAAAAGTAAATGCTGTACTGCGACGAAAGATCATCGTTGAAAAGTTAAACGTACCTGCACTTGGATGGATATAATGCAATCTGATTAATTAATTTGATAGAACGTTGCTATCCGCTTTATTATGTAAATATATGCCGTCTTGAAGGATTGATTTAAAAATGTTGACGTAGCCGTTACCATAATTAAAGCTTTGTCGGAACCAACTGAAATAGAAAGCACAATATGCGAACAATATAGCGTGCTACTATTAATGCTAATACCATTAATCCATCTATTTCACACGTGGTAACTATCGTGAAATGCATATTTCATCAAAAGTCAAAACTTAAGATAGAGAATCTCGTAAACAATACAAATTAATTTCAGCATCGTATTCCCACACGAGAAATGCATTAATAAAAGCTCCGTTGTTCTCATTTCCATAATTAAATTCGCTAATACGTCAAATTGACGCGATGCTTAACAGAAATGAAGAAAAATTATATAATTCCGCACACGGTTCTGACGAATTGGTTCATTTGCGAAAGTACAGTACCGAGTACAATGAACGGAGAAATAATTAATTAAAAACTGTAAATACTTTTTAAGTAGGTTTAAAACGATTTTTAAGCAAGGATATATATTCAGGAAAACCCTTACACTATACACGGTATATGTATAACTGTGCAATTACTGGAAACACCTCAGTAGCGTTCAATGCAATCCATTAAATTACGGTGTTATGTCTGCACTGCAGTTTATGTTTTGTTGGTTTATTACGAATTACGCATTAATGAAAGGACGGTATTGTTGTATCCACGAAATGCATTGCACAGGTACTACATCTATATTTATACTAATGATTTTCAGTATTAACAGCCAAAGCTCGTAAAGCTACTTTGATCTCGAAATCGATTATTACTTGTGTAAGAGTTAACGATATATTATTATTCACACAAAACTCCATAACCTCGGTATATAAGTTAGGAAGATAATTTTGATAATTCCGCTGACTTATTGCAACGTCCCGTTGCAAGTTACCACTAGCAGTTGTATATACCGTATCTTCGTAGTTTGTCGATTAATTTCGAGTTATGGGGTGCACCACCGTCTTATGTCGCGTTTGACGCGAGCTTAACTTTGGATTAGAGTTCAATTTAGAAGTTATATTCAATAGAGAAACTGTGATTGGTTTTGCCTGAGGGCACATCGACGTAAATTGATTGGCGTTGAATAATATGCCACTGTTTCGATCAGTAAACAAGATGAACTCTTGCTTCCCAATGCACCGCTCAAGCGCGAGTAGCTATAATATTATACATTCCACAAATTGTTTCGTCATCGAGATGAATATAAATATTATACGTAAGAGTTGTACGCGCGGCGTGACATATGGGAAGGATTTTAGCAGAGTGCGATTATATTCCCGCTGATCACGTATGATAAAATATACGATCTCGTACAGTTAATAACGAGCATTCCACTATTCATTTGGTTAAGCGAAAACAATCAGAGGGATGATATGGGAGGCGGTAGAGGAAAATGAATGCAGGAGATTCGCGACTGCTGCAGGAAAATTAGGACAGCCGATATATAGAGTAGAGGAGCTGCGGAGTTCTAACAAGCGAGAAGCACGAAGATAGTGGATGAGGAGGGAGTGTTATGGTGGTAAAGCGGTTGGAGGGTGTCGAGAGGACCCGTCCTGGGGCGGATAGGAGCTGGGACTCCCGAGTGAGCTGTTTGCAGTTCCTTCCACAAGCCTCCGGTTTGCATTAGTTTGCATACGTGAGTGAAAGTTTAAAGTTTAGTAATTTAAACAGCCATGAGTTGTCTCTTTTTCGAAAGCCTCTTGAATATATTTCTATGTATGCCTCATATTTATTATACGTACGCGTAGGGTACTGTTAAGTTCCATATACGAAAAAGGTATAGCAAAAAGAGGCAATGTCCACTGTCTCCATCTAATTTAAAAACGTTCGATCCCCTTCGGTGGGTTCCGTCGGGAAAGCAAAATCTCGTCTCCACTTTTTCCAGCCTCGAACCCCCCCCCCTCCTTCCTACTCTCCTTATTCCGTCGCGTCCCATTCTATCGCGAGCCATTGCAACTCCATCCCTCTGTTTTTTTTCAAGCCCCCACTTTACTCTTTTCCTCATGAATTTTCGCGTTTCTAACTTTCAACCACGCATTTCCACCCCTCCCTTCTTTGTGTTCTCCTACCTCCCCCTACCCCCGCGGTTACAACTCTCGTCGACGACAAACTAACTTATTTCTCAACAGAGAATTTGACATCAATACATTATACTCCAGTGAATACATTACCGGTCTCCTTGGCAATACACCGTCTCAAATGCATTACGCTTTTTCCCCACAGCACGATCGGTGTATCCATAGATGTCTGATTTACGATATCGCAAACTACTTTCGAAAAGTATCCCCCGCGACTCCATGCGAAAACCACATTAAATTTCTAAACAGCAACACAAGCGCACCGAATCTTTCACGCTGTCTCGCTGCTACAGTGATTTCCAGCCAAGAATTTTTATACCCCGTCGTATAGTCGTGCCATATTAATGATCAATGCATCGCTCAAAGAGGGAGTTAGGACTTTGGTCGATCGGCGCTGCAGCTTCTCGAAAAAGTGTGTGTATAATTGCTCCGAGTACAAGTTTGGAGATATTCCAGTTATACGAATTCCTGCAGATTGCGCAGTCGACCTTGCGGAGCGTAATTTACCATTAATACGAAAATTTGGCGAGAACGGTCAAGTGGGGTCGAGGTACCATTCCCCGGCTCGACCTAGCCTACCTCTTTCTATCCGGACGTTTGGTCGGACCGGCTCGCTTTATTTCCTACTACATTACGCGTCCTTCTTTTTTCTTCACGTCCACTCTCACCAATCCAATCCGGACTAAATCTAATTGCGACTTAGAAATACATATGTAAACCTGGAACTATCCGGCTAACGGTATATAATCCCAACAAACAACGTTAACTGTCCAGGCACGTGACAGGTTGCTAATAGTGCAAAACGCCACTGCTGAATAACTTTTTCAAAATGTCCATCCTCTTGCCATCATTGAATTTTATACATGGAGTATGAAATGACCCTTTGACTGTAACCGTGCCTTTCATCAAGTTATTCCACGTCAATATCTCTTTTTACGCTCTACGCGCGATGGAAAATCAAAGGTTTGTATTTAAATATATTGAAAATCACTCGCAAAAATCAATGTTTTCTGCTGTAACTTGGGTAAACAGGCTCGAATACTTTTGCGGGGGTATTCCGTATTTTATTGATACTATATGCTATGTACAGTGTTTTTCAAGTGCAACGGGTAGTGGTCCAAATGCATTATTCAGCTGCTAAATATGGGACTGGGTGGACGGTTTACATAAGTTGCACATATACGGAGGGAGCAGAGGGATTGGAGCGAGCGATAAAAAAATTCTTTATACAGGAAAATGAGTGAGATTCGGGGTCGATTGAAAATTATAAAGGTGGGGCAGGATTGAAAACGTTGAGCATGGTGCATTCCACCAGGGAGATATCTCTAGTAAAGCCTTGTGGTCTTAAGTGCAAATTGAGGGAAAGAAGGTCTGCTTGGCACGCTTGCTATTTCGAGCAACTCGTTGCGATTAGATTTTCATCGCGTCGCATGTTTCGTTTGCTAGGGGAAACCGCATATATATGCTAGAATGTCTTCATAGCAAATTGGATTCACGCACGATACAGAAGAGATTACGCTATAAGATGAAAATTATGATACTAGCGAGGTATATACACGGGGAAAGTATGTAATCCACTATTTTCGAGTACACCCTGCGCGCTGCTGGAGTTACTTTATTATAATTGAGATTGCACAAATGAAATTAAATCATAAATTCCAATATCGCATTATGGCTAGGGGAACTTTTCAATAATTTTCCCGAATGGAAGAAGAGCTGCATCGAAGTTTGAATTAGGGAGGAACGTGGTGTATAAATTGATTTGATATACCGATTCAATAAAATATTTGGATATTTCGTTATACCTATTATAGTCTACCTATATATTAGCGATGAAATAGAGGAAAGCTTTTGCGGAGCACGTCCAAGTTCCGTTAGATCAGCAGTTCAGTTGCGTACAAATAGTATAGAGCCATAATGGCATCTATAAATTAAGTTAATCGTCCTCTGATTTAAAAGAGCACTTTAAGTTGAGGAAAATTTCGTTTAGTTCTTTTCTGAGCTGCTTACTCTCTGTCTTCCTATTCGTTTCTTTTTTTCCATTCTGCCAGGGACATTGGTGCCATTTGTAGGAGTAGCTACGGCATCGAATGCCTGCAGTTACGAATACATGCACACTCACCAATGCCTGCTGTCCATTTCCGGGGTCGGGATGTCCCTGAGCTTCCACCGTGGCGTTCAGCATCGTCTTGCTAACGATGTCGTCTCGTTGTCGTCCTTTCAGCGCCTCCAGGACTTTGTCGAACTATATCTAGCCCCTCTGTCGTTGATTCTGGAGAGCTTTAGATTCCAGGAATACCCGTTCTTAACGCCAGACAGCTCCGCTCGCCGAAATTACCCCAGCAGCTCTTTCCTCCCTCTCCCTCCCTATCTCTGTTGCTCCTTCACCCTAATCCACTCCTTGTTTCGCAGAAGTGCATCAAGATCAATCCGATTAAATGGGAACAGTTAAACTCCATTATAATAACGCATACTACGGAATTTATCAACTGCTAGCCTGACCTGATTTTCCAACTAAGCTAATTATACAATACGTAACGATCCTTGATATCCTTGTCGAGCGGAGCTCTGCGGGCGCTAAATTAATAGCTCGGGAGGGGGGCGTCGTAAACTAACAGGCCATAAAGAGAAACATAAAGCTTAACTGATTTCTCATTGCTCTGGCTATTAAATGGGATAGGATTTAATATCGTCCGTACGATTCGAAAGCCTACATATATATATATATATACAGAGCATAAGTCTCCCTTATTGGTAGTCTATATATATACGAAAGAGGTCTTTGACATTTGTGCCTGATGAGTTCGTCAACTGGCTAGCAACGTATTAGAGCAAGAGAAAAAAGCGTAGGGTAGTAATCCCTCGCGACATTTAATCACGTTAATGGACAAAAATGCCTTATCGTCTAGCCATGCAAAGCAACAGCAGTCTGAAACTCGGCTTCCGGTTTATCAGATCTCCTCTCTGCTCGTCACGCGACAAAATGGACAACAAGGCGAGCACATTGCGTGTGACTTTAATGTATATATACTTACTTTATTATGGATACCACGAATGTGTCGCTATACGTACGCACTACATTAATTAAAATCGTATTAGACTGATTGGGTATGGCCCCCGACACTTGGTTCTCTTTGTCGAACCAACGGAAACCCCCACGAGTTTCTCCTTTCTTCTCCCCTGATTATTTTCCACACACTTACTAGAATTCCCTTATCACCCGTCCACCATCGATTCCAACCTGCAAATCACATTTTCCCATTAACAGATAATATTCTCAACTCGACTGTACTCTCGCTCATCAATTTCCCCTCACTATGCAAATCAATCAACTTGTTGAGAGATGAATCTCGTTATTCACTGCGATGGGCTTCGGGAATACACTTGTTCGAATTTTAGGAGGGTACGCGAGGCAGTTACTCTAAACTTTTCCAAGCATGTCGTGAAACAAGACTGCTTTTACTCTAACTATAACCTCTGCTTTTAATGTGAAATTCATTTTTATTCCTCATTGGAAACTTGAAAGTTTTTCGCTAAAATTTCAGCCAACTCTCAGGCTATTTCACAATTTTCGATCCGTAAATCAATTAAACTGCAGATTAGAAGCAAGCTAACAATTTGCTCGGGCTAGTAAACAACAATACATTAAACAGATAACATTGTAACGTGCAATTAAATCGCGTTACGCATGACATGGCTTATGCCAACCTGTAATTTTCTCTAAAGCCTCGCGCTATCAGCACTCTGGAAAAGCCTACTGCTAGAGGTTGACAGATTGGCCCAAAACTAATTATATAATAACGTAGATATACGTTGTGTGCTGCCAGGTGATACACAGACAATCGGAGTAGAGCGTGGCTTCCCTGTGCTTGAACATTTTTCTGAAACTGATACCATCTGTATATATACGTATACAAATATACTATACCAATTTTATATATTACGAAGAATATACGAATCGAAATTCAGTCGACATCGAAATGTATGTTGGAGTCAGTCTGCAAATCCCAGTTGAAGTTATTTTGGTATTCTAATACTCTGGAAAGATATTATCCGTAATATCTGGAAATTTTCGAGACAAATCACAAGGAGATAGTACGGCCAAGTTTCAGTCTCCCCGTTTCTCGAATGGAACGGTTAATGTCCATTATTAAGTTAACCGATCCGCGTTATTGTTCACCCCCGACTCAGCTAATACCCACTTATCCAGCTCGAGCGGCGCCGAGTCTTCGCGGTGTCTATGCTTTCAGGAACTCCGTGGGAAGCTTCGGAGAGCTTACCGGACTGGGAGAATAGAAACTGGGAAACACAGGTGATTCTCGGTGGTTTCTGCTGATTTTCACACCAGATATATGAACTTTCTTCGCACCCTCCCCCCCCCCCCCTCTCCCTTTCCTTCCTTCCCTGCAACACGAATGGATTTCAAATTATCTAATTACTCGCTGCAGTGCAGCTGCTGGTTACTTGAAACGCCAACGTATCGGTTATTAGGATATATATAACGTAGAATATTATATATATATATATATATATATATAAACTCGCGTACATGTACGGTATAGTTCTGGGACGTATTCACAGAAGAACGATCACCTCATCCCTATATCTTCCTCCCTAAAAGCAATTAAAAAGCGAGTCATTACCAGTACGTTTTAGCAAAAGCCAATGATTTACAACGCGTATCATCAGAGGGGACGATTGCACCATTTGCTACGCGCTACGGAAATTTATGAGATTGTGCAGAATTAAAGTACGTGGAGCAAGGGTACGCTTCAGGAAATTCAGCGTGTTTGTCACAGCGAACACGGTAAATACAGCCGGATATACCCTCGAAGTTAAGGGAGTTTGCTAAATTTTACTTTTCAGTGATTCTTATAATTCCATCGTTTCGCGGTGGCAAACGAGAGGACGGCATTCTGAGATTGCTTGGCGTAATGAACCAATACGCGGTATGCATACGAATTTTAGGAACACAAAGCAGCGGTGTGTACCAGTGCTGAAAGAGCTTTCGCAACCACGATTGGAACGTGCATGTCCCACGTGGGAGTCCCACGGAACGTGTAAACTCGCGAGCGATGTTCTTGAAAGCACAAATGGTCGAGATGAAGAGGGAGGGGGAGGGGGGAGGGGTAAAGTTAAGCAGTGCAACCTGGAAACGGATCGATAGTATAGTACCACGATTTACGTATTACTCGTTTATGCCTCTCCTTCTTGTTTTGCCTACGTATAGCAAATCGCCACTTGCGCGAACTTCCCCCCATTCTCCGCTCTATGACAAAACTTTCCGCCAACAGCCACAATCTCATCCCCTTTCTTCTTATTCCTCTTCTTATATTCATTCCCCCCTCTAATTGTTTACCGATCAGCCATGATAACAAGGATCCCCTGCTTTATATCCCCTCAAGTATATTTAACGAACTCTCGACCGTTTCATAAAACCAGCCGCATTAATTTCCCATAATTTTCTCAAGCTAACTCTACGTAAATTGTAACGAGCCACTTGGCGCTGATATTCTGCAAAATAAGTTGGTCCAAACAGAATCTCCGAATACACTCTGTACATTATTTTATTCACGCCCACTGAAAATTGCCCCTTTTTACACTTTTATCGTTTCGCGAGTAAAACGTTTTTAGTACATGGTATATTGCGTTCTCGTTATTCATTATGCAACAATCGACGAGTGCAAACAATATCGGTATATCCCTCTTTAAACGTTTAATACTTGCTAAACTCTGTCCTGAGCAAAATACGTTGAGCGTTTGCGTAATATCCAGTGACTGTGCTAAATATAGAGCATGTATAGTTGGATTAATTGGAATAATTAATATTGGTATAATCCATTTTAAATGCACATATTAGAGCAATAGCTAGGCTCTAATAGGGATCTCTTTTCTCGATATTACAGAGTTGTAGACGGTTACTTCAATAAAGGATTATATATAGATTCCCTGATGACTATAATGGATTTTTCGTATGAAACAATTGGAGGAGAAGGATTTAAAGAGACAGCCAATTACCTGGGTCTTCGACTTTCAAACTCCAACCGCGCGCTACTATAGTCTTTACCGTCAGCAATTGAGAGTTTTGAGTCAAGCCAGCGAGCAGAGTTTTCGCTCATCTCGCGCCTGCCACATCCTCTCGAGGAAAATCGGGTCCGAATTGTACGCTGCTCCTTTTATCTTCTCATTGAGAATTAGTTTATCGACTACTTACGTCGCAATCGCCATGGCAAAAGCTTTCGTTCGTTCTGCTACAATGGAAGCTGTGTGCAAGCAATAAATATAATCATAAAACTTTCTCGTAAAATCCAATGTTGCGGTGCACACACGTACAGCGAAATAGACGCGTGAACGGATTGCCGTGAGAATAGGCGAGACTAGTGTCACGTACGATTAAAAAATACAGGTGCAATGGCGTATAGAGCTCGGCGATCGTAGCTGCGCGTGTTCTAAATGGTTTTAAAAGTACCTCGCACCTTTTAGAGTCGCACCAAACAAGCACGAGCCAGAATTTCTTCCTTAAATAGACTCTCGCCGTGCGCGAGCGTAACTCAACTGGGATTTTTCGATTACGCACTTATCAGAGCTACTTCTGGGGAAAAACTAATCATCTCGGTTAGAAGATTTACCTCGAATATCGCTGTGTCAAGTATGCGGGTAAATCGTATTTGCGGAGGAGGAAAACTTTGACTTTGCACTCAATTTGAACGCAGCTCGAGAATTTCGTGAGATATATGTGTCACCTATATTCTCATAGCGTTGTAAAAAAGCATTGCGAAACTCGGTATTTCCAAGGGCAGCTAGTGTTTCTCTCGCTTAATATTGTTCGGGGATAAAGGGCTTTCAGGGTAAATAAGAGTTTAGTTGATCCTGAAAGCCAGCGTCGAAATCGACGTAGCAGTGAGCAATCCGTAGATCTGTCGTATTGTAATTTTCTCAATTTTGACTTGCAAATAGCTAATATTCCCTCTGACTCACTTCTGCACTTGTTGAGAGAGTGGTTTTTGAAGCACTCGAAGCTGTTGGTGCTACACTGAAGCGTTCGTGCCTGCGGTAGGCAAACAACAAGTGCTTATTACGTAAGAGTAACAAAACCAAATCGACGTACAATCTATATAAATATATCACACGCTGGGCTTTAAAAGCAGCACTGTTTGTTCATAGACCAATCGCAAGGGAAAAAGACTTTTCGTGGAAAAATTCATAAAACTGCGGTCCAATCCATTATAAGGTATTGCCTGCAGTACATTTGGTTAACTATACACATTCATTCAATTGGTATGTACTTCAGTTACAGGTCGAATCACTGGTACTTTTATTTAATGTTCAATTTTGACGAAAATCGACTTTCCCTACAGTATTCTATATGTATAACAAACAAAACTTATCCCAGCTCATGCGAAAAACCAACGTTGTTAGAAATGTTTTGTAACAAAAGTTTTCTTTATGATTGAAATGAATTCCATTTCATGATTGGAATGTTGAAATTAACTATTCTATAAACGAACTGAAATTGTGTATAAAATAGAACAACAAGAGTTTCTTTTTATTTAATATCAGAATACATATATACATATATATATATATATATGAAAGATTCTTGCATGGATATGGGAAAAGTTGGAACTCTCGCATGCACTATAAAGAAATTACAGTTAGTCAGAAAGTAAGGATGCCCAAGTTCTTGGTCGAAATCGTTTGGCAGTTCTCGTCGAACACGCTGCTCATTTCCCTTCCTGTTTGCGCGTCTCGCAGTTCCCTTTTCCATCCTTATATTCCTACTACCAACGCGTCATTAGCTAAAACTTTTCCTCTATATCATTACTCAAGAAGCATTTCGAGTGCAACCCTCCCCCTCCTCTCCCCAAGAATTCTTTGCGGCTCAAATACGAAACTGTCCACTCAACTTTGTCCCGCAGAGTTGACAGCCTGTCACTTAACTAGAGAAGCCAAAAAGCCAGCAAAAGCACGGCAAATCAGTCAACAAGCTGCTCTCTTAAAATTTCTCAGAACTTCTTCAAGGAAAACTTTAAGATACCTAATATAGCTACTAGTTCTCGCGATGTTTAACAAAATTCAACTTTGCTAATTAAGTTATTGAAGTATGAGACTAAAGTTCAAATATAAAACAGAGAATATTAACAAATTCTCTAAAACTATCGATGAATTTATTTCGCCGTTTATGGATAACCAATGGAAGTTGGTGGAGCTTCGATCGATCGTTAAAATAAAAGTTGTATATATATATAACTGGGAAATAAAAAGAAACGAAGGATGAATAAATATACAATAAATGTGTGTGAAAGCAACCATCGTTAAGCTTGAAAAGGAACTCAACTGCGGATATTGTGGAGTATTGGGCAGCGATCGAGGATTCCCGAGGGATGAGTAAAGCTCAATCGGTGTTGGTTGGCAGGTGAGCACGAGCACGACATGTCGGGCTTGTAATTTCATTCGCGATCGTACATCAAGGTGGCCACGTGCGATTTGCTAATCGTATCTTCGCGTAAATAGCGAGAGGGGCCCAATAGAGGGTAGGGGACCGGGCTAACTTTTAATCGATATCTGGGATTCGTCTGAAACGTGCAAGGAGATGCTGTAATCCTTGTTCTACGTGCGCCGCCTGCTTGCCTGTCTGCCTGCCGCTAGAAACTCTAAGGGGAGGGGTGCAAATGGTACATCCATTACTTCCCACAGTCTAATGGCTGGAATTTATTAGGCGATAAGTTACTTCCACAGCCAGTCTGCGTGCGAGCGCAGTTCCTCTCGAGTCTACGAGCGGAGAAGACGTTTCCGGGCTGCCCGAGCACACACACCCTTACGCAACTACTAACGCGACGACTACCCCGATTATCGATATCTCTTCAGCCTCTCTCCACTCTCCATATCCCACAGAATTCCTCCTATTGCCCTCGCATTGTCCCCTATCCGAGACCCAAATCGTAACTCTCATGGACATTCCTGAAGATTTCTCTTAGTTCCCTTGTGTATGTCCGCAAGATTATATTTTACTCTTTAAAAATTAAACCGTTCTCCGTAATATATTTTCTCCATTCGATATGTTTATTAATTTCTGTCGAATTATATATTCTGTACTAATAATACACGAGCGTGCCTTATAACCACTCCAGTTTCATTTCCATATTTTCTAGCCCAATGGCAAAAGCACATTGTTGACTTCGTATCGACTGATAACATTATTTCCGCCAGCGTCTGTTAAATTGAATCCCTGTTTACTATGTACAGTGCGCGGTATCTTATCTGAATATGCAACCGTGAAACTAGATATTCGGCGATTCAATAAATACAACACTTGCCTGAATCTATCAATCTTTATTAAAAAATGGTCAATTGTGAGGTTCAATAAAGCGTACGGGAAACGGAAAAATATTCAAAATCTTTGCTCGAATAAAACGATAAAAAGTGGAGCGGCAGGGTGCGGCTAATACTTGGTTTGCCAGAAAACGGCCACAGACTTGGCAACGTTACGCAATGTATCCGTAATAATAAATGATTCGGTTAAGTTGAGACGGATCAATGAGATATATCGTAAAAATTTGTCAAGTCTTCGGTGTACGATCTTGCAGATGAAAGCAGGGAAGATTTTCATCCAACAGGTTCCACACTACGTTCGAGCGGCTTAGCGTCCTGGACGAAAAAGTATTACGCCACTGATTGGAGAAACGTCGTACCTCCCATGGATGTCCTTGGTAATTTAGCATCACGCGTTGGAATCTGAATCTCCGATTTGTCATTCCACGCGACTCGCGGATTGTCCATTTGTCAAACTACGATTGCGTGCCCTGTAAACGCTTAATGCACTGCGATAAATACATCATGGCTACCCTATCCATTAATATTCTCGCAAAAATTCAAAAACTCGGATGACATTTTCATTCTTCATTGTGCTGTACCGAAATAAAAAATGAAATGAAGATAAATGAATGTTCCAAGGGGGGACACGAGCACTATTATTAACGGATCAATATCTGGGTGCTTTGAAATTTATTATCTCGTGACATAATCAAGGTCATCGTCATTGCGATGGGAAATATCTTGGGAAATGATTGTGCAGGGTTGCTTATCGAACGGATAGTTTCAGATTAGGTGGAACGCAGGCTGGACAGGAAGTGGCAAGGTATGGCAGCATTAAGCGGTTGTTTCGCGTTAGTGCTGCGGTGATAAAACACGACAGGGCCGGCTTAATGACGCCGCCGGATGTTAATTATACGTTATTTCGCGAATCGCCAGGCCAGCGGTGAAGGCAGGAGCTTCCCTTGTTCGGTCGCGTAGCAATAGCGGTGGTTGGCACGGTTTGGTGCTGCCACTGCTGGCCACAGCCGGCATCATACTCTGTGGTAACGCAGTTCGACCCACGGATTAAGCCCAACCATTGTTATCCAGGATACGCACCTGTCGTATTCGCGATAGCTACGTTGTAAACACTGCGGCTTCGCATCTATCCTCAAAAATCCTTTTAAAAGTACTCCACGAATACTCTAACTATACGATTCGACATGTATAGCTGTACTGTTTATATATGGTCTACCTAATCCACGTTTCTCCATTTGACTAAACGTAATCGAATAAAACTCCTATTTCATCCCGAGTTTACTCCCAATTATACTTAATCAATTGTTCGATCCCACTAAAAGTCAAACTTAATTTATCGCGTTCGTTGAGAACTTTACCACTGGATTTATTTGCCATACGTATATATAGAAACGGTGGAAATTGTTATTATAATATTAGATTGCAGTTTTGACTTGTTTGAAATTCTTGTTATAATTGTTCTTAAATGAAAGTGCTAATTTTGTTTTCCGTGTCGATCATTCTACCTTATTATTTATTGCTGTGTATGGAGTTATCGAAGCTTCGGAGGTTCGGATTGTTTTTAAATATTCAACGAATAATAGTTAGCGCGAGCTAGTTTAATGATGGCATATGCAAGCCTTCTCTAGCTTGTTTATAGCCTCACCTATACGATGCAAATGTATGAAGGTGTTGCAGCAAAAAATGCTGAAGGAAAATCGAAATTTTTCGCAATTTCGACGATATGCCACTGCATATATTAAAGTTATAGTAATAGACTCTCCGAAAGTTCGTCTACATTGGCTGAACCAAGTCAAAAATACAGTAACTAGTTTATATTAGTTATTAGTTTTCCATTAATAGCATATCGGTGATTTCGTTGAACGCTTTTTCCACCAATATGGTTCTCTTGATTTAGGCAAGCCATAATCAAGAGGTAAAGCTCAAATTTCTCCGTACCAAATCAGAAATACAGTCCATTTATAAACATAATTTTTGAACGAATATACTATTAAACAATATTTAATGCACTCCTGCTCGATCTTACTTCGCTGATAGTTTTGCACGTAAGGAAAATAATTATTCATTTTAGTATTAGCCTTCTGTGGTACATGGCAGACTTGACATTTTATCTATGGAAAGCATGCATTTGGAAATAAATAGTGAACCCAATTGTGCGTGGAACGAGAATGGTTTGAATGAACAATTACACTAGAGTAATGGAAACCTAACTTGGCAGTTCAATTTACGGGGTTTTCGATACGCTGATAGGTACAGCACAATTGGTGGGATTCACAATTTCACTTGTAATCATTGGATATGCAGCAGGGGCACCGATGAAAATAAGTTAACAAGGTTTAATACCATTCCTGTATTTACGTATTGATTTATCTAATTAATGAATCCTGGAAAATTTGATAATTATAATGGATTCTCTTATACATTATTATTCCTTCATCCAGATTAGAGCATATATTAATTGATCGCTTAGTTAAAAACGAAAGCTTCTATTCACGAATTAATATGGTCGGCGAGACAAAAATCATCCAAAGTTTGCTGTCTCTCGAATATTTAACGCGGTTCTTTTATCAAGGATCGCCATTCGCGTGAGGTAAATCGACGAATTTTTCAACTTATAATCTTAAATGAATAATGTCACGAGGCATTGCCGAAATTATCGCGCGTCGAAGTTCGACAACTGAAGTCCTAATGCTTGAACTTTCGTAATGAAGCCGAGCCTTTAGAGCGCAAGCGGACTATAAGGTACTTCGGAAAATTTATCACTATTCACGGATAATACTTTCGTCTACTAACATTTGTCAGAATCGTATTGAACGATTGGGCGACGATCGTTGGATAAATCTTCTCCAACTCGCGCCCAGTGTCGTCGCAGTCCACGACCACGATTCGTATAAAGTTCCCAATAGACTACGCGAGCAGTTGAAAAATAAGAATTGATAGTCTGCCAATTATTACAATAAACTTTCTATTCCAATTCGCCAACAAAATAGTCGTCCAGTTCACGTTTCAAAGTTCTTCGAATTTTGAAACATTCTCCACATTTACAACACTAGATATTTTTATTCCTAACGAAAAATCGAAAGCTTTTTAAGCTGGTTTCTGGTTTCACACTTTATTGTCTGTACTGCAAGACTGACATCATGCCAGTAATATTGCAAAATATTGCTGAGTGATGCTCTCCATTAGCAATACGAGAAATGAATGCAATTCATCATCTTGTCCTATTTGTTTCCTCGTCGTGTTTTCTTAGATCCAGTGTAGCGCATAACTTAAATTATTTAATGGTTATTGTTATTATCCACATGACGCAAACAAATCTTTTCCAGTATCGAACGGAAAAAAGTTTAAATTCCTTTCCTCTGCTACACTACACGAATTACCGGCTACAAATCACTCAAGTATTACGTTCCAGCGCCAAGGATAAATGGAATTCTAATGAATTAGAAACATTAAACCGAGTATTAATATTTAATACAAACTGAATGCACTTACAAGCTTAATTGCTGTTAATCTACGGAAACTTATCGCTAAGGACAGCTCAGCCTCTTAATATCTTAAGAAGATATGGTATATCAGAATACGCTTTGCCCTCTCTTCCAGCTAAATTACCCTTTACTCCTCTCAACACAGCAACAAACTCGTTTCTTTTTTATACTTAAAAAATGTATTTAACACGAGGAGTCGCGAGCTTCCTGCAGTCGTTTCTTTAAAGCGTTCATCGATCGGACAATATCTATATCCCTCTGCGCTCTTCACACTTCACTCCAGGAAAACTTTGAAACTCTAAGAAGTAAATTAGACATATAATAAAGCGCAGTGGCTGTACAAGGAAACGGTGTCGCTACTTCGTGACTAATTACTTTTCCGGGGGTGGGACGAACGTAAAATTCATATTTTATGCCAGAGATAAAACTCGTTTGCGCGTGGAAGACGATTGCAAATAAACATTCGCGATTAAAGTGTACATTCAGGGTAGATGGGCTAATTTCCGGATGATCTTGCAGGATAGAACGGGGCACGTATTTGAGAAGCGAGGTGTGGGCATTCGACCCCATGATTATATCCCCCGAAGCAACGAGCCAACGTTCCGGCGACGACCTCGAAATAATAATATCGCAGGTACCCCGCGGGTGAGTTAGAGCGGTCATGCGAAATGGTGGAGAATGTGTGGCTGCACTCGTGTGGTTGCTTGAATGCACAAATAATTAGTGCAGGGAACGTGGCAGCCAGTATAGGCGTCTACCGTCTTTATCCCTGCTCGTCCGGTTCGTTGCTCTTACAATGGCCCGATGAGCCCTCTGGGGCTCCCCAGATCGCAAAGAGCAAGCACCAAACCCAACCAACCTCTTTCCAACGCCCCCATCCCATCCCCTCCCACCCATCTATCGCTACAGACACCTGCTACGTACACTTACACCGGGTTCTCTCAGTTATTCCACTTGAAAGACGATTCTTCTGAGACGACCTTTCCACGAATCTCCTACGCATATTGTTAAATCTACCTTTACTGACTCTTTATGAAACTTTCAATGAACCGTCTTTCAAATCCCGCACATCTAGTATCACTGAAACTGCAAACATTTTAATGATGCCAATCTTTCGTAATGATGAAGAGTATATATTGTATCGTGTATTGACATACCAGACAATTGTGGCATTTTCCAGTTTTATATCAAACCACGATTTTACCATCTATATCGACTATAATATACTTTTATAGATAAAAGTGTATGGATTGCAAAGCTCTAATGACATCGGGTCTCTCTGGTTATCAGCGTTATATGGACGTTTGCTAATTCAAAATTTGCTTGGTTGGATGTTATTTAATTTTTAAAGTGCTTCTAGTGGGTCAGAGGGGGGAGGGGAGGTTTAAATGTGTAAGAATTGCCCAGAGAGGCTGGTGGATATACACCAGCATCTGTTACTACCAGTGGCGCCTTACTTTTGGCACCTTTCTTTCCATTTTCCCAGGGAATTACATTCTGCACGTAGTACCACAGTCAAGAAGGCATAACGAAGTCGCTTTGTCGAGCTCGGAGGGTACGCCACTTCGTGCAAACTGTAAACGTGTGGCGCCGTTGGTGGAGAGGAAACACAAAGGAGATGAAGGGTGGAGCACCGAAACACTGGAATGGTTACAATTTTCTAATTTTCAGAGTTAGTTTGTAGAGAAAGCACCGTTCCAGCAGGTTCTGGGAAAACTCGTGATAAATATAATTGGTAAAAGAACTAGAATCAACGGGACCAATGCAATACCAGTAAACCTCGTTGCCAAGAACTTTGCCACTTGCACTACTTAACAATCGTTTCAAGGCAATCATATCCCTTTACCGTAAAATATATACCAACTGTCTGATAATCAAGGCACTTGATATGTATCGAGGATGATGAATTTGCATTTATGGCAGCTCATCGATTCTTTCATGCAGTAATATAGAAGCAATGACGATGCAGCTTCGTATAAGAAAGCAAATTTTTACATTCGGAGAATCAAAAAGGTGCGAAGTAGAAAAGTATGAATTGAATGCATCAAGAATGCAACGATCCAGCTCAGTGTTGTTCTCGTTGATTGAGTGTACGGAATCGTGATACAGGCCTCCCTTCTTCTCCGCTCGCTCCTCTCCCTCGACATCAGCGTCGATTCATCGCGTCTCTTTCCCTCTAGCTTTACTCCCAATCTGTCTATTTAAATGTCTCCATTCGCCTGGGGGGATTTGGCACTTTGACTAGTTCGCATCGAGCAGACAAGGCTCTCCTCCTTCTATTTCCTCGTACGTGTTACTCCATTATACGTATATGTATATTGGTACACGCATACGTCCACACTGGAGCATTCTAGTTTTCTCCAACGTACCGTTAGCCTATCAATTCATCCACGTTCCCTCTGTCTTCGTTCCTTCCGTTTTTCTAGCAAAATTTACTCTTTTATTTCGCTGCAGCCTTGCTCAGTCGTCCATCTTTGCGCGCAGGTAAAGTCGAACGAGCCCACAGGAACTGTACTCCTGGAACCACCGGAAACATCACCAACATTCGAATCGTTTCCCAGAGTCGTTCGCTTTTTTTTTATCGTTCGAGTCCTGTCCGTCTGACTACACGACCACCCCGACTACTCATCCGTCTGACCGGTCCACGAGGTACGTCACTGACTAGCTTATTTTCCAGCGGCCTCGATGTTCTAATTGCTATCCACCCACTGGTCAGAATGAGGGAACGCCTCAGCTGAAAGCTGAATTTCACCACTGATCTCTGGGGAGCCAATTTCAACTCGTAAATGCGAAAATTTCCTTCAGTCAAGTGCCGAGTCTCTCGTTGGTTCCTTTTTACGACCAGCCATCTCGCGCAGCTCGCATGCGACGCGTCACTTTTCAACGCTGGCTCCGCTTTTATCCGAAAATATGCCTTTATTTTTCCTCCTAGTAAAATACACATTCGCTCCTGATAAAAATACTCGCTGGAACCTATTCGAAGCTTCCAGCTTCGTACTCTTTGAGGGACTCGTGAAGGATCAAAATGCATTTATTACCAAATGGCTGTTAAAATGGTAATCATTTTTCTAATTCCCGCCTTAAAGTCTTCCGCTCCTATGCAATTTACTACTGGAAATTTCCTGGAGGAATAGAAAAACTTAATTATGTGAGGACTTGAGCTGTAAAGCTCTAAAATATCACATCGAGTTTCTCTTAGTGCAATTTATTTGTCGTAATTACAAATACTCCCAAGTCTTTGAGGATGCATTCGGTGCAATCACCTTTGACGACCATCTTTATTAATATTTAATGAGTGATATTTTCGAATACTGTAATTACGCAAGATGATGGCGAACATTTTCCTCCTACCCCTCACTCTCAACTTTTACACGTACTTCGCACAGCTATTTGTTCCTCGGGCTTTTCCGATTCTAGAGAACTACAGAGGTTCAACGTGTAAACTGAATTTAAATGAATTAATTATTACTGCTTCTCCTATAAATATTGTGCTTCCATTGTAAGAGACAGCTAAACGGTAGCTATTATTATCAATTGCTACACGAATTTCAAAGTGACTCGTAAAATAGATTTGGGCCAGTGGGAATCAACCTCGACCCAAGGAATGGCTTCAATGATATGTATATCCGACGGGAAACGTAACGGCAAAGGAAGTTCTGCGGTTCTCCAGATATTGGTCTTGCCTTAATCCTATTAGAATCGTCTTTGCCCCTAAGATGGATAAAATCGATCCGAATAATATTAATTGTCGAGGTCAATCTTATTTATGCAGAGTTAAACACAGTTAACGAGAAAATGAGAAAGGGAAAGCATTAGTACTGGTATGTTCAAGGAGATAAGGGAGTAGCAAAGGAAGCTTTTTATGCAGGGGAAGAATGGTGGAAGAGGAAGAAGGAACCAGAAGAATTGATAAGACTTTGCATTAATAAAACTTTATTTCGGAACATCCCACGAGATGAGCAAAGTATATTCCTCCTATATTTTACCTCTCGAGGACAAAAAAGAAAACCAACCTATACCTCCGAGAACTGTCTCACTAGTTGAGATTACATGGATAATTGGGATCTCCATCAACCCATTCTTTCTCGGATTCCATCCAACCTCGGCTTTCATCCAACTCAGTTTTTACCATAGGTTTCTCCTGTCCATGAGACTGTCGGTGACTTTGTTATGAGCCTTTTTACCATGAGGTTGAGATAGGCAGAGAAAGAGGGAGAGAGATAGAGAAATCGAATTTTAAGTCCTACTGATTTTCCAGAAACCTTCACAAGGGACCATTAAACTTTACTCCCTGGCTCTATCATTTTCCCCGCGTATAATTATTTAAAAAATGCCAGAGAAATATCAAGCGGATAATATAAAACTTTCACACTATGAATTTTATCTGCAATGTCCAAAACCAGATAGAAGCTAAAGTTTTTAAGCTCAATTTGGTAAATAATTCATTCTCGTACCAGATGTAATATTAGAGCGATTCTTCTGAAGCCATGAATATAATATTTCTCGATAATCGTAAGTTAAATGAGGGAATGAGAGATCGCTTAGTGGAGCACAGTTCTGAGAATAGCTGGACTTTACTACCGCATTGTTAAAGTATCTCCTCTGACGATTCATCAAGGATTACTGGAGTTGATGGAAGTGATCGAAAGTATAGTCTCTACTGCCAAGTCTTTCTTCAAGCTGAAAGTTAATTCTACAATAAAAAGCTTCCAAGTGAGTATACCTAGTACTAAAAAGGTATATTATCAAAGAAAATGGATCATCCAAACAAAAAGAGCAAATGTAAAATTGCAAAAGCCAATAAAACGACAAGAGTAACTTAAATATTACAATAGCAAACACGAGCGAAGCATTCGTGGAATATAAACATTTTTCGTTAATACAGCGAAGCAGGGTATGACAGACAGATTGGTCGATCGCGTTGGTACAGAGAATGAAGGATAATTTGAAACGTGGATGACGAAGATTATGAATTTCTCGTTGGCGAATACCTGAACTACCCTAAAGTTGGATTCAGCCGCAACTAAATGCCAGCAAATCGAATTTTAGTGCCCTATTGCAGAGGGACTTTCGACAACTAATCAAGCATTACGGAAGTCGATTCTGTAGGGTTCATTCGTGGCGGAAGAGGCGATAGAGGATCCGTGGGGAAGTCAATGGATAGACTTTATTCTAGGAAAGGCAATGTAGCAGCGGAAGCGGATGGCTGTTGGAAAATGCGAGGTCGATGAAGTAGGATAGTCTGGTGCCAGGAGTAGGTTTATGCAGGAGCTCGTACGCACACCCTCCTCCCCTTTTTCAAGGTCCATCTGCGTTTATGGCTGTCGTAAATAGGAAGGATGCCTCGGGAGTTCGATTTTCAGATTTTCCCTCGCTCTTCGATTCCTCCAGGCTTTTTACATCGCTAATATCATCCGATTGTGGCGAAGACTCCCCCCGAGAAGACGATAAATCCTCTTTGCGGTCCCACCGTACTTGCGGTGAGTTCTGACGAGCTATTGTGCGCTTTGATACTGGAGGAAGTGCCGCGATGCGAGGCCCGCGATGGAATTTCATCGCTCGGTCAAATTTAATTTCCTCTCGTCACGCCGCGCAGTCCGTGCCGCGTGTCCGAGGAAACACCAAGGATCGTCTTGTATATACGAATTGGATATCCTATCCTATCCCCTGCGCAATGGAAGAACTCGCGCAAGAATGGATCAAGGGGCGGGTTGGGATTGCGAGCTCCCGGTAAGAGCGAACGTGGACTTTTTCCGTTGAAAGAGGGAAAAATGAGGAGCCCGATCGAGGAGGTGGAGTTATTGAATATCAAACTTTCGAAATTCCGCAGTGCCGGCAAAGTTCACTCGAAAACATAACTTATAAGTTACTTCGCTGAGGTTACTGGTACTGCCGGGGTGGTGAAGGGATTGGGGAGGGGAGGGGGAGTGAGGAGTGGGGATGAGGTACAACCAACCGGCTCAGGACGAAAAAGCAGAAGGAAGGACCGAAGCCGCGCGGCCGGATTCCAGGGAGGAGGGAGGGGGGGGGGGGTCGATGGGGCGCTGGGGGTGAGGTTCGTGGATGATCATTCGTCTACCTACTCCCCTTCCTGTCTCTGTCTCGCTAGGGCGGAAGTTAGGCTCCTGGCCGAAGACAAACTTTGGGCAGAGTCCAAGTAGCAAAAAAGGAACAAAATTTTGAAAAATGCTGGGAGACTCGCGCGGCGCGAACTTATGCCACGACTCATCGAAGCAATTTAGAAAGGTACGGACGCTCCTATCGGCTCTCCAGCTCTCTTAAGCTTAACTAACAAAGTACGCGAGCATCGTTCGGCAATATTCTCAGCGTATAACTGCATATATGTATATATATATATATATATATACACTTGTGCAGAAATGTACGCCGTACATTCGAGTGTGAAGAAAAGGGGTGGAGGAGAGATTGACCTATGGAACGCGATACAACTGGAAAGATGTCCCCGAGGATTTCCGCAGTGAAAAGTACTGTTCAGAAAATGTACTGGTTACTCTTAGCCAGAAGAAATCAGGAAAACTGAGTGGTCGCGTTGGAGTGACTTGCAATACTTGCGGAGTGATTTTGCTCTCTGCTGCTGAATAGAATTCCATCGTTTTTACTACGCTCTCCTTCTGCTTTCAAACATAACTAGAGCTATCGGAATAAAAGCTATTATTTGCGAAAGCGATCAAATACGCGTTTCATTCTTATACTGCTTCATAAGTAGAGATATTTTCTCGAAGACTATGAAGATTACACTCTCCCTATTTTTTTTTTTTCTTTCTTTAAATATAATGACGACTCGACTTTTTCATCGCAATTAATTCATCGGGCATGTGGAATAAGCAGCCATCAAGACGATTAAGAGTATTGAATAAGCAACTTTCTAGTACGTCCGTAATTTTTATTCGATACAGTCGCCAGAAGGAGATAGGCAAACGCTCTCCTGTAAAATCGAAAGAGTTCTCCAAGGACTTCTATCTTTAAGGTAACGAGCCAAGCGATTGTTACTTTAACGATCCTCCCGTTTCTCAGCCATACTCGTAGCTTCACACGTAGTACGACTTGGAAGTTTGAAATTGCAAAATTGCAGTTACACTTTCAAACACATATTCCTCTTTATAGACCCCAGTTTCCAATGAAATCTCCTCTTCCTTGGATCCTTATTCAGTCGTGTATTTTATATATATATATATATATATGTACATAAATACCATTTGAGCCATATGCGACCAAAACATTGCTGCTGAGGATAATCGTATAGGTGTTCCGCGAGGGGTGCGTTTATAAATGGATTTGGCGGATGAGGCAACAAAACAACATCCACTGAATGTGCAATCTATCCTACCACAGACGCCGATTGAAACATACAGATCCAGCATTTACCTTTCATTCCATTCACGCGTAATATTCACTTTGGCTTTAACTGCCTAACCTATCATTGTTCCGGAGGAGAGCCACGCTGTTGTAGGGTGGCCGGTGCTTTTGGCGCTAGTCATAAATTGAATACTAATTGACACATGCACGGGCCTCCTTGTATTTCATGCATTCAACTTTCATCGGCTTGTTTCTGTTTAAATCCTGGGCACATGTGTGGATACAACGATATAAATTTGCGGATAAATACGTACGACAGCCAGTTAATGCGAGCTCGATATCCCCACCACTATCCTTTCTACCCTTTTATCATCCCTCTACCCTCCCCCCCACCGAAGCCCCGCATTTCGTCCACGAGCTGTACCTCTGCCATCTGAATCAATATCTACTTGTTTACTGGACTATTGCCAACGGAATTTTGGCTAGTAGGCGATCGTCCCATCCTAATTAATTCCATCTTTTGTTACGACTGTTTCGCAACTTCAGCAGCCACTCATGGTCGTGTAATAATCGCTGTCTGCCCACTCGCTTTCCTTCCACCACAAACCTATTATCTCGTTCATCCTTGAGCAAGGGTCATTCCACTTCGCAACTCACGATTTCGCGGTTTTTCTCGAGTTTCGATTTTCTCGCAATTTTATTATCTTAGAGAGAATGTATGATTCTAAGCGTCTTGGGGTGTATGCATCGATCTACAAATTTCTTACAGTTTCTGCGTTACAGCCAGTGGAAAATTACGCTACATCTCTAATCGTATTCAGTATATAGTGTTAGGCATTCTTGATGATGAGAAAAATAAATGTGAGATGGCAGGGTAAAAGGTTGATTGAAATAGGAAATTGAAGAAGAGTATCTAGTGTAGAGTTAAGTGGTGAGCTATTGTGGAGCTTTTAAATTCGTAACTTGATCTATTTTTGCATAAACTCCCCTATTGGATTTATGCGTTTGAATAAATTAGATTAAGAATACTAAACTAATGTGATTTGTCGCATGTTCCGTTTGCATGTGTAGATTATACATGAATTATCTAAATATACTTTAGAATACGTGAATGTACGAATCAGGGATTTAAGCAAATCATGAATATTCAAGCTAGGGATCGTAATCCGGGATTTTAACAACGGAGAATAGAAAAATAATTGATTAAAGTTATCATAATTTAAACAATAATGATAAATATACCATTTGTAATATCTGGAATTAAAGAAGTTATTGATAAATATAAGTTTTCGTTAAACTTTGTAAACCGTGCGTGATAGAAACATTGGCGTATTGACTGGAAATTTGTTGTTCCGCGTTCTCGCTATGGGAAATCAATTATTTCTTTTTATTCTGTATATCTACCAGGCGCACAAAATTACACATCCAGGTCACCGCATCGGTTAATTAAATAGTTTTCTGCTTTCGAATCGTACCTTTTTCCTCTCTCGCAGGAGGATGATAAATAAATTTAACAATTCACGAGTGGCAAAATAAAGGAATGATCAAATGAGAATGTATGACATTGGAAAAGTGAAGAAAATTTCCAACTTTCGATTATACGCATATATTCCCATGGGAATCAGTATAGGTACATATCAAACTTTATTTTGCATCAAATGTTAATCGGTTTAAATGACTTTAATCACGTGAACATTGTTAGGCTGATTAAAGGGGTGCTGATAAGCCCTCGACAATTATAATACCGATATAATAATTGACGAGCAAAAGGGGGAAATTGTTGAAAAAATTCCTCAATGATTCAGGATCAAAGCGACGAGCTTAAATTTTATCCGACTGAATTCGGGATCTACCTTTTCCGTTACATTTACCTGCAGTGAGAACTTTAGTGGCATTGCTGTTAGTTACGTTCCTCTTCGCTTGGCCGGAACATTCGAGCGACAAATCGAGAGAGCATTAAGCTATTAGCTGCAGATTCGTGCATGTAGCCACAGCTTCGAACTTATCTTGAGTTTGACTGCGGTCTTTCGCATACAACGCAAATTCGGATGGTCCGGGGTCAATCTAGATCCGCAAGAGCCACAGAAGCCTTTTCCCTTAGACTAAGCTGAGGAAAAGTGAACAAGGGACGAGGAAAATTAAAACCTATGAGAATGCCTCTATTCACTGTATATAATTACCACCAATTATTCCTTATATTTTTGCATTGAAAGTGCACCTCTGTGGACTTTGCGAAACGATGATTCGTGACCAATGGAAAAATCAGTTAAGCAGACGTCGAGTGTCGAAAGTTCTGGCACGAAGGCAGATATCGAGTAACTTTCACCTTATAACGGGTGAATAAGCGCTGAAAGAGCCGTACCATAAGTTACGAGTTTTATATCGGCGTGCATATCGGCCATTTCCGCTCGACCGAGGACACGCTCGAATCAGAATGCAACATTCCTTTTCGAGAACGTCGCAAACCAGTAGATCCATACTTCTGCACTGCACCTATATGTATATTCTTGGACTTTCCTCGTGAAGGAGAAGCATTCGGTCGCAAATCTCGAGTCTCCTTGTTTGATTTTACATTTCAATCGTTCGTACGAGCATATGCCCTATATATATATGGCTGGCATCAGTGAATCATTTTTATCTAACTTGACGCACATTAGTCGCTACTCCGTAATTAAGGTTGTCCGAGGAGTCCCCGGAAAAAAGCGAATCGCATTAAGCTCACTGAATTTATCTTAGATGCAAGTGTGTGAAGATTTCTTTCATGCAGCTGCATCTTTTCAGGGGGCAACTTCACGCTTGTAGTGATTCTTACCGAAGTACATAAAGTGTTTTCTGTTTTCGTGTTGATTCAACAGAAAAAGCGTAAATGCGAAAAGAAAACTAGTCTGCTCTCGTGACGTCAATTACTCACCGGTATTGTTGCAACGATTTATCATGTTTTTTCACGCACATGGATGAACGTAAAAAAGCAAGTTGTTGAACGATTGTGCTTGATACGCACGGCGCACTCGAGGTGTAATAATAAATGAAAGTTAAGTTTTTTATCTCTTGATCCACAGCCTGCGGTGTAATATTTGATCATCGGATTGCAGCAACTCATCGTCGCTTTGAATTCCGTTAGACCTGATTAGTGGACAAACGTAATAAATGAGTAATAGATATTCATGGAAATTTCAGGCATCATTTCAATGTGCTAGCACCAGTGCCACGAGGGGTGTACATCTAAAAAATGTACTGGCCAGTAGGTACTTCATATTATGCATCAGAATTATTTGAATATTCATACAAATGCAAAATGGAAATAGGCAATCGGGAAATAAATAGTAGGTATTATCTGCACTTCGATCGAATCGAATCGCGCCCTTTCAATCGTTCGTATTTATAGCGCTATGACGTTGTATGCAAACTAGTTTGTAAATTATCTTTGATCATCCACCAATGAGGGAGGCCAAAGTCTGAAATTAAAATTTCTTATGGAGCTCGATCGGTAGCTACTGCAGGATTCTGACATAATAATATTGATAAAAGGGCAGAGATGCTTATTTTGCCGGCCATAAGGCGCATGCAGAGACAGGAGGAAATTGATCAAATGGAAGGAGCAGAGTAAAAAAGGAAAATGAAAAGACCGAATGAGAGAGCGGTTCTCGAACAGAAAGTAAACTGATGGACTGATTGGTTTAATCGCTTTTATGCTTAACTTTCGCTTTTTCTTCCTGCTCTGGAAACAATAAAGTCTCAGAAGGACGAAGTACAAAGTTCGACGGATTTGGCGATACTTTTACACTCGACGTCCTTCCTTCCTAGCCTTTCGTCCTTTTTCTCCTGCACGGGCGACGGAGCGCTTATTGAAATTGGAAAATACAATTTAAGTTTCCTGTTCTGGCCGATGATCATCACCGGATCGATACACGTAATAATAAAGAGCTCCTAGTAGGTGAGTTTTGTTGGGCGTGGGCTTGGCTAAGCTTCCAGGTCTCAGAAGTGCCCGAAAGAGACGAAACTCGAAGAATCTTCGCGTGTTCCATCTCCCTTCTACCGTACTACAGTAACAAATTTACAGCCCAATATACTAGGATCTCTCTTAGCCAAGAAATCTCTTTAACTTTGCTGCCCTCTTTAACCATTACGAAACTTGGGTTTCTACAAAAAAAATCCCTAACAAATATTGGCTCAATTAAATCAATCTATATACTTCGCTCTTCCGTTTTTCCTCTCTTTATATATTTATTAATCAACACATCTCAATTCAACTAGCTCTGATATGCTTCCAAATTCACACTATTTTACTCTGTGGACAATTTTAATTCGTATAAATTCTTTTTTATATTGTACTTTCTATATTTTATTTCAGAGCTTCTGATTAAATGTACAAGGTCTCTTCGTGCAGTACAATTATTTGTACAAGACATGGTATATAAGAATATTTGTCTTTCATTATTCATGCTTGCATTTCATCATTCGACATAGACTTAACGTGGACTAGTATAAGATGGAATATGTGCTTTCGTTTTAAAATTACGCTATAGCTTTAAAGACAAAAATGATAATCTTTCCTAAACTATGCTGAATACAAGAAAATGCTTTCGAAAGATTCTAGAAAATGTTCTTCTCCTCTTATAGCACACCTAAGTGGATCAACGAACAGCTTACATATTAACCACTATATATAGAAAATTTCTGTTAAAAAAAATGAATTAAAAATATATCAGTCTAACGTAAAGGGGATTCTTTGAAGGTAAAAACACACCGAGGTTTGAGAATCTAGAAAAAGTTAATTGAGAAGACTAAAGATAAATAGGAGATTCAATAAGCCAGTATTGCATTCTTATAGATTTATTGTCGAAAAGAAAAAAATAATAATTTTGTTAGATGAAATCTGTGGAAATTTCTCTCTGGGTAACAATATAAAATGTAATTTTTAGATAACTGTAATCTATATTCCAGCAATCTTTGCTTTACGTGCTATGCGATTCAATTTGACATGATTTGAAGGATACAGTTGAAAATCAATGATTAAAAGGTAAAAGTATATTTAAATTCCCCTAATTTAGTCAATAAAACACAAACATAGCTTTTCCTTTGCATAATCTTCATCATCAGTTATAATCAAAGTAATGTTTCCCTTTGCAATCCTAATAATGATATTTAAAATTGTAATAATAGATATTCTACAGAACTATAACCAACGATCCTCGAAGTTAACCAGCTTCGTAGTGCAAACACTGTCCTACTATCTTATCTTGTAAGATCAGTACAAACAGTGTTTCTGGAATCATAACGGCATTCCTGCTCCGATTTGCTCCCTGAGTACACGGATACTACTGCTGTGTTACAGATACAATAATAACCAAGTTGTTCAAAGTAATACGTAACCACAAACGATAGATACACAATATGATCTTGTACCATTGTGCCCAATTTATGATGCAAACTGATAACTAGGAAAACGCTAACTATGCATTTTATAATGATTTATTTTACAACATTTCTTTTATGATTTTAAAGATTGCAATTTATATCGCTATAAGACTTTTATCTTTAAATCCACGCCACTTCTGTGTAGATTTATCTCCGTGTGGAACGTGGCCGGTAGATATATTCTTATATCCTTTCATTTGTAGTTGCACCTTGGGATACAGCAAGATTCACATTCCACTCGTTTGGTAGCTTTATCCCCCTATGTACAGTTTTAGGAACTTTCCACTACGAGAATGTTTATTTCAGCTCGAATTGCATTTAATGTCGAACAACTTTTTTCGTGAATTGCAATGTGGGTTCTGTTAATATATATAGTATACATTATTTTACCTAATAAAAAATTAACTTTCCATGAGCTTAGCGGTAACGATTTACCACTTAAAATCACTCATTGTTACAAGCTGCATAGTCGTAGCCTGAGCCAGCCACAAGCACACCACCTTCTGGGTAAGTATTGTACATTTAAATAATGGCAGTACTTATACCTTTGAACATGGTGCTCAATAATTCTCTCAAACTAAGAACCACTCTAGATTAAACTCACGAGTGGGCGTTAAAATCATTCTTCCAGTAATGGGATATAGTAATGGAAAAACATTCTTATAATTTCAATTCAACGTCGATAATTGATTATTGACCAATACAGCTTTTCGTATGAAATAAATAATAGAAATTTGATTAAAAAGCCATCGCGGAGAGTTCACGAGTCGATCGGGAGTTTTGTGATTTTTCTATACCAACGATTCTTGCTCTGGTAAACTTCGTATCGATTCATGCCACATGTCATATATGCTATAGCGAAACTCGTCTGTTTCAAGAGCAAGAAATATGCATTCTACTGACAAATTATAAGAGGATCTCGATTTTTTGTTGTTCCGGCTATTCTCTAGAAGAGACGAGGAAATGAGATTTTCCAAGAGTCTATTGCATTTGTGTCTATTATTTTTCTGACGTTTGTAAAGTCAAACGAGCTCCAACTATGCTGCAAGCAATGGGCATTCTTTGGAGAATTGCCTGAAGGTGATATGCTGGATAAAGGATTCGAATTCGTTATGCATTCCATGCAACATTTTGGACACTAGAGTAAATTGCAGGAAAACAAGATACCGTGCGAACTTTGCTAAGAGCTCTCTCGACATTGAACCACGGGCGTCCGAGGTAACGCCACCCATTTACTCCTCACTTTTATCACCGTAAACGATAGCGTCTTGCAGGATTGAACCAATGTGGCACTAACTTACGAAAGAACACAAACCGTACACTTTAAGTCTCAAATAAAATACTGTTTACTGCGATCTCGTCTGCAAACCTTTCGTTTCATAAAATAACATGCTTCGAAGAAGAAAAAAAATACAAAAATTAGATGGAAAACGGAGAAAAGATAACGAAGGGGAAAACTGAGTAAAAGGAAAGAATGATTTTGCCCTTAAACGTCGAGAAGCAACTTTTCTTGGAATTTCTCGAGTAATAAGCTTTGATAATTTCATCAGCTGATGGTATTAATCGTGTTAGATTCATTATTTAGATTGGAGAGGCATCGAGGAGTAGCTATCAGTTCGTTTCCACATTCCAAAGTTAATTTTCTCTTAACGAACTGAGGCGAAATTAAATTAGCTAAGAAGCAAAGTCACGTTGTCAGCATTTATGAGTTGGTGGGAAAACAATACGCAAGATCACGCTATCGTTGGGCCAGCCAGGGTTCTACCGTGTCGTAGATCTGATATCTTTGAATTCCAAGCTCGTTCGGATTCGTTAAACGAGTGATGTTGCACGTACGACGCGCTTCTAAGTACGTGCCTAGCTCGGTTGAAATAGCGACGCTTTTTAGCCTCCGGTTACCGAATCTCTTATTGAAACTTCAAAATTCTTATCATTCCTGCATCTGATAATGTCTATCTGGTTCAATATGCTAATTAACAGCACATATACCTTCAAATTATCCAACATTTATATAACAGAAGAGATTACACTCTCTCGAACCAATGTCCATCTGTCAAATCTGACAAACAAAGTCGATTTCTATACCTAAAAGTGTAAAAGGACTCATTAGAATACTGACTCCCTGCAGTCAATATTGTAAAACATCAGTTTAACCATACTTTCTTACGCGTATAGCTATGCTTTTAACGTTTCTGCTCAGTCACTTAAATTTATTAGGTTTGCTTTTAGCGGAATAAACGAAGCAGATCTTTACATAGGTCGTTACGTCTTTCGTGAAAAATTAATTTTCAAAGAATCGCAAAAAAGCTGCTTGTAACTAATGGTTCATAGTCCTCATTACAGCACCAATTAAGTTTCTCAAACTTCAACACCAACTTTATTTTAAATCAAAAGTATCGCTTTTATTAGGTGATTCGATATGCCAATAATTTCTTTTAGGATAAAAATCGTAAAGGAGAGATAATTTTGGGATCGATCCATCATAGCTTTGCGATGTTCTGTAATCGAATATTCATCCGATTGCTTTATGACGTAGGGAGCTTCTGCCAGTATCAATAGCTGCTTGCGGTGCTATCAATCCATTCAAGAGAAAAGTCATGTGCAAAAGAATAACGTATTTCCTGTGCATGCAGACATTATGTCTGGATCCCCGTTCCTCTTTGAGATGCGAGTTACATTATTTCGAGATGCTTTTCATTGTTACTGGCAAAATGCCGAGCTTAATGGCTGAACATCAACGGCCCGTGTAGGTCGCATTTCCTTCGCTACTTTTGGGCATTCCACTTCCTTCTGTTGTCTTCTTAACAGTAAATACACGAGATGTTGATTTTTTTTCAGCCAAACCATACCATTGCATATTACCAACGAGTTATACTCGGTAAAATGTTCGAGGATTAAAGGAAAATTTTTTATTCTTTATTAAAATCAAATGAAATAGTTTATTTTGCTTCTTAGCTCTCGAGGAAAGTAGAGAACATTAAAATAACACCGGCGCCAAGTTTTCCGCCGTCCGAGACACGAAGGCTTTGAAGGGTCGTTAGACGCATTAATAAAAAACAATTTCTATGGTTTTACTCGCGAGATTCACTCATTCAGTGAATTTCCAGTCATGATATATATGTAAGATCTGATGGCGATGACATTCACGATATTATATTCACTCGCGAAAAATTAATTTTTAAACGTCATTATGCAACGTAGATATTTCAAACGCACACATTCACCCTAAAGTTAGTTTGCTCATTGTAACAAAGAAAAAAAACATAATTCAGTTAAATTCTATTCAATTAATGTGATACTTTATTCTCATCTTGAATAAAAATTCAATCAGAATTAAAGGCTATGTGAACCTCGAGACTTTTATCCTTGACCGCTGCAAACGCAAAATATGATCAAAACAAAAACAAAACACGCACTTGTCACTGGCTACATTAAATAGTATTTTAATTATTACAGTTATTCTTACGAACATTAAAACTTTCATTCTCACGATACACTACACTCCAAAATTAGATTACATTTCTGGATAAAAAGGCTTTTAAGTTTCACTAAACACTGTAGTTCGCTATTGTATCGAGTTTTTACAAGGAAGAAGGCTTTTAAATTCACCTAACACTACACTTACAATGTATTTTATCGTTTTTTGAGAGATTATTGAATTATTATTGAGGAAAAGGCGATTTTTGGTGAAGTTAATGAAGAATATAGCGGTTAAACTGCACGACCGCGCGACAGGAGTAGGAATTCTGGCCACTTTTCGCACTCGCGCGCGGTAAAACCGAAAGGCCCGGTCGCCCTCGTTCGCGGTTAAAGATTTCAAAAACTTCGTCGCGGCGGCCATGTTGGAAAAATAAAATAATTCCGGAGTGGTAGTAGCGGAGAACCTGCTCGCTCAAATCCGAAAGCTGGTATCAGTTCAGTTTTCGGATTTGAGCGAACGGGCTCTCCGCTACCACCACTCCGGCATTATTTTATTTTACCAACATGGCCGCCGCGAAGAAGTTTTTGAAATCTCCGAGGGCGACCGGGCCTTTCGGTTTTACCGCGCGCGAGTGCGAAAAGTGGCCGGAATTCTCACTTCTGTCGCGCGGCCGTGTAGTTTAACCACTATTCTTCATTAATTTCACCAAAAATCGCCTTTTTCCTCAATAATAATTCAATCATCTCTCAAAAATCGCTATAATATCGTGAAGTGCAGTGTTTAGCGAATTTTAAAGCAGTTTTGTTTGCAAAAATTCTAAATAATATTGAAAGGTGCAGTATATGGTAAAAATAAAAGTTTTCATCTTCGTAAGAATAAATCTAACAATTAAAGTGGTAGTAAATATAGCCAGTGATAAGTGCCTGTTTTTGTTTTGTTTTGTTTACCTGCGCTCGCAACGGTCAAGGATAAAAACCTCAAGGACTTTCATAGCTCCTGTAAGTATAATTGATTGTATATTGAAGCTGAATAATAGCTATCTAATTAACTTTAAAACAATATCTAGAATAAATGGTTTCTTTTTGTGTTAAGCGTGTTTCTCAGCTAATCCTTTTGACGACGCAATAAATGAACTTAAAAGAAAATATAGGGTATATGGAGTATATCGTATACATATAATCCTATAAATAAGTTTAATCACTAAATCCTTAATCAGTCGAATGTGAATGGTAAAAATTCTATTGAGCCTGCAAAGCTACATATTCGTACTAAATTCTTAGAAAGAACATAATATTTTCTTAGAAGCAATAAGTTAGAGTTACGTAGACGAATCAAATGAAAAGAAGAACTGTATTTGCACAGGCCATCAAATTAATTTGAATTTATTCTGTATTACTATAGCAATACTGAACGATTGATACTATTGAATGCAATTTTGATCATGAGAGTTGAGATGTTGCAAATTGCGCATGACTCCTAATAGCACTGATCGTTTCTGAAAAGTTTATTGATTTGTACTTAGAGCTTCCTAGGTTCTAATTAGGCAGTAATATCATTAGTATTGAATGGTTCTCATTGATAAGGAACAGTGCTGGTCCCATCTTGAACTTGTTGGTACACATTGCAAATATTCAGGCGAATGATCATTAGCAATATCGAAATGTCTGATGAGTAGGGGCTTTACTTTGGCTCGAGGAACTCGAAGCTTTGTTCGCAGAAATGCATATTTCCAGTGGAGATTTTCAGGCAGGCAGAAGTTTTCCAACTACTACTGCTGTTGGCTACCTACTTCGTGGACGTCCTGATGCTTTGTTCCTGACCGACTCTCAGCTGTCACTCCACTTTGAAAAGGAACTAAAACCGCTAGGCACGATATAAAACAGAAGCTGTCAGTCGTTAGATGCTTTACGTATTTCTGGCAAACGAGTGCTAGCTCGCTGAGAGAAGTTTTCGTGGCAAAAAGACCGGATCGGTTTCCTGCGCCGAAGCGAATCAGAGCTCGCCGCTATATGTATACGCAGACTTCTTTTCGCTAATGCAGACTGGAATTCTTCTGGAGTGAATCGCGGCAGAATGTTTTGCGCGCTAGTTCGTTTTGGAACTACTTTAAATTTGGCAGAGGAGACCGAAACGCGCAACTTCTAAGACCACCGAACTCTGGAACAAGAGTATATAGCGATCTTTCCAGTTAACATTTCTCCTCCGTAATCTAGTAGACTGCAGCACGTACGTAGCCATCGCTTTTACAAGCATTCTTCCTTTCTTGTTAGCTGAAATCTCCGATTTCACGTATACATCCGCCAAATACCTAATTTACCCAAAATTAGAGGAAATGGCCTGTTTTATTTTTTTTTACTGCCATTGGTATTCTCAGCCGAACAGTATAACGTGTATGCTCTGGATTTTACAACGAATGATGTATTTACTGCTAGGCTATATATATATATACACTATATACAAACTGCGCATCGAACACATTCATCACCACTAACCTATAAATTACTTTTTGGCCGCTATTATGTGCGAATGTGTGGCTATAACTGTTTTGTTCAATCGGCTTTCGTTACTGAAATATTTTGTATGTTTGTAAGAGAGGAACGATGGTAATTCATCGCTTCTAACTAAACCGCATCGTGCAAAGCTTCGGGCGGAAATGAAATTTTCACTCTGCCAATTTTTCGTAAGGCTATTCGACAGAATTTTTGTTTTTTTCTGTTTTACACTTCGTTTTCTTTTTCCACACCGCGCAGCTCGAGGAACTTAGAAAATAGTGCGATGTTTCGGAAGCAATCATCCGTTTCCGTCTTCAGGCGTTGCTGATAGGATCGAACTTCTTACCGCTCTCTCAAGTAGCATGGCAAAAATGGATACGAGCCAAGGAATACCTCTCTTTCGCCAGATAGATTACCGGCTATGCGAATAAACTTCGATACTTGTTACCAATGATTAATAATCTATGAAACTCTATCTTCAAACGAGAAGCCAATTCCTCTCTTATTTTCTGTACCATAGAAATGCTCGTTCAACGTCCGTCCAATTGTTTTAATAAATTACTATGCAGTCTCGATATAATATCAAAAATCTCCTATAATATCATATGCTATTCATTGAAATTTTCTCGTTAACAGAGTTTCAGCTATTCTGCTCTAATAAGACAAAAAATATTTCTGACAACTGCAATTATTTTTTTCATTTTTTGCTTAACGAGTTGATTGAAGAAAATTGAGAGACTTTGTATAGTCTCATATATATATATATAATACAAATTCTTGAGTAATATATTTTGAAGATTGTATATTGTGCTCATATAAATTGGACCGTACTTGAACCTTCGATTACAAGTGTTTCGAGGTAGCACTGGTTCTCGGCCATGAGAACACGAGTCGTAAGTTCCTTGCCCATTATCTCAGTTTACGTCAGGATCTTTTATGGGACGATATAGAAACTCCAGTGGGATATAAACGAAACCACAGCTGACTCGCTAATTGTTACCAGGGAACTCCAATTTCACCTTGGTGCAATTGCTTATTATTATTATCATATCTAAACGATTTGCTTCATTTTTCGTTTCCATTGTAATAATTCTTACTAAAATAATTACTGCCCGACCAATAACGATTCTTATACCTGAAAATTTTATGATGTCTGATCAAAGTTTAATTAATGAGACAAAGGCACTTGGTTTGCAATGGACACATCGGGTATCGCAAAGCGTCTACCCATTAATGCACAGCATATGATGTTTAACGTTTCTATTTCGCTAAGTATATATACGCATAGAGTAATTATATTTACACTCGCCTCTCTCTCTCTACACAGCATTCTGCAATTAAACGTTACTACACCTTAATATACAATACTAAATTTGGCCAACATAATTGAAAATGTTCAATTACACATATATATGTGAAATTATATTAATTCATTATCTGTGTACTATATTGTTTACACTGTACTCTAGCTATATTTATATTATTTCAACCGGATACGAAAGCCAACTAATATAATAGATTAATCGTATTGACGACGGTGAACAAATAGGTAGTGATGTATAATATAAAGTTGATGGAGAAAAAAGTTTGAATGAAAAAGAGAAAAATAGAGAAAGGGGATTGCTGAAGGTGGATATTTGAATCTATATTCTTCCGGCAGAATCGTGGGTCACGTTGAATCGAAATAGGAATGAAAAAAGAGCGTAGAATTGTAGATTGATTGAATACAGTATCTAATGGCGTTCGGTCTGTTGACCGTTGGTTCCCTCGTGCATACATCACGGTTGGTGCAAAATGCAGGCCAGCAACATCAGCAACGGTCATAATTCACTGCCTGGTACGTCGGAAATCCGCTGCAAAAGTTGCATCGACGCGGATCAAAGATGATACTCGCGAGAGACAGAAAACTAATCAGGCTTCGATGGATCTCCTATGACGTATTGGACCGTCGAAGCGTAAGAGCTGCCTTACCGAGCTTCAGTTTTCAAACACCCACTTGAGCTTTCCCTTATCACACGCTCCGCAGACTTAATTAAATCTCGACGACTTTTCAAACTATTTTCAGAAAATTCTCTCCTCCAATACCGTATACGTAGGTATTATTTAAGCTAGAAATTCGATAGATATATAGTATAAATAATTTTCAGTGCAATGGGAGTTTTACCAGCGTCGATCCTTTGAAAGATGCATTTTACGGATGGCTCGTTCGCTTTTCTATACACGATTAGCGCCACCGGCACGAATTCGTTTCAGCGTCTTTACCGAATCGTCGAATTTATCGGTTTCTTGCCTATCGATCTTACTCGGCTCCTATCCGTTATAGCGTGTGCCAATCGTTATGCACGATTCGCAGGGCTTTCGGAGAAGCATCGAAGCAACCAACATCTGTTACCCCTTTTTTTTTTAAGATTTACCTCGCTACCGCCATTTTCACCCTATAAGGGGTTCCCTGCGATACCAAATACTTGGTTGAAGCAGCTTCGCCAGCTCTCCAGTCCAGAGTGTTCTTTAAACTTTTTCCCAGCTTGTTCCTCGCCTCTCGTTTCTCATCGATTTCTTCATTTACGCTTCAATTGGCCCTTCCTACGATATACTCCTGTTTTGCACTCAAACCTTACCCCGCCTACCACTCCGCTAAAATATACGTACGCAGACGGAATTTTTTATAAGCGAATCGAAATTTTCCAACATTTCAATCAAAGAATATTTATTCCCTGAAAATCCCATGAGTGACGATAATCGCAAATTACAGGCTAAACGTGAATCTCGATTAATAGTGACATTAATCTATCTGTGTTTAAATGGGAGATGAAATTCTATAAAGGAATTTTTGCTTCTTATTAGGCTTACAGTAGTTTAATATGAATTTTTTCGTTTAATTCTCTCATTACGATTCATAATTAGGTTATTGGGGGAAATTTTTCAATGGATGATGTTAAAAAGAGGACGCGTTAAACAAGCCTCTTGTATGCATGCAATTTCTATGCAAACGTGGAGTGAGCGAGCGAGTAAAAGAGAGAGAGAGAGAGAGAGAGAGAGAGAGAGACAGAGGGAGGAGGGAGGACGGTTTGGAGCAGAACTGTGTCAATATATGCTAGGGTTGTGTCGTTGAGTCCGACGCACACTTTACGCATTCATTCGCAGACGCGTGTATGTATACTTGTACGGTGCCAACGTAATCACAAGTGATGACATTGGACTGTGTGGAACTTAATAAAGCGAGACTATAATGCATAATGCGTTTATGTGACAGTAGTCTTGTTAACATGACCAACTGATTAAGGCAAGCACAACATTCTTCATTCAGGAATACCCTTGATGCGTGCGCTACTTCTCTTCACTCTATTGATCTCTGCTTGTAATGCAACTTAGTCCGCCATTCGAGTAATTACTATAATTTCCTTGAATATCATTCAACTGGCATAAACTTACAGAACAATCTCGCTCATTACCATACCTATATATACACTGCTAATGTAATATATTAGAATATGATTTTTTATATAACAAGATATACATAGAACATTCCTCATATCGCAGATATTAGTTCGGAACTATAGATAAAGTTTAATTTGGAAAATTTTCAGATTCATCAATATTCGCGATATTATATATTCATAACGTTATTATAAATTCACAGGTTCAAAAGAATACGGTTGTGCATTATATGTATCTATATATAGGTATAAATTTGGTATTGCTAGCAGCTCCGTGGGTAATCCATCGGCCAAGCATTCTCAGTAGCAAGAAAGTACCTTACAAGAAAGTGAGGATTTCAGCGTTGTATTTTTACTGGTATTGCAGGATCAGTTTATCATTTTTACTGCACTTCATCAAAGTGGATAGTGGCGTAAAGTTTATAAAATCTCCACAATATAATTCGTCTATTAAGTGCAGCCCGAATTATGAGTCTTTTTTGCTACTTCAGCAGAGGAAGATCGAGTAACTCGTAATCCAAACTGCATCATTTCTTATTGACCTGTGATAAGTTTATTTATGGAATCGCTCCGTCGTTAGGATAAGGAGATATATTTTTTGGAGAATTGTAATTTGGGGGAATAATTGTACAGTAGAATAAAAATCCCTTGGTAAAAATATTTATTACGAATGCTAATAGGTGCTTCGATCATCTCATTCAGCATAAAAAGTTTGCGGCAGCTTGATAGCTATAAATGAATATAGTTTAAAACTCTACATATAATCATCAATTTATACTTCATATTCACAGCTCGAGCCATGGTTGGGTTATTACACACTATAGTTTCATATCGGTTTGCTCGTTCGGCCTCGCGAAAGCTTTATGGTATTATGAACGCAACTCCGTTACGACTGTTAGAAAAATGCATTAACTTGTATACGACACTTTTATAATGCTCGATATTATATTTATTATTACGATTTTACCACAATGTAGACGCCCAGGCACTTCTGTTACATCAACTTTATTGTACCCGCGAAGTTTTACATAAAATGCTAATGCACCAGGATACATACATCAAAATTTCATTACTGCACATAACATACATTGTTAATATTAACTTATGGATTCATGATAAAGCGTTGCAGTTATAATTGTACGAGCTCTGTTAGGAATCAAGAGAAATCTGTCAATGCGGTATAAACGATATTGTTCCAGCGTTAAAACAGCTTTGTCTTTTCCTATAATTAATTCTACTAAACGTGCAATGCGGCATAAAATGATATCCGCTCATCGATATCCTATTGTACCAGCGAATCGTTTAAGAGTATTGATGAATATCAATTGTAAAAACAGAATTAACATATTTATCGTTTGTGGAATGGTGTGGGTGGATGGATTATGGAAAGCGAATCAATAATTTTTTCGATATGACAGGGGCTTATAAACTTGGCAATACAAAGTGAAAAAGAATACACGACTTAATTTTCTGATGACAGTGCGCTCATTACATCAGACTCGATTCGTCGTATCGTAGACTCACCGACGATCCACCGCTACGGAAAGTAATAGCTTCAAGTCGTTCTCCTCTTTGGAAGGATCAACCCTCACCCCCCCCCCCCTCCCCTCTCCCCCTCTTTCTCTTCTTTTCCATCCTCTTATCTCTGATTCTCATATTCTCATCCCAATCTCTCCACTTGCTAGCTTACCTTTGTGGGTAGCTCTAGTATTATAATAACTATAAGAGCCACGGAATAATTAATATAAGCGATGAGACGAAGGATCAACTGGAAAATAATTTACTCCAACTAAAGTTTTCCTGCCATCTCCCCAGCGGAGGTAGTGCATCTAAGCGAATAGCTTCAATGTATTCAACCGCATAATATCCAATAATTAAATGCCAGCAAATCCCAGCGTAGCTTGGACTTTAGTCTGAAAATTTCTATTTGATGTATTATTATGGCCTTGATAATCCCCCCTATCATTGCTTTGCATAGCATTTCCAACAAAAAGCAAATGTTTTTGCAAATTAATTACAAAGCAACCATTCAGTACTTTGATATTATTATGTCTGTTAATAAAATGGTAGAATTATAGAATTATCGTTATAAATTTGCTACATTGCATAAAGTGGAGCTTCTCGGGGTTTATCAGGCCAGCCATAAGTCCCAATGTCTGAATTTTAGTTTATATATTTAGAATATTTCGTGCATGCTTAAAGGCACTTGACGGAATTTCAACGTGTATATATATATATACGTATATAAGTGCATAGTGAGAGAAATAGGGAGCGTTGCATTCTGAGCGAGTTTAGTTAGTATCATAATCTTCTGTAGTGTCGTCCTTTATACGTATATCGCTCTTAATGCGGATCCACGGCTCAGCCGCTTTCATTCCGCTCTCAGCCGCTACCCCGGAGAGAACATTATGAGACTGTCATGGTGAATTATTGGGATTAAAACGTTACCATATCCTTAAATTCCCCAGACCAACCAGGACGCGAGCTACTTTATCATCGTTTGTCAAACTCAACGCGACTGCTCCTTCCTCGTCAGGATCTCCAAATTATGTAGAGTCGTGCGTCTCAGTTTTCTTTCTCTTACTTTCTCCCTTAAGGTCTTTAACAAACGGTATATCCTGGCGCATGAATTCATTCTTTCGCTTTCTCTCTCTCTCTCTAACTTTCTCCGAACAAAGACGAAGAAACGGCGAGATACGGAAAAATGCAAGTAAATGATGGATACTGGTTCGTATTTTTTATACCAAAGAAAGAAAATTTTCTTTAATCGCAGCTGGACTTTATCGCCCGCTCCTCTTTAGAGGGACTTTGGAGGTTACGGAAGTTGGAAAAGGATGAAAAGCAAAGGAGTCGGGCATGAAAACAAAAGGGAAACGAAGGAGAGAGAGAGAATAGAGAAATAGAATTGAAGCTCGTGCAACGGCTACGCGATTGCTTTATTCCGACGCATTTCCACAGTTGAATCACGGAGCCGTATTCGAAGGGAAGAAAAACAATTGTACGGAAAGATGAAACAGCCTTAATGTACTCTTAGAAGGGAACGGAATTGCGCCGGGTTTAAGTAAAATGCCACCATAGCCGTTGCTGCAAACTTAAACGGTGAAGCAGAGCACTCGGGGATCGACCAAGGCCAGCTGTTGTGTAAAATATTATTCAAAAGAGAAGGACCGAGAGTACGGGCTACTGGGACTCGCCTCGGCTAAGAAGCAAGAGAGAAAGAGAGTGAAGAGTTAAAAGAAGAAAAGAAAGAAAGTACAGGACGCAGAACCACTGGTTAAACGCCGCGAAAAAGGAGAAATCTGCAGATGCGAAACTGCACTTTCCAGCTACCGCGTAACCCCTGAGGCCTTCCATCCCCTCGCTAACTTCATTTAAGTTTTCGTCCTTTTAAAGGCTGCATTACGCTACCTTTCCATATCGGGACATTTGAAAGCCGCGAATGGAAAATATGGCATTGAATCGCAGATGGGCGTGGTCAGGCTTGCAACACTTCTGGCAAATGGAGTCGGCAGGGAATCACTCGACTTTCATTGTTAAGACCCGCATCCTGCAAGGGAAGGCTAAGGAAGAGCATTGCTTATAATACCCAACGGATTATAAATCTGCTGAAATGCAGATACAAATTCTCATCCGAGAATATTGTCACCTGATTTCTTTCCATTTCTATATATATATATATATATATATATATATATATATATATGTATATATTCTCGTCCTTCAATCCCCCTCTTACACTTTCACTCATTTGATTAAACATTGCAACGTCTTCTCCATTTCTTATATTTCTACTGATTCAGTCCTTCCTCGACCTTGCCACGTCTCATACGACTTACACTACTGGTCTTTGCGAGAGATACGACCATTTCTCATACTAATTTCCTCAGTGCGTGCCTTTACCTCGTGTCGTTACAAGTCCACAGTCGCGGAAAGAGCGTCTTTTTGCATCGTTAAATTCTCTCGCGGAATGCACTAATAGTCAATTTCGCGAGTGACGTAAATTGAGAGAAAACGATAACTCGATTTATCCACGCAACGTGAGAATTCAGCAGTGGGTTATTAATTATTATCGCCCGAATATCGCTACGTACGGCTTATCCCGCGAATTAATTGATTTAGCAAAATTATACTAGGCAAGTTTATCGAGTCTTCCAGGATGGCATAATAAGTCTGGCTTACCTGTACAGTTGGCTGGGCGAAAACTCTGGAGCGTCATAGAAAATTTATTTCACGCTAAATATTTCACGCTAGACGTTAATGAAATCGCTCCTTATCCCAGTATGCAAAGTAGCGGGCCGCAACAAGACAAGGCATTTCTCAAAGCACGTCGAAGACCCTCTAAGACTCCGATGTAACTTGGCAAGAGTTGCGGCGAGCATTATCGGATACATCAGCCATCGACGGCTTTAACGTACCGATATCGATTGAGTCACAGTTCTTGTACACTCTGGGAGCGGTTTTCAAGCTCGCTGAGAGTCGTAATATGCTGCGCCGGGAAGGATACCGAAAGCCGGAAAGAGAGAAAGCTAAAAAAACGAGTGAGCACCGGGATAAATTTTCGTCCGAGAAAGAAGAAATCTCTCAACGTTTCTCGATCGACGTTTGTACATATTCAAATCGAATAACAAATCTTGCGTGCTTCTGCAGGGATTTCTGCATTAGAAGCGTTGTTATATATATATATATATATATATATATATATATATATATATATATAACTGACAGGACACGATTCTCTTCATGAGAAAAATAGAGGGGGGAGGGGGAGAAAAGAAATTTACTTGACCCATGAATTTTCAGAGTTGAATCCCAAAAAGGAGAGATATATTCTTTAAGCCGGCGAAATAGCCATTGTCATGCTGCGTTCAAGCGAGAGACGCAAAAACGGTCAAAACGTCTCAGGATGTGTTTACATATCGCAGGATAGCTTTTCCTAGTGGAAAATAACGCGCTTATTTATCATACGGCCACTGAAAATTAATGCTTGACTGAATAAAAACGGTTCACACACGATATTACGGTAAAATCCAGCGCGAAGGAACTCATTAAATATTTAATTCATCTCATGAACGGTAAGAAGAATAAAGTATGCAAATCGTTTCGACGTATAATTTTCAATTTTCTATTTCGCGAAGGGATGAAATATTCCGAGCGACTGTGCGGGAAGGGTGGGGGGCTGGTGATTTGCACGTGAAATTCCATGCGTGACGACAAGTGTATTTCACACGTACATCATCGCACCCCATAGTCTGCGGGTTGAGTTTCTTTTCAGCTGCGCCGAAGCATTTTTGCCCCTGCTGCTGCGAGGGAGAAATTGAGTCGTGTCTATTCGCGGGCAACATCCGGGGAAACGCATGTTCGAGCGATGCGTAAAGCAAATGGCAAGGAGACCGGAAGGAGTTCGTTGGGTGTGACGTAGAATGGCGTGGAACTGGGGGAAGGAGAGGAAGGAAGGAGGAGAGGAGAGGAGAGGAGAAGCTAAAGTCTGGAGGGAAGAAGAGTTCTTAGTTCTTGCACGGAAATTACAGGTGCGGCGTGTTTCACGCTTGAACTGGAGTGACTGGTGAAGGCACAGTGAAGGGTACTTTAACTCGGAAGGAAAGGGAGACAAACAGAAGAGACAGGGACGGGCATAATCGTATACCTGCATTACTACTTGCTACCTGTGTTATACTACTTATTCTACGACCAGTAGAGAACGCGCGTAATGGTTCTCCATTTTTCCCTTCTTCCCTCTTCTTATTTCAAACGAATCAATAAAACAATCCGTGAAACGCCTAGCAACGATTTACACTCCATCGAAACTTAATTACTTTTCCATATTTTAAAAATTGATACCGAAGCGTGAAACATCGATGGTGTAAATGCTGTTTAATATTTTCGAAAGGAGAATATTCCTGCGTGATTTACGATGCAATTTCAGTGGGAATTTAGAACTTGCCTGATTTTAATCGACTGATAATTACGTGGGAAACGCGGGAAAAGTAATATGAATTTTTCTCTTTACTTGGCCAAGTCCTGTACTACGCGAACGTGATGCGGGCTCTCTACGGTGACGGGGGTGTGAATTAGTACAGCAGCCTCTTGGGAACTGGGCAAAATTAGCCAAAAAATTGCAATTCCAGAAGTGTGCACGAGCTGCTCCAGCAAGAATGGTCGCACATATCGATTATCGGTCCTCCGCATCCAGATGTGCTGAAACTTTTTCGCTCGCGCTCTCGTAAATTTCAAAGTTCACTAGCACCCCACTCCCCCTCTTTTCCCTCTTGTGTAGTTCCTTCGTCGCATAAACTTGCCAGTCGTGCAACGTCATTTCAAACGAAAGCTTCGTGATACAAAAGTCATCGATACACATTCTCCACTCCGGTTGACAAAAAATTCTTTCTATTCCCCTCGCTCTCGCTCTAGCTCGCTCCCTCTCTCTCTCTCTCTCTTGAAACTGTACCATGTCCCACAAAAGCTTCTTTCATCGGTTAACTATTAACCCACTTATGTGCTCCCGAAAGTTTCGAGAACTAATTTTGGTATTAATACCAGGCTTAAAAAATGTTTTTAGTGAAAAAGTTTCATATTAAATAAATAGGTGAAGCATTATGAGAAACAATTGCAAATTTAAATGCGAGAATCCTTTTCCTCTATTCTCATCAAATTAATCTTGAGCTATTGCAAATTTGTGGTTTAATTCAGAGGGAAATTCATAGCTTTGTATACGATATAGTATCATATACATTTCTCGTCATAAGATACGTACTAATCTGCCTGAGGCTTATATGCTCATTAAATTACGCAGCTATCATTAGAGACTGGCTTGGCAAGCTAGCGACATTCCGACTATATCCTTGAACTAACGGTTTTACTCAGCTACAAGCTGAACAAGACGATCGAGAAACCAGATCCCTTGTCATAGCGCAGCCCCCAGCCTACAATTCCTTACGAGAGAAGTTTATACGACCTATGATAGCTGTGCTAGAAAACTTAGTGCTATATGTAAATTTGCTACTGCATTCAGAATCTTAATACCTTGTGTCAAACTTTCTTTAAGATTCTTAGGTTTATGACGAAAAAAAGCGTCTCTATGTACATTTATTCCACATGAATGGACGCGGGGAAGAATATTATTAGGGGGAAAGGGAGAGGAAGAATTTGAGAAGAAACTCAAAAGTGTTTTCAGTGGTTCTATCTATTTTTAACATGCATCCTGTCAAAGAATTCTGTTCAATCTGGAGCAACGCGAAGGTTTTAAAATCCAATTGCTTGTCATGCAGCATGTTACGGATATACCTGAAATTTCTCTTTTCATCGAATCAGCTTATCAAGTTGGATATCGCCTTATCCCGTGAAGAAGAAGTTCGGTGAGAATACGTTTCTCAAGGATAGCGATCCGCTTGCGGTAAAACTTCCATCGGACATACCACGTCGTCAAGGTGGCTGGTGTATTCAAAGTTTTTGGCACGCTTGATATTGATATATTGTACTACTTTTAGGATTAAGTCAGCACGTATTCTAGAAACTTCTTTCCATTCTTTTTCTACTCCACCAAGATAACAGGATTTTTCTTAGCTCCAGATCTTTTGTATCAGATAGCACACTCTTCATCTTTTATCTCAACAAATAACCCTTCAAACAGATATTTATTTGAAGAAGCGTATATAGGGAGAAGCCAACGAGCTGCGTTAGAGCAATCGATTGGAATAGCAAATTGATTCCCGTGCCAAGCTCTTTTCTGACAGTTGAACAATTGAAAATCAGATAAATATTTCGCATTCCCATTTTCCAATTTTTGCCTCAAATTTTCTCTCTCTCTCTCTCTCTCTCTCTCTCTCTCGTTTTTTATCCATTCACAAAGAAAAACGCGCACCATGACTTTCCAATCTTGCGAGGTTGTTTAAACGTTCGTTCCATGTAATGGACTGCAACTATTACAGAAATATGTATTTCATGAAACAACGTAACGCTTTCAAAAGGACTATTTATGTTACTCCTCGAATATCAACCAGTGAACAAACTTACGCAACAGTTCTATCAAATTTGCCATCGATCCATTGGGAATCTCGTGATATTCGAAAAGTTTCAACTCTTCATTCCTGTTCAATTCTTTTTGTGGGACTGAAATTCCGAGTCTCTTATTTAATCTTAGCTGATCGAGATTTTAGAAACTTTGTCACTTTATTATAGCCGTTAACCTTTTCTTAATTTCGCCAATTGCCAAGTTATTTTTCAACGATTTCTTAAGAGAAAAACTATAATTTTTAAATTCAACAAATTTGATTTTTCTATTGCGGTATATATGCGCAGACCAGTTCACTGCTGACCAGCAGTGCTCGATAGATTGGAAGAAAATGTCTTGCCACACTGTGTCCTTCGTTTTCTTTTCAGTTACATAGGGCAAAGATTGTTGGAATTCGTTCTTCTTCAATCGACGAATAAGAGAGATTGACCGCAATGTTGCAGCATGATGTATTTTGTGAAGTTGGGACTCGAAAGCTCGGTGGGTCCAGCGATGGTAAAAGTATATCTCCACGGCAATACAATTCTCGAAGTATGCGGGGTCTGAAGCAAATAAACGATCAAAATACTCCTGTCTGTTATTTGATGACATTGTGGGTCATGAGACCGTCCAGAATTCACATAGCGGAGGGATAAATGTGTGCGTGCACAGCAGGCTTGCGGTAAGAGGAAACTCGAGAGAGAAGAAAGTCGACACTAGCGATTACGAGAAGAATGGAAAAAGAGAAACGAACTGCGAAAAATATATATGTAGCTACATCCTCGTGAAGCAGAGCCAAAGCGACCACTGGAAACTCTTTAAGTCTTATAAACACACATATGTTCTGAAAATTTTACTTCATACTACTTTCCTTTTATCATTCTACGAAAAGAATATCTCCTGCTGTTAATGCGTATTATGTGAAAAATGTCTGCTTCCTCACCACCACTATATAAGTAAGCAATTTATATTTTACCGCGAGCATAAAAACTTTTAACCTCGTTATCGCAGTCTCTATGATAATTTACGAAATCAGAATGTGCTGGTGTGCACCAACGTGATTATTTCAAATGACTGAGTTTTCGCGGGTATCAAGTAAATAGCAATAATTCCTAGCGTCATGAATATTCTTCATTAGTTGGACGATGCGAAACCCAAAGTCCTTAAAGAGCGGAATTATAATAAATTTAAATTGTATTGTACGAGTAATGAATGCATGGATTATAAGAAAGATACGAGAAAACGTTTATTAGTCATGGAAAAATTTCAAGGGAACAATTGTGATTTGCAATTCGATGGATGACAAACGGTAATTGTACATATTTAATTTATGGCTTTATATGTGCGTTACCCCTTGAGAAATTCGTGTATGTACACAGATATTACGGGAAGAGCGCTGCAGAAGAGGGTAAGACTTCTGGCAGGATTTTAATTAAATGAAATAAAGCGAAACTGGAGTATAGTAGACGACACGCACAGAGGAGAGGTCGATAAAACAGGCGCTATAGGCTTTGAAGTTCTTCTCGCGCAGAGAGATTGTTGTATTCGTTGATCACCCCGTCAAAGTAACTGCTGCCTGTAAATTCACGTCGCATCACGAATTCGTCACAGTCTCGAATGAGAAGCAACATTATTGTTCTTTGCTTTTTGTCGGCGATGAAAGTCGAGCTCTACCACTACATACTTTTACTCTTTAAAAAACATATCTGTACTCGTCGGTAAATAAAGCACGCGTGTGTGGAAAAATATGTTATATCGTACTTATTACCATCCTTGACGCGAAAAAAAAATGAGAAAGTACATGATTTAAACGTTGCAACACGTGTATACACACAGGCGAAAATATAATGATTACTATTTTCCTTTAAAGATATACAAGCGTTGACTTATACCACTTAAAACCAAGATAGCTGTGGAAAAATTTAGAAAAATGTCAGTATTAAAATGTAAATTTAAGTATCTGCACGGGCAGATTTTAGATCAGGTATGATAAGTTCTGCGAAGGGAGTGGCAAAAAAATGTCGGATGTAGAGTCGTGAGGAAAACACTGATTTGTATATATGTGTAAAATGAGACACCGCGAATTCCCTGTGGCACCGGTAATTGCTCTTACACCCCATTTACAATATATCGATCCACTTATCGTGCCTCTCAGTTCACTTAACACGTACTAATGACACGCACCTTACACGTTAGGTCTAACATAGTTGCCCAAGTAGACTCGTCACGCAAGACGCAACGCGAAGGAGCCAATCCAGATCAATCGAAAAAGTTAGAAAAGTACTTTGATAGAATCGCCCTTTTGTATCAACCGTACGGTCCATCTTAGCTGACTCTACGAATTTCTCTCACGGTCATCCCAACCACTCCTGGAAAATGTTCTCTTAATATCTTCTACCGAATTGGCTTTGGTCTCACTTTACACCGACAATCTCCCTTGTTCCCCAATCCTCGACTCGTACCACTTTCGAAAATTACTTGAATACTCACTTATACTACTGGAAGTGGAAATGATCAATTTCAATCATACAGTTTTTCTAGAACAAATTGCATTTCTCCTCTATATAATTATCGCTATTCAATCAAGCGAATAAAATTGATTTCTGTTTTTTTTTTGCAACTGTGAGCCTTCATACGAGTCTTACCTAATAATATATTGGAGGTTATTTCGCAGGTATGTTAATTAACCGATAGAATGTGGTAGTATAAGCAGCAACCTTTTGATCTTGTTCTCTGAGCACAAAGGGCGGATTCCCGGCACATACGTAGCATATATTGAGAGCAACAAGCTCTATACGAGAGGTGATTTATAGAAAATCTAAAGGACGAGGAAAACATTCGGTGCCATTATAGTATATAATAATTGATTTCGCGAATAGCATTCACTTCTACAATGGATTTTCCGTATACGTATCAAAAGTGAACAGCTTTATTCTTTCAGCGAGCGTGTCGCGAATCCAAATGGGCCAGAAAACCTCGGCGCACGTGGGGACTCTTGTTATTTTCTGCGAAGCTTCCTCACTATTTTTTTGCCATTGCGTCCATATGTTAGTGACACACGCTGACGCGTTGAACGTGGCGTGTCTTGTCACGACTTCTGCTCCGTTTTCTTTTACTCGAAGAAAAAGCGTCAAGAGAAATTTTCATGCCTCCCTCGGCACGCTTGGAAGAATCGATCGTCCCGACAGTATCTCGGATGAGATTCGCTTAACAATCCCTGCCTTTGTTTTTAGAAATACGGCCCATATTGTCGTTTCTCTACTTTAAAAGCAACACGTGAAGTCGCGTTTGAATAAGTAAACAGAGATTTCAGCTATTTCTCCAATCCGTGTCAAACTTACCCTGAAATTTACATAATGTTTAAACAATGCCAGTGGGAATATTTATTTAAAAAGTCTCACCTGTTATCACATTCTTGTATTTCTTTGATCATTTAAATGTATGCCAGAGCATTTGCCACGAGTTGTGTTTGTTCAATAGCGAGGTTCGAATCGTCAGAAATTGTATATCTGGACTTGGTCAATTTGAACTCCAATTAAATTACGTGGAAAGCATCCGGTGACCGGCAACCACCGAGTTACTTCAGTGGAATATCCTTTGTACTTCTACCGCCACGCCGATGCTTTGATCAGTAAAATATTTTTCTCTCACATTTTTCGAATCGGTATATATAGCGCACGCGTCTCAGCTCAAAATACACGAGGTAATTAATGCACGTTGGGAGATTGCAAATTACCCTCATGCCATGCCAATCCATGTATTCGCGTGCATGTGAATCGAAAGTGATTTGCGAAAGTTTTAATGACACAATTCGGATGATCCTGGTAGATATCGAAGAGATAAGATGGTGGGACCTTTTGAATATGTTTGCATTACTTTCGTCAACACTGGCCAGAGTACTTGAGCGTTTCAATGCTCGAATAAAGCCAGCACAGAGTAGTTTCCCCGGTGATCCTGGCAAATGTACCAGCTTCCATAAACATGAATAGGTCGAATGTCCCTGCTGGAGTGCGTCGGCTGCTTTCCGCCAACGTTGGAACGGATGTGCAGTCCGGTGACGATGAATTCCGTCGACGTACTCGCCAATGGCTACTACCACAACCACGGTTGCCTTCTCGTAATGCGATAGGTAGAAACCACCCCCTCGCCAGCTCATCCACGTACCTGGATCAACCTGAGCATGCACTCGCTATACCCGTATGAATAGCAAATTAAGGATTTCTTGCCCTATGGTACGCGTCCATTTGGCAAAACTTTCTCGTTCGAGCACCATATTGCTCACGCTTACGAATATCCATTTGTACAACTCAATCCAGTCGACCTTGCTTTCCATCAGCTTTTGTTTCCGCTCACCAATACTCAAACGCCCTAGTCTCATCTATACGTATAGCTTATCACGGAAAATCCAACTCGATTTGTCAAAGTAAATTCCGCTGCAATTATTTATAATAATGAATTTGTACAATAAAGCAAACAGATACATGCACATCAAGCCGACCTTTCATTAAGCCGTTGTCGGATATTGTTTATTACTTTGCGTAAGGTCCAGTGAGCACGGTTTGGTAATACGAGCGCGAATATCGAATTCGAGATGTTTCATGTATTTCGAGTTTGTATTTGTATGGAACAATTTGGTATACCTGCGCTCACAGTTTGTCTTTTGCTAGTCTACGGGGAATTAGCCAGACGAAATACCCGGTTCGTTTGTCTTTCGACGACGAACGATTTGCCGTCTAGTCTGACCAATTTAAGGTTGACAGTCTCGGCTCTCGAACATGTCCTCTAATCCAACCATGCAACCACGTTTCTTATTTATAAGGTTTTTCCTCGAGCACGTGCCATATCTTACAGCTCCTTAGATCCTTCGAGAGTTGATCAAGAAAGAGCAAACATGCTGCTTTTCGAATGGAACATAGCGAAACTTTATTGAAAATGTTTAATCAGGCAGAAATGGTTATTATCACAATATCTCTCGTAAAATAAAAAGACTGTAAAAGTTCAATTGCAGATACTCTCTATATATATATATATATATATATATATATATATATATATACGTAGGTTTACTATCTCGTTAATTGTAATGATCGTTTATCTATAGAGAAAATGATCGACGTGATGTTGATAGCAATCTACAAAGTACCAGTGGTATATCTGCAACACAGTGCATTGAGCACTCTCGATAGAGTGCACCTCTTGTAGACGCATTGATTGGCTTGAATATGATGCCGGTAGTTAGTCTCGTTTCCAGTACTTTATACACGATACGCCTAAATCGACGCGTTTTGTGTTAAACATTCGGTTTGCGATCAATTTCTTAGCCACCGTGCAAACGCTTAACGTTTCGTGTAAAACTCGTTGTATAGTATCGTATTTGTTTGACAATCGATAAAATGGATTGGTCATATACTTTCGTAAGGTCGATCGAGTGGAAAATCAATTCACCGATAACAATTGTCACGGCGGACTTGAAATATCCGCGGAATTTCTGGCCGTGAAAATTACACTTATCGGATACTATCAGTGTGGGGCCAACAGCTCGTTTGAGTTAAATAAATTATGCAAGATAACGCCTTCGGAGATTTTCTCCCCTAGCTGTGTCCTCGAAGCGGGCAAGAACCAACTAAGGAAAATGATTAATTTTATCAGGACCAAGGGAGCGCTCGGCAAAATGAGAAATACAAACAGACGCCTAGCTCCGACTGGCTCCGAGTGCACCGGTGTGTATAACTAACCGTTCGATATTATCCGAACATTTATTACAAAGAGTAATATTTTAATCACCAGTGCAATCGACGAAATCAAGCTGATATAATTAATTTTCTCTCATTGCCTGTACGTAGCACTCGAATTTCCAAAGTGGTATTATTCAATAATTTCTATTTTTCACTTATTATTACACAGTTATCCGATTTATCTTCGTAAGTCAAACTTTAATTTTGGTCTCGCTTCATTAGTAATAATAATACGTGCGGCAATATTAACCTTTTTCACAATAATCATTGTTAACGAATTTAATATCTTTGAAATATAAATCAAAGAGAAGCTGGCAAAGCTAATAGTTTGAGAGTAGGATTATAGTGGAGAGTACATGTGGTGAGTAGACCGTCTTCTAGTGGTGGGCGAGTATAATTACCTGGCATTATCTGTGTGCCCCCCTTGAGTTTCTCTTTTGGACTTGCATGGCATACGCTAAACAGTCGCTCTGGACCAACAAAATGTAATTAAATGTTTTGCAAAAAAAGAGCAAAAGGAACAGGGAGAAAGGAATGGAACTACTACCGAAAGTGTACTACGTACGCCGCACATGTGCTTGTCCAGCAATATACTTGGTTCTTTAGTGACACTGCTACTAGTAGTATAACATAAAACATGGGCGACGCGCAGCTAAACGCAAAGAAAGCGGATATTCAAAAATCCACAGGCAAGCGTGACACTTGAAATTAGTATAAGTTGTTAATTAGTACAAAAACAGTGCTTTTTAATTGAATCTTTCCATGATATTCCCTTGGCTTGCCTAGCTTATCTCACAATATATCGCTATAACTGTTAATTGCATTCATTATTTATTGCGCGAAATCTGTGAAGCAATTAAAAAACAAAATATAACTACACTCCAGGGTGGTGGATTTCTATATCGCGTATAATGTATCTCTCTCGTAATTTTCGACTGAATTAATTGCTAAAAAAAATAGGGTCAAATCATTTTCAACAAGAGTACAGCTAATTAAGTTGCTTCCTTTGTCAATCGTAGAGCAACGAAGTAGTTGAGTGGTGCACAGGTGAAACTGATAGACGGCAAATCTCGCGAAACTTTTATATGAAGCAACTGAAAAACCAATTTGTACACTCGCACAAACCACTCGGCAAAATTTAGTAGAAACGAAATAATTGGGGAAAGTCGTCGAAGCTATTCTAAACGTTTAGCCAAAAATGTTTATAATTAAAACTCGTAATTAGGATCTACGGTTTAAACTGTGAGAAATTTATTTAAGGAGATCCTTTGCCTCTAGTGTAAAACAATTTTCAATCTTTCCGCAACGTTTCTACAAATGAAGAAAATTACAAGGATGAAGGTAGTTTATCGCTGGATGCAGTTTGCGGAGGAAGAAGTAGTTAAAAAGTTGAATTATTAGTCGGCCACTAAAGAACGGCTTAATGTGTATATCTATGTATATATATATAATATATATCAAGTGCAAAATTAAGAAAATTACCCAGTGCACGATGAACAAGTCGTCGGCGCAGAGTCCTTGGTGTGTTGGCTACCTTCATTTTTTTCTCCTTCTGTGCGCGCAAGCGAGACAATAACACGTTGGAACAAAACACGTCGGAATAAAAATTACGACTCACTCCGCTATTAATATCTTACGATGCACCGTGCAGTAAAGGACATCCGTAATTGCATCCGCCTAACAAATTTATCCAATTTACGATACTGGGACATTTACGACCTTTGTTGGAGTGTACGACAGAAATTTGTTTACGTAAAATTCGGGCCAAATTCCGATACAGCGTCGCTTAACAGAGCTGCACGATCAAATATCGTCTCATTTTAATATATATTTTACGACCGATCGGTAACGTGAAAACTGCCACGTAAGCTATTACTTCTTATGAGTGGTAGCATATGGACGAAGCTCGTTGACCAATTAGGATTGAGACAAAAAAACCAATACATCATCGCTGGTTAATATCGATAAGTATTTTTTAGTGGTACGGGATCATTCATCACCTGCCAAAAAGTAAAGAGGCCGTTTCTTTTTAACTTTGGTCCGTGCGAAAATGAAGGATCATCTCCTGAAAACGTTGTAAATCTTCGAAAAGTTAACTACCGCGCAACACGAGGGCGCGCCCCATGGTTACTCCCTTTATTACTTCGTTTAGTGGCTGTAGTAAAAGGTCATCTACCGTACGTTCACTAACACAACATTACATTATTACAGAAGCTGTTACAAGAGCGGCAAGACTCGTGTGTTAATCTCGACATCAAATAACCCGCAATAAATGTACCTTTTTAGCCGGACTCCATATATGCTTAAACTACTAATAGTTACGTACAATACACATTACATCATGCGCCCTTCAGTCTGATTCTAATTCAGTATACTTACACTCTACCGAACCCATTCGAAAGGCTTTCACATAGATATTTGTTCTGCTACTTTAATCAGCCACTTCATGCCTATTACCTTCGTATTATAAGCAAATGGAACGCGTATAAGCTCGCAAAATTTATCCATTACAATATATTGCAGTATATTTGTTTTTAGTCATTAAGTTTCAGCCAGTAGTACAAGTCTTTATATGTCATACAGCAAGATTTTTCTTTACGACAGATTCGGTTGGAAACTTGTTAAGGGAAGGTAGGGGGGGGGGGGGAGAAATAAGTAAAAAAACATAAAAAGAGAGCGAGAGGTTAGAATTAAGACCAGGAAGCGTCGAACGCGCGGCTTTATCGAATCGAAGTTAATCTCGCGCAGCAAGCTGTAAAACTATTCGTTGCATCAGAATTTTCGCACATTCTACCCTGACACGCTGGTGGCCCACTCGATGCAAAATCCATCGGAGTCTGGCCAAGGGCGCACGGCAGTAGCATCGGGAGGCACGGCCGGAATGAAATATCGATTTTCAATGGTCGGGCATAGTTTAACAGTCGATCGATTTCGATGAAAATTGCTTGACCGGAGTGGAGATCGAGAATTCTTGCAGAGGCACATTGCGATCGCGCAAACCCAAGCGGAGTCTCTTGATCGTTGCTGTATGAGAATCCAAAGCTTGCTATCTCGTGCGCGTTGTCGCTTGGTCCAGACTTTATGGCGGGAGCCAAGAAAAATAGCTTCCCGATCCGGTCGCTTGCAACTTCAGCCTTCTCTCTGCTCTCGACTTCATTCCTCCTTACCCTCTTACCATGAGCTTATGTCCCTTTCTCTGGATGCTTTCGTTGCGCGGCTATAGGAGAGAGCGCGGTTCGTTGCTGCTAGTTTAAATTGTCGATTCCTATATATATACATGCACACACATATATATATAGAGGGAGACAAAGAGAAAGAGAAAGAGAGAGAGAGAGAGAGAGAGAGTCGCTCAGGGGTATACCCGTTTAGTGGGAGAAAACGTGGCGCATCGAGAGCTTGTATCCGAGCGATGATCGCGGATAGCGGTCACTTTAATTGGAAAACTTTTCAGCTGTCCCCCTTTCGTGGCCAACCGGGGATTTATGTTCGATGGACTGCAATCGCTGTGGCTACTCTACGCCACGCCATGCCACCTGACGTGACGTGCGACTGGGACAGCATTGTCGACTGCAGCGCTGACCGATGCAATCGGCCGAAGCCTGCATGCGCGACCAGCTGCAGATTTATAGCGAAATATGAGGGAGAATTTCTGGCCGCAGGCATAAACATTTGCATCTCAAAAAGCCACTAACGGCGCTCGCGTCGCTCGCTGAACATTCGATGGACGCGTCAATGACAGCAGCCCCCTTTCAACCCCCAAAAGAGCCGATCGTTATTAAAATGCCTTTGTACCTGCACGCTTACTTCATTATTGAATTCCTGCAAGACTCGATTATTAATCGATAACGTGCTTTAATCTTTAATCAAACTCGACTCGATCAATCTTTAAGTTTGCATCAATGATCGACTGGATAGAATATACGTATAGCTATGTATGTATACATATATAATCACGGTCTATGTATTTTCACGTCAGAGAACTATTGCAGTCACTATATCGTAGTCATGATATTCCGTTGAATTATGAATTTGCCCGCAGTCCGAAATTTCGAAGCAGTATGTTTGTGTTTGGGCCGGTTGGTTCAGTGCTGAATTAAGCAGTTGGCCATTATGTTAACATGAGATATTACGGGACACCCAAGAAGCAGAAATCCTCGTGTTGTAAAACTCTAGCTGTTTGCTCGTTACTTACGATGCTTGATATGGCATCCTGATCGGATCTAAGGATCTGGCCATTATTGGGTAAACAAAGTTAAATATTCACGAAAGTTTTCCACTGCGCCAGGTCGCACGACCATCCCACGCTGCGTGGAGTGGCGTAGCGTGGAGTGGCGTGGCGTGGCGTGTTGTACACACCGTGCATCCCACTTCCAATTTCGTGCGGCGGATACTCCGAGTTCCTTAGGAACGATTTCGGCCGAGTTTTTCCTAAAGGATTTTACGTAATAGCTTCGCACAAGTTTCAACTTTTAAAATATTTGATATGCTAATCCTCGTTCTATTTTCATCAAGATCCGATCGTGGAACACAGCGATATCGAATGGACGAAATTAAAGCTTTGAAAAAATCGAAAAGATTCGGTTTCATCGGTATAGATATATAGCACTCTGATTTCAGACAGGCTGACGAAATATTGTAATTGGAATAACTTTCAGTGGTCGGAGGCTTCTGGCGCAAACAACAAGAACGCGCTTCAATCTACTTATACGTTGGGTATTGTAGTCCCTTGAGAGCCGTATTATTATCACTCGACGACCGAAAACTTTTGAAACACAGGTAATTCAGGGGGCAAAGCAAACTTCGATACTTACCAATACGTTAAGTGTAGGGGTTGCATGTGACTATCAGATGCGCGCGCAACGTGGCTTCTGTATCGATTTGATATTTGTCGTGTTATACGTTTCAGGGAACTAGAAAGAGAGGGCGAGTTTTTTTTTTTTCAAATTGTTCCACCAGCATCGGCACCGTCGAGATGTCAAATGACCAGCTTGAAGCTCAACACTCGAGCGAGCTGCGGTCTCCAAAGCAACCGCGTTATTCTAGCTGTTGCTTTCTTCCACGAAAAGAACCTTACTGCCTTAAAAAAAAAGTAATTCGCTTCTCTCTACTTAAATCAACATAATACCCATAATGTTTCTTGCCTCTGCAATTAATTAAGATTATTTCAGAGCAATCTGAAAGAATAATAAAAGACACTCGCAATCGCTAATCCCATCAATTTAATCGACTTTGCCTTAATTAATTAATTACTCGAATTAAGTTTAAGTAAATTCTTCCAAGCTGCAGTCGGTTCTCTCACGAAGGAATCTTTTGCCAGGAAAATTGAAGCATGTAAATTGTAATGTTTGAAACATCTTACATCTGGCATCTAATTTGTCCGACACAGAAAATCTGTTTTGTATGTTAGACTATAGGAAGAAGGAGGAGGAGAAAGAGATGAGAAAGTTTTCTCGTCAAATCTATGGATTTCTTGACAATGAGTCTGTTCGTGACAAAAATCGATACGAGCCGAGGACAGGCAGGCGGCACATGTCGGCAAACGAACAGCAGAACGCGCCGCGCATATTTCAGAGATCCGAGTGTAGCTCTGACAATAGGATGCGAGCTGCGTTTTAATGAAGCAAATATTATAGGCTGTACTTTGCAGCAAAATTTATGCATTTGAAACGCATGCACGGTCAAGTCGGAAGAATCCACTCGATCCGGTATATTTTGCCACCCAGCTGTCCAAGGTGTCATATCTTTCGGGTCAATCAGCTCTATTAATGCGAACTAACAAGAGATTGACGGGAATTCAATTCCTGCCATAACCGCAATATCGGCTGCTTTACAGACGAGTGAGCTCATTGCTAGTTGATGCACATGTCCCAATAAGCACTGTTAAAAAAACACAATACAATCACTCCCTGCTGGGAGCTTCATGAATCCAACAATAAGCCCTGATTAGAAATCCCTGGCTCCTAATGTTTCCTTTATTGCTCTTTCCTCTGGAAGGCGAGGATATTCATGAATCGAGCAAGACCGGAAGCGAGCCGAGGGAGCGAGAGAGAGAGAGAGAGAGAGAGAGAGACAGACAGAGAAGAAACGGGCGAGTAATGAAAGTAGTATGATATGGCTTACAACGGGAAATAGAATCGAATATGTTTACATTTATACAACGACGAATCAACATTCCACTGTGCAAACTGTGAGACTTCGCATGCTGGGAGAACTGCTGAGAAAACTAATATTTTTATCACTCTGGAAGACGCTCTATCAAATCTCGCAGTGAATGCTTTACGGAGCAATAATTTTACATTTGCCTGCCCGAATCATATGGGTAGTATCTATAGGATTAAAGTTCGCACACTTTGAAAGGGACCCGTCATTCTCCTTCTCAAACATGAATCATATAAGTAAATCTACGTAGCGTTGCTCCTTCTGCATCGGTCGTTCAATGGAAAAGAAATATTTTTCCTTGAAATAAAGGCAACTATATAATTTTTCCACCGACGTTATCTCGATCGTCGAATCCTTATTGAGTCAACGGTACATTTTTATTTAATGTTGCAAGTTTGAAAGGATTGTGGTCTTTGCGCTTTTGGACGCGCGGAGCAGGGAGAGAGCATTGGCAGAACACACGGTTAAATTATTATTAGTTAAAGACGAGCTGAAATAGTATAACAATGAGGCTAACTGCATATAAAGCGGTATTCATGCGTAAAATGACCGTAGAAAGCCTGCTGGAGTGTTCGCTTTTTAACTGCAAGGTAGAAGAAAGAGTTGAATTCAAAGGAACGAATTAAGTTTAATGTGTTCGACCCAAGCGCGTGCTGAAATAAAAATATACATTTGCATTTTTAGCAAAAAGCTGATTGCGAAAAGGATGGCTCTGCCACAGCTTGAGAAAAGGAGTAACACTATATATATATATATATATATATATACATAGATCGAGATAACGCTTTAAAACTGGTGGACGAAAATTTCTCTTTATACGTTTTAGATTTTCCAAATATCCATATCGAAACATTTGTCACACGCTATTATAATATTAATCGTATATATAATAATATCAATTGCATAATCTTCGATACAGATTGGCCTTGTGATACTACAAAGGATTAATCTCAATTATGGATAATGAAAATGATGTATAGAAATTAATGCATAGAAAAATAAATCTGGATAGTTTAGTTTAATGCTTATAAGGTCAAAGGTAAACCTGCAAATTAGCATAACTGCAGGCTGTTTAGTAATATAGTACGCGAATTGTGAATTGTGTGCGCGGATAACAGAGAAATACATACTCTACGTTGAATGTGAGATAAATATTAACACGTGTTCGTTATGCGTTAAACAAGAACCTCTACTATTCTATCAGTTCATTATTAATAGGAGCTCATTGGTGTATGATAACTGATATACGTTTAATTAGAGCAGTTATTCTAGACTCGTTAGAAATTTCAATCTAACGACACGAAGAACTGGAAAAATCATTTGAATTTAGATTTTTCAAACATCCTGGCGCTTGGATAGCCTGAGTGGTTTAATCGCATTGAACCCATGTCTACTAAATCATAGAGGACGGTAGGAACTTGAAATAGCTTCACAGATTAATAATAACAGCGAAACGTTCGTGGTTCTCGAAATCCCTCGTATAACCGAGTGGATTTCCCTACACTTCTCTCTACGAAAATCTAAATAAATTACAGCATCTGTATAGGCACGGTACTCACGTAGCAAATGTATTGTGATAATCACATTTCCTTCATCCGATTCACTGATTCTAATATTTAAACGCGTAGGTATATATATATATATATATATACGTACGCCAAATACGATGAATCCTGTCGAGAGCGTAAAATATAATCAAACGCAAAACTCTCTTATTGTCTGTATAAACGCTAAACTTTTAATGAGCAGACCTTTTTACAGTGTTTTATTTTTAGCCAGAGAGTACAAAGACCAGCATGCGTTGAGCGTTGGAATAGATTATAGCGTGAAATCAGGATGAAGAAGGAATTAAATTGGAATAGACGAGAGCTAATATAGTGAAATCTAGTTAACCACGTAAATGGAACAAATCGCATCAATATGCAGGTTGTTTCATACAAGCGGGATTAGCAAGCCGCAAAATCGAACGATTCCACTCGTAACTTAAGTTCGGCACGGTCCCTGATCCGCAGCTGCGAGCTCGTGGCCTGTTCATAGGTATATTTATTAACCGCTTGTTAACGCGAATGCCTCGCCCTTGCTAGCTCGTTTGTAAACATGCGTGACTACAAATGAACAGATTTACTACATCTTGTAACTACTGCGCTAATGGCGAGATAAATATCTTTCCAATTATTCCATACCATATTCTAATGTAAATCTCTGAATACAATTATACCAACGCGTTCTCAATTACGATAGAATTTCCCTCGATAAAAGATTCGTGTTGATTTAGATAATTCAGTTGGCAAATTTATTACGTGGTTTAGATCAGTATTGACAAAGTAGAGGAACGAGTAGTTGGAGTAAAGCAACGCTCTGTTGGTGCAACGGCTGCACGGAGTTGCGGTCGTTTTCAATGAAACAAGTCGCTATATCAACGCCAGTGGTATACTGTGTGTATGTGTGTGAGCACACACCAGCGCAAATCCTCGCAAACACGCTGCATGGGAATCGGGCCCATCCAAGGCAGCAACGTTTCTGTGTCCATGCGGGAATTCTTTTTCAGCCGATTCGCCAAATGGCGATTGGCTCGATACACATCGGAGGAGCACTGACAAGGATGGCAGAATGGGTATACGGGTAATTAGAAGAGAGACGATACGAGGTAAACCGCCTGTTGGCCCGAAAAAAGAGAGAAATACTCGAGCCGCAGAGGAGAACAAGAAGATACGAAACTTTTCTGTTTTGCCATCCATCCAGCTTCAACGACTGATGACGTAATGTCGTTGGTATATTTGTGTACGTTTCAACAATTTCTAATGTTAACTCTATTTTCAACTCCAATTCTTTCATTTTAGTCCTCTCTACGTTTAGGTATATACACCACGAAGAGGAAAACTCTGGAATTTACAAATTATTTATTCATTGGACTACCCGTGAAACATTCGATAATATTCATGTGAAAATTAGTAGGATAAAATAAAATTGGTAACGATGAACTTTGTGGCGAGATAATTAAAATTAATTAATATGGACTTATTGTATAAATGCGAGGCAGGATATTAGTATAAAAAGTATATTTGAATTTAGGTTATACGTATATATGGAAGTTAATATTTAATTGGTTCGATAAAAGCACAATTTATTTCTACGAAAAAATAATAAATTAATACACGAGTAAGACTTGTTATTACACGTCAATTTACACGAAATATTAGCAAAGCGAGGGGTACGTAGTTTTCACAGTATTTTTTTTCGCGATAAAAGGATAAATTACGAAGTTATTACACCGATCAAATTGATTGCCTAAAGTTGGTTATTAACAGAAAATGTTTCATTTATATCAAGTACTTTTAACTATAAATAACGAGGTAATTACCGGAAGGAATTAGTTAATCTAGCATGATTTTCTCAGTAAATTTTAAGGAGGAGCATGGATATTGATCTGGAACGAAATTGCAAAGAAAATGAAGACAAGATGATCCAGTCTAATTTCGTTGAAGCACAGATATTAAAAGGGAAAAATTAAGAGACCCTCGGCCACGATAAAATTGACGAATAACGCAATAATAATATTAAACATCGGAGTAAGCATCCACGCGAAGGATTTCATGACAATGAAACAGATTTTCTAGCGCAATGATGCTAAACCACGCATTATCGTAGCACGATATAAGCTGTTTAAGCCATTATACGATGGGCACGCAATTACTTAAACGATTACAAGATGATTAAATTATCCGCGCGATGGATCAACGTATGCGTGAAACAAACAGGACGTATGAAAGGGTGAGCGCCTATCGTCTATCGCGTTGACCTCGTGGAACAATTAAATTTCTTAATAGTCCGATGGTCGGAAACTATTAAGCTAATTCCGAGGTAGCGGTGGAGGCCGAAAACTAGCGTTAGGTGTATCGAAAACTGAAGTGTAGGAGTTGGGGAATATCGCGGGCACGGCGCGTAAACTCATCGAGTATGCGGCGACCGTGGTAGCGCAGGGAAACCTTACGACGGTGAAACAAAGTTAGAATCTGATATGACCCGATCTAATTTCGCGATAGGGCGAAAGTTCCGGCAATCAGAACCGCTTTATACCACCTTGGATAGACGAGCGTCTCATTCCAAATATGTTTCCACTTCTCTATTGCGTTATTTAAAAAAATTATATCGGGTGACAAATGCACACTCGAGATTACCCAGGTGCAAGTTGAAACTAAAAACTCGCAAGATAATTATTTGCTGTGCAGTAAAAAGTAATGGAGTAAATAGCCTGGAAACTCTATAGAGATCGAGCTGCGGAACCGAAAGAAACGTGAAAAAATTGATGAAAGTTTATAGGTTTGATAAGAGATGATAGTCCATGAGCCCTAATGAAATTTGAATCATCTGTAGCAAAACATGGCCGTCCTCGTTAAGGAAGGATAAGCTAGCATGCATCACGCCGTTTTCAAGTAATGAGAATTTCACGTATAAAGTATCCTTTATGCATGATCCTCGCTTCTTCGTCTACTTCTTCGTTTCGAGTGGAAGTAGAAGAAACGAGCGGCCCATTCCGGGAGCAATTAGGAACGCTAGTTACGTGTCGGTGTATAGGTATACGAGTTTCTTCTTGCTTACTTGGCACTCCTGTACATGTATATATATATACACACATACAGATATAAACGAGTAGTTTTCCTCGTGCACTTTTCCAGCACAAAGGACGAGGAAGAACTCGCGATACAATGAAGAGAATATGCCGAACTCTGGCTGCTCTGCGCTGCTATATCTCTTGACGAGCCGGACCCGTCCGGTGTTTTGAAGAATTTCCGGGACAGGATCAAACGCTGGCAAACGGCTGGCAATGCGATCCAACCGAGCGAGCGAGCGAGTTGGAAATCTTGAAGAGATCGTCTTATTCGTCCGTGCACTGGCACAAAGAGGACGTAAAGTGGTGAAGCGCGCGGAGGACACGAAAAGAGTCGACTGCGAAGGATGAGAGAGGGCAGGAAAGGGAAAGGGATATGGATCACAGGGGGTGGATGAAGGGATGGGGTTTTAGGTGCGGCGGTTTCGTGGCTGGCGTCAAGTCCCGCCTCGTTTCCATATCGAGCGACTTTCGAGGGTAGTGGTGACATCGTAACTCAATTTTCGCTGCCTTCCCACATCGTCCTTGCGCGTAAGGATGCAAAGTTCTGATCCCCCACGTTACAACGCGAGTATAGGGAGTATACAATCGAGTCCTCGTTGGTGAGTTAGAGGGAGGAAGGGAGAGAGATCGATGCTGACGTTCGATGACATTTAGCATGGTTCCTTTATTTTTCACACCCTCCCTTTCAACAACGCTCTCTATATATCTTATCTTCCCGAGCAGTTCCATTAGTCCTCGGATCATCGTTACCTGTAATTCAATTCCAATAGGTGGTGCAGGTAGATGGAAAATTCTGGGAAGCTTATAGCGCAGTCTGATGGGGCAAAGTTTAGGATGATGAAGGTAAACGAAACCCTTAAAAGGTTCGAGGAGAGTAAAACCGAAGCAGATGAAAAGCTGTGGTGTATGTATATGTATATATATATATATATAGATTCGTACTACTAAAAAGCATTTGTGTTGAGAGAATATTGGAGCAATCGAGATGAAGAATGAAGAAAATTAGAAGAGAATACAAGGGAATGCATACATACATATATATATATATATAGAGAGAAGGATTTGTTCGCCAAGGATATCGAGTCTCGATGGAGTAGAAACGACTTTTGTCTCTCGTTGGAATAGTTTTGCATCCTGTGAACGGTTGGATTAATTCGGTTCTTTAGCGAACACGATACCGTTCGGGTGGAAACAAAGAACTCAATTATGGACGAAGAAGATGCGCTTGTCTCGCGCGTCTTTTGTACAACGTCGAACCGTTCGCTTCCACTCTGCAGCTTAATCATTGCCGCTTCCCGAGCTGTGGCAGATTTTCTTGGACGGTCCAATGTTAATAGTTGCAAAAACCATTACGACGTAATTTCGCGAGCGCACTTTTCGCAAAAGCATTCACTGCTCTATAGCGTAATGCAGCACGTAGCCGAAGCCGAACAGTGGCGTGCCAGCCGGCCAGCTAGCTCCCAGGATCGTGACCGCCTTGCCTCGTTGGTTTTAAACACTCTGGAAACTTTGTCCCGCTGCGGTTAAACGGATAGATACATTCGTGAAAATTGAAAATTTTCCAGCAGCTGGTAACGAACGTTGGAATAATATGCAACAGAATTTCAAGAAAGTCGGAAATGCGGTAGAATTGAGTCTGGCCAAGAAACTATGGACAATGTATTCGAGGCTTTAATCAACAAACTTTAAAGCTATTCGAGCAGACTATTCTGATTAGCGCATGTACATGCACGTTTATTATATCCAAGAGGATATAGTATGATTTTTAGAACAGCAGAGTCAATGATTTCATTATCACCCGATATACACACTGTATTGTAATAATTGTTTATTTTATTTGTACAAATATATATATATGTTTATGGTAGCAGTTGGAAAGTTTAAGGACAGTGGTAGCATTTCATCTCATTTTTTGTGAAAAAATGTTACAAGAGTAGAAAGGAGGAAGTAGTGGAACGCGTAGGTCTTGATGATAGGGGATCACGTGTAGAGGTGATGGTTGCTGCACGCTGAGGCAGCCATTTTCACGTCGCCATGTCTGATTGGATGAAACAGAGTGACATGGAACACTTGGACAGTATCCACTTGGCAACAATCAAGGCTCATAACAATCTTGTCCCTCGATTATAAAAGACTTTTCTCCTTTGGTCCATCCTACTTTTAGCACTCTCACACGTCAGCTCCAAAATATTCCTTTTTTCCATTCTGTTGCGCAACCAGGGTATTCAATAAACCCCTGTATCATACTGAAATTTAGCTGGGACGAAAGTTTAATCACTCTATATATTTGATATTCACCTTCCTCCTATTGAACTGGATATATCTGATGCAGGTCGTGATATGTGTATAGCACATACATACCACATGCACATCGGAGCTTTAGTTACCACTTGATAATTGATTTACGTTCATCGTCGTGAAACAAAATCTGCATTGAAAATAAATATTGCAATCGGTATACTCGCGCATATATCAGCATCGATGCTAAGCTTTAAGGAGAATTTATTCCAAGTTTTGGCCCATTGGTTTGAATACTCACCGATCTTCAAATTGCTTAATATAAATTGGCAACATAACTTACTTTTGTCCAGCCTTTAGCAATATCCCGATAGTAGCACTGAATCAATTATATAAATCACATTCCAATTCGCTGAAAGCTCCAGCACGCTTGATTAAATTTCGAGTCGCTTACTAATTAATTACAGGTCACGAAATGATTCATAATTGTTCAAATCATTTACTAATTAGTTGTTCGATAGGTTAATTCTCTACTTTCGAAATAAATATTCCATCGGGTTACTATGGTTAATCAAGACCGTTCGTACGTAATCAATCAAATCGAAAATACCGATAAGCATGAAATCTGTGTTTATTATTAAATTAGTCCAAGATAAAAAATAAACGAATTATTTACTTAAACGTTAAATGGAACAAGACTTCGTAATAATACTCTCACATATATGAAAGTTGACCACGAGCAGAAATTTCGTGGCCACGATCGTGATTTAAGCACATAGAATATTGTTTCAACGATGAACACCGAGGGTCGCGATAATTCGTCAATTTTTGGAAGTCTGCCCATCCTCCGGCGGCGTCGTTGCAGCAGGAGATTCAAGCGCAACGTCTCAGACAATTTGCCAATACGCGCTTGAGATAGCCAGTCGACGATAGTCCGCAGAGTCGATCATTTTGCTTTTCATTTTTACCATGCTCTATACCACGCGAGACCAGATCACATGCAGTTACTCCTATTGGTCCATATTTACTGCTGACCCACGTGCTTCTCTCGCCTTAAAGATTTATTTGCTTTATAAATGAAAGTCGATGTCCCATGCTATAACCAACTTGATTTATGAAACTAGCGCACAGCTCTTGGTGAGTCCTGCAGTTTCGTGAAAGCTAGTTTTGGATAAAAGCTACTATACAGTCGTACCATAACCCCACACGAGTACTCGAAAGGCCAGGAGGAACACAAAAGTGCCACGAAACTGTCGTAAACTACTTCAATCGCATTATTTATAGAGTTTATAAGCATAATGTATCACTCGATACTTTGGCTAGTAAATTATCCTTTGATCTTTAGCTTAGCTACTTATAAATATTTTTCAACGACGATTTATCACGGGGCGATCTTTGTGCTTCTTTCCTCTCATGAAATTTTCATGAAGAGGATTACGCTAAATGGCAAAGTATGTCATTAACCACTGCTTAATAGGATCGTACCATTTGTAATTTTATGGTGACAAGGCTATTATTATCTCGCTGCTATTATTTATCTCCGGCAAAGTTCGTGAAAGCACGAAAAATACTTAAATTCCATTGAGATGTTCTTCAAGTGACGATAATCCGTGTGGACGCATGACACGCAGTCAGAATTTATCTCGTTCACCCTTCGTGAAGGGGGAAACAAGTTTTATGACTAATATGCGATAATGTGCCATCCAATACATGTATATATTTTTTTCCAGGAGCCTGATGGAATTGGAGAGCCGTCAGTAGCAGCCGACGCCGCAGATATCGACGAGACCACCTCGTGTCAGACGGTGAGCGACCAAACTTATCTCCTTACAGTTAAAAAATATCAATATTTCAAGATAACCCAACTGCTGCCCGTTCTTTTACCCAATCCTGATAAAACCAATAAACTTACTTTGACAGCCAACTATATATATATAAACTCTAAAACTATATACATATATCCACATTTTTTAATTGTTACAAAGCGAAAGGACGATATAATTCGTGGAACGATCGTGTGCGAATGGACACAAAGCAATTAAGTAGCGGTAAATTTCGTGGAAAATCTGGAACTTAACTGGCAAGCTGTTCTTTTGGCAAATTGCATGGTCACGGGGGCAGGGGTTTAGGGATGAGGGAACAAAAATAATCTGGAGGGCGTTCGCGGGGCGACTTCCGGGCGTCACAGGGAAGCGACTGCGAGAGGACGCCGACGATTCGAGTGGCTGCAAACGAATTACGCGGGGCGACCGAACAAAAACAACAAATCCGGTAATCTTGTTTCAGTGTCGCCGAGGAACGTCGTCCGCTAAGGAGAGCAGACATTCTACTACTTCTAATTAATTTCTGTTTGCGTGGTAAAAGCAGGACGGCCAGAATGAGACAGGGGTTAGAGAGTAAGACGTAGATAGGGGTAGAAGGTCGCTGAAGCAGAAAGGATCGACGCTTCTACGGGAGAGCGCGTTTTTATGGATCCTCATTAAGACTTCTAACTCGAATCGGCGCGTAACGGGGAAAAATTCGCAAGACGATATCCTACCATCACCGACTCACGTTTTGCAATCTTCTGCAAATTATCTGAAAGCTTTCTCTATATATATATTGTTCCAGGATCAGTCTAATTTTTCTTTACTTCCCCTTCGTGTAAAAATGTAGTTAAAGCTTTCGTGCAGACTCCTGCAAGGCTCCACTTTCATTGCTCCTAACGCCTCGTGAAATTAGCCGAGTTCGATTAAAAATCTATTCAAATACTTTTTAAAGGATAGCGGTGAAGTTTAGCCACGGGATATTCTTGGATTTCGCTTCAGGTTTACTTTTATTACATATATATATATATATATATATACTTTTATCTTTCTTTTTCTCTCGATTCGACCCTCTAGATCTCGTATTTTTCCCTTCGGTGCAGCTTTACACCTGACACTGCACAAACGAAACAACTTAATGTTGGAATAAAAACAATCTGTATATACGTGCCTTCGCACAGGATTAAAATATCCTTTTTCGTTATAGAACTCAGATATATTCTTTTTGCAATATCATTTAAATACGGCTTCATTAGCACGGAAGCAGCGAAGACTTTAGTTTTTAGTATTTAAAACTCGTTCCTTCGCTTCTCTATTATTACGTAATATTGTTCACTTTGTTATTTTTCTCCAACGTGTCGGCGCCGTGTGTGCGTGGCGGGTAAGAGTGATTACCGTTAGAAATGAACAGCCATCAATGTTTTTTTTTCTTCTTTTTTTTTTACTTTGATATAACTGCACTGGATGTACATGACTGCTTTTATTCGGCTGGTTTTCGTCTAACGGCAATCCATCAACGTGGGACTTATTTATGTCGATGTTTCTCAAATTAAACCAAAATTATACCGAATTACACCTCGAGAAAAAAGGCAACGAGGTTGAAAGAAGACTGCAGCCTACAAATGTTCGAGTTTTAAATCTAAATTGGGACGAGCAAAGGCAAGTTGGGAGTATTAAAAAGCTTCGTGCAGTATCGTGCTACGTCGCCGGGCCAAATGAACCAATCCCCGAGAAGGGTGGGTATGCCGTGTGGTCGAATGTGGCGATGACGTCACAAAGTAAATGTCATGATGCACAAGAACACCGGAGAGATTCGTTGACAGAACGTATTGACAGGCCGGAAAGCACAGTTGGTAGCGAAATAGCGTTAATTTACCAGACACGCGCAATCCTGGACACAGACACGTTCGTTTTACTTTCTCACCAACACAAAGAGTCAACATACGGCACATACGCGGTAACAAGCTTGCATTCGAATATCCGCCTCCATACTGGAACAAGCAACTCTTTCACATCCGTGTACAATACCAACAAACTTATCATTTCAGTAAAATTGCATTTTTTAATAATTTTTTTGTTTTCATTCATTTTCCAATCTGTGTGTTCGTGGAAATATTAATGAATAGCGTTTGTCAGTGGCGCAGAGCTTTTTTCCGGTCCGAATCAATAGCATGTACGAGTCGATAATGAAAGATCCCACCCAATAAGGCTTATCTGAGCTTTAGCAAAATTTTACTGTCGAGATTTAAATTGTAACTGGATTCTTATCGATTTGTTTGAAAAATTGTTATCTCGCCTGTGTCTCGCTTTTAGCGAAGCACGAATAGGCGTTCAATGCACTTTTAATCCTATGGATATTCTTTCACGCGTTGAAACAACAGAAGGAGAACGTCGGCGAGCGCCCGAATATACGTATATATATGCACCATAATAGAGATTATTCTCTAATCGTCTGTATTCATTCTACGAATTTAAATAACACGTGGGTTATAAATAACACATACCCACTTTTTCATACGCTCCTCTTTTTCAAGAAGAGAACTGCTTTCAGCTCATTTACATACATTCTTTTTGCTAGCGTAGATTGAATCTGCTTTGCATTTTGCATGAGGGCAGCACAATCGTTTACGCTATAGTATACGCATCCCTCGTTTATGATATGCCGACGAAGAAAAAATTGTAAGAATTCGCGTTGAACAATGTTGGGAAATTCTTAACGAGCTATATATTATTCCCCAACAATTTAACGAAAATAAAAAAAATTAGAAGAACGCTGTAATTGAAGGAAGAATGAAGGGGGGAGGGGACGGTGGGCGAGGTGAAAAATCCCAATGAAAAAGTCTTTTCTGGTGCTGGCTGTATTAAAAGTTCGTGCACCGGTAGATAGAAGGCAGGAAAAAGGAACGACACACGAGTGGAAAACTTGGGTTTTACAAATATTAGCAGCTGCAGAGGGAACCGTATAACGCCGATAATCATAACGCAATTACAGCCTCGGAAAGTACGAAAATAATACTTACGCAGCAGAGTTTCCACAAGCCAGCTCACACTTTGCCAGTTCATCATAATCTCCGCGATAACACTAGCCGAAAAGTTTTAAGCCTTGTTTAAGCATCAGCAAAATACATGCGAGGAAAAAGAAAGATTGATTCCCTCTTAATTGCTATACGAGTCGGGAGTGAACAAAATTTTGCTTCCGTGACTGCAAAATCCCCTACATGTATATATATATATATATATATACTGCATTTATTTAATCACTCGATTTCGTGTATATATTTTCAAGGAATCGAGAATAGCCGATCGGATTTTCAATTAGGTTAATTGATATTTAGTCGATGAACCAGACTAACTCGTGTTGAAATGTATAGTGTAGCGTTTTACACAATAACCGTGAGCTTAGATGCATATAAATTCGATGATAAAAAGCTATCCTCTCAGTGTAGTTAAAGGTACACTTCTTGCCAGAGCAGAAAGTGCAATTTGCAATCTATCCTGGCGAGAAAGTTATGCTCGTTATTGCCGTTTAATAACGGAGCAATTAATTCGCACTCCACGGTCATTAGCCACGCCGTAGGAGGAATATTAACTTCAGACAGTCTTGATACATACACACGTAGCCTGGCAAAGCTGATGAAAGACGCGCAGTCTGCCGCAGAACTAGTGTACCTCGTCTGATACCTATACCCAGGTGCTGCTTGACCCATGTAGATTGCATCGTTAATTACATTCCCATAGAAACGCACACATCGCACCTAATTCCAATCACTTTTTTCTCTCAATTAAAACCCATTAGATTATAATAGATAGGTATATTATTATTCCTAGATATACGCAATTTGCTCGAGCAATTACTCGCTAACGAATGTCCAAGAACAATTTAACCATTATTATTATCATAAACTTACGCACTCTCGTAGAATCAGAAATTGTAACCTGTAATCGAATCAATTCTGTGACGCAATGGTTTGGTCGTTTTGCAAAATTTCTCAATATCAATAACCGTTTGATATTCTCTTCAAACGACATATAGTATACGAGCTACATATATATATATATATATAGTATTGGTAAGATAATTACTGGTATATCGAGGGACCATTAATTTTGCTTCTCTGTATATAATAGTACTATGAGCCACAGATTTAGCGATTAGCTAATGCAGTCTTTATATATACTTTTATCGAAGATTCTGCATGGAGTGAAGTGAAAATTTGTGAAATTTGAAAAAAGGAAGCTAATTATATAGCTACTGTCTGGTAATGGTTAATAGTATATATTTCTATATATAGGGAAACGATCCATTCTAATTATCGCGAGAATTTTCAATTGGAAATTCCAAATGCTATTCACCATCCAAACTTCCGCATTCTATTCGCAGATTTCTCAGCTCGTAAACTGAAAGTAATTGCTAGATTAAGCCAGTAATATAAGAGGCTCCGAATCGAAATTAAATCCCGCCTCTTCTGTTTTTCTTTTAACTCCATTCTAAGCGTTAAGCATTAATAAGAGCAATAATCATTATTATCGCGCCTGTTGGTTTCAGATAAGGTTGTTAGCTTAATTGACGTTATTTTCTCATCGCGTCATTGCGATAAATTAATTACACTCGAATGTACCTACACACATATATATATCATTGTAAGGCGCACACCGACGTTCTCATGCAGCGATCGAAATCTTTTGAAATCAGATGAAAATGCTTGGGTAAAGTCGCTTCGCGCGCAGTATATCTTTTTTCCGTGAATAAACAGAGAGACCGGTGGTCTATTATGCAGAGTAAACGATGTTGAAAATGGGACTCCATCGATTGCGCATTGTAAAACGTTCGAATATGGGAGCTGTACCTCGATGTTTTTCTCTAACCGGTCGCGCGCTCACCCTCTTTTAACCGTAACATCTTTTACCTGCACGCTCCCATTCGCGGTAGTTGCACGTAACTGCCGGTGCTAAAATATTCGTGCTCCAGTCAAATAAATTATTCTTGGTATTTCATTCTTCTCGCACAAATAATAGATTTTGGCCGTCCGCGTGAATATCCACACATCGATTTATGGGAATGATTTTATTATTTCCCCCCGGACTATAACAGGAAAATTATCGAGGATGCGCGAATATTTTCAGGCGGTCTATCAATCTGCGAAAATATTGAAAACTCCATTGAGAAATCATCGATTAATTGCACATGGCGCGATTACTATATTTCATTATTATTTTGTTATTGTAAAATTTATAAAAGGAGACACTCTCCAGGGATGTATCAGTGAAATAGTTTCCAGTATTCAATTCCTTTTTTATCTTGTGCCGGTAGGTACACTTTCGTGGTATTCGTGCCGGGCACACTTTATCATCTAGCAATTATTTCGCGGATTCCTCCGTTACTCCATCTTCTTCTCCACCTATCGCGCGCTCTCGGCCTTCTACAAAATATACGTCTGTAGGCGGGCTACCACGTCGGTCTGCTCTGGCCGGTTATTTATTTTTCGAGTAACAGTAATTTTTCAAACACTGCCCGCTGGATAAATGTGCCAGGCTGTTTTTGACGTGTGGAAAAATACGATGTCGGAGAGGCGGCATTTCTCCAGGATCTGCCACGCTAAGGAGGAAGATCGTAACACGCGGAATTGATTTCCCTCATTGTTCCGTCGAATATATACTTTCGTGCTCTCCCACCATTAAATCCTCGCGTTAATCGTTCGCACGGTGCGCTATATATATATATATATATATCGCGCAGATTTCACGCTTCTCCTTGGCGAATTCTTTTGAAAGGATTCTGTATCATACGAATTGTGTATAACAATATTTTTCACATTGCAATTTTTCTCATTAGCTCGAACGCTGTAATAAGAGCTGTTAAGCGGGGACCTTGAACGCGAGATATTTCGGCTTAAGCTATACGCCAGTTATCCGCACGTTTTCTCGACAGGATGAGCTCCGAAAATCTCGGTAGTAGGGAACAATGGGATCGCGACTTGTAGGAAACACCGAGCTTCGCTTTTCGGAAGAAGCCACTCTCCAGACCGGAAACACCGTTGTGGCTTACTCTTGTCACCCGTTGCACCTGCTACCAGACACCTACCCTGTTGCCGTGAAATCTCTCCAAATCTCACCCCTCTCCCCACCACCCCCCTCTCACATATATTTCTCTTTTTTCATCCCATCAACAGCGGTAAATAAAGCCAGCTCATCCTATCAATTCCACCGATGCCCATGCACTTTTCGACGATTCAACTTGCCGACAGCACCGCCCCCACGAAGAAACAGAGCGAAATATTTGGAAAAATAATAGATATAGGAATTTCACGTTGGAAGCATTTTATGAGATACAATTTTTAATTTAACTTCTATACATGAAAGATCGAAAGCCGCGCAAAGTGATTCGGTTTTTACCTGGATGGAAAAAAAGTTGTAATTTCAGTTCCAGCAGCATCTATCAATTTCTATTAAGTGCTCGCGGTGCTTCAATTTTTTTCGTCGCGACACGCTGAGAAAAATAAAATTCAGGACGATATAGTAGTGTTTCGGGAGATAAAGCACGTTCGCTGCACTTGAGGTACACGCTGTAGTATTAAGGTCGTGGGGCACGTTCGGTACCGTAAAGTACCTTAATATAGGCGGCTTAATAATAATGACGACACAAACACCGCCTAAGAAAGTGTTGCTATTTTATAACACCGGCGACTAATGTGAGGACATTAACGCCTTTTAAGTGCTGGATTCGTGCACTCTGCAAACTTACCTATCCCTACACTCACCTAATAATTACATACACGAGAACAGTTGCTAACTTATTATCGCCAGAGTCGAGCGGGACGACCCGCTCTGTAATGTTCAACCGAGCGTGCGATCAATATTACCAACCCTAAAAGTATATCTCTCTTATTTACTCCTATATATTCATCAATCTTTTTAATACAATATTTCATTACACTCTCTCCAATATTTATCGCCCTCCGTCAATCTCCTCGATATAGAAGGCTTCAAAATTCTTGGGAAAAACTCCACGTGTGTATATATATCGAAAAGATTTAAATGCGATGAAACATATATACACTGCATGAGAATATACCTACTTTTAACCAAATATTGCTTCGATCGGGTAAAAATTATCCGAATCAAATCACTGTTTGAACAACTTAATTACATTGGTGTCGGGTAAATATTGAATTGGTACATTTCCCGGAAATATTTACTTGCACGAAACGTTGTTTGAAGAAAATTTCTCAATGGATTCGTGATTGTTTGCAGCAAATGAGGATAGGTTGACGGATGTTTCTGCGATTTGTGTCGATCCTCCTTGTGGAATTTTCACTGGAGAACATTGGGAGTAGTTTGGGGTAGATTTGGCGAATGGGTATTGGCGTGGCGGAAGACGGCAATCGCAAAACTCAATTTTCGACGGTCCCCGGGGCGAGGTGAGTTACGTGGTGGATCCGGAACGGGTGGTCCTGCGGCGTGCGAATGCGCGATGAAGCGGTCGGTATGTGATGCCGCGGATGTGTCGACTGCATTGGGACGTGCCTACGAATCTTCCAGCCTCCAATTCGCATAGCTCAGTCCCGAAATTTCCTCGGTGTACAACCGGCGCACGCCATTAATTTCATCCCCGTGCTCAAGGAGAACCTTGCTACGTCGACAATCACGACTGCGATTTGCCACCGAGCACTCCCCGACACCACTCGGCTGCTTCCGGTCCCTGTCTACCGAACAACGTGGATCCAAAGATATTTCAGAGCCACGATAAAAAATATGGAGTCCAAACCATATTTTTTATTTATTCGATCAAGTGCATCGAATGGAAATTTGTAGTTTACGCAGAGAAAATATCTCGTGCAATCGGGAGTAAATTGATCAGGTGTGAATAAAGATTTATTATTTTTTCTCGAGTCCACTGCGGCTCGCGCGACGGTTCCTGTCCATAACCCATAGCTGCAAATGCGGAAAACAAGATATTTCACAGACGCGATGTACACGTCTCCCTAAATTCTTTCGAAACCTCCTGCTCTTGTCAAACTGTCGCGTAATGACTCTGCAAAGATGTACAGCATGATCCATTAACGTCTCCTTTAAGTAATCTCTTAGCGTAACCGCGAATCTCACAACTTTTACCAAAGTGACGTAGTTATTAAATCCCGCTGACGCTAAGTGGCTAAATAGACCAGTTTTTCAAAGACGCCACCTGAAAGTTTTACTTTCAAACTAAATTCCGACGCAGCTCGTCATTTATATCTGCTTGATGTCAGATATTAATTAAAAGAACTCGAGGACAGCTGTACCAATTTATCTAATGATTTAATCTTATATAACGAGGCACGCATCAGGATTATGGCTCGATAAGCTTTGAAAAAGCTCCGTATTTCGGTAAATATTATATAAATCACGTAGCGATGTTTTGCACTAAAGTAATTATTTTTTGACACACTGACTGTGAATGATTGGACGTGCGGATGCATACCGTAATGCAATGTGTATGTATATTTGTGTGTAACTGTGCCTTTGAAACGTGACTATTCTTCTCATTTTCGAAGCTGAATTCATGGCCTTGCATTGTACGAACTTTTGTCACTGAAATGAACTCACTGATTGCACGAAATGGATTAAGCGAGTGTGCAGCTTAATATCGCTTCATTATAAAAACCATACTATATTATAGACATCAAATTCAGAACCCGTTAATAAACTTGATGAACGTTTCGTTATTGTTACAGACTAATGCGAATATTTTACATTACGTGTGTCTTGGAGTTGATCTTGTTTTCCTCCTGAGTTCGCTTAGTTAACTCACAAAAGAATTGTGTCAATTGCATCGTTTAAAATTAAACTCTACAAAACATTTTCCATCGAATCTACCATTCCGCAATCATATAGAAATTTAATAACAGGTCCTACGTATATTGATCAAAGCGAATTCCTCGCAAAGAATACTTGCATAACAATAATTACTGTGTTCGTTTTTAATTACAATTCGGTATTGATGAGTTCATTATCCTTAATGGACAAGACTGCCAGCGTATTTCTTAGGATATCAACAGTAAAAGTTTGATGAAAGTGGTGGCCCGAGGAAAAGAATAAAGTACGCTTGTTTGCACAATGTAATTTTTTGCGCGCTAATAACAAAGTCCGATGTATTTCTTTCAAGGTAATGTCTCTTGTAAAATAACATCCATAGACTCGTAGCATTCAACTGTTTTTTTTTTCACTCGTTTTCTTACCGGCGACTTCAATGTTTCCGATTGACGGAACTTTTGCAATTAATAGCAACGAAGAAACGAACAGATGGACTTGAAGAATAGGAGGAAAAGAAGAAAAAGGAGGATAGAAACGAGAGAAATGCGCGAAAGTAGAGATTCGTGCTTGGAAAGGTCGTGGAGCTAACTTCTGTCGAGTAATCAAAGGAGCACCCTTTGTGCAGGGTGTTTTACCACCCGCTATTACCTTGGATACTTTCAACTTGGATCTTTATCACTGACGAGAAGCAACCTTACACTATACAGAATAAAAGAGATCGATTATTCGCAATAAAAATGTTATCAGAATCAGCTACCACAAAATAAATGCAATTTAAATCCCTTGATGCATTCGTACTATGCGGAAAATTTCCAAATTGCACGAAAAAACCAGTGTATAGCGTGTATACGAAATATTGTAGAAATTGATTGAAAGCAATTCTTCAAATATTAGCATGAAAATTTCATTATATGAAATGTAAAGCTAAATAGCCTGGAAATGGAGCAAATATAGAATCAGAAACTATATGGGTACATTTAACAATAAATTTTCTTCGTTCGACCAGTGAGTTAAACGCGAGTTTATCCAAATAATACCGAATAAAGCGTCCGTTGTTTGTTACGATGGCTCAGAGTGACGATAAGAGGAATGGATGGTCAACCTCGGCTGAAATATAAATATCAAATTCTACCTTTTGTTCACGAAACACAAATAACGAGCCAGTTTTAAAGTCTTCTGTCGACATTGTAAGTATCATTGAGTCGTACCCGGAAATGGAGTGCAATTTACATTTTATGAGTCGCTATATAAAAAGTTATCGGTTTTGTGTCATGTTTCGCGCAAAAGGCTTTATTGCAGCAGCGCACTCCTTTTCCAGACATTAAAATTTTTCTAATCGAGCACTTTCATTGCTCGTTAAACCTTCCAAATACGCCTAAGCAGGACTCAAAAGTAAGCATCGCACGCTCGATATTGATTCATTCGGACTTATTATAAGCTTATAATGTACTTTTTGCGAGGTCTCTCCTCCAACGGATAACTTTATGGCCCAATAAGCTGAACGAGTGCTTCCTCGTTGGCCCCACTTCGATTTTATGAATAGAATATTCACAACGATATAATTTAAATTAAAATTGGATCGCGAGAAAGCTCTACCGTCAGTGACATAGACAACCTTGGTATAAGTAAAGCTCATGATTCAATAGCATTAAACACACACCAAATTGATGTTGTTATTTCAAGGCCCTTCTCAGTTTGTTCCATGGATTTTCTCTCCCTGTGTTCTCTATAAAGCGCCGTATAGTGCGATACGACAGCTACGCGCTAAATTGCTCATAAAGATGATCTTTCATCCCATGAACTGTCGTGGTAACCAATGGCTCCGTAAATTTCAATGCAAGCAAGAACCTAACTGATGTTAAATGGCTAAATTACCAGCCAAGATGAATCCTCGCTCTGGCCTGATTTCGCGAATTCAATGAAACCATTGAAACGTCCTGCCCTTTAAAAATCTCAGCGAAAATTAAAAACACGTATATTATTATGCCAGACTCAATATCCCTTTACCAGTCAAGACAAATTAGGACTCTCTCGAGTTCCGTTTGTCTACTAGAAATTCAATTTGGTCTTATATATAATACACATGCATATATACAACACTGCAGCTAGGGGCTCGTGCGCTTTTCAGCTGCAAGCTAAATTTATGTCTACATTTACCGCGACAGATACATGTATATCTCATTGGAAGATCTTCGCCTCACTTTTGCTGTCTCAGCAGCCCCCTTAGATCCATTATACGTAGACCATTGGAACGCCTATGCTTAAACATAATATTTATTCGCGTGGAAAATACGAGATTAAACTATCTCAAAACTCCAAGAGGGAGCGTGCATAGCAAAGCCGTTGATTAAGGTGTGTAAAAAGCGATTGACTGGTTTATGAATAATTTATCCCAGAGGATTGCATTATTTACATGTAATTTTCACGCGGATGACAAGATTTAAAATTAGAAATTCGCGCGTGATTATTTATATAGCCATTATTACCGAGATGGGCTCGATAAGTTTTCAGCTGTGGCGTACTGTCAATGGAGAATTATGATGCGTGATTCAAGGGTAATTTGTGCCAACGACCCTAGCAAGCTTTCGGTTTATCCCAGGGTAAACCAGAGAGACCGACAATCCCTCGCGCTTGGTGGAATCATCCGAGGTGAATTCGAGGCAGTAAAGTAGTTGACGCGATGCATCTGTACTATATCACTGGGGTTGCCAATGGCAACCACTATACTTGGCGATCTATTAGACTTTCAGAAGGGTCGCTGATCATCGGGTACATACCGCGAGATTCCAAGTTTACACATCGTGGACAAATAACCACTACGCTTCTATGGAAATATACTCTAAAGCCCTCAGGTAGAGACACTCCATATAGGGTGACGAACGCGAGAGTAAGTTTATTACGGGGATCAAGCTAGCTTAAATCCAAATTGCTCCGAAACCTTTCGGCACGGCCAACACCGATAATACGACCCAAGTAAAATTCTCTCTCTCTCTCTCTCTCTCTCGCTTGAAATCGCCTAATCGGCCCGGGAACCCACGATAGATGGAAATTACATCTCAGCCGATAGCTCCCAATTTTTATTTGCCGAAAAGTACCACGCGTAAAATTCGCTTGATATACCAGCGCCCGAGTGGGTAAATTTCGTCCCGGACATTATTCGGTTAACAAAAATGATACTCGCAAACTCGAATATACGTGAAAACGATGGAGGGAAGTTTTATTCGCGTATACTTACACGAGCAAATACGAGAACAATGATGATGGTTTTAATAAATTAAGATTGATATGAAGATATTACAATTTCGTAAAATTATACACTGTTTTTGTATAAGGTATAGTTTTTGTAATCAGGATTAGCCGGAGGGATTCGCGATAGTCGCGCGCGGATATAATGCAAAGACATTGCTAGCGATGACATACGCCCTTTATTATAGCTCGTTATCCGCTTTTCTTCCTATCCATAGATATACTTGTGTGCGTGCGTATATCTTTGTGCAAGCTACTCCCTGCTTCTTTGAACGAGCTCATTACGTTGCTTCAAATGGTTATACTTTGTACGTCGAAACGGAGTTTCCGAATTAACCAAAGAGTTGGCTTAACATGATAACTCTCCCTCTCTCTCTCTCTCTCTCTCTCTCTCTCGTCTTCTTCATTTCAATCTGCCTCCTTCATTGTGTACCATTAATTACTCTTAATCATCCGAACACTCTTCCTCTTACACTCTCTGAAATATACGTAGCACCTTTATGAATTGTACAAAACTATGAAAATCTGCATTTATTCAATTATACGAAAATACCTAATGAAAGTTTACTCGAATGGTTGCATGGTGTTGGAGGAAATAAGAAACTCGAAGAACTGACAATACTCCATTGAAACTCGTAATGGCTGACAATGAAAGTTTTTCCATTCTATGTTATCTGCAGCAGGAGGATGACAGGTATCTTCGGCAGGAGTCCTATAGTGACAATTTTAATACGGATAGTCAGTTGTTTGCTGCAAGGTAGTACATATGGTATGTAGTATACGTACGTAGTATACTCCAGAGTCATAAACGTGTGTACGTTACCCTGGCACGTATTTCTTAAGCGCTACACCGAGGCTTCGCAAGTTCTTTGTTGGCTGAGCCACAAGGATGAGGTCAATGCCGAGGGTCCATATTCATGAAGGAATTACGCTCGAACAAATGCAGAGGACAGCAAAGCGTAGCCAATTTGCGCAATGTCGAATAGCAAGGTTTCTCTCGGTCAGAAACCCAGTGGTTTGTTAAGCTATTGCTTGTTATCTTAGTATTTCAAACATTTATCGTAGAACGCGTAGTTGTATTAAAAACAGAAAAAAAAACACACAGAAAGTATTTAACCCTCTGATCAGTGGAATCGCGAACAGAATAAAAATTCAAAAACAGAATGCTTTTGTCGAAATGGAAAACGCGATGATTGTTATCGTGATAGAGCTGCAGGAAAAATATACAAAAATATAATTCTACTTGTAAAATGGTAGTAGAGAAATTCGTATTATATAGAGCGTACGTATAGTTTAATCATTAAAAGAGAGGAAAAAAGAGGATTATTCGCGATGAAAGCCCCATTGGACAAAAAGGAAGAATCTCCAGTGTAGGTATAAAAGAGATGGAACGCAGCGAGGAAAAATCCAGCAACGAAGGTATATAATGAGCTGAATATCTGTCGAGTAGTTGCTTGTAAAACTTGGCCAGTTAAAGAAAGTGTAGTTTATTTTAAGTTGGTGCATGTGGGGGACGTGTATTAGTATACAAAGCGCTCTCACTGCGCGAGTAGCAATTCGTGCCAACGGAATAGAAGGGGTTGTCTCGTTGAAGGGGTTGGTGGCTGCAGTGGTATGAGGAAAAGTACAAGTGCGCAGAGAGGGGTGGGGAGGGAGATGGCGCATCCGCTGACCCGGAGAAAACTCGTCGTCGTCGAAGAAAAGTCGGGGCACCACGTAGATTTTTACCTGATTACATTGGTCGGTGCAGAATCGTTGCTCCCTCGGCACGAGGGGTCAGAGGGGAAAGGCTATGGAGGGCAGCAAGTATGTAGTGGCGCGTACGTTCGTGTATTAAGGTAACTCGTTCAGTGGACTATCAGTGAGACGATGGGTGAGCGTTGTATTCAGGAGGCGACCATCTCGAAGATTGGCAAGTAGCTTGTCGTGTCCTCGAGTAACGACAAGCACGGAGGGATGGTATATGGTGCTGCCAAGGGGCGGAACTGTACCACGTCACCGATAGGTCAGGCTGGATGGAGTCGAGGTTATCTCGCAAAAAAATGCCCTCCTATCCTATAAGCGACACGCTCCCGTATAATATTTTACGAGGAAATCGTGAGTGTCTTTTATATCGCTTTACTTACAAGATGCTGTTTTCTTGTCATCGCTCATTGCCCCTACATCTGGCACCACTGTCCCTGAAAATTTCTCTCAAACGACCAAATTAGTCGAGCCATATACTTTCTCCCATTCATCCCCTCGACCATTCTCATTTTCTTTCATTTTCAATTCAACCTTTTCCCCCACCATTGAATTATACACAGTATATATATATATATATATATATATATATACTCTTATCGATTATTACTACCCGACGACTGCACCACCGCACCAGCGCTATTAACGACCGAGCCACTTTCCAATTAATCTACCTGCTTTATCTTCGCCTTAATTGTGTTATTCTCGAGCTTTCACCTTTCCCATCGAACACTATTTTTGCTCATATCAAATCACGCTTCCATTATAATGTTATTCCACTCACTCCCTCCTCTTCCCTATATCCTTATCTCAACTATTTATCCGAGCTCATTGTCGCTTTTTCTCTTCGTCTCTGTTTTCCCGGCTACCATAAGATCTTCCCTCTCCGTCTATCTACCCATCTATCCATCTGCGTCTATCTCTTCATCTATCCTCTCTACGGTGCCAACCGACCTGCTCTTTCAGCCCTCGTCGAATTTTCTTTCACTTTCGACCTTCCTCCCTCAAACCAGCTCTCTTCCCATCGGTGTCCAAACGAACGAACAAACGAACTAACCTCTATCCCCCTAATACTCTCGGCATTTTATTACCAGCCCTATTACCCTCGCGAACGGAGCCTTGCCTCGGTATAATCTCGAAAGGCCTCCTCGTATAGGAACCTGCACGCTGCGCGATATTTTACCTTCTATTTATCTTGGAGCGTAATTATTACCTACGCTGAGGTTAATTCTTACGTCACTGTATATATGAGCACGTGCGTTTAATTGCTCAAAGATTCATCGGTCCCTTGTATACAAAAGCTAACAAGCTTTATTCGTTTTATCGCAGAGATGCTCCGAAATTTCAGCTCCTTATAAATAAACCACTGACAAGATAAGTATTTCTTGCTCGTATAATTTAATGCTTACCGCGGCGCAACATCTTTCCACACTGATTTACCACTTTAATAAATAATAGAGCAACAAACGGACAAAATACTTTATTGAAAAGAAATCAAAGTTTTATCGATGACTCTCTGCTCTGGGAATTCGATTGTGCGAACACATTTTGATCGTTCTTAAAGCCATTGTTTCCATCCACTCATCGTTATGGCGCTTTATCTTTTAGAAAAGACCACGCGCAAGTACGATTTATGCTCCGTGCGAGTCTTCGCTCGTAGTAGCAGAGAACAGCGTACACAACCAAAGTGCTGTGCAAAAATGTGCTATTTTATTTATATCTGAAATCCTTAAGAGTCTTTTTTAAAATTTATACACGTGTGAGAAGCATACTTGCACTATCTTGTAACAATTTTCGTGTGTATATATATATATATATATATATATATATACAGAGAGAGAGAGAGAGAGAGAGAGAGAGAGATAGTAGTAAGTCGCATGAAAAAGTTGCACGAAGAAATCAGCATTTTTAGAAATAAAGATTTAGGGAGCAATCTAATGGAAAGCTTTTTGGGGCGAAGCGTTTCTGTGGTATATGGTCATTTATACAGGTTATATAAAAGAGAATCTTATGAACTGTACCTTAAATGGAGTATATTAAGACGGGTGTAACGTCGATGGGCTCAAAATAAGAGAAGTCGCCCTGAGAAGGTTGAAGCTTTCGGTTGGTAAGGTACATACGGTAGGAGCCGACTGGTATCGAGCAGGGAACGCGAAATTGCCAACGGTACGCTGAGAACTTACGAATAATTCGACGATTTGCGTGATCGAGCAAAAACCGTGGGGCGAATAATGCAGGAGCGCCGATATTACTGCCGATATGGGATCGTTGAATGTGGGCCAAGAATGGTAATTCTCAAGAGAAATGCTAAAGGAGAGATTATTTTGTAGCTATCGCAATTCGAGGAGAGAAGCTAGCTGCAACCGTGTGGTTGTTGTTCCACACACACACACAGGAATAACAAGGCACAGTCAAAAAACCTGAATAAAGATGCCAGAATATACAGGCAATAATAATCTTGTATAAACACACACGAATAGAAATGTGAAAATCTCAACGTGTTAATCGTTCTCCTGATAACGGTGGGTGATGGGATAAATGTGTGAGAATAAAAAAGGAATATTAGAAATTTTACGTTATATACTTTTGTATACTGCGACCTGGAGGAACAAACACATTAGCGACATGGGGGGTAAAACAAGATAAGAGAGAGGCTAATGAATGTGATATATCTTGTGAATATAGTGGGTTTCACCTGTCGTGGACGTTCATTGCTCTTACATTGGAGATTTATTCGAATCGCAGGTGAAGTGGGAAGATATCTCGTTTTTCGTTAGTCCTTGACAGCCCCTGTTTGTCAAGTGGTGCGGCTCGACCTATTGCCACTGAAAGCGTAGCTCTGCATAAACTGCAGACGAAAAGTTGGAGCAGAAGAGAGAAAGAATGAAAAATCGAAGGAGAACAGTGGACGTCTGAAAGCCTTTTCTTCCTCGTCTTTCGTTTTCAAACGATGGGGCTTACGGTGGCTTCTTCTCACTTGACAAAGGAAATATCGTCTACCCCATTCCCCCTCCACCACCCACTTCTCGCTTCTTTCCCTTTTCCAATCTTAGTTCGACTTTGATTGCTTTCTCCCGATGAATTGAGCAACATTCAGGATAAGCTTTGCGAGGGGACGAATTTATCAGATATCAATAGTGCTTTTTATTTCGAAAAGGAAAATCCAGCCTTCTTATACATCTCTCTGTCTCTTTACTCTCGAAACGTGTACAGGGCGCCATTGTGCGAAACGTTTAGCGTCATGGCGACATTATGTAACGTACGGTCCTTTGGATTTGTATGATTTATTACAACTTTCGATTTGTCCAACTCTCGCGATAACTTGACGTTATAAAGAAAATAATAGTTGCTGGTGTATAGCAAGCAGCAAGAAGTACTGCAAGCATGAAATGCCATGCGAAAGAAATCTCTGAAAGGCACAAATGGAAACCTCACTCTGCCACGGTGAAAGGCAGAGCATTCTGTCAAAACTCACGTCACTATTGCAGTTTGATACAATCTATAACCTATATGTTCAATAACGATGATAAAAATGGAGCACTTCAAGAAGCGAGGTATTTTTTTTTAAACAAAGCTCTCGAAAAGCTTTGATATCCTCCGCTCTCTTTCTCTCTCTCTTCAAATATTCTCCTTTTATCATTATAATTTTTAAGAGTCCATTAAAAATCTGAATCATCAACTTCAACTGATCGCACATCAGCAATAAACTATTAAAACTAAGCCAAATAATAAACTTGGAATTTTTAATACACTCAGCTGATACTCCGACTCCACGTAGAATAGACTTTAAACATACTATGCATATTCACGACACTATCCAAACGATCGACGTCATCCGCATTCTAATCTGTGCTTACTTCGCACGATTAGAAACTGTTAGGTGAACTTTAACTCGTTATCCAAATCATTGTCGTTTAAGCCTCGGTTAGCTTGGCACGACCAATGGATTTGATCAAGTCAAACTTTTTACACGAGCCCCCTATATTATTATTCGAGTCGACGTGAAAGAACATTACAAATTTTACTTCATACTTTACTATTACCTCATAAAAGAACTCATTAAAGAACAAATGAACTCATTTTGAAAATTTACTTGGAAGGATTGAATTTGCTAAAATGTTGAAACCTCGCATTCCGCGATACCCTCTCTCTTCGCCGCAAGAAATTACAAATTAACATTTAATGTCTTTTCAAAGTACTTAACGCGTACTTCATGACTTTGAAATCGTCGCTATGGATGCTGCAACTAATAACGTTCTAATGTTTACCAAGAAAATTTACGGTCTGCTGTCGGTGCTCAAATATTGAAATCTGAGAGTAATGACGGTAATTAAAATTCCAAGTAAAGTACATTGAACGACTTGAAAAAAAAAACAAAAGAAAATAATGAATTAATTGAATGAAATAATAAAGTGCTCATGCCAGTGCAACGTGTAATTATTCCACAAACAAAAAAACAACCGTGTGTAATCGCTAAAAGGGAAATAGTCCGAGTCTCTAAATCATACACAGTGGCTTAATGCGTTTCTTCAATACAAAACGTGTACCCTCAGCGTGGTTTAATTTGGAAGTGAGCTTTTTAGGTGGGGAAATAAGATAGGCGTGAACCGTTAGACACGCAATGTGGGGGAAGGTCAAAGAGAGGAAAGCCTATATATACGACCATAAACTTTGGAAGATTCAAGTGGGATAGCGTTTATAGAGCAGGGTGCGCCAGGAATTTTATTTCCTGGATATATCACTGAAGACAAATCGATCGTTCCGGAATCCCCGTACAAGCGCGAGGATTCACTTTGACATGTCGAGCAGGTCTGGTCTTCCAGGAGGCTTTATCCTTTCCCGTATCCGGTCTCTCGCTTCACGAGCAAGCCTCGTCCTTTTCCTCTCTCTCTCTCTCTCTCTCTCTCTCTCTCCCTCTAGTGTAGCTTGAGCTATTACTTTTTCGCAAGATACAAGACTAGGAGGGTGGAAAGAGGGGGAGGGGAGTGGCAAGCAGAAAAATGCAGAGAAGGAGAGGCAGTCGCGTGGGAAAAGTATAGTCATGGAGAAAGCGCCAGCAGTTGGCGCAGTTTTATTGAAACGAAGTTCACGTAAGTCGCCTTACGATAGCATTGCTTCCTACAAACCACGAAAACGCCCCCAGGGGTATCCTTTCGCTCCGCTCCCTCCCCTCGCCGATGTTTGTGGTTTGTTAGAACGACGTAACAAACAACCTAATCTCCCGCACATATAGTCTGCTTGTAAGAGACGTGTGCCGAGCTGACTATAAAAGCGACAGACCTGGAACTCTTCAGCGTCGCGTGCACGTGCAAGAAAATAATGGCAAAAGTCCTACTCTCCTGCCAGTGTTTACGAGCCAATCTGTACATTCGTGCGCGCGTCGTTTACGAACAATATATACTCCATCAATAGCACAGGCTATACCGATCGAATCCAATTGACGAAGCTGATAAAACCATGCCTCGACGATTGGCTCGCTGCGATAAAACAATGCAAAAATCATGATTATCGTTTGCACTTGAATTTTGCAGTCTTCGCGCGCGATAAAAACTCGGCCAAGGGGGTAAGTAAACTAAGTAAGTTAAGCAATTTGGCCTTATGAGTATAAGGAAAGCCATGAGCATAATGCTTAAGATGATGGGTATTTGAGCAAGAGATAAAAGACAGCGCGTGAGGTAATCTTTATTGGTGATTTTCAGCGAATCAAAATGGTTCAAGCTGACTGGGTCACTTTCTTCCGGAGATATTGCAAAGGAATCTTATTTTCTAGATAAAGTACGTACGACTATAGGGCATGCAAAAAGCGAGGATTCACGCGTGCAAATGATCCGACGTCACTACGTGGCCAGAACGCTGGAAACTTTATAGTGTCTCTCTCTCTCTCTCTCTCTCAGTGCTCCAGATTTCTTTATTACTAGATCATGCAGGGTAGTGCATGCAAGTGTGTCGTGACGAGCTTTAAGAATTCTCAACCGACGATGTGGAAGCGGCTCTGCTGGCTGGTCAAAGTCCTTTTGTATTTCTCTCAGAATTCACCTGCTGCTCCAACATCCCTCTTCCCCTTTTTTACCATTGCTCTCCTTCCACCTTTTCCCATACGTGTGTGTGTGTGGTGTGTGGTGTGTGGGGGAATATACACGAAGAGAGTAGCATGCTAAGCCGCGTCGTTAAAATATTTTCCCTCGCGAAACTCGCGGAATTGCCTTTCCTATACTAAAGTCGAACGTTGACACCCTGTATCGTCCTATGTTTGTATGCGTGTGTATTTATTTTATCAATAACCGAACCGAGCATGTATATATATATATATAGGTGAGGGTGGTAGCGTTTTTCAATACTATAATATTCGTGAAATATTGACGCAAAGGGATGACGCGATCGAAGCTTAATTAAAACAAATTGTCTCGCATTTGAAACACGAAACTTAGCGAGTATTGAGAAGATAATGCGAGCCGATTAATAGGCATTGCGCGCGATGATTGCGAGAGAAATTTAGCGCATTTTCAATAATTACCGCAGAATCGTGGAAATCGATCGAAAGCTGCTTACGTGCATACGCTATTATCCGTTTTATATGTCGATAGAAATTATAGTCGCTGGCCAAGGGTAACCACGGATTCAGCCACTCGAATCCATGCACCACACGCGTGACAATTATTGCGTTACGCTTTTGCGCTCTGCGAATGATCGTTAGGGATCTGCGGTACACCCGGTCACATATGAAATTCAACAATAATAAAGCAGATCACTCGAGAAATCTCGATCGACGTGTAAGAACGGAATTCTCTATTAATTGTTTGATACTTTTATATATATATATATATATATATATTATTATGAACAACTATATTAATTGGGAGCAATTTTAATATAAATCCATGCATTTCAATCGAACATGTGACGTATGACCTAATCCAGCTGATAATGGAAAATTGTATTTCCACATTTCATACGTCGTTGCTTCGGGTCTGTATTCCGAGTTCCGAGGCATTCGATTCCAGGCTAGGCACGAGAATACGAATTTCCGAGACGGGAATCTCCGTGTCAACATTCCGCTGGCGCTACACATACTTCACGGATTTGCGAAGAGTACAGACTTCCAAATAGAAGGGAAAAAGCTGAGGGAATAAAACCGTTTTAATCCAATATAATCGCGCATAGCGTAAAACGCGGAGAGTTTTCGAACGTTAATCATTTTACACGGATGTCGCATTTAATTGTTTATAAAGGAGATAAAATTGCACACCACTGGTGAAATTTCGTTGGTACATATATATATATATATATACGTATAGGAGTATAACGTCGACCCATCCGAGAGGTTGTAAATTGCAAGGAGCTTAAAGTGGATTGTCTCGTGTGAAAATGCTAAATGCTACATGCTCCATTCGTTAAGACGAGGTCAAACCGTGACGGTCATGGCGTTTTAATCAAGGCTAGTGTTGGCTCAAGATTACATAATCTCAAGGCTGCAATTACTATATGGAAAGCGAGGTGTCCGTTGGATCGTGTCCCTTGGGATCCGCTTAGAGAAAATGCGGGGAGCTATATAGCGATTATCTCTGAAAATAATTAGCGTGCTGGATGACTGTGTCCATTCTATCTGCTGTACCCCCTCCCTCTCCTCCCCCCCCCCTGAACTTGTAAAAATAATATTTCTCGAGTAGCGGAGTCTAAGTGGTAAATTTCGCAGTGAAGCAGCGTGGAAATGTTGGGTGGGTGTTTGGAGGGTGTGTATAGGGGAGGAAAAGGAGCAAAAGAGAGAGAGAGAGAGTCGAGAAGGGATTGGGTCGGTATCCGCTAATGAATTTCGAAGCTAGAAGCGCCTCTGTTCGCTATATCCCAGAGACTCTCATTACGTGAGAAGCTTTAAGAATTTCTAGTGATCGTAAGTTAGAGAGATTCTGGAGGACCGGAAGCTCGCTAAGGCCGAAAGCTACCGCCACGCCATTAGAGTGTTCATTCTTCGTCGTACGTCTTGTTGGGCATGGTGATAATCGACTAATTATTCGGAATTGCGCGCGAGAGTCGTCTTGCCGGAGCTTACAACGAACGACTCTGTGCAAACTTCCCATCGCGCAGAACATTAACCGCCAGCTGGGACGTCATGGTAATTCTGTGGAGCGTGATCCTGTCGGTACCGCGACACGTGGACTAGAGGGGCGCTTTTAAAACAACTTTCCCCATTACCTATTAACCGAAATCCTCTAAATTATTAATTCACGTGTCTGCCAGAGACACATAAAAGGATCCACACCGACTTGCTCCTGACGCCGGAACAAAGCTCCGTAAATTCATCGCTCCTATGCGTAGTTAGAATTTCGAACGGGATGAAAGACGTGGAATGACGTGGAGAAATCGAGCGAATCCCAGCTTTCTTCCAACTTTTCCTAAACTTTCGACGAATATACAGAGATACTATTTATGATTTTTTTTTTGTTTTAGCCAGGACCTTTTTTCCATACGGATTACATGGGAGTGAGATTCGAAGTGTATTTAAAGAACTTCTTAAAAATTGCATTGAAATTTTTGTTATTTTTTCTATATATTAATCCTCTATTTATTCACGAGATTCATCAGGGAAACGTTTAGCGAATATTGATCGTAATAAAGTAACATGTATTGGCAAGTGACGCAATATCCTGTAGCAAATTACATCTCGCTCAAACATTTTTGCTTGTCGGGGAGTAAATAAAGCAGTTCAAGTACTTAGGAAGCAAACACGATCCTTGAAGAAAACCTTCGTCGTAGGGAGAATCACGCGACGACATTTCTTTCTATTTCCGTTTTTTGGCTTCTTATTACATTCCTTATCACTTCTTGTAGAAAACAGAACCGAGGGGACCTAGACATATATGTTTAGTGGGAGAAGTGTCTGGTAGAAAGATTTCTCTTCCTTTATCACTTTTATGAGTAATCGTGGTACAGTTAACGATTGATCGTTTCGTGAGCTGCTTAATTGAAAATGATCTTAATCCTGCGAAAAATTAATAGTGCATTTGGCAAGAATCCCCCTAATTTGTGGTGGTAATTGATTAATATAATAGCTGGCTGTGCTTTAATATTTGAAGAGCTCGCGATACTAGGAATTTTTCAATTGTTTTATAAATGGTATAATTATATCAAGAGCAAATTAAATGATCCTTTTATTTCGTGAACACATGCGCAGGATAATGAAAATTTCGTAATTACATTATGTCATTTTTTATAAATGGAATATTAATACACTTCTATGCAAATATACACTCACTCAAAACAGATTATTTATTTGCAATGTAAAATGCGTGCAACGCAATTATCCTACATACCATATGAATATTCATAAGCCAGTTAGAATTTGGTAAGCACTTGTTGGCAAATATTACCGGAGAACGAGGAAAAAGTCATTTTATTATTTCACGCCGAAATTGCACAAAATCATAGAGATTTTTGCAAAAATGCAATAATTTATATCGTATAATAGAACGAGCGCAGATATAAAGTTAAAGGAAATAAAGAGGAACAAAGAGGCTTTTGTGAAAAACTAAAGCTATGCTCCGCTGATCATCAAAAAGATATTTTTAAAGCTTAACGTGAAATGATCAAAGGCTACATGAAATTACGAGGTTCGAGGCTTTTGGCAGGGAGTATCCACAGACAGAATCCGAATGTACTCGGCATAGACAAGTAGCACGAATCATCAGTGACTCGGGTCAACCAAAGAGGCGTCCAACTTGGAAGGCAACAAATTGCCTCGTCTAACGTAACGAATAGGCTGTGGGACCTGCAACCTGCCTTTGTGCAATGTCAAAACCTCCTGACCTTTAACCAGATAAGAAATTATCACTTGGAGCAGTTAATCCGTTCTATAATGTTTTGTACACCGATATACGTCCAGTGGGGGCAGTAGTTTTTCACCGAAATTGATAATAAAATAAAGTATCCTCGTGGTACTCGTGTACATACAGCTTCGGATGGAGGGTATATCTGTGCAGGGACACGTGCAAGCTTTAAAACTATAGTTTAGCAAGTACAGCGTCCAATCGTCGAATGCTTTGAGCGAACGATTCGCTTAACATCGAGTCAACAGCAGATAAAAAGCAGGATCGATGTACCCGGTATAATGACCGATTGGAGTCCAATCTTGCGTATAGTCTCGCATTAACTTTTTGTCTCTAACGAAGGCTCCCACGTCCTCGACAGAGAGAGAGAGAGAGAGAGAGAGAGAGAGAGAGAGAGAGAAAGAGAACGAGCATGTACCCTCCATGAGGAATTGTAGCGAGCGATACGTCAGCCGAGTGATGAACGAGGACACAACGAAAACGAAGCATACGAGTGAAATGAAAGTAAAGGAGAAGAAAGGTTAAAAGCTAATGCAAGATTTTTCGAATAGAGGACAGGGTCAGTGGACTTGAATAAAAAGCCTAATATACTATATCAGGAACGAATCCGACCTACTTGCAGAGACTCTCCCGAGTATCTTCGATTTATAACTTGAGTAAATCGCAACGTCGGCGAATGCTATGCTTGAAACGAGAGATATGCTCCTCGAGAGAGCAAGAGATACCCGAAGAAACCGCTACCATCTCCGCGAGCTTATGAATAACAGCAAACTTCATCGACTCAATAAACACTCGTTTCAACAGAAACTTTTCGAGAGTCACTTGTCCTAATAAGATGGCAAATAAACGTTAAAAATTAAACATCTTAACAGCGATAACGAGTTGGTTATTCAAAACTGTACTATTATAATCGCTTTAAATTAAATTAAAATATTTTTACTTGGTTAAATAAAGAGAAATATGAGATTCCCTTTTACACGCGATTATATGCCAGGAGAATGGACGTGCTTTGAGAAACGCAGAAATATTAGTATTTCTCGTTTAAAGCTACAAAAAGATACCAAAGTGTCTCGAGGGTTGGCTGATCGGTTTGGCCAACGGAGAAAAACGTGGAAGCGATGAAAAAGGGGGAGACCGGATGCGAGCGGTGGAGGTTTTGTGAGGGGGCCTATTCAGAAACAGAGAAAGAGACCGAGTCAATACCATATTAGATATATATATATATATGTACTGTGTGTGTGTGTGTGTGTGTGCAAGTATATAGACAAGCGGAAAAAGGGATGAGTAGCAAGTTCCGAGGAAAGTGGTTTTTTCTGCGATGCGGGTAATATTTTAACGTTTTCTCTTCCTTCATAGTTACCCGCGGAAAGTTTCTGTCATCCTACGGCAGGGATTGTAACGATTTCGCAAGGGTGACTCTCTCTCTCTCTTCTCTCTCTCTCTCTCTCTCTCTCTCTCTCTCTTCTCTCTCTTCTCTCTTCTCTCTCTGCGACCCTTGACAAGGGCTACAGACGGGAAGAATGTGTGAATCAAACGCGAAATCCAACGCTGGTCTCAGAGTCGTGACGCTGAAAGTCGATTCGAATAAAATATAAAAAGTGTTTACGTACTTTGGGGCTTTAGAGCTGAAAGTCTAGCTTTTTCTTGCATCGATTTCAAGCGTTTGCCGCGGTTCGACTATTCGACTGAGGGCAGACCGAACGCATTCTATGGTATGCTATATATACAGCGAAGGATGCCAGTTTAATGGGTTCCAGGGTCACAATAAAAGTGACGGCATTGTCCAACTATCATGGATTTGAAAGCGTCGAGGATCGGAATTCATACCAGAAATCATGGATCCATTTTACCTTGTAGACAAAAAAGTCACGTGCCAGCACTCGTTAAGTAATTTATCAGTGACAAATAAATCTAGAATTGATTTTTATTCCTCTGTTAAAACGGGAAATACATTACAAGCGTCATTAAAACGGTCAATATTAGCACTGTGGTTAATTTGCATTGCTTTCCTCCCAACCGAATATATACATCTAGCATTTCTTTCACGTTTTATACCCTAATTAGCTTTGACAATGTGGCTTAAATACGAATGGGTAACGAGCTTTCAGTTTAATGGACAAAAATTGTACGGTATCGCATCTCTCTGGAAAGACACGGCAAGACAATAATAAGAAGAGAAAAGAAAGGATATTATCCAGCCAAGTTTCACTTGATGCTAATTAGTTCCGGACGAGCCCTATCCAATTCTTTCCCCGGCAGGTGTATTTATCTTACTTTGTAACGAGAGAAGCAATGTCGTGAAAAAATTATAACCGTACTGGGGGAGCTTCAAAAAATTTTCTTTCAACGTGAAATGGTAAATGTTTCAATTTGAGTTTCACGAGAGCCCTATGTAGGTACATACATATATTTAAGACCCTTGTCTATATAAGAGAAAGCTTATATTTCTGAGGGTATCTGCTTTTATTACACTCTGCGAGATAAAGCTTCTTATCTGGTTAATTTTTTGGACCTTTTTTGCAGATTAATTGTAACAATAACTTTATATCTCGTTGGAATCTCGAGAATATTACGTTTATCGCAATATTCTTGAAACAATTAAAGTCTAATGACCCTTTTGCATCGGGAGCCTAATGCAAATAAGATATGCAGTAAGAAAGGAAATATTTCATTTTATATTTCGCATTGTGCTCCGGGACTGCTTTCTTTAAACCCTCTCGACATGGCGAATTTAATAGACATTGAATTTCTATACTTTTTCACCGTATTCTATATGGAGAAATCGTAGGAATACCGGAGAAAAATATTACGAGATGGCACGTGGGAGGGGGGAGGGGTAGGTAGAGCAGAGTTTAAGGTATAGACTTGGTGGTGCAGTACAAGTAATACCGTCAAGCCGATCTCGCGCGTTACCAGAGTTCTGCTGGAAATATTGCTTAACCAAACGCAATTACAATAACTGCCAAAGTGCTCCACCCCCTCCCACTCTATCTTCCATTTTACCTCTTTCAGACCTCTTACATTCTCTCCTCGAAGGCGCTGAACGAGAAATTAGGTCACACTCATCCAACGGAAAATCTGACAATTTTTTGTATACATTTATATATATATATATACCACATGTACATCCTATACATACCATCAAAATAATTTTAATTGTTATAGCCAGGAACGATGGGATGCAAAGTCGCCTGTCAACGAATCGCAATACATATATACATGGTCAACGTATATTATTTGCTTGTCCGCGCTGTTAAAAGAATGGGTATTACCCCTCCGTTCGCGTTAACCCGTTTATTATTTGCGACGAGCTTAAATACAAATCCGCAGACTGCGTGAAAATAGCATTGTTCGTAACGCGACACGTAAATCCGTCCTCGTTTAGAATTCCCATTACGTCGCATTATCTCGCCGGATGAAATAGCCGTCCTCAGGTTTTGTCCACTGACTCATCGAAATTCATTGTTTCGCACTAACGTTAACCATGTAGATATTTGTTGGACCAACTTGGATTTTCGACGATGCTTTTGTTACACGCGCACACACTCGCATAGTTGTGCCATTAAATCATTTAAAATTTATCTCGTTTAATTTGCTACTTATAACCCATTCAGTTTATTAATAACAATAAGAATCATATCGCAAAGAATTTATATCTTGCAGAAGCCACGCGAGAACGAACGAATAAAATGTGCAAGAAACGCGTGTATATATACATATATATAGGTATAGAGAGAATTTGTTCTTTTTATAAGAACTTGGCTTCCCCCCCCCCCCCTCCCTCCAGCGCTAGTACCTCGAGCGATTCGCACATCGAGATTTTATGAGATTGACAAATAGAGCGCTCGTCCGTCTCTGTTCTCGACGGAAGAAGAAAATCCAATAGGAAGGACGCGACAATCGGGAAGGCGTTAGATATTTTACGCGCGATGCCCAAGTCATTTCGATCAATTCACCGTGTACAAGATCACGTGTGATTTCAGCAAGCACGGACCAATGACGTTGCGAGGAAGGACGTAAAAATCGGCGGAACTTTGAAAAAGATTAAGTATTTACCTGCTGCACCGCCTAGGAGCTTTAAAACGCTCTTCCATACTTACTATATATATATATATACAGAGAGCAGAGTGTACTATATAGAAAGGCGGTGGTCCTCCGTCCTACCTCTGAGCTACACACAGTTTTACGAGGGTAATCGATTACGCGCGGCTTCCCAGCAAGATCCCAGTATTTTTATGGCGCATATACACACGTGCACGGTTAAAGAACCAAAGAGGTATAGGGCCAACCATTCCGGAGGTAGGTGACATTTTCTATAGCTAACTGCATCTCGTGGCGGCTTACCGAGAAAATTAAACTTGAGAAATTCTGTCGGAAGGTCACGCTAAAGGAGGATTCTAAAGCGGTTCTTTTGAAATTCGAGCGCGCACACCGCGACTTTTGCAAAAACAAACCTTCCTAGCCCCGGAGTCCCGTATCAAGTGTCATTCTCCGAGCAGGCACACCGTAAACGAGTGTATGTGTACGGACGCTGGACCACACGACTGTGCTCCCTATCAATTTTAAATGTGCTCGTATTCCCCAAGTGGCAATTCCCTATTCCTTGCAGCGTATCACCCAATTAGTAAGAACCACTTAAACACGGTTATATTAGCCTTTAAAAATTAACTCTCGTGTACTCGGAACTCTACTCCACATGCATACCTCGTAATTATTAATAAGTTGTAATAGGAGCGGTCTATAAAAATTTATATTATATGGGACAAATCGCGACGCTGTATTCCACACATTCTTCCAAATCAATAGAAGAGAATTGGTCGAAAGTCACGACAATCTGCGTACGACACGGGTATTTGCACTTACTTTCAGAATAACATATTTTTATAGCAATTATTAATAAATTGTAGTACAGGAGCACACACAGTGTATATATAAAAATTGATATTGTATGGGACAAATCGCAGCGCTATTCTGCACTCTTCGAAATAAATACAAAAAACCCCGCTGAAAGTCACGGTGCTCTACGGTGTGCGGGTCTTCCAGATACATTCAAAACAACATATTGAATTTCATAGTGATAGAATATGAGAATATGTAAATTTTAAAAATATACGTGTAACGTTGTTTCGTTTATCATATATCCTAAATATACACGTAGAATAACTTCATTTATACAGAGCTTTCGGTAAACAATAAAATTGTTTAGCTGTTTTTCTACAAGTACGACAGAAACAAGTGATACTATTATTTGAGTTTTAATTAAAATTTCTCTTAATGAGATTGCGATATCGCTTCAATTATAGAGACTCATTATTTTATATATATTAATAAAATAAAATTAGATACACGTACATAATACTAATTTACGAATTCTGCTTTTAAGAGGTGAAATATAATTATGTATAGAGACCTCGTCGTTGCATATTTATCATTAAAAAGCAATAACAATTCCAGCGATATATTTGATTATTAATCTCAAAATTTATAGGCTAATTTTTCTTCGTGATGGCAAAATCAAACTATAGATACTTTTGCTGTTTTCTCCAGTTACTGCATAGTTTATATGGAAGCGCTTGTGGTTCGTGTCTCCAGTCCATTATGAGTTGGACGAGACATAATAAAGGTGGTCTGGTATCCAAATTTTGAAATTCACTTGACGTAGTACAATATGGGTGGTAGGGACAATTACATTTTCAGCGATCATAGGTTTTCGAGAAACCACTTTGGAATTCCTGCGAGCGACGTGCTGTGTGCATTAGGTACGATCCGTGAGCGGGCTGGGAAGGAAAATTCTGGGTAAACGAGAGTTAAGCTCGACGTAAAATCGAGCTCGAAACTCAGCTAGCGGCAGTGATTGCCGTAGCGGTTCCGGCGTTTGCGGTCGTTGCGGCGGCGCCTCGCCGTCTGCGTCGCTCTCGTTCGCTAAATAAAAAAAGCCAAGGAAAAAGCTAAAGGGGGGGGGGAGGGGGTAAAGAAAGGAAGAGTGAGAATACTTCGCCGAAGAGAAAGACTCCGGTCAGCCCGAGGAGGGATTGGTCCAACGGAAAATAAGAATCAATTCCGACGTATATATACGGAACGTACAATCACCACGTTCGATGTGCCCGAAAACCCTACGAAAGAGACTGCTCTAGCTCCAAAATACACTAAAATTTCTTCACGTATTTTCATAGAAAAAGCATCCAGTTGCTGGAAAATTATTCTACTGTTTCAAAAAATCGAACAATCGCGTTTGCAATTGAAAAACAAAACAGTATAATTATTATAAATGTACATGTCAGTAGCATTCGGGTTTTTCACTATTGATTATTAGATAAATTCAATAGATATACCTATATGTAAAAGGTAATAGATCCATCGATACACGTACGGCATGCTTGGTTTTTGCCGATAAATGGACGGGAAATTCGTCCTGTCTGTACTTTTACATAAAGCAACGGGGTAACCCAGTAATGGACAACCCGGAAGCTCGCTATTTTTTTGTTTAGGAAACGTTGTTAAAAGTTGTTGCAGCAGGCTGTACTATTACGTCCATATAGCATCATATAGTTTACGGTAAGAACAAAGTGGCCAGGCTTTCGCGTCGGCCGAACAAAGTGTCCGATTCCTGGCGTGAGCGAGCGTACGTGCCTCATTCGCGCAGCAGAAGACTTTATTGCTCGTTACCGGAAAAAAATAGCATTTTGTCCTTTACACCCTGACGAAGCCTGTAACGTACACGGAACGCACGAACGAGTTTGAAGGGCAATTCGACCACAGACAGGAGGCAACACGGTGCGTCTAGTCGTTTTATAGCTCGTAAAACCATAGCTGCCACTGTCAAGCTAAGTAAACGCTCACGAGAAAAAATCCCAATCACAAGTACATGTCCCTGTGTTGTGATAAAGCTATCCCATTCTCACTCCTTACTGCACTCCATAGTGTGCGCTCTAAAGTTTCTCCACTCTAATCTAACTGGAAAGAAAAAACACTGAAGAGAGAAAATTTCTTAAATAATTTCAACTTGTCCCATTACTCGAGAATATTTCGTAAAAATAAGGGAATCGGTATTATTACCCGTCTGATCGATGCTCGACCACTTTCCCTTAAAAATAAAACAGTGTCTGGCAAGAATCGAGTCAAAAGGCTTCTTTATTTAGTAAAACCGTATTATTTTAAATTAACAACACGGTAAAATATCAAATAAGCTCAAAGCTAAATTATCACCAGAGCCACGGCTTCATTTAAATGAAAAACAATGGTTTTTATATAAAGCCTTTATTTTTCTACAATTCAATTACACCGACGAAGGTCTGTACTTTGTCCCTTTGACACGGAATGATATGATATAATCCGCAGAAATGTTTAAGGGAGATATATCTTTCAATATTAATCCTTGAAAGATTATCCGACGTTGAGCTTTAATGTTCACAAGCAGCGACATTGGGAATTTATGAAGTGCGGTAAACGCGCGCGCGCGCGCGCTCGCTCGCGAGAGAGAGGGGGGGGGGGGAATTTAGTAGCTGCATTATTTCCGCGTCACACCGAAAGCCATCCTCCTCCTACTCCTGATATGGTAAACCGTCTCGACTGGAGCATATAAATCTATAAATGCAGCGGCACACACAGTAAAAGAAATTCTATCGGTTTGGAAATAAATCTAGCATGCTATTGGATACTTCTCGAAGGGATAGCTCTTCTTTAAGCTTCCGCGATTAAAGGTGAATTACGACGCGTTGTCAATCACAGCCAACAAAGGAATAGTCTTTGACTCGGCTGATTTTCGCAATTTGAAGCGAAGAAAGATGGAAATATAGACGTGGCTAGGTAAACGAGTGCGACGCTTTTCGTATAAAGTTCTCTTTATCTCCATCACGGGCAACCGTTTTTGTAAAAGCCTTTGCGCAGAGCAGTATCGAGATAACAGGAGAAATTATCCGGCCTCGCGCAAGCAAAGCTTTTCGAAAGCCGTTCGCCGACCGTGTTTCAGATTCAACTCGGGATAAAGTGTCCATTCATTTTCGCGAACCGCTCGGTAAATGCGCAGGAAAAAGCAGCAGGAAACACACCTACGCACGTGAGAGAAGACGGCGAGTTCCTTATCGTCCTGCGTTTCCTCTCTCGATATACTATATATATATATATATATACAGAATAACTCGTTCTCCATCCTCTCTCCGCGACGGACTATAACGCTTACGGAGAGTTGGAAGAGAGGCGATGAAAGCACGACGAATCCGTAGCGCGTTTCCTGATTTTTATCACCAATCGCAATTTACGAGACATATATGGGCAAAATGAGAAAAGGACAGAGGCAATTTCTATAAACCCTTTGACATTCCCTTACCTTTTCCACATATACCGTAGAAAGCCCTCGACTCGTTTAAGTCCAAGTACACGTAATCTTTGATATTGCTTCAGATTAAACTCTCTCGTTTCATAAATTCACTGTACTTTTTTTTACTCGTCAGTTGTACAGTATTCCACTGTATATATATATATATATATATATATATATATATATATATATACAGGATGTTTAACGTGACACTAGGTCACATTTTCAAAGGTCGTGCAGTGTTTCAGAAAATATAATCTCATTTTTAATACCCAGACACAACCTTTGTTCTCCAAATAAACTCTACAACCCTAAAGCTTCATCGCGAATCACTCTTGGAACACTCGAAAGGTGTATTTATCAACAGAAGGAAGTATTTAATTCGATTCGCATTGTCGGGCAATCCGCGTTTTGTCGGAAGGAGTCCTTTGGGAGATTTTATTGACTCTCGACGGGTTTGTGCGTACAAGTGTGCCGTATATATAGGAAGCCGTCGAGGAATGGATACGCGAGAGACCGAGTAAACGTGATACGCTTTTGCCCGAGGACCGACGATGTACTCGAAAATTCCTGTAGCGTTGCTATATACACTGTACGTTCTACTATAGTGTGTACGTACTATATATATATCCTCATAGGGTGGCAGGGAGAGCCAGTGGTAACGAAACGCCAAGAGCAGCAGTGGTAACAGCTTCCACATTGCACTCTGCCTAGCAGCACAGATCACGGATCCCCTTAAGCACCAAGAAGGAGAGTGTGTTTACAGCTCAAGCAGATTGTCCCGGCTCGTCGAGAAAGTTTGTGCAGCTCGTTGAATGAAGCGATCACGCAGCACGCGGATACCGGTCGCTTTATAATAGACACAATCAGGTTGGCACAGCCCACGATCTATAGCCTTGTTTTGAAACAAACTTGCGCACAGATCGAAGAAACGAGACCCATTCGCCACTCTCCCACGAGTCACGGCTTCTTCTCCTCGCTTTTCGCCACCCCCCCCCCCCCCCCATTCCTCCTCTACTCATGCACACAGCCGAATCGTTCACGGCAATAGCGTAATGGCTTTGTTGATTTAACGGCTCAATTAGGCAAAGTGGACTTTTCACCCGAAAGTTAAGTGTTGGCTGCACGTATCGCTGTATATTCACCGCTTCGCGAATAATTATTCTCTTTCTCGTTCGTTATGCAATGCGGCAACTTTTTCACAAGCGTCTCTACATTGGTAAGTGTCCTGCACGATTAATCACTGCCGTTTTGCGAGGTATTTTGCAAAATGCTCGATAAGAAATGGGAAAAAGAACGAGCCGAGCGCGTAATATATTCTGTATTTTATTTATTTTAAATCGTTACGCGGCGACAGTTTCGGAAGGACGTATTTCATCGTTGACCTACTGAAGTTTGTGCTTGCAGATATATATGCATACTCTCGCGATAGGCCAGGGGAATCCCTGAAAAATGAAAATGTTTTTCAAGAGAGCACCGGCGTTCTCTCTCTCTCTCTCTCTCTCTCTCTATGCACTTCTTAAATCAATAACCAACTTTTATTGAACGTTGACTCTACTTAACGTTACACTTTCCGAGCAGAACGCGCGACAAGTATAAATTTCCCATCAGTCTTGCAAGAGTGCAAGTTTCACGCTACGGGCGTTTAATGAAATTCACGCAAGAATCGTAAATTCAAAGGATTTTAAATAATGAGATAAGAAGGTGTGCTTAACGTGGCTTACAGCGCGAGCACCTTATCGCGCTTTTCTCCGAGGCTCGAGATAAAAAAATGGAGAAGAGAAGGAAAATGGGGTTATTTGCGATATAAGGCTGTAATAAGTATATAGCGCGGACGAGTCAACGCTGCTGGAATTTTTCATTCAAGAAATCAACGAGATCGCGCGTTGCGAACAATGCTACGCGACAAGTTTATCGTGCATTGGCGTAGTAAAATAGCGCCGCTGCGCTGGACCTTTACAACAATGATGAAACAATTTTCGAGATGAAGCATGACGCCATAAATCGCTAGGATGTACCGCTGGAAAACTGCGGAAAAGGAACGGTCTCCTGGGCATTTACTATTCTAGTATCGCACAGTTCGCGTGTCTATAAAGCTTCTGTATCGTGAGAGGAAATATCACTTTCGAAACTATTGTCGCAGTCTCGACACCTACCGGCTTATAGGGAGGGGACCCCGCGCGTGAAAACTGAGATTTATGTTTTTCGTCATGTAACGTTGGAAGGTGGAGGGCTGCACGCTTGTGGTTTTCGAAACGAACGAGCAGCCTCTCTTTCGCATAATCATCTACACATAGAGAGTAAAAAGTCTGTATATATAGACTCGATAGCATCGATAGGGTCAGTGGCACCGATAAGAAGACAAATTCCACGTATTCGTCCGATTGGCTTTGGGATAGGACTGCTTTTTAACAACGCACTTAAAACGGATAAGTTTGAGAAGCTACTTGATTTAAAGTCGCGTATGAAGTGGACATAAATCAATCAGCTCGTGCAACTAGAGAGAGAGAGAGAGAGAGAGAGAGAGAGAGAGAGTAATCGACTGGAGCGAATAACGAAGCATTCAGACACATTGCCGATAACGGAGGGGGATTAAATTATATAAGTAGCAAAAAATCCGCATGTTCTTGCTCTAATGGACGTGCGTGTAGCATTCCTGCCACTGGGATGACCTGTCATCCTTTTTTATTACATATTTCGATTTTTTGTTCGGGTCCATTTTCCCGATATAGCCAATGGATGTTTCCGAGCACACACAAGTTATACGCCGCGACGTGTACGAGGTCCAACGCATACATTCGCTCTCGTGTGCGAGCCGGAGACACGTGAATGCGCTCGTGTGGGTATTTCAGGGTTAAAGAACGACGCACACGCATATACCTATATATGTATATAGAGGAGAAAGAAGAAATAAGTTGCCGCGATAATTCAGGCTCCACCAGCTAGCACCTCCGTGCTTCCTGTTCCCGTGAAGTAACACCGGGACTGTGTAGGTCTACCTCTGGAAAAAAGCCACCTAAACTTGACTTTTTATTTGCCAGCGCCGCTATTAAAGAGCGATCTCGCACGGTTATTCGAGCAGCCAAGTTCAAACGAGGCTTTCGCAGCCGCGAACCAATGAAGATCCACGAAATTTTTATGCGTTCCGTAACTCGCTGGAAGAGGTAGCTGAGACGAAACGACGCGTTCCTGAGAAATGATGTCTTCGCGATATTTCAACGACCTTCCTCCCACTGCAGGCTACTTCCGGAAGCGGGCGGGATTCATGGAACGCGGAAAGCAAGCGGAGGAACGACGTCTGGACAAGAAAAAGTAACAAAGGCGAAAGCGAGTCGAGAAAAAGTGGACTGCAAAGATAAATGGGCCGCAAGCTGGCTGCATGGACGGAGCGCCATAAAGCTGACCAGTTCCTCGCACCTCTGCCTCTGCCACCGTCTTGCACATATTTAAACATCCTATCGAACGTTCGGGAAACGCTGGATCCTTCCAATGCGCCGCTGCAATCCCCTCCCGCCTCTCTCTCTCTCTCTCCCTATCAATATAAATAATTCAAACACAGTTGATATTAATTTCCAAACTTACGATACAAGCCAGTGGCGTAAAAACACCCTTTCACAAAGCAGATGTAATAAAAATACGATATTTTTCGGACGTAAATCCTATGTTGCTCGTGATCGATATTCCTCATTCGATTAAGCGTCCCGCCAAAAAGCAATCAGCCGAGTGGTTTTTAATAGTAGATATTTTCAATGACATCGATAACAAATTGCCACGGCGGGGCGAGTCGCGGGGGAATTCCCTGAGGAATCCGGTCCAGGAAAATAGGCGGGAAAAACGTGCAAAGTTAGGAAGCGACGCGTGTGTGTCGCAGCGTGTGGCGCAGTTCCGGACAATGGCCTCTAATGCCGGTGAATGATGATACCTACGTAGCACGCTTGCCTTATTGAGCAAAAACTTTTCGGCCGGCAAATTGAATCCGGAGGGCCGAGAGACATTTAGAGAAGTTTGCGCGCGCGTGGTTCTGGAGCGTGTGCGTCTCTCATTGAAAAGGGTACGGCGAGAGCAAAGGAGAGTGGAGAAGGAGGTGAGAAGATCGGGGGGGGGGGGGGAGAAGAAGAAGAGGAAGAAGCGCGAAAGACGCGTCGGGAAAAAAGTTGTGTGTGCCTTGGGCGAGGAATAGGAAACGGATGAGAGTGTGGGACTGCGAGGCAGTGAGGGGAGGGGGGGGGGGGAGGCAGAAAAAAAAGAAGAGAGTTTAAGGAGTGTGGAATAGGGAGAGAGAGAGAGAGAGAGAGAGAGAGAGAGAGGATAGGCAAAAAGACGGGAGAGAGAAAAAGAAATAGAAAAGCTTCGGTAGGGGTAGTCGTTTTGGTAAAGTTGGTGGGGTGGAATTGATAGTAGTGGGGCTGAAAGGGCGATCAACGCATGCGTCGCTCACGACGTTTTCTGCTTCGCGCGGCGACGCTCAGTCTCGTCCGTCGCAATCCAGTGCAGATATACGTGCAATTACCCTGTCAACAGTGCTTAAAATCTCGTCCACCGCTGCTCCTGGCCCCTCTGCGTGATCGATAATCGTGAAACTTTATATCGGTCCGTCCTTTGGATTTTTCTCCGAGCTCTCTGATAAATGAGAGAGAAAAAAAATCGCTGTGCGCACGTGAATAAAGCGAGGAGTACCAGCACACGTTGCCCGTTCGAATCTCCGCGGTTAGAACGTCGCCAGCCGTGTAAGCGACCGCACACTGGATTGGGATACGCTACGCGACTGGCACAAAAGGTTCGCCATCCGAGACTCGTCGATCCGTGTAAATGTCAAGGTGCGGTAACAACAAAGGGCGCTCCGCGAATCATCGCGCCTCCAATGTTTACCAACGTTTCGAGCGATGATCATTTAACGTCGTGCGAGAGGCAGCCTTGCGTGTGCGTGGCCGATGACCGTGCGCTATTTCCGCTTTAACGTGTGCGAGTGAAGTGTTTTGGTGAATGTATAGTTATATATACAATAGTATACTGGGAAATTTGCAGTGCGAAAGACATGGTCGAGATGAGCCGCCACCTGTGGCTAAATGCTTTCCTGCTGATCGCGCTTGTAGCAGGTAAGCCTGGGATGCTGTGACGAGTTTATCATCGTGCTAATTATTAGCGTGTGACAGGGGCTGTGTGTTATGGGGGAGGGGGAGGGTCGTTGGTGCGCGGTTGCGAACTAACTATGCAGCACCGCGGCGAGGGATACTTCGGTAATCGCGTGTAATACGACCAAACCACGGGATCACTGGCCTCTTACTTCGGGAAGCTTTGCCTGGCGCGTTGTACTTTTTTCTTTGTTCCTCCTCCTCAACACCGGCACCTCGCCAACTTCCACTTTATTCTCTTTCTCCCTCGGTATGCGGTCCTAGACAGCTGGTTGCTCGGGGAACAAGGTGACAAATAACTCGAGAATAAAGCGCGAAAAAGCCGCTCACTCGAGGATTTTCTATTTACTTGCCTGTCCTGACAAGACGCTCGAACGTGCAAAAATCGAAAATCGCAATAGCACGGAGACAGCGTAACGCGACACTCGGCTCTTTCTTTTCTTTTCAAAATTCTTCAAAATGGAATTCCCTCGGTTCGTTTGAATTCGTCACCCTGCACCGATATCCGCAGGCGATACTTCAAACTCGTTCGATCGTTCCTTCGACGACGCCTAGTTTGTATCAATTAACGCGAATTCGACTCTTGGCGTATATATCGCTTTATTTGCCTGGTCCCTCTTTCGCTTCAATGAACGCTAGTTACGATATATATATATATATATATATATATATAGTCTGTGTGACGAAACTCTCGAGTGCCATCCGTATACTTACTCATGGCTTGTTAAGAAAATTATCAGACTCGAATTACTCGACGTGCTTCATTCATGGTGCTCCTCGTACATAGTATGAATGGACCTGTCAATTGAAATAAATTCAATGTAAGCGTGAAAGAATAGCAAAACTATTATTTTTTTTTTTCATAATAAAATTATGCACGTGTACAATAATGATAATTTGTTAATTGATATTATTAGTCGTTAAAAGTAAAGAGTAAATTGACGAGAGGCAATATCGTACGGATCGATTCGGTCCACTTTACATATAATAGGAGTTTGATGCTTGCCAAACATTTCCACAAAGTAGGCTACTTCATCGAAATAGACATTTGCTAATGGGTTTTTCAGCAATTAAGAGCCCATCGCACAGCACTTATCGTCCGCTGCTACCTCTTGCTCGGGGACTCGTCGATCACGATTGCTGACTCGCTTTCCTTTGCGAGGAAATTCAAATTGTGCGAGGGATGAACGCTCTCCTCGCTGTATACAGCAGCGCAGAGTAGCAGGAGCATCCTTCGGGCGCTTGATTACATTTGCGTAACTCTATTTACGCCGCGCGGTAAATTCATTCGCTAAGGATGGTTTTTCAATAGCTTCAATCCGAGCCGTTCCGATGACGAGTTTACCGCTGCGACTGTGGGAATTAAAAGAAGGGTAAGAAGAGGAATTTCTGCGGTAGTGTGTTCGTGGTGGGACGCGGACTCGAGTTAAGCTTCCGACCGGTTAAAAGGGCTGCTTTTGTTCGTATATCATTGTGATTTTCGGCGATGATGCAGGTAGGTATAAACCGGATATTGGAATAAGCTGCGACAATAAGTCTCTGGTGACTACCGCACTTGGGTGTAATCTTCGCGGCACGAGAGGCGCGCAAGATGCACCGCGCTTTACGTTGCATTAACGTGTCTACCCTGCCTGCACTCTCGCAAACTTTGCGACTGACTAAACTTATACTCATATACGTCTACCGTGCATTAGCCTCCTCCCCCTCCCTCCTTTATCCTGCCAACAAGCCTCGAATCTTTCCGACACGTGCATTTCGATGGAAGTCACGTCGGATTTTCACTCGCGATCGACGAATTTATAAATACCTTGCTTGCCATCGTTGCTTCGATCAACGATGACTGATTTCACCACTCCCCCTCTGACATTATTCAAACGTCATTCTCGTCAATATTAATCCATTTTCGTATTTAATTACGAGCCTTCGACAACGAGCCACAAAAAGATACTGTAATTGCTTTCGGAGAAAATTACAGGGCAAAGACGTTGATGTAATTTTTATTAATTTAATGATGCAAATTAGGTGTCCTGGCGTTTCTTTTTTACCTGCTTTTTTCGCTTCTACGAGAAAATTCTCCGCAGAATATTATCGTTTAATTACGTGCTTCTGTCCTCCTTTTTCTTTGCTTCGTAATCTACTTGCAGTAAATTGGAAAATATATAATAGTATATGAAAGAAGGTTCTTTTCTTTTTTGTCGAGAAAGGGAATGAATTAGTTGGTTTCTGCCTTTCACGATACACAACGTAGATATAGTACATGTACATGGTATACATTCACTGTCATTGGACACAGTTTCGAGGTGGTTGCAAAATTTGTGCTTTGGGTGATTAAGACCAGCACTTCTGTGTAAATGTGATCCCATCGTGAAACGAACACCAGGAAACGTTATTGTTGGTGGTATATCAACAGAGGACTGTGCACAGGCTGGAACGGTGTGACTCCCCCGACCCAACCGGGGTTCCTGTGGTGACGAGGGAAGAGATTGTAATTTCATCTCGCATTAGCCAAGGAAAGTCCTACGGAATATGCTGAATGCATCTTACGATCCGTCTACGCTCTTTACCAAAACGACCTCGGAAGAAAAGAGGGGAAAAAAAGTAGCGAGGCTTTGAATGAACTTGCGGATTTCTCAGATTTCTTCTGTCACGTAAATGCTCGTCTGAACGCTCAACGCTGCAGTCGTCCGAGCGACGTTCGCCTCGAAAAAAGAATTTTTGGATCGTCCGCTCGTATAAAGAAATGAGGATGTAAAAAGATACCTGGTGTATTGAAATGGGAGTTTATTTGTGGGTACGCTTTGGATAAGGTGTTACGTGTCTATATATATATTTTATTGTATATTATATCGTGGTAGATGTGCGCATATACAAGAGTATATGTACATGTATAGCATAGGTATAGAGAGACATTGCGGCGTGTGCTTTTGTCAATTTCCGACGTTAGTCCTGCGGGAGAGTCTTTTAGAATAAAGAAGAAAGAGAAGCACCGGGGGCGGACTAGAAACAGAAAACTAGCGCAATGAGTCTTTGGAGACTCGTGCCAGGTAAGCGCTTTGGATCTGTCCAAGTCCTTTTGGGAGAATAGATCTGTTCTACGACTGCTGTGGTTTCTGCATGTAGACTTCTTAAACGATTGAATTTCTCTGCAATCGTTCAAAAAACTCCCTCTGTCTTGAGTCTCGTTAATCTTGCACAAAGCATTCGTCGTTGGGACTATTTTGATATTACAGTTCGTCTTCCACGAAGAAAATAATCAAATGTAATCCCGAGGACCCATTGCGTCCTCTGAAATATAATTAGAGTTGGCTAGTCGTTTGTGGTTTTAAAGTTAATTTAATATTCATCATGGTAGAAGCACTGTGCGCGTATATACATATATGCAAGAGATTAAAATAAGAATGGCACATTAGTCGCGAAGAAAAACATTACCATACACTAATTTTTCGTTTGCCGCAAACAATATCTCTCTTCGCAGGCAATTATTAATTCCTATGAAGAATAAAACGGTTTATATTGTTTATAATAATTTCGCGCATCAGCAGCTTCACTCTTCAGCAGTAAAGTGTTTAAAAATGCATAAATCGTTTTACTCGAATTTACATGTATAAAACCGTAGCATCTCAAGTACTATTCTTGCGCGTATAAGATAATTTGGCCTCTTCGCATGATGCCAGAGTCTGAAGGGGTAGTGTAAAATGGTAATAGCTGCATTAAATAGTTGATAAAATTTTCTTGCTTTCCGCGTGTTTTTATGCTTTGCTTTTACACCCAAGACGTAGTATCTATATCGTCGCGTTGCCTGCTGGAGGATGGTGGCATTCGAGGCTCGTCGTAACCATTTTAAACGAAAAGGCACGTGCGAACATGTGGCTAAGGCGAGCAAGTGGATGCATAGGGGCTGCACCAAATAGAAGATTGAGAAGAATAAGAAAAATAAAAGAAGAGAGTGGAGCGGGATAATTTTAGAGACATTCGTAAACGCAAAGAGACGGCATGCGAGAAGGGCGAAGATGGTTTAATAATATACATGACTGTCCAGCTGCTGCGGATACGATAATAAACGCCTGTGCGTTTATATACGTGTACGACCTGGGGCGATAAAGCTTTTCCGAAAAGATTTACGTGATTATTGTTATTACCCTTGTTAATATTACAACGAAGATCGATCCCGTCTGCTCGCGAACCTAAACAATCCACTTTTCAAGTACATCAATTTTTCTCCTCCCTCTCCTCGCAAACTCACTTGTTTTACGACAGTCCCTTATTTTATTCCTAAGCACACGGACATTTCACCATTATTCCGCGTGTCAATAGCACGTGTAATATATGTATTCCTGTACTCTCCTGATTTGCGAAAGTCCTGTGTGCGAGACAATGGCTGGAAAGTATTTCGAGCTGGTAAAAGGGAAAACAACACAAGAAAGCTGGCATATGGCAGAGTCGCATGCTTATCATCTTTATTTGAATACTTGGCGAAATACTTGACGCGGTTAACGCCTCCTTTCCACCGCAGAACTTTAGTACATCCCTATGCGGCTCTCATTAGCAATGTTCGGCCAGGTTTTACTCCGCTGGATCCAAAGCTGGATGAGCCGTATATTCCGGACCGCAACACATGCGCGATACCTTGAGATTTTTCACCCTCGCGTTATAGCTAATATAATTCCAAGAGAAATGGCGCGGTTTCGCGGCCGGCGATGTTATTCCCCCAGATTCGTGCGTTATCAAAATTCCAACCGTTGCGTCTACCTCCCCCCTCTTTTCAATTCAGGGAAAGGGCAGAAGAAACTCTGCGCTTTGATTCGTTAAGAAATCCAGCAGCTGCGCTCGGTAATGTTTGACTATCGGAGAAAGCGGATTTCTTATGCGTGTACACCGGCGTTAATTAATCCCTTTTCAATTAGGCACCGCGTATACATCCTATATAGCTGCGAAGTGGCGCAAGAAGCGAGAGTGCGAAAGCTTGTGTCGGCAGGGGTTTCGTGGTTAACTCTGGGAAGCAAGTGTGAATCCAAAATTACTGTGTCTGATTACCGCAGTCACATCTGCTCTCATCGTGCCTATCCAACCCTCCGCAGTTTCTCCACTGCTGGCATGGCACACGGTCCGAATATTTGCCAGAACGAGGCCGGATGTCCTTCCAAGAGAAACTTCCTTACCTGTAGTTCGCTGTATAGTTGCCTCTCGGCTATAAAGGAAACCTATTATGCACTTCGCTAACGTTGCCGCGGGCGTTCCCAGCATAGTGTTACATCTTGCTATTGGAGAATAACAATAGCTTCGCATTTACGATGCAGCTACTTCGCTAACGTACCCTCTTCTCTCTTTATAGATCGTTTATATTATAAGCTGCTTAAACATCTTACCAAGCTATTCAATTCTATGTGCTGATATTTATCATCATCGATACACGCAAATGTTCGTATAGATATAGGTTTAAAAAATAAAAATGGTCGAATGGAAGATTGAGAGAAGCAGATGTTTTTTTTTTTTAATTTTTACTTTATCGATAATACGCTTATTCGAGGCTTTTTAGCGTTGAATCGCTAAATGTAGAAATGACTCACTCGAGTCAGCAAAGCACTGGCTCGGTTGTATCTTCGTACCCTTGGAGCTTACGCGATTAATCGTGCCATTACATCGAGGGGCCAGAAATTCAATTAATAATGCTATTTTGAGAGTGGAAATAAATATACCGTAATGTCGTTAATTAATCACGCTAATCTACATTTCAGTATTATTTTCCAGCTTCATTTGTACGCTTTGATTGAAAATATCACAGTCGGGTCTTTCGCGTTCAAATTACATTTGGCAAAATTAAAAGTTGCCTGCGAAAATTCTTCTCCACAACGGAATATCCATTAAAGTTTCATCACATTTTTTCGTTTAATTCCAAATGGCTTTTGGTCTATTTTTCAGTTACTAAACGCGAAACTAAAGTGAGGTTACAATAGCTGTATTGTCGTTTTGTTTTCTCGAAAATTGAGCGTTTGAGCAAGATTTTCGTGCCACGGAATGGTGGCGGTCGGAAAGTTTAATTACGTAAAATATGGAAACGATGGTATAGTTAATATTCGCTGCTGGTACGATCTGAAATAATTCATGCATATTTCATTGGATTTTTAGAGCGAGCGTTATTGGTACTTTCTGAGATTCGTTTGCCATCGAGCGCGAGCGAACGCAGCGAAGTAATTGATTTTTCTTGCTACCTTAAACACGAACGATTCAGGCAACTTTCTTCACTTTGCCGCGGCTTTTCATATCGATCAGACACGGTCCACGTGCCAGAGAGTTTCTTTCCCTAAGTGGCCGAGATTTTTGTTCGGTCCTCTTAGATAGAGACCGAGAGAGAAAGAGAGAGAGAGAGAGACCATAGCGAGCAGGTAGAAGGGTGAAAAAATATTAGGCTGCGATAATGTAAAAGAAATGTTGAAAAAAAAAAGAAGAACCAAGGTTATAATAGCGTAAGATATATAATTTAAAAATTAAGGAGCCTGCACCCACGAGATGGTTCGACCGTAAATCGCGCCACATCTCCAGATAAGCTTCCTCGCGAGTGGAATTTGCAGAATTTGCCTCCTGCTTGTTCCCGTGGATTATAAAGTATGCAAGTATGCACTGGATGGAATAATAGGGATAGGAAAGGGGGAGGGGGGAAGGTACGGAGGCACGCCATGAACGAGCACGCGGAAAGGAGAGAAAGTGTGCGAGTGTGTGTGAAAGAGAGAGAAAGCACAGAGTGTGCGACTGTGACAGCGAGCGAGATGACTCGCGTAGCAGAGATAACAAGTGTGGAGGAAAATTGTAAGTGGTATAAATCCAATTTGCAGCACATTGGGTGTTACGGCGTTTAACTCATTAGGCCTTGTTAAGTCGCGTTATGCAAAAATGAGACAGCCGACGAGACAAGCGGAAATTACAAGCGCATCTGCTTCTCACTTCCGATTCATTGGCCATCGTGCTGTTATCGTTAGGTTAATTACCGGCTAATTGGACTCTCGTTACTCGTCATATTTATCGATCTACACGCTTTTTCTGCAGGATTCTCCGAACAACTGTATATGAAAACACAGCGAACGAGACGAAATTCAGGTAGAATTTTAAGCAAAAAGGCTTATAATTTTCATCGAAATCGTTGTTCGAGCAATTTTCTTTTACGTCTCTCGTTACTTCGGGGACGTTTTGATTGCGATCAACCCCAGTATACGCTACAGACAATTTATAGCTTAACGCGAATCCTGTTTGTTATATACGAGCATAGTTTGGAAAATGATCAGTATTTTAGTGGCACAGTAATATGGAAATAACATTAGCATATCGTACGCAGAGATATCCTTCGCAATCGCACAGTCTATCGTATCCCTGGAGAGAAGAGGGCAACGACCCTTGATTCCAGGCATTCCGCAAATCGCGATTCCCATGCCAGAAATAGACGATGAACGTCTCTCGCAGGGTTGACCAGTTGAAAAAATGTCATTCGTCGTCGAGGGAGAGGGGAGGGGCAGACGCGTCATAATCGTATCGAGGGATCAAGAGCAACCAAGTGGAAACGTGAATGGAATGGAAGATTAAAAACTGATTTTCCGCTCTCCTATTATTAGGACCAGGCGTTACATTGCTTCCCTTCCGCTTTTCTATCCACCGGATTTTCCCCTCCTTCTCATCTGCTTCCACGCAATCCCATAAACACATCTTCCTCCCTTTTTTACCTTGCCAAATGATGCCCATCGCTTCCCACTTTCACAGCTTGGTCTACCGACGCCTCCACTCCCCATTTTTTGCACACCTTCTACCTTACTTCTCGCAGTCAATAATCCAGTAATTAAATGCACCGTTTCCCAAAGAAATTTAACCGTAAACACGTTTCCATCCGCAAAAAGATCGAACGTTCCTCTGGTTCCAGTTCACGGGAAACGAGTACGTTTGCGTTGGCACGGTAGGTGTGTGTGAGTATACATATACATATACTATATGCTCTCTGTAACTATTCCAGAGGAAGAAACTACTAATGCTCATCTATTTCCCTATCCACTTAGGATCCTCTCTAATCTTGCCGTGAATGGCGGACGTACAGGATTCTCTACTACCAAAACAATACTTAAGTAAAAGTCAAATCCTCTCTCTCTCTCTCTCTCTCTCTCTCTCTCTCGTACACTCCCTCTGTGTACTTCCTACTTAAACAGGATTTCACCCATTACTCGTTACCAAGTCAACTTTCTGCTTTCAAACAAATATTTTTCTCCCAATTATGATACCTTCCATAGGATTATGTTTACGAAAGGCAAGAGCGTTCTCGAAGCTCTACGAAAAACATTGCTTTTAAAATATTCACGTCCTAACATTAATGCTTCGCGTGCATTTCTATACTATATATATATATGGAATTTGGAACAAAAATACACGCTTAATGCACAACATGGGGAACTGTATAAACTAGACGTTAGCAAATGATTTGTAACGTTCCAAATGTAGCAGCGAACTCTTTTGACACGCCCACCTCTACTTAGTACACTTCCGGGCAAGCACGAAGGCGGCGAGTCCAGTCGAGAATGATTTAACGGGGCCGCACGTAAAAACATACGGTTTACATAAGTACGTCGTTGTCATTCGCACCAGGGGAGAGCAATGGAATCTTTTTAGATCTTTCCCAAGTCCCGTGGTTACAAGTGGTCTCTCGTTACGGTTTCTTGTTAATGCAGTGGGCGATGGAACCACCGAGCACGGTATGTATCTGATACAAATGAAGGCGCTTCAATGGCCTTTTATAAAAAAAAGGAGAAACGTACTTTTTTCCAACAATATATATATATATTTCTCCGGACAGAAGGCAAACAGCTTGAATCCAATTAAGCCGGCCAATAATACGATTCCTTGAATGAAAAAAATTTCCCCCCTCCCAGTGAAACGTGCAGCGCTATTTAATTGATCTACGAGACTTAATTAATGTTAATGGCGTATTTTTTGTCCTCCTAACTTTTCCTCCAACCTTTCGCATGTATATAGTATTTACTGGAAATACGGAGAGAGAGAGAGGGGGGGGGGGGGGGGGAAGCTGCGACGAACATCCGATAGGCTCGCGTCTAACTGAGTATATATACGCATATATATCCTTTAAATCTGTACCTTTGTCCCATGGGCGCGATAGAAGTGACACGCGTGACAGTCCTTTGAATGTGTCTTTCAAAGTTGTGGCTTCATCGCTAAATCTACCCACAAGGCGAACTTTAATGTTTATTTGACAGCTTTCCACATACAACGCATCGATAAGCACGAGCTTTCAAAAATCTTTCCTTATAACAATTTTTCAAGCTTCTTCCTTGATAGAATTGTAGATTAAAGCTGAGCACTACTTAATCTTACGTACCACTCAACATGTTAATTTATTAAAAGCTTCTCTGGATAAGGGATAAAATTATTGGAGGATAGTGTTAAAAATATACCTCTAAGAAGTTGGATCAGCATAAATCGATCAGCCGATACTCTCCGCAAAGCTGCGTCTTCTATTAAGAAACATTTGTCTTCACTTAAGATTACCACAAATCAGTTCCCGACCTCGTCAATGGATCCGAAAATAGAACGCGCAGCCCTTTCGACGCGACCAACAAGCTCTTTATACCATACGTAGCGTCTTTCTATAAATACGTCAATAGGAATTATAAAGGGAAATGCGCGTTTGGAAATAGAAGCTTTTTTTCGAAAGTCGACACTCTTGAGTAAACAATTAATAGTATATCTGGGGTATTGGCTAGTATAGCGAGGTTTCAAATAAAACCCCCATTAGTCTATTATGTGTCGCGTTCCCCTGTTTAGTTTTCCAACAATATAGTTCTGCAGGGTATGAAACATTGAAAATAACTTTTAACGATGAATTGTAAAATTATGGATTAATAAAATAGCACGGTGTACATTATTATAGTATAATTATGTATCGATGGATAAATTTTCATTAAAATAAATTAGAGGTTTTTACGAGAGCTTGTATCAAGGAAATTGGGTTTAATTCTAATCGGAGGGATGATAGAATTAAGTCGTCGAAATGGTCGCAGGAACAATTGAAAGCCTTCTGCAATACAAGCCCTCCATTATCAAAACGATTCGATTGCCTGCGTGCATTTTGCTCACATCAACGTTCCACCGGAATAATCGTAGTTGCTATGGCACAATTACGCCTTCCTACCGGATACGTGTTTTTGCCGGGCAAACCAAGCAAGGGTCCCATCGAGTAAGTTATCTATGACGAGTACCCTTGTCGCGAGTCTCTAACGATCCACCGTTGACGTAAAAACCAACACAGGAATAAGGTACCTCTACTACGCCCAGACAATTTCAAGATAAAAGAACTTGAAAAGTATAATCCAGCTTTCCAAGATAAAACTGCGTATCAGCAACGTATTGAAGACGTAAAACCAACAATAATTTTATGATGAAAATAAAATTCTTAATAAGAATTTTTATGGACCAGCTAATAAACTGGATCGCGTTTCGCTAATTATTTCGATATATATATATACACAAATGCTGTGTTCTCCGGTGTAACAAACGTTAGGATAAACTTGGACTTTGCCGAGGAGTAGAGTAATGGACGAATTTAAGGTTTTATCGTAAAGGCAACTACGGTATAAGAGTCTAGTGTTAATCGTGGGTCTTCCTGCAGAGTGTTTCGAAGACGGGGTAGAAAGAGGCGAAGGTGTGCGAGGGTGGTAAGAAGGGGTTGGGGGTGGGATCAAGTTCGAAATTGCATCTGCATGAAGCGGCAGCCGGTGCCAGCGTGAGCAAGTACAATAATTACCAACTTACCGCCATCTCCGTGGAGGCACCCTCCAAGATCGATCACTCGAAATACTAGCGATGAAGCGGAGGGGTGGAGGCGGGGGAAGAAGGACTTGCAGCGAGTTGGGGTGGCTCGAGAGAGAAAGAGAGAGAGAGAGAGAGAGAGAGAGGAGGGGATGAATCCCTTGGATGGATTAGCCCGAGGTGTAGGCCACGAGCATGCCTCGCTTGCTCGTCGTTCAAGGTGTAATCGAGGCACGTACGAAATTTCGATCGCTCATTAACAGCCTTTTGCACGGCGAGCCAACCTATATCCGGTCTAATTACTCTTTCATATTCCTGAAACACGCCTTGTAGCATCCGAAATACGCCAACTGATACTCCATTTGTTCAATTTCACCAAGCAAGAGACGTGCTGTCGCTATCAAATCCACAAATTCAATGCATCTTCCCTTTACATTTACCTGTTTGCTCTCTCCTGCCTTTCTGCCTGCCAGACTCTACCCCCCTGCCTTTCTCTTTGCTTAATCATTGCTTTGAGCTATTATCACTATCTAACTTTGCTATACCAACTTGGCATGCGGATCGTGAGTGCGAATTCAGATGGAGTTTCGCATCACACGCCAGAAGCTTTGCGCTAATGCACGAGCCCGAAATCGTACGTAGCAACATATATACACGCGTTTGAAAATGGACACAGATCCTCCTCTACGAGATGAATATCATTGGAAATTCCTTAATTTCTCCTTACTCTAATTACGAGCCAGACTATCTTGTTACTTTTCGAATAAACATATTATACCATAGGCGAAAGAGAGCACTTTGTGCTCGCCAGTCATTCGATTATCTCGCTTTTGCTCGTTTATATATATATATACTTGCTACTGATGAAATTGTTTGTCGCTCGATGCTTAGACTTTATCGAGTTATCGAATTATAGGGATTTGCGTTAGTATCGATAGTAATCAAGTAATACAAAGCTATCGTGTTTTAGCTCTATTGGCAAGACTCGATCTGTCAGATACACACACACACACACATATCCATCTCCACCTCCTTCCTTCCACACGAATAGTTTCGCTTTCATCGTTTAATATTTTATTCCCTTTTGCGTCGATTGAGAATAAAGAATTTTATCGAATCCGCCCATACACATCAGCAGCCGAGTCGATTCTTCATTCTTGATTGTAAAGAGCTGACTGTACGTGATCAGTGTTTAACGATATTGATTCAATAAAACTTTTTAACGCACGACTCGTAACGAATAAAATGCGTTCCGTCGACCGACGATTCCTATGAGAGTGGTCGTTCATACAGGCGTTCAACAAGCGTAATGCCCAATTTCGAATAGTACTTGACGCAGGGGTACGAAAATCAATCGATCGTCGTCCTTCGAGCGTATTTTTCCCCCACTTTCACGACCGATCAAATCTGATTATACTTTAACGACCCAGCAGCAACAGAGACGTACGGACAGATCTTGACAAATCGATCAGAGCTACTTGCATCGATATTCTAATTCCTCGTCGCTGGAAGCACCTTTAAAGTAGATGGAATAGCTAAAGTGTAATTCGTCTCAGTGTCAAATGGCCTGCTCTCCCACTACGTCCTATTTCGTTTTTCCATAGATCCTAAAATCAACTATGCGTGTGCGTCGAAGCACGCATGCGCCATAGTCAACTGACAGCCTTTTGATTTATGCCACGTTTCCCGGACACCTGTCTATACATACGATATAATGATTAATAGTGAGAAGCATCAGTTTGGATTTTGTACTTTCATGAAGTGCAACCAAAAGGGGGGCTATTGCTTTAACCATATATAGATATATGTATAGAGAGTCTATCCCCCGTAAACAGCGAGTTTCTTCGGAACGCGCGATGCCCTTTTCGCATTGCTCAACTTCATTTCAATTTTCTGCAATTACCAGAGAATTCGAGATTTATATATGTGTGTGTGTGTGTGTGTTATATACCGAGTTGGAATTGCACAGTCGATTAGTGTCGAAAACATTCTCTCCTTTGTTGCTGCTTTAAGATAAAGAAAGAGCACGTCGGCGAGTGATCAATGAGAGCGCGAGCTCGAAAGGAGAACAATGGCTCTTGGGACATAAGTTTTTCCGTTGGCCTTGTTCGATTTCCATTTCTTATTTTTCCTGCAATCTGGCTCCCGATCCATCCAGCCAGACTCGCCACCAACCACACCGTTACCGTCATCCAACCCTGGGAAAGAATACACACGGATTTAGAAGCGTGATTACAGGGGGAAAAAAGTGAATGACTCTGATGAGTGGAAAGCGACCAAGTTGCTCCTGTTTGATTAATTAAAACCCGTTAGCGTGTGTGTGTGTGTACATACATATAGATATACCTGCATATATACCGCTCGTAGAGCGGAACGCCGGCGAAAGAAGAGATTTGTCGACGAGAAGAAGCTTTTTATTTTTTTCTATTTTCGAATTTTCTCCAACGACTTTCGCCGGCACGGCGCGCGCGGAGAAATTCACGATTCTCCGATCGGTGAATCCCACCTCGACAGCGGGGAGGACTGTACCTTTCTGCTTTTGCCTTGTTGCTCGCGTGTGTATTCATGCCAGCCACCATTATAGATGATTTCAACAATCCTCCGAGGAATGGAGCTTTTGCTAAATGCGTTGGAAAACCCCTTCCCAGAAAGATTCCGTATCATACGCTTACCAAATGCTAAGTGCTTCCTATGAATAGTCGGATTAAGCTTCTCTCTCGTTTCCATTCTCCAGCTGCGCTACACTCACTTTGATTCCGAAACTCGTCGTAAAATCGCACTTGTATTTTATCGTTACAAATATAAAACCACGAACATCGGAATTTAATCCTCGAAATAAAACTTTCCACTCCGATGATGCGCCTCGGGATCTCTAAAGCTTCGCATACATCTTGTCCTTAATGGCCTAGCTGCTTCAGCAGGCTAATTTTTTCATTGAAATCTTTATTAAAAGACGCGCGAGGAGCGAAGAGAATCAATAAAGTGACATTGAAAAATCTCATCTAAAAATCCTTTTAACGTTTTTTGCGCTGACGCTCGGGCAAACGTGTTACCTGAAAAATAATCCTGCAAGTTTTCCTCCGGCCGCTGGAGGACGACGACTCGCTGCTCGTAGAAGCTAAAACTTGATCGCCTAAAGGTAAACTGTGTTGAATGAGGGTGGCGGTGATGAGTTTAGGCCGTTATTCCCTTCGACATGAGTCATACATATTCGATGCTATCAGGGACGATTGAAAACCACCTGGGAATAGTCGAAAATATTTCAAACCATTCTGACAGTGCTTGCGTCTAATTTTAAACTCTACCGCAGACTGACTTTACTCCATTTTTCATTGAAAGAAAAAAACTTAATTATCCATTCCTCGGATAGCCTACTTTCCAGAATTACACGTAACTCATATTTCACTTTGTGCGGAAAGCAGGAGCACGAATATCTGGTTTATCCTAGTCTTTGAGAAATGCTTTCAATGCCCGAAAGCACCGCTACGGGAATTTATTCGATCGTATAATTGGTCACGTATATATAAAATTCATTTGTCGAAGAAATATTTTAAAATAGTGCACTGCTCGTCATCGGCTCAACTTGACCCGTGTCGCATCGATTCTCGCGCTACATTAAGCAGATTCATTTGACGCGCAATGACCGCGCGCTTTCCCCCTCCACCTCCCTTTTTTTCTTCGCACCCTCCCTATCATAAACCCACGTACTTGAAACTTAAAAGGTTCAAGGCTGTGGGCGATATACATTAATTTTTTCATCAACTTCTTCCGAATTTAAATATTCTACGCCTCTGCTGTATTACCATGTAAATGCACAAAGAAAGATTTAATTTTTTTCTTTGCATTATTAGTGGCCTCGGGGAGGGATCATTCAATAGAATTTTTATTATTCTATAAAAAAACAAAATGCGTTAAACTCGTTTATTTCTTTCGTGAGTGACATTGTTGAAAGGATTTTTACCAATCGATACCATCCCTGCGACCTGTCCTTTTTACAACGGAACCGTTCAATTTTACTTAAATTCACATATCAACTCTGTATATAAGCAAGTAATTTGATACAAAAGCTATGAAGTTATTTATAAAAAAAAGGGCTGCTTTCTCTCTCATTCCGAACCCTCGACTGCTGTTCTCCTCGAGTCTCCAATCACATCTGCAGGTCTTGCCTCGTAAGATTCGGATCAATATCACATTTTCCCTCATGAAAAATCGTGGAGAAAATGTCTCGTAGGACAGTTTAATTGCTTGGAAGGTCAGTTTATTCAATCTGTCATGAAAGCATTGGTTTATCCATTTCTTATCTTACAGCTTAGAATCGTCTTTGCATTTTCCATATAGATCGGAGGGGGATCCATTTATATCGTGCCTCTCATTTCTATCCCTTGCTTGCATGGATCTATACATATATAAACACAGAGAGGTAGCTATAGTTTCAGTTAAAACTTTTCAATTTCCTATCCGGTCTAAACTGTCATGTCTTGGACTTTCGTTCAGTCATTTTTCATTGTGTGGCCCTGGAAGAGCGATATGCAGATTTTCCTCGAGATGTAGACGGTTTAAAGGATATGCCTCATGACGTATTCATAAAATACATGGATTGCCTTACTGCAGCCACAGCCACTCACATCTGCTACTCAACAAGCGTTCGAGGTACTCTGCCCGTAGACCACCGACAAGATATAAGATAACTACGATTACAACAATGCTGACTTTACTCCATTTGTAATTCAATATTAGGGAAATAAAATTTCAAGAATCCCTCTCTCTCTCTCTCTCTCTCTCTTTCTCTTTCTCTCTTTCTCTCTCTCTCTTTCAAATATTCAATATCGATGAATTATGCAAGAATACGAATCCAAATGATAAATCGATATTTGCTACTGTCGCGAAGATTCTCGGAAATAAAAAGGCGAACAGTCACGATGAATCATACGAGCGAGGCATATCGAAAAAAAAAAAAGAAATCTTCCATCTCTCACAATCAGTCGAACGATCGTTAATCATCGCTCTCCAATGCTTATATAGAGTTCATATGTCATAATACGTCGTGAGATGATAGGTATAGGCGTGTTAGGTGGGGAGGATAGAGTAGCAGAATTAGTGATCAGTATAGCGACGTTATACTTGTTAAAATGAGCTGGCCATGGTACACAAAAGACGGAATTTGCTTTGAGAAATCGGCAAGATAATTAAAGTAGCGAGGCAAATTGCGAGCGTGGTGCAAATTGGAAATAAATAGAAAGGATGGGATAGAAAAATGAAAGCGTCGAAAATGAATGGCACATTCGATGAAAATTTAATACGTAGGAGCATGCGATGTGCAGCTGGACGGGAGAATGGTGAATTTCCGCGCGGGTCTGGCGCGTTTCCGCATTGAGCCGGGACGATCGAACGCGGAGGAGTCTCTCTTAATATTCCTGGAATAGGATGACAGCAGCAGCAGCGGAGGACGAAAGTCCGCGCCGCGCTACGTCAATTCGCGTTTTTCTTCGGGCTCATTCGTTAAACGTGCCAGCGAGATCCTCGGGGATTCCGCGCGCGGACGAAGAAGCATCAGCTTCCCCGATGAGCGGATGGGAGCGAGACGAAAAAGAAGCGAGCGAGCGAACGAACGAACAGATGAATGGCTGTTTATCGCCGCTGAAAATGTTCCTCCATCCAGTTTCGGTTTCTGGATAAATGCGACTGGTCCAGCCCGTTCCCTTTGTATATACGGTCACGAGTTTGGCTTTCCGATGCGCGAAATTTACTGGCCGACGCCCGAGGGCTATGCGAAAATAATTCAAGCGAGATTGCGATGGTACATACCAACGCGCAGTCATTTTTATGCTTTAGGGTAAGCACTTTTGCCCCAGCCGGAGCGCAAGGGTGACTAGCCGTTATTCAAATCCGCTTAAATCCCTTCTCTTTTTAACTGTCTTTTTATTGTCGGATATTATTTCACCCTCGATATACCGCGGTAATTTCGCTGATACTACATTTTACTTTATATCTCGACAAATTCACCAATCGCATTCTTTACGATTATGACGAGGACGAGTTGGAGAGTGAGTATGCTGTGTACTATATATATTGCACAAGGTTACATACTATAATATATTTTTATTGTAAATAATAGTTTGGATCGATGACATATATAAACGCGATTCGTACAGGATTCGTAGGGTCGAGTCGATATACCCATGACCATCGGGATCACGACTGCAATGAACTATATTTAGGGAAGTTTCGCAAACCGACGTGGATAATCGTCGAGCGAACTCTCGCGTCATTCCCTAAACGTTTTTCTCAAAAGGAGAGGCATCCCATTCGTTGTGGAAGCACTACGGCCGCCACCGTCGTTGTCGTATATTAGCTGGATTCGATTTAACGGATGGTCTCCCCTTTCGCTTCCGGCCAAAGACAAAATCCATGAAAACTCCGGCGAATAAAAGCGCGCACGGGATGGAAAATTCAGCGAGATAAAAAAAGCACTGCACACCCTACGTAAACACGGTAACGTGTACCTTTTTCTCGCATTTTTGTGGATTTTATCTCGCCTTGCTCCACTAGCGCCAAGGCGAAAACCAGCAGCCCCCGTTCTAAGAGTTCTTTTTCTCGGTGTACAGCGCTATATAGAAATATACGTAGCCCAGGGGGGCGTGGTGTTTCGCAGTACGTCGCGCAACAAGAGAAATTGTTCTTTCGCAAGAATCGGCCATTCGAACTCTGGCCTTCCTCCTGCACGCCCGCCGCCGAGCTCGATCTCTATGATTTCTCTTCGCTTTCTTCGAAGAAGAATTTCCTTGCTCGATTTGTCGCCCCGGAATAGACAATGAACTACTGTATTTATGATCCCGAGCCATCAAATAGGGTGGGACCCTCCGGATATTCCCTTTTCCCCCTGAAAAAACACAAAGGAGCCACCACACACGTTTCAGCTGCACTTTTCGTCATTTTAACGTCCCGTCATCGAAATGGGATTTTACGTTCGATATAATCTCTCGTATACTTTTCTTTTCTAAGTTTTTCATTTACCTTTCTCGCGATCGCGATACCTGGGCGAGTACAGCGATGGAAAGTTTGGACGGAAAAAGTATGAACCGGAAGCTATATGAATTTTAGGGATTTTTAGGAGGGTAGATGGAACGAGTGTTTGAGAAGAATCCTGGAAATGATACAATTTCAATAATAGAATCGTGCCAAAGTACAAGATTATGCATGCGGTTATTACTTATGCACGTGATAACATTACCGACCAAAGTTTATGAAAACCCTGCTGAATAATATGATTTTGATTAGTGTCGTATCTATGTATTTTCCTTCCAGTGGAAAAGGGGGAAATATTCAGCTGAAGGGACGAATATTTTTAATTCCTTGACAGTTATTCTCGGTATTCCGGGGATAATCTAAGACGTGCTTGAAACTCTGCTCCTTGAGATAGCCTTCCATTTTTTTATGCTCCTCTGCCACTCATACAAAACTTCGAGAAAAGTCAGCATTTTTTTTCAGCTCGTAAGACTTATCTTTTTGGCTGGTGATTTTCATTATTTCCGGAAATTGGGTGGAGGTCGCGTCGTTCCCCATCTACCAATCGGAAAACTTTTTTATACTTTAAATCTTTTCGCTTCTACTATACGTCAATAATCTCCCAGAAGAATAATTAATTATTTTATTATTATATCACTATATTTTCCTTGACTTATTCTCCGAGGGGTAAAATAGCATTGTAATATTTATAAAGGGTTTCGTATAAAACGCTTTAACGTAAAGTATTAGCATAAAGGAGGAAAGAATAAGCGGAAAACAAGAGATTGCCTCGTTGGTGGTTGGTTGGGAGCTAAGTCCCATTATCAGGAGTCATAATAGGCAAAGCCATTGCACGGCAGTTATAGCGGGGTGAGCTCTCAGTGGCAAAGAGTGGCGCCTCGGGTTTTAAACGGTTGTCATCTTCTGAAAAGCCTGGGGAGGGGGGAGGGGCTGTGTGACATTATTGTTGTGCTCGGGCGGGCTTCATAGGTCTGAGGATCGTGGCCCCCGACCGCCTGTGTTTGTTTGACGTGCCTCAGGTTTGTATCTTCAAAGGGTCAAGCTGGTACGACCTGCCCCCCTCCCCCCCCCCCTCTCTCACTCTCTCTCTCTTATTCTCTCTCGCTCGCCTGCCCGCGTATGGGCGCATATGGCATGTAGAATGTATAAATAACAGCGCTTGCTAGCAGCCCTATTGTGGGATAAGTAAACTTCGAAAGCCACGAGGAGGAAAGACAAAGAGAAACTGGAGGAAGCGCGATATGACTGGAGTGGGAAGAACAGAAGGACCGTTACACGCGGAGAGGATCCGCTAAAAAAGAGCATACTTCAGCATGCCTGACACGACGACAGAAATGAGAACGAAAACGTGATGCCGTGAAAGCTGAAATTGCTACGCTACATGTAGCGAGTATCTACGAATGAAACTGGAGCAATGACGATGCCATAGCCTCTTATTAAATGTAGAATTATTTGATAGCCGTATAGCTTATACGTCGGAAGCCAATGATTCCGGATGAGTACCAATGCTGCGATTAATATTCCTTCGCTCGGCAGTTATATTTAATCTACGCGCTAATGTATGTGTGTGTATGTATTGTAAAAGACGTGCCAAAGTATCCTCGCAGCAGCCCTCTTTCAATTTCAATTCTTCGCCGATGACGATCCGTTGGAGCAGAGCGAGTCTCGAATCATTCCAGAGCCACTCGACTGCGGATCTCTTCGTTCCTCGAATCGATATATTCTTTTAATCTTGGAAAATAGTCCATGCGTAACGCCAATACTCGAAGAGCAGCTTAAAGAGAACTTGTGCGGATATTAGCATTGTGAGAAGATAATATGAATATGCTGGTGGTATTCGAGGTCGTAAATCACTGGTAAAACCGAGGGACCAGCAGAGCTCGCCAGCAGAACTTGCACTTTATCATTGCATATGACGAAGACAGAAACAATCTGTCGGCCAGGAAGAATTAACGTTGACAGGTCTTACACCATTGGGGATCTCTTAACCCATTTTCCCCCCTATATCTCTGCCAACTTGCGTGAAATATGAATTCCAGATTAATATTTTTATGGTTCGAGTAATTGCCCACCGAAGGAGCCTTGTGCTCTGAAAAATCCTATTAATTGAAAAATATATATTCCTGAAAGAAAGACTGTGTGTTAAGAGAAAGAGGGAGGGAGAGAGGGGGGGGGAGACGCAGAAACTATTATATAAACATTTTAACAGCTTGTAGAACTAATTTCGTTTGAACCGAGACTAATTAAATTTGTTAAGCGAGTATATAGTCTCCTTCTTGTGTAAATGTCACGTGTCCTTAGCATGGTTTCTGGCGTAGGACAAAGGCGAATGGTGATATAAGTGTAAGGTTTCTTTGGGTTGGAATTATATTCGTGAGGGACGTCCTGTGTAATACGATCAGTTGTGCGAGCTAGTACCATTTTTCGAGTCGACCAATTGCAGGTCACGTACCTGCTGCAACCCAGGCGTTCTCTTACCCTCCCACATCGTACACGAAACATTTTTGGCACGGGCGACAAACGTCGTGCCGTTTCATGCCTATAATACTATCTATACACGAACGTATTCCAGCGTACCTTATACATCTTCCTCGCAAGAAGCCCTCGCTATTTTACCTGCCCGGACAAATTTTTATAAATTCGAGTTCTTCGTCTCGCGATAAAACCCTTTCATTCTCAACGCTCTCGAATCAATATGTCTCTCGTACAGTGTATACAGTAGAGCTGCTGTGCTGGATTAGAAGCTGTGGGATTGAACTCTGTGTAAACATCCGCTCATAACCATAAGGATAATAGTCATTACAATGGTTTGTAGTGTGAAATTAATTTTCTCCCCATGTACACTGCGTGATATGCTGAAACCGCAATTTAAGCCGATAGAAGTGCGTGAATGTAACTAAATGTTGGCGGTGTTCTATGAAAATTAACTATGGTTCGTATGGAAACAACCTGGTTGACGTTGCATTAGCCTGTATGAAATAATCAGTCGTAATGTCGAGTTGAACCAATAAATTGCTGATGGTTCGACGACGTACGTAAACTTATAACGTTGTAATCCAGCGCGAATTTTCCAGTTAGCCTTTGCGAGGGCAGCAGCCTCCTCGTGAAAAGGGAAAAGATGTACGACGTAATTCGATACTCTATAGCCAGTTAACAAAGATTTAGTGGCCATCTTAATTACAAAACTACGTAGCGATTTTCGATGTGCAAACACTATTAACGTAAATCAGAGAGGTTTATTGCTCTCTTTGGATATAATGTATACTAACAGGGCTAACAATTGGCAAGGTAGTTGTAAGATCCAATACTGAATTACGTGCCTCACTATAGTAATGCTTCGAGTTATTTACCACCAACTTCAATGCAAACCCTTAGAGCTTGATAAATGTATGTTAATTTTCTACACAACTATACGTAAACTCTACTCGAAGTAGGATTCCTGTAAAGTACAATGCCCCCTTCCAGCATTATTTCATCCGTTGATGGTATGCGAATTATGGTAAAAAGCTGGAATATTTCATAAATTAATGTGCTAAGGGTGAAATTTAACGAGGAGACGAATTGATGGATGTAATAGTCTGTGCCACTTAATAGCAAAGTATATGGTGAATCACTTATGGCGTGGTGAACAAATTCCAATAATCATTAGGAGCGTCAATATCGATGCAAATTATCGCGTTTCTCTGGTGATTCGTATTTCTGGCTGACTGACTGACGGAACAGTGAGTAACGATGACCGTTCCCCATAGTTATCGATAATACCAGTTTAATTAATACTCTTGATTGAACAACAGAGGTAGCATATTGATTGGCACAAAGCATTAACCAAACCCATTAATCTAACACGATGGAATATTTGCCAATTACGTTAGTGTCGAGCACTATATTTGCACGCATTACATAATTCTAGTAGAGCAGTGAGGGGGGTGTTCCTTGTTTCTCAATTCGAATCCGAGAAGAAGCTTTTTTTTACGTTTGACGAATGTATATATGTAAATGAAAATTGTAATTTAACGACGTGAGGAAAATTCAATAAAGCCACAGTAGATTTTTATTGCTGCAATGACTTTTTAAGTCCCAATTATAGTGGAAAATGCAGTTCATTTTGCGTAAATAAGTCAACATGTTTTCACGGGAGGCTGGCTCCACAAGGGAGATGGCCAGTTGTTAAATGGACGAGGCAGAAGTCTAGCTACGATTAACCCAGCGGCAAACGCTTTGATGCACGGAACACTGCAAATAAACCACATTTTCGATGAGCATTCGCTACTAGATTTCTATAGAGAGCCACCAGACACCAGTTAATATTGATGGTTAATTATCTCTCCTATTGAAATAATTAGACACGCTGACAGTGTTATAACTGCTTAGTTTCAGGTAATAAAAGTTTAATGAAATCTCGGCCAATTGTGGCATATATATATATAGTACACGGTATGTTTGCATAACTTTAAATGTTTCGAATCATACCATTCGAAAGCATCAAAACTACCAGCATTTATTCAGGCATTAATGCAATCTTTGAATACGTTTGAATCAGTCGTTTTTTCATTAAAAATGATTAACGAGAATTTTACAAGCTTGAACGCCAATTTGTCACGTGTATGAAGCATACATTCATTTTATCATGACTGTGGAGCTTGCGAAGAAAAATTAGGAAAAGTTAGTTAGAATTTATTTGCCTCGTAAGTTATAGCTTTTTTTGTTAAGCTTAACAAAGTAATTTTCCTGTTATTACATTTAGTTTCTAGATTATTCAACTCTATATCATTTCTCAATTTATAATCAGATTTTCTTGGCGTCTTTTGAAATATTCAGTGATACTCTGTCAATTTTGTAATATATTTACCTTCCATAAAGGATGTATAACTTTTATAAACTCTGATGTCCTTCTTTACGCTTCGAAGAAAGAATGTACGTACACACACAGTCCGTTCTACGGAATGTTGACAATGCAGACATGTAATTTTAGAAAACTTTTCTCAAAAACGTATAAAGTCAGAGAAATTTAAATGATCAAATCAATAGAATTTCTCAGTTATTATTTTGAAGAGATGATTCAATTAGTTTAGTTAACAGATTGGCGTGGCAGAAAATCCTTTAAGTATCCAAAATTCTTGTTCGTTAAAAAAAGGTCACCCTTGAAGTGAGTAAAGCTCGCAATTAGAGAGAAGTTTTAGCTTGACACAAGATGGAAGAAAGGGCGGTTTCGCCGGGCGATCCCGTGGCAGCTTCCTCGTTGAAACTTTGAGCTCTTTCACGGACCACCTTGAGCAAAGGACCCTTCTGCTTTGTGCTCCCATGAATTTATCAGCGCCGAGACTTCGTTACTGTCATTATATTGCCCCTTCATGATCCCAGTAATTTTACTTTTACCAAAAGCATATATATATATATATATATATATATATGTATTATATCTGTGATTCTCCAGTCGTCTTTCACTTGGAAGGAAACTTGGTTTTAAGAAAAGAGTGACAGTGACATCTTGGAACATCATCATTGTTCCACAGACATCCTCAAGGTCTCGGGTTAATACCAAGCACATTGAATATTTCAATAGAAATTAAAATATATAAACGAAGACTGTATTTTCGTTGGCAGTAAATATGAAAAAAGTTTGAATTAAAAATTAATTGAAACCCTCGGAGATTCTACGTTCACACTTCAATCTTTCATCACTGCTGAGATTAAGAACCCTTTGTTGTCACCAGTTTATTCAACGAATCTTGACGAATGCAATTTATGTTAAATTCCAAATTGAATATTTAGCTGCACGGTAGAGACACTTTGGAAAACTTTTAGAATTAATAACTTAAATGCACGTCGTGTAGGCTGCAACAAGAGTTACCGGAGTAACCTAAATCTCGTCGAGCAAGTTGGGGTCAAAGTTGAACAGAGTAAAAAGGTAAACATTTTCAGCACACATGAAGTTCGAGCCAGACTGCATCGTCTGGGAAAATTTAGATACTTTAGATTTTCATTACTTAATGCTATTAATAACGTTACACGGATATTTAACAAGATTATTTTCTCAAAAAGATTAAAAACTACTGTATATTTGACTTCTCAATTAATTAATATTTATCAAGGAAGTATAATTTTACTTAAATTCAGTCAACCGTCGAAAACTAAAATTACGGTGTTAAACAGGATGGTTTTGATCGTCGAGGGTGAAACGGTAAAGCGACTTGCGTGAAAGTTCATTGCGGGAATAAATCTTGGTAGTTTCGTCGCGAGATAGGGCATTGTTCGCTCTTATAATCGAAATATTCTGGTAGTATTTGGTGTGCGTGTTTCATGCATAGAACAAGGGCTTTTCCCTTCAAATTATGCTTACCGTTGTCTTCCTTTGAGTCCTCGTAAATTTCCTTCCCACTGTATATGTATATACACACACACACATATATATATATATATATATATTTGACCGAGCTTTCGTACTTGCGAGACGGGCTCGCAAAACACATCGAGTACAGGGCCACCCACTACAAGCTTCGGCTGTTCGCCCTTCGCGTGTCGTCTACCCTCTACCTCCCTCTCCTTTCTCTCTCCCTACACTACAACACGCGTGCTCGTTAATTGCTGCATTTTGCTTACAGAATCACATTATTGTGACAGCTGTCGAGTACAGCGTACACTGCACTCTGAAACTCGTATCCAGTGAGTATCACAAACACCGTCATGCATCACGCGTAGCTTCTAGCCGAGGTAAAATTATTCAATAGCACGTCAAGTGTTTCGTACAGTTTCAGCTATCCGATAAGATACGTCTTTCGTAGCTCATACTCGTTATTAACAGTCGCATTAGGAGATTTCTACCTTTGGTATGATATAATAATTCGAAAAAATATCGTGCATTGCTTATACGTCACTCAACCCATCAGCAGGCACCAGTTTACACGCGAAGTCGACTCCCAATGAGTATGCAAAGTGGAAATTTATACGAAAAACGTTTAAAGCGTAAACTGAGATGGTAATAGTTTTTAACATTTTAAAAAATATTATTATATACTGTATATATATATATATGTGTGTGTGTGTATGTATACATTGAAGGTAAAATGCATGAAGTTTAATAAGAGCTTTTTGCCCTGCTGTCACACATGGCCGCGTCATGTGCACACTTACCCTTGGGCCAAAGTATGGTCTCTCTTCTCGTAACATTCTCGCTAATTGGTACATTTTGTGTGGGGAATTGCATTATTGTGACAACTGCTGAGTGCAAGCAATGCGTAACACCGTTAAATACATATTCGCGTGCTGCTTTCTGCTCTGCGATGCTTAATGAGCTTTTTGTGCTTACCTAAAATATTTCCACGCACTTTCCAAACGTAGGGAAAATGAGCTTTGTTTACCTTCCGAAAAAAAGACTCTAGCTTACTCGAGTACGGTTCTCTACTCGAGTTATACTAACATAATATGTGTGTATACCTATATCGATCATTTACGCACGCGGAGCAGCATTTTCATAGATTCTACACTGTAAACGTTCTCTCATTGAGCTGACGCGGTAGACCCATATGTTTGCCTAGAGGAGAAGACTGGGATAGCTCTGTGGATCTATACCAAGAGAGAGAAAGAGAGAGAGAGAGAGAGAGAGAGAGAGAGAGAGAGAGAGAGAGAGAGAGAGAGAAATCAGGGCGGGAGCTGCACGATTCGAGTTATTTTGTTTACCCTCTTCCGCCGTTTAATTCAGTGTGCGCGGCTGCTTGCTAGCTTTTAAACTTTCGAAACCGCGGAAACTGTTCGCATCGCACTTTAAAGCCCGCTCCACTCGCCGGTGAGCAGCCCCGACGGAAATGCTCTCAATGGATAAATTTCGTGGATCCCCGGGCGCAGTTAATGGCAACCGAGAGCCCATTGCTGCTGATGCACGGATGCCAGCAATTTTTTTCTCACAGCCACAAAGTTTATCAAACAATCTAGGGGAAAAATAAAGCGAATTGACCAATCCAAGTAGAGAACGTATAATAGGGAATGGCGCATTTCGCTCGCTGCGTATAACACCGTTTTCGTTCGTAAAATCTCTTCGCAGGGTGTATATAAATAGGTAGATACGTGTGTGTGTGTGTGTTGTGTGTGTGTACATCGTGACGTTTCGAGCTGTTATACCATACCGATGCATACAATGTATTTTACCGTATATTGCCGGATAGATACGGCAAACTCATCAGAAGTTGTTTAATTGCTGATATAAGGCGCGCTTATTACTTCGCTACGTACGCCAATTCCAATTGGAAACGCGCTGTATGGCGCGATCGCAATTATGGTGGATTTCGGAAGTAATTAATTCGTTATTAGCGGAAATTCGATAGGCAATAAGCCCCGCAACGTCGATAACTGCTAATTTGCAATTGCAGCGCTACAAAAGATTGATAAAAGTATCCTTTGGTCGCACGATTGAATATATACCTATATATGTATATAATGAATATTTGATCTGTCAAATGGGAGATGAAAAAAAAGTATTAAGCAGTACTGCTTTGCCAATCGAGGGAGTATCAATTACAGCGATAAAGAGTTGCTTTATTAGAATTCACTGTTTGGATATGCTGAAATATTTCACTCTGCAGTTTTCGAGCCTTTATTGCTCGAGATGAATAATACTATATATATATATATATAGATTGCTTTGATATCGTGGTACGCTCATCAGTGGTACGTCTGGCCAACGATAAGGGGTTCCTCCTGATCTATCATCCCGGCTTGCTTTCTTTGTCCTACCTTTTGTTTGTAGAAATTCTATTGGCAAGCTTGTCAGAGACATTCGGAGTATTACCGCCCCCGACCATGCGGAAGTTCACGAATCACCTCATCCAGAAATCTCTTTTGGGAAATGTCAATAGCACGAAGATGTAGTTCCCTTCAATATGAGGACAGACGAGATATGTGTACCACTGCCATGTTAAGACAAACTGCTCTCCAAGATATTAGCCTTTCGGAATAAATCTCGTACTGGCAGATCTTTCCCAAACTTCTTACCTGACAAATGTGATCGTGAAGGCCCATTTGCGAAGGTACAACTTTTCTCGCGGAAACAAATCATCAGCATCGGGAAAGAGTCACGGTAACTTGTCTTTTGATACTGCGGGATATATACGTGCCGAAACGATAGAAATGTGGAAAATCATTTCAAGAGAGGAGCTCCTTCCTTTACTGGATTTTTCTTAACTAGAAATAAATGGACGGGGTCTCTGATAGTTCTAGACGGTGTATATATATATATATATATATACACGAATATAGTGGAAAATGAGGGGGGAAAAGTGGTGCAAGAAATCGTTGTGAAAGACGTCGATAATGCTACATCACCGTTAACAAAGGATCATCAGTGACACTGTCATCCTCATTGGTCGTTCTTCCTTTGTTGACGATCCGTTCGTACGTACTCGAAAGTCTCCGATACTTCATCAAACTTATTCTCCATTGGGGCGACCAGAGTTTGGGATCTTTGAACGCCAGAAGCGTCTCTAATCGTAAAACTTTCAAGCTTTTTTCTAGTGGCTCTTCCACCGCGAAGTAATGAAAAACGGTTGGATGCCTTCTGATGCATCTCCCGTGTAATAGAATTTTTATGAAATTTCTCCTAAAACAACACGTTGGCACAAATGCGAACGAAAAACCAACGAAGGGATACCTGCAAAAAATTCCCCTCTCCATATTCTCTCCTTGCATCAAATTTTATCCAGATAATCTCATTCGGGATGGAAAGGTGATTGTGTGTGTGTTCGCGCGATAACTGGGATCGATGTCAAATATAAGGCTACAAAAATTGTGTAAATGCATTGGTAATATGAAAAACTTGACGCGCGCGCGCGCGCGCGCGCGTGTAAGCAAGCAACCGTTAGAGTATTTGCCAAGAATTACGTTATCATAATTTACTCGGAGGATTTCAATTCGCGCAGAGTCTCGCGCTACTCTCATTTTCGTGGGGCTGTGGCGGTGGCTCGGAGAGATAGCTCTCGAGCTTGACACAGAATCCTTTGAAAAAATTCAATTAAGAGGACAAACGAGAAAGGTCAGAGGTAAAGAATTGTGGTGAAAAATGTGCGGCTACATCGACGTAGCAGCAAGCATGCACCTAATGTTGCCAGAATTGTCTTTTGTACCGAAACGAATTCCGTCTCCTTGCCTTGCATTTCGGCCTGATGTACCGAGACGAAAGTCCCTCTCTTCTCGCGACGCCCTCCGCTCTCCTCACCCTCGCGCTGCTCCTCGCTTGCTCACTTGCCTCCCAACCTTCTCTCGCCTCGATGCGCGCACACACACACACACACACACACACACTTGCGCAGGAGCAAAAGACACTTGGAGGAATAAGAGAAAAGCGAACAAAGCGTCTAGCGGTTGCTTCTAGTTCGTTGGTCATAAGAAAATACAATAGTTTCTCGTAGTTTAAAAGCAGAAACTATAGTAAAGCGAAGTCAGCCTATATGGTATACGAACTCTCATTCTACTTTTAAGCTAAAACAGCCTTCCTTCGTCGTGCTTATTTCATAGAGAACTATCTTTCCCTGCTGCTTCAACATATAACGCTGCATCGTCAAATAACCACGATCGAATTTTGGCAAGAGCCAACAACGCGCGAAGACTCTCAGAAAACGCTGACCTTTCCGCGTGTATATGTGTTCCGGAATTTTATCATTATTTCAAAATACCTGTCCAACGTTCCGACCGAAACCACGATTGATTCTGCAAAATTGTTTAAACGACATTCCATGTAACGCATCTCGCTGTATGTGTTGAGTCAAATTTAATGTTGTATTTTATTATATATATATATATATATATGTGTGTGTGTGTGTGTGCAGTTCATTTCATGGACAATAGTTACAGCCAGAGATGTACAGATATCGGAATTGTTTCAGATGTTTCGGTTACCAACATTATCCGAGTCTTATACCTGTCACGATACACTTAACCAGGGTTATCCTATACAAGCTATATTATATTATCAAACTATATAACTATATAGCTTATTGTTCGCGAAGTTAATATTGACAAAGGCGAATATGTGCAGCGCTTTCTGCGCTACCAAATTTCAGCGCTGAAACTTTAAGTATATAGAATATAGCTAGAGTATATTTCAAGGGTCGTATAACATTTTACTTTACCAATAGGATCCGTTCGTACTAATTATTAGCAAGGAGGTCCATATTGGAAAATTTACGAGAGCTCGCGAGGGTCTCATAATTTTTCATTGCTGTGACTTTTATCGAAATGCCGTATCGATATATCACACCGCAATAGTCGCGCTTTAATAATAGTTGGAGTAGAGAGCCGTGCGTAGATATACACTTGGATATTTGTAAACCGATGTATACGCGGGTTTCAGCTATTTTACTTCCAACCGTGAAAAGCTAGGATGCTCTAGTTTATGCGTACTGATATTTGTAAGATTGCTGCAATAAGACAAAAATTACTACGTGGAAGAACTAGAAATTTTTTAACGATAGTGCATGTACACCATCTCGCCTCGTTAAATTTTGCGCAGAAACTGTGCGAGTCGTTGAAACGTGTCCATTTTCTTCCTATATATTTCACCCTTTTTCGCACAACCGCCAGTATTTTGCTTTTGCGCGTATTAAAGTACGAGAAGTGGCTATATCGCACGCGCCAGTTATTCCGCGTCATATATTCTTGTTAATGCTTTTTCGTAACTATTCCGGTCATAACAGAATTGTTACGATAGACGACGTATAGTGTACAGGTACATTGTGCATGCGGATGAAAAGTCATCGAACCCGAAAGTGCTAGTAAAAAACGCTACTTTTTGATGAAGGATATTATGTCAGACCGCGAAGTGCCATGCGTAACTGAGATTGCAACTTTTCTCTCGTAAAGCTTCCAGTAATGTGGCGTCGTTTTTTTTTTCCATAGGAATTTTCATGCCCCAACGTTATAACTCTCCTCGCGAGAGATCCTCACGTTCGAAGCTGCTGAAACTGGAGAGGAATCGGTGATATTTAATTTCTTTGCTGCGTGGCGTGGCGTGGCGTGGCGCTATTCTCGCTGCAACATTTATTGCCCCAGAGTTTCTCGGCAACACCAGTTAGCGACCAAAACGAGAAGTTTGCACAAATCTCAAGCTTGTAAACTTTATGATTTTATTATGTTTCACCTCTCTTGCGGCCCAATATTTTCTTGCTATAACTCCTATATTGTTGCTCGTTGCTTAAAATCAAGATTTTACAAGCGATTTCTCTCTCCAGCTGTTTTCTCAAGAGCCAGAGTAGCGTAGAGCTAATTTTTTATCTCACTTCATTATTTCAGCTACACGCCTTTCCAGCTTCTACACAATTTCCTCCTTTCTCCCTTATTTTCGCAATTCGTCAGGCACACCGACGCAGCGATACTGCGTCCATGTATTTCTATCACCTTTACTTTTCTTCTCCTCCTAACTGTTTTTCCCCTGGCTCTTATAATCCTTTCGTTACACGTAAACTCGCTCTTTTTCTTAGCGAACGTCGATGCCAAATGGATGCGAAAGAGGATTACGTGCCATTTTGTCGCACTCTGTTGCTTTTAAATTTTCATATAAACGTCACGATTGCACACGCAACCTTAATCAACATTGTCGCGCCAAGTGCAAGGTCCCTTTTAACGGGAGGCTCATTTTACCTGCACGGGAATAATCGCTTTCGCTCTCCCGGAGTATTAAATGCCATATAGAAAATTTAATTAAAACGTCCGAATCCACTTATATTTCCGAGAGCTCGCACGAATGTTCTAAATAACAATGGCCGCGGCACTTAGATTCTCGCTTGATATTTCGATCGAATATCGTTATCGGAAAAACTGAGTCGTTTGTATAGCTCGCGCTATTTTTAAGGCTAGGGATCGCGTCTATAAATCACCCTTGTCGACCAATGTTGGCCAGTACTGATCCCGAAATGATACAACGGCCATTTGTAAGATAGCAAGAGCTCGCTGACTCGTCGATAAAACTGCCAAACTTTCCGTAATAATTCAAGGATTTCGTTAACTTCCGCCTCTCTAGGGTGGGAGTTAATGCGAACCTCCTCTATCGTTACCATTATTATATATATAGAGAGAGAGAGAGAGAGAGAGAGAGGGAGGCCAGAGAGTAACAGTCTCGTGCATCTTCCGTACAGACTCTTCGATTGGCCCACCGCAGCTATTCAATTATTTCTCGCGGTGAAATTTAATTTGCTTGCTGGGAATACGACGATAAGACTCGAGATTTTCTCGGAAAATCCGATCAAACGACTCTCTCCGTCTCTCTCCATATTACACCGCTAAGTACTGTACTACGGAGAAGCAAATTTTTCTTAACACTGTTAAGGATCTATATATCCCACGAGAGCCAAAACTTTTTCGTCCTTTGACCGTAGAAAAAATTCTGAAGCACGCTATACAACCACCTTAAAATTTCAATATTCTTTTAAGAGCTGCTGTACTTAATTTTTCATCATCGCTATAGCAATCCGAAAGTTGGTCTACTTAGCAACTTTTGAAGTTTATTATTCGTTAAAAGTATAAGACGTGATAAATCAAGGGAAGTAGGGTTTTTTAATTGTTTCTTTGACTGGGTGGAATTACATCGACACAAGTTTCCCAGGAGGATTTTTAGGTCAATCGGGAGATTACTGGCGAGTGCATGGTGGTGCATTAGCAAATATTCGACTTATCGGGGGCTTTTAACGTTAAAGATTTAATCTGGGATATGACGATAAGTCGGTAATGTAAGTACAGGGTGGTGGTATTGTGAAAGATTCCTTGGAAACGGCATCGAATGTAATGGCGCAACCAAGTCGAGCTTCGGAGAGAGCATCGAGATGGTTTTGGATGCTGCAGCCTCGGAAATGCTCTTCCGAGGATCCTTTGAAGGACGTTAACAGATGCGGGGGTCGTAAAAAGCGGTACTCGCGCGGTACTTATTCAAAGCAGAACGCAGCAGGTGCGTCTCATCACGTGAGTAACGTCCCGTATAGAAACATCGCTGACGCGACCGCGACAGCTCACGAAGAGGGGGAGAAAAGACGAAACGAGACTTTGCAATTCTGATCGTAGCCGTTCGCATTTACGAGTCGGGCTTAATTTGCCTAGGGCACGTCCGCAGGTGTACTCGCGCTATGTCTCTTGGAAATACCGGAATTATTCCGGATAGCTACCTATATCCTATCACCTCGAAGAACTGGAATTATACTAAAAGTGCGGTCGGCTTGTTTCTACAGTCTCCTAGTTCACATTCGTTCAATACCCACTCCTTTGCTATGCTCTTTATATATAGGTATATACATTGTTCCAACGACGACTTTAACGTGGCAATAGTACTATTACGATTTTCAATGCAAACGTAGAAATACAATTCTCGATTAAATCATCTCAATGTGAATTTTAAGCCGTTCTCTCTCTCTCTCTCTCTCTGCGTTTAGAAACGAACCTTTGAAGAATTTATTTGCATTTTCGTATAAATAAAAGTGCAGACTTTAAACATGTACATATGTATACTATTTGCAAAACTTCCCAATTTTATCTCCACAACTCTAGTCTCGTCGAAAAATATACTCCACGCCACGCGATGTAATAAGTTTTATCAAAATTTCCTGAATGTTACAGTGCATCGATGACTATTGGATAAAAATACTTGGATGGAAAGTAATTAAAAGTATGTCATGCCCCTGTTAGAAACTTATTTATTATGGATCGCTGCTCTCGCAAATTGCTTTTACGATATTCGTGCTTCTTCAAAAAATTGTCGAGTATACTTAAGCAAGACTTGGACAAAAATTTCATTCGTACGAGTATTATTTGCCTGCGTATAGGAAGAACGTGTATACGTATGTGTGTACGACTTACATTTTGGATATTTTAATGCGATTTCTTGAGAGTATTTACTCACAACACTAGCGAGGCTAGCTATTAAAACTTCGTTATAAATTTCAAAGTTGTGAAAAGTAGGAAAGCGATGAGCTGAAGAAGTTGGGCCACGGTGAAAAAGCAAACGCGATTACCTTCCGTTGGGGGGAGGGGTTCTAATACTGAGGAGGAAATAATTAAAACTACGAAATTATCTTTCTTATACTTTTTCCTATCAAAGCTTAAGCTCGGTGCTGGATTTTGAAGACACCGAGAAAAACAAACAAACACACTTGCTTTGCAAATCCTGTAACGTGTGAATTTTTTTTATTATTAATTAATACCCTATAAGCTATCCCAAACAGGAATTAATATTCTTCCTGAATTACGAATAATTAAAAAAGCGAAAACTCGATTAAAAACGTGGATTACTAATTGTAACAGCTTCCTAATCCTCGTGAACAATTGACATGCACATTTTTGTCACGAGTTCGAAGCTTCGGACGAAGGCTTGATAGAGCGAGAGAAGTTCGTAGCTTGGATTAATCAATTCGCAGATATAAAAACAACTATAACGATGAGTATTGAAAATTGAATTAAGAGAGGAATTAGTGTTGTATGCACGCGAGATAAAAAAGTCCATACTTGGACCACATTAAAAAGTTAAAAGCGTTTTACAGTGTCTGGTAAATTATTTTATAATATATTTCACTCTTAAATGGATACAACTGTTGAATTTACATTGCACATATTTGTCTAGCTTTTCGCTAGTACTATAAATATTAATGCGCGTTAGCTTGAATATTCATGTCGCGATAAATCTTGAATTTTATTTTAAAAGTAAATAGGCGGTTATGACGAGCGCGCGAGATAGCCAAAGAGGTTTATCTGGGATAACCATCTGTGATTACACATTCCTTCGCGTGTATTTTACAAATAGATTGGCAAAAGCGAAGCACGGTTTGTATAAACAGGGATATTACGGATGGTGGAGAGTTTTTGTCGCAGGACACGTTTTACAGCGCGCGCTTATACCTTCGTCTCTTATGAAAGAGTCAGCCGGCAGAATTTTGTCCCAATTCGGCTCGACCGAATATATATATATATATATATATATATATATGTATACTACCACTACGGCATAGCCTAGAGGTATCGCTACATAATAACGCTTCCATCCTGCCCCAGCGTCAAGGAGGAGCAAAGCTCGGCCCCCGTTTTAATATGAATTCCACTCACGGTTCAATTCCTCGGGGCTTAATGGGTCGAATCGTCGATAATCCGTTGGTTGAACGAAGCGTCAGCGAGAAATACAGAAAGAATATATGAGAGGAGATACAGAGAGAGAGAGAGAGAGAGAGAGCCGAGGAGGCAGAGAGGAGACGAAGATCGAACGTGGTTCCGAATTGGTCGTATCTTCCTCGGGAAGGAAAACACACAGGGCTGGGAGAATGCGACGGTGGGCATAAATAAACGTTGGGGATGTAAAGGGATGGAATTGGAGGGGAGGGTGGGTGGGGGGGGGGGGGGACTGTACAAGGGTTCGAGGAGGAGGGAGGGAGTGAGGAATTGTCATTCGGTGGAATTGCAATTTCTCGCTGACGCGTGCTGCGCTGCAACTCGCAGCACGAGCAGTAAAACCGGACTAATGATGCACACTAGACTTAATGCCCCGTTCCTGTTCTCATTTGCCACAAAGGTGCGAGGTGCCTGCGGAACGTCGAGCTGGAAGTGGTTCCGGAGGCGGTGCAACGTGGTCAGGAGGCGATTCTACGCTGCCATTATGATCTCGAGAAGGCCCCTCTTTACTCCCTCAAGTGGTACCGCGGCAGGCACGAGTTCTACCGATTCTCACCGAGCGAAACCCCAGTCACTAAGATCTTCAACATCTCTGGAATTGACGTCGACGTAAGTTTACTCCACTCTCTTTTCTCTCCTATTTATTGCACGACGTACTACACCAACATCCATCCCTATCCTATATCAACCCTGCTCTACCCATAAAATCCAATACACAGCCACGACGGCGAGCGCTCGCTCTACTCCACAGCTTTTATCTCGATACCCAATTATTACAAAGAATGCTTCTCTACCGCAAAACTCTTTGTTTGTGTTTCTCCTCTCGCACCTTCGACCACTTCCAATTTGTCCAATTTCATTCCTCACCCCCTAAAAATACTTCTCGCCAATCGAAACGATGGTATATTATTGGTACAAGTTGCAAATTGAATGTAATAATATTTTAATTTCGTTATACCGTCGGTGATGGCTTTTCTTTGGCAATAATCATTATTGCTCTGGCCGCCGCGGTATCGGTTTTGAAAATTGAGAAATATGGATGGATTTTGACACATCCATTTATGGTACCATGCTGCTTCGTATATATACATACGTACATGTACGTGTGTATAATACACAGGCGTATTTATTCGCAGGTTAAAACGAACGCGTTTGTTGTTTCATAGTAAAATGAACGTCCCGCAAAAGCTGCGCTTAACGTTGTTTACGCGTACCGTTTGACGCACGTACCGCTATGCTCGAATGACAAGCAAAGCCAAACGCGCATCCGAAGTTTCATGTAGATGAAAGACTTGCCGAAAAAACAGCAAATTTGTAAGTGAAAAATCTAGAAGGAACAAAAAAAAAGATCTCGTATTTCAATCTGCTAAAATTTCCCTTTGTTACACTCGAGTCCCACGGGAATTTTTACGGAATTTAATAACATCCCCCGAAAAATCGATTTGTTTGTTTATTTGCAGCGAATAAAAAAAGCCGGAGAGTTGTATTCGGAATTTGCTCTCTTTTTCATGGTGAATGAGAGTTCCGGTAACAAAAGTCGTAAAAAACAAGCTTGAGTCAACGGAACGAAGAAGGGGACTGAAGCATCAACTATTAAGCCATGAGAAATCTCAATTTACATGCAGGAATGATAAAAACCGATGGAATTGACGAGGGTCTTATTAAACGTTCCGTATGCATGCGCATATCTGCGCCAGATGCCATAATTTGTAATTTAAAATGGCAGCATCGCAAATAGGAGGGTCGGACGTAATAATTGGAGAAAAAAAAACACAACGTTTCTTTCTACACCATCATTATTATAGTATTTGTTTTTCTCCTACATAACTCATAGAGCATCGTGTCCCGGGCAACCTGCATCGAGTTTTCCGAATAAATTTTCATGGAAAGCTCATTTTACTTGGACCTTTCGAGGACCGCTACTCGCCTCCTCGCGTGCGCGATCCGTTTTTCATTAAAATCGTCGATACCAGCCATTTCCATTTCGTTTCTCCCTATTATTTAAGTCCCCCGCTAATTATGCACACTCAGCCTCGCTTGCTCCGATTAAACCTTCCTTCCTTCCTTCCTCCCACTTTTCTCCCAAAGGTGCTCGAGAACTATAGTCTCTTCGGTGCTCGCTCCTGTCGCTCAGTTCATCGAGCCAATTTAGCCGAGTGCTGGATAATTACGGATAAGATGACATTTCGCGAATGCAACTTTTGCCGGGACTCTAATGAACCAGCACTTGATCGTCAGGGACTTATATAATAAACCCGAAGAAAGCACTCTCATCGATCACAAATTTAATCCCATAAATAATTGAACATTCTTTTCGATTGAGACAAACACTTTTAATTGATTAAAACGCAGAATATATTTCGTGATAAATTATATATAAACTCCAATTTCAAAAGTCATATACCGAGGCAATTAATTATATAATTAAAATTATTTATGCATTCGCGTATCTCTGTGCATGCCTTTTGTTTCAACTGCTATTTTAAGTTTAAATGTATAGTAATGGTGTTTGTATATTGTTAAAGTTTAATGTACGTTTCTCTGTCTTATGGAACAGCGCGACAAATCAAACAGCAGCCAAGTAACACTGCGTAACGTCGACTTTGGTTTGTCGGGCCAATTCACCTGTGAAGTTACAGCAGACGCGCCAACCTTCTCAACGCTTTCAGACTCGAGGAATCTCACAGTAGTGTGTAAGTATAATAGTATAGTGCGACGACACACTATACGTATGTGAATTCAATTGCTGTCATTTATATATATATATATATATATCGTGCTTTGAGCGAATCGAAAAAAGTGCAATTTTTTAAATAGCAATATTGGTAGAAGATTACAATGAATTTTGTAACCTGGCGATTTTCTATCAAAATTCTAGCAAGAATCTTACATCCTTCTTAACAACTATAAAGATTGAGAATTGTAATATGCATATAATATTAGAGGCACGAGCCAAGGCTCTAAGCAAGTTTCCCTTAGACTTTGTACCTTTTTGAAAGTGTTCAAGAAAAGTACAAAATATTACGTACCTTTACCGTCGAGAATTTTCTAAGGAATAAGGGCTTTAGTGGATTTAGCTTTGCGATAGAAGCCAAATTACGTGAAAGTGCTGAGAATAGTAGTAAGCATTCTTATAATGTTGTAGTTGAATTATCAGAAAGTTTTCTCGTGGTTCGGGAGAGCGTCTAAATGGATTAATGCTTCGTGTCTCGTTCGTCAATTTCCTCAGTGATTTCGTTACTTTCACCTTATATGGAAAAGTCTTTTTAATCCATCCAAATTTTAGTAATCAAGTTTTCCACCGCGTTTTATCCACTCGAGATATTTCATCTAATTCGTATACTATAGATGATACTCTAACTTCATTAATCCATATGCGTTCCCATCAACTAGAATCTCTCGGATAATGCAGTATCGTACTAGAGCGCGAATTAAAATACCACGAATCCATTAAGCTTGCAGAATCCATGCCGGACTTGAAAACTATGTAGAAATGAACCGTTGTACGATCTCTGTTTTACAAAAGAAGGGGGAAAAATAACTTTAAACATCAAAGCAGCAAAGTTTCGAGCGTATTCTTTATGCGAAAACAGGACAATAAAATTCCTCTTGGAACTTTATTCAAATGTATCTATGAATATCAAATGTACGATACAAAAATAATGCGATCAACTTGAAAAACATAAAAATTTCTCCTTAAATATACAGTATTATCAATATTTCTGTTTGCTTTATCAGCTTTAACTTTGCGAGAAAAAGTAAGAGGAGAAAAGCTTATTGCGAGGTCTTACAACGTCGAGGGAAATATTTGTGGATGCATTCGGGCAAATTCTGTCACCACCACCACGAGAACCTGATATCAGATTTTTTTTCACCAATTGCGAAATCGCGTTCTGATAAGCGGCACGCAAGATTGATGATCGAATGATACACGAGATGGCCATGGAAATGCTTGCCAACTACTGCACATTTAAATCTGTTTGAATTCATGGGCTGTTCGCGTGAGCCAACATTTCGCCGATTACCAATGAACTCATCCATACAGAATGGTTTTAAAATAAGGCAAATTATCAAAAGCATAAAAACAGCTTGAATTAAATGAAAAACGATTAAATAAAAAATTCTGCGTTATTCATCCGTTTTTATAGAATTGCTTTTCAATCAATTGAAAAATAACGCATTTCGGGCCATATCGTACTGTAGCAATCTCTCTAATGAAAATATATATGTACAAATATACCTATATATTTTCCTGTAGTATACGGAATATTAAAGGACGTTCTTTTGAATTATTCGAGTAATTAATTTTGCGTTAAACGTGTTGCCTGTGCAATGTCGATTTATTAACACACGTCCTGTAGACGCAGTTCTAGCAGATTTTATAATTAGTTAATCACTTAATCATTTCGCAAATTACCGGTTTATCGCTTCTATAGAACATATTCCCAGAAGCGTTTACAGTCATTTCCTGACGTACCTGCCTCGGAGCGTTGGCTCGAAATTCATCTCGAGAGGGTACCAAATGATTGACTTTATACGGTCATTGACCTCAACCTATACATATATATATATATTAAATTATGACGTTTAGTCAAATTTTGTAAAAAAAAAATGCTCGTATCGATATATTACACGCATCTAAAATCACTGATCAAATGGATGCAATCTCGATAAGAATGGATTCTTCAATTTTGTCATTTTTAGAGATGAATATTTCTGGTTAGATAAAATTTACGGTGAAGGGCTGAATTCTCATATGAACAATTCCTTAGTATTGGTTTTCTCGATTTTTCCCTTTATGGAAGATGAAAATAAATCTTCCGTGATCAATAAACGTGAGACAGACTTTCAAAATTATTGTTCCAGCTTTACCCAAAGGCAAACCCGTCATCGTATCGGAACGGGAGCGCTATGACCCAGGGGACACTTTGAGAGCAAATTGTAGCCTGCCGCCCTCCAAACCAGCGGCCAGTCTTTCATTCACACTGAACAACAATCCGGTAAGTGAAACCCGTACCTATATCAGATATTATCGAGTCTCCTGAAAATATCAAGCCAGGGAACGTTTTTACAGATATATATATATATATATATATATATATATATGGCATCCTTCGCTGAATAAAAATCATGGAAATGATGCCTGGAGAGTCTTATCTTTGCTTTTTCTTACTTAATAATCAATTTAATCACGACGTAAAGATGAATCCGTATAAAAAAGTGACGACGCTTTTTTTCATAACCCTAATAGAATTCTTAAAGTCTTTTCTCGCTTAAACGTAATGACCGTCGTAGCCATAGTCGTATTGGCAAAATGGTGTGACCATGTTTCAAAGCGAATTGACCCTTTTCCACTGAGCGTAAAACGGAGCGATTCAGAAAGAAGTAGATCGACAGATTTTCGGAAGAAAAGAGCGGAAACGTGTCGATACGATCAGCGATATGACAGACAACTATGGCGCGTCTTATCGTTGCTGTTACGCCGAGGTTTTTCGCGTGTTTATCAGAAACGACCAAAGCCATAAGGCAAATACCGCTTCATCGTCAAACATTGCAAGGCTAAAGCCAAGCTCCTCCATATATCGCATTTTATTTGTTGTCGCCTATTTTTCTACGCCAACCGTTTACACAACCCTCTACGTAAAAGCGTGCTGCAGAAAATATACATATAATGTGTTTGTGTGTGTGTGTGTGTGCCAATAAAAACGAGAAAAGCGATTTCAGCCAGATTTATTTCAACCTCGAGCTTGGCATAAAAATGTGCCACGTTCTCGAGATTCCACTTAATATGTGAATCATATGTAACTTATTATTATTAGCCTAGCTTATTCGAAAATAAACATATAAAATACGTATAATTAAAACTGGGAAAAGTGACATTTTGCCAGACCAATTTTTCTGTTTTTCGCAAGGGTCAGTGATAAGGAGATAAAGCTAAGTTTTAAATTAAAAAATAAAAAAGTGTCTTTTTATTCCTCGGAGTTTCAGCTAAAAATAGAGTTTAATTTATTTCATTGAAATTCAGTTGTACCAAAATTTGCGTAAAGTCCACGCGTGCTGTTATTTAATTTCTTCTGCAATCCTCTTGCATCGGAAGGATAGCGAATCACCTATATAACCTAGTAAAATTTTAAATTATGATAAAGCCTCGCTTTATATATAGTACTTCCTATATATTACAATTAGTTATTGATGAATCGAGATAAAATAGACAAGCCAATTTGGAAACCACCACTTTTAACGGTAATATACGTCTGTTATCATTAATACCATAGATTATAGCCAGTGCTCCTGTTTTATTAATCGCTGGATTAGCTACAGTTTAATTTGATTATCCTGTATATATAGAATATGCATCACAAGAGTGAATTATTCCGGAAGAAAAAATGATCGGCGGTCAATTAATTAACTCCTAAAATTAAATACTTATTCCAACTCTATTTAATATTGAAGCTGAAGTTGTATAGACGTTAGAGGGATTTTATAGCATCGACACATTCCTTCAATAACAGGGACTTTACATAAATAGCTGTCCACGCCCTACGTTCCTCTATTATAATTAAACTCGTCGTCCTTTGAGGCTTTAATGTAATGCAGATTAATGCCAGGGTTGACTGCTTTCTGTTCTCTTGCTTGCCAAAATGCCTGCAAATAGTATCACCAGCTAGGCCACTGCAATTTGAACCATGTTACTACTGATATGCAGCAGTTATCCTTCCGATTTCATGCAAAGCATACTTTGAGGAGAAATACTTTGTGCAATGAAATCAAAGAAAAGATCAATTTTGTAATAAAAACAATTAAATATGCAATCTACAATATTATTAATACGATTTGAGAGATGAAAGCCATACTTAAGAACATTGAAGAGTTTTTAAAAATAGAAACGTTGTAACAACCGTAACCAACTAGCTATCTTGTTGCTCCCATCAGCTTCTTCAGTGTGCCAGCTCATTCATTAAGTCTGAAGAAGGGTCTCGTAGTCTCTATAGGGTCGTCAGTGGAGGTGTACACGACGTGTCGTTTGTTCTACTCTGAAACTGGAGATGTCTTCCTTGGATAGCACAACGATACTGGCGAACGCTGACACAAATGTGCGCACGTACAGTCCAAGTATACATGCAGGGGAGTTCCGACAAAATGATAAAACTCTGCTATCAAGATAATAAAATCTTAAACCAACCCGGAAGATTGATTGCACATCTCGAATCTAGCTAACAAAATATTTGCACTGGAAAAGTACAGAAAATCGAACGAGGAAAATTGATAACTCCCTGATACCTCTCTATGATAAAGTTTTAATTAATAAAATCCTACCTTCCTCGATAAATAATTTCCCAAATCGAGCCTTCGACTTTAATCAAATTTAAATAACAACCTCGAGCTTTCTATAAATATAGTAAGCAAGCCACTGTGGCGTATATCATACACACGAATCGGATAAAATTGAAATATATCGCTCGCTACATGCAAAGCAACTTTATCGGCACGCTATACCTTTAATGAAAGTTAGTACGAGCTGTATTCATTTGCATTCGTAAGGAATCGATATGATAAATCTACTTTTTCGCCAAAGTTACATTAATGCCGAGCGTTTTTCTCCCCCAGTCTGTATAGTCTATTTTACTATATATATACGACACAAAAATAAAACAGGAATAAACTCGCCGAAGCGAGATATTGGAAATTGTTGGTGGAAAAAAGTGCAATAAAGAGCGAGATAATTAAGTAACAAGAAGCGGAAGAATTTCGGATGGCATAATCTCTTTTACCGGTGGTGAAGAGGCTTTGGGGATACTTGTCCAGTTTGCCAATCGCTTTTGTGCAGAGCGTTCACGAGCAACCGTGGAGCGGCTTTCCAGCCCGGGCAGCATAAGCTCCGGTCGGTGACCATAGATCGATGGGATCGCAATCACCTGATCTGCTATTCAATGTTGGCCAACGAACGGGCTCTCGACCGCACGCGCCTCTAGCAGGACGATCGGAGCGTGCAAAACCATCCACGCTGGCTATCCAGCTCTGCGGGATATATTACAATTTACACGCGGTTATGCGTGGTTAAACGAACCACGGCGTCTGCTAATTATGGTTAAGTTTAATTCGTGTCGATCGAGAATGGGGCGAAAGGGCCTCTCGTTTCACGAGCTCCGTCGTTGACCCGCAGCCCTCTCTTCGATAGGCTCCCCCCTATTTAAGAGTACATCCTCTATATCTTCAACTATACGCGCAGGCTGCTGTAGCATATCGATATAGATTCAACGCTATTTGTTGATACCAAAAGGATTATTGGCTAATAACGCGGAGGAAAACCGAGGCTGCGACAACGTGCCTTCGGGCGAGATTTAGCCTCGGCCGATTTCCATTAAGCTGCTTGGAAAGGGGGAAATTGCACGGGGTTTATAGCACGAGCGCAGGATGCCAAGAGGGAGGGCCACTTATCAAATCACCAGGCGATGGACAAGCGCGATCTCCGCTGAGCTTCATCGTCGTAATTGAAACCATGGATGCAGATGGCTCTATTGTTTCTGCAGGAAGCTCTCTTGAACGTCACCGGAAGTTTCTCCATGTCATTCCATCGCTACACCATGAAAAGCATCGCTTTGCCCCTCGACCCCTCAACGACCACTCTACACACACACACACACACATATATATATACGTGCAATCTGAAATATGGTATACTCGATGCGAGACATTTTTGACAAACTCCATGCAACGACGATCGTGAACAAATTGGTAATGATAATAACTTATGCGTCTGTCGTTGTAAATTTACATTATAATCCGAAAGCGAGTAACTCGATACAGTTTATCTGGGATTTGAAATTATTGGAGAACTAAAAATGTAAATTTACAAGGTCGTGCAATCTCGTTGGTTACCCGCAGTTGTTCGCGATTGTTAATATAGTAATTTTATAAAAATTGTTTAGAGCTCGTTTCGCAGTGTTTATCTCTGTCACACGCCGCACAAATATACGATAGAAACTGTCTGATTTCCATTGGATGCTTCGAGTTAGCTCCTCAGCCAGTCCTTACGCATTCTTGTCTATCCCGAGGCCGTTTATGCCACTGCCAAGTGAACAAACTTCGTGCCTCCGCATCCCCGTCGTTCTTCGTCAACTCCGTGACCAAGCTAAAGATCTCGGTGGTCTAATAAAGCGTCTCCTCAACATGCACGGGTGCAAACACGCTTAAGCAAATACGAGGGTGCGCAACGACACGTGCATCCACACACACGGGACAGCAAGTATACGAAAAGAGAGAGAGAGAGAGAGAGAGAGAGAGAGCTCACGCACGTACGAGTTTCAACCACTCCCACACTATCCCACCTTAACTGAAAGGAACCGTGAATGTCATTGGTGACAAATTGAAGCTGACGCTACAGTCCGGTCGATTCAAACGTTTGATTAGTTTATCGACTGGATTAAACTCAACTCTCGAAATACTTTAAGCCGGCGAGTCGAAATTTGCTGAATTCACCGGAAGTTTGACGCGAAACTAATACTGGTTCCCCTTGTGGTACAACTACAACACCATGTTGGACTACCTGATGGAGCTCGCAGCAAGAAAGTACTCTCACGTATACACTTCTATTTTCTAAACATGCAAGTGCGCAGCTTTGCCAAACTTCTCTTGTGAGTTGAGAATGAGCATGCCCGTGTTTAACAAGGAGGGATTTAAATTTCCTTATTTGTCAAAACTTCTAATATGTTTAAATATATGTAATATCCAGCTACGCGAAACCCAGCAAACTTGGCCAGTAAGAAACTGTCCGACATTTAAATAGAGAGAAGCCCGCGAAGAAAGAATTAATAATTAGTAACGTTTTATATTCTATATTTTATACCACATTTTATTCCACTGTAACAAACGTTCCTGGCTTATCCGAAAGCTTGAAATGGGTATAAATTTCATCCTACCTCTCTAGATATACTTTTTCCATACTTTTTATATACTCTTTTTCATTCTCGTTATGAACATTTAGAGTTATTTCATAGAGACAAGCGGTCTGCGTGTCATGGGGGACGACGATATGACTCTGAAACAGTTTCTTGATTCTGAATCAAGTGTCAAACTAAGCGCAATATCACGCTGAGAGATGCACTAATTGCTGCCATAAATCTAATTACAAATGTATGGGCTTGCCTCTAATTGCTTGGCTGGCCACACTCACACATTACACACACATATACACCATACACACGAATACATTCCGTCATATCCACCAGTATCAAGTGGGAAATTAAAATTTCACTCATCGGTGCGTAAACGCGAATGATATTCCAAATTCAGCAGGCTTTTTTAATCCAGCATCTCGCAAATGAAGTTGCGTGATAAAAACTTTTATAGTTTGCCCATTAGACGAAGCAGGTTTATCGCAATGAGAATGCTTTACGAGTCGTCCTTAATCCTGGCGTGTTTGTAAAAGGTCCTTAGCTCGAAGGAAGAATGGATCGTATAGAAATATATAGACCTCTTCAGAATCGGAGAGCTAGGAAACGGGACAGGGACACCTTTGTTGCATGGGACATACAGCAAACAGACATTTTATTGGGATGAAGGAGCAGCTTTAAAGTTAAACAAGAGAGGGGGGGGGGAGAGAGAATAGTGGCAAAGGAAGAGAAGGGGGAGGAGAGAGAGGAGAGAGGAAAAGTTGCTTTGGAAACAAACGTGGGAAGTAAAGAAGCAGAGTCAAAGTCTTGGGAAGAAACCGTGGTGTTTCTATGAGAGAAAAGAGCAGGCAGCCTCCAGGGTTTAGCAACGACGAAGCATAAAGTGTCGGCAACAGAGCTAGCTGACGAAAGATAGAATGTCGCTTAAGCGCTGTCGTGACCAATGGTCTGGAATCCCTTTTTCGCTATCGAGCAACGACGCGTTACACGTCACTGCCGAGTTGCACCTATACTCGCAATTTTTCGCAGGATGACAGGATATTGGAAGGTGCTTGCTAGTACCTCTAGATACAGCAACCAAGGCTTACAGAAGGATGCTTTCTTTCCACCCCATCCCCTTCATCTCATTTTCACAAGTCACTTTTCCTGGTAGAATCTACTTTCTTCTCTTTACGTACCTTACAGCTATCTTTCTCCTTTCTCGACTTTTCTCAACTAAATTTCCAACGTAACACAGTTTCTCTTTTCTTTTTTCTCTTTCTTTTACTTTCTTTTTCTTTTTCTTTTTTTTTTTTTTTTTTTTTTTTTGTTAACGGACAGTTAATTCCTGAGGGATATCTGGTCCCCTCGGTCAGTTGCAAGGATAACGAGAGAAAAAGAATGGTATAGACCGATCGGTCCACACTGATATCTCTGTATCTCCATTTAAGACGTGGTACCATCGGCCTTCGAGACTATAATAGTCAGGTTGAAGAGAATCTGTCCACTAGAGAATAGGGGATGACCTCGTGTACGAATCGATGGACCAACTCGATGCTGCACTGAAAAGTTCCTCGACTTCTCTCTGGCCTTGCATGAATATCTTTCATGTATATATATATATAGGTTTGAGATATATGTATATCTATGCTATATGTCTTCTCGTGTATTCGTGTGCTCCAGCAATGAAATGGTTCGTGGTATAAAACGATTGAACCACCACCCCAAATCGTTCGCCTGCAGCAATCAAGCCTGTTCTCCCTTTGCCGGATCGGACATTTCGAGCGATCGGGTCTATAAAGTTTAATCGCCGGCATTCCCAACGAAGACACCGCTTCGATTCACAGCTACGGGTAATAACCGCCATCTCGTACAACAAACTCAACTGTGGCCCAATTTTACTTTCAAATTTTGCACTCCCAAAAAGCATAAAAAAAAAGACTTATTGAATTTAAGAAATTGTTGCACGATCGAAGAGTATAGTCGACGATTAAGATGCTGAAGAAGTTTCAGGTTTTTTCTCGTGGCAATTCTCCACCGGTTGTTCGTTCGCATTAATTAAAGTGGATATTTTATTACTTAAATTCACGGAATATCATGGAATGTAGCGGAAATGAAATTGTAGCGTACGTGATGCACACTGCGTAGAGGGGTTAATCGCTGGTATTTCGCCGGGAATGGAGATATGTACGCCTAGTTTCTGGCTATGGATACTAGCAACTACAGTCGCATATACTAAGCATGAAGTCTCGGTATGATCGTCTGGAATCCTAGTTACTTGTGCAATGCTTAAGCAGGTCCTTAGTTTAATGATGATTAATCGTGAAGGAGGGAACCGTGAAAATTTATCAAGATTACGAAACAGTGAAATTTCTTTATTTCGCTAAAATGGAGAACTTGTGTTTAATTCCCACGCGAGGAATAATATTATAATCATGGGAAGCTAACGTATTCAATTTTCGAATAAGAGCTCGTGTATGGTTTAAATTTTCTCATTGCACTAAAATTCGCAGTGGAGAGGATCTACGAAACATATAATACTGGTTTTCCAGTGAAAACAGATACGTATTCAAATATATGGATATTGCATACTGTCGTGTATACATATCAATGCGCCCTCGGAGTGTCCTTAATCTGAATGTAACTGTGGCCATACTAATCTGTTTCAATCGAAATGAATTGGAAGAGAGGCTATCATGCAAATGGGAAGAATGTTTTAATAAGACAGCTGGATTTTGGTTGTAAACACACAATTTGTAAAAGAGAGCAACGCTCAATGGTGAGATAGAGTCTTAAATATTAACGTCCGATCTTACAATTTATCAATATCGTTGTTCTTCTGTCCATGATCAGCGAAAATTACTTATAATCGAGAAATAAAATGTTCTTTTTCAACAGAAACTCTGCAAATGGGTTATTTCATAAAGTTTCATGGTACTTTCTATTTAGCAGCTTAATGTAGAAATTGAAGCATTAATAATACAATTATCTACTTGGATGATGGTAAAGGGAATTGATTGGCTTGTCTTGGAAACTAGTGTGTACCATGGATATTGGTCTTTGTCGTGGCTATAATCACCTCGGTGGACCCAACAGAGTTCGCGAAATCCAAAGTCGTAAATTTCGTACTCACTGGAGGTGGCGCCAAATACGATTACTATCACTGTTGGAATTAATCGAAGGCTTTAGAATTGAAAGTGAACGACCTATAGCTACATGGATTATAAAATAGAAAAATATAGGACAATGAGACCAAAAATCGCAGAAACTTTTAAACAAAGTAGCTCTTGCCATTAAAAATTGGTAAAATAAAGTTGCTACAATAATTTTATTTGCATAGTCCAGTGTGTGCACTATATGTATATTGTTGTCTCAAGATCGTACCTACAATTAATTATTTGCAAGACTAAGTAATTGGGGTAATTGTGTTGAGAGTGCAACAATGCAATTCTGTGAGCATATATTCATCATATCTGCTCATTCTTATCCATTGGCTCAAGTCTTCCATCGGACTTCTCAAAGTGCACGTTATTCATCATAACCACAGCTAGTCATAGCCGTCTTCGAGTTATAAATGACTGAGCATAAAGTGAGAATTCTGTGACGTATCGAGAGACATATTTACCAGAGTGTATCGCATTCGGGTTATTTACTCTCGACTCTTGACAGATACCTTACCTCCTCCACACTTGAAGCAACCTTTAAGACGGTCTATACTTTGCAGGAGAATAATAATAGTTAATAACGTCTCCGATATTGCTCCTTTATAGAAAAAGTATGCACTTCCTTAGGTATCAAAGAACCAACAATATAATCAAAAGCCTTATATTGTAGCTACACCAACGAATTCGAAGCCTCCGCATAGAAGAAGATTGCGTTGCATCGCTATAAAGCTCTATTCAAAAACTGTTTTATAATTGCTTTTGCATTATGGAGCTTAATCATTTTCTCAAATGATAGATATCGATCATTATAAGTAAAAGCGTACATGATGGAGGAAAAAGTGTGGCTTTGCAAGCAATATTTTCTATTTTTTTACAAGGGTCAATAAGGATGGGCATCGACAGTAAAAAGATACAGTTTTATTCTCCACTAAATTAAAATAATATATCACATTGTGTTTTTTATCAGAAAGAGAAAATCGCAGTAGCATCGTGTGTTTAGGGTTGTAATTATATGAGTGAGATATTTCCAATAAAGGAAATATGCCTATAAGGGTTGGTTTAAGCCTGCTATCAAGTGAAAGGGCTTCCCTTATATCCTTCCTCTAAACTATGCCGTTCTTCTTCTTCGCACCTGAAATACATCTTCCGAGGGCCGAGCTTAGCAATCACCCGAGAGTATCTTGATTCGAATAAATCTTCTGTGCCTTCAGGATTTAGCACCGGAACGACGGAAAAGGTATTTTCGAGACAAGGCTCACGTGAAACAGAAAATGCTTTCTCTCGTAAGTTTAAGCATGCTCGCGCAGCTCTACACTGACAACAAGTTCAAAACAATTTAAAATATGCGTTGGGTTTTACCGGCTATGAAATTTCATAATGTGGAGCAAAATATTAAAGCGTGCAAAATGGAAGCGACCAAATATTGTTATAATTAAACTTTGCTCGCCAGAACGGAGCTTTTCCGCTATATACATTCGTAAAATTAAATTAATAATAATACGTAACCGTTCAATTTTGGCTCTTTCGATATCAACAGTTTATAGAAGATATATAATTGCTTCGTTAGACGAATAATACGCCTGCTCGTATTTCTCAGCACTATAATGGGACAGCCAAATGTTTTCATTAATTCTTATTGTTGATGCGATTTGTATTATCATTTGCAGAATGCATTATGCTCGCAATAACAAAGATCGTTAATATAAATTTATCATTCAATTAGACTAATTATTTGCGCGAGAAAACTCTGGAATTTCAATAAAACCAATTATATTCGCTCTAAGAGGGAAAGAAGAAAAAAGGAGATTTCATGTACACAGCTTGTTATTCCACACAGCTTATTATAAAAATATTAACTAACATTTTTAGCGAAGAAAACGGAAGCGAGGAAGTAATTTCATGAAATATCGTTAGGAGCTTTTGAAAACATATTTCCCTGGGCGCGATATGTGGCAGGTACGAGACTTGTTAAATCCATTGTTTTTATACTCGTCTATCTCCTGTTTTCTCGCAATAATTTCACAAAGAAGGTAAAAAGGAGCGGAGACTCGGAGAGTCTAAAAATTTAAAGATGAGAAAAACGCAGGCGAGCAAAATTGTCCAGTTTTTCATTCTACTTCTTCTTTTCTTATAAATATATAAATATTAATTGCAGGATAAACGTATATATTATATATATATATATAATTTCTTCTGGATTCTCGGGGTAGAAGCAAGTTCCGGACACGTTGATATGGTCGATTCAGAAAGGCTATCCGAGTGTCACGTTGTCCTCGGTGAAGCTTACGATATGCACTTACCTCTCTGAAGAAGAGCACGGGATTCCCCGAATACGCTCTTGTGCCGATATATACACCGCTGGTACGAGCGATATACTTTCGCAAATTGCACGGACTAGCCGAGAGCCGTAGGATATTGCTAGTGATATTCCAAGAGATCGCAGCCGAGGCTACAATATTCCACTGACGTTTCACACTGGCCGACCTTTCTTCCAAGCACGATTACACCCTTTCTATTATCTCCACAGGCGTAAAAACTACTACCCAGTTAGATTACGCGGTGTCGCACACGCCCTTCCGCTTTTACCCGAGGCTCGCCCATATTAAACCAATTTTGCAGAAAATATCATTTTCGACAAGTGATCTTTCCCTTCTTTATATGCGCCATCCATTGCACCTGATCCAGAAACCAATCAGATTTTATATCCTACCGGAACGAACTACCTTATTTCACATTCATGGCATTTTCGTTGAAAAAATGTACCACTATATAAATAATACTCGAGTTTTATTATTTTTCAATAAATTCTAGCTCACTTGTACAATTTCGCGATAAAAGCCCATATGGGTAAGCGCAAGACGAAATAATTGGCGAACAAATACGCCAACTCTCTTCTACATATATAGTATGTATATATATATGTATATATATATATATACCGATGGCGGTGTGGACGCACAGCGATATTCGGTTGCAAATGATGTATGAAATTGATTTGTAAACAAAACCAACGCTTCGGTTAATGATAAAATTTTGAGGATTGAGTTGTTGGTGGGTATCTATAGCGTTGTGACGTCATCGGGGCCGGGGTGACTTTATTATATTCGAGGGGTTGGTCTTTGGCGCGTAAACGTATGCGTGGGTTCGTTGCGCGAGTGTGTGCAATCGATTCATAAATTACCGGAGGAAGCAGTGCGGTGGCTAGGTGTAGTGTTCAGTGACAGTCATGATAGTAGAGGATCATCGATCAAAGGCACACACAAGAGAGGCGCGAGCCTGGAGAGAAACTGCGAGCGGTTGCCTTGGACATTCGACCTGTTTCGAATGGTACAGTTCTGCCAAGTGGCGCGCGCATGCGTTCGAGTTGCGGCTTAAACTATGAATTATCGCACTCACATGTGTAGCCACGTGTAACCGTGCCACTCTGCATGGATCGTGAATCAGATCAGGCCCGTAAATTACGGGCTGAGTGTGCGGACTCAATGGCGAGCCGAAATAAACTTGGGAAAAGCACATTGAGACCTGTGGCAAGTGGGACAATGGCCGAGGGATGGTATAGAACGATAATAACGACTGTGGAAAAGATTGGAATCCAAGCAAGTCGATTGATGCCAAAGGTACTTTCGTTCGGACAAGTAACTCCCTAAAAGGAAGAGAGAATCTTTAGCGATCGCTGCACTACTGAATTTTCCCTTGCTCCCATCTTCTGCGGATTCAACGTCTTTCCTTTCTCCGCTTTCAGGAAATCTTTCTTCTTCCCCCACTGCCCCTCCCCCTCCCTCCCTCGGCATTTATACTACCGCCAAACTTTCCACAACCCCCGAGCTTCCTTCCGTTTATTCCGCTTTTTATTTTTACATAACAAAACAAAAAATCATTACTTTGGAATTATTCTTGAAGAATCTCCTGGAAAGGTGTAATAAGCGTTTCGCTTCTCTAACTGCAGTGCAGCTTTTGAAAAAATGCATATTGGTATGTAATCTCACTACTCGAGTTTCTCGTTTAGTATGAGATTCGCTGCTGCTGCTGCTCCTGCGCTGCTTCTGCTGCTCCTTTTTCTTTCCTCTTTATTAAAAGGGAAATGTAAAAGATGTACGTAGATTTACAGGCTTATATCTAATTTGCCGAATTACCATAATCTTATCGCGTCGACACTTTTCAGGAGAGAAGGAGCAAGTTTCTTATCACAAAACTTTATAATCGAAGGAAGTAAATTTGTGATTTCGTATACGGCGGATGGCTGGGTAAAATAAACTACTTAACCGCATTGTGCTTGGTTTCGGAAGGGATTTTTCTTTAGGAACAAGTAACCTTATAAGAGAAAAAGTGCCAAAGGGAATCTTTAGGATCAATTGAACGCTCGAGTAGTGCCTTTTACTTTCTTTCCTTCTTTCTTTCGTTGTTATCTTTTCCTTTTTTTTCTCTCTCTCTTTTTTTTTTTAACAGAGCACTATGAACTCCCTTCTTTCAGAGTTAGATCTTTTCTACCTTTTTCGAAGACGCTTCTTTTTCCTATAAACTGATTTGTCTGCGCTCCCTACCTGTCCAGATGCGATTAAATGCCCGCCAGATCTGATCACTGGTAAGGATGGAAGTGAGAGGGGAGGGAGGGGGAGGGTGGGGGGGGGGGATTGTGGAAAGGTATAAAAGTTATTTAAGCTGCATGACGTTACTTTAAAGGAAGCTTCGAGTGCGCTCGTGCCAGACGCTTGGCCTGGCTTACCCTCCTTTCACACGTTTTCATGGGGCTGGAATTTACATGCACGCTGTGCCAGCTCTTCCTGGGAATTTCGAATCATCAGTGTCTTTTGCGGGCACCGAGATTCCGCCGTGCTACCACCGGAAATTTGCTAGCTCCAGGGAGGATCGGGGATTGCTTTCGGATTCCAACACGCAAAATATGCACGTTCTATATGTATATGTGTGCGATGGTGTGTTTGTGTGTATACTCGTATCGACAAACGTCAGAAACTCCCAACGCCCCATCTTCATTTATTTGTTTATGATGAAACTCTCTCGTCACACAACCAATCCTATATATGTATACCATAGTTTTGTTTCATTACGAAGAAAATGAGATCCTCCACTCTCTCGTTACTGCTAGATCAGCGAACTCAAAGATGAAGTATCTCCCAGCTGGCTATGAAAATTTCATCTCTGCGGTTACCAAATGTATTGGTTTTCAATAAATTAACTCCCGCTGCTTCGACGAGCTAAAGTAGCACGATTATCGAGCGAGTAAAGTTAAACAAAATTCTGAGCAAACTTGGGCCACGAGCAAGGGAGAGTTAAAAAGAGTTTTTCGGCTATTAGCATATTGTTGTGCTTATCCTAAAGGAAGATCGTGCCTGATTTATCCAAGTGCCGGTTATAATATACTGCAAATCGTCGACTGGTTTATCTCGCAGATATGGAATATTCGCGAAAATTAAAAGAGTTGGCAAAGGCTGGATCGTTGTAAAAAACAGCAATGTTCAGTATTTCACGAAAAAACTAGAGTATTGGATACTCCGGGGGTTGGTACGAAGCTTCAGAAAAAACTGGAAAATACTAGGAGGGTCAAACGTGGGTCATACAGACTCGCACACACACTTAAATTCATATCTAGTGCAATTCATAGTCGTAGGTGGAAAGGCACAACACCATTATACAACTATAAAATAATTTAGTCGCAGTAATGTAAAATTTCATTCTTTTCGCGAAATACAACTTGAGTATGGAACATCATAAAGTATACATTATATAGGAAGTGTCAAACAGGAGCAATTTGAAGACTCGAAACTGCAAATATAAATTCATAGTACAATTTATTCATAGTCTCAGGTTCTGCAGGGTTAAATCTTCGGGTGGAGAATAACACAAGAGAAGTGCAGGTTACGGTAGTTCGGACATAGATGTAAAGTCTCATTCTCTTGGCAAAAAAAATTGAATATGGGACACTGGTGTAAAGTATAGGAAGTGCCAAACAAGAGCCATTGCGAAAGGCCGGACTAGCGCGAGCATAAATTCATAGTCCAATTTATTCATAGTCGTAGGCTCTGCAAGGTTGGATCTTCGGGTGGTGAGGAGAGGAGGCGTCAGAAGAGGACTGACTATGGAGCAATGCAGTGTAAAGTCTCGTTCTATATGCAACGTATTCCAGAGTAAGACCGGTTACATGTAATACGTGCAGGTAGAGGAAGCGAGATAGTGTTCGTTCTTGCACTTTGTTGTGTGGTGTGCATCGTAAACTGCATCGTTCACCAACAATCGTCCTTCAGCGAAGAGGAAGTACGGCTATTTCGTCCTTGTCGACCTGGTAATCCCGTCGCTAGTTTTCAGCGTCATCCCTCTGCCAGCCCTTTCCGAAGAGGGTGATTTTAACCCTCTCCCCCCAACCACCCCCGTCCTCCCCCCTACTCGACAACCGCTCTGCCCTTTCCATTCCAAAACTCGCACACTGCTTTCTCTTTCAGTTTCATTCGCTCCTCCGCACACCGTGTAGCATCCTGGATAAGAGCAACCGTTTTCTCGACTTTTCCTAATTGAGCACAACCAATACGCTGGCGCGATTTTAATTCGCTCGTCGTGTCTCGTTTACGCCACGTTGCCTCGGTAGATCCACCTGACATCAGTTCGACCGTCTTTATTTTCCCCAAATCCCAGTTTGTCCTCGTGAACCGTTTCTTTTCTTCCTTCGTAGGACCATTCATCCCCTCTGGTGAGATTGGATACGTAGCTATATATGTACACTTGATAGACCCGTCTCTTCCGTTACGAATTTTTCAAGATAAATGCATCTCTGCGACAATTTGATGCGATGGTATATATAACTTGAATTAAAGCAAAGCTGCGGAATCTTGCAGGTTATTTAGAAAAAGGGGAGGAAGAAGTTTTCTTTTCGATTGAATGCAGTCGAGACTAAAAATAAAAGATGAGCTGCAAGGAATGTCTATTGAAACGTAGTCTTTCAGGGAATGAGTTATTTGCTTGCGTAAAATGATGCGCAACGCGATAACAAGATAATGGGATTTTCAGTTTGAGTGGAGGGATGGTCGAGCCGAGTCGCCAAACGCTGCACAGCTTGGACGAAGATGAGGAGGGGAGGGGGTCGTTTTCTCTGTTTTTCGTAATTAAATCGCAGCGAGCGCGAACGTTTGTAAAGAAGAAAAGTCAGGTTTCAGGATGGCAGGGGCGCAGCGTGCAAACAGGGGGCGTAGCGAGTTAGCCTCCTGGCCCTTTCATAATCTGTATTCAAGCGCTGTAATCACTTTCGGCCATGAGATTGGATCGTGGGGATCGATGTTTAAAGAGTGAAATTTATATTCGGCCGCAATTCCTTCGACCAACGGATAAGCATCGGATGTTTGAGAACCATTAATCATTCGGGCGTTTTTCTTCCGGAGGCGGACTATCCTGTGGGTAAAAGTAACGCGGCTCGGCATGATTTTTCAAGCGAAAGAAACTGGTAAGAAGGTGCCAGGAGCATCTTGCAACCTCCGAAAATGCGTGTGCTGACGCTCCTTTCTTTCGTTTCTTGTTTTCTTGCCGACCCGATATATGAAATTTGACGAAAATCGTCAGGACTGTACAATATACAACTATGGGTTTATAACCTGTTTGCAAATTGGAAAAAATATACAATACGTGTATAGGAGGATCTGGACGCGCCTCTCGGGGACAATGTAAAAACGTCCTTGAAACTCGTGGTGGATTTCGCTCGCTATAGCTATCAGCGAATTTCCATCATCGATACCCCATAGGACAATCCATCAGATCCACTTTCACAACGCTACTGGCGATACCGCGATCCTGTACGGTTTCTTTTAATTATATCCTGCACCCATACGACTATACTTGTATGGAATCTGCGCGCTTGCTCGATTCCCTATACAAAATAAGGATATTTAATTACCGCGAAAATTTAATCCAAACTGCGTGCATGCGAGAATGAGAAGAAACGATTCTCGATGATTATATATACTAACGGTGTAACGATTTTTCCAGCACAATATCGTATTTGAAACGTAATTTTCCAAGTCGATAAAATGTAGAAAATCGACGCATTTAGCAGTCTCGTCGAGCTATTAAAGAATGGAGGATTTGTGCATGGCTTCGCACTCTTTTCACGAACTTTTCGCCAGCGTAGCTCTCGGATCTCTCGCAAGAAGCAGCAAGATAATCGTGAAAATGGGCAGAGAGCGTGATAAGGGGAAGGGTGTGGGGAGGATGTGGGGGTGGGGGTTTCTTTCGACTTCTCATCGAGGTGGAAGGTGGAAGACGCCGCCTTTGTACTCGTAATCGGGCGGCAGTCTCGACGATGGCGAAGAGGTTTCGGTGGGGCCGCTCGCGCGTTCTTCCGATTCCAGATGAACGAATTTCGTTAAAAGCGGATTTACATTTCCTCCGCACTCTCGACGACCAGGCATCTTCACCTTCCCCCTCCCCCCCCCCCCCCCTCCCTCCTCCCCATTCTCCTCGAAGGAAAACTACAGCTTCTCGCGTGACCATTTTCCAGCCGTTTCTTCCACGTCAATCGTCCCCTTTAAATCAACTGAAATTCATGCTTGACTTATCATTGCAGTTGGGCCCACACAGAACGGCGAAGCTCCATCAGCAGCAGCGACAGCAGAAGCGAGATCGAAACGAGGCCCTCGCAAGCTCGAATCACGCTGGTCTTCAGTGGACCGAGATCAGTCTGACCCTACAGTCGTTTCATTACGTAAACGGCCAACTCAACCTACGATGTACCGCTGACATCCCTGGAATATACTCGTCCATGTCCGAATTGCAGCTGGGTGGACTGCGCGAGCCTGTACCGGAGAGAGGTAGGCACGATATATATATAGCTCTGCTTATATACATTCGATTATAAACGTGATTGACACGAAATACCAAGAAACGCTCGGTCCATTAAATTTCTACGACGTTCTTTCTATGGGTGGAAAATTGAATTGAAAATTTAGCTGCTATATATCGATCCGAGTTTTTCAAGTATAGATTCACCGTCGCGTTGGTGGATGTAAGCGATAGGGTTAACACTCGCGCAGGCTTGTTCTAGCCTAGGGCGAAACTAACCATCTAGCCAAAGCATCGAGGGAGGGATTAGCCGCTCGACCGGCTCACGGGCTAATAAATTTCAGAGAGGCCCACCCATTCGAAATCGGAAAAGAAGCCTCCGGTGCACGCTCTCGCTTCCTGCACGCGACGTCCACGAGATTTAATTGACCGGCTATACTCTCCTCCGCCTTCTTCCTCCCCTTGATCGCTACAGTAAATATATCTATATATATTTAGTATATATTCTTGCTTTATTTACCAACGTCATTCCCATTTCCATTTGCAGCTGAACCCTGTAATAACTCTGCGATCCAACCAAGCGTTATTCGTCAAATTTATATATATATATATATATATATACTGTAGTAGTATCGTCGAAACTCGACTTCAGTAAATTATTATTATTCTCATTAGATACCTTGCCAGCTGGAATTTACTGCAAATTTTTAATTCTTTTTTTTTGTGCCAGTAACGCACTTAAGCACTCGATGAAATCATTCGAAGCAGACTAATGGGATTCGAAATAAGTTTCGAGGGAAAACACGCTAATACGCATTGCAGTTGTTCCGCGTTGAAAGATTCAGTGGGGAAATGATTTTCACCGTTAGCAGCCACTCGAGCTTCGGTACCACGCGAGTCTTAATATGCAAGTAAGAATTTTCACACGAACCGATAGCCTTGGGCGGCAAATATTCCCCTCGAACTTACCAAAGAGACGTTCCTGAGAAACTTTCGCGTTTCTGTCTCGCACTCCGCCCCTTCCCCCTTTACTAACTTCCACCCCTTTACTCAGGCATCCTTTATCTCCTCGAGTTTCACCGGGAACTTACCTCGGTGCTGCTGGATTTGCGAATTATCCAGACGCTAATCTCATGTGTGCCCTGGAAAACGAGGGAGAAATGTCAAACAGAAAGGGATGGTTATAAACTCCGCTTTATTTCTTCCTCCTTTCCTTTGTAATATACTATATATGTGTGTGTGTATAATTTTCTAAAGCTAATAAATTTCAATCATATATATACATACATACTTCATATCGAAATCACAAAGTGATATCGTACTTGACAAAGGGTAATTGTAAAACATCCATGAAAGTGTAACGTAATACCTCGCAAATGAATCCTCGTGTAAATATTCAGCATTGTTTGAGTTCTACTTTCACAAGAGATTTCTGCTAAAATCGCTGAAATTATTCAGGAATAAGCGTGTCAAATGTGGAAGACGTTATCTTACTTTTGCTAAGCTGATTATCCGGGTCCGTGGAAACTATTTCGTGAGGGGAATTTGCAGGGTGTACGAGTACTCTCGGCACGAGTATATATTCCACGGTCCTTGATGCATCTCAGGGTGAACCGATAGGGAAATTGGGAGAGGTGAGTGCGATGGGTGATGAGATTGCAATAGGGGATGGCGCTACATACATGCGTTTATGGATAAGTTGCGATACCTATATGCAAGAGCAACTGTGTGTGATCGATTACCGATGCTTAGCACTGTAATTATCGGAAGTGTTTCCATGCTGATTACTTGGAGCAGGCTTACCACCGACGATCGTTTAAGTGGAAAAACTACGGCTGTGTAGACAGCTCGCCCTTTTTATCTCTTCCACCCCTTCCTCTATCCACCCGGCTTGTTTTTCTCCTCCTATACAGTGCACAGAGATTATTTATTTGCATTCTTTTTACCCCAGGAAATGAGATACGAACGAAACGCTTCGGGACTTTATTTATCTGAGAAAATAATAACTGGCTGTATTAGCGGAGCAATAAATATCTCTTTGCAATTTTTTGCAGCTATGAAAACCAAAATGCTCGAAAATTTAATATTTTATCATTTGTATCGTCTACATACTTGGGATTCCAATCAGAATTCTTGAGGATTTTCTTTGAATTGCAATGGAATCTTTTTTTTTTTTCTTTTTTTTTCTTAATATAATTTTGCTATTTTTTAAACGTTGCACGGAGTTTATAGAAGTTTGACGTCGGTTGTTAGCACTGCATTCTCGAATGAAAAAGTACCTAAACGATTATTATTGGGATACCAATGGACTTGGAGCTACCAACTTCACAGCAAGCAGCGTCGATTCTTGCCGGCCGATTGGCCGTAACGATTTTTGCCCGGATTATACTGACCGTTAAAGCACATATCCAGCAGCACTTTTTATTTATACTCGAAAGTAAATCGTTTCTTCGAAAGTTTCTAGAACTCGTGTCACGAACTCTCGAAGCACAAGCTCATGAAGTTGTCTCAAGAGTTTTTATATCAAGTACTCTTTGAATTTGCTTGCCACCCAAATCTCTTGCACTCCTCCAATGTGCAAACATTTCGATTCCTCCGGAAAGCTTTTACCGAAAACTCATGAGAGAAATCTCATAAGCCGCTTTTTCCCATACAAAATGACATTTGCACCCACTGCGAAAAAGCTGCCAGTCGATTCTTCGCCTCCTCTTACTATTTTCCCCTTTTTCTTTTTTCAATCTCTCCCGAAAACTTTTCTCTATGGTCTCGCAGACAGTTTTTGCGCAGGAATAAAGAAATGTCTCGAGTTCGTAGCTTAATTCGACAGCGAAAAGAGAAATGCTGCACTTGGACCATAATCACAATTATTTCCCAGCCAGTTTTGGCAAATGAAAATTCTCATGAGACGAAGCGTGTAATCATCGTCATCGTCCTGGAGAAATGGGGAGTAAAAACGAGGGTGGAGCTGTAAGTAGGATCAATTGACGGTCCGACATCCGCTCAACTGTTTTTGAAGCCGTCGCATTGGCTTGCATCGATCCTGCTGGAGAAGATATTAGTGTGCGTGTGAGTGTGTGTGCATCCACCACCCATGCACCCACACACCAGCTTCGTTTGATTCCTCGCTCGTAGTAATTTCATTTCGTTCACACTCGCTTTTTCGCGGCCCGCTGCCTCGTTGATTCATACGTGTTACCACTTGGATCGTGGTGGACGAAATTGTTTTTAGGAAATTGACTTTTCTTTCGGCAGAAGGAACAAATGCTTGCTTCGAGAAGCAGAGTCTACTGACGTGTTAAGCTTTTGCCCTGTGCTCTCTCCATCATTTCTATTCTATATATATGTTGCAAGCTCGCTTTTTGAACATGTAACTTGTGTATTTGCCAAATTATATATTTGTTTATTGAAATAAACATAGAATATAGTGGGACGAGTGACATCATTAAATAGCAAGAATCCTAAAACTGTATTAACGCAATTAACGATTTCACTAATTTACAAGTAATAATATATTCGCTCGACGCCCCTCCTCTCTTATCAAAGCCGAAACAAAACCGTATTATAAGAGACTCCCGCGTGGTTGATAGCATGATTTAATTATGATTAATGACGTCGTAATTGAAAATTTATAATCAACGTTTTCCATAGCCTATTTATCACGAGTATATTGGTTTTAGGGGATTAATTTGCACACTCGCGTGTTATGTGATTACAAGGATGTAATGTCTTGATTGATGTATGTTACAGTAACCTCGGAGAGCGGTGGCCAGACGCAGGCCACTATCTACTTGACGATGCTTTGTTTGGTCAGTGTTCATCTGCTTTTGAGATAGTCATGGCACATCTGAGAAGCGAGCAAAGGAACCCTGGAGCGTCGCATGGTGAATAGAACGCTAGTCAAGAGAACGTGGAAATGCGAAAGAAGAACGAAGAGATAACACACACACATATACATACACACATAGATACAAAAACACAGCGACAGAATCCTAAGTGTCACGTATCAAAGGGACAAAGAACTATAACAATTATATTAATCAACGTTAAAAGTTTTTTGTGTTTTTATTAATGCATTGAGTTATAAAATCGAAGAGAAGCCACGCGACGTTGGCTGCGTCACACACAGATAGACACACCGAGAGATTGTCCTTGATAGTATGATATTTTTGCCATTTGTTACAATAATTGCGACTGTTACGCCGTACACGATGCGTGCAATGTGTACTTAATTTAAGAATCGACGATCTTGGCCGAGGGTTGCTGCTAGGGAGAAAAGCAATGCTCTCTCGATCGTCGCGAATTGAGGGTGATTTAGAGGCTTATATTATAGTACGATTAAAATAGTCACGTATGAAAGATTAGAGTCGAAGCACGGTTAAAACTTAAGCCGTCTCAGCGAGCTCGCACCAAGTGAATTCAATTAGCAGGATTCGATTGCCAGAATTTCCATGGGAATTCGATGCCTGGTAAATGAAAGCAACGGAAGCTGAGAGCCGTAGGAAATGCGAAGTTAAGTATGCGTAAAGGTGTTTATGATCACCTCAAACGTTAGTACCCCCCGCCCTCGTTGTGAATATTCTCCTTAGTCGAGTGGATCCCGGAAGCAGATAAATGCGTTGCGAAGAAGGAAGGTTCCAAAGAACTGTCTATTTTGTGCCCAGCGATTCCTTCTTCCTGCACACACACACGCACACCTCTTTCGTTTACCGGTAGTATATAACGATATACTCGATACGTGCGTTCATTGTGAGAGCTTCTCACGTTTCATTGCAATATAGTATATCGATATACAGGACGAACGAGTCCGAGCCCCTAATGCCGATATTGACGAAAATGTTAAATAGTGTAACGGAGCGCTGCGTACGCTTCCAAAAGAGTCAGCAATTTTCGGTTTCCATTCGAGCGTCTCGTTTGTTCCGAATGCTCAATAAACAGTGAAATATAATTTTTTTCGTTTGAACAAACGCAGCAATTGACATGGTAATGCTACCTTGCGCCGAGCAACGTGCACGCGCATTTACTGCCAATTTCAGGGTGGAACTTCGAAACTCGCTAAGTTTATATTGCGTAACGATCGCCCAGCTTTCTATTATATCGTTCGAGTAACATTATTTTCCAAATATGAGCTTGGCTAGTTTTGGCACTCTGCCCTTTAATTGCTTTTAGTTATTGCCAGCGACCCATGTATATTTGTAGCTGTAAATAAGCCGCATACGTCGTTTTACTCTTACGTTATAACAACCATCGATCACACTCATTAATCTTAACAATTTTCTTTACCTACTTTTACCCCCTTTCGTTTTTATCAATATAATTCATTATACCAAAAATGTTCGCCTAAGATTCTTTCCTTTCAACAGAGTCGAACGGATGCTACGTGCTATGTAAAAAAATGTGATTAAAGATATGAGATTAAGAAATATACGAATATTGAATATTGAACCAGGCAATTTCATTGAGAAAAGTGTATCGAGGCGAGAATATACCTAGCGAAGAGCGAGGAGAATCTCGAGAGAGAGAGCGAGTAAATTTTATATAAATAAAATGTCGCGTTAGTGCGCCGGGATGAAATTGCCGCCGTCACACCTATATATAGGTATATACACACGCATGGGGACGTTGGGGGAGCGTGCGACTAACTGCGGAGGAGCTTTGAAAGAAGAATAAGAAGAAGGATGAAGTGGAGGTGGGGGGGGGGGGGGGAGGCAGCGAGTGTACATCGTGTATCATCGTTTCCCCCGCTGTTTTCTTTGTTAATACCCGCGTTACTTTTCCGGTTTGCCGGAATAAGCACACCGCACAGCCCCAGCATCAATGGTGAAATCACTCGCACGCCACGTTCTCGCGATGTGTGCTTTCGCTGCATGGAGCTTTTGCTCGCACCTCGACCACAAATCCTTTTTCGCAGAGTGTGCGCGCGCGCGTGTGTGTGTGTATGTATGTTGAGCACACAGAGCAAATTCGTAGTTTACTCGCAGTTGTATGGCGCGTCGAGGACAAGTGTGGTATGTACGGTACTCGTAAAATTCGCTCTCGGAACTGAGTCCATAGACAGAGGCCACAATTAACCCGATTCGGGCGCTCAGCGGCTGTGTCGAACTCTGGGAGGAGCATGGAGCTAGTGTAAGTCCAAAGTTTGCTCTCGACTTCACAGTGCACTGTGCTGCTACGGCAGCGGAGAATGACGTGTATGCCAGGGACCACCCCTAACCACCCCCTATCCACGAGAGTCTCGCTCTCAACCTACACCCTCTGCACCCTGCACCCACCCACCCCTGTATTCTCCTCGGTCCGTGTATGTAGTTTCCCCCCAGTGCGTGGATAATTCCTTCCTTACACAAACGTGACAAAGGAAACGACATTTCACCTAACTGAAACGTTGTCATCCTCGTCACAATCGCTTCCACAACCGCCCTTGCTTGGTCCTCCTCCTCCTCCTCGTCGACGTCGTCGTCGTTCGCCTCGCAGCCTCAGCCTCGTTTCGGCTTAGTCGCGCGTCCAATCTACCCCGTTCATATCCTCCATTGCTATCCATGCTTAATAATATACCACTGACTCCTCGACTTCTCGCAATTGTGTTGCCGAAGCTGATTCTCAATGAATGTCTACCTTCGGCACGGAGATCCTACCTTGATATAGATAGATGTATATATATATATATATATATATGTGTGTGTATTAGCCTCCTCGCGCGGAGAGACTTCAGACTGGAGACGATCAGCCATATAACTACGCGAAATCCCTCGCTGCAGTCTGAATAAATAATACTTCTATTCCATTCTCCTATCGCCTGTGTATAAAAGTCAAAACTTGCCTCGTTTGTTATTCGTCCGATCTGTTCCATCATGCCTTTTGAACTACGAACAAATACATTGTTACCTTTGCTCCCGTTTTGTTCTCCATTGCCAATTTCCAAACTAGCTGTGTGTAACTCTGTGCGGTATTGACTCTCCCAAGACAGTGACTAGAATCGTTGGCTTCGTTCTCCAGATTTGCCTTGATTGGTTAATTTTATCGGTTGCTCGATCGTGTATATATATATATAGAAGCTTCGACCTCTCTCTTTCAGTCTCCACTGCGCGCGCGCTCCTCGATTATTCTTCTTATTTTCATTCAATTATGGAGAGGGTGTCACGGATATCCCGTGAAACTATTATTTTTCTATACCGTAACTACGGAGAATCTACGTGGAACGTACCGGAAAAGTCATTACACCGGCAAAGTACCAGGACCAAAAATTACGAGAAGAATTGGGTCAAGCGAAGACCTTAGGTGATTCCACGGTGAAGGCGATTACACGTTACGGACTTTTTCTTCGTAGTATACGAACTTTGTAACTGGATCACTTCCGTTTTACAAATTTACAGAAAGCGAGCGAAACCGTGAATTTATTTTATTCCTTTCCAACGTACATACATATAATGTCAATGCAGAGGCCTTTTTGCAAATAAAAACATTATAACCAGAATTTTCTACCAATTGGAATTGGAACGGGAGTGAAGTATATTTGTACATACGTGATGTAATGGGAAATCCATTGTGTACTCGTCGGGTCAATTTCGTTCAACGCGTTATTGCTTCCCTAGAAATATTTTCGCGTCACATATTGACTCATTGCTCGTAAATAGTTGAATAAAAAATTTTCGATGTTGCATTCTAATTTTCACGGTAAATATTGCATCGAGAAACGTTGGTTTTTCAGAACGATTAAACAAATAGTTAATGTTACTATCCAAAGGCAATTTGCAGAAATAAGGTCTGCAGGGAGATGCAATATTTTCTCCATAGTAAGGGGTAATTCAGTTGGAGGAAGATATCGGTACTATTAAGGAGCGTACTTACGCTTAAAGTTACGTTCTAGTTGCTCGTCGACCAATTACTCTTTCCTCTCGTGGCCTTTAGAAAGGGCGAGGCATCATCAAGGCTCGCCAGCACGTAGCCACGTCCCAATAACGATATAGCAAACTCCAACGAGCCAACTGTAAGCTAGTCAAGCGTTGCAGTTAAGCACCTACCTATGGAAATTTAACGTTGTACTTTGGAAATTTGTTCAATTCATAATTCATCGATCCTCTCTACCCTTGCAACTGTGCGTCTTCTCGACTACGTGGTAAATTTAAAGTATATAACAAAGTCTCGTTTGTATCGCACCGAGCATCTTCACCCTCCTACTTTTCTTTCCCATTGTCTCCATTCAACTTGACTTTTTTTTCCTTCCTTCTCCACGTTGCGAGAGGCGACCCACAGTGGTTCTACTCAACCACTGCACTCCTACATGGCGCGAGAGTCATCGGTAACTCCACATACACACACACACACACTTGGGGAGAAAGGAACGTAATAGCTCTTTCTCCGAGTATCCTATGCAAATTTGCACATGCTCCCAGTAACCGTGCAAAGGTCCACATATCCACGCGACACGGGTCATACGGTTCACCACTGCTATCGTTTCTGCTCACATTTTCACGACGAATTCGCAAAGATTACTCAATCCTACCAGCTCGATCCACATCCTGATCGCACACGAAAATTGAAATCTGCTTAAGCTCCGTATAATTAAGTTTTCCTATGTGAGATATCCTTGCACGAAAATTTCACCATGCTTCGTGGAATCGTTCCAGTTGATTTATTCCCAAATGTATTACACAAATTCGAAAAATATATAATTATTACAGATTATATTTCTAAGAAAGCAGCTTGATTGTGAAAGTTAATAATAAAAAATAAAAAAATGTATTTACAGCGAGCTGTCAAGATTAGGTGACTAATTAAAGGTACGTTTCTCGAGGCATGACATGATTAATTGGTAAGGTTTCTCATAGCGGGCAAGAATGGCAAAATCGATAGTCGATAGTTCTCTAAGTAAGAGAGCAGCAACGTAGAATGATTCAGGTAAACTCTCGAGAGTCTGACAGTGGAGCTGCTGGGCCTCGAATGCAACTGCGAGCTGCAATTGATTTCTTTCCTCCTCCTTGTGTTTCCCACTGGCGATTGCCTCTGCGATAGCCAGCCTCGAAAATCACGTAATTCGATAAGAACCTTTTGGATCGCGACAGGCGTCTCTCTACTGGAGGATGTAGTAGCTATATATATATATATATATATAAAGAAAGAGAGAGAGTATGCTTGAATATACGACACACAAGTCGCGCTGTATCGGCAGGACCAGAGTTCCAGTTTCGATTCTCCGTCGCAACCATAGCACTATAGGGTGGCAGCTACGGTGAGAGGTGCGAGCTGGTCAGGATATATCGTCCCTGCAACGAGCCTCGATCGCTCGAAAAGCTTTTCTGAATGGCTCCAGCCGATACCACGAGTTCCTGTCGACGAACGGAATAAATCGTTGATTCGCGGGCTCTCCAAAGACCGAGCGAGGACTAACGAAGGACGAAAAGCGAGAAAATGAAAGGGTAGTAGAGAGAGAGAGAGAGAATCTTTCCAGAGAGCGAATTCCCACGTTAATCGAAATACGGCTCGGCTATACCGAGGGTCAAAGCACTTGGTATTTTAGACTGTTTCGAAACTACGCTTTAAGCGAGAGAACGAGGTTACCATGTAAGCGTAATCGACGCGAGCTTTAATTAGCCACGGATCAAAGATCGCCTTAATGGACGAGCCCGTGGCTTATGCCTTGAAAAAAAAAAGAAAAAACGTGGAAAAGCTGGGCCAACGACCATCCACCCGAAATCCCCAGTCGAATTCACGAACTGGTAAATAGTCCGATCGTTCGAAACCGATAACTGCGGCTATATTGGTTTCTTTTTTCAAGCATTCCTTTGCAGTAATTAAACGGTCCAATCAATCCCCATCACCGGAGATTTTTAAATCACTCTTCATTTTCCCAATAACCAACGATTCTTTTCGTCATGAAATTATCGTCATTCTGCTAATCCACCATCTTTCAAAGTGTTAGCCTCTTTGCGTGCGACGACGGTTCTTGACGAGGGAAAGCTGTGCGAAGAAAAATATGTTACGATTCGTTCGGAAGAAATCTCTGCGAGGATGAAACTACGATATATATTCCACGAACAATTACAGGAATAAAAGTTATTAAATAACGTGATGTACGTCTTTCGCATCAAACGACTGTATATTTCGTATAAATCGATGATGAAATCGAGACTATACTGATTGCTATGTAAAAAGAAGTTCTTGGAGTGAGACTTGTGTACACGTTGATATGTTATATTATTATACATAAACATTTAATATCTATCCCCTATCGAACCTTAAGAAATAGCGATTATTGCAATTGTCCTACATTAGTACACTTGCAATCACACGTTATCCAAATAAAGAAAATCATATTTGTATATGGAGTCGATTGTTTATTTTCCCTACTTTACAGGCCCATTGAAATATAGCAGTATATTACTATACGTTCGAGTGAAAATACACGAAGCGATTTCGCAAAGAATTACTTATTGCTCCCCTTTTCATTATCATTTTATTTCAGGTTGAAAATCGATTAGGAGAAGAAAGGTGGCCTAGAAATTTTAGTGAGTCACTGGAAGGCTGCCGTCTACGTGGGCACAGGGCCATCGTCGTACATGCAGTCCTCCATCCACTTTTTCTCCTGCGCAAGCCGTCGCGTTGGCCCCTTTCTCTCGCGACAGGTCGACGAACAAAAGTATTGAAAAAGTTTTACCCTCGATAATTCTGCAGTTTCCCTCGTCGCATATCAGCAAGCACACGCCTGACCGGAAGTCTGCCTCTTCGCTCGAAAAATGCAACTTATCGCCGTCAGCTTGTAAATAATAGGGATAGAATGAGAGATCTCCCGAGTAAAGGCAAATAAAGCATGTACTATATATTTATATAGGGTAGGATGGAGGAAGGACCAGATGTAACGCTGTAAAATTACGCGGTTTAAAATCGAGGTCAACAATGTGGATAATGAAACGTGGAATAAGTGGGTGTGTACACCGAGCAGAACTTTACTATTGGCATTTTAATTTGCAGCATCATTCGTCATGGATTATACAACCGACTCCATTGAGCCTCCCCCGCGAGCTTCGTCATCCATCCCAGTGTGCTCCGGCTTTTGGATTAAGTGCTATATCCGCGAGGCACTCCCGGTTATTATTAATGTGGCAAATTACTCAGCGAATGCCCCCACCACTTTCTCTCTCTCTCTCTCTCTCTTTCCAGCGTAAATTTACAACGTTTCAAGAGACGACGCTTCCCGAGACGAAGACGAGCCGAGGATATTCCGCACTGACGCCTTATATACCCTGCAACTCCTTCTCTGCTGCTGCTGCTGCTGCTGCTGCTGCCTCTTTTCCTCAGTCAAGATTTTCTTTCCTTTTCTTATACCTACTTTCTCACCTTTTTCGTCTTATTTCTCTACTCTCTCTCTCTCTCATTCTGGCTGGCCATTTCTCATCGTTCAAACGATGACAAGTGATGCTGACTGATGCTCGCAGCATAAGCGCTTCCCATCCAAACCGACCATCTCCCTAACCTTCCTGGCTCGCCTGCGAACCCAGAAATGTTTATAATGAAGTATCTGCCAGTGTGAAAAAGGACAACTGAGAAAACGATGCACTGCACTTTTTTACTCTCCTCCGCTAACGTTTATGATTCAGATATTTCTTCGTTTCTTTTTTAATGCTCGATCGTTATAAATTCAGTACGACTACGCAAACCTTCCGAGTTTTTTAAATATTCCTGTACCAATCGTCGATCCAATTTTGCTTCATATGTTTTACGTTTACCCACGCTCATGACTCTAGCACGAGTTTTCCTTCAAGGGTAATTTACATAATGAGACGTCTAAACAAGATGAAAAAAGATGCCTCGACTCGGTGGCTGTTTTCCAGAATACACTGTAACGAAATTTCTGCTTTATAGTAGCAACCTCGATGTATTCTTATATAATTGAAATATTATTTTTTAAACAATTCGACTCTCTTGCACAAGCTTCCTCCTCTTCGCCCCTTCAAGGTTATAAACGTATATACACGCAAGGAACGTTAATTAAAGAAGAAATTCCATGCAAGTTTTTCCTCGTCAAACGTGTATTTAATTTGACGTGTTTCTATTAATTAGTTTTGCTTGTCTGCTTCGTTGAATACTCGCTTTTAAACGCGTTGCGAGTGTTCACCGGTGTCTTAGCGAATTCTTCAATACCGTTAAATAAACGTTGATTAAATAATAAAGCGGAGTGACTGGGAGAATTGCAGAAATTTTTCAAGAACAGACTCGTTTATGAAATGCTTCAGGGATGAAGGAAGGAATTCCATAGTCACACACACCGGTCCTTGACGAGCATTTGGAAAAAAGTAGCACGCTCCAGCTTTAACAATGTCCCGAGCGATTTTCTCTTACTGGACCTTTCCTAGACTCGATATTGGAATTCGGCTTTGTTTACCAGAACTACCTACTACACGTAATTCGTTTCAGGGAGCACTCACGAGAAATCCTTCGCTCCTTATTTCTATTTCCCTCAAATAACGCTGCAACGGATACATCTCTCGAAAGAACCCATTAAAGATCGCGATTGCAGGTCGTCCTTGCTTTAATTGTTGGTAAAAAAAAAAAAAACATGCAGAGTCCAAAGATAAAGCTTATGCAATACACATGCATATATCATAGAGCTTGACTCTCCAGCGTTAAAACCCACGTAATATATAGAAACAAGGTTTCATTTCAGGCCGTAATATGGCGATAGAAATGTCATGCGAGTAATACATCGGTGGAGAGCACAAAATGCTGAATCATACATCGCGTAAAACATCCTTTGTCAGGAGAGCGCGAAATATTTCCGTTTCGCACGATCCATCACCTTTAAATCCGGCTCGGCATCGTCATTGGTGAGCCAGGACCAGCAACGCGCATTAAATTCGCCCGCGCGTACACCGGTATAATTCTGTCTCTGTCCGAACGAATACCGTTCGCGCCCGCCACGTATTCTATATGAAATTACATTTCCGATAATCCTGCGAGCGTTACTCGATCACAAAACACGTTCCTCCGCGCGCGCAGCGCAAATCTCTCAGCTAGCTCTCGCGCGGTAACGTTTTCCTCTTTATTCAGCGGCCTAGCTCGATCCCATTACTTCTTACCTCTTTCTTCGCCAACCACACCACACCACCAGCGATCCCTCCAAAATCGCTTCAATCCTCGCGATTCTTTTTTAGCAATTCCTGATTCCCGCTCCTGCTAAATCCATGCCAAATCGACGCTCGCGTAAGAAACCAGATTTGTATCGAGTTGCTAGGATTTAAGGTCCCGTGAAAGACTTTGAATATGTTCCCTCGCGTGCGTTTCATAAACTTATATAAGTGTCGTTTTTTTCCCCAATGACGAGAATTATCGAATTTTAAGTTTCTCATTTTTTTTTTCTCAAAAACGATCCTTGGATGGATCGAGCAAAAGTCTCTTGGAGCTTTTGATGCGACTAATGTATTCTATAGGTATAAAGGGTAATTAATACGTGGCAAAGCAATATGGTGCTCGAGCGAAAAAGATTGTGGCGCACCGCCATCGACTGTTTTATCTATCGAGCAGTTAACCCGATTATTTAGCACGTATACGCGTAACCATGAATTTGCTTCCGTTTTACGGCTCCGCGGTCGCCAGCTGCTGGAACGAGTACAAGCTACTCGGCCAATTACCGTAATCGATATTTAGCGTTTATAGGCGGCCAAACGTCGAGCCTTGAATTGCCGATTCGCTGAGGCACACCCATGGGGGAATCCCCTGGGACGAACGTCAGCTTCACTGGAATTATTCTCAACGTATATAATTATTGTTTCTTCGGTGGATAAACATGTGCGGATAACGAGGAAAAGTGTGAATCCAATATTAAATATAATTGATATTTAGCCTTTATAGATTAATTGGCAAACATCGAGCACTCGATTTGCTTCGTCAAGGTTAATGAGAATCTCTCTATCGGATATAAACGCACAGAAATGATTATCAATGAAATTATTATTTTACGAATCAATTAAATTCAAAAACTATAGAAATTTTCCATATTTCGCAAGATATAAATGATTTAATTTATCAAATCTTACGAGCGGCGAATCGATGTGTATATTTGAATTGCGAAGGGGGGAATCGATGGTAAACCGATTGTTTCCTAAAGCGCCAAGTAGCGATTTTCTCGAGTCAGCTTTCTTCACGGACACGAATTGGTGGAGTGTGCGATATACATTTTGCACACTTTGGGTGGATGCATTTCGAGAGACACGAATGCCGGTTGAATGGGGCGAGGAGGAATTGGAAGAGGAAAAGAGAGAGCGGCGAGGGGGTTGAGAGAGGAGGCTGTGGCGTCTGCGTTCTCGTTGAAACGCGCGAACTTGGCCAGAGGTGTGGTAAAGGGGGAGGGGGAAAAGGGAGAGAAAGTTGAAAATCGAGGCTCGATGCAGTGCGGAGACAGCATAGCCATCGGTCTTTCCGCGGTTTTCCAAGATCCTCGAGTTTATCTTCAGAAATGGCAGGGAAGTGATCTAAGTTTCATCCGAGCAGCTGCAGGAAGGAGGTGGTATACGCTTCAGACTCGGGCTAGGTTATATGTATGTACGTTTCGCGGTTATCTTTCAGCAATGTCAAAAGCCTCGCCCTACAAGCAACCAGATAACGCCTATTCCACGTATTTTTACCTTTGGGTCGCCCGACGTAAATAGATGCCTTTGCACACGTTGCTTTTCGTGCTTAAGCGAAATCTACGGGCAAAGAGCAACCCTCCCTGCAGCCTGCAGCCACCATAGAAAGTGTCTCCCTCTTTGAAAATAAATTTCGCAATACCAACGAATCTCGACGTCTTTCTTTTTGCCCTTTAAACCTCTCTCTGCGTTATACACTCTAATGACTCGTTGCCATTTATTGGAAATGCGATAATAGTAATAACAATAATAAAGAGCCGCTCTCTCTCTCTCTCTCTCTCTCTCTCTCTCTCTCTCTCCCTCTCTGCCTTAATCTCTGACTGTCCATGGTGATCCTGGAGACAGACGATCTCTTATGTTATTCTATTCTCTTTTCAACTCCACTGTTTTCTGCCGTACCTCCGACGGTATTTCTTTACCTCACTCCGCTTGCTTGATAAATTAGGAAGCGAAAACACCCCTGTGATTAATGGCTAAGAGTGTCAGGTTATAAATAAAACTCCAAAAATGTCAATGATTTATTTGATAAATCAACGTGTTATTAATGAAACTTTACATTTTTTGCACTGTCGTCATTAAACGTAGAGAGCGGAGTTTTACATTATTAGCAGCGAGATAAACAGAATGGGGCAGGTGGGGAATTATACGCCTTATTGGAGAAAGTTTATTGTGCGTTGCAGTAGATAATAAATAAACACATTGCACGGTATAAATATGGATAGTAAAACTAAAGACAATTTGAAAGTTGAATCAAACGGAGCACCGCTTTATTACATTTTCACCTACTTCGCGAGTCAAGAGCTCCTCTCCTCTCGGTCATTTGATTTGTTTCTTTTCTTTTTTTTTTTTTTTTTTTCATTAACTTATTTTACATTTCAAATATAAAAGTTTTCATGAAAAATGTTAAATTATACATTAACAATGCTGTGTCGCGTAGGTTTCGTATTATTGATCGTCTTTGCCTAAGATTCCTGGCACCGAGGTCAGTTCTGGTAGACTGCTCGTCTAGCTGAAAGCAAAGTGGTAGTTATCATGGCACAAAGATCAGCCGACGAACTAAGTGATTATACTTTTAAAGCTGTTACTTATATTTTCGGCTCCACCTACCCTAATACCTCTGTACTTATTAAATTTTCATTGACAATTTCGTCATAATTCCAAGCACCATACTTATGCATTAGTCGTTCTTAAAATTTGCGTTTGCGAACCAGTTTTTGTAATGATAATAATCCCCACTCAATTAAACATCGTGGTAAAAGAGGGAATTATATATATTTTCTTAATATTTAATTTTGGCGACAGAAATTTTAATCAGCATCCTGCTCAAATATGTTTAGCGAAACGTTTCACATTTCGGTGAAAATCGTATCGTGGCAAACTGAATATTTGCTCTTCGAATGCTTCGTGCTTGAAATTCTGTGTGTGTTTGGAATACACAATGTGCCTCAGCTACAAACTTCGTGTGAATTAGTATTGCATCATACATGGGGATTGTTGGTCCACCAGGTACTACATAAATATTATGACTTTGATAAAATTTGACTTTAAGAACACATTTCTTAAAAAGAACTTACTACGTTTTTGTTGTAATCAGGAGACTCGGTAAGCACCCGAGTGCAAAAAAGTAAGCTACAAACAAGCGAGATACTTTACCTGAGAAACCCGCTTTTTAAATCCGTTTAATAAAGAGCTGGTCGCTTAATAATTTATACAAACATAACTTTTGAATATAGTTGATTTTTACCTCATTTTCACTATATCATTTAAATAATGCTATACCAATTATCCAGGGTACATCTTCAAAACAAAATTTTTTATTATTATATACTACTTCTATTAAAAATATTTCAATGGTCCCTATCGTCCAACAAAATCTTTGTATAAGTTGGACAAGTATAAAAAAGCATTGTTAAAGTATTTTTTAATAAATATTCTATGAAAAATGTTGATCAACAGCTGGAATTAAAAATCACTACGATAACCTTCAGATGCAGAGATCGTCGATCGCGCATGGTAAGTGGCATTTACCATTCTTCGGTAAATATTCTCATCGATCCAAATTTTATTCCGTTTGTCTTAGGTTTATTGGAATTACTTGTATCCTTTAAAATAAAATCAGTGCTTCGCGAGTAAACGTTATAATTGCAGTATTCGGAGAAACGCACATGAATGTAACATGAATGACGTATACTATACGCTCGCGGCGCGTCCGCTTCACATCACATGTCCCGCGTTTTCTCCACACGTGGCACGTTTGTTCCACATGCAACACACGCCGCTGATGTTGCGCGTGTGTTTTACGCGCCGTGTCCCTTACCTAGAAAACTCGAAATCTATAGTTTACGTAACATATATGTACATACTGCAAAATTGCAGGCTCCTTTAATTTCGAGGGACGTTTATAAGTAGTACGTCCAGAAATATCCACGAGTGCACATCACTGCTGACAGCACCATAAAAACATACCTTTAGTGTCAGAATATTATTATTGTTATTTTACCCATGTGTTTCACACAGTAACATTTTGCAATAAGCAATGGCACTGAATGTTATTAAAAGGGTAATTGTGAACAAATCTTTCATTTACAAATGATATATCTATGAAAGATTAATAGTTAATATTTTTCAGATTACTGGATCTACCACATTTCCTTTCATTAATAAAATTTTACCAAGATGTTATAGTTTATACGAGCCAGATTATTTGGAGGTTGTTTTATAACCAAGTTTTCATATTCTTGTAATTTTAATTATGATTAATTCAAGGCGTTAAATTATGTTTTTAGGTAGGAAAACCAAAATATCCTGTATATCCTACATTGAACATTCAAACTAGAGGTTATGTGTATCCCATTTTAGAAAGTTATCAAAAATTTACACATAAAATTATCAAACGCTTTAACTTCGATGTGGAGAACAGGTAAAGTGGTGTATCAATAAATTAATGATTGAAAATATTTAAAATCTACATTAAATGTATGAATTTTTCCAGCTGGGCAATGCCTCCACAAAAAAAATTAGTACAGAGGCTTAAACCAAATTCTAAAGCAATTGACTCAGAATATACTTTATATATATATGAAAGAAATACTCAAATATCAAATGTAACAACGGTTGAGCTGTCACCATTCATTAGAATTTTAGAAGCATGTTTACCGGAAGGTGTAACTCTTAAAGTTGATATATTTGATCAAGAATATGAGCACAAAAGATATGTTCCAGACAAGCAATTGCTTGATTTGAAATCTACGCTAGAAGAAATTGAAGAGGACAAGAAGAAGAAATAAAGAATTTATTAATCCTTCTATTAGTATTATTTTGCATCTTTATATTTACAACTGTACAAAACTTATTAACTAAACAATTTAAAATATTATTGAGTATATAGATTAATAACAAATTCAACTCATTTGTCAAGAGTAGGCTGCTATTGAAATATTAAGGTAATTAATAATGTATCGTGTAATAGCTGGTTATATACTTATTTTCATAAAAGGCCAAAGTGCACAACTTTTATTTTGGCACTTTCATCAGATTTTAGTTCTTTTGCTTTTTCTGTGTCAGCATCTTCTAAAATCAAAATAAATAAAAACTTAATTAATCTTATATAAATAAGAAATGGTGAAAAACTAAGGAAACTTTTACTTACTAGATAGAGGTTGAAAATTCTTAAGGTAATCTTCATTACCAAGGCACAATGGTAAACTTTCTGCTAATTCTCGTTTTGGATCTGTCATGTGGGGTTGAACGGTAGTAGATCGCTTTTGTTTAGATAACTGGCTCTGAAATGTTAGAGTATAATGTGTATATAGATTTAATGAAATAATTGTACAGCTTACCGTTCCAGGTACCAAAATGTGAGTAACAGTATCGGAAAATTTAACTTTAGGTTTTTCGATAGAGATCGTTGGTGTACTATTGTAGATTGGGAGAGAAGCTGTAGTTTTTACATGGAAGAAAGAGGGATTAACAACTGGTAATGGAGGTACATTTGACACTATTTTCGTGTCTTTATTAATGTTCATACTGCTATGCGATCCTAGCCTTGAATGCTTATTGTCCAATAATTTACTCTGAGTTGTATAATTAGCTTGGGCAATACAATTTAAAGCATTAAATGATCTAGCTTTCGTCAGGTTTGGACTGTTCTGTTGAGAACCAATATTATCACAGCTACTGTGAAATGGTAAGTAATCCAAGTCGTAACTGAGCTTGTAAGATCTGGATGGTACTTGATTTAAGATACCATGCTGATTTTTAAGGATATTTGACACGGAATTTTGCCGTACTGAAATTCGTGAAGCAACACTTGGCGTCTTCAACGATGAAAATTTCATTGCAGTACTTTCAATATCTAATAATCCTGATGCACTTCTCGATAAAGATAGATTTTTCTTTGGCAAATTTTGGAGATAATTTGTGAGGGAACTGGTTATTGACGGTGGTGGCGGTGGAACGTCAAAATCCGCATACTTCTGAGATTTGCAATTAGCAGCGCTCTCATTCTTCTCGTCGATACCAAAAATATGCGAATTCCCATCGTTCGGATTAGAGTTTAATTCTGTTTCAGAGCTATTAAAAGGTGTGGTCATTAAACTGCAGTTAGTATTATTAATATTTGAAGATAATTTAGTAATATCTCGCGAATATGTTGGAGCTGGAGTGTGAAGTCTATTACTACTATATAATGTAGTAGAAGGATTGGCAGTGAGCGTACTGAATGACGTTGACATAATATTATTGTCGAAACGATCTTCCAGTGACGTAGCTACTTTAACATAATTGTTATCTGGAAGAGAGTCATACGATTGGTTGTGAAAAGACGATGTTGGGACACTACTATCTTCTAATGCTGTTACTGATAATCCCGAAAATGCCGTACAATTTTGATGGCTTTGAGCGTCATTCAGTCTGTCATTATTTGTAGGAACTCCTACCGAATTGTCTGAGGGCTTACTTCGATAAATGGACTTCCGTAAATTAAGAGATAAATTTTCTATAGATGGTATAACTAGATCATCCGAGAAATTTTTGTAAGGAGAACTACTGTGGGAATGAATAGTGGGTGTTGAAAATGTGCCAGACGAATTAGCCTTGCTGTAAGGCTCATTAAAGGGCGTTGATGCGAAAAATGTGTTTGAAATTGAAGTATGTGAAGATTGATTGAGCGTGGATGTTACTGCAGCATTATTGGACGTATTAAAGGACGTAGAGATCAGATTATAATCTATTCTATCGATAGAAGGAATGTCGTTAAATGCTGTAGATATTAAATTTGTATCGTAGTGGGACGAGGAAAGAACTGGCAATGGTGGGATTTGACTCAATAAATTTCCCTCGCTCCTTCGATGGGGCAGTTTTAGCATATTCTGCTGTTTAGAGTAGCATTCGCTTTCCTCGCTATAGGATTCGTCCCCCTTGTCACTTATCGAGCCAGAACATATAGAGCACGAATCTCTAGAACACGTAGAATCTAAAAAAAAATTTCTTTAATATTGATTGTCCATTAAATTAATTTAACATACACAGTAGTATTTTCTGCTTACGTGAACTACTACAGCTAGTAGATCTGCTTATTATTTGTTCAGCTTTTTCTCTTGCCGCAGTTGCCATTTCGGTGTCATTCACGACCAAAGCATAAAAATGAATATCCATAAAAAGATCATGGTCGTTCAAATCAATAGCAAGTCTAAATGCTTTTTCAAACATCCCATACCTAACATAGAGATATAGTTTATTAACTCTGAAAATCTTATACAATTATCAAATAATAATGCAATACCTCAACAAATGATAGAAGAAACGTCTGGTTAAATCTCTGATTTCGTCTCCAAATTCTTCGTCAACTGTTTGACTAATCGGTCGTGATGGTACGTGAAAGCTGCCTAATGAATTTTGTATCAAACCTATAATATTTTTTTCAATGTAATATTAATAGTACGAGATCGGTAAGAGCAAAATTTGAACAATGACAATTCTTTATAAACTTACGTTCATTATCATCCGTTAGCGGTAATTTGAATAAATAATTTAAAATTTGGTTGAGAGAATGCATGCATATAGAAGGATATGTATTCCAATTTAAAGAAAGCAAAAGAGCAGTAGCTTGCTCTACGTGTGAGAGAGCTAAATACTTTTGTACTAAAACATCTCCTGTAAAATGATTCCCTTCTACCACTTTAATCATGCCAATTGGCCCTCTAAATAATTCAAAGAATATTGAGTAAACATACACGCATAGTCTTTATTATGTATGGATAATTCTAATTGCTTTGTTACCTTTCAAAAAGTAATAAAAACAATGAGTCACTGTTGCTATAATAGTCGAGATAAATACTTTGATCAGTCTTTTGGCTCCAGCCCATTTTCAACAGTGCTGGCTGATTCCTAATCAATGTAATGATAAGAATAAACATAATTATATAAGATATAAATTATGATAGAAGCTACTATATTATTTATGTTATCAATGATTTATTATTCATTTGAAGTAAGATATTCAGTATTACCTAAAATAGGAAGATAAGTCAAGAATATTAGTTGGCGCAGCTTCTTCGGATAACGCTTGACATTTTATGGGGGATAATGAAATGTCAAAGTGTTGAAATTGCCCCCTGTCATTGCCAACAGTAAATATAATGCTATCACTGTGCCATGAAGCTAAAGTTGGTATCTAAAGTAAAACGTATATTGTTATACAGCGAAAAAAATATACAACTCTGTAATGCATATTACATTTCTATTAAACTTACAAATATTGCTTTTGTGCTGGTTGTTGTGTCTTTTGCCTGATCATATAAAATTACTGATCCATCTATGCAGCATAATAATAATACTTCTTGACTGGGTGAAAATTTCACACAACTTGCGTGCGTTGGCAAAGGAACGGAAATAACGGTGATTCGCTGTAATTTATCCTGCTGAGAAACCTCATATGTTCTCCACTCAATTGTCACTTCTCCCTACAGTAAATTAAAGCTTAGTATATATTAACTTGCCAAGAATAAAACAGCAAACAAACGCTAAATAAAAATTATAATGAAACAAGAAATTGCCTCTGTTGTAAAATAATTTTACCTTTCTTGAGACTTTTTGCTCAATAGAATAAATAACATTATCATGACATGCATCGAACATGATGCATAAAGGATCAAATTCAGTACGGACATAGCATATTAATTCTAGCTTTATTCTGAAAATGAAAATGCTTTGCGCTACAAACACTGCACAAATAATCTTTGTTAAAATTATCTTATTTAATGAAATTATCAAATATGAAATGAATAATGTTAGTTTTACAGTCATCTCATAATAGAGAATTCTTAAGCCCTGAGATATGCTGGGAACCAGTTACCAGAATCAATAAAAGTCATAGCAACAGTAAACAAGTAATAACCAAAAAACTGTACATAAATCTCTTAGTAAACATGCAAGCTTATCCAAACTAAAATTAAAGATAAAAAAATACACAGATTAATTATTTTTTAATAAAAATGTCACAACATTTGCATGGTCATTGGATTGAGGAAAATTATAAACCATGTAGATTGTGCAATTGGACAATACCAAAATGGTATCCAACTTGGCCAGATCAACATTTCAACAGTTCTACTTTTATCGCAAATGATAGGGGCCACTTATTTGAAGCAAACAAATCTACGCAGTCACCATGGGGATGCTTTAAAGTATTAAGTTTTAAATTACATAACAATTTATCATTCAAAACCAGTCCTGGTACATTAAAAATTTTCTGCAGGGTACATGGGATTTACCTAAAAAAATATCTTTACAAATTGCCAAGAAATTGTCATCTCCTCTAGAATATCAGCAAAAAGCATGGGAAACACATTTGCTTAAGAACAACAATATGAAGAAAAAACATAAGCTTAACTTTGTAGAGAGGAGATATGAGCTTGAAGAAGTGGAAAGTGCAAAAAAATGTCTTGAAAAATTGAGAAGGAAAGAAAATAAATCTACAGAGCATGCTGAATAGGTCAGTCATATTGAAAATAGTAGATATACTCACCCTGTAAGACGGTAAAGATGTATATTAGCACGATCTTGCTCTCTTACAGTAGGACTCCAAGGATAAACCTCATTCAATATAGACTTCCACCAAATTAGAACCTTTTAAAAAAAATACATATTATAACTATAATTTTATTATTAATTTACAAAATTTTATCTTGCAACAAAACAGAGAATAATATTTTTTTAAATTTACCAAGTCTCCACATCTGTTAACTTCAATTTTCTTATCCAGCCTACGGCCACTTGGCCCGCATATATTCAATACAGATAATTTAGGTTCTAATTTATAAATTTTATCAAATATATTTCTTCTGGTCTTAGTAAAGTTGACTAAAGTTATTTGATTATCATTGTAGGTACATATCAAATGATTCTTTGTAATTACAGCTGGAAAATAAGTGATAACCCCTTAACAATAGTTGTATATAAATATTATGATATCATAAATTTAAGAAAACAATCTAATTTTACCATCTGATACATGATCTGATATTTTTCCAATTAAATATTTGTCAAATGTTATTTTTTGTATATCTCCAGTAGCAATATTAATTTGTACTTGAATAAGAAGTCCATTGCTAAGCATAATTCGCATGGTAGAATCATCATACCATTGGCAATGTATTGTTGAATTTTCCTGTAATTGCTCCTGAAAAGTAAAGTATGGATTAGCTTCTAATGAGCTTTTTAAAAGTTAAAGTATAATTTTAAGAATAATATTATTTTTAATTACCTCCAAATACTTAATTGAGTCTTTTAATTTATTTCCTTTTTTATTTGTAGGGACATAGATCATCCCACGCTTTTGGCAATAGGATCTTTTACCCTCCTCATATAAAGTGTTGGCTCTTTTGTCATTATATCTGAGAGAAAACAAAAATTGTTTTTGTGGAAAATTGTATTTTCTTTAATTTTTTAGTTAAGTCACAAGCTTTACCTTACTGCTCCAAAATCTGTATCCTTTAAGTTAATATTGTCATCGAAAGTCCACAGATTTACTTCGTGTATGAACGTAAACATTGCAAAAGTACTCCTGTCACACGAAAGGAGCACGATATCCTTATCGTTTACAATTTTATGCGTTCTTACTAGTTATCACACGCTGTGTAAACAACAATAAATAACATAAGAAGAGGTTATGTTAGGTATTTTTACCTACACCTACCCGACCGGACTGACTAGACTTCAATTAAATGCTTGCTGTGCTTGCTGCAGCTGCTACTGGTGACATGAGAGAGAGTACGGTGTCTTGACATTTGTGACGTGAAATAATTTGTGCAAGCAGTTAATGGGGAATTAATTTTTTAATCCTTTTTAGTGCGCAAAATAATGCACAAAACTTATAACATTAAACATGGCTGTAACTATAGGTTATTATCTAATTTTATTGTTAATGTTAGGTTATAGTCTTTATAGGTTATATTAAAAGTAGCACAATGGGTTTTATTTCTATAATTTAATTTACAGAGTCCGTAGCTTATCTTACGATTGTAGCATTATTATGGGGAATAACCAATCCTTTAATTAAAAGAGGTGCTAATGGATTAGAAAGAATAGAGTCATTCACATTATATGATCAAATTCTTAAGGAGGCCTATTTTCTAATTACAAATTGGAAGGTAGCCTATCACACACATTGAATTTTGATATTATTAAACATTTATTGTATTCACTAATTATTGTTTTCTATTTTGCCAGTATATACTTCCATTTTTGGTTAACCAAATGGGATCTGTTATATATTTTTTAACTTTAGGAAGTACTGATATATCACTAGCAGTTCCACTTTCGAATACTCTTACCTTTGTCTTTACTGCATTAACCGGCTGGGCATTGGGAGAAGATATAGCTCAGAAAAGTATAAGAATATACTAAAATTTTATTTTATTAATATACAAATTTGTGTCATAGCTAGAAAGCTTAACATAATATGTTTTTTTGTTTTTAGACACATACATTGGAATGATTTTGATATTGTTAGGAACAAGCTTATGTTGCTGGGGAAAATTAGATCACATGGACACAGTGAATAGTTAAATGATTCTTAATTACAATTTGTGTATTTATTAGGAATTGTTGATTGCTACAATATGTTTGATACTTTTAAATATATGAAACACAATTCACTTAATGATTTGCTTACATATATGTATGCTACCTAGCACCGAATTATGTAAATTGTGGTGCATATGGCATTGCTTTTTGTATTACCTTTCACTCTTATCATATGCTGTTATTATCACAGTACAATAAAGAACACATCGCATGCAAATTTTTGAATATAATTAAAATATTTGATACGAGAAATTGTAATTTCAATTGGTTATTGTTCTGTATGATAGTAATTATACAGTTAGTGAATTTTGGACAGTAGACAGAATATTTGCTCGAACATATAATAATTTAGAGGGACAATATAATTAGAAATTGATTTGAGATTATAAACATTGATATGTACAAAAAACAGATGAAAGAGAGCAAAAGAGAGTACTTACTGATTTACAAACAATAGACTTTTAGTAGCAGCAATTGATGTAAGTGTGTATATATCGATATTATTTTATCCTTTCGATTAAATCTTAAAGGAGACCCGTTTCTCATTCCTCACGTTTATAAGAGTACATATATCATGTAGCACGTACCGTGCGATAAGTTAGCTGCTTAATATAAGATATTTTGCTTGTACAATTTTGATTTGTTCTCTAGTGCACATTCACGCGCGCACAACACACACACACACACACAGCCGCACATGTAACATATAGTTTAAAGATAAAGGAAAATGGCACTCTAATTCACGGTGTAATAAATTGATTCTTTTGATTTGAAAAATCTCTTGAGAAATTTATCATTTTAAACTGCCGAAAGATGCGAATATAATGTATTTTACGTGAAAAAAAAATATCACTTAAGATTTTAACACACTTTGATGGAGTGCTTTCTCATCTTACATGACAAATTTAATTGATTAAACTTGGTAGAGAGAAGGCTCATGGTATCGATTAATAAAGAATTAGATTATTTGCTCATTGAATTGTTTCGATTGAAAATATATTTTTTAAAAAGATTAAATTATACATTTGGTGAAGAGTCGAGATATAAATCGTGATATCCTGTCGTTTGCTTTTCGTTCTAGTTTTGTTACCTTTTATCTTAGAGATGGGAAGCGTAAAAGAGAAATGTATAGGGGTGACTCGGTGCCATAAAAATGAAATCGTATGGTGTATAGTATTGGTAAGGAGGCAATTCTCGCGTACTTTGCCCAAAATTGATTTAGTTTGTTAATTAAAGTAATTAATGTGCTCGGTCAGTTTTAATATAGCATATGCCATGAATGAGAAGAGATAAAAAAGAAAATAGATTATTACCGATAAGAGAAATTAATTAAATATCGAAGATCTAAAGTTTGAATGGCGGTATTTATGTATACATATAAATGTATGTAATATATGTATTATATAAAATTAATCGCTTAAGGTTACAGATTAATTATGAAACTCAAGACTAGCATTGATCAATGGCCTCTCGTTCAAGCCCGAGATTTCTTGGTCTTCAGCTTGAACCAGCCGGCAGTTTTGTTTGGGTCACGGGGCACCGATGTGGATCTGCTTAGTTCCGGTCGAGAATTGACGCTTCGTGACTTGGTGGCCAGCGATTCCATGGAAACGGTTCTATCCCCCTTTTGCTTGTCTTTCGATTTCAGCGTGCTGCGGTTGATTGTACCTGCGAAGAGAGTTTTAGGGGTAATAATGCGATCAATCAGAGGACACTGGATGTTCCACGATGGACACAGCTTTCCGGTATTAGACACCGAAGAAGCTTATATATATATATATATATGTATACACAGCTAACCGGTCTTGGAAAGGTTGTCCTTGCCTCGACGCGGCTCCTTCCCACGGCGGCTAAGCGTCTCGCGACTTCGTTGTCTGCGCCTCATCGGCACCATAGGTTTATGATGCTGTTGCTGCTGATCATAATTGATCTCGAAAGGTTCCCTGTAATGTCTCGGCTTCCACGGAGCAAGAACGCTCACGCTTCTCGAGACGGTCCTCGTGTGCGACTGGAGGGGCCTGTTGAGCTCTTCGCGGCTCGCTGCTCGGCGTCGCTCGTTCGGTCCGGGAATTTCTCCAACTTTAATGAAATATTCACACGTTAATTCTCACGGTAGGATTAAAGCGCACGAACCTCTCTCTCTCTCTCTCTCTCTCTCTCTCTCTCTCTCTCTCTCTCTCTCTCTCTCTCTCTCTCTCTCTCTCTCTCGGTGCTCGTATATACCGACCAGTGGCTGCATGGAGATAGACGACGGATCGCTGGGACCGTTGAGAATTTTGACTTTGCTGGCTGCTGTCACCAGTGGTGCTCTCCCCCGACGATAAGGCGCTCTCCAACAATCTTGGTGGTTTCCTTGGTGGCGACAGTATTCCGAAGGTGCGTCGACTCGTACTGGTAACATCGCGCCGCGAGGCCTGCTCGTTGGCTCGTCTGTTTCTGACGGAAACAATAAACGACGATATAATTCTCATTTACAAAAATACAAGTTACGTAATAAACGATATTATTGCAGAGACTCGAGCATCCCTCTGGACTTACCTGCGCTCTCTATTCGACGAGATCGATTCTTGATCCGTATCGCCAAAGAAGCGAAGGCTCTTCTGCACGGAAATTCGCTCGGGGGCGGAGGACGCTTCTTCGTCTTCCGTGCCGGTCGTCAGGATTTCACTCTCGGGTATCCTTTGTTTCTTCTTATCAATCGGCTGAAACGAGGAATAAAAGAGATTATACTGGAGAACGCGCGCGTGGTGGTATATAACAGTAATGCATTCTGATATTATATATATATATATATATATATATAAAGTATATAAATTTTTGCAAGATATATCCGTTTGTTTGTAGGAGGTTTATCGTGCCGGACGTAGAGCGCAGTTGGAAGAAGGCACATCGACGGGCGCGCGTCTCTCACGAGGCACGGTCAGCACTCGGCCAGCAAGCACAAAGGTGTATTCTTGCTCGGCGCGGTCAATCGAAAAATTACATCTCTACCGTGATCGAGAGCGCGGGTACGGCGCGGGCGGTACCTTCATGACTCGTCGTGATTCCTTTCCCCCTCCCCCCACTACTCAGCCCCGGAGAGTGGCTCGTTCGATAGATCATCGTCCAACGGGAAGATTCACGCGCACGCAATCAACTCGAATTGCTATCAGCTGCTCCGCAGCGCGGTCTACGCTGCGCGCACCGTCCCATCCCATTCGTCGACTCGCTATCCTCTTATAGCATCGGAATCGGTATGCTCGCGAGTTGTGCCGTTGCCTAGGAGAGTTCAAGTGCTTGATCGGCACTTAATCTCGCGATTAAATTAAACCACAGAGTGCGGAGTTAGTTAAGCATTTAATCAAACTGGCTAATTCGAGGTTGTAGCGGGCTAATGGGGGAGGTCCAGTACCACCACCGCAAACATGTATACATCCGCGCACTGCGCTTTCTCAAGCTTACCTTCGCGTTCGATTTGTTCTTGCGCGACAAAGACTTGAGCCAGCCCTTCCTCGCCGCCGCCTCCTGGCCTCGGTTCTTCCTGGTCAGAGTGTTCTCGCAAAATTCGTCCTCGTCCCTCGTCAAGGTCCCGGTGGATCTCGATAGTCTGCTCGGTCTCGGGGGACTGGGACTACCGCTGGGGGTGGAGAGTCTTCTTCGTTGGCTGTAGTCCTCCTTGAAGCAAACGTGGAGAAAATCGATTATTCAGCGATCGAAGATGGAAACGTGTAGGGGAATTGCAACCGCGACGCTTTCTGGCGTCGTCCTCGTCCTCGTTCTTAGTCGCAACCTCAACCTCAACCTCGATCCCAACCCCTCGCGTCCACGCTCCCCGTGGGCATTGTGACCCACGCATCGCTCTTGCAGCACCGTCCTGCTCGGCTTGTCTTTGTCGCGTGTCTCGCCTTGCGCGCGCGCACACACACACACAAATACATACTCTTTATTAAACGTGCTCTACGTGCTCGGCAGCGTGGGCTCTCACCAGATTGGGCTAGGTCACTCACAGACTCGGTATACACCTTCGAACCTCGAGCATGACGAACGCTTATAAAAATCCTACCTATCGATCGTTGATTCTTCTCGGACCGAATGCATGGATCCAGTAACAATTGTGACTCGTTATTATTATCATTATTACAACTACTACGTTGATCGTATAAATAAGAAGCTGGTCTCGCATGGGTCGGGGGCTAAAACTGGAACCGAGTGAAAACCGGCTGCGGACATTTGCCTACGCGGTTTCGCTGCACGTGGATGAATGCGATGTGATCGTTGGCCATTATCGCGAGTCCTGCCACCATTAATAATGAGATACATAGGAAAATCGTCCGTCTCCCTGGCTAAGCTGCGGAGAGCAGCTGCGAGAGGAAGGAGAGGATCGGTTTACTCGCTCGGGTTAAAACGTCGCTGCCGCGTGCCGCCCGGTCTCTCATCCGTTCGGTATAAAGTTTCTCACAGTGGACCGTTATACGTTGATCCTACTTGGACGTATTCTCGCAATAACAATAACAATAACAGCGAGGTAACGGCCAACATAAGAGGGCCGGTCCCCGCTCCGTGTGCAAGGAAAGTTGTTGCCTTGCTTCGGCACGAAGCGTTCCTTGCGCGAGATAGATAAGAGAGGAAGGTTAGAGGCTCCTCAACCGTGAGATAGCGAGATTCTCCGACCAGTCTCTGCCAGTATTAGCGCATTAACGAATTTTATAGCTTATCTTCTCGCTACGTTTCAAACATTGCTGTATTTTCAATATTTTTCTCATATACGGATCCCCGTGTGCGCTTGGAGCCATGCACTCGAGAGATGGTCGATACTTTTTCCACGACATGTCAGCGTTCGAGGGACATGTTTCGCTATTATGGATGGTTTATCGTGTGAAAGCGTTACGAGAGGGATCCTTCATTACGGAGAATGGAGCGTATCTAACCACGTTAATCTCTCACAATGCAGAGGAGAGCGATGCTCCAGCTCGGGAAATTCATGGAATATCGACAACGGCCTCTTTTGCCCCTGGCTGCTCAAGTAATAATAAACCACTTGGTACTTGCGCGAGCCTGTCGTCCTCGGATCTTGCTTTAAACGCAGCAATGTTGGATGATTTCGAGGGATTTTTTTTTTTCGAGTGTCTCGCGAGTGATTTTGCCAGAGCATTGGGAATACAACGTTGGCAGGAAAGATTTCTTCTCGTTCTTTTCTTTTAATTATTTTTTTTTTTCATCTCAGAGGAAGTTTATAATTAGCTTTGCAAGCCTGAAATGCAGGGATGTAGAGAAGCACAAAAGGGGTGAGTGTATTTACGGGTATCGCGGCTTAATCACTCGACGCTTATTGCCAAGTTGCTACCTTACTAGCTCGCTGCCTGATGAGTCCGATGTCAATAGGATGCTCGAGGCTGTGGAATTTCACTGGAATTCAGAGGCCACTCACGGAATCGCTTCATTTAACCGAGAGCTCCCGATCAGCAATTGTACCACCATTTGCTAGGCGGTGTCTTTCTACCCATTCCTTTCGATTGCTTTCTTCTCTTCGGGGAATTCACATTCCACTTCTACTCGCTTGCTGCTGCTTACTTATCTTTAAATGTAATCTCTCTCTCTCTCTCTCTCTCTTTCTATTTTATCAGCGTGGCACCAAAGGGCCTATATATAAATTTACAAGAAATCAAACCTCGAAGCTGGTTTATCGGTAAACATTTCGACATTTTTCTCATTATTCTGCATAAAAGTAAAATAGAAAGAGGGAGAGAAATAGAAATAGTCGTGGCTGTGGTCGGTAGACAATGAAATTAATATGCGGTAAGTCAGCTGCTCTAAAACTTGCATGTACACTGGTTATGAACCGCAGGAATTCATAAGTGTTTTGAAATAATGGATAGCTATTATCTTATATAGTTAGAATGTTTCGTTATGAAATTAATTCTTTACGGTGGAAGGAAACGTGGAATGGTAAAAACTGCCAAGGTGTCCATGAACGAATGAGAGCTGTGATTAACAGGTGCAAAGGGGGGATGAGCCAGCAGCCACTAGAGTTCCTGTACTATATATAAAAAATATATATATATAGTAGCTAGCTATATAACTACCTGTATAATAACCTATCCCTGTCTCTCTCTCTCTCTCTCTCTCCCTCAACACGAGCGAAAGCATTTAGACTTTCTATCACTGTCGAAGAGAAAAAGTAGAAGGCGTCTGACCCGTAAAGCGTCTTACTACTGAGACACGTTTCGAATTGAGGTACACGCTACGCTCTCGCGTGGAGCTTGAAGCGAAACGTTACCGGGTGGTCGCGACAGCACTGGTGCAAGCCTCGCTTATTATTCTTACGTTTCTTAATAGACTACATGGAAGATCCATAACGACGGAGCCAATGAAGCATCCACAAGCCCTTGCTTAATAGAGAGATTGAAAAAACAAAATCGGACACGTATAAGATGTTCCCGTCGAAGTTTCTACTCGCTGCTGAGCACGGCGAATCATGCGTTCTGATAACAGAATAATGTTATTTCTCGAGAGTCATCTCGCTGTGCATATATATATATATATATAGTCGTGCGGTAGTTGTTACATGGAACGCTAAAAAAAGAAGGAGCACGGGCAAGTACGCAGCTTTGTAGGAATATAACGCTTTGTCATCTGCGATTGTCTGCGACTGGAGAGCGTCTCTTGGTTCTGTCGTTTCAACGATTCTCGAACGTGTCCATCTCGACTATGCGAGGTCAAGCAAATATTAGCATTTTCCTAGTTGGCAGCTGCAATGTCCCTTGTCATTTGGATGCCAGAGTTTTGCAGTGGAGTGAGAGATTGGAGGAAACTGCGACGCGGAGCAAATGTTCACTGGGTACTGGACAATGCTCATGCGGATGAGATGGGACGAGATGAGATCGGATCAGATGGGGATCGGACGAGATGAGATGAGATGCTTTTGCGCCCGGAGCACCTTTAGCCTCTTTCTCGTCGCTTTTTGCAGAATGCAGCCTGGTCCAGTGTATACTATACTGTATATATATATATATATATATAGTCGAAGAGACCTTGATCGGGTGAATTCGATGGGGCAGAACGAGTCCGCTGGCATTATCGATCACTGGCTTAATGGTAGCTTCAAATGCATCCTCCATCTAGCTCGGCCAATCCCTTTATATATACATATATGTATATAATACCGACGCGTAGTAACGTACTACCATAGCCATATTTTTATCCCTTAAATTATCTCAACATCGATCCCTATCTTTCTCTCCTAGAATTTATACTATATTTTCAGCCACGGCACAGCCAAGTTTTCAACAGCAGCAATACTGGTTATACCATATAATTAAATACATATACTATCGTCCAGTAGGCGCGCGCGCGCGCACAAACAACTAGAGCGAAAAACAGCTGCCTGCTCGTTAAATCGTTACGTTACGCGAGTTATACTATACGATGAGGCAAGTGCGTGCTTGATCACGCTCCGAGTACCTTGGCCACATTCATCGGTCGCTATTTATAACAGCGGATCAAATTCCAAGTCAATCGGCAAAGGTAAGAATGCAGCGGTGGATATGTTGCGCGCGTTATACACACACATATATACGTATAGCACGAAAGATGTAACGTATCTCGCTTAAAATCGGCCGTCGAGCTTCTTAGCTCGTTGGAGAAATTATAATAGGCAGAGAGAGAGAGAGAGAGAGAGAGAGAGAGAGAGAGAGAGAGAGCGTGTTGGATCATTATGTACGAGGACTCGCGAATCTCATTGCACCGGCCAAGTCGTCGGCCATTAACCACGCGTCCCTGAGAATAAAGTCCTTTATTCTCCCTTTCTCGTTGTGCTCGCGCGGACGAGCATTATGCAAGTAAGTGGTAGAGATCGATGGTTCGACGGGCCACCATAATCTTCGCTCGCCAAACTCTGCTTTTCGAGAGAATCACTCTTCTGCATATAGTATATACATATACGCAAGAAGACAAACGTGCGTTTATCGCGTGACTGGAAAAATTCTCAAGGTCGTTCAACAAAGCAGCGTGGTTTTTCTCGTCGGGAAAATATAGTTGGTACCAGCAGCTGTGTAGGATCAGGTGTGCGTCCGTCGCGCGGGACCATCGTCGGGCGATACGCGAAGGAAGAAGCGCGAGACTCGAGACTCGATCGCGAGAGCAAGCCCACCGACCGCGAGCCGGCTCGGCATAACTCATCCGAGCCGCGCTTTGCAATTACAGCCAGAAACGAGATTGAGCGAGATAAGCCGCGCTTTCTCGCGCGGTCCAATCATCGCGCGCCTACGACCACGCGTATATAAATTCATTAATCCGTAGAGAGGCTAAGCTCGCCTCTTTTATTCTTACAGTTTCTCGAATTTTTTATCGAGCCTCCGACCGAGCGGCCGGTCACTTTCCGCCGTCAGTATATATATATATATATATATATATATATATATATACAGAGCGCGCGCGTACGCTCCACCAACGGAGCTTTGAGCGTTGCGCGGTAAACAAAAAGCGGCAGGATAAGGAGAAGAAAACAGAAGAAAAACCGACAAGGTCGTTGACAATCACGCGTACCTACACAGAATTCGCGGAACCGCGTAATTGCTTCATTCATCGGCAGCGCCTGACCCTTAAATACGATCCACGTATTATCTTTCTCTCTCTCTCTCTCGCTCTGTGGGTGATTTTACAAGGCTCAACAGGTCGACCTTGATCAAAGTGCGAAGGTCCAAGGAGGATCGTGGTAGGAAAATGCAATTCAGCCTTTGAAATTGCTCTCTTTAGCGGTTCGGCGCACCGCGAGCCACACGCGCCTTGCAAAAATCCTTTTTATCGCGCGTTCATTTTTTTCCTCGCTCACCGGTTACACTACTTTTACTGCAGCCGAAACTCGTTGAAACCGAGAGCTGCGAGCGAGTTGCGCAATCGTTGACTTGTCGTGGCAATAATACCCCTTTGCGAAATCACTTTTGCCCTTTCTATATATACCTGGACTCGCCGGTGTTATATAAATATTAAAGAACGACTTTTCTCTCTAATGCTTTTAACAGTTTTATACTGCAGTCTTAGCTATATATATATATATATATATATATATATAAAGTTGTAGCAGGGACGTTACTAATGAAAGCACACACAACCAAGATTTATCGTGCATTCATTGCAGCGAACAGGGAGGTTTTGACATGAGGCAATACCGAGGGAAGCATCGGTCCCTGAAAAGGGCAATCGAGTTGGATCTTCATGGGACGAGAAGTTACAGCGTCGTTGACAATCGCGTGGATTCGCAGAAGCGTATAGTAATTGCTTCATAGTCCGAGTTATTCGGCCTTAAATCCATTTTGCATCCCCGATCGGTTCTCCATTCTCTCCCTCTCTCTCTTTCTCTCTCTTTGTCTTGGAGGCCCCACAACGATGCACGCGAGTGCAGTAAGGATCTTCGAGTCTCTCTACATAAGGCCAAGAGGGAGCTTTATCACTGGTTCTCCCTTTTCAGTGTGTACTATACATACCACAATGCGCGTATAATATATACAAACCGCACGTATATGTGCTTCTAGGCTGATGGGATCTGCAGGATGGACAAGTTGACCTTGATGAAAAGTGCCAAGGTCGACCACGCGTCGTTAGCGCAATAGCTTTTTTCCTCGAATGCAGCGTTTTTGCAGGTTTTTGCAGCTGCGCACCTGGCGAGATTATCGCTCCTCGCCGATTTCTAATTTTGCGAGGAGCGAATCGTGGCGCTGATCGTTTAATTGCGCGAAACGCGATCGATCTTGAAAACTCGGGCTAATCACCGGTCATCGAAGAGTGGCTCGAGGTGATGGTATAAATTTTCTGCGAGTCTTATTTATCGTGTGTTATATAAATGGCGCGCGGAGAGTCCTAGCCGCTCCATGTAAGGTTGACGCGAAGGATAACGCTCGATGCAACTGGGACAATCCCCCCCCCCCTCCATCCTGTCCATATTGGGCAGTGCGGAGGACGTCACTGCAAAATTCTTGGACGCGGCTCTCGGTGTGCTTCGATATATAGCTCAATAACAGAGTGTGAGTGAGGAAAATGAATAATAAAAGAACTACTTTATATATCATATAAAAAAACGTTGAAACGTGCAAGAAAAAAATGCACACAGGGTTTATTGTCGAAGGAAAGGAAAATTGTTTGCGTATAGCGTGTATAGGAAGAATAATAGGGGGTGGGGGGAGAAGTAGATGCAGAAGAGAAGCCGAGTCCCATTATCCCGGTATTCGCGCGTTTGCATGGAGCTGCGGCTGCGCGTTCTCGCGAATCGTGCCGCGAGCATCGTGGCCATCGGGCTCACCACGGTCCACCACTACGAGGCTGAATCGCTGCTTGGTTGGACAGATGCGTGACACGACTGAGCAAGAGCATCGGGCCTCGATCAAGCGAGCTGCAATTGCCTGGAGAAGCCAGCAGCTCTCTCTCTCTCTCTCTCTCTCTCTCCCTTGCTTCATTCCTTCCATCCGATTATATAACCTTTCCCATCGACGATCATCCTCCAGCAAGCCATATGGTGGCGGCATGCCTTTATATCTCACCGATCGAACGATCCTCTTTCTCCCACCCCCCATAGAGAAAAATGATTAGAATTGCAAAAGGACGAGCGGTCGTCGATGGAAATTCGGTGGAAAGTTGCACCAGCTGATAAGGGGATGCTTCGTGATAGACAAAAATATATATAGAATAGCAGTTGTTTATTATTTTATACATTGAGTTAGAGGCGGTAAGAGAGAGAGAGAGAGAGAGAGAGAGAGAGAGGGGCAGTGGACAGAGAAGAGACGAGGGCGGAAGGGTAGGAGGGGGTTGTGCGCTTAAAGTTTCGCAAATCTTATCCCAGGTGTGTTTCCCTCGGAGGGAACCGCGTGGCGGGCCCGCATGAACGGCGATAAATCCACGTAAAGGCCCCATATAAAACCCAAGGAACGAAAGGAGGGGGAAGCAACTCCTACGGGGGGATGAGTAGGCCTCTAGTCGACGTTCTCTACGGGCTAATCGATACGCGATAGTCGCTTCCCACGGGACGCTTTTAAGAAAAAATAGTCCCTCCTATATAGAAGGCGAGCGGTATATACACACGCGCGTACGTATGACCAACGCCGTGCCGTGTGCTTCCAGTCAAAACTTGTGATTGGACGAAACGCTTATCTTCCTACAATTTCCTCGGCACTTAAACCGCCATCCTCGGTAGATCCACCCTTTTCAACCGCTACTCCGCTCCTTCCACCTTTTCTTCCATTACCATTATCTCGAATCGTAAATTTATACCGTTTAAATGTAGGCACAATGTTCTTCCTTTTTTTTCTCCCGTCTGCTGTGCTTCCAACATAGAAATCTATATTATCGAGAAAAAAAATATTTCGTTTCCTTTGAGAAGGGCTCCTCGAGAGAGAGAGAGAGAGAGAGAGAGCGAGCGAGAGAGTTGCTTTGGGCCAGGGAAGAAGCGACCAGGGAGGAACTGGATTGTAAAAAGTCGGTATCCAAATAAAAGAAGCAAAGAATTCTAACTAAAGATTCCATCGGACAGCGCCTCTGGGCCTGTTGAGCAGTTACAAGTTCTTTTCCGGTCGTCAAAGAGGCCTTCTACCGGAAGCGATCAACTGCTAGAATTCTTTCAAGATTTTGCGCACTAATGACCGCGCCATTAATTTGGAATTTCAGTCACGCTACTACTATCCTTATATATACCGTTTTAACAGCTATTCCACTCTTTCCGCAAAAACCTTAATCACCTATATATATAGTGTAGTATAATTTGTCCAAGTGCGTGTGGTATCGAATTTCCACCCAATTTTCTCTGCGTACACTCTCTTTGTCTCAAGCGTCTATCGAATTTACATTTATATATACCGATAATTTCCCCTCGTACGTTATTCCAGCAAGAAGAAGGAAATACTCGAAAAAAGATGAAAGATGATTCCATTAATCGTCTTATTTTTTACAAGATCCCCCTGTCTTCGCAGCAAGTGGATTATACAAGAAAACCATAAGGGGAGAATTTGCGGAAAAGGTTCGAACGCGTATCGAGGATGAAAAAGGGTTTTGATAGGTTGGGCCTTTTAATTTCGCGTGAATGGACAAAATAAAGACGTCAGCTGCGCGGTGCGGTGGCGAGGTCTCCCCTTTTTTGGTCGTCGAAGCTTATACTCTCGGTCTCGAGACGCGCGCCGCGTAGAGGCTGCGAGTTAAAGCAAGGTGAAGCAAGGCAAGGCAAGGCGAGGCAAGGCAAGGCAAGACGAGACAAGACAAGACAAGAGGCAGAGGAGAGAAGAAGAGAAGAGGCGAGGCCACGCGTCAATCACGAAGGAAGCGCGTATGTATTATACGTGTGTCTGGACCGTGAACGTGGCCGTTCGCGCACCTTTTATCATTTGATTTTTATTAAACTGGATAATTTCATGTTCCCGACGGACTCTCTCGTAGGCGGTAAGGTCGAAGAAAAATTTACCTTCAGCATGTAACCAGCATATAATAATGAAGCAGTCTATGGCCTAAGTCGGATAATGCGACTCGCGCGTGCACGCGCGCGCGCGCTCATGGATAGGGTGCGATGAGTTCCCGTCATAAAGCCAGCGATGAAAATCATAATTATACGAAGCGCCAGCTTCATTTGCTTTGTAGAACACGCCACGCCTCGTTCGTCTCTTTATCCCGTGGAGGAGCTTTCCCGAGTGTACGATGCGTATACGCTGTACGCCTCGCTTGCAAAAGTCGAGCTTGTTGTGTACTGTACCATTATATATACATATATACGTATATAGATATTATATACACGCACGACCTTAAGGCTACCGTGAGTTTCTTTCTGCCAGTCAAGTCAAGTTTCGCCTGACTTTCAAGCGTGAGCGTGCCCTAGCGTGGGCACATATCCCAGTATATATACATACAAACGTGTAGTTCGCAGGCCCACGCATTCGCGAACGACATTCCTTCAAAGATGGAGTCGGAGGAACAAGTAGATGCCTGCGTGTGTAGGTACGGACGCACGATCGAAACAGGCTTGAACAGCTGTCAAACTCGAGAAGCATAATAGCAAAGTGGGTGTGCGGATAAAAAATGTTCGGTGGGAAAGGCTCCCTGGAAAATTTACGCTTCTCAAATTCGATTCGTGCTTCGATCCTTGCCATGGGCTAAGCTGCCTCTCCTATTCGAGGCTGATCGCCGAGCTGCAATTCTACTACTTGTTGTCGACGTGCATCTCGCGATAACTTAATCTGTTAGCGCCGCGAGCCAGTCAGCTAATTAATTAACCCTTCGTGTATATATATGTATGCACACAGTCGAGGGAGCTCGTAGATTAAGTTGAATGCACAAGTCACCATACATATAGCACTTGAGCACAACGGTTTGCTTTTGTTTATATACAAATTATAATAATTTTCTCATAACACTGATAAATTTCTTCGATAACAACGATTATAGCACTCGATAATCGTTTTTCTTCATCTTGCTCTTCTACATGTATATTTATACAAGCTTAGGATTAATAACGTGAAAATTAAATGATTCGTGATTTTGCGTAAATCAATGTTTATAAAAAGATTGTACCGTGGTACTTTGAGCGTCTCTCGATGCTACGCGTGGACCGTTCTAAAAATCATTACGTTCGGATCGACGGATAGTCCTTAAAGGAGGATTTCATTCGACTCGACCTCTCTCATTGTTCTTCTTTCAACTGTTGTTATTGCCGTTGTTGTTGTTATTGCTGCTGCTGCTGCTGCTACTGCCGCATCGAGTGATAAATCGCTTTGATAAATTATGCATTAAATCAGCGAGCGAGGAGAGAAGGAGATCTTCCTGGATTAAAGTCGGAGACAAGGTTTCTGTGAAAGCGGTAAGTTTCTTGCTCATACTTTATGGAAATACGTTGTCACTTCTTTACGGTGTTTCCGTGTCGTCTGCCCATTTATCGTTCAGAATTGTACCTCGGCAATCAGCGGGCCAAGGATTTATATCGCAGGAAGTTTCCCGGCAAATGAAGAAATGAAAGAGAAGATCTCGAATCGATAGAGCGCAGTGCGTAAGGTATAAAGGAAGAAGCGCCAACGCGCGAGGAAGATTCCAGTGAAGAAAATGTAGCGTTGGATACGATCTATGGAAATATTTCTTATAGCTGGCAATATATCCTGATTTTTCTGCTCTCGTCCCTCGATCTTCTCATTATCGGCCATACATCCATTTGGATCTCAATTTCCATAACGACCTTGTCTCGCTTCTCGTCCGATTCGTCGCTGTGCTCGCGCTCTCCGTCGTCCGCTGATACACCGAGGCAAATGAAGCAGCGATATTTCTCGCTCTGTTTACTTTTTTTGTCAACTTCCCGAAACTCTACGTTATCTGGAACAAGCTCTTAAATCTTGCTTGCGCCGAGGACAGCAAAATGGGTTGTGAGGGGGGACTGGTCGTGTTTATACTATGTGTAGCGATGCTTTGGTTTATAAACACGGAGGACGGACGAGTCGCGTCGCGTCGTTGGTTGAATGGTGTCCTGGCAGAGCGCGCACTTATCGTTTAGAACTGTAACTCTCGGCTTGCCTTAAATCACCCTCGCGCTGCAGAGTGGAGCAAATAAAAATAAGCTGTGCGACACTTTGGCACGCGTGTACTTTATAGGCCAGGGAGGAGAACGCGCCGTCGTCTCGTCATTATCGGGCTGCGAGGAGACGATGGAAATGGAGCGAATCCATCCGTCGATGATTCGCATTCGATAAGAGGAAGGATATAATGGCGCGTTTCCAGCGCAACGCAGGCTCAGCGATAATAGCGAGCTGCGCCTCTCCAAATACGTGCACCGGATGCTAGATGCGTCCATGATAACGAGTTTGTCTCGAGATAGCGTCATTTATATTTACTCGTCGTCGCACTATTCGGTAGGAGACAGTAAAATACCCATTCTCTTTCGCTGGCACGCGGGCAAACCTAATGCTATCAAGTACCTGCGAGCATGTTTCGCATTAAAGTTCAAGCGGATTTTCCTTCCCACTGTAATTACTGTCATCGGCCTGGTCGAGGTGGAGGGTAAAGCATGTTACGCTAAAAAAATACTAGAACAATGGGCTCTGAAACGTTGGGCGGTAAGTATTCGAGGTGGGAGAGGTTCGTTTCGCCAATAACACGAAGCTCAGCGGGGCAAACGGTAAATATACGAGAGATTCGTAAAATCGTGTCACGTGAAAGCGATAACTCTGCAAATTCTGCGTCATTTGCTAATAAGCCACGAATGCTAAGTGTATTCGTGTTTCTTTATTATGTTATGTAATTTCGAGCGTCGCTCGGTTATCGTAGAAAGTGTTTTCTGAAGAATTTCAGAAAAATCCTATCGGGATGGAGAGTATCGTTTGGAATCTATAAAGGAAATTCTGCTCTTGCTTCGATGTATAATAGCAGAGGTAAAGAACCGGATGTGAAAAGTCTCTGCACGCGTGGAGGGATTATGAGTTTTTGGTACGTGACGAGACGGGTGAATGATTGAAAATAATACAGATTCGTGTGTATAGTGTATGGCTTGCGTGGCAGCCTCGAGAATCCACTTTCGATTTCAGTGCGATCGTTTCTCGTCCCTCGTGGACCATATATATATATATATATATATATATATATATACATATGTATATAGTGTAGTATGCGTAAAGCCTTGCCAGGTCCAGGAATTTTTGCTATACATCGACCTTTCCCACGTCTTTGTACTAATCCTGCTCCTCTACGATATCGCAAAAATTCCATTGAGAGGAACTCACGTATTTTTAATCGATCCGATGCTGCGTGGCTACCGATCATCCGGTGTGTGCGTGTGTTTAAATACAGTAGAAAAAGCGTTGCATAAAAAAGGATTTACTTATCATTAGCCTCGAGCAATATTCAATTTTATAAACCTTACGAACGAATATGAGAAAAGAAAAAACAAAATGTAAAACGTCTTTTTACACCTAGAGAGATTATGAGTTTTTGATTAAAAAAAAAAAAACAAATTCATATACAATATACAACTCAAAAGGCAGCCTCGAGAATTCACTTTCGTTTTCAATGCGATCATTTCTCTTCCCCCCTGGGTCATATCCATACAACAAGAATACGCAACTGGAGGTCCAAACTTGATTGCGAAAAAATTGATTTTAACGAATTCGATTATTAAAAAATAATATAGAGAATATTAAAAGAAACGCGTGATACTATTTCAAAATTTCTGCAGTATTACGACCAGGTTACAAAATAAAATTTTACGTTGATCCCCAAAAAAATCCAATTTGCGTGTCTCTGGCATTTGCTTTACGTAAAACTCTGCCAGCACAGTCCGAGGAATTTCGGTTTCATCGACCTTTCCCACGTGTTTGTACGATTCCGTCTGCGCTTTGATATCGCAACGATGCGATTGAGAGGAATTCGCGTGTTTTTAATCGATCCGATGCTTTCGGCTAGCGATCATCCGGTGAATATACGCTCTACGTCCGGTGTGTGTGCGTGTGTTTCGATACGGTAGGAAGAGCATGCATAAAAACGCCTATCCATATATGGTGCAGCTACGTGTTTCTGCTCCTCTCGATGTTCGTGCCTGAACCGGTGCAGCAGTATTTGTGTCGATGCTGGTGTGCCGGCGTATTCAAGTGTATTGCTGCCACCATCTCTATCTCGGTCACGGCGACTCTGTGAAAGTGAGAGCTCCGACCGACTCTTTAAATTGCTCCCTGGTGATGCCTCCACTCGGTAAACGCGTGTATCGACCTGATAATGCTCTTTGCTTTTCGATATAACATATATATATATATATATATAATAAAATGCGCAATACAACAAGCGTGAAGAAAGAGAAAAGAGAGTCCGCAAGCATAAAACTTGGACAAAGAGTTCCGTGAAATTATTAATTCTCCATCATTACACGATTACGATCGTCCAATTAAACTTGGGATGCGCTTTCGAGTCTGGCCAGTAACTCGACGTATTTTTTCTCTCTTTTCCCTTTAGACAAGAGGAATCGCGATTAGCCATTAGCTATTAGCTCCGGATGCATCGAGTAATACCGCATTTCGTATTATATATATACAAATTCAAAATGGACGATAAATAGCTATCTGTTATCAGTGACGGTAATCTGGAAACGGTTTGCCTGCGCCTGTCTTATCCAGATTTATGTCATTGGAATCGTGACGCATTCCAGCCTGTCTCGGGCAAGACTCAATAATCCTAGTTGTATATTTTCAACAAACAATGGTGACACTCTGGTAATAACAGTGTTGGTAAAACGGTTTGCGTTTCTGCGAAAGCTTCGATTCTCCTTCTTTTAGCTTTCTGTTGTAAGAGATATTGGATTGTGGGGAGGGGGGTGAGCAGTGGCGCCTACAGCGACGTAACATTTGTTGCAGGATGTTCGGTGAGGCACTCGGAACTCGGGTACTCTCGGCTCGCTCTCGGTAATCGGGCCCAGTCGGGGGACTCTCGGGACTTGGGAGATCGCGCAGGTTAGCGCACAGGTGTCCTTACGTGTACGCGCAACTGCGCGTTGCCGCGCGTATACGACGTTGTAATTTGTATATTACACCCGCTACAGCGCGTGGGAGGGAAGCTATACGAGTAAACGTTGTCGCGTTGCATTTGTATATATAATCTATAGATACTATATATAGCGTACGATATGTACCAGCTGGAGACTCGATCGATAGAGGAGGGGGATTCCTCAATGAGAACGATGCTCCGACCAGAGACGCTGTAATCGAGCGCTGCTCCATTTTAACAATCGCACACGTTCGTTTGGTAAATGTATTTGGTGCAGAATTTTGTTAAATTGGAGCACAGGTGGCTCTGCGGTTAAATTTTATATCGCGCGAAACGTTGTGGCTCGATTTACGAGGAATCACTCATGTAACAAAAAAATGGACTTTGTTCCTACGAACGCGTTGCAAATACTGCAGAAATTTGTCTCGTAACCGCTGAACGCGACGAGCGAAAACTATTGTCCCGCGCGTTTGGCGTCGTTCGGGACGAAGCTGCGAGCAGCAGGAGCCGCGACAAACTTTGCCGCGGTGGTAATTTGCCGAACAGGACCTTTCTCCCGTGAGAGTAATTGATTTCTCGGTGCCAGGTACGGATTAAAGGGAAAGAGTTTTTCGATATTATCCAATATCGTGCCACCTGACTCGCAGCTACATGGCGCAGGCTGTAATCATGGCCAATCGAGAACCGGCTGCATTGTGATCGATTCTGCCTTTTATAATTTTATTTACTGCTCGTGCGAAGGAAGATGAATTGCAGGATATTCATTGAAATCAATAGAAGGCGAAATGATTTTCAGCTGGTTTCTCTCTCTCTCTCTCTCTCTCTTTCAAGGGAGAGAGAGAGAGAGAGAAGTATATATATATACATAGAATAAATTCTATATCTTTGTAGAAAGGAGATAGATACCGATCGGTTTGTCAGTTACAGCAATCGAGCGTACGAAATAAATCGACTGACGATAGATTTCCATGGGAACTTTGGTACGCAAAACACAACATTTACATGCGCAAGAGCAAGACAGGAAGGCTACAGCTCGCTATTGGTCTATGGCTCTACGGTGCTAATGCAAGAGACGGAAATTGGCCTATAACGCCTTTCCATCCACTCGTAATCCCGATGCACGAATTCGTGCAAGGCTAGCTACTATCGTGATTTTTCGCGGCGTTACTCGAGCCGCAAATTTCGATAGCTATCGACCTGTTCACCAACACTCGCACAACAATCCCATTGTTCCGAATTGGCGAATTCTCTCTCGGGTCGACCTTTACTAACGCGAGTGTTGGTTCGTGTGTGCGTTTGCGCTTTCTCGCGACTGGATCACGCGAAATGGACATTATATATAGCGTTGGCTATGGTGTGTGTATATACGGTTTGTACGCTATTATAACGGAGTATAGAGGAGAGACACCTTGCACCGTACCGCGTCACCCCCCCCCCCCCCCTCCACCCCGTCTCCCTTACTCGCCGCGCACTCGTTCGATTGTTTGCCTTTCGCAACTCTCCTCCGACTCTCCAGTCTCGCGAGTCGAGAGTTATTCAGTACACTTATACCAATATGGGTAACGACCACCGTTTCGTGGCGCAATATCTTGCTTCTCTCGAGACGGCTCTGCGAAAATACCTTTTGATACGCGTCTACGCCCCTCTTGCGCGCACACACACGCATTATATATATATATATATATATATATTCCTCGTTTGCTCGCTCAACCAAATTTAGCAGTTACGAAAAGCTGGACCACCGCGAACCGGTCAGGAGCAAAGCTCGTTCCTTCGTTTCCTCGAATGGAATGGAAAAAAGTAGAGTTTTGTGCACCGTTCGGATGCTCAAGTTGATCCCACGACCTTGCAAAGTAGGTCGCAGAACACGCACAGTGCCTACGCTGTTGTTTTATGTGCAGCCGGTAGGCGGCGCGAGGATCGTGGCACGAGGAAACTACGTTAAAAAAAAGTCCTGCTCTATGATAGCAACACTGGGGTGGTCTCGTCTCTCTGCCTACATGCTTAAGTATAATTTTACTAGCGGATAATTTATATCCACGGTCACGATAAATTTTCACATTTTCCAAAGTACCTGCTAAAGTAATTCAGTCGGTTCAAGTTTTTCCTTGCTTCTGGGAAAAACCTCTCGGTTAATGTCGTATTCTTTAAACGTCGTAAATTCTGATTTGCGATACACCAATTTTCTCGTACTACTACGCCCGACAGACGGAGATATATCTTCATTGTTGCATACCGCGTGCTGCAGGATATTGCGAAAGGATCGATCGTAGGATATTTCCGTGGCAAACTGGCGAGTCTCGCGCGTACAAACGGGCATCATTTTTCTAGAAAAAAAAAAATAGACGAGTTTATATACAATCCGCGTTGCAAAGAAACGTCCTACGAATCGAGTCGTCGAATGTGCGAAAGTGCCTTTGGCGAAATTGCCTTTTATATACATATATAGTGTGGCACAATAACGCGAAGCGCGTGGGGCGGCGAGAAATGAAAGCTAGGTATAATAAATCCGTTGCGTGTCCCGAGGGATAAGTCTGACGCGACCTTGCGAAACGAAGCGTCAAACACCTGCGATTGCGCGCACGAGTGTAAGCGCGATTATTCTCCGAATCATCGTCCATGCAAAAATGGTATTCGATTGTGTCGAAGCGGTATAAATATTTGCCATCCCACACTGTCACTCGCAGTGCGCGAGATACCACCGTGGACCACCCGGTCAGCAAACCTAATTACGTAACCGCATAACCACTCGACTCAACGTGGAGTCGATTGACGAGTCTCAGAAAGCGAGAGTGGACAAAAATAATCTTGTGTCGTGCAGAGTCCTCTCCTCCTATAGCGTTTCTCTCATTTACCACTGTACCTACTAGCTTCAAACGCGATTCGAGTCCTCCGACGTCTGGGTCGTCGAAAACATTTGCCATAGGACAGCTTTAACCTTTCTACCGTGCCATTTGCGTCGACTGTGGAATTTCTCAAGTCGATCGTGAGCTTCGTTCGAGCGAATGTCGCGCGAATTATTTTACGCGTGTTGCACGGTGATAGGAGAGCTCAGGAACCACGCGTGTATTCCTAAACAAAGCTCTCGAAATGGTCTTGTCGAGGGGGAGGTTACGTAAGAGGAGCGAGGCAAAAGGGATGATGTAAAGTGGATCGTGGTAAATTTTACAGCTAATTTATACTGTTATTATAATAATGATACAAAGAGAGGAGGCTGGATACGGTAGAACGAATCTTGGCGAGTTTTCGACGACGCAACACCTGCGGACGTCGCCCAGGGGCATTTATGCAGCGCAAACCTACGCATATTCCCTTATAGCCTACGACTGGTATACATAACTGACGGAAAAGGCAAGAGGCAGCCAGCTACTTGGATATATCGAGTCGGCAAAAAAGTTCATTGCGAAAGCTGGTCCGAGCTTGATACACATATACATATACGCGTGTGTGCGATATATCCCTGTGTATAGCGTTATATCAAACTTTTTACGAAAGATCTGAGGCGGCTGACGTCACGAGACAATCATTACGCACCTGCTCTCCCCTCCTCGATATTTTTCTTCTACCCTGCAGCGCTGTACAGTGCGAGACTCGCTAGCCAATAACTATATATATATATATATATATATAAATGTGTGTACGGACGAAGAAAATGAAGCGATTTGGTGCGTTACGGTTTTGCCAGGAATGGCACGTGTCGACCAATCTCGAGAAGGTCAAAGGAGAGCGAGCGAGCGAGAGAGAGAGAGAGAGAGATTCGATGAATATGCTAATGGCTCAAGCGAGCTGAAAATGGACTGAGAGAGTGGATGTAAGAAGTAAGAAATTGTGAAAGTGGCGCGAATATTGGCACGAGCTACATTTATTAGCTCGAAGCGCAATGGCGTGGTGTGGCGTGGCGTGGCGTGGCACGCTAACAGATCTGGCGAGATACGATTCCGCGTGAGAAGAGAGATATATCGCGCCTACGTATTCACACCCACACTCCAAGGAGCACGAGAGAATTTTACTACTGGATTATTCGATCCAGCAAGGAGCGTGATATTTTTCATATCGAGAATGTAGATCGCTCGCTCTACTTTCCGTCGCACCACGAGCCCCTTTGCCGAGGATTAACATATCGCTTGGATTATCTATTGGACAAAAAATTCTATTTAAGTAGTTTTACAATTCTTGCCAGTCGAAAACCTTTCGCTCCGAAATCCACTGCAAAATTGTCACTTTGCGATCGCGCGTTTCTCAGAAATCTATACCGGTCCACTATATATATGCACGGTTGCTGTGAGTCTCGCTAAATATGGCAGACGTGTATATATATATATATATATGTACACCGAATGTCTATGCATAGGAGAATTCTACGATCCTCTCTGATTTCCCAAACCAAATACGGCTCCTTTTCGCGATTTCTCTTTTATTACGTAAATGGGAATTTAAGCCGCGCCGTTTATTGACTATGTAAAACCAACGCGTTTATTTCGATACCGATTCTGCGAGCTTAACTTTATATTATGGCCAATGGCTTTAAGAGTGGAAGTGAAGTAACCGCCTGGAAAAGACCAGTTTGACTACTTGCACGGTGGCAGGAAATATAGTTGTTTCGCTCTTTTCTGCATTTACCATACCATACTATACGATCTTAATCCACTTGTCATCTGTTTTTTTCCCTTCTTTTACTTTATTTCCCTTTTTTCTCGCGTTTCTCAGCTTATCTCTGCCTCTTCTCGTTGCTCTATCTCACGCGCCCCTTCCACCGCCCTCCTCTCCCTCGTTTTATCTCAATATTCTAATAGGTAAGTATTTCAGCCGAGGAAGAAGAGCTTTGGGGCAGATCCTATTCAATCCGGTATATCGAGAAGAGAGAGAGAGAGAGAGAGAGAGAGAGAGCAGTCTGACAAAGCCGCGAACACGCTCGCGCAGACCGAGCTGTATAATAAATTTAGCCGTTACTTACTCTCGCGGTCAGCTCAGCTCCGCAACACACTCGCACTTTGGCAAAATTCACTGTTTCTTGCAGAGCATATGCCATTAGCCTGAGAACTTTCGTATTATTAAATTAAGCGTCGGGAAAATGCAGCTGTCTATATATATTAGTTTCGAATAACTTGCTGTACCCCCCCCCCTCCACTCTCCCCCTCTAGATTGGCTCTCCATTTTTGCCAACCGGATGCACGCGATTGGCTGGCATTTTCAGATAAAATTCCATAGCCATACAACGCACGTTTTTCTCGAATAATGGAATGGTGTGTGTGTGTTGCTTGAAATAAAATTATCCCAGCCTCGCACCCACGAACCAGCTTTGGTTATATATCTGTACATAGCACTATATATATATATATATTAAACCGATGTACGTGGAGGGAATAAATGATCGCTACACTTGCGTAATTTGAAATGTCAATGTCTACGCACCTCGCGTGCGATTTTTCGTCGAACAATGCTCGCTGCGCAAGATATTTTTTTTTTACTCGTTTTTTTTTTCTTTTTTTACGAAATCAACCTTCACCGCCTTGAGCAATAAAGTGATGCCAGGCGTTAGTGCGTTTTTCAGGCGAGGATGAAAATGCTAAACTCGTTTTCGAATCCACGCACGCGGCTTGCGAGGAGTGGTGCGGTTAAGGAGCGTGACGCGCACTTTTTCCAATTTTCTTAGTTCCCTGAAAATTCATGAATCTTGCGTAAGAGTCGATTGTGAGTTTCGCCGCTGTCAGCGTACAAAGCTGATCCTCCGAGTAGATTGGTCGATAGATTTCAATCGAGTCCGATCTGATAACGTACGCTGCAGCGTGCGCGAGACGGAGTCGTCCATTGGATTTCTCAAGCTCGAAATAAATTGGAAAAGCGAAAAAGTGGAAAAGTGCAAAAATTCGCGTCACCTGTCTCGGTTGACCGATACCAGCGGAGAGCACACACGTGCCTTGTACGGGAAGATGGAGTGCTTTTGTGTGTGTGTGTGTGTGAGAGAGAGAGAAAGAGAGATAAAGATGGATGTTGTGCAAGGAAGCCGAGGCCCACCGTGGGACCGTGCATTTTACGATCGTCTTTCACTCCTGGCGATCGCAAGCGCATGCAACAGGCATGTACTAAAATGATTAAATTTCGCAAGATTTCGTGGACTCGCGAGGCAATTAAAGTGACTCTGAAAGAATTACTATTGGCAGCAGAGCGTATGCTTTATTATTATCGCGACTCTATGCTTGGGAGGATTTTTCCTCGTCGCAGGAGCCGAGGTTTAATTGATCTCGCTTAATGGGACAATTGACACTACGCTTCAGCGTTATCAGAGCTCGAGGCTCGCGCTATCGAGGGACGATGGCAGCAGCGCACAGCAGCAGCATGAAAAATGGCCAATTCTCAGTTTCGCGTGACCGAGCTAAGGTGATTACGAGAGCGAGAGCCTTCTACGTTTACGGTTTTATCCCACCTCTATGTCCAACCTGACTTATGGTAAAACGCTCGTTGCGAGATATGTGTATAATACTAACCGCTCTTATTTACGGTGTGTTCGTCTAATTGGATAATGGTGCCGATATTTTATATTCGCGTGTCGATATACTGTGTATGCACGCGTCTATATATACAGAGTGCACATACGTATAATAGATATCGCATTATTAACACGCAGCTTCCTACCCTTGACTGGTTGGGTTAGTAAACAAGTCTTTTCGTGTTTTCTTTCACTATACACCCGTCCTTTGCGATCTTGACAAATATAGTGGAGAACGCTTCGGAGGGGCCTCCGCACGCTCTCCTCTCTCTCTCTCTCTCTCTCTCTCTCTCTCTCTCTCTCTCTCTAAGAGGTGCACGTCCACTTTTTAGCCAAAGCACTTTGCGATTTATGTATTATATTTAAATCGACATTCCTCCTCCTTTTCGCGCCTGTCATAAATAACTCGAGAGAGTCAGCGGTGTGGGCGAGGGCTTCTATAATCGTGCCTGCCGAGCTAGCATAGATAGGATGGTAGCAATTTTACAGTTACGCGATGAAATATACGAATACATATAAATTTGTGCTATATTGACTCTGCGAGGAGCCCAATTATCGCGTCTATCAGCGTCGATGTCAAAGATTCTATGCAAAAATCTTTCTATTCGGTTATTTATTATTTTCCATGCCCCTGGGTCTCTCTCACTCTCTCAATTTCTCTCGCAGCACTCTTATCCTTATCACGTTGAGTCTGGCAAAATCTTGGTGTACCGTTATTCGTGCCACGATTCTTGATGGATCGTAAACTTACTCGAGCTTAATAATGGTCTTGAGTAATGGTCCGATACTCGGGGAATTCGGAATTAGAACGCGCCAGGACAATAGCCAGGTACGTTGAAACTATTATAGTGTATAGCCAGAGATAGGTTCGTTAAAACGTATAATAGAAATCTGCAATAGGTACGTGTGAAACCGGCTTGCAATAAAACGAGTCGTTTTTCCAGCACGAGAGGCTTATATTTCGAAGGGTGAAAATTGACTATTGAGACGCATAAAATAATTGCTCCAAGCTCTTACCTGATTGAGGTCGCTGGCCAAATCTCTGGCGCTCTTGGCACTCCTCAGCATGTCTCCGCGATATTCCCTGTACCTCATGGTGACCTCGTCGTCCGTGAAAGCACCACTGCTACCGGCACCACTCCTCCCAATTTTCTTCTGCTTGCCGCCCTCTTTAACCTTCTTCTCCTTTTTGCTAAACAGCTGCTTGACCTTGCTCATGGTACCCCCCCTTCTTCGTGGCCTTCTTCTCGTACTTCTTGTCCGGTCCCGAAGGTGGTTTGCTGGTCACCACCGAGGAGGACTTGACGCTCTCGTTCGAGTATTTCTCGTATTTTCGTTCGGCCGGATCCAAACTGCGATCCGTGTGTCGTCTCTCGTGTTTGATGAACTGTTTCGTGAGGAATCCCTCGTCCTCGGACTCGAGTTGCTCGCGCCTGTCCACTTCCTGCGAGTCTCGCCTGTAATCGTTCTCGATGCCAGAATCGGCTAGTCTGTCCTTCCTGTCAGGATCCATCGACAGTCTGGTCTCCCTGTGCTGACGCTCGGTGTGTCCTCGCGTCTCCTGGCGAACGTGGCGAGTCTTGCTCTCGTGGTAGGTCCTCGGAGGCCTCGCAGGACCTTCCTCGAAGGTCTCCGATCGATCGACGGATTTTTTGCAACGGGTGCTGCTCTCCCTGGCGTCGGAATCGTCGAAATAGTCGAGCCTGTTGCGAGACCTCCTGATGACGTTCTTCTTCGAGTCCTCGTCCAGCTTCGTTTGGTCCTTCTTGAGAATCCTCGATGACTCGTCGTAGCAGCGGTTCTCGTACCTCACGGACTCCCTGGTCGTTGTATCGGAGTCGTAACGAGTGGAGCTGTAACCACCGATACCAGTTCCATTTCCACGCTCTCCACGTATTCTAGTCGGGCCCGGAGGTTGAGGAAGCGGAGAACTGTCGTAGTCGTCGTGAATGGGATTCTTGTTGCTCTGGCTGTAACTCTCGCTGATTCTGGTCTCCTTCGAGTACTTGGATTCCAAATGGCTGTTGGTCAGTTGCGAGATATCGGTATCGTAATCGTCGTTCGGTCGTTCGTCCAAGCTCTCCAAGTGTCTTTTGCCAAAAACACCTGGTATGGTGAACGGTGAGCTTCGAGTGTTGGCGTAATCCGTGACCGGACGACTGCTGAGGTTCTCGTGGGACCTGGTGGTGAACTCGCTCCTGAGGGCCTTCGATCTTTGACCGATTTGGTCGAGCCTCTGCGTGGATTTGCTCATGCCTCGAATTATTTCTGGATTCTTCTTGGTTATCGGTACACGATGCTCCCTGATGACGCTGCTGGTACTGCTGCTACTGGGTGGAGATCCTCTCCAAGCCTCGTTTTTCCTGAGCTCACCGTCACGAGACGCTTGTCGGTTATTGAGGAGGTAGTGTTGATTGGTGGATCTGTAAATATTACCATTCGTCGTCGCTGTGTTACGAGGATAGAACCTGGAGCCATCGTCCGGACTGGTCCTGCTCGTGTCGTTGATCGACGGCTTAAAATCGTCGGCGAAGCTCTCGTGTGTACGAGTCTCCACTATGTACTTGTCGCCATATTTGTCCGTTCTGGTCTCTATGGAATAACCTTCTCGCGGCTTGATCTCCATATAGCCATCCGACGGGATCTTATTGGTAATCTTCTTCTCGTAACCATATACCTTTCCGTTCTCATCGTGAATCTCCTTCTCGAAAATATACTTTTCCCCGTTGCTGTTGGTCCGGGTCTCCGTGATGTAAGTGTCCGTATACCTTTTGGGCGACGAGACTCGATTCGGAGTGACCGGCGAAGGCACGATAGGCTTGTCAATTATCTCGTGCTCCATCTTCTTGATATTATTACCGCTGAGAAGACCATTGTTACTCTTGGCGAACATCTCATCAGCCAATAATCTCGACTTTATCCTAGATTCCAGGAGATCCCTCCTGGCACTCAGCTCACTGGTCTTATTAGACGAGATACCGATTTGATTCTGCCTACTCAGCTCCGGAGTCTCCCTTCTCTTCGAGTCCATGCCATCCCCCCTCCCCCTCTCATAAATATCTCCGATTATCGTGGAAGCGTGTTTCTTGTCATTGTCGGATTTTTCAAACAAGTTGCGATCGATCTCGTCGAAAGCGTCGAAATCGTGTCGACGAAACTGGTCGTTGACGCTGCTACCAAAGCGAGTGGTGGTTACTCCCGTCTTCCGGTCGACCTCGTAACGGGACTTGAGCGTATTGATCTCGTTGTTTCTTCGTAGATCGCTGCTGTACGAGTAATCCGTCCTCCGGTACTCCTTCTCGGCCGGACTATTCTCCCTGGACGAGTCTTTCCGTTCCAAGCCGAGTCCTTCGTCGCTGTCCGAGTGGCTCCTCTGGGCCTTCTTCTTCTCCGGTTGCACTTGAGCGTAGATGACGTTGCTCTGAGGAATCGGAGAGGTTCGAGTCTCGTTCGGTCGTGTATAGGAGAACGGTCTATTGTTATTGTGACCAAAACCAGGACTGGGAGAGACCATGGCCCTCGTGAGCTGCGGCGGTGGCGACCGATCGTTCGACAATCGATGAATCATCTTGTGAATGGTAGACTGCTCGTTCACTTGAAAATCGTAGCGACTGTTTCGTAGCATACCCCGCGGGTCCTGGGAGGCGTCCACCTCGTCGACACTTCCGGTTTTACGCTCCTTCACCGGACTCGGAGACCGCGAGACTCTCTTGGACCGCTCGTTATCAACCAATCCCTCCTTTTCCCGGAACTTGTCGATCAGTTTGCCAACATCCACCGACGGAGAGGTCTCTTGTTTCGCTCTTTTGGCCTCCGTGCTAATGTCGAGGTTCTCGCTGCTCTTGGCAAAATTAAACGGTTGCTGGTCCACTTGCGGGGAAGCTTCTATGATGGGCGACAGTGGTTTTTTGGTTCGTAGAGTTGCCAAATGAGAGACTTCCGCTTCGCTCTCGCTGCCACTCCGTTTTCTGTACGGTTTTCCGGAAGCCCCGACGTCGCTCACGCTACGACCCACAGGCTTGCGCTTCCTGTCCAATTTTGGCGAGAATAATCTAGCCAGCGGTCCTTTCAACTTTTTCGCACTCGCATCGCTTCCGCTTCTTTCCAGAGCTTTCTTTTTCGCTTTTGGCGTCGTTGCCAGATCCTCGCTGGTCACGCCGATCTCCTCGCTATTACGGCGGACATTCAGCGAGATCTCGGGTCGCTTCTTGCTTCCGCGAGCTGGCAGGGTGCTGAAACGACCCGGCAGCCGTCGATTGTCGTGGGCCACGCAGTGTGTGCTGCCAGCCTGCTGCAGCACCAGCGCAGCCTCCTGTGCTAGGTCCTCCTTGCTCCTGGAGGCGATGCTCTCCTTCCGCACGGGAGTCGGGATCAGCCTACCTTCTCCATCTCCTACCAGTGCCGCGGTTACGCGGCTGGGACCTCGACCTGCAATAAAGCGTTTTCCTCCTTAATACAAACCATACCACACACCCTCTTGAATCCTCTCCAAATAACGAAAGAAAAAAGCGAATGGTTAGTGAATTAGCGATTGGCGTGTACGAACGACAATGTTCTCGTGACCGAGATCGTGAAAACGAAGGTCAAAGGTCAACGTGTAATTGTGTACACGTTTAACAATGGATTCCACGAGAGCTCTCGACGTTTCAGCACTGGAACAGAGCCTCGACCTATTTAAATCGAGCTGGAGAACAACTCTTTAACGTGTACGTGGATAACCGTAATAGAATTGCGCCTAGCAGATGTGCCGTATAGCTAATACTATACAGTGTCCTTGACTCGAGGCTACGTGCGATTGTCTTAATTAAGAAGCGATTCGCGCTTGGCGAACTGCGCGAGAATCCTAGTAAACGTGTCGCTCGAGTCAAGCTCTGCATTTAAATGTCGACTAGACGTATACACGTACACACGTGTACGTACACAAGTATATATCCAGTTGACGATGAGATATACGTGGAACTGGGAAGCTTTCCATTCCGTGACCATATTAATATTCCTGATGCAAGTGGATTGTACAAACACTGCTGAAACACTCCTCTAATCCTGTTTAATGATCTGCCATGGCAGCCCTCGTCGTCGTACTTTCAGCCTGGTACATGTATATTGAATTAACTATCTTGATTAAAATTCAACTCTGCCTGGGGCTTTCTCCCTTTGGCCCCCCCGCCCCCTCTTCTCACTTGATTCGATATAAACAAGGACGGATGAAAGCACGAATGTTGGCGTACGTATTGTAAAAATTCACCTTACTCAGAAATATACAGTTAAGTCCGTGAAGGATTCGTGAAAGTCGCGTTAGCTAGGTGAATCAAGAGAACAACCGCTAAAAGAGAGATTCGTGGTGGAATCCTGGGCCGGAATCGAAGGTCTATAAGACGGCCGGCGTTTTAGCAGCCTCGTGAACGATTTATGTTCAATTAAAGCACCGTGCAATTGACTCTGACGGCTGTTAAGCTTACTTAGTTGATGGTGTCTGAGAGAGAGAGAGAGAGAGAGAGAGAGAGAGTAGGGAGGGGGGGGGGAGTACGGTTGGAGTATCAAGGCGAACCGAGCCGAGTCGAGCAGGTGCCCGAAGAGTGTACTAAACGCCATTTCGTTCAATATTCAATTACGCTGCGAGTGGGAGAAGAAGAATTGCCGGAAGTGCACGTGGCGTCTTGGTATTCTGGCGTCATGGCGAGCGGGTCGGAGGTCACGCCGCATTTGCTGACCCCCACCCTCTCTTATTATGCGCATCGTGGACCGTAAATGCCAGCGATCTCTCAGCTGACCCTTCGAACGAACACCGCACCGCGTCAAATGGCTAACGGTTCTTACTCGCAATTTCTGGAGCATTTTCATTTTCTTTCATAATTGCAACTATATATATAGGATTCTGCAACGATCGAGTTTAAAATCGATCCCAATTTTTTTGCCCGGACAAATGTATTATCGTCTCTGGATTTATTTATAGATGGCGCTAGATCGTCACGGGACAAGCGCGAATCTCCCGAGTGTTTTATAAGGTAAGAGTCGCGAGGAAACAAACATGACTACGAGGAAAAGAAGATGCCGCGGAGAGCTAATTTGTATCCGGATTAATCCACAGGCAGACAGACGGCTCACCTGTGACCTTGCCAGTACACATATTTGCACGAAGCCACGCACCATAATATCCCGTCGTGCCTGCCTGCCTGCTTGTGCCCTCGCTCGCCTCCTTCTTGCCTGGCGCGATCCTACCAGCGCTCGTAAAATCAAGCCGCACTCGCCGTTCGAGTGCTCCACCCGGGATCATTCGATACGCTTACGCTTGCCATCTCCTGCACTTCCTTCTTTCGGATCCGATCCGATTCATCTTATGGCAACCGAGCACGCGAGACAACAACGGCTAGCGTAACCTTGAGCGTTTATACAAAATTAATTAATAGAAAAAGTGTGAATCAACGAAGCGGAAGGACCAAAAAATTCTATTCCTCTACCGCTATACTGTCTTATTATTTCCAGCCCGATGAGGACCGCCCGCGTCGAGAAAAATTACGGAAGCGCGAGAATGTAGAAGAGACTCGCCACACTGACATAATATACGAGGATTAAGTAAATAATTTTACTCCGGTATATATTGGAATACCTGTTATTCCGAGTACGCGAAAAACTCTTGATAAGTCAAAGGAAACCCGTTTCTCTCGCTTTGCGTGTTATTGCGAGAAAAGAGCGAGGTGTGGGAGGGTGGGTTAGCACGAAGAGGGGAGGGGGGTAGCATGGACGGGCCGCAAACCGAGATTCTGCATTGATAACGTCGTCGGACGTCGTCTGGCTCATAACTTTCCCCGTCTGTCGCGTTTGCTCAGAGCGAACCAGTCCGAGAAGCCAGACAGCCAGACACACCAGCCAGACAGCCGAGCTAACGAAGCCAGAAGCGCCGCCAATCGTGCTGTTCCTCTTCCTCCATATCTATATATATATATATATATATATATATATAGCGTGCTCAAACCGTGGTTAGCTCTCTACCAGCGCAAAAATATCTTCTAATTAAATACACGAAAAATCAATAATTACTCCATAAAAATGTTAATTTTAAATAAACAGTGTTGCATAGAAATAATTCTCGGGTCTTTTTCCACTTGCAATGGAAACTTCCTGCGTCTCTGCAATGTGTAATTGCCAAATTTAATTAAGCTCCCGTCGATTTCAAAGTAATTTTGCGCAACAAAGGGGTTTTTCTCAGGGGAGGAGTTCGGGGGAAAAGGCGTCGTGAGTGGATCATCGACGGTCTCCCCGATGCTATACGTCGGGCAAAAAGTGAATGGGGCCCCGGTCCCGGCGAGCTCTTTGCGAGTTCGTTGACCATCCTTGGCGTTGACACTCGACCTTGATACTTGCCTACGGTCAGCGAGGAAAAAAGTCTCTTCATCAAAGACATCGGGGATGAAGCGATCGATCACACCGATTCCTTCTCTACTTCCTCATTCGGGACTTTCTTCCAGCCACTTTCCTACCAGTGTGAAGTTGGCACTTCAAATTTTACAAATAGAAAGAAAACCAAACACTTCTGGTAGCACCCGGAAAAGTTCTACACTTCCTTGCTATTTTGCAAAAAAATTCTGCAGATTGAACTGGAAAAACTATAAAAAGATGATTTGGGCGGTGCTAACTTCACACTAGTCCCTTTCCTCGAACCGTCTTTATTATTATATATATATATATATATATCCATAAGAGAGACTGCAAAGACCTGTGAATGCAAACTCCCTCCTTCCTCACGAACAATGTGCGATCGTTTTAATTGAATAAATGAAACGAAAGATGATGGATGACGAGAAAAGTTTCTTCCTCGCCTAGTTACATTGATCAATTTGATTTTAATTCACTACTGATATAGCTATACTTGTTTATTAAGTACACACTGCCAGCGTTTTGAATAGCGTTCGTTAGCCAGCAATGGTAGAGGGTTCGGGCTCCTAGAACGAAAGAAAAAAAAAATCTCTCAAGGTACGTGAATAGTAGGCAGCTTATTTGACTGCTTCCCGCTGCTGACAGTGCTGATTAAAACCTTTGAACGGTTAGTTAGATTTTCCTGCTAGATACCTAGCAATATTATATCTATATATATGTATAAATTTATTGTTAAATGTTTGATTCGTTAATATTAATTGCGATTGGAAGAATATCGTTAACGTTTTTTATTCGGTGTATAACGGATTATTAATCGTATTAATATAATTATTGATTAATGAATAAAATTACGAATGAGTCCAGCGTGTACACACCATTACCACTGAGATGCCGGAAGGGGAAGGGGAAGGGAAGAGAAGGGAAGGGAAGGGAAGGGAAGGAAAGGAAGGGATTGTTCGTCCCTGCCATAAAACCGTCACGGGGCCTTAAAAATAGCGGGTGCGAGGCTCGACCTTGGTTGATTCAAGGTCACCGGGGAGATTCCCTTAAGCTCTCTCGCTTACTCGAACACCTATACTCGGGTTATAGCGTATATAGGTATACCATTTGAGGCCGCTCGTTAAAACTTATTGTTACAAGATCGACGTACGTTAAGCAAACACGATTAATGGTATTACTGCTATTAATGGTATACACACAGCTATATAACAAGTAAACAAATATACAAGCTAGCAAGACAAGGACGCACAGAGCTTGCGTGCGGTATAAATAGACAAGTTTGCAAGAAGCGAGATTACGACGCTTCGTATCGTTAGTAGTATAGCTGTCTCGCTGATTAAGTGTGTTATAATCGTTATAATGTCGAACTCTCGACAGCTTGAAAGTTAGAATGAGTTAGGGACAGAAGAGGGCACATTGCTGGGAAGCGGAAGCGGTAGGGCCCGTATGTACCACGCCGTGCCACGCCACGCCACGCCATAGCGTGTACGATGCTATGCCGCGAAACGACAGGACACGACGCGACACGACGACGACGAAGGTACGAAGACGACAACGAACGATACCTTATGGCATAACTTGACTCTCTTTGCTCTTGAACATTCAAACGAGACTCGCTGAAATTTGAGAATGTCGGTCACGTGCTGAACGCGAAAGAATCTCGAAGATGCGAATAGCTAGTATGTACAGAGGGCGTTGGTCTCCTTTCCTTTTTCTTCTGCTCCTCTCCTCCTCCTCCTCTTCTTCTTCTTGCATCCCTCGCGCACCTCCTCTCGATCCTTCCTTACTCGGTTTTCCTCCTTTCCAAGAAACGGCACCGTTAATAATTTTTGCAATCTGGCATCGCTCTAGGACGGCTCGTATTTTTCATGAAACACAAGCCAGTGGTCCTCACGGCGACAATCATTTTCGCGATCTTTTCATCTCTTCGTGCTGGTTTCTCTCTTCTCGCAAGAGGTCAGGCGCGTTGCACGCTTTTACGGTTGCGACTCGCATTATATTCCCGTCGCGTGCGTGGATATACCTATATATATATGTATATACACAGGTTCTGTCTGGCCCTGCGTAGTCTCTCTTTCTGTCTCCACAGGACATTCGTCCCGAGCGTGTTGGCTCCGCAACGAGTCATCGTCAGGCCCTCCGCTGTTTTTCCACGAAATTAATAAACGAGGCTCTCGCCTGCGCGCGGCTCCACGAGCGTATTAATTTCTCCTCTTGCTGCGAGTAAAGTAATCCCCCCCCCCTCTCCTCCTCCTTTCCCCTTAAAAACACAAGATTTTAACTTTTTCGCAGAGTCAAGCACGCGCCATAAAGCATCTCGCTCGTTTTTCGTTAGTCCGGCCACCGCTGCATCCTTGTTAAGACGGTTTAATTAGGAATTTTCGCAGGATTCAGTATGGTGCAATAACCTGGACTCACCGATCCTCTTGACGTGGACGTCTCGATTGAAGGAGACGCTTCTCTCGGCGGGCTTCCATCCGGAGACGGAATCCCCGGAATCGACAGGACCTAGCAAATGCGTGGAAGGAGAACGGCAGCCTTCTTCCTCTCTCAAGGATTCTCTCTCCGAGCGCTGAACCTCGAGCATCTTCGCAGCTTTTCGCTAGCAATCATAACACGAACAGTAGGAGCACCGCGTCTCTCTCTCTCTCTCTCTCTCTCTCTCTCTCATCCACAGTCCCCTTCTTTCCTTCCTGTCTCGCAAACCCACCCCTCGTCCTCTCAACGATGCTCCCCAAACTGTGATCTACCTCAGAAATCCTTCCCCCTCCTCGCCTTCGACCAACAACCTGAAAGCCAAGCAAAGCTTTCCTCTTAAAACTCTCACCATAAACGCGATGATCAACCATTATCTACGATACGTCTCATTCTGTACAAAGAACCAGCCGTATTTTTCTATCCAAACTACGGGATATTCCCTCTGGTCGTTCGATGAATTTTCAATATTTAATTTACCGTTATTTTTGTTTTATTTTCTCATGTTTTTTTTTTTTTTAGAAAAGGGATAAAAGGTATAATTGGATAGGGAGTTGCAACGGATTGAGATGCATCGCGTGTTTTTGTCCCAACACGAATCGCACGGTTCGCCCTTGAAGAGAATAGGGGTCACCCCGTCCGAGTCCGAGAGAGGCTGCATGGGAGCTCGGGCGTTGGGCGTCATCTCCCAAGGCCATCTCTCACCGTGACACGAGTCGGCGGCAGTCGGCACTCTCTGGCACGGGCGCGTATAGTAGAGACAACGCGCGTTGTACGCTATATAGCATAGGCAGTAAAGTAAGCAGGCTCGAGAGCTCGACTTCCCTTCGACGGACGACGACTTTATTTTATTCCCTCGATCACGCCGACTCTCAAATGAGACGATTCGCATGAGGAAAGCCGCAGAACGTTCCTCTCGCGATCCTCCATCCAGGATTAAGATACCCTCCACGAGCCTCCATATTTGGCGAAGATTCGCGAGACCCCATCATATCCCCTTGCTACGCCATAAAATTGACGTTAAGATATTTGGAAGATTCCAGCCTTTATCCTCGTCGCGTCCTCTTTCACACGAATTCTCTAACCACCTTTCTAATCGTTCGAGCCAAGCTCGTTATGCTCCTTTTGACAAAGGAACGAACAAAAATCTCTGTGACCAAGTGTACATGTGTGTGTGTGTGTGTGTGTGTGTGTAGAAGACGGTATATTTACTACTTGAGAGAAAAGTTTGCTGTTGTATATATATATAGTGTATGTATAGCGTGTCAGCAGGAGGGAACGAGAGAAGAATGTGGAAACTGTGTTGAGAAGGAATCCTCTCCTGTGTATATATAGCCATACGTGTATTCGCTTCTTTATGACAGCCTGCCAAACGTACGAGTCTAATTTTTTTATAAGCCCTGCCAAAACGAGCCTTTGGCGCTTCCTTCGAAAACAGAAAAAACATCGAGAGAAAAAAGAATTAAGACAGCGAGACTTTGGCCGAGAGTAAAACTTTACGACCAGAAGACGCAATTATTCTCACGAGACTACGCAGGCCTAACGATCTAAAATTATTCGGTATTTTGCTAATATTTTTTATCCCTCCGTGCGATTCAATTGTACGAATAAACTTTTGACCGATATATCACTCTTGTACTATATGTGTATGTAAAGTTCCTCATTCGCGACCTATGTCGAATCGAAGCTCGTATGTACGTCACAGCTGAGCAGTAGGGAAACACACACAAGTGGAAAAACGAGGTGGTGGATTTGTTTACATTATTTTTTGTGGATCGGTTCTCTGCAGGTGTTTCGCTATATAGGAAGGGAAACGGTGGGATGAGGAAAGAGATGAGGCGAGAAGAGAGGAGGATGAGGAAAAATGTTGTTTCTGTATACTCTCGCAGTCAGGGTGTCAGCTGGACTTGTCAATGCAGGAGAGCAAATTGATAGGACTTGTTTCCGAGCGATTGTTTCTTTTGGGACGCTCGTGGCTCGAATGGACCGATGCATTTTACGGTTAATATCAAGATCCATTAATAAATTGACGTATGCATCGTTACAGGCAAGATGACGGAATGACGATCGAATCAAAGTTTCTCTGGCACTCTCGCGTATATACTTATCAATCAAGCGAACGTGTTTAGGCTGAATCATCGTTCAATTTCAATTATGGCAAAGCGATGGCTGTGTTGGTCGCGTATTATACACGTAGTTCCCGCTTTATTAGCGTAATTAGGAGCATTCTGCGATATTTCTCAATGATCTAGAACCGAGATAACTCAGCGTGGTATTTGCATTTTTGTCTCGAGCCAACGAGGTACCCTACTCGCGATCCTTTCTCTAACGGGTTACAGGTGTTCAACGAAACCTCCTTTGCACTCGACACACTTTACCATTCCTGGACCAGGTGCTCAAATGTCTCTACCCCCTCGCCTATATCGTTTCTACGATCAAGCAAACGCCAAACGGAGGAACGGTGCGCGGAGACGAGGCGATTTAATTTTTTCTCTTCAGAAATAAACAAGCATGTATTATATATATATATATATATATGTATGTAGGTGGAATTGGTTAACTGGCAAAAGTGATATTCCAAGCTAATATGCTCAATGTCGAGGATGGTTAATGACCGTAATCTAAACTTTGCATCTTTGCGAATCTTTGGAAGAAGATGTACAAGTGCTTTGTCAAAGTCAGCCTTCGCGAATGTGAGGAATGTTTGTTGTTGCTGCCTTCTCGCTATCGCTTCGACATCTTTACACGTACTTTTAATAACTATCTTGCTATGCTATATATTATACGTATACCCTTTAAACAGTTGTAATTTAGCTTTTGTGCAAAGTCCAACTACGAGTCATTACAAATTACATAGCTTCATTTACCTTGCGAATAATTTTTCATTAATGTAAAACCCGGATAGATATTTATAGTCCCTGGCAATTAGGCTTTCGTTGAAGATCATTACGATGGAGATTTTGAAAGATTTAAGTGGCCTTAACCCGCGAGGATCGATAAGATGGCAGTCGATGATATTTAAATGAGAGAGTAAAAACTGCATATTATTTTCAGTCAAAGCTGACGAAAAAGATACTGATGCAGAAGAATTTCAGGAGTTTCGGTCAATTTGCCTGTGCGTGATCGGTCGAAGGACGACAGGTCGCTTAGTGACGGCAAAGGATACCGGATTCTGTAAATTACAATATTTCTATACTTTTGGAGAACGTCAAACGTGCCTGAGAAATCATTCAACGATATATCCGCGACGTGGATATCATTATTGTAAATATCATTTGTGCGTGTAATATGCTTGCATTTACGAGTGTCTTCGCGCGACGAAAATCAAAATAGCTTTTCACTAATCGTTCTACTCCGTTTCACGCCCCAGCAAGACGCATCATCGACCCAGCATTAAAGTCTCCAGAGGCACTCGTCACAGATTTTTAGGAAATACGCGAAACGAGATTATTCGCATCGTGGATCGACAATACCAAAGAGACGCTGTTATCAATTAACTGTATTTACGGGTAAAAATAAGAGATAAAAAATACAACCCTCCCTGCACAGTTCACATTACACCTCGCTACCAGCCTACGACTATACACTTATATACGCATACTCTACACCCAATAATCAACCTTACAAAATCTACAATTACTATAGCATATCAATCCCCCTTTTAAACCAATTTACCTTCACTGGTAGAGAAGCATTCCAACAATATACGACTCTCCAAAAATTGTGGCTAAAACGCGTTTATAACCAGGAGGAAAATCACTTGGTATAGATTATATATACAAAAAAAAAAGAAGAGAATTAAGAGAGACGAAGAACTGTCACTGGCACACTGAGCACCGAGCACCAAAAAGTGACACTCACATCCAGTGAGAAACTCGAGTTGTCACTATCCTGAAGAAGTCACTGATCCTCGTTACGTCACTCGCAAAAGGCACTCGAGTGTTTTCGGAAGGTTTCGTTGATCGTAGGTCGAGATGGTGTATTCGTAGCTCCTTCGATCGGAGACTGGACGAGGTCCACTCGGGCACTGCACGCACGTTCTCCGCCGAGCGCCGAACAACTAATAAAAGCTGGATCCCAGGTTGAAACTGCGTAGGCCGCTTAGTACTCCTTCCATTGGGTTTTCAACTGTCTTCCAGCAGTTCCACCAACCGCGTGAGCTCGGAGCTCGTCGGGCTCGGGCTCGGGCTCGCACTTGCACGATACTGCGACTCTGTAGCCGTGGTAAACAGAGAGCTGGAAGCAGGAGACTCCGAGAGTGAATGCACCGTTCTAAGAGTGGGATGGACAGTGGTAATAGCACAGAACTAGTAACTGCTGGTGGTACCAACGCTAGTGTGCTGGTAGCGACGGTGACGGTAAATCATGGTGGGAGGAACTCCCGCAAATTACAGCGGCTATCGCGCGCGGGGGAATAGTGAACTATACACACACACACACAAATGTGTATTTATACACGCCTACAAAGACACGGACGAGCGATTTGAGGAGACCTGCAGGTGGTAGACATTGTCATAAATGGACGAGCTAGAGAAAGAGCTCTTTCTTCATCGAGGCTGTTGTAACGTCACTCGGTCAAGGTCCCCAAATGAGAAATCTCCACTGCAGATCGATCATCGATCAACGATCCTTCGTTGCTCCCTCAAACTCTTATATATATATATATATATATATATATATATATATATTGAAATTAAGTAATATTATATATTTTCATGAATTGCAAAGCTGAATAACGTCTGTGTGTGTATACACAGTGCAGAGAGAAAGGGGGTGATCCTCCAAGGGTGAGTCAGAAAAATCTTGGAGAAAGGAAAGTATATGCACAGCATGGAGTATCGTCTGCATCGATCTTTCTTGTCGTAGGAGAAAGTGCATTGCGCATCTCATCGAACTTTACTCTGCTGCAATTAAACGAGCTTCATATTTTTCGAGAGTAATAATCGTTAATGAGAGAGGAGAAAGCGAGTAAACTTTGTCCATCTTTGATATTAATCTAGTGGATTATATTTGCTAATTGATTGCATTGATAGATCGATCTCTGGCGTTAAGGTGCTTATATATATATATATATAGTACACACACACCCGGATATGCAAAAGGGAGTCCTGCTTTGGTCGAGCGTTCGTGTGAGTGGGAGAAGGAGGAGGAAGGAGGGGGAGAGGGGAGTCTCCAGGAAATTGTGGTTGGCTAAATGCGATACAGCGGTAATACAGAAAGTCTACAATTATGCTTGATTGAGGCCGGTTTTGCTTCTTGATTTCTGCAGGTAGTTAGCCAATCTGCGGCAGGCCCAATCACAATGCAGCTTTAATAACTAGCGTAATCAGCATCTTGTCTATGATCATAGACGAATAATAGAGAAATTTTATTTTATTCGTCTAATAATATATTCTTTTCCCCTGCTTTCTCCACTTCCATCTCTGTATATACGTACTTATGGTATATATGTGTATATGGAGAGAGTTTGCAAAAAAAGACACACTCGACTCCAGTTCTCTCGAGTTCTCAGGGAAACAGAAAATATCGGATTTGCGAATTGTTTTGACTTTTCATCTTCATTAGCGGTTTCTATACCTTCTCTCTTACGCTCTTCCCATCCATCCCTTCTCCTTCTCATTCGGTTGTATACTTTTTAGCTGGGAAGAACTTATCCTTGAACTTGGCGCTGTCTTGGACTGATGAAGAGCGTTCCTGGAGGTCCGAAAGCTTCGTTGTTTCTAATTGGCCAACCACGGAATGTTTCCTGGACTTTCTCATCCTTTTGCGGACAATCCGCGCGGAAAAAGACAAAAAGGGCGCGTCACGTGAAAATAAACGCGTCCCGTGTGAACCCTACCGGCTATATATACAAAGTCCTCTGGCGCGTTCCATGCACTTTCTCCGCTGGAATCACGCGCGGACTCGAATCACGAGAGAAGGGAAGAAAAATTAACGATGCTGCTGCTGTCGTATTTATCATAAATCGACTGGGTCAAGAATCAATATTAACCAATTAGCCTTTGATAAAAATAAGGCTGTAAATTTGCAGCCGCCTACCAATATACGTGGGTGGAAGAGAGAACCTTTCTCTCGATCCCTAAAAACCTTTCGCAAGCATCCTATACATAAATTTCGATTCCCATATGATTTTCGAACCCCCGGCTGGAAATTCATTAGTGCAGCGCGAGGGAAACAAAACGATCCTGCATTTTGCCATCGATCACGTTTCACACGGGTGCGGAGAGCTCGGTACTTAATTCTCAATCTCTCGCACAAGAGACGTACGCACTTTTGGAGCATATCTTTTTGCAACAACGCCGAGCTCCAACCTCTTTCTCCCCCAATCTCTTTCATCTTTTCGACCGAGTGAAAGATCGCGGTACAAAAGTACCTCGCGATCCCTTATGTAAAGAGGCTGAATAAATTGTGCAAGCGCACGTCTCCATGAGGAGGACCTTTGCGAGAGCGGCTCTGGATAGATTCCTCGGATCTGTTTTCCTGACGTGAAACAGACTCGACGGGCTGCAAAACTCTGATTCTAACGGCGAGGACAATTTTGTTGACAGGCACGGTTTATGTTTAACCGGAGAAAAAGGTTAGCCAGTCAAGATCGGTAAATCAAAGCTCGGGATACATCGGTGACTTTCGGATGACTTATGGAAATCGTGAGTAGATCGTGCAATCACCGTTATACGTCTCGATATATTCGCAATATTCAGTGAGCTTTATGCCGTGTATACCGTCTGCACGGAAATACAGAAGAAGAATACACAAACTGTGAGCACGCGAGAATTTATAATAATTATTCCGATACATTTTTCCAAGCAAACATATTACGAGCTCTCCGAGAGAGGAAATGGCCGACGAATAACAATAAGAATAACTACATATATATATATATATATAGAAGAAGAAGAAGAAGTCTAGCTCGTGAAGTCACAGTCAGACAGAACGCTCATCCCATTTGTAAAGTATAACTACGAGCCAAGCATTCCAACGAAAGAGACTTTTTCCTCGAGGAATATGGCTAGAGTGCCTACGGACAATATTCTCGAGATAACATTGGGAGAGGAGCAAGGTTCTAAACCCTGCTGTAAATGTAAATCGGTAAGACTTAGAGCGTTCTCTCGTGGTGCTGAAACTGCTGAAAGTGTGGCAGAAGAGCTGCAGCCGGCAGAGAAGAGAGAGAATCATTCGTTGGCGCGGCTCGTGTCAGTTGGAAAAAGTGGAGTGAAATATATGCACCGACTGACTGGGCACTGGGTTGCGCTATGTTTTACAGCCCCCCGGTAATCACTCTGCGAGCACACACTCGACTATTACACAGTGTATGCGTCGTAATATATATATATAATACATAACTGCTATCTTGCGCAAGGTCGTCAAGGACCGATCATTTTCATCGAAACTTCAACTCGTAATCAAGTTTTTACGCTTGATCGATGTACGAACAAACGTGCGGTGAGTAAAGTTCTCGTTCACGATCACTGACGCACTCTGTCTTTGCTGCCAGTAGTAAAACCCTGTACGCGTATGCCCTTTTCTGATGGATCCTTCTTTTTCTTCCACACTGCTATGTATTCGAGAGAAGTTTAATAGTTGTCGCGTGGAAAGCATTATTATTTCTACATCCTTCTATATTGAAATATATTAAAAACACGATATAATTATATAATAATTATGTTAGTGCACAGATAAGAATGAAATGCAATTCCTTTACTCTCCGATTAATCGGAGATGCAGGATATATAGATTTATGAGGATAATAGAATAAAACAGTTATCCTTGTTCGAGCGCGAGTAATGCAGTAATTGATAGTGGTCGAATAGCAGGGCTCTCTGTTTATGCATCAGCGATTGGTCCTGATAGCGGTGTGTGCATGGGGACCGCCCGCGGAAAACGAACGCTTCTATATAATAGAGCGCTTAGAGAAGCGTGTAATCGAATAATCAAGTCTTCTACCGTATTCTTACACCTTTGCGTGCCGCTTTATTGCCCTGCAAGATTTCGCGAGTTCAATTTGAGAGAGCCCCGGAGGCTACGGAGCGCGCTCCGGAGTCGAGCTTTTCGTGCAAAACTCGAATAATAATATTTAGCCGGAGATGGGATCAAAAGCTAATTAAATCTTGACGCCCTACACGGATTCTCGGATGGTTTTCACGGCGATTTGGACACGGTCTGAGATCTCGGATGGACCGTGGACGCCCCTCCTCCGTCAAACGCAGTTTCTTCCCCTTGATTCTTGACAATCTCGACCCTTCTGACGGGCTGCGCTCTGCGCGCAGTGCTTGCAGCCGCAGAGTCGGCCCAGAGCGAGAGAGTCATACTGGCCTGTATATGGATAATAGACTAGCCTGTAGGGCGCGCGCGCGAGATGAAAGAGACACGGGGAGGGAGGGGGGGGGGGGGGAGAGTTTAGAGAGCAGCGGAGAAAGAAGGTAAGGGGAAAGGAGAGCGAGAAACTACCACCGCGGTACAATGAGGCGTTATAAAGGGCTCTGTGTAGTTATTAGAGGTTATGACGGCGGTAATATCTCACTCAGCAGGCTGCTTCTCCGTAATGTTATGGCCAAGCTTCCCTTCGTCCCGTTTCTGGCCCGTCCCGCTCTCGTAGCTTCTCAGCCCCTCCCACTTCTCACAATTTCTTCTTCCTACTTGCACGAAACCTCCGTCAAAAGATTGCAGAGTCTCGCGAGTTCGCTCGAGATCGTCCCAACGGTGGATCGTGACGATAGGACGAATTTATTTGGCATCTTAATTCTCATCAGAGTCTTCCAGACACTCTCGTGCACTCTTGTGTTTATAGAAAATATCCTACCGCCTCGCTGCGAATATTTTCGCACTGATCTGTGTCGTTGACGACATAATATTGGCAGATTTTTGAGACTACAGACATTCCCTCTGTTATACCGCACACGCCTCTAACGAAGCCGACAGTCGGTTCCTCGGAGATCCAACTGTTCCCTTTCGTCTTTTTCTCCACGTCACGAACACTGCTTCACTCCCCTCGACATAATTATAGGAGAAGGCTTAATTGAATACATCTCTCGGTTCACGTAAATTTCTCTCCTGACACAGGACTCTACCACGATCAATTAGTACGATTAGAAATTCGTCCTGTTGCTCGTTTTGAGCAACAAAGATTATTACGTGTGTATACATATACTCTATATATATACACGATGGTGAATTATAGCCTGGCCGATTGGACGACTGAGTGATTGTCGAGCAACCCGCTCACCGTGTTCGAGAGTTACAATGGGACACACACGTAAAACCGCTTTCTTCGTCACGCTGCCCCGCTATTTCCCTGTGCCAGAACGTGCTCGAATACAGAAATAATGCAGCAATTAGTCTCGCTTAATTGCCATCGGTGCTAACTTGATCCACGAGGGTAGAGATCGAGGCATGTCGCGTCCTAATGATAGCTTACGTGAACTGTGATATTTGAAAAGTTGCTTGGTTCGAGTGTTCCATTGTACACGAGGAAGGGCATTGGTATATCTTCGACGATTCAAAGGGGGTGAGAGATGGCGAGTTAAAGATGAATTATAAAAGTTGCTTCTGTGGGGAATATGGTAGGATCATTCTGATCGAAATACGCATCATTGTATGGGACCAACTCGAATCTCACTGCTACTCCCTATATAAGGTCTTTGCGTACCCCTCTGGATGAACTAGGAACTGCAGGAAGTCTGCGAGCAAGAGAGGTGTACGTAGCGAGGTTGCTGGGTCCAACGAGTGCATGCACGTAGCAGAAAAGTAAAATGCCTCTGCGAGGCTGAAAGCTGAAAGGTCTCCTCCGACGTAGCATAGGATCCTCCTTTCTCTCCGGTGCGCGAGAACGATCACGATCTCCTGTGTAGCATGCCAGCTCCATTATATTCTTTCCTCCTTTCTCATCTCACTTTCACAACCATTAGACCAATGTCAATCAGTCTACGCGAGCTTCGAAGTTCAACCAAAATACGATTCACGTCTAACGAGTCGATCCAACTTTCGCCATAGGAGCAAAAAAGAATTTTTTCTAGTCTCTTTCGCGCCGTTTGAGCGACCCTAATAATTCGGCCTCTCGAGGAATAATATTTCAATAGGCTCGGCAGAGTATACGTAGTGTGAAAAAAGGGACCGAGCGTTGAAAGGTATAATCTACGATTCTCACGCGATAAACCAATTAGATCGTCGAGGTTGCATAAAAGAGGGAAAAAGAGGAATAGGGGCTTTCTGCGAGGCGCGTTACGGTTAATTAGCGACTTCGGAGGTGAGGAAAATCGGACGAGAGGTATAGCTGGAGGACGTCGGTTGAGTTTATATACTAGAATGGTGAACGGCGACGACAGTGAAAGTCAGCTGTGGCGCGCTAGATCTTTGCTTCATCTTCCGGGTGTAGTTTCGTGTTACGATCAGGCCAACCCGATGAATGGCTCAGGACGGATGCCAGTTACATACTATACGTCTATAACTCGGCCTGAAATGGACCACCCAACTCTCAATTATATACCCAATCCTCCTCGATAATATTTATGTATATATATATATAATCGTTAAGAAATAACGAGCAATTTTCACAAAACAACCGAAATCGACGTCGATGAGAAATTCACCGACCACGTGACTGCACTGTAATACGTATACATTATAAGTAGGATGCGTTATACCCGCGGGTGAATAATTATTACAAGGTACGAAAATTGGAAAATAATCCCGAATGGTCGGACGATAAAAATAATGTATAGAGAGAGAGAGAGAGACAGAGAGAGAGAGAGAGAGAGAGGCTTCTTGGACAGGTGGCAAAAGTGCAGGTAAGATCGTTATCAGGAGGCTAGCTGGTTGCTCGTGCAGCGCACATCGAGGGTAAGGGGCGGGGGGGTGGTCGAGGAGTGGGAACGGAGCTAGCTAGACGGGCGTAGCTCGGCGGCCTCGACATAAGCGGGAGGATATCGGGATGAATAAAAGGTCTAGGTAGCATAGTTGCACGCACATTGCCAGTTCACAGCCTTGACTCTCCCTTGGTCGATGAAGAGAGACGAGACGAGACGAGACGCAAAGGAGGGGGGATGAGGGGAGAAGCACACACTGCTGTGAAGACCAACCAATCGGCGCACGGGAATCGCTCGTGGAACGATCCGAGGGTATATATATATATATATATATAAGAGGAGAGAAGAGGAGAGGGCTAGAGAGAGCTAGCTCTCTTATCTGCCACTTTACCCCTCGTTTCCTTGGTCGACCGACCAGCCGATGGCAATTATACGCGTGGAGCCATCCCGGCTAGATTCAAGATCAGATAATCCCATCTGTCGGTGTAAGCGCTCCGCAAACGATCCCGCGAACGATCGAATCCGCCGCCAAAGATTTTTCCGCGGGCAGAAAACCAAAGCCGCCTTCTCCGGACGCGAGCGAGCTAGAGAGAGAGGTACCTATACGGTTAGGGGAGGCCAAGAGAGAGAGAGAGAGATAGGGGAAAGAGCACGGGCCTCGAAAGGTGCCGTGCTAGGCTCCCTGGAATGGCGAGAATTCGAGAGATCTCCATCAACGAAGACAGTTTCCAAAAGGGAAATAACAAAACGCTATATGTACAACCGCTAAAGCGCCTTTGGTCCCAACTCGGCTTCTATTCCTTCATACCGCACACCTTTATTTTCCTTCTTCCTCATCCAGCTTCGAGTAAACTCTTTTCCACCGCTTCCTCTTTTATCCCCTCTGCTCTCCCATCGAGTGAAATCTCTGATATGTGTATATATATATATACCTACAAGGATAATAATAATGATAAAGGACAGGGACAATCTAGAATTTTTCCGAGTCAAGGACACCGGAAGAACGTCTTTGACACATTCGAGGTACGTTCGTGGAAGGTCGCTTTGTTTTTCGTCGACGAGCCTTGGTTAAAAATAGGTATGACGAAAGAACGTGTGAAAAATCAGGTCGTCGAGCGACGCGAAGGGGGCGGATTTGTCGTTCGCCATTCGCTGCCTGTAGCACCTACCGCTAACGGTTCGGATTCGAAGACGAATAGTTAAAAGGATTCCCCACTTGTAAGGTCATGACGACAGTGAAACGCACTAATGGTCGACCACCCCCTCCCCCCCTCTCTCTCTCTCTCTCTCTCTCTTTAACGCGTTCGCGACTCGAATGCCAAACGCCCACGTGCTTGTGTGGTGTGTGCCTGTGACTCTGCAACCGATGCCATTCCAATGCTGATGTTAATTGAGGTGCGCGACGCCCACGCGACTCGAGCAGCGCACGCCTCGCAGTACTCTCTCATCTCCTTTAACAGTCACGAAACAACAACTGTGCCCGATCCTACAGCCGATTGCCTTATTTCGATCGATCGCCAATGACGCATCGCTCTCGAGGACATTCGCATCCTCGAAAATGGGACGAGATTATCATAATAATCCTCTCGACTGGCGCTTTAATTGTGCAATCGAACGAACCGAATCCGCGTGCGGAGACACCGAGATGTGGGATTATATATATGGTCGCAGCAAGGGTGACGAGGTTCAACGGTTTTCGGGCAGATACTGCGAACGAAGAAGGAAACGACTGTCTAGTGGCGGTGAAAAAATCGCCTCTGAATCACTGTACGTACTGCCTACCTGTTGCTGCCTTATCGAGGAACCGGCTCTCCCTGTCTGCTTGCTCGCTCGGTTCATGCTCGCCTGCCTACCGCGCGCCCTCTACCTCCCCCTCTGCGCCTCTTTTATATTATACCACGTCGTTGTACAGTCACTTGTATAAATAGCGATCTTTCGGGACACACTTTTAACCAGCTATATTCTTCATTCTCCTGAAAATAACAGCTATCCACTGTTTTAATTGTAATAACAGTTACGTGTAATTATACTGTTTTCTATAATAATCTCGACGATTTTCCACTCGCAGCTCATTTTTTCTTCCCTCCACGATCGAGGGCATTCGCATGTAAAGGGTGAACGCTCGCGCTACCTTTGAGTCTTCCTATCCTTTGACTTGCCCCCTCCCCCTCTATGCCTTCTGCTTTTATCAGATCCTCTACTAACTGGCTCACCGTCAACGGAATTCCCTTCTACCGATTTCATCTGATTCCAGCGATTTCCTCGATCCACACGACTCCTAGCTCTTCTTTCGTTCGATCCTCTGCTCTTTTCAGCGTCATTTCAAGCCTCGCTGTATATATACGTCATCTTCTTATTACTTTAAATATCGACCTTCAGGAAAAATTATATTAATTCTTCGCCCATTGATAAGGTGATCGAATTATATCGCAACTAATATATATATATATTTGGTTGAGATTGCGTCCGTACTAGGGCTTCATTGACGAGGAGGCTTCGATCTCGGTGATAGGGTGCATAAGGGATGGGTGGAGATACTCCATTGCTCCTTTTGGTTTTGCAGCGAAGCTTGGCGCATTCCACGCGGCTGCTTTAATCGCTCGTGCTCGCTCGGATCGAACTCAGATACGAAATGGAGCTGCCTGCCCCTCGCGATAAATGGAACGCTCGATCCTCGCATTGGCATCCTTCGATAAGTTTATTTCTCCTCAGCTTCGTACTATCCAGTCTCCTGGGCCGCTCGACTCGACCCTCTACGAACCGAGTGTCAACGTGCCTGACCAATAAACGAATTCGATAGATGAAGTATATATATATATATATATATGTAAACACAGCGGTGCAGGAAACACGAAGCATTATAATAATTCACGAGTGAAAAGTGTGCAACGGTGCATCGATATTCCGCGGTTTATCCGCAACTGCTATACGGTATACAGTTATGGCCACGGGGCCTCTGCGCAATTCTGCATCAGCGAAGAACAAACGCACACCGTGCGCAAAGATCGCGACTGGATTGTCCCAATCCAGAAGCGAACACTTCCGAGTGGGACAGGTGTTCACCCGAAGTCACGGATCCTCAATCACGATTCCCACACCGTTACTTCACGTTTCTTCACTCGGATTAATTTTCCTATCGATCTTTCTCCAGGCGCGTGAAAGTTGGGAAAATTATTTTCTTTCGGGATTTTACGCATTTTTTGGAAATTAATTCGTGGTGAAAATATCGAGTAAATTGTGGAACAGCCGGAAATGGAATCATGTCTATATAGTCGGTGCTTCGCCAGGCTTCCTGACTAATTTCCATGACCTACGGGACACCGTGGTAGAACTTCCGTTAGGTTGGATCGCGGGATAGAGCTGGAATCACGCGGAATCGCAAGAAATAGATCGTTACCGTTAGGCCTGAATTTCAATGTTCAACCTGCGCCCTCATCCCCTTTTCACGAAAGTATCGAAATATCTTTTGGAATATCAGTGGAGCACGAAGCGATGATGATTATCATCGTATCGTGGCGTGGGCGGTCTTTCGATCACACGTTTCCTTGCTGCTTTAAATATTCCCTCGACAGTTTCGACTATTCTCACTGCGAAGCAAGACGATCGTGGAATTTTCCTCGTGGAGAATGGTAGCTTTATTCCATAAAGTTTTACAAACAGCATCTTCGCGATTTATTAAATCACTGTACGCTGCGATGTAATTCTTGAAAGAGTGCTAATAAATTTCATAATTTATCGAGTTCGTCTAATTAAGTTCATTAATCGCAGAACTAGTATCGAGACGTGCCGAGATTCATTAGCTCTCCGACCTGGCTACTCTCGAGATTTTCTGCTTTTTTTTTCTATTTCTCTCTCTCTCTCTTTTACACACACTCACCGGAGGAAGTGGGAAAAGCTCGTTTTTATTTTTGTAGCTAAGATTTTTTCGAATTTGTCGAGCGACCGCGTCCTACGCGAACCGGTTCGCGAGGGAATAAATTCCTACTGAAAGTTCGTATCTAAATAAAATGCACCAGAGTTGGAAAATTCGTACAATTATATATATATTATAACGTCGAGACGATGGTATGTGAACTAAATTAAAATTTACAAGCGAAAGATAAATTCTCTACTTCCGCGTGCGTACATCTTCCGTTTCCGTTAGGAAAAAAGAAGAGACCGAGCTGTTTCTTGTTGGATATGGAATGATGGAGGGAAACGGTGTTGAAAGTTACGCGCGAGATAAATGGCAATCGAGCAAGAAGTTAACACGAGCTCGTCGAAAGGGTCAAAGCGATAATTTTCTCGAGTATCGAGTATATGGTATATATATACGTATATATAATGCAAGTTGTATAGGTGTGGGTATATGTCAGTGAGCGATCGGAGGAAAAACAGAATTCCAACTCTCGCTATCGTTTAGCTGGTCAGGTCGATTGGACGTTCACGACGGACAGGTTGTTAATTGGGTGGCTCGAGATAAGCGCTAATCTCGCTCAGTCCATATGCGCTTAGAATGCATTGACCGAGTGGTGCGAGCTTGTGTGCGTGCTTCTATGCTATATATTATACGCCACCTTTCGCTTTCGGTAGCCGGCAGGCGTAAAACCATTTTTATGCGCTGTTGACAGTCTTGATACAGCCACCGACACCACGTGTCGGTATAAATATGCTCTCTTTTATATATATATATATACATACATATAGAACTGTAATAAAAATGAGTATTTATGTACTGTGGTCTGCAGTATACACTGGTCAGTGTATACACATATATACACAGGTACACAATTAACTCACCTACATCCTGCACAGAACCATATAATGATCATTCCATTAAGACGATTGCCGAGAATCGAAACGTAAACTCGTACTACACACTTACACTATAATAACGACAGGATCGATTTACGAGGCAAATGAGATACGACTCTTTAACGATCCCATTATCGCCCTAAATCCCCCCCTCCCCTTTATAGAGGCATGAAAAAACGCCAATCAGATAAAGGCAGGACGAAGCATCAACCTTGCGAACAATCGCGATTCGACCGAAACGAAACGAATATTATTTACAGTTAGCCCTCGTGTTCTGCCACGACAGGAGAAAAACCCACGCGCCAGTTGTGCGCGCTCGCTATCTTAATTATTGATCTTGGAAAGTTGGAACGCAGCGCCGCATCTCACTTTTAAACTCGACTCGACTGCAAAGCCTGTGGTTTACATACATTAATCTATTATCGCGGCAAAGTATACTGGAGTGCTATATAGATTTGGCCGATTTCCTTATTTTATCGTCGATATAATCCCGAGCTGTCCCTCGTAGCGCTAACCTCCTCGGCTAACCCGAGGCGCAACCGCGCCGGCCGGGACTCTATAAGTAGAGGAGAAGGTAAGCAAAGTACGCGCGCGTGTATCGGCCAATGAGGGATGCGTGGGATGGCGCGTGGTGTGTGCGTGGTGGGCGAGATCTGCCTACGTCCCGCGGGATAATAAATCTGGAGTCGCGCGGGGCCTGTACAGCTCCGAGCCTGCGGAATCGGTCTAAAAGTTATCGAAAAGACTTCTTTAATTGCATTCGATCCATATACGCGTATATCACCGTTACTCTTTACCGAATAATCTCAACAACTTTTATACAATGTTTTTCCATATAGAAAATCAGCTTGGAGTCCTCCGCAAAATATTCGTGAGCTCATCGCGTGCGGAGGATATAAAGAAAACTCCTTGGAGATACGCGCAAACCAAATCGAAAAGCGAGCGGCGCTAACCCAACAGGTTAACCCACACGATCGGCCAATCGCGTCATCGTCGTCTTCTTTTGCGGCTTGTGTACGTAGTGTACCGGATGACGTCACGCGTCGCGTCGCAAAAGGGTCAAGGACCTCCGGTGTCTCATCTCCGCGCGCCGGAGAGTTTTTCCCTCGTTTTCTCGCTTACGCGTCGAATCGCGGAGATAGTCGAGAGAGACTCTGCGATTTAAGCCTCGTTACTCGTTGCGCACTCTGTACTTATATGCCGTATTGTACATATGCATGTGTGCGCAATGTATATATGGAGCAAAGGGTGCGATCCAGGTTCGCACCGAGCTGGACTCGATTTTACAAGGCATATGATCCGCCCGAGGGCGATTTATAGGCACAGCCTCATCAATTACAATAATTTGCATAAACGTTTTAATTGCGCCACGCTACCGCGCACGCCCATTCCCCGGTCCTAGAAAGAACCGGGGGATCCCCTCTTCGCGTCCGCAGGGAGCTCTGATTGCGGACCAAGTTTTTCTCATCGCGTCCCTCCCCTGTGATCATTTAGCCTCCCCGCAAAATATAGTATATGAGCTCGCCGAGAAAAATCACGAGATGCGGTGCAAGCAAGGATTCGTCGGAAAATTTATAGTATCCCTTCGAAAGGATCAATGTTCGTGCGTGCCTCGCAACATTGTAGCAAGTGGATCCCATAATTTACTTCATCAACCGTAATAAATTTAAATAAATATTCTCATAAGTCTGCAATGATTCACAATTTATCATGGACTGCGAATTGCCGCGCGCGGTTATACTATATTATGTGTAATAACAAGGCAGAATAACAATTACACCTAGTTAATTATTATTATTACTGCGCGGTTGAATGATTTTCTGGCAAAGGTCGAGTCGCGTCGATTTCAATATGTCCCGAAGCACTGTTGTTTTTTCAACTTTGCACCTCGATACCAGCGTCCCGCATGACGCAGCACCGATGCGATCTTTCCACCGAGACTGCGTGCCATTTCGCACGCTCGTCGCCGTTCTCCCGGACAATCTCGTGTTTTCCCGCGAATTTCGGATATCCGTTTGCAGGGACTGTACACTCTAATTCGACGAATTAGCGACCGGTCACGAGGTGACCTTCGAGCCCCTTTTCCCAGAATCCAGTCACCTTACTGCAGACGCTGTAAAAAATCGCAAGTCGTTTTTATTGTTCGCCACGAAAGGACCTTGCGATTTCTCAATAATCCCGCGCGCAGGAGCGCGAAACATCGGAGGCTCTCTTTCCACGGTTGCAAATGGCGAAAGAGTCCGGGAGAAAGTTCGCGAGAGGTGGATCCTCTTCCGTGGGGAAATGCCACGAATGAGCGGCGGTTAATTCTCACCATTTACCTGACCCAGCTCTATACATGCAGATACTGCAGCTATTTGGTAGAGGAGGAGAGCGAGCCACTGTGCATAACCCGATTTATCCAGAAGCAAGAGAAAATCATCCAGTTTTGCATAAAAGAGAGAAAGGGAGAGGACTCGTACGTCATCGCTATAGATTACCGAACAATCGCGTCATCCTCCATTTTGCCAGAGTGGAGAAATTCGATATTTGCGTTTCGAGCATAGGACGAAAAAATTAAAAAGAGGCAAAATTATCTGTTTTCGTCCGAATCCCTGGTAAAAAAAAAGAGTTCCTCCCTCGTTGGAAGTGGAAACATCTTACTTGTTTCTTGGAAGCATAAATTTCAACCGTTTTAAAAATCCAGTGGGCAGAATAGGAGATATATTCCGAGTGACAGGTGCGAATTATAAATACGAGTGAAAAATTCCTGCAATGTTGCTGATGGTTACGCAAGGAATAAGTGTTAAGAAGCTTGGTACACCGACAATCATATCGGTGATAATAGCAAGAGAGATCTGAAAATGTCAAAATGACGTTGTTGAACAATAAATTATGGCATTAGAGCGGGAGCGTCGCGTATACTCTTACTATTCATCTCCACCGAGTCAATAATATTTTACATAATACGGCAATACGGAGATTTTACATAATGTCCGTGGTAATGATCGCTCCAGTAGCTGCGTAATAACTATAATTTAGCTGGGATACGTGACATCACTGCTAAGGTAAAATACACTATATATACATACTGTGAATGGAAGGAAGTCATTGCGAAATACAATCCCTTAAAAGTGTCAAATAATCCCTGAACAGGTTCCACCTGTTCGCGGAGTACACACCTCCATATATATATACGCTATTCGTGTATAATGTACAAGAAGCAGGAAAAATTGCGCGATCCTTGGCGCAGCGCGTAATTCCTTGCTCCAATAATGATTTTAGAGGATAATTTGGTGCAGCGGGAAAGTAATAACGCGTAATACCGACACTTTTGCGTCATTCCCAAGGGGATGGGATATCCGAGGCAAGATTTACGGCCGACGCGGCGGAAAACCTCTGCGAAAGTGCTCGAATTCCGCAGAGAGGCCGTTTGCCTGCCTACTGGCTCGGAACGATTCCTCAAAGGTATATATATACCTGGGTGCGCAGAGTCCCGCGAGGATTAAAGCAGCCTCCTTCCTGGAACACGACACACGATCGCCCATATCGACTCCCGTACCAACATACATCTGCCAAACTTTACAATTAATTATCTAATAATTAATTAACGATCTACGAATGCCTGCGGGTAGTCTCGATAGATGCGTTAAATGTGCGCGCCTTTCCTACACACACATATATATATATATATATATATATAGGAACCGAGAAGAGAAGCTAAATACACCGCGGCGCGCATCTGGAGGAATGCGGTAACGTCGTAAATGCTTCTTGCCACTATTCGCAAGGTAGAATTAACGACGGTTAATAAGAATCTCGAGCGTGGTCAGCGAAGAGGAGCGAGGAGGGGAGAAGAGGGGGGGGGGGAGAGAGGGAGAGGGGAGCGTAGCGTAGCTCCGCAATTATCGCTGGGCTCGTGACCACCGTGACCACCGTGACCACCGAGTTTGGCGTTTTGGTATGTTAACGACGCTCCTCCTCGATCGAGCGTCGCGTTAGCGTTACGTCTCTCATCGCGCGCGCGCGCGGGGTCCTCTTTCACCTACATACAGCGCGCGATATTAAACTGGTTTCTGTCAGCTGTATCTATTTGTCGCACACATGCGTAAATCCAACCTGACCTTGACTCAATGTCGCGCACAGCGTGCGCTGCGCCGTACTGTGCTTCCTGCATGGGCCTTTATCGAAACGGCGTCATCGCGAGGCGAGGAGGAGAAAAAAGGGAGAAAGAAACAATTTACACAGTTGGACTTTTCGTTCCTCCGCGAGAACTCGTGCTACATCGACGCTCGAGCGCATCAAAACCGAGGCTGTCTCTCGTATATATTCGCGCTGACTCATTTCCACTAAAGCGAGCGCTCGAGGCATTTATCACGAGTTATCCCTCGATTCTATTATTGGAAAATATTGAAGCGTGGATCGTGGATTGGAGGTGGAAGTGCGCTATTTCATGTAGACACGCGTGTAGCGGCTACTCAGTCTGGCTACCCGAGAAGCTTCGTTAAACAGTTAGCCGGCCACACGGTCTCTACGTCAGCAGGGCTCGAGGGGTCACGACACGCGAACGCTTTTGTGTATACACGTGACTCCCCACGCTCCTCTCCGCTATATTCACGTTTACCCCCCCAACGCGTCCGTTTTTCACTCAATTTTATATTTATCGTACAATTTTTCGTGCAGCGCTCGTATATACGATATATTGACGAAAATAATGATTCTACAGACTATATGTTGTGTAATAATGTAGGGTTTATAAATAAAGAAAGTGGATTAACGAGGCGATCCTTTGTTCCACTGAAACAGAGGAAGGGACCCCCGATCTACTTTATTTTCTTTCTATACGTTTTCGGTAGCAATCCTATCCGCTGTTCACCTTTCGCAAGCCAAAATCCACTTCTAATTGGTCACCAGTGTGATCTATAGCTGCTCCAGAGGAGTGCTCCTTCCTATCTGCCAGAGCTATCTACCCAGCAGCGTCTAACGATCTTCCCTCCTCTCGTGGAACCGGCCGAGCTAGCCAATTTAGGCCCGGACTCTAGCCTATTTCGCTTTTGGCAATTTATCGCTTGGCTATATATACGGTCACTCTTTTGTGACTCACCCTGCGCTACAGCAGCGAGAAACGCCAGAAGGCCGCGTTCTCTCTCGCTTGGCCTATACAGAGTGTATACGTACTATGTATGTGTGTGTGTGTGTGTGTGTGTATACAAGAGAGGATAAAAAGGACACTCGGTCCACCAAGCGACACACGCACGCTGTACACAATAGCGCTCTAACACGGATTTACGAGCTTTTGACTTTTTTCACACGAGATTTTAGCAGAGTGTTCGTCTTTATCCACCGTGCTGCAACCTGTCGCGTGCGTAATTTTCCTTTATCAAATCGTCGCTTCGGCTTTACCTGGAAGCGGTATATTTATCGTTCGCCAATCAGAATTCACCGATTCGTCGCGATCTTTTTACAACGACTAATCCCGAATTTGCATGGCGGCCAACTCGAATCGATTGCAAAAGGCGAGTCGCCATTTATTTTTGCGGATACTCGCTCGTGCATTGGTTTTTGTTGCTGTTTTGATATATAGTGTGTGTACGTGCATATGTATAGAGATGCGAAGGGGAGTAGGCCCATTTAAGCAAATTGTTACTGATTCTAAATTATCACTGGCCCATTCATCGCGCCTTACCTAGATTAGTCGACCTTGGAGTGTACCATGTTATATTATTATTAAACTTATTATTGCGGATAAGGCGGAATACGAGAGATTTACGATGGCGCAGGCGCGCTTTTAGAGCGTCTGCGAGCTTGAAAATTAACTGGACCAACTAGAGTATAGTAGCCCGAAGGCCCAGACTGACACGAGAGGGGCCTTATTATACACCGGCCATGCCGCCGCCACTTAAATCGTGTAATTTTAACGCTAAAATAGAAAAACGATCCAACCAACGTCTCTCTTTTTTTTCTCTCCCCCCCCCCCCTCCTCCCCTCTGCCCCTCTCCCCTCTCAATTTTCTCTCAAAAAACCTCCCTACAACGCATCCAGATAAAAAATGCACGCATTATAGAGACTCGCAGTGTCTTCAAATGTTCTTTTGCCTTTTTATTAATTTTCGAATTAGCCAAAAGGAGGATTCGGCGATGATTATTTGATTGTTTAGTAGGAGATGATGGGCAATAATTTCGCCCAAGGGCCGTCCGATCGTTAGGGCTTTAAAAGGTCGAGCGGCGCGTTGGCAGTCAAAAAGTGATCGTCTATCATCGTTAAAGTTTGCCGAATCGGATCATCTTAATCATTTCCAAAAATCGTGCGCTCTCCAGAACGAAAATTCCTACGCTAGCTAGCAGCGATTAATAGCGACGCCGGCTTAACCAACACGCGTACGGACGCGTGTGCGGATTCCACCATCCTGGCAGGATTAAAAGGGTAACAACAGGTTAGAAATGTGAAACACAGCAAGAATTATGTTGATCGGAGCCATAAATCGTGAGATTCGAGGAAACCATGATTTATCCGCTAAAATAGAGGAGGATCGAAATTTCGGCTGCTGCAACACACATAAGGACTCGCGTCGTTATACATTTATAAACATGACGATTCAATTCTATAGTCCCATATTCTTGTACCATTAGTCGAAACAGTTGTACCTGTTGGAAAAAGCGATCGAGTCATTTCTTTGGAAAGTGCCCGTGAGGTGCATAACAGCGTAAATCTCTCCTGCTGAACTCTGAACCTTTCCACGAATTGCAACACAACTACCGCAAGCCGATCGCTTTCACGTTTACGAGGCACGAACTGATCTGCTCTGACTCGGCGGGTGGTAAATAAAATGAATAAATGCAGCGAAATATGTGAACGCTCAAGTAGCCTCGCGGACTCATCCGACCTGCTGGCGTGAAGGGATCTACCGTTATGGTGGAAGCGATCCTGCAAACGGTCGACTATCCAATCGATTATGTGTATAGGTGAATGCGCGCGCGCGCGCACGCGCTTCTCCACCAACTCCAATAAGCTTATATACACGTATCAGTTATTACGTTTATAACAGCATTCGATCTGCCGGTGCAGGTCGTCAAAGTTTTTCTACGTATCTTGTTTATCAATTCGCAGGGTGAAATATGGTCGTGGGTAATGGCTTATAAAAAGTCGTAAACTCGCGATGGAGCCTCGATCGATAACGCCCACTCCACTGACTCGAGCAATTTACTAATGTTCTTATTGCCTCGTTTGATTCTCTCAATGAAAATATTCCTTATGCAGGGTGTTTCTCCCAAGTTGTATCAAATTAAGGTGCAGGATATGACAGGAGAGAGGATTTTTGTTAATCGGTCATTCGACTTATTCTTCGTGGAGTAGTGTGAAAATTATCGAACGATGCATCGTAAATCAATGCAATTCTTTCGATTCGCACCGTCGATACAAATCCTCCCTTACCATGAAACAAATCTTCATATATATTTGCCAAACATCCTCCCCCCTCCTATCACAGTTCGAAGTATCTCGAAAACTCGTTCGAGAACCTCTTCGACATTTACGTCCACCCTGCTGTCCCACGATTAACTGGAGAACAACCGATTTCGAAGGTACCACAATAAAAATCCGTATATATATATAAGAAAATCTGGACCCCGATCGACAAGGTTCACTGCACTTTACCGAGGAGCCTATACGCGACCGATCCCGAAGGACTCCTTGAAAGTACATCCTCCCGTCCTTAAGAACCACGAAGACGACAATAATTAGCGAGAGAGCTATATCGTTCTCCAGCAGCGACGTTTGTTGTCCGTGCTCGTTCCAATTCAAAATGGCCGCTATGAGGCTCGTTCGATATAAGCCTGTCCCGCTCAAGGACGACGAAAACGAGGCAATTTGTATTCTGCGGGAATCCTGAGGCGCGTGGGTGGGGGAGCTGCGAGAGACACGACGAAATCGTATCGCTCAAAAATTGCCATTGTATGGGATATAATGATGGAAAAAGCGGAGGATGCTTTTGGAGAATCCTCCGCGAGGCTAAAGCTACGCGAGACCACTCGCGTAATTCTTATCCCGCGTGCGTATATTGCACGCAAGACACATATATAGACACGGACACGTACGCAGGAGTAAAAGGATTCTCCTGTGCATAACTGCGCACGCCCCGATCCAATCTCTCTTATCTTCTGTCTCGCGGGCTCCGTATCCGCACTGCTTCGTGCGAGATTATCAATGACCGTCATCTTGATAGCAACGTCTTGTCCGAGTCCGAGTCCGAGCGCCAACTAATTGGAGATGCTCTTCCTTTCCTTACACCTGACAAGCTTCTCTCTGTACCAAGAGGGATCCTGCTCGCTCCACTCGACTCCACTCCACTCGCACGAGCTCAATAATATTTTCGCATCGTATTACGACGATTCTCCGGCACAATCTCCGCGCACTGGCCCGATTTATCGTTTATTATATGACCGGGGCTAAAAACTTAACATCGTTTTGCAATTAGAACGGCTCCGACTCTTAACTATATTTAAGGCTTGGCGCGCGATAATCTTGATATATCGACGAGAACCATTACTCTGGCTATGCTGGAAACAGTTACCGTTATCGCTGCAGCGCAGCTTCGTTTCTCGGAAAACAATTCGCCTGGATTGGCAGCGTCGAAGCTTCGATCATACAACGCGCGTACCTGCTTGCTTCCTTATTCTGCAGAGTTATCCATCTGTGTACTCTTGTCCTGGCTCCGATGTCGCGACGACCTCATCGGTGATGTGGCTGTACTCTGCGAGGTATCGTGGTGTGTGTGTGTGTGTGTGTGTGTGTATTGCACGTATGCACGAGTTCAGTCATGCGAGAATTATATTAATATAGTGCCTGTATATAGGAAATAAAAATGGAGATCGATCCAAGCGATGATCTTTGTCCGTTTGTTTCCTCGCGGTTCTTCTTTCGCGATGACGTCAACAGTGACGCAATTCAATGATAAAGCACGGTATACGTTATTGATGCACACTGCTTCAGTCCTAGAAAATTGCGCGAAGCGAGTGGAAGGTGAAAATGGCGGTCGAGTATTGTGCTTCTCGCCTTTCAGTGGCTCTCGTGTCTCGATCACGTCATCTGTGACGTGGCTTCTCTGATAAGACACGGTGTATTTACAAGTACCAGTCGATATGCAAAGGAGAATTGTATCATATTGGTTCGTACAGAGAATGAAAAAATAAAACAATTATACCCTTCTTATCGTCCATCTTTCTTTACCTAGATTTCCTATCTCGATGACGTCATCACTGACGTAAAGCTACAGTGTGTATGTTATGTATATACATATATTGGTTCTCCAAAGCACACTTCCGCCATGCGAGTGCTATTAGAGCGAGTAGGAAATGAAAATGGAGATTAGCCGGTGCGAATTTGAAGGCGTGTGCGCGCCACAGAGCCGTGCGAACGCTCTTGCGTAATCATTGATCATATAGACGCGCAGTTGCAGCCGGTGCGTTATGCAACAGTGCGGAATGCTTTTGCGCTGCGCTCTGCCGCACTCCGCGGATGCAAACGACTCTTAATCAGCTGGATCTCAATAGAAGGATCAAGGACCGTGTCAAGGACAACTAGCTCGAGTGATCCGATAGCACGCGTTTTATATATATATATATATATATATCTAAATTAAATTCAACTCAATTTCCCTCCGAAGCACTCATCATTCTCGACATCATCAAACTTGACGACAAAATACGATCGTTTATCCAAAAGCTGATCGAAGAATGTCGTACAAATTTGTATCACTGCTCGATCAACGGTGTATACAGGTGTCTATAAAGATTCGAGCTAGGAACTTATCGTAAATTTCGTATGCGATTTCGATTAAACACGAGTCGAGTGGTAGGAAGATGTAGGCGCCACGGAGAATTTCGGCGAATTAGCATAAAGACGATATTTCTTTGGGATGAGTCCGAAAAAAGAAGTCAATTAAAATACAGATAGGCAACGCCGCTAAGAGCTATGGGAACATGGCGGAGAGAGAAAAGAAAAAAGGAGGTCGCGAATGAAAAGAGGGACGAGAAAAGGACAACCACGCTAATGAGTCTGTCATAATTATTTCTCTTCCTTTTAGCAGAAAATGGCTTTTTAATTTCTTCTAAGAAGGAGCTTATCTTATAATGCTTAAATAAATTTTTTCAGTTTCGTATTTTTCTCCTTCCTATCATATAAATATATACCTCTATAGGAAGGTTTTGCTCTCAAGGACGCGCAGTACCGAATCTGGCCACGGATGTATTGCTACCACACGGTTTTGTATAAAATATATGTGTGGGCACTGTCGGATATGTTCTTGCAGGTACCACACCCACTATAGTACACGTGCTAGGTCTCTCCACGATTTCGCCAGACTTTGTTACGATAGATATATGCGTTCTACGCCAGTCACGTGATAAAAATAACCGAAAGATGCCTAATTTAGCAGGTGGCGATTCCAGAGATTCCATACCAATAATCCATGGAGGGACCACGTGTGCGTGTAGTGTACGTTTAAACGTGACTGCTGTGTGCATCGTTGATCCTTCAGAGCGATAGATAGATGGATATAGAAGCTGTATGATGGTTGATTGGAACGATAATAAGGGAATAAGAGGAAGAAAAGAGGAAGAGGAAGCCACACGGTGACACGTATTCTAGCTGCACGATATAACGGAATGGTCGTGAGAGAATAGCCACGCGATAGCTAAAGATAAAAGGAAGAAGGTATATAAGGATTAGATAAATATAATGGGGGATGCGTTGATCGGTGGTCGATAGCAGATGTCGGATCGATCATGAAAGGATAAGAGAGAGAGAGAGAGAGAGAGAGAGACACGTGGCGGGGGACTTTATCGGTATAGCCTAATCGCGCTGGAGCTGCGTTTTAAACCGATGATGCTAGGCGTGCCCGTCCACCCTGCTGAGTATCCAACACATACTTGCCAACAGAGTTTCCTGGTATAAATCATCGACGCATTAAAGAAGCTGTCTTTAACGAAGATAAAACGAACGCTATAATGAGGTTCCTCGCTGAAGACTTCTCGTTTATCATTCGCGCCTGGCATTCAATATAGATTAAATAGCAGCAAGCGTTCGCGATATACGTTTACCCCTGCTCCTCCACGGACGCGAGAAATCGCAATGGGAAAATTTATAATTATATGCAAATGACCGCTATCAGATCGTATATATACATACAAAGATTTAATCACTTTACGGAAATTGTATCGTGAGACGCGTGTTTCGTAGCTGTGTGTGTGTGTGTGTGTGTGTGTGCATGGTTAGTATGATTCACTCGCGAAACGGTGGCGTTCCATGAAAAGGTCTGTATACGTGTGTTCGTGTGCGTGTGACGTAATAGCTATAGAGAGGCGAGCAAACATCCGCAGAGCCATACGGGGTGAAACGAAGGTTACACAGGCAAGATTTCGTCAAGCGATCGACCGGTCCACCTACGCGATGATTAACCGTCGTCATTAAGCCGTAAGTCGAAAGACAGGATTCGAGAGAGCGCGTATGTGTGTGTGTGTGTATATATATATATATATATATATATATACGGTTGTTCGATCTTTGGCGGAAGTAGGGTTGCGGACCGAGGACCGTACGTGGCGCGTACGTCCATCTCTTCAGGGTCCGTCGTATCCTCGGGAGATGGAATTTTGCAAGAAATGCCAGCAAGAAGCGCGAGACGACCGGACCCTCCGTTCGCGCGCCATTACAACGAGCTTATTGCGAGCGGATGTAGATTATTTACAGCGTGGCGCGGCCTCGCGTGTAGGAAGTTGTTGGTGGCGAACGCCACAATCGAGCTTTTCGATCCAACTGGACTGGACTGGCCGAAGAGAAACGGCCGCACACAGCAGGAAAGGGATAACGTAACGAGCCTGATGCATGAAAGAAATTACTTTCCCATTAACTTTATCGCTTCTGCGCGGCCCTTCCACGAGCAAACGCTCCCACAAAACTTACGAGTTTACACATTCGCGCCGCGCCCTACACTGTCCGTGTGTAAATTAAAAACGCGTGCCAGCTATATAAAATAATATCTCTCGCTTTGTGCTGCTCCATTCGGCATCTCTGCAAGGTACACACGGATCTACGACTGCCTCCTCTGTATGTGTATATATATGCTAATTTTTCAGAATTCTCCGCATGATAAATTGAAATCTCTAATGAACCTGAATTATTTTCTTACGAGCGACGCAGGCTCATTAATCTTGCGTCAATTAGGAGCAACAGCTGAGGATAGCGCGTTTAAATGGGACCAGCTTTTATCGTTATGGATATCTCCTAAAATCAATCTGACAAGGAATGAAGCGTAATTAAAAAATTTAATTGGCTTAGGAATGTCATTATTGCCGGAGGATGGGAGCGGGACGCGCGAGGAGCTGAAACGCAAGGAGGAGGGGGGAGGAGAGGAGGACAGTGATGAGGTAAGAACGTTAGGCAGGCTGAACGATTGAGAAGTCGTGTGCCGTGCGACTGATTTGCATCGGGGACTCGGATTGAGATCTTTAGCCGCGCGCGAGAGGAAGATGAATTACGGGACCCCACCGAGCGACAGGCTAACAACGAATTCGATGATACGCAAATATATATGACAAATGTACCAATTAGCTACAGAGGGATCGGAGAATCGAGTGCCGCTATATATGCGTCCGGACCAATCTGTCCTTATAACGCGCAATTACGTAACGAGAATAGCATGGCTCACACGCCAGTGGGATAAATCGCACTCTCCCGAGTTCATTACTGGCACGAAAGGAACGCGAAAAGTCCCGTGTAGGTCCTCTATACGTATATATATATATCCGCTGGAATATTATCGTGCGCGTCGGCCGTTGGTGCGGCGCGGGACACTCGAGGGACCAGCCCAGCCGCTCCAACGCTTCGCTTTTTTCTCCGCGGCCCCTCTCTTTTTATTTTCGCCAACGAACCGCTTAAAAACAAATTGAAATTCCCGCACAGGCGATACGTGCGGTGGCTGCACGCGATCGCGCCACGATGCATCCGATGAACCATCAGCCACGATTACTCTCGCGGAGATACCCTCGATTCTCCCTCTGTCGACTGATGGAATTGGTCCAAGTATGCCTATTCTGTATATGTGTATATATATATATATATATATATATATGTTGGACGAAATGAGAGTACAGCAAGAACACAATAAACTCGAGTGGGCGCTCGTCCGAGCGCAGACCGAGATTCGTGCTAGATTTTTCTACTCGCTATGTATATATATATATATATATATATATCAATCGTTCTGCAGCCGATTAAACAGACTCGATCGAAAGAAACTATTATACCGAGGTGTTTTACAGAGATGGAAAAAAAGTCTGCAAAATCGCCTAGGACAAGGTCAATGAACTGTTGCTCGAGAGAAATTCGCAAAAAGGGAACCGTTCGCTCTGATTGTACGTTTAACAGCGGGACACCTATTCACTAATCAGTTTTTTCACGCGCGTCTGTATACGAATTAATCGGCGAGCCATATTCTGGAGGTAGACGATGGAATTTTAATGACACTCTGGCGAATAAAGACTCGATTGCGTCATTGTTCCAGTGTGTATACGTTTGTCGTGCGAGCTGGTGTATATATATATATAGTGGTATGGTACACCGTGGAGAAAAAAAAAGCGTACGTCCTTCGAACGTTAAATAAACCGTCCCTAATCGAGCATGATTTTTAGTGGAATTAATTTAAGGTGTCTCGTGAGATGGTTTACGAGTGTCACATCCACTTTAAGGGGAGGGGTACTCGTTAAGGTAGAGAGTTATCGTGAAACGCGAAACTATAATAATTTAATTAATGCTTTTATGTAAATAACGTAAAGTCGTCCAGAGAGCGGTGCGCCCGTTGCTCGCGCTATCTAAAAAACATATGCATTAACCGCCGCTGCAACGCGCATGCGTGTCTCGCAGGAGCGCACCAGAGGTTTCCTCCTTTAATTGTAAGACCACCGTGGCCGTGAGAGCTCGAATTTCTCTCGCTGGAATCATCGGATGACGGTCACTGTGATCCACTGTCCGCAGTGTCCGAGAGAGAGAGAGAGAGAGAGAGAGAGCCTATATCGAGCATGTCGCGGTAATTGCATATACGTAGCGTGCTACCGATAGGGAAATCATAGGTAGGATAGGCCGGTTGCCTCTTAAGATAAGAAAAAGGAAGGGAAGCGACGACTTATGACGTCTCTGTCAACGAGAAAGGCTAGGCTACCCGGTCTTTAAGCCTGCCATTTGCCACGACCCTTTTCTCAATGCACGCAACAGCCCAGCATTTCCATATTCATGCGTTTGAACGCTCTGCGTAAATTAATATACTATACACAGCGTGGTAATGCGGCCCACGCGCCCCTGTCCTCGGCTTTAGCTTCATCACGCAACTGTGGATCGACCACTTTTCCTCTCCACTTTGCTGCTTCAAAATACATGCAAACACACACACAGGTGTGCCTCAATCAACGAACGAGCTATCTTAATACGATAGCGCATGATTTTTCATCCAATCGATTCTGTGTTTGCCATCAAGTGACAAGCGTGAAATTGATAGTTTCGGATAACGTTAGTCGTAATCTTTATGATTATTATTCATTTAAGCTATAGTCTGTGCAGTAGTCGTAAAGACACTAATTGACTGGAAACTGACCGAGGGAGAATTAAAATCACTCGAGAAAATTAGAGCGTCCATTGTGCATACGAGGTAAGATGGTAATTATACGCTGTGGAACGATGATGCTAAAGGTATTATGTGTATGAGAAAATGAGGCTTGCTGATAGCTCCATGTTTAAAAATGAGAATATTGCGATATAGGGTAGGAACGACTTTGATTTTAACCTGAGCGATATAACATTCGATGGATATTAATGTATGTTAAAATATTTCAGTCGAAAGAATTGGAATGTTCGTTTTTGCACGAGGTAAAATAGTCGTAATAAGCTGTGAAACGATGGAAAGGTGTTATATATATATATATATATATATATATATATATATATATATATGGTACAAGAAAAGAGTCTTGGTGATATTTCCATATTTAAAAATGAAAATATTGTAATATAGGTTGATAGGAAAGTGATTGAAATTTTAACCTAGACGATATAGCACCTATCAGTCACCGTCCAACCCATTTCCTCGTTCCAACTGCGGTCGATTGATCCTTGTGGAGGTAGGCGTACAATAATGTACATTGATATTCTTGGAACTGGATCACGTATAGCAATAAAGCTGGATTACCTTCACGAGTCAAAGACTGCAGCCTCGACACGCTAATCGTGGAAAAAGAACGAATCGCGGTCGTATATAAAACCGTCTCACCGCCGTCATGCATGAACGGTAGCAGGAAAAGTGCTCCACAAAATTTTCCAGTAAACGCACTCTCGTTTATTCAATCATGTATATATTTCTTCATCGGTAAGATTAGAGAACCTTGTAGCGATCGAGTAAAATTTAAATATACATTTATACGATTGCTTTTCTGTACTCCAGAATTATTGGCTGTAATTGAGTAAACAAATGAAGACACAATCAACCTTATTTTTTTATCTCAATGTATACATTTAACAATATGTTACATAAAACGGAATAAATTCTGTTCCAAAATCAACCAATCTACCTCTATCCTTTTTAACTCGCAAAATAAATTAAAACATTCAAGAAATTGTACCCCTTCATCCACACAATTTTCCTCGAGCCTTTCCCATATAACGATAACCATCGTTTATCCCGACGTTTCGCACGTGCTACCAAACAAGCGAGTGCAGAGGAATTGAGTCACGCAGGTGCGTGGCGAGCAGAGTCCACGGGAATAGAAAAGTGTAAAATAAATACATAAGAGATATAACGCAACGATATTACAAACGATCCGAAAAAGAGCAAGTGGAGAAATTGCAGGAAGAGACTTTGGACTTTCTCCGGTAGGATTCCTGGATGCATCGAAGCAGGGAGGAACGCATTTGTAATCTGGCGTGTTGCGCATTCCAAACTTGCTGGATGAATCTTCTGGTCACGAGTGCGTCGGACTGTACGTTGCTACGTTGATGCTGGTTGGTATTGGTTGGCCGGGAGCAATCTAGGGACTAGGAGGCCAGAGGAATACTTTTCCGGGGCCGTGGTCCCGGAAACCGTGCGAATAGGAACCCCGCGAGGCGTGGCCATTAATTCCGTCCAATAGACGGCGGCATAAGTAATTTTGCCAGAGCAGGTAGGAGGGCGAGTGTAGTACACTGGCGATATCAAGGTGATACATCCGTGAACACGAGGATCGAGAGGCCGAAGCCACGGGAGAGTGAACGCATTAGCGGGGCCGAGGTCAAACAACGCGACTCCCTGCTCATTGCTCAGCTGCTATTAATTAATTCTTCTCTTTCCTCGATCGAACCATCTCGTGTATATATTATACCTTTTCGTTTTACCTATAAATATATATATGTAAAGCATAGGAGATTCGCGAAACGCCACTGAATTTATATAATTGATCGCTCACGGAACCACGAGATCTATTAGTTCGTTAATTCTACCTACCCACACCCATTTATCATTTATAAATATAAAATTAAGCAAATTAACGAAACCAAATGAATTTTCTCGTAGTTCCGTCACTGAACCGTTGCGAGTTCTCCAAATCGCGCCAACGACCTTCGCTCCTCGTCTCCTCATCAAGTATCTTAGCCATGTAACAGTAGAGCTCTTTTGTTTGAAGAGCACTCTCGTATATAGAAAAAAAAAGTCATTAAAAACTGGTTTCAGACATCAGTTAAGTCATTCTTCAGAGATTCAAGCTCGGGATGCTGATGTCGAGCTGCTGGTTTTTGGCAACACTCGTGTTTAACGAGAAATCGAAAAGGACCGAGGAAGAGGAAAAAGTTTCGGGTGATATAGTTATTTACGCGTCAGCTTGAATAATTCATGGAGAGCTGCGCAAAGTTGCAGCACATATACTATATATATAAACACACAAGAAAATGCGTTATTCGCTAGTTTGGTTGGTGCGGAATTTTTCAGCATGCATCAACGTCAGTCGATATAAACCGGATTTTCCTGCTTTTTGTCGTATACCCTCCTCGCGAGGTACACGAGCAAATAGTATATAATCGAACGCCGGTTTGATTTCGTTTCCTGATATAGTTCAGCCAAACGTATATATATATATATATATATATATATATATGGACCAGCAGTGGAGCGCTATTTTAAAACAATTTTGGAGCAAAGGTTGAAAGTGAGAAGAGAATGAGAATTTTTGCGAAAGTTGGTATTCTCGGTTGGTCCCATTTGGTCGTATGCACACACGGGAGGAGAGGACTACCTCGTAAAATAATGAATAATCCGCGTAGAGCCGAGCGAGCACACGTATAGGGTACACGCGCAATAGCCTTAAGCACTCTCTTAAGTCAGTCGTAAAGTAAGCAAACGACGATCCTAGGAAATGGGTAACGAGTGACCATGCTGCATTTTTTCCTTCCTTTTCCTTTCTGCCCTACCGACCAGCAGCATCGTGTTTGTTAAACGCGAGGGGCTCCCAGGGCTTGTTATATACTTGGCAATAACAACCCCCTGCCCTTTCTTCCTCCTTTATTAGTAGCTTTTATTAATGAAAACGTATTAAAGGCAGTAATATTTCTAGGCGCTCGCTTATAACTGCTGTAATTTACATGTGTCATGGAAGCGAGACTGTGCCGAGTTATACGAATGGCCAATTCTCTCGCTGCCCCGATATAATGTGCCGATGAAAAATGATGAATGGGAGGGGGTCCCAGTATTATAATTCTCCTTGTCAGTCTTGAAAAATCTGTGGACGCTGTGACCTTGAAGGAGTGCAATTACTCGGCTGATTGTTAGATTAAGTGAAAACGGGTATAAGGGTGATGTGGGAGCTCTGGGAGCGCGCTGCAGTTCCCCGGAGGTAACGTGTTTTTAATGTGGATGGCAGTCGCGCCATCCAGTGCATATATATATACATACATTTATATATATAAAGTAAGCTGTCTCAAAGCCAGCCGCGAACAACGAAACAACGCCATCAGAAACGCGCAGGAGAAATTCTTATTACAAAAGCGATCCAATTATAATGCACGTTTAATTATCCCGCGATCCCCGTCGCTTAACGAAGGTATAATCAATCATCTCGATATTCCACGAGCTATCTTATCTCACTGTTATCTCGATACGCAATTGCCATTTCTCCCCTCGCGCTCGCAGAATTGATCTCTCGCATCTGCACCATTCGTTGCGAGAGAGTCCCCTTTGCTGCGCTGTGCTTCTTCTCTTATAAACATATATATATATATATATATATATACACACACAGCCTAATGGATATACCCTACAATATATGCTATATTAATATAGCTACGTAACATTTATATATACAAATTTATATATATATATATAAATATATATACGTTTCGACGAAATCTATTCTCGCATCAGTTGTACCATATTTTATCCATCTGCTTTAATTAATATGACCGGCAGGAAAAATGTGCGCGAGCCGTTAAAAGTGGCGGAGGTACTTCTAACGAGGGATTAATGGCCAGTGCGAGGATAAAATTGTGGATTTTACTATATATAAAGGGGTATCCGAGGTGGCCGGGGGCCGTCTCTGCGTTACAATGCGACCACCCGCGAATTTCGATTTAAAATGTCGGCCGGGCATAAACAGGCGAGGAAATTTACGTTTATCGTCCCTGCGAAGAATGTCCCGATGATATACCAGTTTCGCGAGGCTTCCACGGCTTCCCCATAGCGTCGTTCCGCGCCAGAGTACACTCTATAAAAACGAGCCGCTCCGAGAATCGTCGAGCATTAACGCTTCTTTCGTCATTTTTTCCACGTCGTCGACTCACTCGTTTACGCCAAACGTCGCTGAGAGCCGATAATTCCGAGCATCGTGCGAAACAACGTCCTCCTCACCCCCCCCCCCCCCCCCCCCCTCCCCTCTCCGTCTTGCCACGGTTGCAGGTACTTCAGCAGCAACCAGCGACGCTGAAGAAGGACCTCCCACCTCTTTTCCTCGTCCACTTTCCTCATCCCTCTCCCATACAGCTTTCCTTTATAACTTATTTCTTCCCAGATCGTTCACTCTGCCACGTAGTCGCTCCCCCTTGATAAATACATCATGACCCGTACGAAATTCCGACGATCGTACGGGCAAGCGCATATATATATGGTTCGCCGGAAGTGGCCTTTGTACAATATCGCGCGTGTATATACGTGTATAAACGTTGGGAATGTCACGGAAGAGGCACGAGGCTCCCCAATACGGAAACGAAGAATTCAGATGTAATTTTATCGATAATGCCAGCGATTAGGTACACTTGTATGGTTCCCTTATAGAGAATCCAATATAATAGTTGCAATATTATGCTATAGTGGCTAATTTCCCAAGTGAGGCAATAACACTCCGCCACCCAGACTCCGCAAAATGCATTTACCGCCCAGGAAGCAGCGTCAGGACGATGGGAAACTGCGCCACGGGGCTCATAATTGCATTTCGCGATGTCGACGTCGTTGACAGCAACCACCTTCCAACAGGATCATATAATAACCGCCATTAATACCACCTAACGCGCGCTTAATATTGCACCTGCGCGCTACCTTTCTATAAATATCTGTCCGTAGCACAGATCGATCATCCGGCCTTTTCTTTATCCTCATTATCATTATAAACACCGATGATGCCCGGAGCCTGGCGAGAGTCAACGCTGACCGATAAACCGATTCCTATCCCGAGGGAGAGCCGGACGGGATTACTGCTGGACATGAGCGAGACGAGTAAAAGAAAGACAAAAATGGGGAGGGATCGATGAAATCGAGCGTGACCGGTAAGAGACCAATCGACTCCATGTAAAATCACAAGCGGATGCTTGTGGTTTTTAGCGATGCCTCTCCCTTTTACTCCTGGCCACGAGCAAACGGAAATCTCGCGATCGAGACTCGTATATAATATAGATCGGTTTGATAGATATAACTGCACCTGCGGTTCCTCAAATCTCTCATCAGTGTTAAAACTTAAGGGATTATACAGAATTCGTTCGTTCTCTTTGCTATTTATTGTATATATACACGTACACGGGATATACACTCGCAACGAATTTCGCATTCCACAATCGCGAGAGATCTAAGGTGTGGTTATGTACTTTATATATATATATATATATATATATATAGTAGTTATACAGCGGCACGAGGACTGATACTGATAAAATTGAATGAGTTGGATGTCCGCGAAGCACGTTGGAATGCGAGATAATATGGAGTTTATCGTTGGGTGAATCGCAGCTTTCGCTGCTTGACAAACTCCTGCTTTCGATGCTAATTCTTGTAAATGCAGCGATACACTCGTTCATCGTGCAGGATTGATCGCCGCGACTAGAAATCTCTTGATAAATTGAAGCGTGCGTCGTAGAGCAGGTATTATACGCCGATCCTTCGCTTTTTTCGAGCCTCGTCCTCTGGCCGATTGATCCTGGTCGCAAACATCGGCTTTTGATCTTGTGCACCGTCCGATACCACACGCGTTTAACCCGTGAAATCTTGTCGGTCGGAAGAGACTAAAACTAAAAGTGAGAAGGAAGAAAGTCGAACTGGAATACTAAAAAAATTGATTATACGGGCCGTCAAAGGCGAAATGGGAGCGCGGTGAAAATCGGCCGGTTCAAAGGGCCGACGCGACTGCACGCTATTAGGCTAGTAGTCCGAGAGTGAGATAGGCCAGAAAAAGGGGGATAGGGCTGAATTAAAAATGGCACACATTTGCACCGGTGGGTCGAGTCAGGGAGGGGGGGGGGGGGGGGATCCGATAGGATGGAAGAAGCAGGAATGGACGGAGCTACAGGGATCCCGTGTTTAGCGGCACAAACTTTTATTTTCTCTCATTTTTCAGGAATTTTGAACGATCCGGAAGAGAGCGAATTAACGATTGATGTGAAATTTGGATTGCAAAGAGAATAAGAGTGGGATATAGGGATAGGGTCGCGGGCGAGGAGAGGTTTTCCCGAAGAGGCGTAAAACTCGATGGGTTTCTTCTATAGGGTGAGTCAGTCGCGAGAATCGATGGTAATGGTCCGCTTAAAACAGGTAAAGTGGCGAAGGTACACGATGGTTTTAGGTCGGACATAGAACACGAGTCGTAAAAATTCCTTTGAGGAACGAGAAACGGTTGCTATATACCTATACCTACACCTATATACACACCCAGCGACCTTCCTCACTTCCTATTCGCGGCTGAACCGTAGCGTAGCTAACCAAACCTACGCAACGCGACGTAACGAACGTAATTATACGAGCGGTAGCAGTCTTTTGTCAGCTCGTAAAATCGGTTCACCCTGATGCTGAGTTACGAGCTGGACCCAACTACTGCTAACCGCTGTGCCTCTGAAAAATCCATCTTTACCGGGAAAACTCTGCAACCGATAGTTCTTTATTCGATACTATATAATTATTCCACCGGTGACATAAATTCGTCGATCGACGTATTAAAAGGAAAACCATTGTTTTTTACAGTGAAATAAATGAATAATTGTTATTGCAGCAAGATATTATTCAACAATGATTGCAGCTTTAAATCGTCTATATATATAGTATAACAAAATAATTATACACTTGTACCAATATAAGAAAATATCTTTAGATCCTTGATGCAATACGACAAATTTCATTGTGACAGGAAAACTGCAAAAAGCAGATTTTTTACACCAGGAGTCAAAAATTCATAGCTCGTGATTAAAAGAAAAAGGAAACGGAAACTCGTTTGGAATAGGATTTGTGGCTGATGAAGGATACCAAATGGTCCTTTCATCCATGACCGCACGTAGGATCGTAAAAATAGCTTTTCCTCGCACAGCTGTATCGGGATATAATTTTTCAGCTATAGCGAGCGAGATGCTGCAGCATTCTGGTGAAAGAGAGGCGAAGGAATCACGGGAGGAATGTCGAGCGATTAGAAGGACATCCTCCGACTTTTTGCCGAGATACTAAAAGATTACAGCGCGCTTCGAACGTCGTCGCGTCGGTGCACAAAGAGCGGCAAAGACCGACAACGCAGACAGCATCACCGCAGGTTTGTTCAGTCGAGCGAGAAAAGCCGATTCTTCGTCGTCATTCTCAAGTAGTTTCACGATATCTCCCCTTCATTCTTCCCCGACTCTTTACGCATAGACGCCAAATCGAGGAGGATGATAAACCAACCTCGCGAATTCGATTGCTCTGGCTGATGCAGCGAGAGCCTCAATGACGTCAAAATAATAATATATATACGTTTACTAATGAGATGGAGGGGAGGTGGTACGTTCAGTTGTATCCCAAGGTTGAGGTCGATTACGCAAATGGTACAGACCGAAAGACAGACGGCAGAGTTGCGATAATTATACTAAAAACAACAAATTTACTCCGGTGTACAAATATACGCGTATATACGTCAAGAGCACGATAATAATAAACCTCGCGAATTCGACGAGTCTGGCTGACGCATTTTAAAGTCTCAATAACCTAAAAATAATAACATTCAGTTGCTAATTAGAGGGGGAAAGGAGGGAGGGTCAAAATATTCGGTCGTATTCCAAGGTTGAGGTCGATTACGCAAATGGTACAGGCTGAGAACAGCCGGCAGAGTTTTGCAGTAACTACCAAAACCAACAAATTGATTTCAATATACGATAAGTATATACGTTCCCTTACCTAATCGTTCTTCGACCTAATTAAAGAAGAGTCGCACTTGTGATCACTAAATCCTCTGTAATCATACGTTTCCGGTGTTTTGTTTTTTTCCTCAAGGTATCCAAGCGATGACGAAGTACAAGGATAACAGCGCGGTGCGTTATCCGCTAAAGTGCACGAATCGGTGGAGAATTGCGAAAGGTGGTTAGGAGAGAGAGGTGTGTGTGGGTCGGGCCAGTCTAGGCCAGAGTAGGCAAGTCATTCGACCTTGACGCTCCCGCTCGTAAGGATGGCTAGGTTTTTCTAGGCCAACGGACGATCAAGGTGTCACCTTGACGAGGACTTCCGAACTGCTGGGAAATCGCACTTCGGAGGGAGATCTCGCGATGGCTCGAGCCTCTATGGTCTCGCCTCAACTGACAACGGCCTCCGCTACGTTCGCCGGAGTAGCTACACCCTACACTAACTAATATACCTTCGGATGCAACTAGTGCTTCCAGTGTAGTAGTGGTACAAGAGCCTGCAGTAGTGCTTGGTATAGTTGTAGTCATAGTCTCACTGCGACTCTCCATTCGCTCCTTCTGTCTTCGCGTTCCTCTCTCTCTCTCTCTCTCTCTCTCTCTCTCTCACTCACTCACTCACTCTCTCTCAACTCTTCCACCACCTAGCTCCTCAGCAACTACAAATCCACGCTCACTCCTCCCTCGTCTTTACGCGTGAAAGGCGCACCCACGTTACTTTACTTCTCCTATTCCTTCATATCCTTTTCCTTTCCCTTTTCCTTTCCCTCCATTAATCCTACTTTTATCCAACCAAAAAAGTCTAAACACTTTCGACTTTTCACACCCATTCGTCGCGTGTGCTTTCATTTTCGCTAACCAGCCAGCTCGCCGAGTTTTCAGATTATTCCCTCGAACAATTCCTAGACGCAGAAGCCAGCCGTGTTCGTGTCATCGTCATCAACGCGATAAGAATGAAAATCCTGCACGATTGCTGTGTAAACTCTCGGCTAATTAAAGAGGGTAAAGCAGAAGACAAGTAGGAGTAGGAGGAGGGGGGAGGAAAAATAAGTTACACAGCGTAGATTATTAATGACACGAGAGATTTTCAAAACAACCCCAATAAAAAGCCTCTATACCTATATATATACATATATAATATAAAAAAATCTTGTTGAGAATCGGACGAGTATTGAGCAAGCCTGTGGCGGATGACGTCTAGCGAGAGCATTTCAGAAAAGCTGACATCGTTATTACGATGATTGTTGCTGGATACGCGTGAAACTCATTGAAACGTGCACTCCTTCGTTCTTTATCCCCCCTCCCCCTTTCTCTATTTCTCTCTCCGACTCGCATTCTCAGTCCGAAGTTTGTTCGTGGGCGGATACGCGGTGGGTTGCCAGCGCCTTCTCGTACTCGATTGGCGCGAGAAGACTCGGATGAGAATTACATAGCAACAGGTATTAGTGGGATGCGCGTGCGCAGTCGAGGCTCAAAGTCTGTTCCAATTATAAGCGATCGATCCAGTGTATATAGGTAGCTATATAGGAGTGTAGTGGTACCACTGGTACCACCCTCGTCTCTCCTCCGGATCGCGCTTGCAAGGACGAGCCTGCGTCGTCGCCGTCGTCGCCGTTCTGCAGGGCAGCAAAGGTTCATCCGTAATTACTTAATCGATGAGGATTTTTAGCGGGCTAGAAGATTCGAGCCGCATGGCACGCCTAGTCCTCGAAGAAATATCAGGGTGTGACGGCTCGAGAGCCTTCGAGCAGCAATTATCTTCAGGCAACTCCGAGATAAGCACTTAGCGCGCGTTCACCGGAACATTCTGCGACAGTGCTACCAGCTCGACAGACCCGAAGCGGATTTTTCCGCGAACGATCATAAATCGCCAAATGTATCGTGCGGCAAAAGCCCTTCTGCTCTATAATTAGAAAACCGCCTGTCCCACTTCTCTCCCTCATTCTCGACTCCCTCCTTATCATCCAGCGAGAAAAAGCTGCAGCTGCGAGTGACGCTGACCGCAAAATCATTCTCAAACTCCTTTTTCCCATGCAGCCGGAGAAGAATAAATAGTCTACGCGGAGAATTGGCGAATATGATAAATCTAGCATTCGAGATGAAGATCCTGTACGAGTAATGTAATCCGAATCGGATTATTACGCAGGAGCCGTAGCTTGCATTAGCGCGCGACTGCAGCTCTGCGTGGACTCTCATATATATATATGTGTGTGTGTGTGTGTGTACATATACGCGTGGAGCAACGCTCGCGTCAAGATATAGTCTCCATCGGATGAATGATAGAACGAACCACTACGGAGAGTGCAGATTGCAATTGCCCTTTTTTCTTTCTGCAGCTACGGGCTTTACGTCTATTGACGAGAGATCCCTATCAGCTGCAAGAAGACGGGGACTAAATTAAAACGATTCAGCTTGCTCGTATTGTAACAGAAACATCTTTCGCGATGATTATCCCAGGTCCAATTATAGTCAGGAGTCGTGGAAAAATTGTGTATAAAAGGGCAGAGCCGGCCGCAGTGATTGAAAGGGCAGTCTCGCAAAGTCGCGAAACGCATTAGTCATTTTCGTTTCGACTGACGTACACGAGTGTATACTTTGTGTACGTGTGTGTGACGCGTATGAGCGTAACAGCAGCTACAGCCTAATCTCCAGCAGCACCCTCCGTGTATACCCGTTGATCATCAAAGATCTCTGTTCGAGACTCTTCATCCTTACAGTCGATGTTCGCCGCGGTGCCGCGGTCGCCACCGTGTGTTTCTCAGCCTCTGACACGTATATGTAGTTCTTATTGCCACGCTCGGATAATACAGAAACGAACCGTGCACTTCCGACCAGCGATTCATCCTTCCCCTTTCCTTTCCTTCGCTCGCAGCATCATTGACGAGCGAGGGAAGCTCTGCTGTACTCCAGTAATATACTTGGGAGGTGCGTGGAATATTAACGTATATATATATATGTATATATATATATACCTGTATTATTATCACGACCGTACGCTCGCTCCTTTGACCTTGAAAAGGGCAAACACAACCACGCACGGGAAATAATAAATTGTCAATTTTTGTTTTCCCCCCGCTTTTATTCTTATATTCTCGCGTTTATAGTTTGCGCGTCCGTTGGATTATATACCGGTTGCCGCAATGATCGCATTAGAAATACATCCGAAGAAGGGATCATGGTCGAACGTTCTCTTTGTCCTTGTTCTGGGGTACCCACGTGGGTCCACTTGGCTCATCCACGTCCGGTCCAGGCGTATCGCGATCCTCCGACCGCTTACGCCCTCCAGCCGTTAATCCTTACGTGCCGCCACCGACGATATAATCGGTGATTTGTACAAGTACAACGATGACCACGCTGCAGGTTCCTGGAAGACCTCCGTGCTCGAGCAACTCAATTTTTCCTTTTCCAACTCTCGGATTTTTCCTCTCGCACGCGCAACGATCTATTAATCATTCTCTCGCTGCTCGAAACATTTTCAAATTGCAGTGATACAACGTATATACAACGTTGTACAGAGACAAGTATCTTTTCTCGGTTGTATTATAGATATAAATATATATATATAGATATATAATAGAGACGACAGGAAGATTGCCATCGAAAGAGGAATTATGCTATCAACGCTAACGCGTCTTTAGCAGCTCGTGCTGCTGATTATCCGAGTGTGAGATACCGGGATTAACGCCTCGAGCGCCTTCACTCGAGTTCCGTGAAAGAAGGACCGGACCGGCTGTGTTGGTGCTGCTGCTGTGGCTGTGGCTGTGGCTGCTGCAATTCTCCTTCCTCTTTTTCTTCAGCTTCTTGCGCATCGATGCAATCGAAAGACACGTGTAACGTAAGCGTACGAGCAACAATTGCCGCCTACCACCTGTTTCAATAGCATACTATTATCATGCAAGTATTACATGCGTATGATACTCCTTATGCAACGACGACGTTGCTTCTTTCTCAACGCTTTAATTTATATCTAAAAGATGTCTTTATTCCGTCCAATAGATTCATTATCGACCAAAAGATCGAGATGCATGGTGAAATCGCAACCTCGTTCATATATAAATCCCTTATTCCTTTACTCGGATCAAGATTTCTACTGAAATTCTCTGTACGTTCACCGGCTGCTGCCAACGATAAAAGCATATCTTCCAATAAGAGAGAGAGAGAGAGAGAGAGAGAGAATCTGATTTACTGCACGCATAATATATTGCATTTTTCAGGATTTATATGTGGAAAGCTTAGGAATCGATACATCTCGAACGCCCACGAACGCGCATTACCATCATCTTCCTCTGCGTCATGTTTTGCAATGAGCCAAGCAAAACTACCTGCAGAATCGTGACTGTACAACTTTGTGGATTTTAGGTTTTAGAAAGGAAAAACTTGTGGAAAAAACTGTGCGTAACGTACATATACAGTTTTTTTTAATGTACATGCGGATGTAAGTGAAAAACTGATGAAACTATCCGGTCAGCTTTTGGGTATACTCATTATAACGACCAGGTTCCTTGGACTTTTTACAGTCAAGCTTCCTTCGAGTTACTCGCTGGTTGCTCGACGCAGTTCGCGTGTTACACCGATTTATCGAGACTTTGCGTGATCCCAGAGACAATCAGCCTGTAATTGCACGCCAAATACCCAACGTGCTCTCTTCTCCAGCCAGCACCACGGGATAATACGTGTAATTTCATTTAACAAAGATCTCGTGGATCCCCTGGTCTTTGAATAATCCGCCAACCGACAGAATCATCTTGCAAACTTTCCATTCCTTTTTCTTCGCTCTCGCTTCTCGTTTTGCTTGCTCGTGACCCCTTCGCGATCCTCCCTCGTTGTAGATCGACAGTTTCGCAGCGCCGAATAATATAATGGGAGGGAGCGTACATTGCGGGATTGACCAATATGTCTCATCGATTTAATATTACATATATATATATATATATATTATGGACGTTTTATCGAGCACAGGCTGGTGGGCGTGACGTACGATCCTTATAGCGATCTGGCGAGCAACCTCGGGACACCCCGATATGCCCCCAGCTATACCACGGCTACTTTCTCACTGACCGAGAGCCGAACGGTGCTCCGGACGCCCGCGCATTGCACTTATGCGCCGATCGGATCGCCTTTTTCGCCGAGATTTCATCCGTACCCCCGCGACTCCATTGGAAAATCATTAGTATTTTTAGACCCTGCCATTGTTATGCAAAACCTCCTCGAGGAATTATGCATTATTATCACGGTCGTTAACCCGCTTATCCATTCATGTATCCCACGCGAACAAGTATTACCCGAGAAATTCTCTTGCGCAATAAAAATTGCACGATTATATCAACTATCGATAATTGTTTCGCGTTTATTAGAAAAAATCCCATCGGGCACTGCATATATATATACTTCCGTGCCTCAATATTTACCTCCACTCAAAATTCTGACATTTGCAATCCACTTAAGTTTTGCGTCACATTTTCACGACGCTTCTTCATCGCTCTACAATCTTATTCTCACCTTTGCTTCTTGACATTTTCAACGGAGCGCCGTTTGCGAATCTACGTGCCTGGCATTCCTTCCACGGAGGCGCATTGTGATTTGCAGTCGATGATCGTTCTATCGCCTCGACAAACTTATTATTCGCCCTTCAACCGGACACGCGGACGCAGCCTCTCTCTCTCTCTCTCTCTCTCTCTCTCTCCGATGCGATCGTCCAATTACGATTTCATATCGAGCACACTTGCCAGACATGAATTTTCGATCGATCCACTCTTTCATATATACCTATATATATATATATATTTACCATACAAACTCGACCTTGTTTGCGAGGCGAAATTTGCATTAAAACGATTAGTGGAAGGTAAGAGCCATATATAGTATATATGTATAATATATAATACACAAGAGTGTATTCTCGTTTGAACCGCGAGCCCCTCGTAATGGGCGTGTTTAATGGAATACGTCTTACGGTCTCACCATGGGAAGAACGACGGATTGGGAGGGGGGAGGGGGGCGTTGGTAGCGCCGATGCTTTACGCGGTGCGAAGCACACACACACATTCGGGCCTTCTTTTCGACTTTAGTATCATTGGCGGCAAATTAAAAGCCGAGACTCAAAGCGACCGAACGAAATTGAAAGGCTCGCGCGATCCGCAATTGTGCGAGTCGCTTCTGCTAACCGCTCGCCTCCTCCCTTCGTCCCAGCAAGCACGCAAACGAATTCTAAACGAACCAATTAAATTAATCCAGCACGCCAAGCGCGGCGCGAGCCCTCGTTCGTTACACTCTCGCCCATAAACCTGTCGAGAAATCCAGTTTGCCCGCGCGTACGGCGCGACGCCGCGCGACGCCTCGACCGACGCCTATTACAAAAATCATCCCCTCCCTCCCCCCCTCCCACCTCCTCCTACCCCTTCTACAACTTTAAACAAAAACAACATCCGACCACACGTCCGCTCCCAGAAAATTTCCTGCCAACCAGACCGTTATTAGCTCGCGAAACGCGCGATCCAACCAATTACAGGATCGATATTTATCTCCGATGATTGAATGACAGGACACTTTTACAACTACCAACATCATCCTCGTTCGGCTTTCGACGCGAACCTCCGAGAAAATTGGCCCGTTTGGATTTCGCGCTCCGTCTTGTCAAAACGCTATTATTGCCATATTTGATAAGCGTCGGTTTATCCTGTGTGTATATGCAGTATATACATGTACAGACACACTCGTTCTTATCGAATAATAAAAACGTTACCACGCATTTTTCGCTTCCAGTCCATCTGGATTATCAGCTTCGAGACTGGATAAGGAGCATCGGAGTAATAAAGGTCCAAAATATATCGTAGATCTATGAAGGAGTCGCGAAGGGGGAGGCTCGCTCGCTCGCGACGACGATCCTTGTGCATCGATCCGCAGGGCATAATTCTTCCATCTCCATTTTTGTCTCAAAGCAGGCTCAAGACCGGTTAAACCAGAGTAAGTTTGAGCGGGTATCTCCATCGGGTGTAACGATCCTCCGCGATCAAACGACCCTACGACGATAATTTTTTTCCGTGACATTCAACTCGCCGGTGATGCTAGCCCCCCCCCCCCCCCATCCCTCTTCTTTCATTCATACAAGCACGCATGCCCCATTAAATTAAATTTAGTTACTTCGTCAACGAGCAATACGCTTATCCGAGTCATCGAGCTAACCATCCGTTTGTATTTGACTTTAGTAATTAACATATAATCAATTTGAATACCTGCAGGATATGTAAATAAAAGATCTTTGGATAGTCGCTGGCAAGTGTAAAGAGCCTCGCTATACGTGCTCGTGCATATTGAAAATTAACGTGTCAGCTGGTCCTTGAGATGGCACGGTCTCGCTCGAACATTAATGGATAAGCGAGTGAATAATTAATTTGAGTCGATGGTGAATAATTTTCGCCATAAAGTACGCGCGATTAAGGTGGCGGGATGCAACATATACACGGCATTAAGGGCAAAATACATTTTAAAGGGTAATATGCTCGCACGTGCTGTTTACTCTTTCACGGGCCAAGTGATCTATGATCGCGGACGAGTCCATAGATCATTCTGCATGCGCGCAACAAAGCTATCTCTCAGTAGCGACTAGTCAAGGCGACTCCCCCGCATTTCCAACCGAGGACATCCATCTCTTCCTTAACTTCTCTTCCCGTAATCCAGATCGAAGCGAACCTACGCTTATATATATGTATATATATAGACACGCGCATTTATCCCGATGTCATCGGACCATTATCGAAAATCCGAGCAAGAAACATTGAAATATTTAAGCTCCGTTCCTCTCTGAACAAATGCAAAGCTCGTTAATGGCCACATGGCTATATTCTTATTATCAGATTTATACATGGACTTACCGCAACGCTAGCTATATATGCGGTCTTGAATGCGATTATGCAAATACCAGAGACGGTTATTGCTTCGCACTGATTGATTGAATTATAAACGCGTCTGCAAATGCAGCCTTAGCAATGTTTTAATCATCGGCAAGCATTATGGCAGGGCATAGAGCTTATAATTAAAGCAATCGCGTTCGAGCTCCTTATATTCCGCATCGAGCATCCAGCGTTTTCACACGTTTTCCATCCGAATCAAAGGGAGCAGCTTCGAGCAACGATCCGGCCTAATAACGAGAGCATATATACACGAAGGAAATAATAAATTGCCTCTATATATAAGATCTCCAGAGCATTAAATGATATATATTTAATTTCCTAGCCTATATATGTGTGCTGCGGAGCACATTATACACGCCGACCAAAGGCGAGTAATAAATTTGATCGAGCGCGAGAGTCCGCGCACAAATCAACGAATTTCAAATTACCGCCATTTCCATAAATTATTCCAGCAAGTATATAGCATACGTGGAGGTTTCAGCTCGGCACGCGATCCTGCGTAAATCGTCTAGCGCCTGAGATTTTCGCAGGGAGCAATTTCCATTCGATTATCCCATGCCTAGTTTAGTGTTTTCAATGGAGGCGGTGCCCCCGCCGGGGGCAATTTGTTAAAGGGATCCTATATATAAGAAATCCCCTATATAGAGATCGAGAGATCCCGTTTACTTATTTTCGTTCTTTCATAATCGATCTATGCAAATCCTTCGAAACGGCGAAGATTCGACATGGAAAATCGTCAAGAGGCGTTTAAGCAAAATATCTTGACACGATTAAAGCGATTATGCAAATTTCGTGCACATTACGGTGGGCAGGTGCTCGGGAACAAGCGCTGATTAAATTATAATCGCGAGGAGAGCTCCTGGCCTCAACTATAAACTAAGCGAGGAGCCACCACGCGTGGGTTATTGCCTCGGGCGCGTTAATTAAACAACCGATCGACTTTGACTCTTTGGAAATTTGCCTCCCATTCTGGTCCTCTCGCAGCACGCGTCTATATATATATGATCTCATCACCATGGAGAATTTTCACTGTATATATATATATATATATAAACAAATATTTTAATTAATGAGGCACGATCGGTCCAACCTGTTCAACCCACGCTCCCATTTCCTCAATTCTTGCGACTGTACTATCTGTACATGCGTAAGCTATACTGACGCATCTCAGATTTCCGATAAGGCCAGTTTCTTCCCTATGGCGTATCACTTTTCTTCGTGCTGCAGAAAAATAGCAATGCGTATAATAAGCCGCCACCGTTCCCAATATTAATGACGGCATGGCATCGACGGTAAATGAACACACGCGCAACCTGTCCCGCCCACGTGGATTGGCTCACTCTGACTAGGGAATACAGATTCCGATGGAGGATGAAACGCTCAATTTCACAAGCTCATCAAGCAACCAACGCAAGCCCTCCACCTTAGCCTCTCCTTACGATCATCAATCAATTGGATATCAACCGAACGTCCGGTCAGTTTACCACGAAAAATCCCTCGTTTTTCTATATAAGAAACTTCAAAAACTTCACTCGTATATAATAAGTGTATCTGATTTTCGTCCATTGCTTCTCGTGAAATGAGAAAACACAAGAGGCTCGTATTTCCATTATGAATATACAATCGAGTAGGATCAACGAGGTGAGGCGATCGATCAGCCAACTGAGAGCGAGAATTGTTTTCATGACAAGGTTTACGTGCGATGTGCTTGTACCAGCCAAAGGCAAAAGTTTCAAGGACTCTCATAACCTGTAAGTTTAGTTTTATGTTAATGCTGAATAAACTATCAAAATTCTTAAAAAGAAAAAAAAACAAGTTTAGGAAATTCACTCTTATAATATTCGCTTTTGTTCGATGATTTTGAATGAAAGAGGAAAACAAAAAGCTCCACTGTTCATTAAGAATATAGCAGCATATCGGGAAGGATCGCGAGGCGATCGATCAGGCAACTGAGGTGGAAATTTTCCTGACAGGAACTGTGAGAGATATTTAACAGCTCGGCTTGCACCGATTGCCCGGTAAGTTTAGCTATCTCGGGAAAGCCCCTTGCAGCTCTTCAATGATGCTTAACGAACCAGGCACTATCTGCCCGAAGAAACTTTAATTGCGAAATATTCTCATCTCGTTTAATCGAATCAAATGGATTGACAGCGCCAAGTCTTTAGCCAGTTAACGGCTGAAGCCAGTCAATGATTGATTTCTACCTAGAGGATTTTCGATTATGAAGAAACAGCTGGCTGTCGGTGGGATCGATCATTATAAACTGTGTAAATAATAAATGAATAGTATAAGGATATAAGAATAAAAACTGCTGAAACTAGCTGGCACTCGTTCGTATAGCATCGAGTGCACGAACCGTTGCTTTTGATATCTCATTCGTAACTGGCATCTCGCGGTGTTTTGCACTCGCGGCTCCGCAACGAGAGTAGAGAATGACTCGCTAAAAGGTATCGCGGAGGCAAACTGCAGTACAGATGGAAAATGTTTAATCGAGGTGGCTCGTTGGGTGGGCTCCGGAGACCGAGGCTCGCCTTGGCTAAGTCGCAATTGGCTCGTTTCAATCTGGCGCATTAATAGGCAATTAATAAGTCACTGATTCTTCTTTGGAACTATCGGGGAGGATGCTCATCGCTGATCGAGGAACAATAACAAGAGAAATATCGGCGACAATAACCGGTCGATTCACCGGCCAATCAGCGTAAGTCAAGTTTTTATGAGTAACTGGGCAGTAGCTACTCTCTTAGTCTGCATACTCGAAGAATTCTAATCGACCAGCCAACTCGCTGCATGCATATATATGTAGCTGTGTGCGCTCGTGAGTGCAGAATGCGAAAAGGGTGGACTTGGCCGGTCGCACAGTTTACGACCTTGACGCCCTTACCGCGCCCGTTATTTATTTAAATGGCTCCGGCTCACCTTTATACACTGCGTAAATCTCGACTTACGTTGTAATTTTCAGCTACACGAGATCTCGCGCGGGACCAGCAGGAGAATAACGGGAGGCTCGGCTGCCTGAAAACAAATTGCCACTGACACCCGTGAAGATTATCTGGGATCGCGTTACTCCTCGGTCAGTAATCCATACTATACCTATATGTGTGCATGCGTGTTTTATTCTTTCTCTTCGCTATATGCTCCTCGCACGCACCGTTACAAAAATTTCTATTCGATCGTTTCAGCATCGCTGCGGCTCGACAAATCCTGGATCCAACCGAGCTATACGCCGCCTTAACCTCGCTTCCTCCAGGGTTGGCCAGTAGCTGGCAATTCTAATTGAGTGTATCACCCCGCTGACTATACAGTCATGGCGTATGCAAGAACAGCCAACTTCACGCTCTTTACTTTACGATCTTGACACCCGTGCAGTTATGCTACAACTTCCACTAGACTCGCACAGTCTTCGGGTTATTATTGCTATAACGTACACTTACTATAGTTATTGTTTCAATGACCCAGCTGCAACCTTGTCTCCATTTTAATTCGCATGGATTCAATTTTTATTCCAAAGAGTGGTATGGAGAGCCACTACAGGGCTACTATCTATCGAATATTTAATTAATTATGTATCTAGGTACTTAATGCTAATTGTTCGGATGGTGGATACACTGCTATAAATTGAATCTGATGGGGAGCGTGTTGCTGTGAACTATCGATTTAATTGGATGACTCGTTCGTGTTGCACAATGATCAATAATAAGAATAATATCTGGCCCATAGAGTAGTAAGGTATAACATGGTTCGGGATGGAACCTGAGCAACTCGTCTGCGTGAATTCGCAATGATAGTCCGAATGCCCTAGGCAATCTAAATCATTCTCTCTTCATCTCAATTATAATGATATTCTCTCGACACAATAGCTCTTCGATACGAGAACCACGAAATCATCCTCGACTTCTAACCGATCTACGCTTCCCACCTTCGTAATCATTTTGCTTAATTTGTTATTTATGGCTGAAAAGAAAAAAAGCTTCCGGACTAGTTACAATTAATTTCTTAAATATCAATTAATCAATTTTTCAGACGCTCATCATTATTTTCTTAATTTCTCACCTATTTCTCAAATCGATCCAGCATAATTGCAAAATGATCAATGGATTATTAAGACCATTCATCGATCATACTGGTGGATGCCACGCATTGTAACAACAATTTTACTTGTAGCCCAATAAACTCAATTTGTAGATGTGTATATATACTTTTTTAAGCACCTCTATTAATTACACGTTCAGCCTGAGAAACCATCTCACCGTCTGTCAGATATACAGCGATATTTTTTGCCACTTTTAGTGAATCTTGAAGGTGTTTAAATGTTTTTTTTTTTTTTTTTTTCAGGCGACTCGAAACAGAGGCTAATGCATTTCACGTATTCATAAAGGTATTAACGCTATAAACGAATACGTTGATAGTATCTTTAAAAGAACTACAGCCATTACCATATACGTATTCGATAAAATTTTTAACGAAAGCACCAACATAATAATATTAAACATAAAATCATTAATCGTCTCTCTATAAATTCTCTAGCACGATGCAGTATGCATACCATTTATTTGCACGATAAAATTTGCTTTATTGTATTGATAAAAAAATTATCGAATAGCTACAAACCATTCTTAATTGTTTATAGTTACGATAAAATGTTTTTAATAACCACTGTTAATCAATATTACTTCTCTCAAGTGTGCAGGGATGTTTGCGAAGTATGCAGAATACGATTAGAGTGTACGAAAGAAGAAGAAGAAGAAGAGCAAACTATATTTGCTATAGAGAATAAGAGAAAAAGAGAGAAAGAGAAGAGTAAAATAGCAGTAATATAAATTTGATGTCCCTGGAATGAAATCAGCGTGCAGCTCCCATAATTCCTCGAGTATAATCTGCCTTTCCGAGTATGAGAATGAGCAAAGCCTGAGGAACTGAGTAAGAAACGAGGAGACTCGAGCTATAAGATGAACGATGACGACGTCGCGAACGGCAAAGCCAATGTTCACAGCCATTCACGCGGTCTGCCAAATGACAGGGTGTACATACTGACAGAGCCATTCAAGTCACTTTCCCAGCAAGCCGCTCTTTGTACATTCGGTTTCACGCGTTCCTCGCAAAGCTTTCCGCGAGTTTACCGCACTGACCACCATCACCTCTACAGTTTTATCCCCCGAGCTGTGAGAAATAATGTCACGAAAAATTCCAGCCAATGCTTTCGCTTTCGTCAAACGTAAAATTTACATGTTTGTATATATATACACTGGAAAATGTTTGCCATTTAACTAAAGCGAGTTTCGTTATTGTTGTTGCTGTTGTTTCGTTGGACGATAATAGTTAATTTGTTCCGCTGGCAGGGTACATGCTCCGTTTGGTAGATGTTAATCTTACTGTTAATCCTCGGTGAAAGACGAGCGTAAGAGTATATAGGGAAGGAGAGGATCGCGTGCGAATCTCGCGAGGTTTTCCCACGATGCTGCTTCGCTTCGTGCTGATCGCCCGTCAAATCGAATAGTCCAGGTGCGGACACGCTTCGTACGGCAAAAGGTTCATTAGTGTAAAAGCACCGAGAGAGCAGAAGTAGGAGGCGGATAAGAAGAAGAGGAGGAGGAAGAAGAAGAAGAAAAAGTCGTAGGAGCTTCTCGCACTCTCTTATATATAGCTTTCGACCAGAAAATTTCAATGCAAAGTCAAGGAATTAATGAAAAAACAGATTACGCAACGCGTTATCTTTGTCAAATATAATAAATGTATATATACATAAAACTAATATTTTTCAATACGGACGTATGATTTTTGCTTTTCCGTTTATTGTCTCTGTTTCTTTATCTTTACGATAAGGCACAAATGTAGTAGCCGAGCTCCATTCAACCTTTTGATGGTACAAGTGCACCGCGATTGATGATTCGCGCGCGCGGTTTGATTAGCTTCGATGTATCGGATGTTGTAGTGTATGTGGGTGGATGGAGCGATACGACCACAATAATCGACCAGATGTAATAAAAAGGGTATAGAAGACGCTTCGTGGGAGAGAGGGTAAATAAAGTGCACGGTGAGTGACTCGGTGAGGTCCAGCAGTAGCAGCCACTGCTTGGCAAGTTCTTGCTGTAATAATAATAATAATAATGCTCGACGATCCACACACAGAGCCAACAGGAAAGCTCCATTGATAGACCATATGGCGCTGTGCGTGCGCATTCCAAAGGAATTTAATTGCCCTCGGAGGATGCTCTCGGTATATACCTACGTTACCAGCCAATTACCAAACTTCAACTACCAACTGCGGGATTCCCCGACCATCATGCTGCTTAACTTTACTCTGCTGCAGAAATTCCCCATAATGTTGTCTTTGTGTTTTTCGATCAATAATTCAATCGACGAATTCTCCTGAAGTTTCTGTTTGTAAATTTATTATGTTCGATCGATTTGCAAAGGAATTTATTAGCTCTGGATAGGACTCTTTCGGTATCTGTGCTACTGGCCAATTAGCTAACTTTGATTGTGCGAAGTACCAACTGCGGGATTCCTCGATAGTCCTGGTGGTAAACTTTATTCCTAGATTCCCTATAGCGTTGTGATCGTGTCTCTTAATTAATAATAATTTAATCGTTTTACAAAACAATTTAATTGCGTTAGAGAAAATGGTTCGGGTAGTTCCATTTTAATATAATCAATTACCACAGGCTACCAAATCGCTATTTGGGGTTCCCCGACCATGACCAACTTTGTTGAAAATTTCCCCATCTCGTTCTGTTTTCGTTTTCTTAATCAATAATTCAGTCGTCAACTCTCTCGGGCATTCTTGTTTATCAGCAGATGGTAGGCAACGAAGCTGTATGGAAAAATCAATATGTTACTTTAAACCGACTTTAACCCAGACACACTAATTAATCGAGTATTGAATTTTAATTGCCAACGGAGAAGTAGTTGAGAAAAACGCACGAGTGCAAGAATACGCAATTATCATCGAGTTTTTCGCGTGACTGGACTCTCTCTCTCTCTCTCTTCGTTGTTGCACCATCCAAAAATATTCAATCGATTCCTGCATGCTGATTTCAACGAAGCACACCAAAATTGGCATTAATGGGACAGCAGAGTTTTTGCAAAATCCTTGGAAAAAAGGGCCAAGTGCATTGGCAACGGTGACGTAATTAATTTAATGAATCTTTTCGAAGGGGAAAGTCACTGGTCGTGTAAACCGAAACGAGAAACTCTTATACGAGTATTCGTGGCAAGGTTATCCGGATCTAAAAAGCCAAACTTGAACAATGACATTATGGACATTATCGAGTACCGTATCGAAACGTTATAAATTGTTCGTGCAGCTAGTCGACCCACCCCCTACAGGTTGCTTCGGTTCGGTACGAGCGATGCTCAATAGTTTTATACATTATAGCCCCATTTATTTACCCTCCACATTAGCCGATAAACGAGCTTTCTTTATCTTTACTACCTTGTTTATACCGATAAACGAGATAAAGCTGGTAAATTGTGATAACTTCGTGAATGAACATAATATTATGTTATAACGTTTTCTTCGCACATGTGCTTTGTTTACAAGAGAAACTTTTTCATACACCGAGCGATCTTATAATTCCATTCCTTTATTTTGATCGATTTCAGGGAGATTTACGTAAGGCGTGCCAGCACGTACAGAAATTAATTGTTACAACACGATCACACGTATACGTATATATATATATATATACGAATATAATCCATAGCTCGTGTGACTTTTGTCGTTGCGCAACGGGCCACTTTCGAATTCCACTTGAGAGCCGGACTGTTTTTTTTCCCTCCAGTGAATTTAATCGAAGCAGTATGCAGTCCTCTCGGAGAAAGGAATATAGGAGGGAGAGAGAAGAATCGGAACACAGTGCTCCGCGCAGCTATAATATAGCTCTCCCGTTCAATAATTGCGAGCCGTGCAATCCGAGATCCATATCGCGCCTCTCATTTACACAATTATGAAATAAAAAGAGATCGTATATGGATATGCTTACTCGTTGCTTTTCAATCGAGCCCCATTATCTCTGGCTTACTTAACAGATAACGCTAATTAGATTTCATCGAATCTGTCTCGAAATCGCGAGATAAGCTTATCGTTGTTAAAAACAAAAAAATGGATGCAAGTCGTTTTGTTAATTGGAAAATTATTCTCGAGAGATGGGCATAGTTTTTGCCGCGCCAACTGAAGATGCAGCGTTGCGCAATTGTCTCGACAAGCCCGCAAGGATTCTCGAGAGAGTTGAAAGAGGCAGGCAGGCGAGCAGGCAGGCAGGCAGACCCTGGCAGGCATCGCACGTCACGAAGAATCTCCACTCTCCTCGTGGGCGCTTCCTGAGACAAGGAACGCGAATATTCAACGGGACGCTACACTCACGTGGAGGATTTTGTGTAGGTCGAGAAGGTCGTCGAGGTACCTGCGCCTAGCTGCTGGACTGTCATTAATGTCTTTAGCTTTCCATGCCACTGCATTGTTTCTTCGAGCATATATACTATTTTATATATATATAGGCAAGAACACGTGGGACGTAGAAGCCGAAACCTGAAAACCCTGAGATTCTCGCATGGGTAATCTAGAAAGAATCTCAAAGTTGTCTTAATCGAATCTGATGAATGATATATATACGATTCGAATCCGTAGCGCGTGTACATACACCGAGTCGTGTATAGCTCGGCGCACGCGGCTCTTTCATTGAATCACAACTAGCACCGCCGCAGGATTATTACGTTTGTTCGCCATTAACCTCGCTCATGGGAATCGCCAGAGTCGCCATATGTTTTCTTGGCTGGCTTGTTGTTTTGACCCGCGTACAAGCCCGATTAAAATGCGGATCATCTTTTATCGCTATTCCAAACGATATCGCGGTACCGATATACCATATACGCAACGGGGCACAACGGCTCTTCGCCGAAAAATCACAAATTACAAGATATTTCAATTGTACCAGGTGCATGTTTAATAAAGCATGAAAGATGCTAATTAATTGATATTTTTAATCTGCACTTTCGCGCACCCTCCACCATATCAGCGATCACACCTGGTAATTAAGACGAGATACAGAAGCTAATAAGGTATATAAGTTCAAATCCTCTCATCCTTACAGCACTCAATCTCGAAGTTTCTTCGATCGGTAAAACATGGCTGGACAAAAAGTGTTGATGCAGCTCGCTTGTCTCTTGGCTTTTGCCGCGCTGGGTAAGCAATTCGACATTATTTGTTTAAACGTGCACAATGTTTTTATTTATTTTGTTTGTTTTAATCAAATTACAAAAACAATTTTATCTCCCTTCAAAAATAGCATTTGCCGATGAGCCGGAGAAATTGGTGAACGGTAGGAACGTATACACCAGGGAGTTCCCCTATATGGTCTCCATCAGGGAACACAATTCTCACTTTTGCGGCGGCGCAATCATAGATCGAAGAGTCATTGCCACTGCTGGTCACTGCCTGCTACATCTCGTTGGTAAAAGTCTTGACTCAACCACTGTCGTGGTTGGTTCCAATAGCCTTAGCTACGGTGGTAAGGCCTACAAACTAGCCAAAGTCATTATTGACGAAAAGTACACCGAACCGAAGAATCACGTATGGAAGAACGACATTGGAGTCATCATTGTAAATAATATTAACTTGAAGAACCTTGAAATTGATTCCTAACTTATTTTAGCTAATAATTGCACTTTTTTCTAGCTTGCTAGTGACATTGAGTTCAACAATGACGTCCAGCCCATTAAATTGGCTAGTAAAGATGTAAGAGTCAATGAATATGCCACGATCAGTGCATGGGGCATGACTTCTCATCCAAAAGGTGAAGTGTCCAGGCGGCTGCAGAAATTGGACCTCACTGTTATCTCTACTGAAAAATGCAATTCTAGTTTCCATGATGTCAATATTACCCATGATCAAATCTGTACCTCACTTTCTAAGGGAAGTGGAACCTGCCATGTAAGTGTTTTGTAACATTTATTTAATATCCTTCTTTTAACTAATTTTCCTTCTTTCTTATTTGCAGGGAGACAGCGGTAGCCCACTGGCTCAAGATAGAGAACTTGTTGGTATTGTGTCTGGCGGTATCCCTTGCGCACAAGGCTATCCTGACGTCTTTACCCGCGTCTACAAAAAATTGGAATTCCTCAATAAATATATTACCAAGAAGTAATTATTCAGGCACGAACCTCAGATTTTCGACAAAGCTATCTCCTACATTGTTCGTCTCTCACCTGCTGTGTTAAAACCCTTCAATAAACCTCTTGAAAATAACCCATGTCTATATGTTATTGACACGCCTCTACTAGCGTTAGATTATACCAAGCATATCATTACAGTTTAATTATAACATAATTTATAGACACACAGTACTGAGAAGCTTCGCTCTGGATTCCTCTTCAATCTAACCAGTTTATAATATAACAATTGTATTACATAGCTGAAAATTGTCAATATTTGTTAACACGTGGCTTGGTTTGTTTTAACGCCTGCTTAGAACAAATTTGAAGATAACTAGAATTATTTTTGCACAAACGTTCGAGTCTCTACAATCCATATATAAAGGACGGAATGATTTGCTCGATATCAATCATTTATATACAGATATGGCTGCGAAGGGTTTGATCATTCTAACAAGTGTTCTGGCGGCTGTTCTCAGCGGTAACAGATTTTATATCTATAGAATCACCTTACTGTTAACAATAAAATACTTAAAACTTGAATAAATTCACTTTAACAGTGTACGCTGAGGAGCCGGAAAATTTGGTAGGAGCTTCGATTGCTGCACCCTATAAATATCCATTCATAGTATCGATCAGGATAAACGGATATCATCATTGTGGTGGCTCCATTATCAGTTCAAAGGTCATTCTTACTGCTGGCCATTGTGTTGAGCCCAGTACAGTACGTAGTCCAGGTACTACTGTAACAGTTGTTTCAGGGTCTAACTATTTAAATGGCGGTGGTAACGTTCACTATCCACAATATTTCTTCGTTCATCCGTACTATCGTCTTTCCGCTGGTTCCAGACAATCCTTTGATTATCAGTACGACATTGGTGCGATTCTTGTAAGTAATTTATTCGACACTTTTTGATGCGTTTAATATCGATTTTCCATATAGGAATTATATATGTTTCAGCTGAAAAGTCCCATTCGATTCTCTTACGCGCAGAGAGAAATAGCTTTGCCCGTTGGTCCACCACCACCTATGAACAGCCAACTTAAAGTAATTGGATGGGGTGGTATGAATATGCGAAGACAGATACCAAACGAATTGAGAGAACTGGATACCTACCTTGTGGACAATGAAGCATGTAAGAGATATCTTTATTCGGTAACACAGAAACAAATTTGTACCTTCAGGAATTACTACAAAGGCATATGCGAGGTAAGCATCGATTGTTCTGCTAGGGTATTTTTCCATCCACACGAGGAGCACTAGTCATTCTTTATATATATTTCTTATCTTTTCTCAGGGGGACAGTGGAGGACCATTGGTGTACAATAACAGGATCATAGGCATTGCTTCTGCTAGCGTAAACTGTGCATCACAGGGCTATCCAGATATCTTCACCAACGTTTGGGAAATGAGGGATTTCATAAATGGCATACTTCGATATTATTAGGAAACTTTTAAGATTAAAAAATATAAATTATTGTATTGTATGACTGCTATATTTATACTATAAGAGATTAAATAAACTTATTTATATTGTACTATATATTACGTTAAATTTTATACCCTCCTAATACGGTTTCTTGATTTATTAGCAGAGACAAGTATTCATCAACTAATGCAGCTTTCTATATTATGTCTTAGTGTAGTCGTGTACTCTTCTGTGAATTTCTTAATCTCTCAACAAAATCAGTTGGAGTGTTTGACTCCACCACGCTTCATTTGTGTTACACGAGCAAAACCACTTCATTCTTTATTTTATCACTTAATATAATGACTTATTCTAATTGATTGTTGCTATTATCACAGCTGCTTTTGGGAAGGTCGAAGAAGAATGATGACATAATTGCTTGAACAAACTGTGGTAGTTCCTGTTATACACGGGATCTGAAAAAAATATTCTCTATGAATTTATATAATACCCAAAATTCGATGAATTTGTTCGAGAAAATATTCAAATTTTCATATTCCGCATCGTTACACGATATTTCGATAGCTTAACTTATCGCGGAAGCTATTAACAAGAAATGATGAATAAACAAACAATTGAAGAAATATTGTTTAAACTTTAGAAAGTAAAGACATTGTCACTTTAGGTATCTACTGTACTAATCAGACACGTTTCATATCTGAAATAAATTTCTGGCTTATGACTGAATAATTAATACTGATAAACTGAAATATAATTAAAAGACAATTTAAATAAAATAAATCTTTTTCATATTTGTATCAGATGCCATTTTAATATCTGTATTTGTTCTTGTTTTATATTGGCTTTAGATATTCTTGTAAAAAAAATGTATGAATCTATTTTTTTACCAAAAATATGAATTGTTAAATGATAAAAGTTAATCTTTATCTTTTTCTATAAATAGATTAAAAAATTAATCATGGTAAATTTTTAGAGTATATTTTTACGATTAAAATGACTTCTCGCAAATTAAAATCCAACAGAAAAAGACAATTTTTTACAAGAATATCTGAGATCTATAAGGAACAAGAACATATATGGGTAATGAAGTAGCATCCAATGCAAATATAAAAACAAATTTTATTTTACATTGTTTTTCAGTTATTCATCAATATTTCAACGCGTTAATTATTAAATCATAAAGCAGGATTTGCTTTGTTTAAAAATATAGATCGTGTCTGACTAATGCAGCAGATATCTACTACGACACATCCTTAAGTAGATATTGAGCTTAGAAAAAAATATTGATACAGAAAAATGTTTCATTCATCTTATTCTGAAGATATTCTATATTAAAATTAGCATATAATTTATACGAAATGTGTAGAATTTGGAATCAATGAATAATTAAAAGTACCTAACACAATTTTAACATGTTATTTTTCACAGAATGAGCAAATTATGCGAAATATGTAAATTGATTGTTTTTTTTTTCAATTATTCAATAATTTAAGTAGTTCTGTTTCAAATTTGACTTTGTGAATGGTTCATATTACTGGAACTATCAGTTTTTATAGTAATACAAATAAGAATATTAAACTCAAACTATTTTCTAAAAACACGAAATAAAATACGAATGAAAGTTTGCACATGCGAGTATTATGCTTACATTAAAATAACGTATGCTAAATATTATTTGAATGAACCGTATCATCTATACAGAAGAGAATCAGCAATTCAATGATTATCTCTATCATTAGAAGATAGTTTAAATATTTGTTTGAAGTAGTAGAGATACAGCTACTATATAAAGAGCTATTAGATATAAATTCTTCAGTTTTATTTCAAGCTTGCTTATTAGAAGTAATAATGGCACGTACAAGTTTTGGATTACTTATCGTCGTTTTGGCCTTGGCTGTCACTGGTATGAAGCTTACTACAATTTTAATCAGACATTAAGTTAATTGGAAAGGTGCACACTGCAGGTATCTAACGCCATAATTTTTTAGGCACTCTAGCCGAAGAACCTGAGAGACTACATAGGGGTAGTGTTGCAGTGAATCATGAGTTTCCCTATATGGTAGGCATCATGTACAATAATCAGTTTTTCTGTGGTGGGGCCCTGATTAGTAATCAAATGGTACTTACCGCGGCTCACTGTGTCCATCCATTAACTACTGACATGTACGGTGGAAATAACGTTAGAATTATTACTGGATCAAATAGCTATTACTACGGTGGACAAAGTCACTATCCAGTGAAATATTATTACCATCCTAGATGGAATAGGCAGTTATCGATGAATACAGAGAACACTCAATGGAATTTTGACATCGGTATGATCAAGGTAAGTCTGAATTATTTATATTTAATTATTTATCACAATTATTAACTGGTACTTTTCGCTTATGTTTTAGCTCGCAGCTCCTATTCAGATCACTGCGTATCAAAGACCCATTAGCTTACCACAGGGTCCACCACCTACCCACACATATGCAAAAGTTACTGGTTGGGGATTAACCGAATACGGAAGTCCCTCGACGTATCTTAGGAAATTGGATTTGAGGTTGATTCCTACCGACACTTGTCAACGATACATTCCGTATCAGCTACATGCACATCACATCTGCACTTACAGGAGCGTAGGAGTGGGTACTTGTAACGTAAGTATCAGAAAAAAAGCAATCCTCGACTGATCGTCATAATATATCGTATATTTAATTTTAGGGTGATAGTGGCAGCCCTCTGGTTCATAATAACATTATTATCGGCGTGGTATCCGGTGGTTTTCCATGTGCCAAAGGTGTGCCAGACGTCTTCACCAGTGTATATCATATGAGAAATTTCATAAATCATGTACTTAGTTTAAATTAGTTGTAGTTAAATAAATATTTATTAATATAAAAAGAAAACGTTTTTTTTTTCTCTCTATAAATTATTCACTCGTTTTATATCAATCACACGAAATTTTGCTGTATTCTCGAAGAGTATATGCAGTATACTAACAGGAATAAAGATTGGATGAGATAAAATAAATAAACGTGGGCGTAATATCCCAAGTAGATTCATTATGCATTTATCAATGGAATGATCAAGGTCACAATATACAACATCAGTCTGTATAGAATCTTAAGGAACAGATATCAATGATATCCTGCAGCACGTGTTAAAATACAGGAATAAATTCCACTTCTTCTCTCATCGGATAGTTTAATTCTTTAAAATTCCTCGCTCACTTTACGCTCGATATAAAACGCGAGGAAAGTATATAGGAGAGGAAGTAAATAAAGAAGAGAATGTCAAATAAATTATTAAGTACTATATTTATTCATAAACTGGTTAAAGTCACAAATCATGATGTCATTATACAGAAAATCATACGACGTCTTATGGGAACTGAGCCTGTACAGATCTAATCCAAGGACGGAAGGAATAGACACAAGTGAAACCATCAGGATATCCTTGAGCGCACGGTATGACCCAGGAGGCGATTCCAACGAGCTTGTTCTTGACGACGAAAGGACCACCACTGTCACCCTAAAATCCAACGATATTCAAACAATAAAATAAAAACTGTTAAAACCTCGCTTTTCCCATTTAAAAAATTACACAATTTTATTCTTACATTGCAGGCACCCTCTCCTTTTTGATTGAACACGCACACCTGAGTATCGTGAAGACCCTCGTGATACGGTCTGCACTTCTTAGCTGTTAGAACCCTCATGAGGTTGACTTTGAGTCTCTCGGCGCCACGTGATCCTACAGAGGTCATTCCCCATCCAGCGATAAAGCCAATATCGTTATCGACTGGCGGAGAGTCGGCCAAGGGAATAATCTTCACACGTTTGCTCTCCGTCACTGCTTTCTTCAGCTACAACAGAAATATCATCGTTTCTCAAACTTGTACAATTTTTATCACACTTTCCTCTGGGGTATCGTCGAAACCTACAGTGATAACTGCAATATCGTTGACAAAAAGATCTACGTGGCGACCGGTATATCTAGGATGCTTGGTAATTCTCTTGATTTCGTAGCGAATTCCATCGGACACATTGTTGGAGCCTACGTACACGTGGAAGTTTTTGTAAGGAGGAACTGCAGTTTGGTCGACACAGTGGGCAGCGGTCAGCACGTGATGCGGGCCGATGATGGAGGCACCACAGACATGGAAATTGTGGACTCTCAATGAAGCTATGTAGGGTATTTCACTTTCCACAGCCGAACGTCCACCGACGATGCGAAGTGGCTCCTCAGCTGTAACAGTCCATTCATTTATAAGTGGATGTAAATTTTTAAAGTCACCAGAATTCCTTATAATCATAAATATTCCTAATGAACCAACCCCGAGCGGTGTTACCGATCACCAGGAGTACCGACAAACAGAATAAACTTAGTCTTTCCATTTTTCTTCCTACTTTCACAACAATCCACACTTTGCAATAATACTCACCTGAATTTTGATCTTCCTTCTTATACGAAATTCTTATCTACTCGCAGCGTCCGTTACGCAGATTATTTTCATTTATCTCTGACGGTGAATGAAAGAGAAAGTTAATTACCTCGTGGATGGATAAAAATGAAAAGTTACACAGGTGCACTTTTTAGTAAACTAAATATCATGATTAAATTTGATCAATTTTTAGCGAGGCGAACGACATTGGGCGGAAACTTTGATGGCAATGAGATGTTTGTTGGGACTAATTGGCGTAAATGTTAAGCATTTTTTTTTGCCTGCAGGTTAAAAGGATGACGTTACCGGTTACTTATCCGTTCGCGCAGTATCCTCGCTGTTTTTGGTGCGAGCAGGCGTATGGATCACTCCGAGACAAGCCCACTCACCCATTGCCACATTGCTCGCCTCTTACCGCGAATCATTCATTACTTCGGATTATTGGATTCATGAAAAAGCCGCAAACAATAAAATTATATGCCTCCTCTTGGTTGGACACAGACCAAACAAGGATAAAAATCCTTTTAAGTTTAACCTGAATAATGCTTGCATGCATTTTCATTAGATTCCCGGGAGACTCGCGAGCTAACGATGAATGACTAATCGAATATTCAATGATATTCCGTATGGATTGTTCGGTAAAAAAGAAAAATACTAAAAATTTTGCAACGAATACCAAATGTTATCCGCCAAATAAATCGGTCAACCACCAACGAACAATGATAAGGATCACTCAGTTTCTCGTAAAACAGTTGGTCTAGCACGAGACGTTAGGATCAGGCATAACGTCACGTGTATAATGCTAGAGGTCGCGTTCGCCATTGTTCTTGAAAGTAATGCACGCGCCAATTTATCTGATCCTTAGAACTAAATCAATAAATAAAAAGCAATTGAGAGGGACGATTGTTCACGCACATTTAAGGCGCATTTAAAGCATAGTTTCAATATTTTGAAGTGTAGAAGAGCGTAGCTCTGTTATTAGCAGGAACGAAGCGGAGCCAAGAGCTCTTATTATTTTAACTGCCCCAGGTTAGCCTCAGAACTGACCTGCTCTGCGAGCTACACGAATAAGCGGATCTTCGGTACTTGTCAAGGGCAGACGTTTATAAAGGCAAAAATTTCAAGTACTTGTTAAAAGCGAGTACGCCTTCGAACAACAGTACCCGTGGAGTGATGGAAAGGGCTGTGGATGGCCAACGATATGACTATATAGCACAGTGTAATATAACGTAGGTCAAGCGTGCGCATGCACACACACTGCGATAAACAATGCATGAATGTTGAGAAAAAGCTCACCGTTGGTACACGGGAAGAATTAATTACAGCTAGAAAAAGCTGTGCGCGAGAGAGAGGGACTCTGGCTGATCGACCTTGACGCGATAAGAGTGACAGGGTAAGGTGATAGGGGGGGGGGGGGGGGAGGGGGTAGAACGCGCGTCGCGCCCTTTCAAATGCTTTGCATCTCCGGCGGTTCACGCGTCTCGCACAGGCGCCCCTCGCCTTCAATGACGTCAGCGAAAGTAAAACGGGGATGCGAGATGGGATGGGACGGACTGGGGACTGGGAAGGCACTAGGCCGCAGGCTCGCTCGCTCGCTCGCTTCCTCGCTCCCTCCAACGGGCCTTCGTGGCAAGGGAAAGAGGATAAGGAATGCGGGTCAGTGGGACGGTGGGACGCGCCACCGGCCACACAACACCAGGGCCACACGGGCGTCTCGCGTATCGGCTTCGCTACGCGAAACCTAGTCCACCTACGTAATAGCTTTCTACCCTCGACATCTCTCCTCCACCCTCTCTTGCTCTGTCCGTTTCACGAATGAAAGTGGACCTACCCGAGCGAGCGGCCCGAGCTACGCGAGAAGCCATGAAACTTTGTTTCCGAAGCCACCAAGTGCCGTGACAACCTGACAGACCTCAAACATTTCCTGCAACGTCGATGATAACAGTGCTAAACTAGAGAGAGTCGACCAATTTTCTTTCGCGTTACCATGGCATTGATCAGATGCTGCCTCGAGGCCGAGACACCGGAAGTCTTTGAGTCGGTCGTGCGTAAGTGCACCGATCCAGGATGTAAGTGAAATCTTCCTGCATTCCGTGCTATTCACCAAATTCATCAGCTTTTTCTCTCTCATCCGACGTACGAACTTTTACACGCTATCGATTTACTTTCCTGCCTACCGAAAACCTCGTGCCAATTAGGTTTAATGGACTAAATCGATTTGCGAAGACCTTTAGCAATTGCGGATGTATCAAGGCTGTAGAAGAGCCTTTTGAAAATATTTCGGTAGTAATGATGTAGTTTCTATGATTATTAATAATGCTTACGCTCTTTGTTTATGGCTTCTAATTTTTATTCTCTCTTCGTCCAGCTTCTTTGAATTTGTTAAATCAGCTGTAATAGTAAATTTGGTTTAGTTTTTATTATCAGCGCTTGTAAATTTCATTCTAAGGCGTTAATGTAAAATGCGCGTAATTTTTTAATGGATTTTAAATTTTAAAAACTGCGCTCACGAGTAGCTGCTGCCATCTTTTAACGGGCGCACGTACTATTTTTCGTAAAATGATACTCGATCGGTAAAATCGCAGCGCGACACACGTGTAGTGGGCTGCGGCGCGTGCGCTTTTGTTCCCCTTACTCCTCTCCGACCGACCTAGACAAGGCCACATTTACTGTCAGACAGTTTTCATATAAGCATGTGTATGACTGTGTCACTTTGATTGTTCACTGCCTCAGCTTCAGCTGTCTCACTCACAGTCTCACTGGCTTTGAGAAGTTTGAGGAGCAGAGCAGATCAGAACAGATGATTGCCGCTGTTAGATGCATGTGTCGTAAATGCACATCAGCAGACTAATAATAACGTTGCTAATAAATTGATCGAGTGTGCTTTTGAAGATTATCTCTATTTAAAATGTTTGGTAAATTAATATTTTTATAGAATTTCATTAATTACTCATTAGTTTAAAGAAATGTGCTTATAGATCAACAGTACCTCTGAGTCATTACTGTAGCAAAACATTTAATTAACCAGGCATTCTATTTCTGTCATCAGGTTGCTGCTGGTGCTGTTCAGCCTTACGGCCAAGATATAAAAGATTAGTTGACAATATTTTCCCAGTAAATCCACAAGTAGGTTCATTTAATAAATTAATTATATATTATCTCATGGAAATTAATTATTATTTTATTATATTAATAGGATGGACTGGTTAAAAATAATATGGAGAAGTTGACCTTTTATTCTTTAAGTAGTCCTGAGAAATTAGATAGAATTGGGGAATACTTATTTCAAAGAGCTTCCAGGGATATCTATAGGTAATTATCCTCAGCAAAAAATTCTTCTATGCCAGTGCGTGCTAGAGAAACATTTGTATTTATCTTGCATAGTTTAAATTTTAATTGCATATAATTACACTAGTTTCATCTATTACACGAACAAGAAGATTATATAAAGACAAATTATTCCTAGATCATCTATTATGCAATTGTAACTGAATTTTGCATTTATTTCATATATCATTTTTTATAGGAGAAGAAATGGATTTGTGGTCATTGCTATGGAAGCTATGGATCAGCTCCTTGTGGCTTGTCATGCTCAAACATTAAACTTATTTGTTGAAAGCTTTCTAAAAATGGTACAAAAATTACTTGAATCTACGGATCCTCAACTACAAATTTTAGCCACACAATCTGTAAGTAAGAATAATGATACAACTTAAGATTACATTCTATCACCCTTTCCTTTCTAACATTATTTCAAAAAAATTACCTAATGTCTTTTATAATTTAAGATAATAAATCACAATAGAAATGCTTGCACAATTATTTGCTACAAAAGTTGTGAAGTTTACAAACGTCTAAAGGCTACCATATCTTTTATTTAAGTTGCACAAAATGTTGACTTCTTCCAGTTTGTTAGATTTGCCAACATCGAAGAGGACACGCCGTCTTATCACACACGTTATGATTTCTTTGTATCAAAGTACTCTGCCATGTGCCACTCCAATAATGACGACATGACTGTACGTAAACAAATTCGTTTGGCTGGTATTCAAGGATTGCAGGGTGTTGTTAGAAAAACTCTTTCAGATGAATTAGTGGAAAATATTTGGGAGCCAGTTCATATGGATAAAATTGTACCTTCCCTTCTTTACAACATGCAAAATGCAAGGTTGGTTAATAGAGACTAATCCAATCTTAATTATAATCTATTATTGTCAATATTTTTGTAGATATGCTAATAAAGAGAATGCAACTCCTGATAGTCCTACAGAAGAAAGGTCAGATCCACCACAATTTGCCGAAACTTGTATGCGCGAACTAGTCGGGCGCGCATCCTTCGGACATATCAGATGCGTTATCAGACCAGTTTTGAGGCATTTAGATAACCATCAGTTATGGGTCCCAAATTACTTTGCTATTCATACATTTAGAATTATCATGTTTTCCATTCAATCACAGTATTCCTATACAGTAGTTGAAGCTTTAATGACTCATTTGGACGATCATTCCAAGTCTTCGCCGAAGATTAGAACAAGCATAGCGGACACTTTATCGAAAATAATCTCAATTGCTGCTGGAGAAAGTGTTGGTCCATCTGTCTTGGAAATTATAAACTCTTTGCTATCCCATCTACGTGTTAGTGTAACTAGAAATCAGTCGTCTAGCAGTGATGAACAATTGTATCAAGAAGCTTTGATAAATGCCCTCGGAGAATTTACAAATCATCTTCCAGATTATCAAAAGATAGAAATAATGATGTTTATTATGAGCAAAGTACCTTACAGTCAACCAGATCGTTTAGTATCAGTAGGCAAAGGAGATGTATTGCTGCAGAGTATCCTGCTGAAATCATTATTAAAAGTAAGCAACATCACGCCCTCGACTGTCCAGCCTTTTCTTTTTATTCCCTTATAATTATTCTTTTAGGTTGGAACAAAATATCAAGCAATTCGCTTCAACAACACATTCCCTCCAAGCTTTTTGGAGCCATTGTTAAGGATGTCCTTGGCGGCTGATGCAGAAATGCGGCTTCTTGTTCAAAAAATTTTCCACGCGTTAATTGACAGACACCGAAACATAATGAAACTTGCTAAGCCAACGTAAATAGTTCATTCATCGTAAAAGCTTCATTAATATTCTTTTTCTATTTATAATATATTGTTTTCCACAGTGTGAATCTTGAGAAGCTTGATCTGGCTGTTGAAAAAACACCAAGGCCAGATGTCATATTTATTCGTAAGCACGGGCCAGAAATTTATTTAGCATTATATGAGTCTCTGGAGCTGAGCAGTAATACCGTGGATAACTTGGAAGCTATTTACACGACATTGGCATTGCTTGCAGTTGAGCTTGCATCAGAAGAAACGGTTCTTGAGTTATTACGATTGGTATTAAGCCTTCAGGATCTAGCTTTAACGAGTGGACAAATAAATATTTTCTTAAAGTTTAATATTCACGCAGTGGTCATTAGTCTATTGACATTAATTTCTTATGTGTGCAGTATAACGTCTCTTATGGATTATGCTAATAAGGTAAAAAATATACACCTCTATACCCTGTGAATCAGAACATATAACATTTTTTCTTTTTTCTTACATAGATTATAGAAGCAAGATGCAAAGAAGCTCCGCATCTATTGCCCGATTTAAAATCACATTACGAAAGTGGCCTATCTTTAAAAATTCCACAAACACTGTTAGTAGATCAAACAGTAGTCAGTGAATGCTTAAAAAGCGTTGGACTTGATAGTGGCAAATGGCATCAAGGATCTGGATACAATAGCAATTCTCTACAGCATAGGTAATTAACAGTTTTTTGAATTCTATAGCAAGAAAGTAAGTAAAAATTAAACTGGAAATTTATTTCAGGCATTCATGGGTTGAAAGTGCTGGACGAAATTCACTAGCAGATATTAACTCCGGCGCAGCGGAATTAGATAGTGGTGGTTCATCTCCGGGCGTGCAAAGAAAATTGCCTGGAGAGGAACTAACATTTGAGAGTATGAAAAGAATCTTGACAGAGAATAATAATAACAATCAAGCGATCGAAACAGAAAAAAGAATGCAGCTGTCGGAATTCTTTAGAAATGCACCATTCCAAGACCTTGTATCTAAAACTCAGCCTAAGGTAAGCATAAAATCGCAGATCTAATAAAATTATTAACGCATTCATTGCCCATAACACTTATGAGTGCTATGGGCAGCGAACGTATTAAAAAAGAATAAATTAGGTGATCGATCAGCTGTACGCTTTCAGCATGACGTTCTCCAGAGTAAATTATCGGAAATATTTAATTCTCTATCCGTTGATCCGAGAAATTCAATTCAACCTGGAGGCCCACCGACAGACGCTAAACCAACACAAACACCAGCTTATGAAATTCATTTTCCCGAATTGTTTGTCTACTAAACCTATTATTAGTCACTGCTTCCTAGGATATCTATTTTCTTTCTTAAATTTAGAAAGTTTCTTTTTCTCAAAAGTACAGTTTAATCCTTGAAAGTAGTTAAAAATTTACTGAATTTTGCACAAAACTTAAGCAATCTTAATTTGAAGAACTTATATTCATATATAAAACTTATATCATACATTTATAACTCAAGAGACATTTTTGGATGGGCTTATTCCAGGATATTTGTATGTACATGTATATTAGTTTCCATCATTGACTCGTATTAAATTACAAAATGTGCATTTTAATTAAAAAATAGTATTTCTTCTGTATATGACATTTTATTATTTATTGTTGAAACTTTATGATGGTTGACTAATGTCACAGTGTTAATGTAAAGTAACAAATATTGTACAATAAAGTTTTCTGCTTATATAATGTTAATATTTTAAATCTCTTTATTTATGAAAACATTGTACTGTGTTAATAAATAGTTATAAAAAAAATTGTTTCATAAATTTATTTTAATAAAAATAAAACACTGCTATGTGTGATGATATAAAAAAAACTTTTACTATTGAAGGTTTTGTACAAAGTTTAATAGTTTTATGAAAAGTAGTAAATGAAATGGACACAGTTATATAGATTAAAGGTGCAATCTGAATATTAGCTACTTAACATAATATATTGAAATTTGTATTTATTTGTTAAGTATTTTGTTGAATTTGGTTGATTGTTGTAACTTTAGTGACAATTCAAGGCTCCACCTTCAGTAGCTCCACATCAAAGATAAGAGTCGCATTTGGTGGAATAGTGTGTATTAATTAAGGAGAATATATGTTTTTAGTTATAGCTAAAAAGAAATACTTTAATATAGTATTAAAGGATATATTCCAGGATGTCCTCGACTACCATAGGCAAAATCAGGTGAACAGGTTAACCTAGCACGTTCACCCACACTCATTTGAGCTACTCCTTGGTCCCAACCTTCAATCACTTCTCCCTTGCCAATTTTAAATTTAAAAGGTACACCTCTATCTCTGCTGGAGTCAAATTTCGTTCCATTGCTGAGAGTACCTATTCATCATATACAAAAAGCGACAATCATTCTACTTTATTTTTCTTACAATTCATCATTTCAAAAATCACAAAACTTTTTGAAAAACCTTACCGGTATAATGAACGACTACAGTTTGCCCTGTCTTTGGATACGTTTGGCCTATAAATGAGGTTTGATATTAGCTTATACATATCGATAGATTCGTCGCAATTTTGCGAATCCATATCGAATACAGAAACAAAAATGGTAAAAAAAAGCGTAAATTTATAAATGAATTTAAAAAAATCTCATAAGGGCAATCACAAGAGACCGAGACAAAGAGCTAACGAAAATGTTAACACTTTAGATATAATTTAAATACAAGATTGAAAATCCATCAAAAGAAATAATTACCATTGCCGGGAGAGAGAACCTCTACATCCACGCCCATGATGCGTGCTTTTACTTGTAAAAGTTGATTTTCTTTAAGAGAAACTAATGGAAAATCTGTTGCTTTAGGCCAAGGGGCACGTTCTGATAATTGGAGTTTCTAAAAGAACGACAATTGTTACAAGTTTTATAAATAATGCTACTTGACTATCAGTTGCTCTCAGTATTCGACAGTATTCGAAGCACGAAAACGATAGTAATGTGGTAGTAGTATTTACCCAGCCTTCCCAGACTCTACCTACAGCCTACATACAAATGACGTGAATTGAAAAATAGGTTGAATTGTTGCTGTTCAGCGTTGCCAACTCTGCAATTTCGAATTAAACTAGAGGGTTTTTCTAGGCCGATTTACCCTATTTGAAGTTGCGATTTCATACAGGGTTTTATCCTAACAGAGAAGCATAGGAGATTCGTGTTAGTTGACTATAGAGCCGTGGAGCATGGAATCCGAGAGCCCTCATTGGTCAATTCCGTGTAGTGCCAACATAAAATAGGTCGTTGCCAACAGATTTTGTCTCTAATGCTTCTCGTAAGTGGAAATAGCAGAAATGTCAAAAAAGTGAGGTTACTAAAGGTAAAAGTAAATATTAATGAAGGGATAATAATAAAGGGTATGTGACAGTAAAAATAAATATGATGTAAAGTCAACTTTAATGTTCAATGTATTAAATAATATTGATTAAGTGTTTTTTAATGTTCAGTTATCTGTTGTAGTGAAATTAAGAGGCTTCGCTTTAGATATGAATGGAGCGAGGAACCTGAAGAAGATGATTAAAGTAAAGTTTCAAGCGATGGAACTAAGAATTTTGAAGGATATGATATTGTTACGAGACCTCAATTCCTGAACAATTTTTCATTGGTGGTAGAAAACAGTAAGTTGAACCACATAATTTAATTTGTTATATTTTGTAAGTCATAATATAATAAAATGATTGCAGGTAGACTGTAGATTATAATTCCAAGTTTTGCTAATTGCGGCAAAGGTTTTTTGATAAATGTGCAGAAGGAAGAGTGATTTCGATTGCAGCTGCAACGATGCATTACAATAGTTGCAGGGATGTATACAATTTCTATTATCACAATTAATAGTATTTATTATGTAGTTTGTTTCAACCATTAAAGAGAGGCATATTGTATTTAAAGCTACGTAAACTAATTAAGATTATAATTTTGTACATTTACTAAAACACATATTCTTTTACAGAGCCATAGCTGGAAGGTACATGAGCTTTTTATCAAGATTCTATGGATTCAGCGGCTTATGATGATTCAGTATAAGAGGTTTATACTCTGGATGTGGGATGCAACAATTTTCATGTTTGGAATACATCAATTCCTGGCTGCAGTAAACTTTGTATTGGCAATTGTGTAAGTATAATAAATATTTTGAAAAATAATTAAATATAATATTACAAAATCTCTCACTTCTCTTTACAGTTATTTTTGAGTTTTCCCTGACTTGATGAAGCACACAGGATGAAGCTAAAGAAGCTATGGTACAAGCTAGGACAGAGCAATAACATTTGTACATACAATTTCTCAATAGACGTTCCATGAAGAAGCTCTGATTTTTAGATCTGTAGGATTATTTGCCAGTATAAACTTCTACCATAATTGATTATAATTTTCATATTACATTGTACACAAGCTTACAAGATGAAATTAATTAATGTAGTTGCTCACTATCTAACTAAGATAAATGTACTTAAGAATTATAATACTATTACTGAATCAATGATTTGTCATCTGTAATTTTGATTCATCAATTTAATTTGTAAAAGATATGTTTGTAACTATATAAATAAATAATAATTTCATGAATTTAATTAAAACATTCTTTATATTATAATAGCTGTAAAACAACCGATTCATTCATAGAGGGGGGGGGGGGGGGAGTTCTCTCAAACAAAAATCCTACAATTAATTATAATAATGGGTTTTTATTTTTAAATCTTACAAAATACACACGGATATTCACTCAGAATACAATAATTACTCTATGTTTTAATTACTCATATTCATACAAGTAAATTAAGCGCATATTCTTCGTCCACGCAAAATCTCATTCCTCTCATGATTTCCATTTGCGATTTATTTCCATTTGCTCTTTTCCAAAAGTTACAGACACTCTATTGACTCACATTCAAATCAAATGATACATTTTTTTTTTTTTTTTTTTTTTTTTACGCTGGAGGGAATCCGTTGAGGACTGAGTGCAGGAGTCTTCTCTTTCCTGCTGTGCCGTCTTCGCTAGCATGTTTTCAGTCTATAAAACGAAGACTTGATCTAAGCAGAAAGAGACATACCTGCTAAACCACTCCAGCGGCATGCAAGCTCTACACAGCCATGTCGTATCACGATATTACCATGTAGGGCCGCGCCGGTCGCTATGAATCGCGCCTTCCTTTCTCAATTCTTATTCTAATCTCGATCAAAAATTTGCAATTAAAGATATTGCTCGAAGAGGCCTCCAGCAACTGCATAACAAAGCTCTATTCGCTTTTCAAAACAGTGTAATACATTCTGCAGTTCTGTGGGTGTAATACTCTCGCACAACGCAATGATGTTCTCCTTTAGCTGCTCTACGGTCTCCATCTCCATATTGTACAGCTGGTTTTTTATGATTCCCCATATTCCAAAATCTAGAGGTGCTAGATCAGGGGATCTAGGAGGCCATTCAATTGGACCATTTTTCCCAATCCATCTCCCAGGATATTTCTGGTTCAAATATTGGGTAACAACTCTAGCTGTGTGGGGTGGAGCTCCGTCTTGCTGGAATGTTATCAATTCCGCCTAAAATGTAAAATGAAGTAGCAGAATATTATTAGAAGCTTCATTCCTTAAAATAATGCGTATTTTAAGAATTTATAAAGAAAATTACATTGGTGGCCACGCTTTGGACTCTTACGTTAACTTCATCTGTTAGCATCTGCAAATACTTATTGGCGTTTAAGTTACCCTCGATGAATATCGGGCCGATTATTTTATCCCCTAAAATGCCCAGCCAAACATTAAGTTTCTGCTGGTATTGCGTATGGGATTCGATATATTCATGAGGGTTTTCTTTTGACCAGACTCTCGTATTTTGAATGTTTGGGGCGTGGACCAACACAAACGTGGATTCGTCCGAGAATAAGATATTCTTCGTAAAATTGCAGTCAAAGTCCGTTTTCTCCATTATAATTTTACAGAAAGTATGTCTCCTTTCGTAATCGGCCTCTTTCAATTCCTGGCATCGAAAAATTTTGTACGCACGAAACTTTTCTTTTTTAAGAGTCTTATGAACCGAAAAAATAGAGACTCCGGTTTCCCTACTGATGCTAGAGAGTGATTGACGGGGATTATTGGTGACCGAATCTTCTATACGGTTTTTAACACTATCAGACAATGCTCTTGCTGGTCGTTTATGCTTTACGTGGGTACGATCCAAGCAACCGGTCTCCTCAAATTTCTTAATCAATTTTATAACCATACTGCTGTTTGGTGCCGGACGGTTTGGAAATTCCCTCTGGAATAAATCTTTAATATCCCTTGAGGATCTACCACCGTAATACCACTTGACTATTTGTATTTTTTCATTTACATTCATTTTACACAACTGAAAGTTCCAATAATTTATTAATTTTATACAGAGATATAAAGAAATTCATTCATTTTTAGCTTGAACATATTGTAATCTTAATAGTGTAATACTTACATAGCAATTTTCCTAATTTTATTAATAACTATTTGACAACAATTCGGTATAACCACGAAAATGATCGAAGATAAACAAATGAAAAAACGAATCCTGCACCAAGCACACAAACACACAGAACACACACGTTTTTTCATTTGTTTATCTTCGATCATTTTCGTGGTTATACCGAATTGTTGTCAAATAGTTATTAATAAAATTAGGAAAATTGCTATGTAAGTATTACACTATTAAGATTACAATATGTTCAAGCTAAAAATGAATGAATTTCTTTATATCTCTGTATAAAATTAATAAATTATTGGAACTTTCAGTTGTGTAAAATGAATGTAAATGAAAAAATACAAATAGTCAAGTGGTATTACGGTGGTAGATCCTCAAGGGATATTAAAGATTTATTCCAGAGGGAATTTCCAAACCGTCCGGCACCAAACAGCAGTATGGTTATAAAATTGATTAAGAAATTTGAGGAGACCGGTTGCTTGGATCGTACCCACGTAAAGCATAAACGACCAGCAAGAGCATTGTCTGATAGTGTTAAAAACCGTATAGAAGATTCGGTCACCAATAATCCCCGTCAATCACTCTCTAGCATCAGTAGGGAAACCGGAGTCTCTATTTTTTCGGTTCATAAGACTCTTAAAAAAGAAAAGTTTCGTGCGTACAAAATTTTTCGATGCCAGGAATTGAAAGAGGCCGATTACGAAAGGAGACATACTTTCTGTAAAATTATAATGGAGAAAACGGACTTTGACTGCAATTTTACGAAGAATATCTTATTCTCGGACGAATCCACGTTTGTGTTGGTCCACGCCCCAAACATTCAAAATACGAGAGTCTGGTCAAAAGAAAACCCTCATGAATATATCGAATCCCATACGCAATACCAGCAGAAACTTAATGTTTGGCTGGGCATTTTAGGGGATAAAATAATCGGCCCGATATTCATCGAGGGTAACTTAAACGCCAATAAGTATTTGCAGATGCTAACAGATGAAGTTAACGTAAGAGTCCAAAGCGTGGCCACCAATGTAATTTTCTTTATAAATTCTTAAAATACGCATTATTTTAAGGAATGAAGCTTCTAATAATATTCTGCTACTTCATTTTACATTTTAGGCGGAATTGATAACATTCCAGCAAGACGGAGCTCCACCCCACACAGCTAGAGTTGTTACCCAATATTTGAACCAGAAATATCCTGGGAGATGGATTGGGAAAAATGGTCCAATTGAATGGCCTCCTAGATCCCCTGATCTAGCACCTCTAGATTTTGGAATATGGGGAATCATAAAAAACCAGCTGTACAATATGGAGATGGAGACCGTAGAGCAGCTAAAGGAGAACATCATTGCGTTGTGCGAGAGTATTACACCCACAGAACTGCAGAATGTATTACACTGTTTTGAAAAGCGAATAGAGCTTTGTTATGCAGTTGCTGGAGGCCTCTTCGAGCAATATCTTTAATTGCAAATTTTTGATCGAGATTAGAATAAGAATTGAGAAAGGAAGGCGCGATTCATAGCGACCGGCGCGGCCCTACATGGTAATATCGTGATACGACATGGCTGTGTAGAGCTTGCATGCCGCTGGAGTGGTTTAGCAGGTATGTCTCTTTCTGCTTAGATCAAGTCTTCGTTTTATAGACTGAAAACATGCTAGCGAAGACGGCACAGCAGGAAAGAGAAGACTCCTGCACTCAGTCCTCAACGGATTCCCTCCAGCGTAAAAAAAAAAAAAAAAAAAAAAAATGTATCATTTGATTTGAATGTGAGTCAATAGAGTGTCTGTAACTTTTGGAAAAGAGCAAATGGAAATAAATCGCAAATGGAAATCATGAGAGGAATGAGATTTTGCGTGGACGAAGAATATGCGCTTAATTTACTTGTATGAATATGAGTAATTAAAACATAGAGTAATTATTGTATTCTGAGTGAATATCCGTGTGTATTTTGTAAGATTTAAAAATAAAAACCCATTATTATAATTAATTGTAGGATTTTTGTTTGAGAGAACTCCCCCCCCCCCCCCTCTATGAATGAATCGGTTGTTTTACAGCTATTATAATATAAAGAATGTTTTAATTAAATTCATGAAATTATTATTTATTTATATAGTTACAAACATATCTTTTACAAATTAAATTGATGAATCAAAATTACAGATGACAAATCATTGATTCAGTAATAGTATTATAATTCTTAAGTACATTTATCTTAGTTAGATAGTGAGCAACTACATTAATTAATTTCATCTTGTAAGCTTGTGTACAATGTAATATGAAAATTATAATCAATTATGGTAGAAGTTTATACTGGCAAATAATCCTACAGATCTAAAAATCAGAGCTTCTTCATGGAACGTCTATTGAGAAATTGTATGTACAAATGTTATTGCTCTGTCCTAGCTTGTACCATAGCTTCTTTAGCTTCATCCTGTGTGCTTCATCAAGTCAGGGAAAACTCAAAAATAACTGTAAAGAGAAGTGAGAGATTTTGTAATATTATATTTAATTATTTTTCAAAATATTTATTATACTTACACAATTGCCAATACAAAGTTTACTGCAGCCAGGAATTGATGTATTCCAAACATGAAAATTGTTGCATCCCACATCCAGAGTATAAACCTCTTATACTGAATCATCATAAGCCGCTGAATCCATAGAATCTTGATAAAAAGCTCATGTACCTTCCAGCTATGGCTCTGTAAAAGAATATGTGTTTTAGTAAATGTACAAAATTATAATCTTAATTAGTTTACGTAGCTTTAAATACAATATGCCTCTCTTTAATGGTTGAAACAAACTACATAATAAATACTATTAATTGTGATAATAGAAATTGTATACATCCCTGCAACTATTGTAATGCATCGTTGCAGCTGCAATCGAAATCACTCTTCCTTCTGCACATTTATCAAAAAACCTTTGCCGCAATTAGCAAAACTTGGAATTATAATCTACAGTCTACCTGCAATCATTTTATTATATTATGACTTACAAAATATAACAAATTAAATTATGTGGTTCAACTTACTGTTTTCTACCACCAATGAAAAATTGTTCAGGAATTGAGGTCTCGTAACAATATCATATCCTTCAAAATTCTTAGTTCCATCGCTTGAAACTTTACTTTAATCATCTTCTTCAGGTTCCTCGCTCCATTCATATCTAAAGCGAAGCCTCTTAATTTCACTACAACAGATAACTGAACATTAAAAAACACTTAATCAATATTATTTAATACATTGAACATTAAAGTTGACTTTACATCATATTTATTTTTACTGTCACATACCCTTTATTATTATCCCTTCATTAATATTTACTTTTACCTTTAGTAACCTCACTTTTTTGACATTTCTGCTATTTCCACTTACGAGAAGCATTAGAGACAAAATCTGTTGGCAACGACCTATTTTATGTTGGCACTACACGGAATTGACCAATGAGGGCTCTCGGATTCCATGCTCCACGGCTCTATAGTCAACTAACACGAATCTCCTATGCTTCTCTGTTAGGATAAAACCCGTATGCTCTCTAGTCGCTCTCTATAGAGGGCATTGGCTGCGTTTCAAAACTTTAGCGCTACGGTAGCGCTAGGTAAGATACGTGTCATGATTGGTCAAATTGATTCAACTGACCAATCATGATATAGCGCTACCTTAGCGCTTAAAATTTGAAACGCAACCATTGTTTCCACCAGTGGACATTTTTGAGAGAAAAAAGGAAAGTGAGGAAACATGCGCGTTCGTTTAGGGCCAACCGCCAACGGTACAGTCGGAAATTCAATGCTAACAACTTAAAAAATAGAAGTTAAAAAATCAGTTTTCATGCCGGGCAGTTGAAAAGTTAAATGATCTGAATAAAGGTTGGAGTAATTATTTCAAGATGACTTATTTTCAAGAATAACTGCTCTTTATCTGGTGCGAAAACTGCTTTTTTAACTCCAATTTTTTAAGTTGCTAGCATTGAATTTCCGACTGTACAGTAATCGCCAGGTATGGCTTTCCCATAATTTTTCGATGCTTTTAGGAATCGCATTAAAAAGACCAGCGCTTTTACTTCGCGCACCTAACTCACTCGCTTGCTTCGTTCGTATGTATATACTACAACTATAAATTGAATCGTGTGTGCTTTCAGCTATAGTGTATAGTAATCATTTTCCATGTTAAATTACAGAGTGAAGCTAGCTGAACCACACACGATTCAATTTTCCACTGAATTCCCACTGTGCACTACATACACCATAGGAAATTGATTCGGCGACCTTTCAGTTAACTTCACTTCGTACTTTCTCTACGAATTTCAAAGACGGCGATAAATTTTCCACAGTGTCTATACACTATTAAAAAAACTTATAAAAAACTTCGTCTGAGCTCGGTAAATTTTGTTATACACGTCAGATGTAAGCGGGAACTATAAATAGTATAAATGCAGACATTTGTTTAACAGAACATCATTTATTATAACAACGCAGATGTTTTAAAATATTTATTAACTACATTTTTTTATTGTAAATTAATTGCAAAACAGCATATATAATGACGATATTCACTTACAAAAGAATTATTTTTAAACGGCACTACGCGACACGAATTTTTTAAATGTCACTACACGGCGTGGAATTTTTAAACGTGCATTCATTTTAGAATAAGATCGTCTAATGTATAACAAATATTATTTTATTAAACTGTAGTGAGTTCATTTTATAGTTCATTTAACTTCAAAATAAAATGATGAGAATTATGGGTTAAGAGAGTCCTTGAGTCTTCTACTTTTAATCGTGCAAGCACTAAACACGCACACGCGTGTGCTGCACACTGACAATTTTTACGAGTTTTCTAATTATTATACTTCTTTTACAAATGAAAGCTTTTATTTTCATCACATACAGTATTCCATTAAATTATTGTATTATATAAAATCAATAATAATGAATGAAAATTTACTTAAAATTAATTAAACTATAACAAAATAATTTATTTTAATTAAATTTACATAGATTTATTAAAGAGCGGTAAAATTTTATTAACATAATAATAAAATAGCACGTATTTGATGAAAATAAAACACTACATTATTTTTAATCGCGACTAATGCGAAATAAATGTCAGTGATTATAAAAAGAAACAGCGCGATTTACTGACAACTCATACGCGGAAATTTGATAGATAAACTGAAACTCGCGCTTCAAAAAAATACCATCCGGGACAGGTACTACTCGTTAAGATTCTTTTTCACTGGCTTTTAAAAGGCTAAATTTGCCATATGATATAAAATTGTTAACATTGCAATGTATTAGCATAAGTATTTTCGAACAAATAGTCAATCCGTGCTTGGCAAAATAATCATTTTAAAAGTTGGTGAAAGAGATCCTACTCATACCGATAGCAATCGCAACTGATTTGCGGAATATCTCAAATTGCAACCAATCAGGTGCGATTGCTAATTAACCCGCCCACAATAAGCGATACCAGTTCCGCATAGCCCTCTCGCGTAGCGGGTACATCAACTCAGTTATCCATTATCCGCGTACCGGTCGTCAGTGGATCCCGCGTTGTAGTTTTTCGTAACCACTGAGTACTGACATTTAGTTTAAATTAGTCGCGATTAAAAATAATTTAATGTTTTATTTTCATCACATATGAGCTATTTATTTTATAATATTAATAAAATTGTGCCGCGTTTTATAAAATTTAAATAAATTTAATTAGCTTTTATTATTTTTATACAAACAATTTAAATTTATTTAAGATTTTATTAATTATTATTAATTTCTAAATAAATTTAAAATTCTGGTTAAAATTTTTTAATAGTGTTGTGCAATTATAAGTATTCGGCATTGGTGACCATAAATTGTTTAAAAATTAAACTTAACTTTTCTATATAATTTCCGCATATTTAATTATGTCAAGAGGGAAATTTAAGTAATGCAGTTGGGATATTTTAATAGAATATATATTAATGAATGCAGTGTGTGATGAAAATAAAAGCTTTTATCTGTGTGTAATTCGCGTAATAAATAGAAAATTTGTGACTACAGTCAGTGCGGAGCGTGTCTATTGTGTATGTGTGTGTGAGTGCTGCAGCGAATAAAGACAGAAGCCTCAAAGACTGTTAAAGCCTGCCAGTTTTACTTTAAATATATTAAAGTTAAATAAATTAAAATTAACTCTATAAAATTACATGCAATAATTTATTTCTGTTACGGTTAGCGACTTCACTAAAGAGTGAGAGAGCGCGTTTAAAAATTTCACGTCGAGGAGTGTCGTTTGAAAAATCCGAGTCTCGTAGTTTCAGTCGATAAGTGCTCGTCGTGGAGTGCGGATTTCCAGAGTAGTATACCTTAAAATAAAACTCGCGTCACGAAATGCCGTTTGAAAAATCCGAGTTTCGAAGTGTCAATGGATAAGTGTTCGTCGCGCAGTGCGGTTCTCCCGCGTAGTGTACGTTTAAAAGAAATCGCGTAGCGCACTGCTACTTTAAAAATCCGAGTCTGTAGTGTCAGTCGTGAACTGCTCGTCGCGTAGTGCGGTTGTCCCGGTAGTGTACGTTAAAAAGAAATCGCGTCGCGTAGTGCTGATTTAAAAATCAGAATCTGTAGTGATAGTCGTGAACTGCTCATCGCGTAGTGCGGTTCTCCCGCGTAGTGTACGTTTAAATGAAATCGCGTAGCGCACTGCTACTTTAAAAATCCGAGTCTGTAGTGTCAGTCGTGAACTGCTCGTCGCGTAGTGCGGTTCTCCTGCGTAGTGTACGTTAAAAAGAAATCGCGTAGCGCACTGCTGATTTAAAAATCAGAATTTGTAATGACAGTTGTGAACTGCTCGTCGCGTAGTGCGGTTCTTCTGCGTAGTGTACGTTAAAAAGAAATCGCGTAGCGCACAGCTGCTTTAAAAATCCGAGTCTGTAGTGTCAGTCGTGAACTGCTCGTCGCGTAGTGCGGCTGTCCCGGTAGTGTACGTTAAAAAGAAATCGCGTAGCGCACTGCTGATTTAAATATACGAGTCTCGAAGTGTCAGTTGTGAAGTGCTCGTCGTGTAGTGCGGTTCTCTCGCGTAGTGTTCGTTAAAAAGAAATCTCGTAGCGCACTGCTGATTTAAGAATCCGAGTCTGTAGTGTCAGTCGTGAGCTGCTCGTCGCGTAGTGCGGTTCTCCCGCGTAGTGTACGTTTAAAGGAAATCGCGTAGCGCACTGCTACTTTAAAAATACGAGTCTCGAAGTGTCAGTTGTGAAGTGCTCATCGCGTAGTGCGGTTCTCTCGCGTAGTGTTCGTTAAAAAGAAATCGCGTAGCGCACAGCTGCTTTAAAAATCCGAGTCTGTAGTGTCAGTCGTGAACTGCTCGTCGCGTAGTGCGGTTGTCCCGGTAGTGTACGTTAAAAAGAAATCGCGTCGCGTAGTGCTGATTTAAAAATCAGAATCTGTAGTGATAGTCGCGAACTGCTCATCGCGTAGTGCGGTTCTCCCGCGTAGTGTACGTTTAAATGAAATAGCGTAGCGCACTGCTAATTTAAAAATCCGAGTCTGTAGTGTCAGTCGTGAACTGCTCGTCGCGTAGTGCGGTTCTCCTGCGTAGTTTACGTTAAAAAGAAATCGCGTAGCGCACTGCTGATTTAAAAATCAGAATTTGTAATGACAGTTGTGAACTGCTCGTCGCGTAGTGCGGTTCTCCTGCGTAGTGTACGTTAAAAAGAAATCGCGTAGCGCACAGCTGCTTTAAAAATCCGAGTCTGTAGTGTCAGTCGTGAACTGCTCGTCGCGTAGTGCGGTTGTCCCGGTAGTGTACGTTAAAAAGATATCGCGTAGCGCACTGCTGATTTAAAAATCCGAGTCTGTAGTGTCAGTCGTGAACTGCTCGTCGCGTAGTGCGGTTCTCCTGCGTAGTGTACGTTAAAAAGAAATCGCGTAGCGCAATGCTGATTTAAAAATCAGAATTTGTAATGACAGTTGTGAACTGCTCGTCGCGTAGTGCGGTTCTCCTGCGTAGTGTACGTTAAAAAGAAATCGCGTAGCGCACAGCTGCTTTAAAAATCCGAGTCTGAAGTGTCAGTCGTGAGCTGCTCGTCGCGTAGTGCGGTTCTCCCGCGTAGTGTACGTTTAAAGGAAATCGCGTAGCGTAATGCTACTTTAAAAATACGAGTCTCGAAGTGTCAGTTGTGAAGTGCTCGTCGCGTAGTGCGGTTCTCTCGCGTAGTGTACGTTAAAAAGAAATCGCGTAGCGCACAGCTGCTTTAAAAATCCGAGTCTGTAGTGTCAGTCGTGAACTGCTCGTCGCGTAGTGCGGTTGTTCCGGTAGTGTTCGTTAAAAAGAAATCGCGTAGCGCACTGCTGATTTAAATATACGAGTCTCGAAGTGTCAGTTGTGAAGTGCTCGTCGCGTAGTGCGGTTATCTCGCGTAGTGTTCGTTAAAAAGAAATCTCGTAGCGCACAGCTGCTTTAAAAATCCAAGTCTCGAAGTGTCAGTTGTGAAGTGCTCGTCGCGTAGTGCGGTTCTCTCGCGTAGCGTTCGTTAAAAAGAAATCTCGTAGCGCACTGCTGATTTAAAAATCAGAATTTGTAATGACAGTTGTGAACTGCTCGTCGCGTAGTGCGGTTCTCCTGCGTAGTGTACGTTAAAAAGAAATCGCGTAGCGCACAGCTGCTTTAAAAATCCGAGTCTGTAGTGTCAGTCGTGAACTGCTCGTCGCGTAGTGCGGTTGTCCCGGTAGTGTACGTTAAAAAGATATCGCGTAGCGCACTGCTGATTTAAAAATCCGAGTCTGTAGTGTCAGTCGTGAACTGCTCGTCGCGTAGTGCGGTTCTCCTGCGTAGTGTACGTTAAAAAGAAATCGCGTAGCGCAATGCTGATTTAAAAATCAGAATTTGTAATGACAGTTGTGAACTGCTCGTCGCGTAGTGCGGTTCTCCTGCGTAGTGTACGTTAAAAAGAAATCGCGTAGCGCACAGCTGCTTTAAAAATCCGAGTCTGAAGTGTCAGTCGTGAGCTGCTCGTCGCGTAGTGCGGTTCTCCCGCGTAGTGTACGTTTAAAGGAAATCGCGTAGCGTAATGCTACTTTAAAAATACGAGTCTCGAAGTGTCAGTTGTGAAGTGCTCGTCGCGTAGTGCGGTTCTCTCGCGTAGTGTACGTTAAAAAGAAATCGCGTAGCGCACAGCTGCTTTAAAAATCCGAGTCTGTAGTGTCAGTCGTGAACTGCTCGTCGCGTAGTGCGGTTGTCCCGGTAGTGTTCGTTAAAAAGAAATCGCGTAGCGCACTGCTGATTTAAATATACGAGTCTCGAAGTGTCAGTTGTGAAGTGCTCGTCGCGTAGTGCGGTTCTCTCGCGTAGTGTTCGTTAAAAAGAAATCTCGTAGCGCACAGCTGCTTTAAAAGTCCAAGTCTCGAAGTGTCAGTTGTGAAGTGCTCGTCGCGTAGTGCGGTTCTCTCGCGTAGCGTTCGTTAAAAAGAAATCTCGTAGCGCACTGCTGATTTAAGAATCCGAGTCTGTAGTGTCAGTCGTGAGCTGCTCGTCGCGTAGTGCGGTTCTCCCGCATAGTGTACGTTTAAAGGAAATCGCGTAGCGCACTGCTACTTTAAAAATACGAGTCTCGAAGTGTCAGTTGTGAAGTGCTCGTCGTGTAGTGTTCGTTAAAAAGAAATCGCGTAGCGCACATATACTTTAAAAATCCGAGTCTGTAGTGTCAGTCATGAACTGCTCGTCGCGTAGTGCGGTTCTCCCGCGTAGTGTACGTTTAAAAGCAATCGCGTAGCGCACTGCTACTTTAAAAATCCGAGTCTGTAGTGTCAGTCGTGAACTGCTCGTCGCGTATTGCAGTTGTCCCGGTAGTGTACGTTAAAAAGAAATCGCGTCGCGTAGTGCCTTTTGAATAATCCGAGTTTCGTAGTGTCAGTCGATAAGTGTTTGTCGCGGAGTGCGGTTGTCCCGCATAGTACACGTTAAAAAAAATCGCATCGCGCACTGCTGATTTAAAAATCAGAATCTGTAGTGATAGTCGTGAACTGTTCGTCGCGTAGTGCGGTTCTTCCGCGTAGTGTTCGTTAAAAAGAAATCTCGTAGCGCACAGCTGCTTTAAAAATCCAAGTCTCGAAGTGTCAGTTGTGAAGTGCTCGTCGCGTAGTGCGGTTCTCTCGCGTAGTGTTCGTTAAAAAGAAATCTCGTAGCGCACTGCTGATTTAAGAATCCGAGTCTGTAGTGTCAGTCGTGAGCTGCTCGTCGCGTAGTGCGGTTCTCCCGCGTAGTGTACGTTTAAAGGAAATCGCGTAGCGCACTGCTACTTAAAAAATACGAGTCTCGAAGTGTCAGTTGTGAAGTGCTCGTCGCGTAGTGCGGTTCTCTCGCGTAGTGTTCGTTAAAAAGAAATCGCGTGCGTTTAAAAATCCGAGTCTGTAGTGTCAGTCGTGAACTGCTCGTCGCGTAGTGCGGTTGTCCCGGTAGTGTTCGTTAAAAAGAAATCGCGTAGCGCACTGCTGATTTAAATATACGAGTCTCGAAGTGTCAGTTGTGAAGTGCTCGTCGCGTAGTGCGGTTCTCTCGCGTAGTGTTCGTTAAAAAGAAATCTCGTAGCGCACAGCTGCTTTAAAAGTCCAAGTCTCGAAGTGTCAGTTGTGAAGTGCTCGTCGCGTAGTGCGGTTCTCTCGCGTAGCGTTCGTTAAAAAGAAATCTCGTAGCGCACTGCTGATTTAAGAATCCGAGTCTGTAGTGTCAGTCGTGAGCTGCTCGTCGCGTAGTGCGGTTCTCCCGCGTAGTGTACGTTTAAAGGAAATCGCGTAGCGCACTGCTACTTTAAAAATACGAGTCTCGAAGTGTCAGTTGTGAAGTGCTCGTCGTGTAGTGTTCGTTAAAAAGAAATCGCGTAGCGCACATATACTTTAAAAATCCGAGTCTGTAGTGTCAGTCATGAACTGCTCGTCGCGTAGTGCGGTTCTCCCGCGTAGTGTACGTTTAAAAGCAATCGCGTAGCGCACTGCTACTTTAAAAATCCGAGTCTGTAGTGTCAGTCGTGAACTGCTCGTCGCGTATTGCAGTTGTCCCGGTAGTGTACGTTAAAAAGAAATCGCGTCGCGTAGTGCCTTTTGAATAATCCGAGTTTCGTAGTGTCAATCGATAAGTGTTTGTCGCGTAGTGCAGTTCTCCTGCGTAGTGTACGTTAAAAAGAAATCGCGCAGTGCACTGCTGATTTAAAAATCAGAATTTGTAATGACCTTTGTGAACTGCACGTCGCGTAGTGCGGTTCTCCTGCGTAGTGTACGTTAAAAAGAAATCGCGTAGCGCACAGCTGCTTTAAAAATCCGAGTCTGTAGTGTCAGTAGTGAACTGCTCGTCGCGTAGTGCGGTTGTCCCGGTAGTGTTCGTTAAAAAGAAATCGCGTAGCGCACTGCTACTTTAAAAATCCGAGTCTGTAGTGTCAGTTGTGAAGTGCTCGTCGCGTAGTGCGGTTCTCCTGCGTAGTGTACGTTAAAAAGAAATCGCGTCGCGTAGTGCCTTTTGAATAATCCGAGTCTCGTAGTGTCAGTCGTGAAGTGCTCGTCGCGTAGTGCGGTTGTCGCGAGAAGTATACCTTAAAAAGAATTCGCGCAGTGCCGTTTAAAAATAATTTTTTCGCGAGTGCATAACGTCAGCGTCGTCATCTCCATCGTCATCATAAACGCCATTATCATCGCCATCAACATCACGATTCCCATCTTCGGTATTATCGCAGAATATGTATGAATTATGGCTGGGAATTCGCTGAATGAGTGAGTCCCACGGGTAAAACCGTGGAAATTTTTTTTATTAACTAAAGAATGACCAAAAACCTATCAGTAGGTTACAGTTGGCCATTCTTCGGTTAAAATCATTTTTTGTTTTGTTTTTAATGTTTTTCAGATCCTCCGTATCGTCTATTTCTATTTTGCGCGTATTTTCTGTTTTTCATTAGGTTTAGATTGGCGTTATATGTAGGCTCTTTAGCTTTGTGAATTAGATAGTCATTATAGTTTTCGATATTAGGTGGGGTATCATTTTCAGGTTTCTTAATTCCTTTTAAAATAAAGGGAATCACCTCAACTTCATTTTCCACGGAGATTCTATCTTCCCACATGTCCAGTTCAACTAATAAAGGCACATCTTAATTGAATTTGAATTAACGTTCACTCTCTCGAGAGAAAGATGCATCTCAATTAATAACTAGAATCAAATACCATTTTTTTTAATAATCGTATGTTTTTGGTAGAATCTTCGTATTAAATACCATTTTTGCCAGTTCTTGAAATTCCAAATTATAAAATGAAATATGGAAATATTTTGTTTGAAAAACCTTCCATATTTCAGGTTAAATACTCGTTTTTTCAAATTTTATTAACATTTCTTATTTTCAGGTGGAGAGGAAGAGGACTATTCCTAGTGGCAAAACTGTCCAATATCGATATATATTCGATATGGAATTTATACCAACCCTGTACCCTTTTCTCCATCAGTTGGAGAAAGACAAACCATTATTTGGAGTCAAACCGTCATCAGAGGAGGACGTACTAACAAATATCCTAATTATTTTTCTACTTTTCATACTTGCTTAATTTTTTTAAGTTTTAAGAGGGACAAGTATAGGGCAAGGCTGTCAACGAGTAAGGCTTAATTACCTGTCCGTTTACTTAAGTCCACATTTATTTAAATAATTTCAAGGATAGATAAATTTAATCTTATTATTTTCATTCATTGTTAATTCAAGTACAGGTGTTTATTGAGAAGTGGACTCTCGAGTGTCAACTGGCTCGGGCTGATCCTCCTTCAGTGACTATCAACCCTTACTTACTTTGTCCTTGTGGACTCTCGACGTTGGCTCATTAAGTTCACCTAATAGGGGTCCATCTTTATTGATGTGTAAATCGTTTCCTCGACGTAGTAGTTCTTCGTGTGACAACTCGGATCCACACCAAGGGACAAAGAATGTAAGGGTAATTAGTCACTGAGGAGAGTATCAGTCATGATCTGGTTGACCTTTGTGTGAATTAACATTCACGCTCGAGAGGAGGAAGCTTCTCAACTAACCGCTGTAAAGAAGTAACAATTTCGTTAGCTTCTCTGTTCATTCACTTTTTGTAGCATGCTTTATTAATTTATATCTTTGTCTGTCCTTGAAATTCCCAATTAGAATCTGAAATGTGGAAATATTTTCCTTGAAAATCCTTCCACATTTCCGGTTGAATACTCGTTTTTTCAATTTTATTTTTGTTTTCTTTCTGTTTCAGTTGGAGCGGGAGAGAGCCATGGATTGTGACCGCATTTTCCCAATATCGACATAAATCCAACACTAATCATGCGTTATTGTCATCCTGGGTTGGACCAAGTCAAACCCTCACTTGGAATCGGGACATCATCGGGAGAGGACGTACTGGCAAATAATTTATTTTTTTATTTCTCATACTTGTTTAATTTATTTTATGTTTTAGGAAGGACTCTTGTAGGGCAAGGCTGTCAACGAGTAGGGCTTAATTACCAGTCCGTTTACTTAAGTCCACATTTATTTAAATAATTTCAAGGATAGATAAATTTAATCTTATTATTTTCATTCATTGTTAATTCAAGTACAGGTGTTTATTGAGAAGTGGACTCTCGAGTGTCAACTGGCTCGGGCTGATCCTCCTTCAGCGACTATCAACCCTTACTTACTTTGTCCTTGTGGACTCTCGACGTTGGCTCATTAAGTTCACCTAATAGGGGTCCATCTTTATTGATGTGTAAATCGTTTCCTCGACGTAGTAGTTCTTCGTGTGACAACTCGGATCCACACCAAGGGACAAAGAATGTAAGGGTAATTAGTCACTGAGGAGAGTATCAGTCATGATCTGGTTGACCTTTGTGTGAATTAACATTCACGCTCGAGAGGAGGAAGCTTTTCAATTAACAGCTAGAAAGAAGTAACAATTTAGTTAGTTTCTCTATTCATTCACTTTTTGTAGCATGCTTTATTAATTTATATCTTTGTCTGTCCTTGAAATTCACAATTAGAATCTGAAATGTGGAAATATTTTCCTTGAAAATCCTTCCACATTTCGGGTTGAATTCTCGTTTTTTTCCAAATTTATTCTAATTTTTTTGTTTGTTTCAGGTCGAGCGCTAGAGGACCATGGATAGTGACCCCGTATCCAATAACGATATACCCTATAACGAATCGACACCAATCATGCGCCATTGCCACCCTGGGTTAGAGTGAGTCAAACCATCATTCGGAATCGAGCCGTCGTTGGAGGAAGACGTACAGGCAAATACATTCTTTTCTTATTTCTCATACTTGTTTAATTTATTTTATGTTTTAGGAAGGACGCTTATAGGACAAGGCTACCAAGGAGTAGGAAGTAAACACTCTCCGTTTACTTAAGTCCACATTTATTTAAATAATTTCAAGGATAGGCAAATTTACTTTTATTACTTTCATTCATTGTTAATTCAAGTACAGGTGTTTATTGAGAAGTGGACTCTCGAGTGTCAACTGGCTCGGGCTGATCCTCCTTCAGTGACTATCAACCCTTACTTACTTTGTCCTTGTGGACTCTCGATGTTGGCTCATTAAGTTCACCTAATAGGGGTCCATCTTTATTGATGTGTAAATCGTTTCCTCGACGTAGTAGTTCTTCGTGTGACAACTCGGATCCACACCAAGGGACAAAGAATGTAAGGGTAATTAGTCACTGAGGAGAGTATCAGTCATGATCTGGTTGATCTTTGTGTGAATTAACATTCACGCTCGAGAGGAGGAAGCTTTTCAATTAACCGCTGGAAAGAAGTAACAATTTCGTTAGCTTCTGTTTTCATTCACTTTTTGTAGCATGCTTGATTAATTTATATCTTTGTCTGCCCTTGAAATTTCTAATTAGAATCTGAAATGTGGGAATATTTTCCTTGAAAATTCTTCCACATTTCGGGTTGAATTCTCGTTTTTTTCCAAATTTATTCTAATTTTTTTGTTTGTTTCAGGTCGAGCGCTAGAGGACCATGGATAGTGACCCCGTATCCAATAACGATATACCCTATAACGAATCGACACCAATCATGCGCCATTGCCACCCTGGGTTAGAGTGAGTCAAACCATCATTCGGAATCGAGCCGTCGTTGGAGGAAGACGTACAGGCAAATACATTCTTTTCTTATTTCTCATACTTGTTTAATTTATTTAATGTTTTAGGAAGGACGCTTATAGGACAAGGCTACCAAGGAGTAGGAAGTAAACACTCTCCGTTTACTTAAGTCCACATTTATTTAAATAATTTCAAGGATAGGCAAATTTACTTTTATTACTTTCATTCATTGTTAATTCAAGTACAGGTGTTTATTGAGAAGTGGACTCTCGAGTGTCAACTGGCTCGGGCTGATCCTCCTTCAGTGACTATCAACCCTTACTTACTTTGTCCTTGTGGACTCTCGACGTTGGCTCATTAAGTTCACCTAATAGGGGTCCATCTTTATTGATGTGTAAATCGTTTCCTCGACGTAGTAGTTCTTCGTGTGACAACTCGGATCCACACCAAGGGACAAAGAATGTAAGGGTAATTAGTCACTGAGGAGAGTATCAGTCATGATCTGGTTGACCTTTGTGTGAATTAACATTCACGCTCGAGAGGAGGAAGCTTTTCAATTAACAGCTAGAAAGAAGTAACAATTTAGTTAGTTTCTCTATTCATTCACTTTTTGTAGCATGCTTTATTAATTTATATCTTTGTCTGTCTTTGAAATTCCTAATTAGAATCTGAAATGTGGAAATATTTTCTTTGAAAATCCTTCCACATTTCGGGTTGAATACTCGTTTTTTCAAGTATATTTTTGTTTTCTTTTTGTTTCAGGTGAGGCGGCGCCGCCTCCCTCCCCGACGGTGTGCCACCTTGTCGTGGTGGGGGGGCTCACTTCTACAAGATCCCTTCCGATTTTTAAATGATTCGAATTAATTTTCTGATCTTTGGGAATCTTGTAGAAGTGCCAAGAGCACACCACACCTTAACGGGAATCCGAATACCGACATTACATAGCGAAAACTATTTCGCATGCAACGTCGTCATTTATTGACGGATTGTAAAGTTATTACAGGTTTTTGGAAATGCCAGAAGCTTATCTACTAAGTTACGTTAGGAAAATTAACAAAAAATGAAAAAAATTTTTTGTTTAAATAAATATATTAACATTATTGAGAAACAACATTTAAATCGCAAAATCCCCCAACGTACTTTACTAGATAATGTTCATACGTTTCCAAAAAGTCCACAAAAATGCAAATCTGTCAAGAAATGACGATGCTGCATGCAAAATAAATAATGGAAGAATTTCGTGTTCGGGAAGTCGCCAACACGAAATTCTTCCATTATTTATTTTGCATGCAGCATCGTCATTTCTTGACAGATTTGCATTTTTGTGGACTTTTTGGAAACGTATGAACATTATCTAGTAAAGTACGTTGGGGGATTTTGCGATTTAAATGTTGTTTCTCAATAATGTTAATATATTTATTTAAACAAAAAATTTTTTTCATTTTTTGTTAATTTTCCTAACGTAACTTAGTAGATAAGCTTCTGGCATTTCCAAAAACCTGTAATAACTTTACAATCCGTCAATAAATGACGACGTTGCATGCGAAATAGTTTTCGCTATGTAATGTCGGTATTCGGATTCCTGTTAATTATACTATAGTTTTCTTTCCCGGGTTGAATTATATTATTTAATTCATTACTACACTATCTGATGCCTGAGCTACATATGATTTAATTTCCCATTGTGTATATACGAGATAAGCGAGGATGAGTTATACATAGGCGCGCGTATTAGTACTACATAGTAAGAGCGCTGGTGTCTTTTTAAAGCAGTTCCTAAATGCATCGAAACATTAGAAAAAGCCATACCTGGCATTGGTTGTACCGTTGGCCCTTAGGGTGAGATTCACCAAGTCCGGCTTGGGGCTAGCCGGGCTAAACTCATACAGCTCATTTAACGGTAACTATACTACTCTAGCCCGAAAGTATACCATATTAGCCCGGCTAGCCTTCAAGCCGGACTTGGTGAATCTTAGTAATCTCACCCTTACTGACGGTTTACTGCGACTAAAACTATAATCTATGTCACGTAAAATATAGATTATCATATTAGCATGTATGGCGTCCCTGGATGCATTTAGGAACTGCGTTATAGGAATCCCTCACCATCAGTAACTCAAAACGGAAAAGAGCATTTCAGCATACATTTTTTATTGAAAAAGATTTTAAATTTTATTACTCAAAGATTTTCATTCTAAAATGTATGTTAACTCGCGTTTTTTCGCTTGAGTTATTAATGACGCGATTCCTAAATACATCAAGGGACGCCATATATGCCGGTCAGGGTACATAGTACATAAATGAAACCAGAGAGGGCATCAGCATTCGGTATTAGAGCCATCAGGTTAGCTGGCTATTTTCTGAAGTACTGGCTTTTTTAGTGTCTTTCCGGTTTGAGACGTTAACGTGGAGGGTTGTGCCAGTTAGCTTTCCTTTCTCCTTCACTTTCGGATCAGCATGACGTAAGTAATCTGCTAAAATCCAATAAATCTTTAACGAAAATTTATTTATTTTATTAAAATATCATTTTTAGTCCATTAACATAAAAGAGCCTATTGATATTTTTGTTATAAATTATTAATTTATTTAAAAATTGAGGTTAGATCACATGCTAATACATTAGGTTGTTATGAGAAGTTCGTTTTATTTATTATATTGTGTTTATTAATGAAAATTTTGTAAAGACATCTACTGGTGTTAATATTTAAATATAACCTATGTGTTGCACAGGTCCAAAGTATCGCGTGATACGCTTTACGAATGCGTGAATGGCGTCATCAACAACTCTCAAGAGAAGAAGAGGAAATTTCTAGAGACTGTTGAACTTCAAATAGGATTGAAGAACTATGATCCACAAAAGGACAAACGTTTCTCGGGGACCGTCAAGTATGTTTCTACCTGATTTTGAGAGTTCTTTTCGGTTATTCAATAATAGTTTACCATGTGCTATACTTTTACTTATGCCCGAAAAGATCGGCTCATGAAACATCAGGAAGCTGGGCTTAACCTGGCGGACCTTTACCCAGGGTCTTAAAAAAATGGGGAGGTTTTATACCGTTATTTTATTAGGATCCTTGTGATCCTGGTGGTAAGTTAATTTACCAATTGGCACTGCTATCAATGTTCAATGATGGTATTTTGCATGTATTAACTGATCCCTTGTGGTGAAAATTTCATTCATCTCTGAGAGCATTGGATTTATGTGAAGCTATAACAGATTTCATGAGAAAAAAAAACATCCAATATAGTTTTTAATTTTCTATTCAATTTATTAGATTGAAGAACATCCCTAGACCAAAGATGCAAGTATGCGTTTTGGGAGATCAACAACATTGTGACGAAGCCAAAGCTAACAATGTACCATACATGGATGCCGAAGCTTTGAAAAAGTTGAACAAGAATAAGAAGCTGGTTAAAAAACTAGGTAATTACTTATTCATTTGATTGTAAAAATAAGATTACCTTCCTAAAAAAGCACCAGTATTATTTAATAGTGAATTTATTGGTTGTCGAATGGAAGGAGAGTAAATTCTTCACTAGGTGAGGATGAAGTGAATTTATAGCTTTGTACCTCAATCCGTGTAGAGACATTATTTACTAAAATATTAAACATGAGGAAAATGATAACAAAATTCTTATCTTTCCACAGCAAAGAAATATGATGCATTTTTGGCTAGTGAGTCTCTCATCAAGCAGATTCCACGTTTGCTAGGTCCTGGTTTAAACAAAGCTGGCAAATTCCCTGGTCTTCTTTCCCACCAGGAATCAATGATTGGAAAAATTGACGAAGTTAAAGCTACTATTAAATTCCAAATGAAGAAAGTACTTTGCTTGTCTGTTGCTGTTGGACACGTTGAAATGACTCCTGATGAATTAGTACAAAATGTACATCTTTCTATCAACTTTTTGGTCTCTCTACTGAAAAAGCATTGGCAAAATGTTCGTTCCCTTCACATCAAGTCATCCATGGGACCACCTCAAAGATTGTACTAAGAATTTAGTACTTTAGATCTTCTGTTGTAACATCAATGAAATAAAAAGAAAGCCAAAATCTTAACTTATTGTAATACTTTCTTATCTGTACCTCATCTACAATTTAAACTTAATCAAAGCATTAGTATTTGTTATTTATAACATTTTATAAAATTTATGTACATATGTTTTTAATTATAGAAATTTTTTTACAAACTTGTTCATATTATTCTTTCTACCATGATATTTTAAATTATAATATTGAATTAGAAGTTATAAAAGAAAAAATTAAGCAAAGTATGAAATGATATCTGGTGTCACATTAAATTATTATAATAGCAGAGAAGTATGAAAGAAACCTTGAGTAACATCAGATATTAATATTATTCAATTGATAGAAATAACAAGAAAAAGATTATCAAACTTTAATCAGACGCGCTACTCCACTCGTGTTTACCGATTGATTTGATTAGACAATCGAGTCAACCTGGTTTTAATATAGATCGGTCCCGAAGAGTAGATAAAATTATATTTCACCATAGAAAATAAATTTATCACACTGGAATTTACGATAGATAAAGTAAAGGCAATTTCTTTCACCCTGAATAATAAAATTAGAAAATCATATAAATTCTTGACAAGAATCGAAAGTTGAGGGAAGAATTACGGATGACATGAGAGATGATAGAGTTTAGGGGTGAAGCTCAGGTATAAGGCTTTGAGTTTTTGACCAGTGTTTCCAGATGTTGCGGTAGGTTTACTATTTCTAGGAGTCTTTTGGGATCGAGGAATGGTCTTTTCTCTCCTTCGAAGAAGAAAGGCACGCGGCCTCATATTCTGCACAGGCCAGCAGTTTCCTCCAACTCGTCGATCTGGCATTTTCTTTTTGCTGAAATTTCAATCGCGGTAGCTATAATATTAGCAAAAATTCACCACTTTTTAAAGTTGCTCGCTTAAATTGTGCATCAGGAAAAAATATTACCAATACTTATATTAAAAATTGTTACAATCGTCGAACAAAATTTGGGATAAATTGACAATGAGTTCTGTGTTTTTCTTTTATTTTTTGTTCCAGTAAGAGATGAATTAATTAGTGAAAAAAAGGTGGACAAATTGATAAAAGTATGAGTGATTCAGGTAGTAGGGGGTAGTGTTTAGTTAATAAAGTGTTTAGAAGTGCACTCAGTGTCCAAGAGTGGATCGTGCGTCGTTATCAGCGATATCAGTGGCCCAGCAGAACCACCGGAAGATCCAAGAGAGTGGTTGGACTTGGCTTATCAAAAATCTCAGTCATACTCGAAGCTCAGTCCGAAACTTACGCCAGTCCTGTTAACTACTGAATTCTGCTTCTCGCTTTACGATAGTGAAAATAACACTGCTATTTAGAACAATCGTGAACAAAACAATGATAATCATCTCTTGAACTTCTACAAATTCTTCTATGTAAAATTACGCATTTTTCTATTGAAATTCTAAATTATTCTGACTTACAAAATTTAGCGGTATATAATCTCATTGCTTTATTAAATTGTGCAGCAAAAAATTACTGTGAAACGAAAGATTTTTTGGTTTGCGATAAATTTGGTGTGAAATTAAATATTTTTATCGTGGTAGTTACAAATTATTGTGCAAAAAGTGCAAAATTGAAACTGAACGTTCGGTAGTGCTAGCGGAGAAATGGCATATAAAAATCAGTGAAATCATTCGTGGTGAGACAGTAAATGCACGGGGCACTTAACGAGATTTAACAGCTTGTTGAGAAAACAATGTGGCTAATGGGATGTCAGCATATACAGTATGATAAGTGAACCAGTTGATTTTTTCTCCAACGCCCCACAGATATGGTAAGATCACTTTTGTTCCTCAAACCAATTGAAAATAATAATAGAATTCTGTTTCGAAAAAAATTCGGAAAAACCAAAAGCACTCGGTTAAAATATAAAGCACTTGTTTTTATTTTAATTTTAATATCTGATAGCTAGTGAGAACGATTAATTTTGACCAATTGACGTTGATACGGATTTGACCAAAATTGATAACTCGATTCAATTCTTACCGGACAAGAGCGACTTTACGCGGTTTCCTTGGAACACAGAAAAAATGATAAGAGTTCAATTTTTAATCTCGATCTTTGTTTGAACGCACTCGATGGAATATAGGCGTTTGTTCATTGACAATGCAGGAATTCGATAAATAATGATTTATCATCGTTAAAAATTGCTCTTCTATCGACATTATCGAATCTCCAAATCTTTCGCAATTAGATAAGCGAGCCCAGAAGCCGAGGCGCGTTATGCCCCCGATGCAGAGCAACTTTGAACAGAGAACCGTCGAAATATCATCGCTTCTTATGAATTAAAACCTGATTTATTCGAGAAACTTGTCGATTTTTCGCAGCGCCGCGTAGAAAAAAAATTAAGTATGTACATTTTATAAATTTTGATACTCATTGAAAATAATTGAATTTTCAGCAGATGACACTAAGATGAAACCGAAGAAGTTAAAGTTTACGCTATTCTGTCTGCTGAGCATTTTTTGCGTAGCGGCTGATGAGGGTTTGGAGGAGAAACCGGAAATGATCAGAGAAATCGATTACTGGAGGGGGAATTCTTCCAGCAGCCCCGGCTTCGAAAGAGAGGAGAGAATAGAAAATACCTCGGTCAAAGGTAACGGGAAATTTTCGAGATATCCTGGGATGCCCTTGAATGACTCCTCTATGTCCACTCTTTCCTCGATGACGTCAGCAGAAAATGCAGTAGGAAATTTGCCTAAAATGACCGACGCTACGACTAAATTCCCCAAGTTTCCGCGGGATACTGAGAAACTCCGAAATTTTCAAGATAATTCTCAGACTTTCGATCGGATTCTAATTGACAACCTCCAAGAGGTCAATGAACTTATCTCAACGACGGAGGGTCTTCAGCAGAATCCGCTCAAGACCTCCAGCGATGTTTTCGCGGATAGAAATATTGCTGAATTTTCCAACAACTATTCAGACGCAGAAAAAATCCTGCAAACGCTGAACAGTGAAATTGACGATTCTGTTTTTACCACTGAGACTAATTACCCGTTTAACGACGATGCGTCTTCGGCAGACTCCGTATTATTCGCCGTGATTTCTCCCGCTGAAGGTAAGAACCGATATTAATTAGTGATAAATAGGAAAATTGCTATTTTGAAGGAAGAAGAGATTTGTGTTTATTGTTACGCGTAAGAGTAGTTTTTATTTGATTTTCTTCATTGCAGGTATAAAGGAAGTGGAGAATTTGACGGTCCACGCGGTGACGTCTGATTCTATTCAGTTAAATTGGCTTTCATCCGCCCGGGATTCAAACGCTACGAGAATTTATTTCTCAATCGAAATATGCGAGGGTGAAACGTGCAGAACGATAAACGAGACTAAAACACAGCATACGTTTAACGATCTTAAACCCTGCACCTTGTACAAATTCAGTGTCAAGCTGGTGACGAAGGACCACGAGTCCGAAGGAATCAGTATTACCCAGAGAACCAGTAACGATGGTATTTTCTTTTTACACTCAATGTAAAAATTACATTTTCCACTAATTATACTACTTTATAATTTTAATTTACTATTTATCGAATCGGACCTGAGGGAAAATAAATTGATAGAAAAATTGTGACTTTTTCAGTTAAGGATATAATCGAAGTGCAGAATTTATCAGCCAATGACTACGGAATTGACTTCATCAAACTGAAATGGGAAAAGCCGGACAAGATTAAGAATTGTAAAGTGAAATATGAGATAGTTCAGTGCGACAGTAGTAAAAAGTCGTGCAAAAGCAGCACGACAGTTGAGAGCTCTTACGAAGCAAATAATCTTCGGCCCTGTACCGTGTATTTTTTCACTGTGAAAACCATCAATGGTAACAAAACCTCCGACGGTGTCCATATCTCCCAGGAAACTGGTTCACCACGTACGTTTTTATATCATGCACGAAAGAATATATGTATAGAAAATAGGATTTTTTGAGAATATAAATTATGAGGCTGAATAACAATTTTGCAGAGTCCAGTGAACCTAGATTGCCCAAGTACGAAACAGGGGACACACCGAATGATATTTCACTAACTATACGGTGGGAAAAACCGGAGGTCAACGCAACCTGTATAAAATATTATCGTATAACCATCGAGCCTGGGAAAATTGTCCATATGACTTCGTTAATGAGTATTACAATAAATGGACTGGAAGCCTGCTCTTCGTATAAAGTAGATATTAATGCTGTGAACAGAGCTAATGTTAGCAGTAATACTATTACCATAAATGAAGCTCGTACAGCATCAGCTGGTAAGTATAACATAGAGCCAAGTGAGATTTCCTCGTGAGAAATCGATATTCATGATGAGTTATTAATTTTTTAGTAACAACTCCTCCGATACTGAACGATCCGGTACCAGTTACATCAGACTCAACAATCTCGATTTCCTGGATAGTGAAGAGACAGCCGAGGAACAACTGCAATATTTCTGCGGTGATAACATTTTGTAATTATACACAATCGACTGCTCACGGATACACTCGAACCAATGGCACTAGCAGAACGCTGATAAAAGAGAATAATAGTCCTCTTATCGTTGTTAATGTTACCGTAGAAAATCTAAGCCCTTACACCGACTACCTTTGCTGGGCAGTCACTGAAAACGAAGCTGGAAACAGTTCACTCAGCGTTTTGATAAACGCCACTACGTTGCAAGATGGTAATTTTATTTTGTCGAAACTTTGTTAATTTTTAAATTTCTAACTCTAAATATTGTAAAATATTTACTTAAAGAACGATGATGATTTACATGAAAATATTTTTCAGTTCCATCACCACCAGTTCTCACTGTAAAAAATATCACAAACTCTTATTTCTCGTTCGTTTGGCAGGAGCCAGAATATTTGGCAGGAGTACTAACGGAGTATGAGATCTTGTTGAACTGGAAGCCACTTTATCCCATACCCGATTGGTGTACCTTCGATGAGACTACTAATAATACTATATCCAATATCAGTGGCGATGCTTTAAGCTATGAATATCTTAATGGTAAAGCTTTTACCAATTACACGGTCAAGATCCGGGCCAGCACTTCCGCAGGTTGGGGTATCTATAGTGATCCCATCTTCTTCGAAACTCATCCTGGAGGTAGACATACACATTCTGATATGATAAATTACGTTTAACAATAACAATATTCTGTCTAACATCCATGATTTTGCAGTTCCTGGACCAGCAACCAATTTGTCTTACGCGATAAATCCGACTTTGCAAAATCCTAATGTCTTGGACACTATGTTAAGATGGTCATTGCCTTGTTCGATAAATGGAAAACTAGAGAGTTTTAATATCTCCGTTTATGGGGAGAGAAATGGTTACAAGACACACGCGTTTTTTTTGACAATAAACGTTACAAATAGCGTGAGTAAATATGACGTATACAGTAAAGATCTGGATGAGCTGAAAGGGGAATACTCTTACACCTTTGAGGTAATGGCCAAGGTCCAGGGAGTAGAAGATTATGGACAATCCGCCAATACCACAGGAGTTCTATATCCTGCAGGACGTACGTTGCATTTTTATTACTAGAATCCACTAAATTAATTTAACACCATTATTTTATGTCGATCGATAAAATTTGATCACAAGAAAATTATTTCTTTATTTGATCACTCTTATTTATTGTATTGCACGTTTTTTAGTTCCACCCCAGCCTGACGAGGATTACATAAGATCGATAACGATAGATCCTGATAAAGCAAAAAGGACCACTACCTCAGCCTCTCTTCTCTTGCCATTATTTCCAAACGTGAACGGTGATGTGAAATTTTACTCGATCATGGTAGCTGAAATAGGGTTTAATGAGGCTTCCCAACAAAGATTCGATATCACTAAGGAAAATTGGCCGAATATCTCGTCTTGGGAAGACGCTATGCTAGCGGATTACAAAATCGCTTATCAAGCTACGCGTCCTTTCTGGGATCCTTCTCGTAATTATATTACCGATTCCTTCTACTAATTTCTATCCTCTGTTTGCTGGCCTTATTAAGAGAAGTTGCTCTGATGTTTTTCTAGCTACCAACGTGGCTGATTATGGACACATGAAGGCGGTGAAATACGTAATTGGCGAGGACACCACCTGCAAAGAAATTTCGCAGAATAGTGATAACAGATTGTACTGTAATGGACCTTTGAAACCAGATACTACCTATCATGTCAGGATGAGAGCCTTCACCTATGGTGGATACACCGATTCAATAGCTTTTGAAATTAGAACGAGTAATTGACCGATACTTTAAATAGCATAAATTAATTACTGCATTACATTGATTAAACGTTACATAAATTAATCAATGAGTCAAGCAACTTTTCTCCCTCCACTCAACGATCTTGTTCCCTGCAGATGCAGAGTTAAACATCGCGATCGTGGTCGGAATAGTTTTTGGAATTCTATTCTTGGGAATCTTCACTACAATGATGTTGATTGTTCGAAAATGTTCTCCACAAGCGTAAGTCTTCCTTGGCAATTAACATACTGTTGACCAGTAAGTCAATAATGTTTGAGCATGAAAACACGAGACTACTCGTGACCAGTTTGCAATGTGTGTTAAAATAATCAAGTTTTTCCCTCGGAAAAGACCTTGGCTATGAATCTGCTCTTTGTTACGAACTGGAGTAAGATGAATGGTGGTCTTCTTTTTGTCAAACGTGATAACATTTCTGAAACAGATAGGAATTTATATTGATTAATAAAGATAAAAATAACTAACGATTTTTATCTGAAGCAGATAAATATTGATACTGATAACCAGAGACGAAGAAAAGTATAGCAGTGTGTAAAATAGATAAGGAGGAAAATATTGAAAATGACGTTGAAGAAAAAACGATCGGAGTGAGCTATGTGAAGCTGGTGGCTACATATTTTTTTATATATTGAATTAATTCAAGTGGAACTATGCAAAATCTTATTGAGAAACCCTGGGGCTATTTCAGATAAAGCCGGGACTCAATGAAAAAATTAATTTTCTGTCAAATGGGCCGCCTGTTTCATAGATGAGATACCGAGGTGAGCACTTATGGGAAATGATCAATATATCCTCCATGACTCACCTAGAGCACTATAGGTAGGAAGAACAAGGTCGTGCAATGCATAAGTCTACGTCTACGATGCATGCTAAAATATACGTGACATTAAATGCGGCAGTTGCCAAAGTAATGGCTAAGCACCGATTCGCTGCTGCCTAAATGCAAGCGCGTATTTTTGTCATTAACACACCCGTGCTTGCCAAGAAAAGGTGAATAAATAAACTTCGTCCAGTCGAATGTAAAATGTTATCTCTTATCAATCAGTATTATAAAAATTAGAAAAAGAAGGGAAAAACAAGCGGGAAATAAAATTATAAAAAAATGACCACGAAATCTAGGGATACCGAAATATCCTTCTACTCTCTCGTTAAGTGCGTATAATTGATCAAATACGTTTCAATTATTGTTTATGAAAAAAAAAGAAGAAACAGTGTTTTGCGCAGCTTTTTATATTTAAAGCTTACTTTGAGTTTCTTTATCGTAGTGTGTCACGCATGATCTTGCGTGTAGATCTTTTGCGCATCAACAAAAAAATATTGCACAATTCTTCAAGCTGATTAAAATGAATCAACGTATATTTCTCACAAAATTGTTGATTGATTTTTAAATTCTAATGGGTTTTGTAAAAATCTTTAGTTTTAAGCTGTTTATCTTTAAAATCTATCTGGTTAGGAAACCACTGATTAATCTAATTTTAAGAAATTATTTAACTGTTTTTTATTTCTTAAACCATTTAATTATAACATTTTATTATTTTTGCTTGTGATTTTGAGATCTCTTGCATGTTCTTAGTGTGAAAAAAATGGATAATTTTAATAATAATCTTATACGGTTCTTCAGGGTTTTAAGAAGATTCTTGCATTCAGATATGCCTGGGTCCCCAGTACCAGCACCTTTTTCAAGAAAAAAATTTCTAAGTCATTGTCAACAGCTAGTGGACAATCCAGGAAAATTGAGTAATGAATTTAGGCTACTACAAACACTCAGCGTAGACCTACAAATGCCAGCGAATACTGCTTGCTTACAAGCAAATAGAAAGAAGAACAGATATTCTGATATATTGCCTTGTATGTGCCTCGCTTAATAAAAAATTTCTTTCTTATTAATTTTTACACATTAACCTTTTTTTAATTTTTAGATGATTTTTCAAGAGTAAAGCTGGAAGTCATAGACAACGATCCCAATACAGATTATATCAATGCATCATTTATAAGAGTAAGAATAATAAATATTTTTCTTAGAGACTGCAGTTTTCTAATTTCTTGATTATATTGCAGGGATACACAGGGGACGACGAATATATTGCCTGCCAAGGGCCTAAGGAGGAGACAACTTATGATTTCTGGAGAATGGTAGACCAATATGAGGTGAAGACTATAGTTATGTTGACTCAGCTTGTGGAAAAAGGAAAAGTAAGTAAACCAAGAAATATACTAAAATTTTGTTAAGGTTGTAATAACAAGTTTTAATTGTAGGAGAAATGTCATCAATATTTTCCAGCCATTATGGAAACTTTTAGATATGAAAATATGACAATTAGGTGTGCAAGTGAATTAGATTTCAGAACTTACACACATAGAACATTAGTATTACAAAAAGGAAATAAGAAAAGAAATATTATACACCTGCATTTCAAAGACTGGCCTGACCACGATGTCCCGGAAGACTTTGATCCTATGATTAATTTTTGTCAGGTAGTCAGAAAAAATATCACTGCCAGTAAAGGCCTTGTTGTTATACATTGCAGGTACATTTAATATTCTAAATTAGAGACAATTCTTATATTATACATAAAATACTAAACCAATTTATACTCTCCAGTGCAGGAATTGGCAGAACTGGTACTTTGATTGCTATTGATATATTGTTACAACATTTGAGAGATAACAGAAAATTGGATGTCTTTGGAACAGTATATCGATTACGTCATCATAGAATAAATATGGTTCAAAGAGAGGTAAGCCAAGCAAGTAATCAAGCAACTGATAAAATTATCAAGAATTAAATAGTAATGAATGTTTCTTAATTTTAGACTCAATATGCCTACATATACAATTGTATAAAGCAGGTACTAAAAAATCCATATTTTCTGAAAACATGTAAGTTTTTACATTTCAACTATACTTAAACTGCTGTTCGGTAAAATTTACAAAAACTTTCTTATTCCACAGATAAACCACCACCGGTATTTCCGTTAAGCGAAAAAAAAATAAAAGAGAATGAACTAACAAATTTAAATCTAGTCGATAATCATATATAAGAGATAAGTATATATATAATTAAAATGAAGACAAAACCATATTTGGAAATTAATTAGGAAAACTCAGGGCAATCTCATAAATAAATGATTAATCTGCTTGTATATAAGTAATTCTGAGTGATCAAATGTTTTATTCTTACAATATTGTATTGTTTCTGTAGTAAACAAAATTGATACTCATGAGAAGAATGTACAATTGTGCTGCATTAATTGTTTTAGTGCAATAATAAAAAGGAGAATTGTATTTTTAATCAGCTGATATCAGCTGTTTTTTTTTAAATAAACATAATATCAATTACTTTTATACCAAAGTCTTGAAGTCAGATTATTTTTAATCTTTTAATATTAGGTTTCTAATAAAAGACAAAACATTTTTCATTAAATACTGACTTATTATTTCATAACTAATGGTTAAAAAACTTTGCATATATCGAAGTACCTCCATGTTTTAATATAAAACAGAATTTTCCTTACACATACTTTAATATAAATATACTAAATCTTTTAATAACGATATTTGGTAGAATAATCTTTTGGAGAAACCACTAAACCCCTCCCTTTCCTAGCACCTCTGTATACTGTCTCAATAATATCTATCATTTCTTGTTTGTCTTCAAGGGTCCAATTAATTTTATTATTATTACCTGTTCCCAAGTCAATCATAATATGTTTGTTTCTGAAGAAAAACATGACTGTGCATGGATCATATAACTCGTACCTGTAATAAAATAAAAGGTTTAATCAACAATTGAAATTAAATTAAAATAAATAATTACAAAGCTTACATTTTATTAAAGTCAGGCACTTCTGTAATGTCAACTAGATAAATTACTGCAAAATTTTTAACTTTTTCAGCAATGTTGTACAATACCTCGTCCATTTTCATGCACATAGGGTCCCAGTCATGGCCAAATCTAATTACCTGAAAAATTAATCAATTTCTTTATTAACACATCCATTGCGAATAAAACGAATATTAAAACACAAACCACAACTCTATCCTCTTCAGATAAAATTGCTTGATCCACCTGCCAGCCATTGTGGAGATGTGATAGCATATAAGACATCTTTAGTTTTTTTTATATATTTTCGTCTAGAAAAATATATCAAAACGCTTTATTAAACTTTTAGAATAAACGTCATTTAAGACTGTCCGACAACATCGACAAGTATAAACAACCAATCTGCTTACCATATAACCTTCAATAATAAATTGGTAGTTTTGTTACCAACTGAATGTACCCAAGTATAGCTTGACAGTTGTTACACTTGACATCGTTGCCAATTGCTATTTGTTGCTTCGTTGGCTTGGTTGGCTTCGTATCACTTTTGATAGATGGCCACACGGGTACCATTTCCAGCACTTCGCGTCTTCCGCAGACTCCCGCTTCTAAAATCTCTCTCTGCATCTCTACAGCATGGCAAATTGTCTGTTGCAATTCAGTCAGACAGTTAGCCCTGGTTAGCCCCAACAAAATATAAGAAGAATATTGTCTCATCTTATCTTTGTAATGAAGCATAAAATGGAGGAAAATAATACATTAAGTGACGCTGAAGCTGAATTATATGATAGGCAAATTCGTCTGTGGGGTGTAGAATCACAAAAACGGTACGTTCATTCTATCTAACCTTAGCAGTTGCCGGTATGTTTACCATATTTTAATTAATAAAAAACTATTATGTTTTTTATAATTATTAAATTTATTTGGTTTAAATAACCTTCAATATCTTAAAGACTGCTTATACAATTTTATTGTCCAGATAAATGATATTTTAATCCAAATTTGATTTAATGATATTTTCTTATTCCAGTTTAAGGTCAGCGAAAGTGCTTTTGATAGGTGCAAATGGATTTGCTGCAGAAACAGCTAAAAACATCATCTTAGCTGGGGTGAAATCAGTCACCTTTTTAGATCATAGAAATTTAAGCATTGAAGATACATGTTCCCAATTTTTAGCACCGAAAACAGAAATTGGTAAAAATGTAAGTTTTTTTGGCTATATTATTACATTTCTTTAGATGTATTTTTTTTCAATTAAGTTTTGATTTTTTGCAGCGAGCGCAAGCTTCTTTACAGAGAGCTCAAAACTTAAATCCCATGGTAAAGGTTACAGCAGAGACTGAAAACGTTAATGATAAATCTGATAAATATTTTGCAGATTTTGATGTTGTTTGTGCAACACAATGTGACATATTTCAATTGCAAAAAATAAATAATGCCTGTAGAGAACATAATATTAAATTTTTTGCCGGTGATGTCTGGGGTACTATTGGTTTCACTTTTGCCGACTTAAAAACACATGAGTTTGTAGAGTTAGTGTTGGCTTATGTAAAATAAATTTTATTATGGCACTTGTTAAGTTATAGCTCTGCTCATGTATCAAAATTATTTAATTTCAGAGATGTTATTCAATCAAAGAAAGTTTGTGTGCCAGAAGGAGGTGATCCTATTAAAAAAGAAAAATTTGAAAATATCACTGTGACTGTTAAGAGAACAGAGAATTTTGTGCCATTCAACCAAATATTAGGTCTTGATGAATTGCCAAAAGATTCTGAGATTTACTACATAATCCTTGGTATTGTTTATAGTACTTTTTTTCAACCATTTTATACTGTTCAAATAACAATTATTTTTTTTATTAAACTTTTAGCCTTATGGAAATATCGAAGTAAATATGGACAAGATCCCTTACCTGACCAACGAAATCGTGACGAGTTAAAGAGAGAGATAGAAGGAATTATTACATACCATAAGCTTGGCGATAAGTTAAACTACTACTTGGAGTAAGTATTTTTGTTATGCATTCAAAGTCTAAACTGATAGTAATTTTGAGGCAATTATAATATTTCAGTTGTGATTTGTATGCCCAAGTCAGTCCAGTTTGTGCTATTCTTGGTGGAATTATGGGTCAAGAGATTATTAAAGCTGTATCTCAAAAGGAAGCCCCACATAATAATTTATTTATTTTCAATCCAGAAACATTGTGCGGAAAAATACTGAAATTGGGCTATTAATTTTATATACTTTTAGCATTATTATGTATTCTATTTATAAAAGATATTAGTGATGATAATTGAAAGAATATTTAGTTTTTTGCGCATTTTTTCAATTCATTTTTTTGTAAGATGAAATAAAATAATCATTTCGTATAATTAAGAGATAATTATTTTACCGTATTAAAAATATACGTCGTATTTACAATTCTCGTATCACAATCTGTCTTTTACTTGTACAAAATACTTATACTGATAGCTCTCATATTTTTATATAAATAGCATTTTTATTTCTCATATTTACATTTTACATACGTGAAACAGCTTCATGGGGCGACAAATTTTGTAAACGTTTGATTACCTCGAAATATCATAATTGTCACTGGCGACTTTTATTTTTAACACGGCAATATACTATTTACGTATCGTAGATGCCTGATTTCAATTCTTTAGTGGTTAATTGATAAGTCTGGTGGTTACCTTCGTTTAGAGAAAAAGCATTTATAAAGCTCGCAATAGTGTACTTGAGTAGATGTACAATCCATTAAAAGTTGAAGATGGAAGATTGATTTAATTCGTCGCGAAGAGTTATGATGTATCGTGTTTACCCATAGACATGGCGCAGTCATCAGGATGACGATTATCTTGAACGATAATATGTAAATGTTACAATGTAAAATAAAAGTCTTTGTTACAGTAAGGGGGCGGCAGGTATGTATAATACGTTAATGATGTGGGCACGTGCTTTCACGGCTGTCGAATTATCTTTTCACAATGGTTTATTTTGTGCTCGTCGGAAAACCATTAGTTGACCGCTCAAACGCAATGTAAACGCGCGCCCCACTGCATTCTAATTTCACATTTTGTTACTCGTTCCATGCGTGTTGGTGGAACCGTGTTATAACACGCACGTGGCTAACTTGACGCCGTCATCAATGTTTGGGGCGTTGAATGTGTTAGGAGCCGGAAGATTTATAAATTTCACGTTACTCTACGTGGATTTATAAATTTCAAATTTACATTGTACTTTCATCGTAGCGTGTAACTCTTTATGCATGTTAACTTTATAAACCTTTGTCCTAAATTCATGTGGAATTAACACGATATTATCGAATCATTTCAAGAATTGTTCTCTTTGTTGAGCAAAAGCGCGGCGTACATATATTACTTTTCAGGTTGCTAGCACGATATTATCTTATAATGTCGCACTTAATAACCGAGAAGACATGTATAGGTACTTCCCGTGAGTCACGTAAGGAATTTACCAAGAGCAGACAGAGTTACACAGGTATATTCCGGAAATCAATAAGACACGTAAAGCCTCGGGAATTTAACTCGCTCACTGAAGGTGCAATTGTGCCGACTGAGCGAGTGTAAATGTCACCCTTATCATCGGCTTGGCGGAAATTGCGCAAATGCAAATGACGTCTAATAATATATATTTGACAAAATCACTATAATCTTATATTTATATTATCGTTATGATTAATTATAATAAAAAAAAAAAAAAAAAAAATTGACCTGTACATCGAATTTTCTCTGCAATAATAAATAAACTCCATCATCTCCATAATTGCTGCGCGCGTAGAAAAATTGTAGTATTTTTCCATATAGAATTTAGAAGAAAGCTGGTTAAGTATATATACAGGGATGGGATAAAAGTTGCGTGAAAAATGAGAGGAAAAACTCGGAGAGATTTATTCCTTAGCATAAATGCTCCAAGATTAATCATGATATTTGGACAAAGCGCGGTGTATATGTGTATCAGTCTTCGTAATCGAGCCCCGTATTATTTTACGGTGTTTTTCAAAGCCGGAGAGGTGGAGGAAAGCTATCAAATTTATTCGGAGAGATACGAGAGTATCGAGGATGGCAATAGGTGAGAGAAAATAAAAAAAAGTTGGAAGAGAGTAAGAAGAGCGAGCGCGCATATGGCGCATTGTGACCGAGAAATGATTTATAGCGCGCGACGAAAATTATTGCTGCCGTTAAAATACCTTCGGGCGTATTTATTGGCGAGCTTACGATGCAAAGGCGCGGGCAGCACCCTTCTTGAGAACGAGGTGGCTTTTAAGTCGACAAGACTGTGGTTAAAGGCGGCCTTAAACGTCAGCCGTAAAGACCGATCGGCATAAGGCAGTGGTTAAAAGAAAAAAAGCAAAAATAAAGGAAGAAGAAACAAAAGAAAAAAAGATGAAGAGCGCGTCGGTCCGCAACGAGATGACGTTTCTTCATTTCGCGGGATGCACCGGTAAGTAAGAAAATGAATCACCGTTCGATCAAAAGCGCGTAGGAAGAAGCGGTGGAGGGGATCGCGCGAGAAGGGCTGAAGTTGACTCGTTAGCAATTACATGTAAATTGTAAGGATTGGTAGGTATGTGGCAGAAGTAGCGAAGCGTGGACTTGGGTTTGTCCGGTGAGTTAGTACACGTTGAATTTTATTTTATCGCGTAGAAGAGCGTGGTTGGCTAGTGGGTAAAGCGCGCTTGATAAACATAGCGCGAATTCCAAAGGGACCGAGTTAAAAGTTCCCGACGACTTCGGGCAACCGGCGAATGTTGAATCGCCGCACTATTAGCGAGCAGCCATAGCTAGCATGGACTCGGTTGTCTTCAGCAACATCAGTGAGTCGAGTGGAGCGAAGAAGGAAAATGCAATGTGGCATGGCTGGCTCGCTCGGTCGCAACTACTGCGCTTTGTTTTTATTAGCACATAACTATCCTTTAGAGGGTGCATAATAAACATAGAGACACAGGAGTCTCGCTGCTTTCTTCCTTCTTTACTTTCCTACGATTTCCAGTTCTTCGAACCCTTTTTTCTATTTAGCAGCGAAACGCGTAAGCATGTTTTAATCCCTCTCTCGTTCCGCGTTTGCGAATGGTGCACGCGCGAGAAAAAAGAATCCACTAGAGATATATCCATATGGAACAATGGTCCTCTGCTTATTGGACCGCGTATAATGGCATTAAATTACACGATGTTCTTCGGATTGAGACTGCGGGATTATCTGGGAAGGTACGAGAGGGTTTAAGCTGTATAAATTGTAAAGGCATCTCGCCCCCGCAATGGCATTGCCATTTCAGGCGGTCTCTACCAAAATGTAGAGAACGCTTTGGAAAAGTGCGGCCGAGCAAATTGCTTACGTGAGTCAACTGCTTACGACTAGGTTTAGCTGTATTCCTATTTATATCAAGCTACACACTGTCCGCTTATCAGTGTCTTATGCGTTGTCAGCGTGCAGCGTTTTTCTTATTAACTTTTGCTTAAATTGTTATCTATATAATAAAAGGGAATATATGTGTTTTTGGTATTGGTGTGGTATTAAGTGGGGGTGAAGCAGCAACTACACCAAATAGACTAATATATATATATATATATATATTAGAGAGAGAGAGAGAGAGATGGAGAGTGGAAGAAGCTCTTTGCAGATCTCGTCTAAAATTCCGAGGCATAAAATCGCAAGTTTCACGAGGTTCACGAGCTTTCTGGCTGGTTGGCCGCTAGGAGAAATATTATGCGGCCGGAATCCCCTTTCAATCTCGCGGTAGCTGTTGCCATTCGTCGGAGTGCATTAACAAAATAACGTAATAAAATCCGAGTGGCGTGGCAGAGGCACAGCACGTCGTGCCACGCCAAGGCAAAGTTGAGCTAAGCCAAGCAAGCTTTTCTTAACGGTTCTTTTTCTAGGCGGGCACTATACTCGTAAAACTCGATACATTGTACTCGACCGGAGCTGGCTGCTATATAATTCGTCATGTCGGCAAACGTCGACGGGCGGCGGAGCATTTTAGCGACACGCGATGGACGCGCACCGAGGGAAGTCCTTATTGGTGTGGCAACCAGAGGATGCGGGGAGTGAGGGGAGGGGAGGAGGGGAGGAAGAGGACAAAGGAGAACGAGGCGAGAGGGTATAATAAGGCGAGGCGAAGGAGAGAGAAGAAAAGGATCGATCGCGGAGGAAAGTCTCGATGGGCCGTGAATGTTCGCGATGCATCAAGCGAATAAAAGATTTTACTAACCACGGCATTCATAAAAATCCTCCCAGTCAATCCTGACGGCCGATCGTAAAAAAGGACTATCGAGAGGAGGAAGAATTTTTCTGCCAATTTCTTCGTCGTATTTTCCTCAATCACTTCACCAGCACGTAGCGAGCTTTATTCGTCCGAAATTGAGTAACGCGTCGCTGCTATGTATACTCTCTCTCTCTCTACTATCTCTCCCCCCCCCCCTCCGCACTCCCCCTCCACTCTTTATCTCTGTATCTACTCTGGTGTTTTTCATCGTTCGGTACATTTAGCCCGGGTATCGTCGAACGTGATGGATCGTTCGCCGCACGGAAAAACAGTTGCAGCTCCCTGCAGGTAAATCCGCTCGAATCGGAGTAAATTGTCGAAAAAGCGCAACGAGCAAGAAAGAGTGGCTCCGCGTCCATTAATTTCCGTCGGCCTCGCCGCTCTGTGTGTTTCGTTTGGGATTTCGAGCACGATTTCGAGCAGGCAGCCGCTCCGCGATCCGCGCGATATTGCCCGTCGAGCTTTACGAGCAGCCATCGGCGCAATTCCGAGAGTTTTTAGGGTCAAGCGAATAGCTAATGCAAATACCCTGCCGGCTCCCGCCGTTATATCGCCGCTCTGCCGGCCTGCACTCGTTCCTGCTATTATACTACTACAGCGTACGGCTTTTCGGAGGATGAGTGGCTGCTGGTCTCCATCCTCCCACCACCCCCACCCCCTCAACCTCGCCAAGGGACATTACGGCAAATCTTAATGCCCTTCCTTATCAATTAAGACACGGTCGTAGCAATTAATCCCCGGCCGGTTGGAACGAGAAGCGGAAACGACGGCGTCTTCCAGCAACAGGACTGGGGGCCGGAGTCTTCTCCTCGGCTTACTTCCACTCGCCATATAATTCTCCTGCTTTTATTCTTTCTCAAATTACTCACTTTCCTATGCACGCGACATTCAAATTTGCATAATAAAAATTGTATACAGTAGTCCGCGAGAGAGAGAGAGAGAGAGAGAGGAGAGTGTCGAGAGCACGAGTCCATTGTGTAATTATATAAGCCGAGCTCCAAACCTTCTTCAGTCTGGCAATTTTTATGTGTATATATATATATATATATATAGTGTACAGGAAGATTGACGAAAAGGGACACCAAGGTTAAGGGTAATAATAAGTATGTAGCATATATACGCGTATATATGTGTGGTGGTATAGTATATACAAGGTATAAGAAAGTTTAAGGCGAGGGCGAGCGACGGCGATCGATCAGAGAAGCTCATTCATGGTCGCCAAGTATTCATGCCTGGCAAACGAGTTACGTCCAAACGGGTTACCAGGTGAATTACTTATGAGTATCATCAATTTAACGACGTATCAATTGCGAATTAGCCCGAACGACCGTCTGCCAACTTGCTCGTTTGATTACCGCCCGCGCACGGATAAAAATTACGACTTTGGCTAAACTCTTTCTCCGACGTTGTTATTATTATCATTATCATCGATGAGACAGACCGATGGTGCGGTCTCTACCCTTTCTAAATGTTCCTTCGCTCGCGATGGAATAATCCAAAGTAGGAAGAGAGGGGGATTGCGTGTTTGTGCATGGTAGGGGGAGGGGGAGGGGGCGTATTAGGGATCGGAGAAACGCAGTACATCATGAGTCGGGAAGAATGGTGCAGGAGAGAGTTTCTTGTGCTTCGCGGTACATATTTCATGCTTTTGTTCGATTTCGTCGAGCATTATTTTAGGTTACGTCGAGTGAATGCTCCAGGAATCGTCTTTTTTCGATAAGCAGAGAAATATTTGGAGTTTCCTGCCGCCTGACCGACTCGGGACTCTAATGCACTCGTTCCTTCCTAGCCTCCTTTTGCCCCTTTTCACGAGCTTCCTCTCTCTCTCTCTCTCTCTCTCCTTTCCCCTTTTGTCGCTCCGATACGAGTTGCATGTATATATATATATATATATATACCTTGCGGGGCGCGCGCAAGTGAGAGGGCAAAGGGCCGAGATCGCCCTCCTCTCGGCACAATCGCCACTCTAGCAATAATTCACTGTAGAATCTGGAACGAACGGACCATCGTCGTCGTCGCTCGTCGCTCGTCCGCCCAGTCGACTCTGCTTTTTGTCAAGAGTCGCTCTGCCTCCTAATAGCGCGCTGGCCTAAAAAGAATCGGTCCACCCCCGATGCCCATTCTGGCGAACGATCGAGGGACCGAGAGGGCCACTTTTGTGCGTAATATGGTTACACAATGGTGCATGGGCAGCCTACTGCCTCTTATCCGATATATCGGGGACTGTTTAACGCTGAAATATTCTTGGAGCGGAGCCACTGCAGTGCGGGAGGGTGTGTAGAGCAAAGTAGAATTTGTCGAGCGCGCTCGGCGCGGCGCGGCGAGTGGTACTTTAAGGTATTTTCGGCGGTATAAAACGAGGCCTGACTTATGACTTTGCGATATTCCGAGGAAAAGGAGACGACAGAGAGGGCGACGGGATATTGCATTGTGTTTTCTTTCGGGACAAATGATTTACCGCGTTTCCCCTTGTATCGCCGCCAGCTACTATAGCACGGTCCCGCAAAAACACGTAAGGGGTTGCTGCTGCGAGGCCTCACCGTGCAAGGAATGGGACACGCGGGGCTATATTGCTTAGGTATTACATATTTATGGGCTTCTGGTCCCGGCACGGAAGCAAATTTCCCTGAAATCTCGGCCGGAAATAACGTTAGAGTCATTGGTACGCAACGCCGAGTCCTTTTCCCACTCGTACTTCCGATTTTTCTCCAATATTATTTTCCACAAAGAGCTGCGAGCCGTGCACGCGCGTCTCCCCCCCCCCCCCCCTCATCACCCTTTATTTTTCTACTCGAGCGAATTTACCACGCTCGAAACCCCCCCCCGAGTTTTATTTATCCACACCTCCTTTCCAGCGAGATTTTTTTGCAGAAATTCCTAAAAGGCAGAAAAGGTTACGCGCAATTACGCTTGATTGGGTATTCGAAGAGTTGCTTGGTCGCGAGAATCGAGATTTTTTTTCGTCGTTGCACGGTGGAAGGACTCGTGGTGGAATAATGATAATAGAAAAAAATGGCTAAGAGGGGGATTGTTCGATAAAATTAATTTTGGATGGCGTAGCGATTTCCTGCGCGTATTATTGTAACGTGCAGCGTGAACGCATGTTGCGCGGGCGATAAAGGGACGGGGGCGCAATTAGCGATCATTGTTGAGCGCGTGGAAGAATAATCGCGGCGGACGGCACGCTCGGCAGGCAACATTAGCGTTTATGGTGTCATTAATATGAGATATATCGAGGATGGAACCGGGCGTCTTCGAAAACCGGAAGAGCTTAACCCCGATTCGTCGTTGTCCGCCGGAACGTAATGCGTCCCGGCTTCCGATTCGATTCGGTTATATTTTATGTCGACTGACCAGTATATAACACTATGTGGACTGCGGAGGGTCAGGTCAGCATTGTTCAAGGGCCGAACTATCGCTGGAGCGATCAACAGCGGTATTATAACGTATTGGAGGAGGACTGTGTCGCGCGTATACACATATATACACACGTTGGCTCGCCTCTCATCCCCCCCCCCCCCCCCCCCACCGATAAGTTCTCCACGCGCAATAACGATCCAAGGTCGATCGAGTATAAAAAATAAACCAACTGGCGTCATCATTAAGCGTATTTGTTGTCATCGCGATATCGTCTATATTTAAGAGGAGAATAGGATCGATCGCTTGGTTATTATACTCTGGGAATCTTTCGTTCGACCATTTGCCGTTTAGCGAAATAATAAGGGGAGATATACACACACACATATATATATATATATATATATATATATATAGGAAAGAGGCGGCTAGCACGGCTTGTTTTCAGCAAATTAGATCGTGGAACGCTAAAGCTTCGACGCTCTTAAGTTAACTGGCGGCGGAGGCCGAGTAATTTTCGATTGCCGAGGCGAAACGACGGATGAATAAGTAAGAAGTTATCGAGCCTCGAGCCGTTTGCGCCCACTTTGTAGTTGGTACGGGTGGCGCGAGGCGAGAGCGAGAGTGGCATTACACAGTAGGCACGGTGGGTTAGGATGGGATAGAATAGGATAGTGTTGGGTAAGGTAGGAGGAGGAGGAGGGCAGCCTACTACCGCGCGACGGATCCGAGGATATACACGCTGCTACGGGATTTCGCGAGCAATTACGTGATTAAGACGCCTCCGGCTGCGTTTCGTCTCAACTAAGTACGTACTTAGCTCTGATCCGTTACCGTACTAGCTGCCTCTTGCTTTCTCCCCCCTACCAACCAACCATTTTCTCCACAATCTCCTTCCTTCCTTCGTTTCTCTCTTCTCCACTCGTCTTATCTATTCCTCACCCTTCCTTTTACCCCATACTACAGGTATATATACCTTTTACTCGTATCTTTGTCCATTGCTGTCCTTGTACTATGTATATATATATATATATAGTCTCTGGCTCCATATACTTTACCCACCAACTCGTGTCTCTCTATCTTGTTGGGCTTTTCGCACACCACCCTCCCTCCCCCCTCTCATTCCAAGCCAAAAGCCTCGTCTCAAATTCGCCTTTGCCGACGACGCCAGTTTCAGTTTACCGGAAATTAACTAAATAATTCAGACTACTACTCCCTCTGGCTCTCTTCTTCTTTGTCCAAGGTTTCCCGCGATCGTTCCAACCTACGGCTTATGGAGGAGCAGCGGAGACCTCTTACGAGTCGGACGTGAAAATTAAAAAGCCACTGTCCACTCGTCCCACTCGTGCATTATTCCACCTAGAGAGACGAACGTCCTAATTTATATTTTCTATAACGTATACACTTATTTCTACTAAATTTACCGTATATGTGTATATATAGGTGTCAAGTTGGCAGCTAGTACTCGAGGATGTAATATAACAGGAGGGAAAGAAGACGGAGAGGAAAACGCGCGAGTGAAATAGGAGGTAGTGCTGCATAAACATTAGCAATGTGTGTAGAATGGTGTACCGTGCATGATATAGCGTATACACATATATAGTACTATTGTTCCAGGGGAGGGACTAGATTCGAGAGAGTCTTATTTGAATTCGAATAGAGGCTGTCATAGCGAGTCCCGGGTATCGTTGTCGTGCATGCACGATATGTCACCCCCAGATATTATCATCCAAAGTCTCCTTGCAAGTTCGACGCTTCGAAGCTCATGTATTTCCACTCCATTCCGTTCGTCTGGAGAATTTATTCCGCGAGAGTCTTAAAGTTGAAACACGGCTAGCTCGTTTTCGTGGATGATGGTGGCAGTGGTCGTCAGCCTTATGCATGACTCCGAATTGTCTTGGCCCACTCACTCTCTCCCAGTAGTCTTCCTCGAGCTTTTCGTTGTCTCCTTCGTCAAGGCGCTCGCTCCTCGCTCGTCGATCGTTTTCCTCTCTTGCACGAGGCGCGCGTGTCCTTGCGTCTTTGTCTCGGTCGTCGCGAGGAGTCACGTTGCACGGGGATTTTATCGCTTCGCCTGTTTTGCATTTCGGCCGTTAACCCGCAAAGACGACGTTGCCCGGCGTTCTTAAACTGCGCGCAAACTTGCCTCTCTTCCCGTTTACTTAATTGCCCTCTAATTTCGCATTCCGCGACTTTACTCGAGTTTTATCGGCCAGCAGTCTTCATCCGTGCTACCATTTCGACTGCCATATCCTAACATTGCTTGTATTACCATCTCTCGCGTGTATTAAAGAGACTTTTCAAGGATTGGCTGCTGCTAGCGAGCGCGCAACCTCGTCGCAATGGCTATACTAATTATTGCACACGCTTATAGAGCCCTCTGTACCATAACCAGAGTCCCATGTATTATACACGTATATACGTATAGTCGGATACAGTTGGAATTAGGTATATCGCAAACTGCCGGCGAGGATCGATTTTTCCTTTCCGCACGCAGAGTGAAAGAAGCGCGTGGATTGCTCGTGTGCCTCGAAGTAGTAGTAGGTCGATCACTCGATCTCATCGAGAACGACAAAAGCCATTGGTATATATATATATAGTTGAACGGTCCTGTACCTCCTTCACTTTCAACGACTGCTCAATGATTTTGATTTGTCAACCGGATTCGTAAAAGAGATGGGGACACTCTGTGTACGCGCGTGTATGCATGTATATACATATATCACGCTAGCCATATGTCGCGTCGGGCAGGTCGCGTGCCTTCACGAGAGCCTTTCCTCTTTCTTCTTACGTCCCGCTCCGGTGTTATTACGTTCTTCAACAATGATCAATGACTAATATTGTCGTCGGTCCCGCACAACCCTCATCGTTGCTTGCTTTCGTTGCACGTAAAACTCGTCGACTTTTCATTCGATCCCATGCCACCGATCGCGAAAGCTTAACTAATCATGCACTTATGCTCGTAAGATCTATTCTATAACTATACTTGATATTCTTGACTAATTCAATTGAAATATATCGTAATCTCTGTTAGAAAATCTAAATATATATAAACGGGAAGAAACAGGAGTTTGCTCGTGTTACAATTGCACGTTTGTCGAGACACGGTAAAAGGGCTTAAAAGCTCGCACGAATCATATTATACCAGGCTGTGTTTTTCAAGAGATATTTGGTTTCGTAATCTTGAACAGAAATCCGGCGTACGTATACGAGCTGTAATAACAATATAGTGGTTTAAGCATCATCTTGCATTTTCCTACATATATATATCAACACCCTCGTATTTAGCAGCGTTCTTTCGGGCGCAGGGGAGGAAAAAAGGAACTCTCTTTTCCTCCCTGATTCTCATTCTTTGGCTTTTTCGTCCCCTTCGGCACCTCTCTTTCGTTAGTCCATCCTCCCCCCCCCCCCCCCTCTCTCGCGAAGAGTCGCGCAACACGACGAGATGGCGAGGGTTCTAATTAATGGAGGCACTGCGCTTGACATGTTTACTTTGGGCGCAACCCCTTGAACCCCTCTATTCTTTTACCGGGAGAGCGATACAAACCTTGCCGTTGCCTCCTCTTCCTCCTTTCCACGTTTTCTTTTTTTTTTTCGCTCGAGTTTAGTCGAAAGCACCGCGCAAATATTCGCTCGCTACCATGCCAATTATTCAGCCCGAGTCACTGGGAAACTTTAGAGTTCTGATTAAACACGTCCTGGGTAATGGATGGTACTTTGCGTGCCTTGTTCCCGTATCTCGATCAAATATTTTGCGTTTTAGACGAGTCGCGCGATTGCAGGATGCACGAGTGCAGTAAAAACAATAATCGGTGTGATTATTGGCAAATGTTTTTGTTCTTTTACTATACCACCTCCCCCCTCCCACCCCCTTCCTGTCTCTATCATTATCCATCGAGGGAGTAGGAGATAGCTATATATATATACATGAGAGAAGTACAGGTCTTGCCTTGAGGACGAACGCACACGCTCGTTCCGAGTGATTGGTAGCGTCGAGCGAATCTTGTAGGAGATGCTCCTTCTCTGTTGCGCGCAGGTTCAAAGCAAATAGCCGCTGGCTCCGAGTGCTGGTAATTGATTGCGTTGAAGCTACCGTTGTAGCCGTTGTATCCTAATGCCGCGTGTGCTACCCTATAGGCGCGTACAGCTTCACATATATCGATCACTGCTATTATCCTCGATACTCCTCTATGCTAAGATTCTCGCTTCCTCCTTATTCCCTCGCCACTCGATGCTTCGCGTCATTGAAATTCTTGGATAGTCAAATAACACACCTTTCGTTTCTTAGAAATTACTGTAATCTGTCTTTCAAATTTTATAATTATCCTTTCTTTATCGAAGGAAAAAACTATATATATATATAGATATATATATATATAAAATTCAGTTTTATTTCAATGAAGCTCTTCCTTGTGAATTCGATAGGTTAGATTGGAAAGATTTAAAAAAGAATCACGAGTGATACCTAGCCGCGTTGGTATGGTATTTGGCACGATCGGTAGAGGATACGGGGGAGGACAGCTTTCTTTCGTGCTGCTCCTTTTCTTTTTTTATGGAGCTTCTCCGGTTAGCAGGGAATCAGGCAACCTCAATAAAGGGGGTGGCAGAAGGGGGGGGGGCAGACTGTAGAATCGAGTGAGCTGCATTGTCCAGCAGCAGTCCGAGCCGAGCGATATTGCTAGGTGTGCAAAAGGGGGATGCACGGTGTATGGTGAGTGAGAGAGGAGGAGGAGGAGTACAGGACGCGTTGAAAGTATATACTGAGATGGCTCGAATGAGACTAAAAGGAAACGGGAGATGAGGTCACCAACCCTATACACGAATCGAGAGTAGTATGCGTATGTGTGTGTGTACGCAGGGTGCTTTTCGAGCTTGGAGCTATATACGAGTTTCCGCAGGTACTCTTTAGAAACACTTGAAAATCAGCCATTTACGTGAAAATATCCTGTACATAATTTCACTTGAAAAACTTTGAACTTGCCCTCGAGTCTATAGCGCTTGCAGCTATTCCTCACGTGTATACGTATGTACATTCAGCGAAATTATATATTTTGATAAAAATATGGAGTTTACCGAGGTGGGAACGGGGATGAATTTCACGCGTGTGATTTACTTGACTGCTGCAACTGCAATGAAGGAAGAGTCGAGGGAGAAAATAAGAGAGAGAGAGAAAATATATATCGATTGGATGTTTGCGGGTGCAGTGTTTAGGAAGAGATTCATGGGACGCGATAAAACTAGCATCGAGTCGGAATAAGAAGGCGTTAAGTGCAATTGGACGCGGCGCTCGGCGATTTTTAGTGCTTCTTTCCGAGGCGAATTCGGTGTAACGTCGCGTAAACGGCTGTCGAGAGGATAAGAATATAAGAGGCTGGCCTTCTCTGGTGTATTGCGAGCAGGAGGATCCTAGAGATATCTGGCGATGCCTCGGCCTTCCTTCTTCCGCAGGGCCTCTGGATCTGCAGGATCTGGTAACGAGGGATCGCGCGTGCTTATATATAGTGGAAGACAGGAAGGGCCAAGTTTTATAGGCGAAGGACCGGGCCGGGGGGTGGGGGGAGGGATAGAGAAAGACTCGGCGGGACTAGCGAAGCTAGCGAGGCGAGCGCGAAACGAGGGAAAGCGCGATCCAGGACTCGCGTAATGAGACTCTCAAAATATAGCTAACGACGATTGTCGAGGCTCGCTCTACCGTGCTTTAACTGCGACTGACTATTTTTATTATTTTCTCGCTCCCTCCCACCAGCTAGCTCCATACCACCCTCCCTCTCTCCTTTATTCTATTCTATTCCACCGGTATTCCACTTCCCTACCTCCGCGTCTCTTCGACTTCCGCGTTCGGTCTTCGCTGTGTACTTGTATGTATTATGTGTAGGTATATGTATATAGTGTACGCGCGCGACCGCCTTTTTCCATCTTAATTCCTTCTTCCAAGCGTACGCACCACGAGAATGATCAATTCCACCAAATCAGCCAGCCTCGTTCGTCCCTTCCCCCAAATGCATTATTCATAATCGCCCAAAATCTCAAGAGTCCATACAATACTTTTCCTCTCCCTTGGACAAGGACTCGTACTCGACTCTCTCTCAGCTATAAGCCTGAAAATTTCATAATCCTATCCGTTTCAAATTCATGCTTCAATATATATAGGTACATCTGTTTCTTTCTCGTACACTTTTTCATTCAAATTTCTTATGGATTTCTCTTATATAGAATTGTAATAAATAATGATGGGTACAGTCACTGCTTTCCAGAGTGCATTCAAGTAGCCATATCGAAATCTCTTAGCACATTTAATGAATTCACTTGCTTGGTTGCCCCCTTTTGTTGTCTTATTGGAACTTATCTGGCGATGGAATTATATTAGCGTTCCACTGTACGAAACGAGTGTTTAACAAGTCTAATTCCATCTTCTATCTGACAAGCAATTCCAATGAAAATATATCTTCTTCGCGTTGAGGAAGATTAATCGAGAGTTTTGTATAGAGAGAGAGAGAGAGAGAGAGAGACATGTGTGGCAACGAGTCAGTATACAGATACTATATATACGCAATATGCACACAGTCGTCCGATTGGAAAAGGATCAAAAGGAGAGGTCCGAAAGAAAGGATTCGACGCCAGCGAAAAGACGTGACTTGCCGAGTTAACGAGAGATACCACCACTGTTCCATAATGCATTATGCGTTTAACGCATGCGTAATCGCTGCTGTTATTTTTAACGCCTCCTTTCTTTCTCGATTCGAGATAACCATCAATTATCATCGTATCGATCGACCGATCAAAACCGAGGAGCAACGAGATAATATATATAGCAGTACGCGTGTGTATGAAATGTTAATCCTTTTCCATTTAATTACGGTCCACTGATGAGTAAACGTAATCAGAGTCCGAGGGAGTTTGGGGTATCTACAATCCGTATATATATAACATATATAGGGGTGTAGATAGAGCGTGGGTCGAATTTGAGAAGAGATTATCGAGTATCGAGCGGGCGCGATGTGGTCTGCCGAAGGATTTATACTGGACCTAAGTTGAGGGCAGGATGAAAAAAGGATGAAAATGGTTTTGACACTAGGAGTTGTATGTCTCTCTCTCTCTAGCTCCAGAGAGAGAGAGAGAGAGAGAGAGAGAGAGGGCTAGCAGAGTGGAGGGTTCGGAAGGTCGATCAGGGTGAGAGAGAAAGAGAGAGAGAGAGAGAGAGAGAGAGAGAGAGAGAGAGAGAGAGAGCAGCTCCGTTCCATAATCCATTGTGTCCAGTGCCAATTAAACGGTGCTGCCATGCGTATGGTTAGGAGCTAACCGGGCGTTCTCAACACGGTCGCGGAACTCCGTACTCCGCACACAGTGCGTGGTGGTAGCGGTGGCGATGGCGGTAGTGCTGGTGGTAGTGGCGTATGCGCGAATGGTAGTGGAAGGGGGGGGGGGAGTCGCTGATTGGGAAGCATCTGGACCTCTGGATGTTCCGGCAATTACCGGACCGGGTTACCTATAACCGCCGAACGGTACACCCACCTACACACACGCACGTACCAGACCGGATGCGCGCATCGATAGATATAGAAGCTACTGGCTTACGTTCTACGAATCTCATATATACATATGTATATACGCATACGTAGAAATGCGAATATCCATATTAGATATGTGGAGAGGCAAACGTTCGCTTATACAAGCCCGTCGTATTCGCGTAGATTCGTACGTCGAGCGTTATAATCGTCCGATAGCCGCTCGGACGGGCATATCGACAGAAATTCGCTGATTGGTGCTATTGCTGCTTGATCCGTTTCTCATTCTATCTCTCTCTGATTTAGGTTGGGAGTACTGGTCCAACTACGAGACCGCTGCTATACCAATATACTAACCGTCTACTCGTCCCTTATAGTCTCCCGTACCATCGTGAAGATGCACACCTGCTCCCCCCCCCCCCCTCCCTTTCTATTTACCGTGGATCACTTCCGTATCGCTAGTTTTCACTTACGCATCAAGTAATCTCACTATTTTCCAACGAATTAACCAACGCTATACTTTAAAATAGAACAGGAAAATCTGTCGCTTTGGAAAACGTGGTTTGAAATAATCGATAAATGTTTGATAGAATAGAATATACAATATGCTTTGTTGCAGGGGGAGGGAAAAATTTGAACATATTTGTGAAATATCGAGGGCGACGGTTTTATTTGCCGATGCGATTACTCCATTCATCGCGGTAAACATATTACACGGGTAGGTGCGCCGCGCAGCGGGTCGCATGATGTAGATACAATCGTGATATCTGTGTTTGCTAATGTAAATCCGACGCGCTACTGGCATTCGTAATGTAACGTGCGGAGTCTCGTTACACTGGCACTTGCCGCTACGTTAACTTCTCTTATTTGCGGACCACGTTACCTTTTATTTCGCTTCGTATTTGCGAGGCTTTCTCGCAAATTTAATGCACATTCGTCGGCAACGAGGAACATTATAGCCAGACTCATTGTTAACATTCGTAATACGAGCTTGACATTTCTCCGCTGGCTTCTCCCCATTCTTCCGTCGATCCCTTATACATATATATATATATATATATATAATAGGTAAGAGCAAGCCTCGCAAGCGAATCTGAATAAATTTTTACCCTCGTGCTAATGAAATTTCAAAATATCAAGTCTCGTTGCGCGAGCCTTATTCCAAAGCAGTAGTATAACCAGTATAACGAAACCTCTCCACATTACTCGTTCTTTTTCCACAACTTCCATAGAACACCTGACTCACGAGCAGTTTATTTTTGCCGATTCGAATAGCGGCCAGGGAGAGCCGCGCGGGTCTCTCGCTCAACTTTTCTCCTCGTTTTTCCGCAGTTACCTGCACCAACGCACACACACACACACACACACACACTGCTCTCCCGAGGTCCGTGCCTAAGGTGCCCCGCCCCGCCACGACTGCACCTATCACCCGAGTATATATATAGTCGTTTATGCGCCGAGTCTCACTGCCACTAACACCGTCGTCATCTTATTCCTCATCCTCTCGCATTTTTCTCCCTTTGACCCTCGCAAGAAACTCCTTTTATTATTTTATTACGAAGCGATATCCTCCTCGACCCTTTCCATGTCTCCATTTGCAAATATTCCCAGAAACTTATACTTGAAATAATATTCTTCTTATCTCCCCTCGCGAATTAACTCTGCGAATATTATTAGAATTTTCACGCTCAGTGCAGCAGTGTAACATAAATATATATATATATATATACAGAGTCGCTGTGCTCGGGAGGAGAAAACCTTTCGTTTCCTTATAGGCTACTTCGTCATTTCACCGGATAAAAGTGAGGAATCTATTGGAAGGAAGATTATCGACCATTTCGGTAGATTTATAGCGATGGAACTTGTTTGGTTGATAGGGATATACCGTTATATTCATTTGCCCGATGCACTTTCATTTTTACTCGCTCGACCGTTATTGTGTCGTAAGTTCCGAACAACCGTTCTCTCTCAAGATCCGAGCGATTAGGATGGAAATCTTGAGGCGGATGCTCGTGGTTAAGCATTGTTTAATGTGTCTAATGATATATTAATCTAGCTTGTGCAAAGGGTAGGCCCGCGATGAAAAGATATAGGCGCCTAAGCCGTTCCCGTAGTTCCCCGCACGAGGACGTAAGCACGCAGCTTTGCTGCTTGAGTGGCTCGCTTCAACTTTTCACCAAAGTCACCCCAACCACTCGTTATCCAATCGATACCGGGACGAGTCCGGCCAACGAGCCTTCCTCCCAACATGCAGTCACCGGGGACAAATTATGAGGTAGGAGTTATCTCTGCTACCGCGCACGCCCTTTCCTCCGCGCGTTCACTCCTTTTGCCTCTTATTCCTCTCCTTTCTTCTCTTTACAGATCCTATCTCCGCTTCTAATCTCTACCCGCTATTTTCAATTCTCTTATCGCTCTCCGCTATACAAGCCACATCCGTTTCTCTCTGTACATATTCAGGAGGATAGGAGAATTTAACGTCGCGACGTGAAAAGACGACGTTGAATCTTGGAACGACTCTGCTTCTTTAATTGTTACAAATTACGCACTTTTGTACGAGGGAATATTTAACAACGATAATGATAATAAAAAGAAAAGTAATAATCGGAGAGTCGATGTATAGAGCAGGGTGACTCTCGGTTGGATTGGAAAATAAAGGTTTGGAGAGGCCGAGTATACTAGTTGCGGAGTAAGGTCAGTGCCGTGAACATAATATGGTTAGTGACCGCGTGACGTCAAGTGTCCAGGCGGAACCACGTGACCGCGATAAAACAAACTGGTCGAGCTGGGGGGGGGAGGGGAGAGGGGTGGTGGGGGATCTCGGTAGTAGATAAAGGGAGAGGGGGCAGCTGCGCGCGTATTACAGTAGATGCATCGGTTTGCGTATACGGTTGTAGCTGTAGTTGTAAGGGGGGGGGGGGGAGGACACGGTTACGTAGGGGACGCGCGGGTAGAGGCGAAGCGTGCGTAGTACTACGCCTCGTACTACACGCACGTGCGTGTGTAAGATGATAACGAGGCTGCGCGTACTCGCGAGCACGCACACGTGCGTCCAGCTGCAACGCGAGTACGTTCAGGGCCGGTTTGCATCTCTCTCCCTGGTGCAAAGATGCATCTCCTATGTACGTATAGACGCTGTAATGTTACATCAACGGTAAAACCTCGCCTGATTATTCCTCGTCGATCGAAGCTTTGAGAAAAATCGCTTTATTCCATTTTCTACGCGTGTGTGTGTGTGAGCGAGAGAATAGACCGGTTTTGACGCATCGGTGTGCGTCGACTAGACCTTTCAAGATTTCGGATAGTGGTGAAACAAACGTTTCCCCGAGCCTAATGAGGAGGCCTTGCTGACGTTGATTCGCCGGGAGATTAAGAGATAGGTTTTGCTACGGTTGACAGTATCGTGATGGTAGGAGCGGCCCTGTGCTCGTATCGTAATGACTTATATCTGCGTAACACGTAATGGAACGGAGTAAACTCGTCGAGCGTTGGTTTGCTAGGATACAGGGGAGGGGGGGGGGGGGGTGAAGAGTAGGAATGGTGTATAGAAGAAAAATAAAAAAAAAAGAGATAGAAGAATACGAAGACTACGGGGACGAGTGGACGGATGGCGCGATGCTCTGTACGCTGTATGCTGAAGAGATGCGATAAATTTCGCGATATCTTATTGAAAGGATGTGTATAGCAGCAACGTGTTGGCGCTTGCATAGTTCTATTAAAAGACCGTAACAAAGCAACTCGATGAGTTTCGCACGTATAAACGTGTACGCGGTGATTGGATGCTGAGATATGTAATTCTGATTTTGATCCATTACTCCCAATGTATATAACTATTTGATTAAAAGACAGAATAGAAAAGAAAATGAAGGAAAAGAGAGGACCAGGCCGTGGTTGGTGGATAAATTAGACGCGACGGAAGACGATACGTAATGGAAACGTCAAAATGTAACGGAGCGCACGTATACAAGCGGTTGGTTGTTCTGTAATAATGCCGGTATTGTTGAGCTTATCAAGCGAGGCTAATTGGACGCGAACAGCTGGCTCGTCGTCGACGCTGCCTGGTCGAGCCCGCCGCGTCTACTTTACACTGATAATGTAATGGGACCTATCGAGAACACAAAAGCTAGCGATAAATTAATGGATTCGACTGGAATTGTCAAGAAGCGTCAAAACAACCGCGACCGGCCACGCTTTTTGCCCGAGAGACGCGATAATTTTGCAATTTCTTTCGAGCGACACGGCACCGGAGTCTTTCGCTCGGAGAACGCGCTGCGACGATGAGCGGGCATTGAATTTGCGCAGCAAAATAATATTTTGCTCGTAGTTAATTTTAGTTTACTAAATCGTGCAACGCGATACGCGGGGCTTTGTACGTGTGTGAGTGGGTTCTTCTCGTGGGTATATAGCTATTGGTATAACAAACAATAATACAGGTGCGTACTACATCCCTGGCTTTATCTCAGCCTGTGTACGGACATCGAAATCGAATAGCGATCGTTTCGGCTTTCTTCTCGTAATAGGAGGACGACGAGGCTCGCGCCACGCTAAAGCAGCCGAGGTAGCGTGTAGGTTTTCACGTCGAGCTTTGATTCAGGGTGTATGTGTATATGTACGTTGCGGCTCGAGTCGCGAAGCTCGCTACGTGTGTATTTACGCATCGGGCCTGCGGTAATAATAGCCGGCCAGTGCGTGAGGCCTAATACGCACACTGCTAAATACGAGATTCACCGAGAAGTACGGACAATCTCCTCGTTACCACTCCCCCCCCCCCTCACCTCCTCACTCCCCCCTTTTAAACGCACATGCATAAACTACACAGATAGATACTACGCTCGATCCCTTTTGAATCGAAACGACTGTATGAATTGATAATGACACTCTTATACAAGACAATCACTCTTATGCTCGAAAGAGCAAATTTCTCCTAATAAATTGCAAATTTTCACCATTAGGAGCTGTAAATTTCTACAACGTAATCTTTCAATCTGTCTCATTATATATATATATATATATATATTTATCACAATCTTCTCCAGCCAATTCTTGAATCGAGATTTTAGAGTCACGTGTGTGTATAGAGCACTGTTCGTTGATATTAATCAAAGGGGTGATATACGTTACGCGAGTCGTACATATATATATATATATAGGTTTGGAGTGCAATTTGCGGTGTGGAGACTCGATGGAAGCTATATGTACATATATATATAGAAATAGGACCAATGCGGAGAATGTAAGTTGGGCTTTTAATTAATTATACGAAAAGGGAGTGAGAATGTTTCAGCGACGTGCGGTGAGAAAATAACGAAGCCGGGAGAAAGTCATTACCGATCTGGATATCTGATAACGACAGCTCGATCCGCGAAACCGCTTTAATCGTATTAAATTCGAGTGGAGTTTCGTGTCGATTCGAATGAAATCTTGGGTTTGGTCCGTGGCGCGACGACGTTGTGCAGTGCCATCTCAACTCGTCAGACCTGCGTGCACCCGGTCCTGATCGCTCCCACAACGATCGGCAATGATGAATCGAAACTTTGTCCGATCCACTCTCGCTTTATCGAGTTGCCGAAACTGGTCCAGCGTCTATTCGAGCGCGAACGAATCTCTCGATGGGTTGGGAAACCCTCGCGGGACTGTCTTTACCGGAAATCAAATTAGTCGACGGAGCTTGCTTTAAACTTGCCGGAACTTTCCGTTGCCAGACCCTCGGTTAAAGGTGTATATATATATAAACACTTGCGATGGATCAGGTGCTCGACCAACGAGATTATTAGAGAAAACTCGAAACTTCCGTCGAGACGATACCTTATCCTGGAATTTTTGCTGCTGCAGAGGAGAAAACTATAGACTCTCGATTACATCAGTCGCGTATATGTATTAGAGAGGAGGCTGATGGAGGAGGTACTATATAACGCAGGATATATATCGAGGGTGTTGAACGTTATTCGATTGGTCATCGATCTCTTTGCGAGAAACGCGAGGAATATAATAATCGAGATTGCGCCGAGTTTGCCTACATATTTGCATGAAAAGACTTTATTTCCTATTGAGCGATAAGCTTATCCCGAGGAAGACGCAGAAGCTCGCATTGATCGATCTCGTCGCATTGAATTTCCTCGGACGATCATTAGCCTAGTGCGATATCAATTATCATTGCGCTGCAAATGAATATGATGACTCGCCAAGAGAGATAGCCACTATCGCGAGTTTTTGCCAAGCAAATCGGTCCCCTTCGCTCTCTGGCATTCCGATTAGTCGGGATCATGAGTCATTTAACCAGTAATAACACTCGCTTTTCTCTCTCTCTCTCCCTCTCGTTCTCTCTTATTCAATATCGATCACGTTTCTTCAATGCAAATTTCTTCTCTGTTTGCTCCGCTAGAGTCACGCGTTATCTTCTTCTCTCTCCCTCTTTATAACGTCTGGCTCACTCCCCCCCCCCCCCTCCCTCTCCTTATTGCTCTACAACTATACACAAAACAACAGCTTTTGCGTAGCAGCAATCTGAGTGGGTCAGCTGGATAAAGAAAGCTCGATGGTTGTCGTCGACGACATCAACGATGACGACGACATCGGTGGCGGCGATGGACTTGTAGTATACGCTGGCAAATGGTCATTGAGTCAATTAGGCGGATAAAGTGCAGCATTGTACGGCGCAGTGGCGATTTTTCCTCGTCCACCCTTCTCCCCCACCCAACGCTCCGATCCCCCCCCCCCTTTCCCATCCTTCACGATCATCCGATAGCATCGCACAATTCTTAAGACGGATAACGCTCCGAGCATATAATGACGTCTGGTTATATCCATTTGCTACGATATCTGGTCACCCTGTGTACTCCATACTTCTGAGAGCTATATATATGACTTTGATTTATATGGTTCGTTGGATAGAAAAAAGTAGCGATTTTTTATCGCAATCAGTCCGAAAATACTCGGAACCTTATTCGTTAATGCAGCTCGTATATTTAACGCCCTCTCATTTTTCTTTCGTCTTACTCTTTGTCAATGTAATCTATGGCTACGACAGGAAGACGTAGTTTTGCTGATTCTTCGAATTTCAAGAGTGGATTCTATCGACGAGGCGCGTAAGCTAATGAAAGAGGGTAAATGTGGTTTTATCTTCTGGTTTTCAAGTGGTATATGTTACATGCGCAAAGAACTCATTCTGACAAAGTTTTTATTCAATAAGTTTCATCGTTAGATTACTTTCCAATAATAATATACCTCAGACACGTATATACATATATATACCAGTGCATAATCGACGTGGAAGAATACATTGGAATCCTGCAACTTGAGTTTCCGGTCTACCGATCTGCAATATCACCCACAAACTTCAGCGTGCATTATTATAATATTACCGCGAAGCAATAGTTGGACCATGCGCGTTCGTAACACGAACCGTAATCGAGAGTGTATTCTGGCGATTCGTATATGTGTGATTTGTACAAAGAGTGGACGGAGAAGAACTTCGCGGATAATAAATATTCGATACGCCGATTGATCGTACTCGGTATAACATACACGTGCTGCTATATAATTTGCTATATAATTTTGTAAATTTAACTCGGGACGGATTAATCTTGGCGTAGGTGGAATTTTTACATAATTCAAGATAAGCAAACACAGAGAGGTTGTATATATATATATATATATATATATATATACATATAGGAAAGGGACGTCGGAAAGAAATGATTATCGAATCGAGAATGAGTCATTAAAGGAGTTTATGGCTAATTATAGATTATATGGGAAATGAAAAGGTTTTGATTGGCGGAGAGTGGTCGCGAGAGTGGGAGGGTTATGAGTAGCACGAAGCACACAATGCAAGCGAGCGAGCTATACCCAATTGAAACTAGTGCGTTCTCACACAATACGAATCCGTGCTGCGATCTTGTCCCACAACGCCCACCGCGTTAATAGTTGTTCCGCTGCACCCACGCTATAATATACGATATCACGGGCTTATTTATCCTGGTAGACGCCGCGGTAACAATGGGCCCAGCTTATTATCTACGGGAAAATAAATTACTATGATGCTCGCACTCTTTCTCCAGAAGCACCCGACGTAATGGCCGGGTTAACACCGCGTGGCACGTGACCAAGCAGAAGTTAATGAACGGTTTTCAACGCACCGTGGCACTTTTACCCCTTCGCTTCTTTTCTGCCTTTTCGTTCGACGTTCCTAATACGATTACGCCCCGGATGTACCAGCGCGATGCATATGCCTGTCATTCGTATACATTGGTCCCTTCTCTATATTTTCTGCACTGCTCCAGGTTATTTGTTCGATTAATATATATATATATACTATACCGTTCGCCCAATATTTTACCACTAATTTGTCTCCTTCCCACTGAAATATCCCACGACCCTATCGAGTTTCGTATTTTTTGCCAAACATCTTCTTGCTTTCCTTATTATTGCGGGTAATCGCAATGTCGTTGGCTTTTCCAGACTGATAGGAGCCAAACTGGGCTAAAAGCTTAAGTGCGAAAAGCTATAAGCTGAACACGTTTGGCGGAACGAAGCTTCCTTCCGGTTCGACGTGCGGAGTCTCGCTTTGCGCGCGCGTGTTTATTGAAATTCGGTGGGAGGGGGGGGGGGGGGGGGAGAGAGAGAGAGAGAGCATGCACGCGCGGAAAACAAGGCTGTGCTGCTTTTCATGAGTCGGTGAATTTGTGGCTGCGCGAGAGCGCAAGAGACACGCGATGAAACTTGCTCGCGTGCACGTATAGAAGCTACGCGCGCTCTCTCATCAGCTAAGTGCACCCGCACTACACTCTCCTCTCTCCTCATTTCCCTTCTTCCCTACCCTACGAGCCAGCGAACACAATTTGTTTTAGCAAATGAACGGGGCAAATGGACTCCGCCAAATTCGCTTAATTTCAGTCAAACGTATACCACGTCGCTCCTTCTTTTCCCAACCCTTTCTGTGGTTTCACTTATCTCCGTTGGAACGGGACTGCCCCCCTCCCCCTCCCCCCGCCTCGCTACTTCCTATGTACACCAACACCCTTCATCACGAAGAGACCTGAACCGAAAGAGCAGATAATCTCCGAAACATTTTCAGAGTAACGACGAAAGGTGAAAAGAACGAGTAATACCTTCCAATTTGGTATATAATGAATATACACACGAGCATATGTTTGAATGTGTATAGAAAAGATAAAGCCTTTGTTTATTTTGCAATAATAGTCTTAAATGCATCATTCGTTGAATAATAGTCTCGTGTGTCCTTTGAATGTTTCAACTTTTAATTAAATAACGCATGAGAAATAAAAAACTCGAAAAGCTTTGATAATATACGCTGGAGCAGAGATCGATAAAGCATTTTATTCTAGACCCAATTGTATTTCCACGTCGATTAGAGTCAATTAATTTTTCACAATAACCAAATTGTCCTTTAATCAGATTTGTTGCTAGAAATTCGAGAAATCGTGGGTGGGGCGTACCGACTGAAAAAATCGTTTGATACGGAAGATTTCCGCAGAGTTTCGCGGATGAATATAATAAATTTATAATACTACATATATACGGAAGTATGCATCTGGTACTGTCGTGATATTATTTACGAGAATCGATTGAGGTCGTAATGATCTCCGAGCTGCAGTATTGCGAGTCAGTTGGGAATTGCTCACTGAATAAATCAAAAGTGTAGCGCATCATCGCGTGTATGACACTCCTCCGACGCTCTTCCCGCAGGCGTTTCTGAGCAAACTTGATCGCACTTTCGGATTACTGGTTCAAACTTATTGCAGCTATTCCACTCAACCAACTCTCCTACCGTAATCCATTCTTGCTGAAAGATTTGGCAAAATAAAAATCCAAATATCAACGTTAAAATTCACACACATAATTATAATGGATACTTTTTGTTTACGAGGCACCGACGATGGTTGGAATTTTCTATTAAACGAGTAGACAGTTTTGGGAAGCCAATGATCATTTGTATCAAAATGCCGAGGTAAGTGCAGGATATTCTCGATGTTGTATATATACATCGAGAGGAGTAAAATTGAGGGATGAGATGGAGGTTTGGCCAAGTGCGATTGGGTAAAATACGCGGATAACGAACGGGTGATGGGAAGTGGATGAAGAGGTGGGTGGGGAGGGGGTGGGTGTCGAGGGTGAGCCACCCTCGCATTCGTCCATCGCGTCCTCACTAATCTGTGGTCCAGTCGTAAACCGTTTAATTCCGTTTCGCGATAAACCGCGCTCCGGCCGTTTATTGCCAGGCCCCAAAAGCCGGCAGGCAAGCAGCAGCACTAGCAGCGGTCGACCTACAGCGAGTAATCTGGACGCCATGCGGCATATCAACCAGCGTCGAGCTGCTCGTTCCTCCTCTGCGTCAGCGCACGATCATTTCGTCAGGACAAACATAATTAATATAGATATTATTTATTCGCTGCGTCGAGTTTATTGCCGTCGACGAGCGTGTACATAGTGGGACTCTCTCTCTCTCTCTCTCTCTATATATATATATATATATATATATAGAGAGAGAGAGTACAGTTCGGTAATATAAGGAATGAGAGGAACAGAGGGCAAATGAGAAGAGGAGTGGGGGGGGGGGGGTTAAAGCAAAAAACAAGTAGAAGTAAAAGAGAGAGAGAGAGAGAGAGAGTAGCGAGACGCCAGGATTAGCAAAGGTCGAGTTTAACGTCGCACCTTAATCCGCTTTGCATCTCGCAACGACTGAAAAGAGTTCACCTGCCTTTTTTACGGGGCTAAAATGGGATCAAAAGAGCGCGGCTTGGTCACTGTGGAGGCCGCGAGACGTAGTTAATCGCGCTCCACCGAGCTCGTTGAATGCGTGTGCTTTCCGCGGGGTGAGCACGTTTTATGAGAAAAGCTTTCGGAGCTTTCTACTCTTTTTTCCCTCTCGCTCTGGCGCTCCGAGAGGCTCGATGAGGTATTGGGAAGAAGCACGGATGTATATAGTTCGAGAAAGAGAGAGAATAAAACTTGCCTATATAGGTATATATATATATATATATATATATATAATATCGCGAGAAAGGAGCAATATCCAATTTGGCGATTCTCAGTTTGGCGCGATGGATGGTCGTTCGTTGGACGTACAAGGTGGATGGGTTGCGTGTGTCGGCCGTCGAATCGCATAAAACCTCATAGATGTTGCAAAGGGAGGATGAAGGTGGGAGGGGAGGGGAAGGGTGGCCTCGACGGCCAGGGTTAACTTAGCTCGGGCCGAATTTAATGCCGGTCGAGACATCTATCAATTTAATTGGGCAATGTTAATTCCGGCGACGATGGCCTATAAAGCAGGGGTATCGCTAACGAGACGCGGCACGGGGTGGTTAACCCTCCCCCCTCCTCCCTCTCCGGTGGTCGGGCCAGCCGCGATTGCATATATATTGCATCCCGAGCGGCCGAGGCGCAGCGGCCACCGTTAATCAGTTTAGAGTTTATGTCCCCCATAAAGCCAGGACTGCTCCCGTCTAGCTGCCATTAATAAAAGCCCGTTGATAACTCGAAAAGTCGCGAGATAGAGGAGAGACCCTCGATGCTCTCTTCCTTCCATGAAACGCGCCACTCTATACCTACTTGGAAGCTCTCCCGAGGGAAAACTATAAGCTGTCGTTTCGCGCGATCAAATGACCAGCCATACACCGCACGCACGTATAATATATATATATATATGTAGGACACACTGCAGAGAGCATATCGATCTATCGTTGTGTACACACATACACATATATACGTACCTCGAGCAAACGAGGCATCCGCATTGAGAAAAGGATCGATACACGTAAAGCCGCAAAGCTCTCTTGAAAATCAAATCTCTGCACTTTCTATGGCTGGCATACGATCTTCTTTAATGCTCGTGCACAAATGTGTAAGAGGATTAGAGATTGGCGCGTAAGCGTAATTTAGCCTGACTGATACATTTCCAGTTTTAACGATGATCCGACCAATAATTCCGGGCTTAGCGTTCCTCGTGTTCTATTCCCAAAGCTGGATCACCAATCATTGGTTATACGTTTCTGCTAATTAACTAATGTTCTTCTCTATGCAAATTTCCAGCTATTTCGTGCCTGCGCTCGATTTATCGTGCTGTCGGTGCGAGGCTTGTCAGTCGTTAAGTGTAAGATATATCGATTTTAAAGGTAATTTCATTTGATGCGAGCGAGAAATATTGCTGGCCCATCATCGTGGCAAGTCGTCCCTCTGTGCTTTTAGCTCTATATATGCGTGTATAAAAGAGAGAGAGAGAGAGAGAGAGAGGGATGGGGAAAAGTTTCAGCAAACTTCCAAGCAAACGAAACATAAATCGTTTTGAGAGAGGTACGTACATAGTGGTTTTGACGTGATTATTCGAGCCGCAGAGGCAAAAGGGTTTGCTTTTAGAGCTGACAACGGGCGGTAATTATATTTACAGGAGTAAACCTCTTGAAAAGGCGCTGGAGCGAGTCGCATAGCTCCAGCTGGCGCTCGCTGTATCATCCACGGTGTGTCGTAGTCAGTCGTGGTACTATATACATATAGATTGGTGTAGGAGCGTGTGTGTCGCTCGCGCTTCTGTGCTACGTTCGATAAGATCTGTGGATGTCGTCCCTGGCGCAGGACGAAAGCATCGTGCTATATATATATATGTATACACGTACACATTTACGCGCGTGTGTATATAGCGCAGAGAGATGAAAGAGTTGCGCGCGACACGCATATACCTTTCTCTCTCGCGACACGCGCCTTTCTCTTCTTCCCTCACGCATTCGTCCTGACCTGCGTCAATGACACTACGTCACTTCCTTCCTTGTTTTCTTGCTCGAACGTGCACCATAAACCAAACGAGGGAAAAAGGGCTCGAGCTACTCGAGTAAATTACGCACCTTTTCAATTAGATCCAGGGCGATGATTTACATGGAGGTATATAACAGGAATCGTTCTAAGCTGCCGTTCGATTATATTCAATGTAGTATATACTATATAGTTATAAGAATCTTTGGATCAATATTTTGGAATTTTCCTCGCGTTAATGCGTATATATATATGTGTCTCTTTTTTATAGCCTGTGTATATATGTATATATTTATATACATTATCTAGTGTATACACAGGTAGGAAATTTGTCTGATTCAGCTAAACTTTATCGGACGCGACGAATCAATGCGATAAAAAGAAGCGAAGAGACACACGACAAACATTTGACGTCTAGACGTAGAAAAAGTATAATCGTTGAAATAACTCGGTGTGTAGAAAGCACAGAGTCGAGTTGCAAATCTGAATAGGCACTCTCGAAGAAAATACAATCGAGTTTCCGGCCACTATTTTCCAATGGGAATTTCGAGTAGTACCGAACCGGTTGCATCGAATGCTCGCGAAATGATTTTTGTTATTCGAAGCCTGCGAGCGAGGAGATGAGGAGCGTAGCAGTGTGTTATATATAAGTAGATAAACTCGCGTATATAGTGGTAAGAAGAAAAATAAGAGGAAGAGACTGGCTGGCACCAGCAGGGCTGCAGTTTAGGTGCAGCAGGAGGGTTTCGCGAGAAATTTCAAATCCCGCTTGCGCGACGACTTTGAATCGCGATATTATTCAAAGTGTTTCGCGCTTTTCGGGCTCCATCCCCTCCCCACTGAAATCTTCCCCCGCTCATTCCCTCATTCCTCTTTTGCTTTCCATTCTCTCGCGCGACCCATCTCACCGGAATGAATCGCCGGAACGACATTATTTTCGCGAAAGGATCCCGTACCATTTCGCATATCCCTTATAGCCACGAGTGTCACGGTTCCGATACCGAGGCTTTCAAATTCTAATTTGCACCAGCGAAGCGAGGATAGATACCGATAAACGAGCGATGTACCCAACGCGTAAATTCTTCTCTCCGGGACAGTGACAAATATCGACGATTTTCTCCCATAAATCGATCCTGTCGTTAGCGCGCGACACTCGCGCGGTAGCTTGATTTAAGGGTTATATCTGACTGAGGGGGAGGGGGAGGTGTCCTTGATATAGGGTAATCTGTTCCCCGAAGAGGCCCTCGCGTGTTTTCAGTACCTGCGACTGCTTGGTGAACGGGCGAGAAAGCTTTTATGAGTTTTAATCAGACAGCGGGCAGAGTGCTGCAATGCCGAGTTCATTCGCTCTAATGAAATCAGTGTTATATCTTTCGTCTCCTTCTACCGAGGCAAAACTCGTTTCGCGCCAAACGCTGTACGCTATAGCGACGCCATATTGTAAAGCGTAATGGTGGCTGGCGACGACGGGCGAGCGGGCCAAGTAGCCCGGAAGCTCGTAAGGTCGCGAGACGCTGGATACGTTGCAGTTTAGCAGGCAGCGACGTGCCAAACACGGAACCACCGCCTTGCGAATCCTTGCGAATAATGGAGAAAACTGCGGCTTTCATGGCTCCCGACGACTAATCGCGCAATGCTAAAAGCTCCTAGATTGAAAAAGCTCGAGGGGTGGTTTGAGAGATGCTTGTGCTTGCATTGGAACATTAATTTTCCTCCTTCTGCGAATCTTCTGTTTTTTGTATCTCGAATTCTTCCTTTTTCCGTTGGTCCTCGTATGGCGAAAGGGAAAATTGGTTGTATACGTAAATCACCGGGAAGATGATTAGGAGTGTCGTCTAGCTAATTGATGAAAAGCCCAACAGTGGCGGAATTCCAGGTTTTGCGAAAGCCAATTGATTTGTCTGTGCTATAAATATAGCGATCTAGCGAGCACGCACGCTTCGGTCGTTTCAATTTAAGAAACGATTATTCGACCGAACGCACGATAAATTTATGTCCTTTCGTCCTGGAACTCCTGGTATCGGTCGCGGGAGGACTCCTGAGATTCATAAATAATTCGACGAAGGCTCGCTAGCAGTTTCGTTTTCTAGATTAGTATCGAATTTCGCGGGAGTAGAACGTTTCAAATTAAGCGCCTGCACACCTGAGCTTTTAGCTTCTCGCAATGTGGCGAAAACCTCGAGTATGGTATATACGTATAGAATAAACTATGTAGAGAGAGAGAGAGAGAGAGAAAGAAAGTTGCTCGTATTTCAATGTCGTTTCCAGGTGTGATATCGTGCTCGAACTAACGAATATTACGCGAGCTCTACGTGTGAGGAACATTCTAATTAAAACGCCTTAATAATTAATGGCCGGAGGTTGATACCGCTGCAATTTGCACGATTGGATTGATCGAGAAGCGCGATGAGGGTTGCTCGCTCGTTTGCGTGGTTCCGCGTTGCATTATACCTTGCATTGCGTGTGATTACCGTTCATGAAAGAATTTTATCACTCATCCACAGAACGATGAGCTCTGCCATTAGAGCGTTATAACTCCATTTCGCTCGTTTTCATCCCAGACTGATCTTCCAGTTCAAGCGTTGCGAATTCCATGGAACAATTTATATCTTTATACGCGCGTCTCGATGGAAAGGAAAATACTCGAAAGAAAAAAATTGTTCGATTTGGTAAGAATTTGCTCTCTGCTAATTCAAAAAGGGTTGCTATATATATACCTATATATAGTAGTGCGTAGAGTTGGTTAGTGAAAATTCCCACCGGTCGAATCGCGGTCGATAAAAGAGATTTCGTTAATAATAGTCTTGCCTCTCTAACAACTTCTCTATCGAACCTGTCATTCACGTACTGCGGTCACCATTGTGATTCGCCACACTAACCCTTTGGTCATCCTGTCTATTGTCGTGAGAACTACCCATTCTCTCCCACCTTTTTACACACTATCCACTCCGAACCACTCGTATAGGTCCCGCAAGACTCCCACATTTCCCCCTTCGCCCTCTTCTATATATATTCTACACGTTCAATTGCACCGGAAGTACGTACATGCGTAATTCTAACGGTGAGTACTCGCGCGAGTACCGTGTGTGTACGCAACGAGCCACGCAGAGTGCAGGCGCAGGTGCACGCATCGAGCTTTGCACCGTTCGCGCCAAAATATCCCTACGGAAATCTCCATTGAACTCTCAAGGACAATAATAATATTGGAATATATATATTTTTAGAACGAGAGCCCATATATAGGTAATTTCTTAATTGCAATGGCGAGTTGTGCGAAGAAGCTATACATTGATTTTGAGAGTAATAGAGGTCAAGGTTAGGACAGTCGGTCAGTGGGAATCAAGTGAAATATAAATGGGTCGAAGAAGGAGAGGTAAGAGGGTGTGGAGAGTTCTGTGGTCGAACATATGGTCATCTTGGGGTTACTGGAGTAATCGTGACCTGCTTAAACGGCGTGAAACCACACGTGGGAGTATCGCGATCAGGTGCACGTATTTCCCCTTTTATCCTTGGCCCATAGAATACTTCCGATTGTTGGTTTCGTTAAGCAAGTACATTCTTGATTCACCCTCTTGGAATCCTCCGTCCCTTTCTTCCAGGCCTTAAAACCACCCTCTACATCCTTTATGTATAATTTCTCACGATTGGAACCGTCTTGCTGGAATCGTGATTAAAAATAAGAAATGTTGAAGTCTCTCGTGTTCGATGGTAGATATAGAGGTTAGTGGATGGATCGGATGAGGTTTAGGGGTGAGTGGGGCGTAGGTGGCGTAGCCTCGAGGCTCTTTGGGTGGGCAAGTACGGCAGTGGCGATCCGGTGCATCGATGCAACTTCGGTGTAGATTCTCGCGTCACATAGACTGCCTCTCTCTCTCTCTCTCTCTCTCTCTCTCTCTCTCTCTCTCTCTCTCTCTCTCTCTGGTCCCCAGGGTGCAACTATGCCTTTGGCTTTGATGTTGCAAAGTCCGTTGCGTCACGTGATCAGTGCGGTTATATCGCGAGTAATAGCTAGCACAGATCCGGTGCATAGGATCCTGACACTGGCGAGGCACATTGGCCAGGATTGGACTGTCGTATACTGGACCGGGGGTTTGCTAGGATAGGGTGGTTTAGGAGACGAGGGGTGAGTAGCCTCCACCATTGCACAGCACACACCCGTACCGTTGAGAATGGCCGCTCACTCGACGCGCATCCGGATGAGCTCCGTCGACGCCTACGGCTAAACCGGGACACATTCGCTCTGTGCCTCGACATATCGCGAAATGCAATTACCGTTTGGGATTACCGCTCGTATTCCTGCGCTCGATGGGCTTCCTGCGGGAAACCCCATTGCACTGCGATTCGGAGCAACGTCAGAGGAGAGACATCTTCCGAATCTCAAAGCGATCGAACACTCGATATATCATTATATATATATATATATATATACGCTTATGTACCACTGCAATCGATAAAGGGAGCATTTTCCATACGAAAATTTTCTCTTTCTATTATTATATAATATGTGTATTCGTGTATGAAATATCTTTGACCCTGTTCCATCAACATTACTGCAATTGGAAATTCTCTGACATCGCTCCGCTGCTTTTTCGCTGGTTGGATCAAACCGAGGCGGAGTGCACGTCTAAACGTGAATGATGCTAATGTAGTTGCACGAACTTTACATCGACCTACCTGTTGCACGGCCACCTATTACACCAAGGATACTGTCGATGAAATCTCCGAACGAACCTCCACGAATAGCTATCTTGCATTTCATTAGATTACCTTGCTGTATAGTCACCTTCAATTTTACTTCCAAAGAAACTATTGCTGATGATAAGAATTCTATAAAACTGTCGAGAACTGTTTTAACTTTTACAGTAATTGATATTTTTAAACAGTTTTAAAGAAAAGCTGTAAAATTAAAAACAAATTAATACAGGCATAGATTTGAAAAGGATGAAGCTTTTGGTTGTGAAATTTCAAATATGTTGTACATGTCCTACAGTCCAGTCGACTAAGAAAACTCGAAGAGCAATTTTGACAGTCTGTTAGATGTAAATTTTTTAGATTTTAGGATACGCATATCCCGTTGATTTCACGTCTCCTGTGGGACGAGTCTAGGAAGGCCGGGGTAGGTTGTACGTAACTCTGGATTTAGCCGAGCGTTAGGCCGGTCAACTGTAGTCGGAGGATCACCTAGAGCTGGCGAGATACCGCATGCTCGGTCGGCTCTGTGATTTGTGGACGTCAATACGGGGTTATGCATGACGTATCTCACTGATCATAATTACGTCCTGCCGCTGGTGTTGCTGGAGATCCTTGGATCTCCTAATACATCCCCAGCTTGGGCAACTTCCTCGGCGCGTCCCTATATACTCGACAGTCTGTACCAGCAGTCTAATCCGCCTTGCAATTGTGTCCTGTGCTTCGAATATACTGATTTATTGCTAACCAGGAGCTAGATCCCTGCTGATCCCACGTTTCGTCTTCGCGCTTTGCTTCAGGATTATTATGATATCTTCCTCTGCCAACGAATATCTATGTACACATTGCAGAGTATAGATATATATACATATATATATATATATATAGTACTTTGCAATGCTCCACTTTCTTTCTTCATTAATCCTCTTTTTATCTCTCCATCTCCTGTCCCTCTTTTCGTCGGACATGCCCCATAAGAATGCCAACTATTTATACATATAAAGATATATACATAAAAAAGGAAGAAAGAAGAAGAAGAATAGAATAGAATAGTTCTGGTTAAGTATATAGATGCACATATATATAGGGTATAGGTGCTGTATTCTTGGGTGGTCAAAAGTCACAAGTCTTCCTTTGTCGTCGCGTTACCCTTTTCACACTGGCATCTCCCATAAGTAATCTGCAATGTGCTGCCGAGTCTAGCTATATGAGCTTTCCATCTTTTTATTCGGACTGACTTTAATAGGCACCTACATTGTCCTTAAATCACAGAGGGTGACTTCTAAACGTAGTTTGAGATTGGCCGAGGAAGCTATTAGTATAAATACGGTTATAATGCAAGCGGTAGGGGCTGGAAAAGGGTATAAACAGCTACTAAATCACAAGTCCCGTATATACACCCCTCGTCTATTCCTCCCCGAAATGCCAACCTGGACCCAAGGCGAACGTTTAGCGCTTAGACAGACGGCTAAAAATCCTAATCGCCGATTCGTGCAGGAACATCTCCCCGTCGCGTCGGTTCTCGCAGGTGGCTGCATTCTTATACAATATTTATCATTTGCATAATACTCACAACCGTCTCCAAGCAATAACGTTGACGCGGTAATTTGATTAGACTATAGACACAAGGGGTGAATACCCTCCCTGTACCACTGTGTTTTCTCCTCATATTTTGCCAAAACTTTCCTTTCACCGATATACACTCGATACTTTTTCCGATATTATTTACATATGTATATATACATGAGAATAAAAGTGGATAGAGCGGAAGGGTCGATTAATCAGGAAGAGAGTAACGCGTCGAACGGAATATCGAATTTGCATGGGATTAGAGAAAGTATTGTCGCTCGATGTTGAAAGGGATATATAGATTTCGGAGTGTCTTTCTTTTTTAGTCGAAACCTTGAATGGCAATGAGACCGAATTACCTGATGTATGAATGCCAGTGGTATATATATAGATAAAAGGTAGGTAGGAAGATACCTGGAGGGTCGAGAGAAGAGCGGAGCTCATCCTGCGGGAGCGACGATCGCCGAATTAATCCCCCATTAATTTCCAAACCGGACGAAAGCGTCGCTCGAGTGTGTAAACCTTCTCTAAACAAGCGCTCTTAACAAATGGCTCAGTCGTGTCTCGTCTCTAATGCTCGGCCCATCTATGCATACGGCCCCAAGCTGATTAATGTCCTGCGAGGGGTCAAGATCTCGTCGATTAATCAAATTAAGGGTGGAAGCGCGAGATAAAACTCGCGTCGCTGGAAAACTCCATCTCGGATTCCACGGTGAGAAATCGTCGAGTCGCGATCGATCGCGCAGCTGACCGTTCCAATGGGCACAGAGTCGGAGAGTGTGCCCAGTGGGATTGCACGGCGTCACTCGTGAAAAATGATGGGCATGACTTATCTGTATCGAGAATTTCGTCGCGGAAACGATGATAGGCGTGAGACACCACTCGGAATCATTCTCCGTTCAAACCGGATCTACGATCATCTTCTTTAATACAGCTATGTGAGAGTAATTCCTCGTATAGTTACGAGTAACGTTGTATATATATATATATATATTGTGACGTCGTTAGTTCGTCAACTGCCAGTTTACAATTTTCATTGTAATACCAGTGGCATGTACGGAAAATTGACGAGTCATATTAATTGATGTACATATGACTGAGGAAACAAAGAGAGAGAGAGAGAGGGGGGGGGGGGGGGGATGATTGTTTCTTCGCGAGTGCACGGTTGGAAAGATTCACACACAGGACCGAAGAACGAAGCTCGTGACTTATCTGTATCAAGAATTTGGGCGCACGTTCTTTGGCGAGAGGCGTGACCACCACCGGACTCATCTGTCTTTAACGAACGAGTTTGTCAAAGAAGAGAACTGGACTTTGGACGCTGCCTGTCGTGTCTGACGGAGCGTGCGATAGCCAGTTTGAGGGACAAAATGCAAAAAGATTCGGTGGAAAGTGCTGAATGTGCTGCTGCGGGTATGGAGGAAGAGGGAGAAAGTCTGAAATTATAGAGAGCGCTCCATAGACGAGGCGTCGCTCGGGTTTGACCAGCAGGACCAATCAGGTGCAGGGATGTCCAGGTTGATCCTCGATCCGAGGCGGCCGAGCGACCCCAAGGATCAGGTTTTCATCGGAGCGTGTGGATCGAGTCTCGGTGAGTCTGCGGCGTGCGTAACGAGTTCATATCTCGCGCATCGCTTGGCTCGAACAGAAAGAGATAAATGATAGAGGCGGTCAGAGAGCAGACTGAGGGAGGTATTCGCAAACACGCAAATTTCAAAAGGCACTCGACTACGCCGCGCGATGTCCCGCGCATAAACGCCGGCCTGCTTTGACGACGTATGCAAATACAGATCGAGCATGATAAATTGCTCTTGTCAAGACACCCGGTATTTCGCACGAGCCCATACAAACCCGTTTCCATAGAGAGCGGATTCCGCATATAATTTCTCCGACGGTTAAAGCCTATCTCTCTCTCTCTCCCTCTCTCTCTCTCTCTCTCGCTCCGACGAAACTTTCGCGTGTGCTTCGGACGCAAAAACCTTCCCTTCTCCATTTACCTTGTCTCTCCCCCCTCCTCTCCTTCCCACACCCCTTATTACTCCATTCTCAATGCTTATCGCTCGACGCATCCTCCAAACACCGATGTTACGCATACACACACACACACGCGCGTGGATATAGCTGTTCACCGATGCTTCGTACCGATTACTTATCGAATTATACTAATCTCTTTGACCATCGTCTTTCATGTAAAATCACTCCTGTGTCTCACCGTCGCGCATGGTGCACCGTGAAAAAGGATCGGAACTCGGAAAGAGCGTATCCGTTTCAACAGCTTCACGACCTTGATTCGTGGGAACTTTGGTGCTTTCATCCAAATAGGATGTTTATATACATACGTATAACTATACTCATCAGGGTAGAGCGAGCAACGTAAATTCGCGCGCGACGTGTATATACATATATACATTGCACACACGCAGTTTTGACGTTGCGTTCCGATTCGTGCAGGACGCGTTGACGTGTGCTACCGGTGAGACGACGCGACGCCTTCGCGAAGGATCTCTCGTCCGTGTCATCGTGCGAAAACACTGAACGAGTGGTGCGTATCAACGGTGAATACGGGAGAAGGAGGACCGGTCTTCCCAACAAGCTCTTTTTTTTTTCTCGCTCGCTCGACTCGGAGTCTGATTTCGTGGATAAATCGTCTCATTAACGTCGTTCGTGGGGGGTCTTGCTTGATTCGCATCAAACTCGTCCCGAACGGGGGTCCAGTTTCGTCACACTTTTTACGAGGACATATTTATCCCCGCATTGTTGCTCGTCCTTCCTGCGCAGTGCGTACCTTTCTTCTCTCGAATATAAATCTTCGAGTTTTTCTTAATCGCGTATCTCGACTACACACGGAAGTTAAGGTCGTCACGGAAGCTGTATAAAAGATATAAAAGAATGAAGAAACTGCTGTGCGGTTGAGACGCTGCGGTATATATGGCAGCAGTCGCGCAGCAGATGTAAACAGACAAGAGACGCGATTTCAGTTAGCCGAGCGACATTCTCCTGCTCGTCGATTTCCCTGTCAATTCCAAAGGCAATTCGTCCGATTAGCATACGTCGGGAGGGCTCTTGAATTCGTAGACGGGAGTGTGCGCGCATCGCTCCGAAAATCTACGTCCGCGTCTTCCGTTGGAATCTTCCGAAGCCCCCCATGCACCGTTGCTACTACTTACTACCACTACCACTACTACCCAGACCCATCCCGCCACCAGTAGAAGCACTCTCTCTCCTAGCATTAATTCTGACTTAGATAACAAAGAGGCGATAAAGATATAAATATAGTCTTGATTTCATTAGAAGTTATTGCGCAATAGAATAGAAATGATGTTGTTCCGAGTGATTATCGCGAGATAAGGCGTCAGTCTGGCACAAGTGGGAAAGTAGGATGTAGGAGGTAGAACGGTAGAGGGAGAAGCGTGAATGAGTGAGAGACGATAGATATAACGAGGAGCCAGACGATAGCCAGGCGTAGAGTTTTAGGAGGAAGGTTGTTCCGTCGTTAGACGACGAGCATTTCATTTATAGTCGCGTTAAGGGCTAGTTTTACGAGTTGCACCATCCAGCTCGGTAAGGTATATCCATGCAGCAGCGTTTTCCTACTTACGTGCAATTGCGTATATAGGTGCTGCTACGCTGCTAGCTGTTCCATGCGCATATTTCCATCGCGTTTGCTCAGTCTTTCTTCGTGGTCTGTTAACCCCTACTTACGACGTCGTTTCTCCCCGATGCAACTATAAGTTCGTCTCCCGTACGTAGCTATACCTCTACGTACACCTCTACGTCTACTTCTGCGCGTCTACGTCATCTCCATATAACAATATATCGTCCTCGTTCGCCGTTGTCGTCGTCTCGCGAGAGCCTCGCGCTGCTCGATTATTAAAACTAATATGGACGCGGAGAGAGACATGGCTCGACGTTGCTATAAACCGTATCCCCGCCAAATCTTCATCGCGTCGTATAAACTCAAACGCGAAACTGGCAAAAATTAATTGAATTCGCGAGCGATAACGATCCAGCGTCCTCGGATTTTCCTTCTCGATGATTTCTAGTCGTCAGATATATATACATATATATATATATAAATGTGGAACTGACAAGAATTTCCTCGAGCTCAGGATGAAAGCCGATGTGATTTTGCGGCAAGGTTCGTATGCGTGGACACGTATGAGAGAAGAGAGGAAACTGCAACGTATGTAAAACTTGTCGCCAGCAGACCTGTAATCCGGAGGTGTAAACTCACGTGAAAGCCTCTTTGATAGCGTTACGCGAACGTTTCAAAGGGTTTCGCGACGAATCAATTTGCAGATCGGTGCTCGCTTTCATTTCCCTCGTTCGCGGCTTCTGCCTCGATGATTGCTGTCAAGCCCTTCCAGCTCGGGTGTCGACATTCCCTTTTTGTAATAATTGATATTTTTAACTCAATCATTTGCACGCTTTTTCTCCTATTTCCCTTTATGCCTTGTTTTTACTTCATTTTTTGTTTTGCTCTCGCATGCGTGCTTTTGTTTCGACAATAAAATTGTTTTTTTCCCAGGGGGGATCGGATTGATAAAATTCTGCAAAGTTGGGATACGCGAAGCTGTATATAGCGTATATATATATATATAGGCTAGGGCAAAAAAATCAGGTCAGCTAGTTAAATAAAGGAGGAATCGAGAAGAGACGGAGAACAAAAAATATTTCTCGCGCGTCTCAAGAAAGTGCAGGAATATAAGGAGGGTTGAGATGCTGTGCACTTTGGCGAGCGAGGGTGGATTGATAAAACGCAATCCTCGCGTACCCTCGCTGCGTCGGTGACTCGTCAGCGGCGAACCAGTGGGAAAGAGATGATATGATGTGCCGGTGCGTGTGTGTGAGTGAGAGGAGGAGGGTGGGGAGGGGGGTGAGAGTAGGCTCTGCACGCACCCCAGTAACAGCAGCAGCAGTTTCTCTCCGGTTTCCTCTGGTTCTCTCGGTTAGGAAAGAAGTGCAGTTGCGATGCAGAAGGGAGCAATGGATCTGGTGGAACGAGTTCAGCAAGTCCCTTTTTTCGCCCTCTCTTTCCCTCGCGCTGGAGTACACTGGGGACAGGACGTTGACCTGACCTGGTGAAACACATACGGAGGTCCTTACACGGACTCTGAACCGCGATGCGGGGAATGCAATCGTGGGGAGAGACTGCAGGGACACCCAAGAGGGCAGCCTCAGCCTCTGTTCGTGTACTTCTGCCTCTACCACCACACACTATGCGCTATAGAAATATGTATATGAATACCACGCACACCTATGCGACTCTATTGAAATCTCGAGAAACGCATAAAGCCCAACCGTCTAGGTTCCTCCGTGTACCATCGATGCATCAATTTCGCTATCGAAGATCTTGGATCGGTCGGGGCAACGATATTTTTCACTCCTTGGCGATGCGTCTTCAGTGGTCAAGGACACGCATCCCCCCAGCAGGAGAGGAGAAGAGCGTACGCGCGGCCTGTTATTTTTTCCCCGCACCGAAACTCGCGATAGGAGGCTGTATATTTATTGGTAATTATGACGGTTGGTGATTTCAATCGAGGGAAAATACTGAAAGGAGATTACATGGAATTATTGCGTTGGTTGTGTATAATTATCTATTGCTTTGAATGCAAGTTTCATGCTGCAGGTAGTTGCAATCGAGTCGCTGATTGCAATTGGACGATCGGGGATCGCAAGAACACACGTTGAAAGCAGGATTGCTGGGGAGTGATCGGGGAGGTACCGGAAAGGGTCCTCGAATGTCACAGAATTCTGCGTTCGATTAATTTCGAGAGGGGGGCAGGTAGTTGTATAGTGGAAGTATAGAAGGGGGAAAGGGGGGGGTGGTGGTGGTACGTCGATTGGCGGCGGTTGGTTGCTGTACGGCTAAAAGTCGGAGAATAAATAGGGTTGCATAGGAAAAGTCTCGAAAGTAATCGGATTATTCGATCGAGCCTGGTGTCTAGTAGTAGCCTTGCCATCGAGACGATGAAATACAATTTGGAAATAAATAAGTGAAAGAGGATCAGGCTGGCGAGGGATGATTTCCCGATCGAGAGAGAGAGAGAGAGAGAGAGAGAGAGAGAGTTAAACGAGAGCGCGGAGCAGTTTAAAGGAGCAGAGGCTGCAGTGTGGATGGTGGATCGGTAGGAGCTGATGGGGTGGCGAAGGAGGCTGCGGAGGGTGATGGAAGGTGAAAGAGGTGGGGTGAGGGGTGATAGGAGGAAAGCGAACGCATTGGAGTGCGTTGATCCGGTCAATGCAGGCGCAATGAATGCGCTAAGTGCAGTCTTATAGTGGAAAGTAGAAAGGGGTGTAGACCGCCGTGGATGGTTGAGGATGTGGAGGGGGAGGAGGGAGAGGGTTGGGGGGTAAAGCGTCAACGGGTGGAGAGGAGGGCAGCTTGCCATACATTATGAATACAGCACTATTCACCCCGCTTATTACTTCCTATATAGCCAGTTCTCCTCTCTGCTCATATAGGTACATGCACTCGCGTTTTCTATATACCGCGCGGTCTCCCCCCCCCCCTCCCTCCCTCTACACCGTACGCTGCCGCGTGGAATTTTTGTTTTCAAAGAACAGCCTGGCGGCCGTTTGCTCACGCGCGGCCTGCCACTCGTCATCACACTGGAAAAAAAAGCCGCAGGCTCTCTCTCTCCCTCTCTGCGAAACACCGACCCATTTCCCTCGCTAATGAAAAAATCAAAGTAACGCGCGTCAATATTTTTCACCTTTGTCCCAATTGATCGTTGGCAGTTTCGACTATGCACTGGGGCACGGAGATAAAAGTTAATTATTCGTCGAGCTGCCTATACGTCCGAAGAGGTATGCGGCGTTTTTGTGTTATGAATGGAGGAGAGTATTGGTAGTAGTATATATATAGGAATATACACAGTAGCAAGGTTTAGGAGGATCGAGCGTACATACGAGCGAGCGGTGGTGCGCGTTGCTCGGTGGATGATGAGATAGCTGGAAGTTTAATAGGGGGGGGGGGGGTGACTCGCGAATGGACGAAGCACAGCAGCAGCGCAGGAGAGCGGTCCATGGCGTAGGATTAACAACCGGATAATGAAGTCAGTGTTTCATGCCCTGTGAAATTGCGCTCACTCGGCTCGCCATTCGATTCTCGCTTTGATTGCGCCATGGGCGAAAGCGCAATGGCCATAAACCGTCGCGCGTTCACCGGCCGTTCCTGCAGGACTTTCCACACAGGGCTCCGGGAATTTTCCAGATTGCGCACGGAACTCAGGAGAAGTAGGCAGTTTACCGCGCGATCTATCACGCGGCAATGGAGACTGGCCCGTTGCTCCCGAAAAATTCCACTAATACACCTGCTGTTAAAACACTCGCTCTCTATGTATATATGTACCCTCCTACTCCCCCCCCCCCCTCTCCTCCCTATTCTTCCCCTAACAACCAACCTTCTCATATATATTTCGCTTGTTTTCTTTTTCGGAAAAGCGAAAAAGTTTCGATCGAGCCGCGTGAACGAAATCGAGTCAAGCGCTGCGTATACAGCACCAAAGGTAAACGCATTAACTCGAATTTCAATAATGCGCTTTGGCTCTCTATTCGAGACCCTCCGCGAAAAAAGCACCAAACATTTTTCGTAACGAAATTCCTGCCTCGTTGATTCGCGCTTTGTTTTCTCTCCACTTCGTTATTTTTTTTCAATCAGCGAGCAATTCGATCGCTCAGCCAGCAAGAGAGCAAGTTTCAACGATTTTCCCTCTCGCTCTCTGGATCTTTTCAACCCCATATGCACCCTTGAACGGGCCGTCCTTAACGATGAATGACGAAGGAAAATCCAACGAGAGTCGATCTCTCGAATATTACGCGGTGAATCGAGCCGCGCGATCATCCTGCTTGGCTTCAGCACCCTCGTCATCGTCATCCGCATCATCCGTATTTTCATCGTCATCCATCGTGTCTACATTATAGTGGGTCGGTTTGCTACCTATCCGTCTTTATCCACGCGTTCCGTTCCGTCGTTGTTGTCAATGACGTTCGTGACTGTGCACTCTATATATGCTGTGTATATATATCTATATATAGCTAGGCTGTGTGGCAGAGTGATCTCGCTTGCCCACTAGCACCACACCTCGATGATTTTCCATTGCTCGCTACTGCTCCCTGACCCCTCTCACGCCCCTCTCTCTCTCTCTCTCTTCTTCCCCTCGAGTGCAGCAAAGTACAGTGTGGAGAGTGCAGAGTGTAGAGTAGTGGAGCGCAGAGTAGAATCGAGTCGAGTGAGAAGCCTCACCAATATGGGATGATGAACTACGCGGATTGAAAGCGATCATGGGTGTTAACAGCGTTATGACATCGCATCCAGACTATAGCTATATATATTGCTATAGTGGGTATATATATATCTCGTGCTATTTTGCGGGCCCTCGTGAAAAGCCACACTGTGTTTTCACGTTGACGTGCTGTGTGCGCAGTGCGCGAATATAGAGGCCCTCTTTCGATTCCCTCCGATTCTCCTCTTATCTTACTCACTCTCTCTCTCTCCCTCTCTTTCTGTCTCTTTATGGATATAGGAATATCTATGTATTTACCGTGCACCCATCTATCTCTTTATTTTACTTTTTACTACTGCAGCAATTTATCCTCTTTGTTGGTTAGCTCTCCACCTACCATGAATATATAAGGAGAGCCATAAGAATACTTTAGCTCGATTCCTTGTTCGACTGCAGCAGTAGCCTGCAGTTATAACTGTTATCTACGATCTTGTTTACGCGCATCCAAATTAAATTCGCGAGGACTGTCGTAGATTTTCTTTTAGCTGGCGAAAAGCCTCTTTTTCTCTCTGTTTGTTTGGTTACCTATCGCTATATATATATATATGCATACTCCTCTCCATTTGCCCATTAATCCTGGTGATTCTATTTTTCTGCCCGCGAAAAGAAGACTGAAAAAAAGTCAAGTGCCCGGGCATTGCAGCGATGCTCGGTTATTTCGCCGCGGACCAATTGGCGATAAAAGGCTGTCGCGAAATTGCTCGGCTGCGATTTTTCGATAGTGATTCATTTTTTTAACGAAGATGGACGGCATCGTAAAATAGTTCTCGGATTAGATGCGCGTTGATCAGGTGCCATACAATCTGATGTTATACTCTATATTTTACGAACCTGCCAGCTTTTGGGACTATAAAATTTCACCCCGAAATTCCAATTCGTCTCTCTCGGATTTTATTTCTATTTTTACGCGGGCTACGCTGACAAATTTTTTAAAATATGATTTACAATTTAATTGCTTTTTCCTTCGTCTATGACACAGCGCAAATCTACCTCTACATATTCCATGTATTTATACGTATACACGGTATAAGAATATATATAAGAGCGCAGTATATATATACATATATATATGTATGCAATACCAAGCTCCGCAAAAGTTATTGCGAAGAGTTTCGGTAAAGTGATTTTTAAGTATACTCAAGATACGTGCATAAAACTACTCTAAAATCATAAACTCCAATCGTATCAAAGTTTTAAGGTAGCGTTGAATTTTTCTGTCGGCATAAAACAAACTTGGAGCGTTTCATCGTTTTGCTTTATACGGCTAATCCAAGCAGATTATAAAGTTTGAAAATTTTATAATTGATATGCATAGGAATGGGGGCTTGGACGGAGGATATGATATAACGAGAGATTTCGAGTGACATGCATGTTTAAACGCTAATAGGGACACTGGCCCTGCCGGCTAAATCTGAGCTCGAAAAAAAAATGTTGCTTTTTATTTGTTCCGGCTGTTTTCGGTGCGACAATGAGTATAAGCGGCTCCGTCAGCTAGGCGAAGCGTGCGTGTGGGGAACGACGCCACATCCGGATCTGCCTGGCGAAAGATAAGGAATTAAAAGGTGGACAGGGGTGGCTTCCACAAAGTTTATTACAAATTCAGCGTAAAAGCAGCGACCGAGAAAAATGTCCGAGCGTAAATGGAGATATGCTTTTTGCTCGGGGAGCGTGCGTATGTATCGAGCGCTTATACACACACACACACACACACGCAAACAAGAGGCGTTGTACGTACAAGCGGCGGTGCATAAAACCATACGTAGGTGTGTATAGGGTTACGAAGAACGGTGCCGGGCTTTTGCGTCAGTGGTAACTTTTACCCCTTTCGCCGCGAGTTTCCTCCGATATAGGCTGGCAGCCCTAAAACGTGTACGAAGTAGCAATAATACAGCGATAGTCGATGTTTACCGTTTAGTACTTGTATTATCGCTACCGTGCTGTTTGACTATGGTTCGCCGCACTGTTTGCGCACTACTCGACTGCGTTTCTACTCTGGATGCACATCCCCCCCCCCCCCCCCCTCCCTACCATCACTATCCCCGACGTATCGAGACAGATACATCGTTAAGATATCGAACGCGATACTCAAACGTTTATAACACCCCTGCCAGTCCCGTCGATCGTTCGAAACTACCCTTTCAACGAGCGATACCCTTCATTCCTGCAGCCAGACACTCTCGTTTCTCCACTTTTTTCCATCCTTATCAGCGCGCCAGAATTTTGTCAAACTTCCGTATCGTTATTATCATGGTTACGTAATCTCTGCATTGGAGAAACGCGCAAGATTCAACCGCGAAGAGTCGAAAGAACGATCGGTATACGAGCGCACGGGTGGAATTGCTGCTCTCGAAGCTCGAGTACGTAACGCGAGTGTGACGCAGAAAATTGTAAGCGTGACGAATCGAGCTTGCGTTGATTGCGAGGGAATTTTGTAGCGTCGAGAGCGCCGAGAGGTGGAAAAAAATCGGTTCGCGTTGATTCGACGGACACGCGTGCATGCACGGGCGAGATAGGAGGCCTCTTTACGAGCAATATCTAATGGATTGCATCGAGCCAGCGCAAACGTTAAATTTGACGTTCACGATTATTGCGGCTCTCGTGGGAGGTGCGCGCCGCTACTGCAAGCGCCGAATGATGCTCGACGTTAATTTTATAATCCCACCGAAAAAGTTACGACCTACCAGCGACGAAATTCCGTCTCTCTCTCTCTCTCTCTCTCTCTCTCTCTCTGGTGTATATCCTCCCGGCCAACACATACACCCTTTGTCCTTTATGGGAGGTACACCGCCAGGCAGCCAGATCGCGCGCAGTTTCTCTTTCGGTCTAACCGTTTCCCGCTAAATCCAACTCCCTTGCTTTCACTCCCTTCTACTTACTTTTTCCGGCTGTTAACTCTTTCGCCATTTGCAGCAGCTACTGTTTCACTGCCAACAGATGCCACCGAGAATTGCCACGCGAAAATAACAAAAGGGTCGGAGAGCGCTGCGTCGTGTCTCGTACTCGATATTATGTAGCGGTACTTGTACTCGTAGACTCCGCGTAATATAAGGGAGAACGAGCCATTTCCTCGACAAAGATTATGCATTTGCCAGCTTCTGGATTACGTTCCTGGCATTGCGAGAAAGTGGCAAGACTGTCGGCTAGCTGCCATAACACCAAGATGACACGAAGCAAGAGTGTAAATTTGTAATAAGACTTTGCGCGAAGCATATACATATATACCTATATATATATATATATATATAGTAGTGCTTGCGGGCATTTGGACAAACTCTTGGATAGAATTATACCACGCGTTTGAGTTTGGCAATAGGGAGTAAGAATCCTCTCTCTCCCTCTCTCTCTACATATATATACACAAGTACCACACCGCTGCAAAGTCTCTTATTGTTGACTCGCGCGAGCACTGGCAGAGATCTCGAATGTGAAGGTGTACTCCAGATACAGCCGAGATAATAATACTTCTCTCTCTCTCGACAAATGAGAGCGAAACGATCTTTGAGGAAACTCTTAGGCATTCGCAGCGAGCATCCTGGCCAAGTACAATGCTGTTTTGTGCAGAGATCGGTAGGATCCAGATGATGGGATCCCGCGGCACAAAAGCGCATCTAGGTAATAACCGAGGGTAATCATCGAACTTGCGTAGGCGGGACGCAACACACAACGTACCAGAGCCTTCTTCTTCGTTCCTCCTCCTTCGCTCGCTCGCTCGCGCCACTTCCACTCAGTAGTAGTCGGTAGCATGTATATAGTGTGGCACGGCGAGCGATGAGGAGAGACCGCGCTGCAGGCTGCGGAAAAGCGTCGTCGCCCGTCGGCCTCTTGTCTTCACGGCTCGCAGCTCGCAGCGTTATTATGCTTCACTCCCCCTCCTCCCCCCTGCTCGAAGGACCACGCCGTGATTTTAATTACGCCGGATGAAAGTGCGTGTCCCGGTATACGCACCCCTCTCCCCCCCCCCTCCCCTCTCCACCACACCTCCTCCTCTTTTTCCCCGGAGCAAACCAAGCCCCTTCGCGAGATACCTTCTGGCTTTTCTTTTATCGGACCGGAAAACATCAACGCACTCTTCTAATGTTACCTACCCACTGCTTTTATCATGCGCGCGCGCACTTTTCTTCTCTCTCTCCTCCTCCCCCCCCCCCCCTCTCCACCTGCAAAGAACGAACAAATAACCCTCTCCCTTCGACTTTACCCTGCGTCCTTTATCGAGTAAACTCCGCAACGCTCTTTCCCTTCTTATTTCCACCCTGGACCATTTTATCATCTCTGGCAAATTATGGAGAATTTTGTCGGAGCAATTGTGCGTCTCAGGATCGACGGGAGGGGAGGAGAGGAGAGTGGAAATTGTAGAAAAATGGAGAGAAGAGATCGGAGACTATAGGGAAGAGAAAAAGTGCGGTCGTAAGACGCGCGCGACCCAGTTTTCTCTGGATGTTTGTCAACTGTGCGCTCGCGGTATATAGAGCCATCCTAGGTAATAACTGGGAATAATTTAGAGAGCCGCGCGAGTGCTAGTTAAAGGAAACTTTAAACGGGGCTTCTTCTTCTTCTTCTTCTTCGAGCTTCTTCGGAACTTTGAATCCTTCGTCTTTAAAGCAGCCTGCGATATACCTATACAGGACGTTGCCCCTGGAAGAGCGAGAGAGCGTGGGGTCTATGGAGGTGAAGGGACGGCATCAAGGGGTTTGGTACCACTGGCATAGATGCATAAACTCAGCCCTCTTACACATACCAATGTATACGTGCAGCGGGATGCGTGACATGCGTGTGAACGAACAAGATCCGTGCACCCGCGCACCTACATTACATGCAAATAAATATGCCATGCGGTGGTAGTGGTGGTGGTGGTTGACTGGCGTCACAGGGTGCAACAATAGGCCCTCGGTGGTTGTCATGGAAACACCATCAATCCCTTAGCAACAGCTTGAGATGTTAAAGCCGAGGATTCGCCGCGCCTTGCACGAGATCATTTAATGACTGTCGTCCCGATTCGAGGACTCCGACATTCGTGCAGCGATCGCGACGCTCGTACTTCGTTCCGTCATTTCCAACATCCTCGATGATCTTGCATACATATATGGGATAGATTTCTATTGTAGTTCATTATAATCACTGTAGCATAATTTTTGCTACGCTAAGAATCACGTGTTTGAATCGAAGGAATTATAATGGAGGTGCAAATCTTGCAAGGATTTCGTAGAGATATATCGATGCAAACGTATATATAGGTATGGAGTGTTTGACAATATTTAGCCAAGAGTACATTGATTGTTAGTCGAAGCATAAACTGGACTAAGCTCAAAGCTTTGGGCTACGTAACATTACTCCCTAATGCTTGGTAGGCATGTAATAGCAAGCGTTATCAAGCTTGACTATAGGCTTTGCTATGCACTACCAAGATCGTCTTGATGAATTACAGTAATCGCGCATAAAGAGTGCGTACTTTAAAACTTTGTACCACGACGAGTCGTATTATTATAGGAAGTAATGTCTCGTTAAAATAATGACGCGGAAAATACAGTGGTTAAAGCGTAAAGAAACGCGGAGAATGACTTTGCTTATATTTATCATTAATTTTTATCGTTTCTCTGTTGCTTCGGAGATCGATCTCTATATATATACATGCACGTATATACTGCTTTAGAGGATAATAACTTGTGTTTAAAAAGTCGTTTATTAGCTTTCCACCATGGTCATAGTTGATGGAATAATTGTCCCCCGATCATCATGGACTCCGAATTTCTCTCTCGGAATGTGAAAACGAGGCGTTTTGTAATCGTAACCGCGCGCAGCAATAAGTCGAGGCTCGTTAACGCGTTTTACCGCGCTGGGCGATGCTATTGGTGCGCGAAAGGGAGAAGAAGCACGCGCGTGTAATTAGGCCCGCGTGCACGCATCGGCATATACATATATATACATATATATATATATATATATATATAGCGTACGTACTTCCAATGACAGAAAGGTTCGTTGGAACAAACCTTGCGTTCGGTTTATCGTCATCGATATGACACGACGCAGCACCGCTGATTGATTTCCGTAGGACGCGTAAGCGCGCAAATTGATTCTTAATTAACTGTCCGTTACAAAACACCTGAATTTCTCTATGCACAGGCGTATACGTGTATCGAAAATCGCCGTTGTAAAGCGTTGCTGCGGCTTTTCGAGCCAACGACAGAACGGAATCTATTAAGCGCGCTGTAATTGCAAAGTCGAAATCAATAATGTTAAAACATTGTTTACACGCGTAGCCGTGGACTTCCGTTGGCCGGAAGCATCGACAATCGACGCAGAAATATTTTCTTGCGAGCGCGTTAACGACTCGCCTCGGTAAATCACTATCGGAGCCGTGCGTAAATTACAGGAACGATATTCGGTCGATCTACCGGGCGTTTGGTCAAATAATCGAATCTCGCTGTCGTAATTTACGTGGTACGATGCCGGCCAGTACGTTAACGCGATTGAGCTCGGTCGAATGTCCCTCGGAGATATCTGCTACTACCGGCATATATATATATATATATATGTATAGATAGGAGTTAATATATATATATATATATGTACAGCACGTGTAACGTTGCATCGCGACGTAGACCATCCGTGTCGGCCCCGGATCAGCATCGCAGGCCGCCCGGATCATCCGGTCCACGCGCGTTCATCGATAGGAACAATCGATGATTCAAATTTTCTCGCGGGCTTTCACGAATTTCCGGCCAATCGGAGGACAATCCATGTTAAACTTATTAATTTTCGATATATGCAGAGAGAGAGAGGTCCAATTGAAACGGGACCCGGGCCAATATGGCATTCCACCGGTGGGCGAGAAAAAATTTTCCATTTTCATTTTCAGCAATTCAAAGGCAGCCAATAGGTTGTCCTCTAAACAAGGGCTTTCCCATTTGTCGTCAACCATGCGTATTCCTATAGAGATTGATCATTGATCGAAACGCGTTACAGAGGCCAGAGCAGGTGCGGCGCATGACGTAGGAACAAAAGGCGCTACCGAGCCGTCATCGTGGAAATTAATTACGGGCCATCACCGTCCTATACCCCCCCCCCCCGCCCCCACCCTTCATTATACGACTTTTGTCCAATCGCACATTTTACTCCTAACGCCGCGCACGAATATCTCGCATCTTTCCTACAATCTTCTCATTTTATTTAAATTACTCTTCATTGATCTATATATACAAGACACGATGGAAAATGATACTATCGTTCGATCAATTCGTCCGTATAGCCTGCGCATCCCGATAGAAAAGGTCATTTATCGATTAATTTTTCAAGCGAGACTCCGATGGAAACGAATGCATAAAAGCAGTTGAGGTGAATCGCTGGACGAGATGCACCGAGAACAAAAGAGCGTTGTTGCAATGGCTTCGTTGCAATCAATTACTATCGCGATGGGAGCGAAAGAATAGCAGCTAGCGGTACACGGGTGGACGCGAAATAACCGATTCGAAAAAGGGATGAAACGTACGTGTGCGAATGGTAGATATACGCGATGCACTATATATATATATATAGTGAGAGAGGCGTAGAGGATCAGGCGGTACAATAGCCTAGTAGGTGAACGGGGGATGAATCCTATCTGGCAGGATCTTGCCGAGCAGCGCGAGCGTTGCTCGATTTTGCACAAAGTGCACTTGCACTTGGAAATTGGCAGAATGCTCGGTGCATCGGGCATTGATTAATGGCACGCCTGTTGCAGCCGTGGTTACAATGCAATTTGCTTTGCAGTGGGATTCAAGTATATCGCCGTCCGGTATCGCGAACGGAAGTTAAGTGTGTGGGAGGGGCAGGGGGGAGGGGGGCTGGGACCATGCGCGGGAGCGTAAAAGGGAGAGCCGTGCAGGAGCCCTTGCAGTGTTTGTAGTATAGCAAGTGACAAAGCCCTGACAAGCGTGACACGCTGACACGAGACGCGCGACAACTAATTAATCATCCTGGACGGGACCGAGGCAGCAATGAATGCACCGGCATGCATTGGCCCATCGTCCTTTCCATTGGACGCTGCATCCTCGCTTCCCGATCGCCCATTGCATTTGCCTATCGGCACCACTGCACTCGCTTTGCCTCGACCCTTTATAATGAATCCGCATCATCCACTGACAGGATTTTAAATTAAATTGCTCGAAGGATTTAGCCAGGATTCGTTCCCTGCCGCGTGCTGCGCATGCATTCAACTGTCGCCGCCGTAATTAGTGTGTACGTTTTAAACAAACAACGCGATAATACTAATACCGAGAGACGTGGAAACTGTCGCAGTTTTATTTTACCCGATAATTCCGTGGGACGTCGATGAGTGGTCCCTGAGGATTTTTTTCCCTTTTTCCTCTCTCCATCTCTCTCTCTCTCTCTCTATATATATATATATATATATGGACGAGTACAAGGGTTGCAGAGGGTTAGATGTACGTCAGGAACGGGGCTCCGACAATGCTTATCCCATTTCCTCCGGCTAGAACCTCGCTCTCCATCTCCTTTTTTCTTCCTTTCATTTTAGCCGGGCCATTAGTATCGAAGTAGTCGTAGGAAGACATCAGCTTCCACTCGGTGATTACCGGCTACGGATTTGCATAACACACGAGTCGTGCTCGGGCCCGCATTTACATTTTATTTTAATCGCGGTAATCGATCGAATCGTCGAAACGACGGAGACGCCGTCGACGGAGACGACAACGAGGACGCGAGAACGCGCCGGGGCTCGAGGTACTTTAAATAAAAATAAAGTGCCTGTGCGGATGCGGCCGAATGGACGCATTAGCGATTGCAGGGGAAAGCTACGCGGGAGTTAGTTTTAACGAGTTCTACCAAAAACTTTAGCCTCGAGGAAAATCGAGAGCTCTGCACGCACCATTGATCGACGGGGATAGTGCTGTAGTCCTCTAAACAGGCGCCGATCTCGGGTTTCCTTCATCTAACTCGTGTACGTGCTCCACATTGCTCTCTCTCTCTCTCTCTCTCTCTATATATATATATATATATATATATATATATATATATATACACATTCAAGAGCACACACAGTGCAAACGCACACGAAGAGAAAGAAAAATATAGACAGGGAAAGCTAAACGCTCGAATGGAGAGTCAGGCCGTTTTCCTCGATTCGTATACGATCGCTAAACATGCAAATGTCGAGCGAATAATACCATTTCTATGAATGCAGCTGATCGTTCCGCATTCGGCTTAGAAAAGCGTCTTTCCGGAATCATATGGACCGGACAGTTTTGTCATTCTGCTCTATCATCTCATATATATATAACGCGCGTAGGGTCGCGTTATAATATTCAAAGAGCTTTGCGTGTGTCGAATGGAAAAACACGTGTAAATGTGCGGCGCGTATCGAGGGTGAGAGGATTCCAATTGATTCGGTGGATGGTTGTTCGGCCAAGTTCGCCAGCATCCTGGGTCCTTTGTATGTATGTCCAACTATATATATATATATATATATTAATGCGTGGCGAATACCACTGAACCAGTAGTTAAGCCAAACGATCCTTGTACGATTGTAGCATAACGCTGGTTCGCACATAGTTCATGAAAAGATCGACGTGAATTGTCCCGTTGCTGCTATATCGACTTAGCACCGCAAGTGTCGCTCGAAGGATAATAATTCTGTCGAGGTTTCCCTCTTCTTCTTCCATGCTATATAACGCATCGGCTACAAATTACCACGGCACACACAGTAGTTTTGATATACGATCAATATATACTTACTCCTCCGCGATCAAGCGCGATTTATATGGTCCAACGTAACGTTTACCCTCCTCTATATATCTATATATACTGTTCCCTCGTGTATTTTCTCGAGGACAGTTTTACCGAAGCAGAACGCGTGTCGCGCGCTTTCAGACGCTCTCCTATAATGCACTCTCAATCTCAATATATATAGGCTGCTTATTTACATTATTCAGACAGCGAGTACGCTCTCGTCTCTGCCTCGTTCCATAATATTTATTTCACCTGAGTTAGATCGCAGTTTGTTCCTTTATGTTTATCAATATGTTAAGTTTCGTGTGTGTGTATATATATATATATATATATATATATATATAGTTGCTGCGTGGTCCCGAGTGCGTTCGACTATTTCGATAATAATCCTAATTGAAGCATTTAATGCCCGTTGGCATCGATATTCCAATAATTCAACCGGTTCCTGTCACGGAGCGTAATGGTGTGAGGCGTAAGGGTTCCCGTTCGATTCCCATGGGATCCGGTCCTCCTCGGTTCCAGGGCAATGCATCACTCTGTCCGCAGGCCCGTAACTCACCGCGCGATCCACACTTTGCGGGGGAGGAGAGGGCGAGCATGTGTGCCTCGACACCGATATACACAAATTCGAACGGGTGCGCGTTTAATGCACACCTAGCGAACCAATGCGTTACTCCGTGTGTTTGCGCGTGTACCGGGGGATGGTCCTATTGTATACACTGATACAAGTGTATGTATATATGGGTGTGTGTGCAGTATATAGGTATAGAGAGGATCTCTCCTCTGACCATGGTTCGCACATAGTAGCAGCTAGCGTTCCGATGGAAAGACAGGCTCGAACAGATATATGGCCCAAACTGAACGACGTATCTAATCTAACCCTTCTGGACAAGATACTCCGTGATGGCCGAGGGGGTTGCCCGACCATGCGTTAACCATGGGCCCCGGTCAGCCGAGTGTAATCTAAAATTACAAGAATCCAGGAGCGTTGGTCAACGCCAGCGATTTGTCACCCGACCAAGTTGCGAGTGTCGAAGCACCAAACTCCAACCTCCACCCTCCTTTACCACCGTCCTTCGGAAACTCTACAAAACTCCTACGCGGAGAACTCGTGAATCAGTTATCGGACTATGAAACCCTTCGGAGGATCGTAAATCGTTTGGATTAATTATCCGGAGGCTTATCCCTATGATGAACTACCCTACGACGTTATTCGCTATATAAATTCGCGCGACCTTTTATGAAACTAAAAAATTACTCTTTATTCCTCCTCGGTTGACTCGCTCGATTCGATGAATAATTGATAATCCGCGCAAACTCCTTGTATAACGTATACTTTCGAAGGTCGTTGATTCGTCCTATTATAGGCACTTGTGCGCGTTAGACGGTACATAATTGATGAAGAGGAAACGATAAGCCTCGGCGGATTGAATCAAAAATGGCTGGGGTCACTGTAGGTAGGGGCTCGATAGGACTTATTTATTACGGGGACTTTGTTCTTTTCCTCATCCCGATCATTCCTTTCGCCTTCTCTCGATCGCAGCGTTACAAGATCGTTGCTCGCGAGTACCGTCGTAGGGTCGAATCCATTACCGAGTGACACAATTGCACTGCGGGGGGTAAAAGAGGGGCTAGTGGGGCCCATTATCCATGCCGTGAGCCGGCAAAAGTGAAATGATAACCGCCAACTAGAGTAATGATCTGTAAGGGCGTAACGCGTAGATGCCATCGCGAGATAATACCCGCATCGCGGCATCTGCTACTTCACTTGCTATATATATATATGTATAAATATCCCCCCCCCCCTCTCTCTCTCTCTCTCTCTCTCGCTATTGCCCTGCATTTTGTCGCGATCGACGGATGCAGATCTCGCAGCGGATAAAGCTGCCACTCAAAGCTGAGGCGGAACCCTTTTCAGAATTAAGATTCGATTAATAGTTACATAGAGCCCATATTGCGCGCGTATGACGGTGTTAAAATTTCCAATAACAGCGCGTACGCGGACCGGGCTTATGAAATTTCACATTAAGCGTGCCTTTACCCTTTCGCGTTATTACCACCGATGCATTTCGGCTGGTATATTAAATCGGTTATTCAATATTTGTCGATATCGCCAAACGCGGTGTTTTCTCGCGTGAAATTTCATCGTCCGTGTATTTCTACCGTTGCTGCTGCTGGTATCTATATATAAGTGATGGAAATAAGTGATGGAAATTTGATGGTGTTAATTAAAAGGGAATTTTTTCCACATTATTAAGACGCACGATTCCCTTTGAGGAGAATCGGTGTATAGTTCTCTTCCGGTGCTTATAACCGGTAACGATAAATTACCGGAGGGTGTGGGCACGCGTATCAGTGTGAGACGAGGGATATGTACGACACTGCGTGGAGCGATCGGCATCGGCAGGCAAGTCCGTGAGAAGGAAAGCTGCGCGCACGCAGTTATAATTCGCGTTAGAAGTTGGGGTGCGCGAGAACTGGGAGATCGAAGCAGTGACTTCCCGCCATTAATTATATCGACGACGGGGACTCGTAAAGCGACACCGGCCAAACTACATCCTATACGACCTTTGTATACCGTGTGGAGCATAGATACGTAACCATAGAGAGCACAATATGGCGACGATTTTCCAGCGGGTGCTTGAAATCGAGTTCACGAATTGTCGCGCGTTAGCCACGGACCATTTTGCCACCAAGCGTGACGCGGCACGCTTTTTTCCAACTGCTAATTCGCCCCGCTTGTCGTTCGAGTAGCCCCGCCGAGCTCTCGGCTTTCTCCCCCCTCCTTTTCACCTCGCACTCTCCATCTCGCTCTCTTGCCTCGTTTGAAAATCCAACGTCGTGACGGCATAGGGGCATGTCGGTGATATAGCTGGAGGATACACCTAGTCGTCGTATAGTCACGTGTGCGACCTACATACATAAATGATCGACTCTCTCTCTCTCTCTCTCTCTCTCTCTGTTGCTCGCTGACGCTATGCTGTCCTTTGACTTCCCCCTCCACTCTAACCACATCAGACACCAACATCCATGCAATGTCTAGGAAATAAAGTTTTAATTTGCAGAGACCAAGAGGTAAAGTGGATAGTTTGGAATTAGCAATTATTGAAACGATGGAAGACTCCGTTGTGCGCGAGCGAGACGCGTGCGTGCACAAGAGGAGGATGGAGAATCTTTCTTTGTGCGAGGAAAACATCGTCGTGGAGGAGGAGGAGGACGGTAGCGGGAACGCTAATGGCGGCGGGGGTGGGAAGGTGGAGCAGGAGAGGAGAGCAGAGCGTAAAGTGAATCTCATTAGTCGTGGACCAATGCATGCCGCCAGCAGGCTCGTCACTTTGATCTCAAAAGAGCTGCCTCTCAGCCACGATACTAGCGTGCCTGTCATTATTGCTATGCATTACGAATTGATCTGTTTGTAATTATTGCCAAGAAACCATAAGTCTCCTCGTTCAACGTTAATCCCTTAACGAGACTCACCGTTCTAACGATATGCGTGCGGCGAATCTCTCTCTCTCTCTCCGCGTGTGTACTTATTGTACTCGTTAATTTTGGGTGAAAATAAAACTACTGTGCTCACTTGAATTTTTCCACTCGAGATAAATCGATGCTTCGGAGCCACTCCGGATGCTCGATGAGCCGACTATTACAAGACGACATGGAAAATAAATGTCCAAGTGTCGAGGACACCGATTGCACGTCCGGTTCCGGCGTCCTACATGTATTATTGGCTACCATTATAAAATTCACCCCACCAAAGAAACATAATATTTATTGCCGGCATCCGTTCAATTAGGGGTTGACACTGTGCAAAGGGATAAGGGGTGGTTCGACTCTCCTGTCGATCCTTTCGAAATCTATGGCCCCCCCACTAAGAGAGTGCGGCAGGGTGAAAGAATGACTCAATGGGTGAATCCATATACTCTGTTGATCCTACGATTTCCGATGTAAAATCCTTCGAGGGCTTTTAATTTTTTTATTTAAATCACTTGTCAAAACTCCATTTCAAATATTATGCCAGCTTCACGCTCTTGCACCTTACATTGTATGTATATATCTATCACGCTTAGGATTACGCAATCCTGCGAGTCATGTTTGTACGTCAAAATTGAATATTTTTTCCGTACTCCGCTAGTTCGAGAGGATTATATTCTTATGCGCGGGATTATTAATTTTTTTCTAGATATTAACAATTTTCTTGCACTCTCTTTAATAATTTATTAAAGTAAGATATTTTCTAATAGTTTGTTATAAAAAAAAATGCAAAAATTGTTTAGTGCAAACAGCAAAAATATTCGTCGAGAATAGATTGTTAAACGGTGCTTTATTTGTTTTATTCAATGGTCTATTTCTATAAGCCTATTTGAGCGATAAAGTCACCGCGGTCCCATGGTGTAATGGTTAGCACTCTGGACTTTGAATCCAGCGATCCGAGTTCAAATCTCGGTGGGACCTTTTTCGCAAATTTTGCATTTTTCATTTTTATTTCTACAAGTATAGTGGAAAATAGCCAATAGCCATTAAAATTCATCAATCGATAGCGAATTAGTAATTATAATTAGAAGAATCTAGCTGGCGGACGCTGATATGCGATATCAGAGGAGTCGTAACTGAAGCGAATAAATCGTCCGACATACGATAATGGATTTCTCACTTGTATTCCTATACATTATCGAGCTACCAACGGCGGTGGTGTATGTACTACGTGCATTACGCGATGATTGCGCAATAGAGCACCCGATATAAATAGACGGCGCGTCTCGAGCACCGATAATGTATTCCTCGAGTCTAATCTTCAATTCTTGCATGACGAGTCGCCGACAAACATAAGCGTATATTGATGATGAGCGTAATGCGATAATTTATAAGCCCGTCGTAATTTGCAAGCATGAATACATACCATTATTATATCACATCGCATATTAGCCGGTATAAATCTCGAGCTAATCAATCAAACGTTATCTCCAAACTGTTTGTTTAAATCCTAACTAAATATCGTCCGTCCCTGTCAAGAGTTTCGTAAAAATTTGCCAAGCCAGCTAGCCGCGGCGGTTGATCGATAGAAAATAGCGTAATTAAGTTATCAAGGTTAATTTATCGAGATATAAGGGTCCGCCCAGGTCGGTTTTCAGCGAAACGATCGTATAGACAGCGGGGCTGACATTTTCCTACGATCGTTACCGGAAGTTCATCAAGATGTGACAACGCTACCGTGAAGCTCTTGCGCGCTCGTAAAATACTTTCTCAATTTAAATTTGAGCGAGACGATCCGGAGGAACTTTCCGGTTAACGAGCGGAACCCCGTAACTCCGTCGGTGATAAAATAGCCCCGTAATGACGAAACGTGTAATCGGGAGTCACACGAGCTTAGGATCTGATATCTAGCTTGGCTGTTGCAAGAATCACCAGACTTTTTTTCTCCAACGTAAACCAATGCCTAGAAGAAACTACGTCAGATATATATCTGCTGTATATGTATATAGAGAGGACCTCTTGTACAAATAAATATTCGTATGGGAGAGCGGGGGGGGGGGAGGGGGGGGGTGATGGAAATAACGAAAACCTTCGATAAAACCAGTAGAGTTTCGAAATGTTTCGCCAAAGATTTACGCGTGGTTTATAGGTTAATTTTGCGCGTCTAATCGATCTTATCAGCGGTACGTGCGTCCAGATGTGACGTTAGCGAACGAATGGTGAATCGGCGAAACGTGCAATCGCAATCCTCTTGAAAGTTGTTGGCTGTAAAGTCGTGGATGTCTTATCCGTGAGATAATACAGTCTTTGTCGTTAAGAGATCGGTTCGAGCGAGCTTTCGACTTTGCCTCCGCCTTCGCTTTCGACAAATTCAAACTAGGGGAGCGTTAAGCCTCGACTCGATTGGATAACAAACATTTTATCGTGCTTAATTTTCGGAGCGAGCGCCTTCGCGGCGTTAAACTTTAACAGCCTCCTTTGGCAATAAATAATATTATGCACGCGAAGCACAAGCTTCTTCTTCTTCTTCTTCTGCTGCTGCTGCTGCTGCTGCTGTTGCTGTTGCCGCTGCTTCTTCCTGCTCACCCTTCATTCTTCTCGTCGTTTTCGCTTCTATCCAGCTGCTGCCCCCTAGGGAGCGTCAGTGCCGCGGGTACAATTAAATAAAATGCGATACCGTTCGAGTTATGACTGGAATCTTTATGGTTTATGACTACGCCGTTTTACTTAAATCCAGCCGGAAAGTAACTACCGTGCCGCAAAATATATTTCAAGGGTCGTGAAAGCAAATCGATTTGCCTACGATATATATAGTGTGTATTCCTTTCTTCGCACCCCTCCCCCCTCTCTTGTCCCTGTCTCGAGTAAAGCGTCGCTACATAGCACACACGTACGTATACATACACTACATATCGCAGTGTTATTCTCCGAGAAGAGGCGTCGATTCGACACCTCCATTCGTACGTATACGTATATACGTACAAAGGTCGAGGGACGCGATACGTGAAATTGAATTCAGCACGTTGCAAAAGTTCTGACTCTAAAGATTTCATTAAAGGAATTTTTAGCATGAGCTATTCATAAAAGTGCGATATATAAGATTCGTGCCACGTCAATTACCCGACGTCAATGACACGTTTTACCGTGCACTCCTGTCTCTCCGGAATGGTTGCCGAGTGTTGGCAAGATTGTGCCTCCGCGACTTATATCATAAAAATGTTATTAGACTCCTGCAAAAGGGAGCCGTTTCTTTAAGCCCGGCTGGAAATTTTTTTTTGTCCTCCCTATACGAGTGTGTGTGCTCGCGCTCGACATAAAAAAGGAAAACTAACAGACGCCTCGACATAAAGAAAGAATCGTCGTCTATCGAATGATTACCTCGAACGCGAGCGTTATATTGCCGAAGCGCGCATACAATGTCCCTGTCGGGTGGAGCTTAACTGCCCTTAAAAATTGTTTGTCTAAGCGAGGCTCTAAAGACGCAGCGCGCTGGTCCCTTCTCGCTCTTGGTTGGACCCGATACAACGCGCGATATATATAACGGACACACACACACACACACACACACATATACACACAGAGAGATAGCAGGGAGTATAAGGTCCTCGTTTCGCTCCGCTCACTCTCCTCTCTTCCGCCGTTTCGTTTGAGAGACGCATTTCGCTTTACCGTTTAAGATGGATTTTAATGCGCACGATATGCGCGACGGGGACACGGGAAATAAGATCATCTCGAGCGAGTACCGCTTAAATAGCGATCCTCCACGATTAAATCCATTGTTATGCGAGAGACTCTTCGGTGTTTCTCATTTTACACATTAGTCGTCTTCCATTCGCATTTTATCGAGCGTTAATTGCATTAATTGCAGAGGGACTTGATTAAAGGAGAGAAGAGTCGCGAGATGGAAGCTTACGGAGATACACGCGAGCATTATCTGCGCTGCTTATATATATATATATATATATATGTGTGTGTGTATACATGAAAGATTCTAGACGCACTCGCACATGTACCAGCCCCTCCTCCTCCCTCCTCACCGATGCTCGAGCTCGAATTTATTTTTATACGACGATTTCAGCGAGAACGACAAAAATATAGGTTCCACCGAAATTTGAACTCGGATCGCTGGATTCAGAGTCCAGAGTGCTAACCATTACACCATGGAACCTTGTATGAATGTATACGTGTGCAAGATTCCTGCATCACGACTTAATAATTTATTAAACGAATTAGCCACTCGACGCTCCTCGACACCTTGCAAATTACCTGGAAACGACGAGCACAGCTTTCTCGTTAGACATTCGCCGTCGTTAAAAGAGCGAGCGATCTAAACCCTTAATACGGTGATGAGGAGTAATTAAGCGAAGGAAAGACCAGAAGCAGGGGGAGGGGTAGGCCACTTTGTCTCTCGCAGTAAACTCGCTTAATGATTCTCTGTAAAAATGCCCCATCGACTTTAGCCAGCCTTCGCTCCTCAGGGATTTCGCTCTCCTGCGCAGGCTTTTCGACTGCCATCATAACTTTATAGTTTTATGTAAACTGTATTGAGCCATGAAACCCGAGGACTACGGTGTTTTGATAGCGATTGGTAAGCTTCTTCCCAAATGGGATTTTTAGCGTATAAAAATCCTCGTACGACCTAGTCGTGGCTAAGCCTGACATACTTATTCTCTCCTGCATTGTTTCGGTACTCGTAAAATTTTCAAACAGCATTATCGCTAGTGCATAACGCTGAAATATCCGTGGACCGAATAATTTCTCTCTAATTTAAAAGTATAATCTCTATTCTATGCTGTATTTTCGCTGATACACTTAATTACAGACTCTTATTTATCAGAATTTCATATATCTGCGGAATTTATTATCGTCCAGTAGAAGGTGTATTTCTGAGGTTATTCTATTTTTATTGCAGCTTGATATTATTATTTTACATTCTCGCTTCTTTTGTTCGTATCAATTTTTTCCTAACATTGATTTATCAGTGTTTCCGGCTGAAGCGATCATTTATCACAATTTCCGGTAATAAAAAATCATTTATATTGACATTAGTCCTACGACAGAAAGCCTACTGATTTCGAAGGAATTCTTCATGTAATCTCCTTTGGACGGTCTTATCAATTGTTCTCCATCTGTCTTATGCTGTATTATATATTTTTAAAACTTTCACGTGTGTCAGATATGAGAAAAAACGTTTAATATCATTGGAATAGCAGTTTCTGATATTATTTCTCTATTTTATCATAATAATTTAATTTTGTGTACCACTGTAACAAAGGTGAATCAAATAATAATAATAATTATGATAAATAATGGCAAGAGGTCAACATCGAACATAAATTGAAGATTTTTCATTTGAGATTAACCTATCATGTATATTTATTCAATTACGGTAGTCCCATAATTGGTTAATTTCAAGTTAAAAGCTTCTTACGTCATCAACCTTCAGGTTTTACTCATCTGTAGTTTTGGAAACAACTGTACTTGTGCGCCTTCGATAGCTCAGTTGGTAGAGCGGTGGACTGTAGTCGTGAGGGTCTTTAGGCGGATATCCATAGGTCGCTGGTTCGAATCCGGCTCGAAGGATTAATTTTTTAATTTTTATTCTCCATGTTATACATTTTTTAATAATTTTCATTGCTTGTAAAAGTCACATGAAAGCATAAATTTATTATTACAGGTAATTCTATGCATGTAATATTTAGATTAAAAGATAAACGTCCCACTACACTCTACTATGAATAATAGATGTACTTCCTTGCTTCGATAAATAATGAGATGCTTTTAACATATTATTAGCTAATATAATTACAATCGTTCATCGCCTTAATTATAATTCAATAATGAGATCGAAAAAGAGCTAGTATAGAGATTGAAAGATAAGAGAGTCAGCAGTAATACTCGCGCGAACGTGTCTCGAGTGTAAAAAAGAGAGAGTGAGAGGGGGATGTATGTTTATCTGCTACAACTATGAAAACATTGTTTTTATGAATCGTTTACTATGAAATAAGAATTTTCATACGTTTCTGTCTCTTATTTACATGTTATATCAGCAAATTAAATATTAAGGAATTAAATAATAATTGGAAATATTGATTAACTTTGAATATTATATAAATTTTAATTACATTAATAATAAAAAATAATAATTAAAATGTATCTTAAAAATATATTAATATAGAATTGTATCGGTAAAAAATAGATGTGCAAGGTTCCACCGAGATTTGAACTCGGATCGCTGGATTCAAAGTCCAGAGTGCTAACCATTACACCATGGAACCGTGTGTGAAGAATAATTTTATTGCCGCTCGTCCCCTTTTTTTTTATCACCGACGACAGTGACAAGTGTAAAAAAATGACGAGGCTTTCCAACGAAATTGATTTGAAAAACAATGGACTATCCTCGCTGTATTATTGTAAGTTGCAATAATGGAGATTCCAAAAGGCATAGCGAATTTATTAGGATAGGCTGGATTTTATTGCGTCGAGGCGAACTTATAGTCCGGAGAAGAATGCGAAGATGCCGGGTACAGAAAGAGAGCGGGAAACAATTAATTGGAATAGCGCGTGCGCGCAATGTGGCGGAAACCACTCAAATTAATTTCGAGTCACGGCATATTCTTTGATTTGACATGTTTCCTAACTGACGTCCAATCAGGTCGAGCTATAACACCGGGACCACTGGACCCCTCGCTCTGCTGCATTTAGTGGCACCCTCGATTCCATTTCTGTTATACTTTCCGTACAATGCTGCTCCTTACGCTTGGCTGCTCCTTGACTGACAGAATTCTCGCGACACTTGCTTACCGAACCATCAAAAATACCATGCAGTCCAATGTACGACAGATACTGGATTGACAGCTCAACGAGCAATAACACTCTTATTCATTTACTTAATTTCAATTTGATTCAAAAGATTCCAATCAAAAGCGTCACTAATCGGATTTTACGTCCATCCTGTCATTTGCATAGGACACTCCGAGATGGCACAACTATTTAACTGTGCCTCGTGAAATGTAAACTCAACTGCTTTTAATTATTTTATGGCAGCGTTCTTGCGTGCAATGCGAGTCGCACACAGGGCTGCACTGCTGTTATAATATAAAAACTCATATAGAAATGTATAGTATGCGTGCTACGTAACAAAATCTAACAGGACAAATTTTGCTTTCCCGTTGTATATGTATGTATATATATATATATATATATATACAATATATATATATATATGTCGCGTCAGGCTGAAAGCCCTTTTCTACCTTCGCACCGCGATTACATCTTTATGGTTTTATAATGGTCCCTGGACGGAGAAATTTCACATTGAATTCGATTGGAGAGTGTGCGCGAAATTGTGTTTTCACATCAATGTTTCTCTTTTGCTCCCAATCTCCCCATTCTCCTCCGCTCTTCCTCCCCTGCCTCCCACGCAAATTCCCTTTATCTTCGCGAGCCGCGCCGTACTCCAGTGGTTTTCCCGCTCTATCTTCGTATTCCGAAGATTTCGCATGTGTACTTATTTCATGCTTCGCGAAACATCAAGGAATTGGTAGACACTCTTCTTTTATGGCATATATAGCGAGCGCTCGCCAAAGTGAAATAAGAAAAGACGCTGCAGCTTTTTAAAATACTTACATATCCTATAAATTTTATTGTATCTCATTTCTCTCCTTCCGCGCTCCGAGTTTTCGTCGGAGGGGTCAGGGGCAATCCTTCGAGAGAGGAGATGTCGGAGAGAACAAGAGGGTAGATTCGACAAATCCTTCGAGATTTACGGCAAATTGTGTCACGACGCGTAAAAATGTTTCCGCCATTAGTCGGAGATTCGCTGTATAATGAATTCCTCTTTGCACGAGCTCTCTCTACTAATTGCTATCTCTCTCGCGATACTCTCAATAAGGATCCCGGGCAAAAGACTCTACGAACAATGCTGGCGAGGATTATAATTGAAAGGAAGGGGTAGAATCACGGGAGAGAATTCCATAAAAAATCTCGTGGCAAAAATGCATAGCAAATAATTTACCATGCAATCGCCTTATAAAATTAACAGTGGCAGAAGAAACCTTGGGATAATTGATAATAAATCCTAACGGCACAGTGACTCTCGGAACAAATAAGAATATTCTTTCTTCTCCCATTAAAATATAAACGCGTTATATACAAAAAATAGTGGAGACAATTTGGTCGAAATTAAGAGTGGAAAATTTGTCGGGGCAAAATCAGCATCTCGAGGGAGATATACGTTTACGAGACGTTTCTTCTCCATGCTCGGATGAGACTACCATGGTTTTGCCTCCATTGCGCGGGGAGACTTAATTATCTAATTAATTAACCTCAATCAGAACGATGAGTAATTTCTCGCTCGGCTGGCGCCTTTGCCGCCAAGCCAAGACTTTCTTGTCACACTGACTGCAGGGTGAATTACGGATGAGTTCACGGCAAATCGATTATATCCCGATATCGTAGCCCGGCCGTCTTCTTCCTGGCACACGCGTACATGTACTATATATATATATATATATAGAGAGAGAGAGAGAGAGAGAGAGAGCGAAAAGGGGAGAAGAGAGACAACTCCTCCGAAGACCGTGGATGATCCTGCGGCGTTATCCTGTTTTTCCCGCTCGGCCAATTCTTCTCCTATACGACGCCAGGCCTTTTATCCCAGTGTCTCTCACTGTCGATCGCACAAACGCCGCGCGCTCTTCTTGATTTTCCAGATTAGTTGACTAGCATACGCCCGAGCAACCATTTTTCGCTAGACTATCGCTCTGCCAAGCCAAGGAGAAGCTTTAGCATTTTTCCTTCGAGAGGCAAGAACTCTGTACGAAAAATATCATCTTGTATATATATACGAGAAGACTATATATGTATTATTGGTCGAACGAATTCTAAGAGAAAATCGAGTGCAGTTTGGCAAAACGATTTAGCCCGCCTCTTTTTTTCGTCTCTTTTCCGGTTGCTCGCACGCCATTCCGATCTCTTCGGGTTTGACAAAGGAACCCCATCGAGCGCGAAACCCCTCGGGCGTTGGCCTCGATGTGTATCTGACGTTTTTGACGCGTCAAGTGGTCGCGCGGCGTCGTGTCTCACCGATAGGGTGGTTAGGGGTGGGCCGAGCTAGTCTGATTCGAGATGGGGCGAGATCCATCGGCTACTGTTTTACATAAACATTTCTCGGAGGCTCGTTGTCAAATGAAAGAGGAAAACGGGGGTGTCGCAGCGGAGCCTAGCGCAGATTTCTCTTAAGTGATCTCGAGTGTTTTCGCAGTTGATTCGCTGTTTACCCGCCGCTGTTTCGTCCTTTCAGCCCCTATTTCGAGCCGCCATCGAACCGCGAGGCTTTTTAAGCCCCGTTTAACCCTGGCCCAGGGGCCCATTTTGGCCAACTTGCCGTATTTAGCTCGTATTTAGTTAGTCAACCCTGCCCGCGAGGCGTCATGGGAAATGACAACTGCCTCTTCTCACCCTATAACACCCCGTGTTGGAATTGCACGCCTCTACCTATAGGTAAACGCCCCCGCTAGCCCCCCCACTAGCCCTCGCACTCCAAACGAATGCCTTTCATGTGCTAATCCGTGTTTATTTAATCGACTCCTAATAATAATACCAATAATAAACGTCCAAAAGATCATCGGAAAAAGTCTCCGTTTCTCCCGGATTAGTCATGAGCTATAATTCACCTTTTTTCTCTCAAGCTTTCCTCTTACGCGAACCATGTCTTTTTATTTGCTTACGTAAAACGCGACGTTTTTCCACGATTCATCGCGTGCCCAATGCATGAAAATAATTTCCACGATTTTACTCGTGGGACTATAAACTCGTTCGATGAATTTCCAGCCATGATCCATCTGTAACATGCGATGACGATGATGATTCTGACGATATTATCCACTGTCGAAAGACTAAATTTTAAATGTCACTATACGGGACGCGGATGTTTCAAACATGCACTTTCAGCCCAGAGCGAGATCACATACTGTATCCAAGAAGAAACATGTTATTTAGTTAAACTGCATTGAATAAGTTATCAAATTAATTCAATGCACTTTTACTAAATAACATTTTTCTTCTTGGATACAGTACGTGATCTTGCACTGGGGTGAAAGTGCACGTTTGAAACATCCGGCGTAGTGTAGTGCCGTATGAAAATTCCGCGTCGCGTAATGACATTTAAAAAATCCGCATCGTTTATTGACATTGAAAAAACCCGCGACGCGTAGTGCTGTTTAAAAATTAATCTTTCGCGAGTGAATAATATCGTGAATGTCATCATCGCCATCGCGCATCTTACACATAGATCATGGCTGGAAATTCACCGAATGAGTGAGTCCCACGAGTAAAACCGTGGAAATTGTGTTTATTAAGATACTTTGCATGAGAGGACGTTTAATGTCAGAAGTCAGGGAAGCGATGACGCCAATCATTAAGAAAATATTCCTTCAAAATATGTGCGTTGTTCGATTAAGTTTACGCGCGATTATAAATGTTAACGAAAGAATAACGAGTTCGTCGTTATTCTTCTGTTCCGCTTACACATACACACGCATAAACGCGCGCACAAATGGCCTTCCTTTTGATATTTTTCTTTTAGAACTTTTATCTTATCCGTCTTCATGAAATGTATTCCAAAAGACATAACTACTATGCACAGTTAACACGGTCCTATCCATTTTTAAAACATTTCGATATTTACGACAATGAGGTAATGTTTAAATTAATATGATATTTTCAATGAAACAAAATTACCTTTAACCTATTACTTTACCACAGTCGACGTTACGCCTGTACCTTCTGGACAATAGCTTTCTCTGCATTTTTATCTGCTACCTCTTGTTCTACGTAGCACTGTGGTATGCTAATAATGTACGTGAGTGGTTTTTCTGTTATTCCAAAGCTCGAGATAGACGATTCAAAACAGAGGTTATAAAACGTTGAATTATTATCACTGATTCTTTTCAAGGTCGTCAGAAGGATCGAAAAGTCGAGTGAAGAAATGTCGAATACCGTGAAACAGAATAGAGATGTATACTCTTCACTGAAATACCTTTAATGCTTTTAAATGTATAGGGTCTATACCCGCGTAAATAAATTTCAGAAGCTAAACGACCTGCTGAGGCTGCAAAAGAAGAAGGTACAATTTGAGGACGAGGTGGTACAAGTGGTAAAATAATTTACTTTGAATTCTTTCAATATATGAGACTATATCGAATACATTAAAACTAAATTTATTCAATAAAGAAAGGCGCGCAAAAGGTCACAGCGAAGCAACTCGAGAATGAAGTAAATATACACGCGTTGATATACATAAATATAAAATAATTATCCATACAGGTGATTTTTACACAGAAGACAAATGGCAATATTTTGTTGTCAGATGAGACGCTTAGCGTCAGAAATAACGACGACTGCGAATAAACTGGTGGAGTTGGAGGAGATAGTAAAAACAGTAAACTGACGTTTTAAGCAATATCCTAAATATTTTGATCGCACCCACGACTATTATAAATCACAGACGATTTTTAGTGCAAGTTGTCCGAAAAACTGCAAAGATATCCAACGGGGGATATTGCTGGCAGAAAACGTGAATCGACTGAAAATTCGATGGAGGAGATCAAGGTAATAAAAGTGAATAACAGTTTTGAGCGTCTCGTTTAGTAGCAATAATTCGTAACGATAGATCCTCGAGGCATCGTTCCCGCCACTATCGACGGAACCACCGAGGAAATATGGGATCTTTGTCAGCCGTCCGCCTGGCCAAAGAACAGCACCACTCGCCTCAACCACCTTAGCAGCGAAACTTAAACTCAAGTAATAAAGCTTCCAACGATAATCCCTCCGATGAATCTGCGAATTATCCACATCGAGGTTGGATTTCCATTTTCCATCGAATATCCTCTATACATTACCTTCCTTGGTGAAATTAGCTCGAGTATAAATGGCAAAAAAATATCGTGTCAAACGATGATCCTATGGACTGTCAATCACTATACTCTTTTACTTTTTCATACAATCGTGATTCGTTCCAATCGACCAACGACTAGATAAAGTGGCATTATCGAGATGACACGGTATTTCGAGCAACAAGTTCTTCGTCAGCGCTACGCTTTGATTTCGCTGCGCTTTCATGTTTTTCAGTACGCAGCATTGTAACGAATGGTAAGGGCAAACTTGTGGGACAAGGCAGCGATATTTTAAAGCACATTCCTCCGCTGAAACACGACCATGCAGGACTCCCAAGGATAACGGACCGTTCACCAGACTCGTTTCTTTATTCTCCGATCGAACCGAGTGAATCAGTCTTGTTTGGAAAGATCTCAAAATAAAGTGTGTACTTGAACGAGAACTTTGGCAGTGTTTAATTGCGGTAGAAAGGAAACTTTCATTAACTGGTTTCCATTTGTAATGAAATATTGATTTGCTTAACAGTTGCCAGTGTTTATGTATATACGTACAGACTGTATGCATAAATATATATATATATATATATATATATATAATGTATAAGCTAAATCACACTGGGTAAAGAGCAGAGCACGATCGGATCGAGTAGGTATAGCCGTGGCGTGCCCAACTTTCACTGACAACTCGTTACGTTCCCCGCCATGGTTTCGAATCATTCACAGTCATTCCGCGACTTCGGTACACTGCGGTAATGCCGGTACGCTTACTTGGGCTATTCAGTGCAGTTTCGCTGAATTTCAAATTACGCTCTTTAAAAATGGTGAAGCATTTAATAAGATTAATATAACGTGAAATATATCGATACTATATTCTTATCGCGAGGCAGATAAGTTTTAGGGGGATCATGGATTTGGATCTGTGATTTAATTATCATCGATATAAGAAAAGGAGGAAGTTTTTGTATACATAGTCGTGAATGTGAGATTCAATCAAGTGCGTTAGAGGTGAATTGTTCGTAGACGCGTGTCTCATTATAAATTGCAGTTAAGAAAAATATAAACCACGGAATATCTTATATTCCATTATAAACTATAGTGGAAGTTACGTGGAAGGAGCTATAGTAACCGCAGTAGCTGCATAGTGGCCCAGGAAAGTGGAGGACTTTGTCGAGAGTGAGAGTTTTCCCGCAGAGGCTCTCAACTCGCAGATACTGAAATTACACGCTTTATATCGATCGAGAAGGAATGTAACTTTACCTCGCAGAGCGAATTACTTTTATACGCGTACGTATATCACATATGGTTATTTTACTCGAGCTAATAAATACTTAAAAATTCTGCTTTTATTTAATAGAAGCTTAAATCGTAAAGGTGTAGGATTAAAAGAAGCAAAAAATCTGACAGTCTCCTTCAGTTTTTCAGATATCAACGATTCGTCGTAGTCGAGGATCAAGATGGTCGTAGATACCAGCACCGTGAGGCTAGTCATTTTACTAGGAATGTTTTTGGTGTTCGCCGGTGATTACAGTACAATGGTATCGTCGATATTCAATCAAAATAGCCAACAGAATCTTACCGACTCGGTAAAAGAAGCGTACGATTCTTCTGTTCCGCATAAGCCAGTAGAGCCGAAAGAAAGAGAAGAGGAAACTGGTGAGATGATGAATTTATTGGCAAAAAAGTCATTTTAACATTTTTTAAAAAAATAAAAAACACTATTCACTACTAGCGGATGTAGATTCAGACGTCAGACGTTGTTTCCACGATTTAAGTCAATCGCTATTCAATGTAAATCTATGTAAATAGTTCTTTATGAGAGACAGGCCATGCCGGTTTATGCGATTCTTCGTGAAAAAATTGCAGGCCTGGTGCAGTAATATTTTGAATACTAATTAGCAAAGCTTTAAAATTAAAATTCCTCCCGTCGGTTTAAATAAGACTTGGAAATACGAAGAGTCAGAAACGGACAATGCTTTTCCCACACTGGAGATTTTTCAGTAGACGATGACCTTAGGAGAGAAGCCTTATCGGCAAACACGATTGTTTTTATCAAACTCGATGGAGATTGATAAAAAATTCATTTTTTCCTTCCACGACTGTGCGATTCTTGATGCATATCAACGATCCCGGGAGAGATAGACTGTAATTCAGTTGTTAAATGTCTCGGGACGACCTTGAAACTTGACTGACACTGAGACTAAATGCGCTTTGCTAATACTGACATAAGGCCGAGGCAGCTGACACGCAAGTATTAAAAAAGATAAATACAGTCCAACTATATGGGAGATTATACCGCGCGCGCGTACCGTTTCCATCGAGCAGATCTTTTAATCATCATAAATACATATTGATATACATAGCGAACCTTTTGCAGCAGCGTCGCGTCGAGCTAAAATGATGACGACGATCAAGACTGCCTGCTTGCCGAAACTCATTTGCGAATTAACCTCCTCCGTTCACCAGGATCAACTCAGTGAAATGGAAATACAATTGTTAAATTTGATCAGGTAAATCAACAAGTTGGATATATATCTTTTAAAGTTCAAGGGGTAGATTTGCTTCGCTTTACTCTTATTGGAAGAAACTTTCAATATTTGATACGAGCATCGTATCTAAATTATAACGCCATGCACTTTCATTGCGAGCTACTTGCACTTGCTTACTTTCACGACTTTCGATCGCCATTAGCAATGTGCCGTGGATAAACACGTTATTTCTACATACTAGCCAACCTCTGTCGAGCTCTATAATATGAATAATTCTTTTTTACCTGGCAAATTTCTATCGCGGAGTCACCGCGTTGGACGCTGCACTTTTGTATATTATATATATACATATATAAAAGAACAGGGTAGATTCTATATCATTAAAGGAGAATAGAGACGAATTTAAAAAAGAAAAAAATAGAAAATATTGATCCACAGAGCCGTGAGTGAGTGTGCATGGAAGAGCAGCTCGTTTCGCGCGTTTTCTATATGAAAAGATATAGGATTTGAAGAGGGATCAGTCTAAGGTGGAAAAGGGGAAAGTTCGTGATGGTGCGCATCGAGTGCATGACGCTTGCAAACAATCGCGAATGTTTGCAAAACGGATTGAGCCCAGCGCAGCGGAGATATTGCATTTTCCCGTGTGCGGGAAGAGTTGAAAATTGAACGATGCACGAGCTGCTGCCGCGTGACGATGCGATGGCTGGACAATGCATTTTCCAGTGCTCATATTCGGCGTCCAATGTGAAACAGTAACGAGCGCGGGCGCGATTATATAGTTTCGAAAAACAGCATTGCCGGAAGCTTCCCTTTGCCCATGTGCGATATATGTGTATCTGTCGTGGTCCAAAGCCAGTTTCCAGCCTGGCCCGAAAATTCAACGTCCCAACCGAGCTCGTCTGTAAATATGCGTGCACACACCTATATACACCAATCTCATCGTTCGTCCGCGTATTTTGCAATTTTCGTTTATGACTCCGACCAGAGTACCCCGAAGCTCGACCACAAAGCTGCGTCTGTACGTTGCAATATTATTCGACTAATTCAAGAAATTATGTCGCGAATTTCACGTAATTCTCTGTTTGATATTATAAACAAGCTAATTTGCCTGGCAAAATATCAGAATGTACAGCGGAACGCCAAGCACACAATGCCTTGTCCAAACTCTGCTTTCTATCGCCAGCGCATTTATTATATATATATATATATATATATATATATATTAAACTTTCCAAGTGGACTAATAAGAGGAAATCAAATATCAACTTATCGTTCTCGTTTTATTTCTAACAGAGACAATGACTGGAGGGGTTTTAGTTGAATTTTCTAGCTCTCCGGTGGCATTTTACTAGCGAATTATTGGAAGAAAGACTATGCCGGGTCTGGAAATTGAAAGAGCGCGCGTGAAAGTTGGTAAACGTTACATAAGCGTACGAAAACAGAACAGAAAAGCCGAGTGTGTCTGCGTTACCTCCGTGGTATGGCACCATAACGATCTCGCGTGTACTTTCCTTTTCAGAGATTATCCAATCTTCGGACTTTCTCCTTCGGCAACAGCGTACTATGATGAAATGTTTTGCATCGGGCTCGCCGAGAACCTTCCAGAATACAAGTTTTATACACATTGTGGTCGAGAGAATGGAGAAAAAATTCCTTAATTCGATCTCGCCATCTTTTGGACATTGATGTAAAGCAGTAATGGTTTTTTATAAGCTCGTGAAATCTTGACCGTAAGCAGAGGAGGAGGAGGAGGAGGAGGGATGGTTCATGGTGAGAGAGTGGGGGTAGGGTAGGAAAATCGAGAGTAGCCAAGGGGAGAATGTCCTTTGAACGGTCCTTATACGCTGGAGCTTAATGTCCTGGAAGGAGCCGAGCTTTATATTTACTTTTATGCGAGCGTAAACGCGCTTCTGACGAAACGAGGCCCGATTTTTATTGGCATGGATCGCATCGGGTTAAACCGATCAAGATGGAGAGGCTAAAAAGCCGTTTTGCGTTTATTCGTTATATTCTCTCCATCCCCCCTCCCATACTTTTCGGGATGTGGCATCGTAAAGCAGCGGCTGACTTTCTTTTAGCAGCACTGGGAAGAGCCCAAGACGTTTCCTTCGAGGTTCATGCGTGACGAAACTACTGCACTGCTGACAGAACGATCTTCTTTAAAATTCACGTGCTCCTTTATCTTCGTTAAATGTTTTCAGCCAATCGTTTCGGTTTTACGCTGGAAATTCTTCCCCCTCTCCTCGAAAGACTCTTTCCCTAGCGTGCACTTTGCATCGTAATTAGGATTCATGCTCGTATATACATATACGTATATATATATATATATATATATATACTCCAACACGATCGAGTAACGAAATATCGAAAGGAAAAAATAGAACGAGTCTGACCTACAATGGTTGAAGTTTCAGTTTAAGAGCCTATGGAAGATACTAGTGTTCGTTTGTATGCTTGGTGAAGTACAGTGGATATCGAAAGTAAAAGGCAAGTTGCCTTGTGCTTATTCTTGCATCAGGTTTAAACGAGTTGATCATGGTCAATTGCTGCAACTTGCTTTACCGGCTAGGAGAGGTTAATAAGAACTTATGGGCAGCGGTGAACTGTGCTCAACGCAGCACTATATAATTATCGTTAAAAAAAGGTTTAATACGAGAGTAGTGAGAATCAGAGTGGTTTGATCTGAATTTTATATTAAAAGAAGCATATTTATATTGATATTTTTCCTTGCAGAGATACCAGCTTGAACATAATGGCCGAGGTACCATCTAGATACCACTTTGCAGCACATATGGGTCAATTGATCTCTGGCGTGGAAGGTCAGGGTTGCCATAACTTCTATCCAACCTGCCCTTTGCCTGGAACGAGCGTCTTGCACATGATGAAGAAAGTTAGGCTTCGTTAAACCTAAGACAATTATTACCGTAATGGTGATAACGACTGTACAATCTGTGATAACACAGGCCCCTCGCTCTTCTCCCCGAAGAAGCATGAAATCATTTTGTTACTGGAGATTAAGAAATGACACGCGTCGTTGAAAAAGCCTGAATTATAAACTTTGATAATGATTTAGTGCTATTGTATAATATATTTGTTTTGCGCGAGACCATGTATAACGATAATGAAGTAATGTTGCGTGGAATGTTTTTCACGATTTACGTAAATCCTACGGATTTCATCTGAATTAGTCAGTAAAATTATTCTCCTTTCAGAGAGAAAGAGAGAGTATGCGTATACATGTACAGTTTGACTTGATTGAATTTTTTTTACCAATAGTTTTGTATTAAAATAGTTTAAACTTAGACGAGAGTACCTCGATTCGTCAAGAATATTGTGCCGCAAAAGCATACTGCGTGTGAATTTCGTATATTTATAGTGTTATTTTTTTATTATTATATAATTACTATATAAGCTATGAATATTAAAATTATTGAAAGACTCTCAGACGCAATGTTTTGCCTATTGAACATCTCTCCAGCGGTGCCTCTTTCGGATCGTTTTACACAAAGTCCCTTATCTTCGGAAGAATATTGTTTTATGCGAATATCATCCCTTTTTTTTAAATCCAATATCCTACATTTTTCCGATAATCGAATATCCAATAACCGGCTCGAGATGGCTTCCTTAAGCTTGCCTCGAGGACCTACAAGTTTGACATACTATATAATAAATAGGCCCTTCGATACCGGCTCTCGAAAAATTCTTTCACAATCAAAACGAAGCTCGTATTTCACAGCGCTCTATCCCCGAGCTAAAAGTTGGAAACACGCTCCAATATGGTAGAGCGTAAACATAACAGTTACACTTATACGTTTCTCAATGTATATTTCGATAGAATGGCTAGAAAAGAATATACAATATACACAAGTTTATTCCCATTTCTTGCCTATTTTTGCAAGAGAGCACCGGAGAATCGAGGAATAAAAAAGAATTCTATTACCGGGACCAAGCTGTGCGTCGCCATGCAACTGGCTTAAAGATAGCGGTATTGTTAGCGTTCGAAGGTCCCCGTTATTTCTGGAACTTGGGGTGAAGCGGATAGAAAAGCAATCGCGTCCCGGTGTCTTTATCGAGGTAAGTTCAATGCCAACTCCCGAGTGGACGTTTTGCAAGGAGAATACCGGTTGATCGTAAATGCAGTTCGACGTTCAGCAGAAGCAGGAAATCGTGCCAAGGGAGTTCCCCTTTTAAACGCTAAGGAAAATGCTATGCTACCACGCGCAGACCGAGCAAAAATTATCGCAGAAACATCGCAAGTTGCAAACGCATTTTCGAACACTGCCAACTATCCTTCCTGTCGGCTCGTCGATTGCTTCTGGAACTTTGACACGGTTGTAGTAACAACCACCACACAGGGTCGTTTCATTAATAGTCCACTTTGCTGTTGCTCCTCCTCTTGGTCACGAGGAATGTGTGTGCGATCAGTGCCAAACGTTATCGCACGCTCAATGGCGTTGCTTTTATGTATCAACGGTGGAAACTAGAAAATATTCTGTTTAATTGAACAATTGAAGGAGAAACTAGTTTACAGGTTCATTAATCTTGTAAAAGTGTTAAACATCCAAGGGGAAGGATGATACCGATCTGATTAGGTAATATATGGAAGCTGAAGAGCACGATCTCATGGTGACCTTGGCAGAGAAGGCCAAGTACTAATAGCGATCACGAGCAGGAGGATGCGGCAATGTCCCGGTAGATAGTCGAGATATGTCGTAATCTTAAAGTCTGTAGTGGTGTATATTCCAACTAGCAAGAAGGGTAGGGGTAGGAGCGGCTACTTTCTCCAGGCCTGAACCAGCGACAACTGCCGCGTGGAGCATTCAGCAATAAGTTTTTACGAAAGAAACAGCTAAGCCGTTGGGTTTGGTCGTCGACCGATGCCTTTGGATAAACCACCTGTCACGTAGCCAACATTTTAACGGTAAGCCTTTCCAAAATCTAATTCTTCTGCACTTGCTACAATTTTTAATCAATTCTTCATCTTATAGTTGCTTTCGCGTTGCGTCTATTAAAAAAATTTTCTTTCGTCTTACGAAATCTGTACTTTCAGACAATTTACAAAATGAAAGTACAAAAATCGATTATTCTACTCGGATGCTATATCCTAGTGTTGTCACTAGTGTCAGCAGCTCCTAACCCTCAGGAGCCTTCTTTCGAGCTTCCGGTTCAACTGGTTGGCTTCCCCGTTATTATTGCTGCCGTTAGAATAAGCAACTTTGTTAAGAAACTAGCGTATTCCTTGAATCCACGTAAGTTTTATTTTTCATTATACATTTATTTTTGTTTTTAATTTTTAGCGTAATCTCGAGGTTTCTATACAAACGCCGATCAAGTATCTTTATAAATGTGTCTTGTGTATCGTAACGCTCTTGTTTTTCTATATTCCGTGCTTACGATTCTTCCACGGAAATATTGTTACGAGTTACTTTCCGTTTCAGTGCCGAAGGAGAAAAGAAAAACTTTCGGTGATTAGCTGCACCGTGCTCGCCGTTAGTACGCGGAACACAGAAATAGAATTGGCGAATAGCGAGAGCGAAAGTGTTCCACTTGCCGAGGCCTTTAACTCTTCCATTGCTATGTAACACTTGTCTAACTGTTCGGAATTTTAAACGTCGCCAGTAAAGATTCCGACTTTTATCTGAAACGATCAGTTAATGGCTTTCGTGTAAACTTAGAAAGTGCACCCGTTCGATACAAATACCTCGATAATAAATTCATCAATTTCCAAAATTAGTGGATTATTTGTATAAATCAGTTAAATAGGATAAAAATGAAGTAATCGTATATACGCGTAATTATTTGCAGAAACTTATGTGAGTCGTGCAAAACGATCGTCATCATTGGTCATCGATGAAGAAATGTTGGACGTGAGACGAGTGGAAAAGAAATTGGTGGAGGAGCTCGGTAGTAACGTCTGCATATTCGAGAGAGTCTGCTCAAAATATGCTACGCAAAGCCGGCAAAGGAAGAGCAAGGATCTTACTTTGGATTGGGACGATATTGTGAGGTAAACGTGATAATTGAAATTATTGTTGAAACAATGATTGTAACTACTCCAATTACTAATCAATTGTACCACATTAGCTTTTCGCTTACAATTTGCATATATATTCAAGCCTTTCCGACTAACATACTCGTTTTTGCACAATACCACTTTTTATCCCAGCTCTTCTTGACCTACAAATCCATGCCACACAGATCATACCGGACCGCAATAACTTTGCACCATCTTTGATACTACTTATTCGCTATAAAACATTTATGCGAAATTACATTTCTTACTTGAACGATCAATATAACGACTAATGCTTATAACGTATTGAACGATTTGATTGATACTTATTGGTAATGCATGGCATCACTCCAATACAGTGCATCTCAGTAGAAAGCAGGTTATCCAACGTTTATTCTCCCAAGTTCATGGGTAGAAATAAGTATAGATAGATTTATAGTATCATTTCACAAACGAACTATTTCAAACATGGAGTATTTCAAATATTAGCATGGCACTGATCCAAGATTTAATTTAGTTGTTCTCGTGTATTTTTCAGGCAATACGTCTCTTCTCCCCAACCGATGAAACAAAATTACTTGCTAAGCGTCTTCTTGGGTAATATCATTGGTAGTCCAAGACTGTGTCATCAATTGGTCAAGCGAGGAAGGGGCTGTAGCTATAATTTATCAGATTAGCTTACTATATTTGGTAGAACAATCAGTTTAACTATTTTTGTGCACATTGTACATATATGCGTAAGGTGTAAAAAGTTTCATATGTTAAAATAAATTTTTTACGATTGATTTAGTATTTCAGCCTGGATCACTGTCGAACACTGTATATTCATTAATATTTTATCGTGAAAATATCAGGTCTCTTCTGCCAATTTCACTCGGTCCGAGTTGACGCTTCCGATAGATAAAAATCTATGCCTACTAATAAGAATGAATTTGATATTTCATTTACGGATTTTACGTATATGAGCATGTATGCAAAATAAGGTAAGAGGGAAAAGGAAGGCGAGGGAGAGAGAGTTCGCGGTGACGTCTCCTCTCTACCTACGTCTTAAGTAAGTAAGCGAACCTTTCGAAGAACAGTGTCGAAGAAAGTTTCAGTCTGTACGGACACAGAAATCGTGACACTGGTGCAAGCTAGTGAAGCAAGAAGCAGAGTTTATTCCAGTATAACCATAGCTTGATTTTAATATAATTCTTACTCATGGACAATGAATTAGAATGTTGAAAATGTGGATAAAATTAGAGACGGTATTTTCAATTATTATTTTGTTTTATTTGCCACTTTGCAACAGTATCCAGAGTGGCTACAAAAGATCGACCCACGAAAATGAATCTAGGACAAATAACTGTAATGTTATCAATTCTCTGCAACAATATGGAATAATGAGTGCACTGCGGTAAGAGTTAACATTAATTGTATATTGCATTGTATGAATATTGATCGAAGTCAATTCTCTTGTTTACTTATCTTCTATTCGACAGATGTGTGATGGGTGGATTTCGAGCTGCGAGTCCTTACCAAACTTCAAATTTTGGCCTTAATATGCTGTCGATAAGTGAAATTCAAAACTCAATTTCCCAAGCCCTCATTTCCGTAGCACAATACGATGAATTCAAATGTGTGCCTAGAATACTGTGCGAAATGACAAGCGGATCTGTACTTTCAGGAACTCACAGACAGATGCCGGATATTCTACAAAATTTAGGACAGAACACTCTATTCGGGTACGTGATAAATATTAATTGCAAATTGATTTATTATTAGTTTAAACATTTAACCAGTATGAATAATGAAAGATTGATAAATAATTTATGGTATTTTTAGTCTATTGGCTGGTTTCGGCTCACCGCAAATATCGCCAATAATTCATTTCTCTAAAGCGGCATTGCTAGGCTTTATTAATCGAGGCAATTCCGATATTTGTTATCGAGAATACCCAAAATGCCCGAGAAATCAGAATCAATTGATTTATTACTTAAACAATTATAATGGTGGCCTGTTTCGATTTTTTAACAAAGCTGGAATTTCTGCTAATCAACAGTATTACTCGCAGCATTATCAAAGAGGTACCAAACTTCTCTATTTATAAATTTACTTTTCAAGGTATGCTAATTGTGCGATCGATGATTGAATATTTTATAGCTATTAGTCCTGGCTACTTGAAGAATAGAAGGAAAAGTGCGTCGCGAGCAATCGTTTTCACCTCGGAGCCAGAAAATCGTACTGGAAGAGGCGAGTTGAAATTCGATAAGCCTCTTTACAACTTATCCCAGAATAATAAGAAATACATTTTTTTACGTCAACCTGAAGAAAGAGGCGACACGAGCAGGATCAGTTTTCCTATTCAGGATCAACCGGAAAAGGAAGTTCTCAAAGAATCAGGTTTTTTTCCAGGGGTAAGATTTATTTAAAAAACAGAAGCTAGTTTACACGAATAAGCTATATACTAATTTGACACACTTGCTCAGTGTACTTATAGAGAAGATATTGATTTTAGGAAGAAGAAAATGGGAATAAGCAGATCCGCTATCCTTCTTGAAAAGATTAGTCATCTAAAGCAGCGTAGGAGTATGTCCCAGACTTTCTCTTGCTCTCTACAAGTCGTCCAACTATAAATATGTATTATATCGAATGTGTTTAAAATAAATTATCATTAAATTATTGTATTTATAACAAAAAAATTATCTCGTACATTATAGCATATAATAATGCAATATACAGTATGAAGAACAGAATTAATACATTTTAAGCTGTTTAACTACTTCATAGAGGCTTAGTAATATAAAAACAGATAGAAGCAAATCTTTAAAAATATTTAAAAACACATTGATTTAAGCTGAAAAAGTAGATGAATTTAACTTTTTAAATCCAGGGTGGTTTTGCGCCTCTATTTAGATTTACCATAATCTACGAGGAAAAAGAGGATTTCGATTGCAAGAAAATGATTAGATTTCACCAAAGAAATTACATCCGAAGAGAATATAATCACACATCTATTAATGTATACGAATGCTATTGAGGTTTTGTATTTACATTATATACCGAAGAGAAAGGCGAAATGCGAGTGTGTATCAGAATGGATGATGTGTGTGGTACAGGAGAGATTATTGAGAATTTGGCGTATCGCACTGATAGGATAGATACACGGTAGCGAGAGAGCGGGGAGGAGAGGAGCTGTAAGACGGGAAGACGAGAGAGTAATCTTGCTCTCCATTAGCTTGGTATTATTTTCCGGAGTAGACATCAAAGAGGATTTCCCGCAGGCGCATTGTATCGCGGCGATAATTCCTCGTTATTAGAAGCGCCGGGCCATCGGCGGTTTCATGTCGGCTTACCACACCCCAAGTGCCGAAACAAATCCTTCTGAATTGGAACCCCATGCAAAGGAGCTTCCCGACAAAGGACTGCCAGGGCAAGCCAGTGAGATAGCGTCGAGCTAATCCCCGGAAAAAATTCGTCGCAGGTGAATCCTTCTCACCGGGTGGCCAGGTGACAGTGTCCTCCTGCTAGTGCCGCTACCGTGCAGAACCAGTAGCGAGCCAACCCCACCTCCCATTCTTATCCAATAACACGCCACAATCGGTCTTACACACCCTTGCGCGAACACCGCGCTACTCCTTATTCCAATACCTTAATTTACGAATGGCGAATAAATCTTTTGTCAGTCGAGTCTCGCCGATAATTGAATCTCGCAGCGAGGCAAAATTCTATATATATATATATATATATAATATGTAGGATGAGAAGGGATAAAAAATGCGTGGAGAGCGTGAAAGTATAGCGTGCAGGCTATTACGGAGAATTGTTTAAGCACGTGGAAAAGCATTCGGGTGCGCGTATATATACGTGTATGGGAGAGGAGCTTGGGAATTTTTAAGAGTGGAATGGATTTTTCAAGAAATCAGGAGCGACATTATGAATGCGAGTCGTAAAACGGTCGAACAGCTCGCAATGGTTGAATTTGAAGATAGGCATCCTCGTCAGCGAATATACCCCGAGCCAATCGCGAGGAGCGAATCTTTGTCGAGGAAAAGCTCGGGTCCAATTCTGTCGGACAATAGGAGGGAACGGACGGACAGAGGGAAGATGGCACTGCTTGAAAACTGACCCTACCATATATAGTGCACACCCTCGAGCTTGATCGACGGAATAATTTGGCGAGAATGAAAATTCATCTTCTCGGCTATAGCAGCGCTGCTGACCGAGCCTCGTACTTGATATATATTCTATATATATCTCGCATATATGATAAACCTCCTTTCACCAAGCGTATCGTTGTCGACAGACCTTTTTTCAATTTATATAATAATGGAACCGCGACGGTCAATAGAGGCCCGGTATATCGTGCGACCGGCGGATATTTTTTTGTCCAATCAACAATGCGGTAATCGTACAAGCGGATAATCGGTCGGATCGGATATAATCTAGCGATTTTATTCTCATTATTGGTAGCACGAGAGAGAGGGAAGGCGATGCGAAGCAATTGAGCGATCGATTTTTGACTGGTCGAGGAATAATGTATAAAGCGTTCGGTTACGCGGGAGCTCGGCTGATTGCAGCATTGACGACACGTGTCCCGGATCAATCGTCCAACGCGTGTCAGTATTTTCGTATCATCGCCCAAGGGGGCCTTTTTTCTTCTTCCAATCCTCCCACACCCTCCTCTCTCTCTCTCTCTCTCTCTCCGGTAAACTTGCTTACTGCGGTGGCCGCGACCAAAGCCGATGAATATCTCGCAGGGGAAAAGCAAACACACCTATATACATCAGCCACAGAGAGCTATATAGGATATAGCGCTTTTTAAAGCAACCAGACGGGGTTTAATGCAGTGGGATTATACGGCCGGTCGACGTCTAGGATTTTCCACGAGATTGCCGTTTACTTGACGCGCAAACAATTCCTATCTTATCACTCGTGAAAAGCTCTCGTCTTATGGATGGATTATTAAAAGCGATAATGGAAAGATTCACCTGAACAAATAAAAAATACAAGGAAATCAGTGGAGAAATTGAAATTAAATTTAGGATTTCAGGTATATATGCTATATATAACATAAGGAGGATCTACACAGTACAGTATATATTAGAGTCGTTATTGTTTTTCCAAGAATAAAGCGTGGCCGAGACTCGAAAGTCCAGACTCGGTTCGAGAGGGGGGGGGGGGTGGGGGGGGGGGGGGGGGGAGAGGAGGGCATTGGCCGCGAAAATTTGTCGAGACTGCTCGATTGGTTGCGTTCCGCTACACTGGGTAAATTACTTTTCGACGACGTTTCTTCGCTCTCTTTTGTATATTTTCTTATACCTACGGTCATCAGGAGATCTCGGCTCGGTTGCCGAAGAGTGCAACACGGTTGTGCACGGTGCCAATGAAAAAAGCTTGCACAGGGTGTACTACTGTGTCTGCGCGCGCGCTCGCTCGCGTTCTCTCGGAAGAATAACCCGCTTGCTACACACACACATACACAAATATATAGGCGTGCAAGGAAGAACTGCACCGTGGAAACATTAATTTCATTGGAGAAACGGTGCACGGCTGGTACCCAGGAGTACGCTAAGTGTGGTTGGAATATTCTATGAGCAGTGCTCGTTCAATTTCTCCAAGTAGTTCCAGCAAAACTCTTGAAGAGCTCTGTGCCTGGCAAAAGGATGGAATATTTTGCGTAATTACCCGGCGTACTCAATTGCGATTTAAATGCAAAGCATCTTCGAAACACGAGAAAGAGAGAAACTTTGCTATATTAAGTTCTCTGCCAATGAAGAAAACAGCAATACGGTATAATGGGGACTCTGCTGCTGTTAGACTATTGGAGCTACTCGGATAAAGTTTAGGCCTTAAGAGCAGAGGCTACTATACATTTGCGAGCTACCGTGTTGAGCTGCCCTGCGGGATTATCCTGCAGCGTGCGTATATATATATATATATAGGTAAATAAAACGATAGGACGAGTAGGCAGACCAGTCGGTCGAGTGTGACGCGATGCGAGGCAATGACAGCGTTGCGTTTTACGCGCGCTCTCTGCGTCAACCTGTGTGTATATATACATATATATGTATAGGCCCCGGGAAGGAGTCGACTCGATGTTTGTCCACTTCCGTAAATCCATGCACCGTGCGTATCGATAATGCGCGCGCGCGCGCGCGTGAATCACTCGTAAAAGTTAGGAGAGATGTGATTATACGGTGTCGGTGACGTATGTGGTACAAGGAGAGAGGCCCGTACTTTGTGCAGCGGGCTATTATTAAGCGGCCGATATGTGGGGTTGTTGCGGCTGGCCGCTGGGGTCGAAATTCAACTCCCGTGCATCATAATAGAGAGATAGAGAAGGAGTGAGCAGAGGGTTAAAGGGGGAGCAACCAACGCGTAGCGGGGGACGTCATTTAAAAGTGCTATAATTATACACCTCTCGATCAATCGTCGAGCGAAAATCAGTCGCCCTACGTCAGAATTATACTCGAGCTCTCTGTGGCTGCTCCCTTCAAAATTCGAATAATCTGCAATTTTAGAGAGATTCTCCTGGTCTAATTATTTTCCGATGCTGCGCATCTGTGTAAAGTCTGGACACTGGATACACTCTTTAAATTATATGCATGTGTTGGTAGAAAAATTGTCCGCTCTAAATCGTCCGCAGGAGAAATATTCGAAATTTAACGCAGGCGAGCTAATGATCCCATATTCGTCGATTTTAATCAGCTTCGGGGCTGTTCGAAGAGGGAGAGTTTTTTAAGGAGTGTAATTAATATCACTTGACACAGTGGGCCAGTCGCGGGCAGCGCATAAATTCGGCCGCGAATAATTTCCAACATAACTCAACCCTTTGCGCGATAAATCACGCGCCGACGCGACCAGTTACTCTATGCGTGGCCGCACAGACTATGCTAATGGTGCCCGTGTAAATCCTTCTTGATTCGCATTTGGTAAGTGACGTCCTTGCAAAGAAATAATAAATATCAAAATGTTGATGGTACGGGAAGCAGAAAAAGAATAAGGCAAGGATACGAAGCGTAGATAAGGAGTTACGAATGGGCGTGAATAATATATACTTGTGTAGTTCCTCACGGTTGATTAGAAGTCGCTTTTAAGTGAGTCTTTTTAGTGTGTACATGCGTGTACGTGTATATAGCATAGAGGAGTGTGCAGAGTAAGTTTCGTATCGCTAGACGGCCTGTCGCCAGTCCTCTCTATCGCGTTGTTCCCTTGTTTGCTATCGTTCCACCATCCAGCCAGCCCCAGTCAGCACGCTCGACGATAAAACATGATTCATTCCACCTCTCTCTCTCTCTCTCTCTCTTTCTCTCTAGAGAACTCTCGACCTGTCAGGTGAAACTCGCATCAGTTAATTTCTAAAACATTCCTCCACATCAGTCATTGGTTTCGGTGCTATCGACCAATCTACAACTTTTACCTTTTAAATATTCTTTCCCATTTGTTTTTACCTCGAAATCCCTAGAAAAGGATTTTAAGATAGCGTTTTTAGGAGAGTGCAGGCTTAAGCGTGTATATGTATATATATATATATATATACATATATTATGTACAAGTTGCGTTAGCTTGTAAAGTGTCTACTGATTACGAGAAGAAAAAAGAGCGTGACGCATATCTCTCGTGAAGGGTATTATCGGATTGGCTAGAGCCAATCGACCATTTCACTTAATGTCAATGAAACGAGCTCTTTTTATCTTCGGAGCGTTAATGAAGTATATACTGTATCCATTGATTACAGCAGATTGCAACCATTACCTACCTTCATACCTGCTGCCAACTTTTTGTCCAATAACAGTGGCATTCCTTTTCTTTATACATAAATGCGCATTGATTCTCTTTTTTGCACAACGCAGTTGAATAAATCGCGGATCAAAGTTCGTCATGATTGTACGTGCCCTTATCTTCTCAGTTAGTCACTCCGTCGCACGATACAGTTGCACCACAATTGCATTCATAGATTTTTAATTCACCTTTCGCATTATCTCAATGACCTACTTTTGTGTTTGGCACGATAACGAGAGAAGAAAAGAATATATATATATATATATATATATATATATACTTACGATAGATAATCGAACGATAAGGACCTATTATTATTATATAAATAATACAGAGATCTCGCGCAAGTCGAATTTCCTTTAAAGATTCGAGGTCAGTGGAAAAATTGCGCAAGCGTTTGCTTTCTCACGTTTATTTGTCACAGGACTGTAAACACGCACGCGAGGATAATAAATATAAGAATCGGTGAATTTTTCAATTATGATCCTTCGAAGCGAGCTCCTTATTTTCCAGTCGAGTCGCTGCTCGCAACAGCTCGCTTGATGGATCCGTGTCTAAAGATCAGCTCGGAGCCGCATCAGCGTTTAATATCCGCGCGCCTCGCTTATCCAGCCGCACAATAGCATTCATATTTTACGGGCTCGATCCCGACGATAAAGGGCTAACCGCGCGCTGCCTAACTTGACACGCGGCCTTTTGTGCGCGATGCTCCCATTGTTTCTTCCGTTGCTCCATCCGATCGTTCACGAGCACTGGAAATCGATTGAAAAATCATTCATAATAGCTGCCGCAGCTTCTCGTGCTCTCGCCCTCGCACTTTTTTTCTTCCTATATATATGTACTTTGTACCACCGTTCGAAGAACCTTCTCGCACGATCTTTGGTCATCCCTCAATTTTATCATTTATTTCATCTATTAGTATAATAAAAAACGACTCGCGATCAAAATTATTTTATTTAAATCAATTTGGCAATTACAAATTCGATGCCGTGGCTGTTTTATCACGAGGCCTTGTATACGGTTTAAAAAAAATAAAGACACGGAATATCGTTTAAGAAGCACGACGGAGGAACAAATAGAGCCGTTGGTAATAATAAGGCTTACAAAACGGTCATTCGCAATTGAATATGCATCGATCGCACGCAGAGAAACAATGAATGTAGTAGGAGCTCGAGGATTGAATGCCGAAGCGATGCGCGTATGAGCGGAGCGTAAAAAGGGCCACGCAAAGCTCCATGCCAATGATTTGGATTGGTAAATTTGCCTGTTTGGGTATATAGTGTATATACGGTACACGCATGGATATACATATACATATATATAGTATGGAGAGGAGGAAGATAAACGGTGAAGAGGATAGAAAAATCGGAGGGATTTGGGATTGCGGGCGATCCTCTGTGGGAGGCGGAGGGCGATGCGTGAGCGGAGAGCAGAGTAGTGCATGCAGGAGGAGAGTGCACGGTGTTGGCGGTGCGGATGTGCGGCGAGGTAGGGTTGTGGGGGAGGATCAAACTGGTTCGCGAATGTATGCAAATAGAAATGTAATCTGGTGTCAGCGGCGCGACCAATAATGTCAATCAAACGCACTGGTGGCCGAAAGCCAACAATGGGGAATTGGCGAGCGAGTATATGGCCCAGAGCGAATATGCAGTATGTAAATGTTGTCATATCAATGGGGATCTGCATATGGATGCAAGGCAGATACGCGGCTAGCTGGTGACACGCGCGCTTTGGCGACATATGCACTTGGTTTGACCTCCCTCGCTATATTCTATTCTACTCCGAGTGCTCCGCAGCAACCCTCCTCCTCGAGCGCGTTACCGACTAACGAACGAATCTCGCTGATGCTCGCACCATTTCGTTGCTCGATACGCGCATCCAGATGCGCGACAAGTGCGCCCGCTGCAAGTGCACTGCTGCCCAGCCCACATTGGCCGATCATGTCCTCGAATGAATTCGCGCCAGAGCCTACATATATATATATATATATATATGCGGTGTGCAATCCTGCATGGCTCGGATTTCAACATTTATTTTTCATTCGTTCTGTGCCTCTTCTGCACGCCCTTTATGCATCGATGCAACGCTCTTTTCATTGTATATATATATGTGTGTGTACGAATGGTAAAAAAATAAAACACAAAACACACTCGAGCGATATTGCGCGGTATAACCTTATATTGGCCATTATCGGGAATAATGAGGAAATTTGAAATATCGAGTTGACACGAGGATCGATATCTGTATTGCGTCTTTTGGAACACATGTACGTATATATAAATTCGAGTCTTTGTCCCTAAAAGTGTTTTCTCGAAAGGCGCTCGTGAGTCGAGTATAGAGTGCTGTGGAACGAGCACGTTCTAATCGGGAAACGTGCTGAACCATGAATCAACGTTGCCTTTAAGTTCTATTTTTTTTTCTGTGCTGCTCCCTTCATTCTTTTTCCCCCTCCCAGATTTTCGTAGGTTGCACTATATGGTAGTCGTGTATGTGTGTGTGTGTGTGTGTGTGAGAGAGAGAGAGAGAGAGAGAGACAGATACGAAGCCACACGAGGACCATGCATAATGCATCGTTCATACTGCCAAACAATTGGCCAGTGTATAGCCTAATCTGGAATCAGCTTGGTAGATACGTCTTGCGGTTCGCGTTAGTTTCGGTCCATCCTATGGATAGAATTGATATCTCGCTCGATTGGTTTGCGGTTGCATCCCTTAGTAATGAGCTTCGCAGGTGGTGCGTCTCAGGAAAGCCATTAGGGAGTGATTCTAAATAGCGTATCAAATCCACGTAACCCCATTTGATACCGGTGCTGGCTGTTGTGCACTGCTGCTGCTCCGCTAACTGCAACGCCAAGCATCTTCCTCGCCCAATACCTACCTCTCTCCACCTTGCTCTCATTATATTCTAATTACTGGCCATCATCGTCCATTCCGCCTTCGCTAATTCCTCCGACGTATACATGCACACAACACGAGGTCCTGCTAGCACATTGCGGAATAATCGATATTTTCGAAAGATCATCGACGAGGAGCTGGAGAGAGAGAGAGAGAGAGAGAGAGAGAGAGAGAGAGGGGGAGGGAGGGGGGAGGAGGGCGATTGAAAAATAAATTGCAGATATTGTCATGCTTCGGCGTGTTCACATTTATTCGATAAAAAAATCAAGTACAATAATAATACGGCCAACGATAGTGTTGCCGGCGCAATCGTTGTTGCGTAACGTTACGATATATATAGATAACTATATAAAAGTGAAAAAATCTGTACAATGAAAGACATGCGGGTAGCGGAGAGATGTCTCGTCCCATCGCGCGAGCTCCCTGCCTCGAGGAAGCCACCACCCTCCCCGCCAACTTTGAGCCAATAATTTTCACCTGCTTTCCGGCGGCGCAACCTCGACGGAAGGTCGAGCAGCGGACGCGAGTACAATATAAATTCATTATTAAAGTAAGGATCAATCGATAAGTCATGTTAATTACGCAGTGTTAAGCTTATAAAACGTCATAATTATACTTTAATAATAATAATAGCAGTAATAATAATCGTAGTTTGAATAATAATAATAATAATAATAATAGAATAGAATATGATATAATAATAAATCGGATGCGATAATCAATTTTTTTGTAAGATTTCAATATATAATAATAATAATACATATTCGCGTAGTACTTAAAACCATAATCAATAAAATTAATAACATGAAAAATTGTCATAAACTAAAATCAAAAGCATCAATAACGTATATGGTCTGTAGTGACTTAAAATATAACACAGCATCGTATATTTTGGTCCGGGTGCTCTGAACTCGCCAAGCTCCGCGCCACGCGCGATATTTCTTCCTTGGAAAATCTCTTTCGGCCCTTCCAAAGCAGAAAGACAATAATTTTACAATCTACCCTTTTCTCTTTCTTTCTCACTCGTTTCTTATAGCCGCCCTATATAGCTAGGAGCTGGTAAAGACAGGGCCTCCCGAAGCCGAACGTTCGTAAAGACACAGAAAGGAAACAAAATTAACCGCGACTGGGAACGAAAGGAAAGAGAAATGTGCAAAAAATAAAGTAAGAAAGAAAGCGCAACAAGTTGAAGGAAGAAGAAGCTCTATCCTATTTACCTCGCGGGACTCGCTCGAAATTGCCACTTTTATTAGCGTTGCCGGTGGAAATAAATGCTCGAGAGAGCCAACGAATTTTCCTGCACGCTCTCGAATCTCCCCGCTTTATTTTCTCGCGCACATCGATGAAAATTTGTTCGAGCGAGTCCGGCGAGCTTCTAATATAATAGATACATTGTTACATCGATGCGGGAAAAGTTCTCGAAACAATTGGCTTGAGCTTTTCCGCGGGACGATGGAGAAATGAGAGAGATATACGAGTAATAATATTAATAATAATAATAAAAATAAAAAAGAAATAATATAATAGGTATGCGGTATAAAAGTGAAAAAACAAAAACAAAAATGAATGAATCAACAGAGTGCCGCTCTCCTTCGTTGACATCCGCGCGCGCGTTCTGGTCTTTTATAAAGTTACGATATCTTCTGTTAAATACATCACACGCATCACCACCGCGCCGTACCGATCTTCCGTCTAATCGTGTTCGCGTTCCTACAGGGCCGATAGAAGAAAGAAAACGGAAAGAAAGAGGACGCTGATTCGCGCGCCCCAGGCTACAAAGAAAGAAGGGTATCTCATATTGGTCCCCCGAGGATCGCGTGTGAAAAAAGCTCGCATATCTTTTCTCTCAACATTATTTGGTCGTTTCTTTGGATTGGTCGGCTGGACAAAATTTTCTTACGACAGGACACGTTAATATTTCTACCTTCGTATATACGTATACTACAGAGCTGTTTTTCGTTTTATCGTGATTTTCTTGTCGTTGGTCGATCGCGCGCAAGCTCGTGGAGCCTGGCGCGCTATTCAAAAGTCCAGACTTTATCACAAGGCAATTGCGAGCTTCTCGGTAGCGATCTCGGAGGTACACGACGCATATACACGCACACGCAAGCAAAACTGCACCCATCTCGCCGAAAACTCGAAAATTTCCGTTAAAAAACCACCTCCTCACTCGCACAACTTTTTCACATTTTTCTTTCTCCCATATGTCGCGGCTCCAATTTTCATACCTCATCTCGATCAATACGTATAGATCGCGCGGCGGCGGTCTATATGGTCCACGGGACATTTGGCTACAGGTAACGCATTTTATAGGCATTTTACGAGTTACGAGCTTCTCGTTATTAAAAAATGGAATATACAAACGATCGAGATCGCCGACATTTTTATCGGAATGGTTATAACTCACCACTCTCACTCTCACTCTCTTTCTCTCTCTCTTATACTCTTATTCTTACTCTTACTCTTACTCCCCCTCTCTACGTGCTGTGTTTCAAAAAACTTTTTCTCTTTATTTTAATTCTTTTTCTAAACCATTAGCCACTGTTTTATATTATTACAAAATCTCTCTTTTTTACTCCCTCTACTCTTGCATATATCATGCATAGCATATATTTATACATCTCGAACAACAGTTTGAGACAAATCTAAACTGGACGATCGTACGAGGAACAATGGCTAATCGCGAATCGTGTGAAATGCTACGAATGTGTGTGTGTGTGTGTGTGTGTATGTGTGTCATCATCGCTTTTCGTTCCGAAAAAGAAAAATATAAAAGAACGAAAAAGCGTGAGAAGAGGTTGGCACCTTACTGTATTAGCAGCGGAGAATATTTACGGAAATTCTCTACTTAGTCTATATATAGACACGAGTAATCTATACTGTATTCGAAGGACGTACAACAGTTATTTATGGCAAACTTAATCTGAGCAACTCAACAGCTTCGTTGGGCGATCGATCACACATCCTGCGGAACAGTTCGATGTTCGACCTTCTCGATATCATGAATCTTTTCGACAAAATTCCTCCGCCTCTTTCTCGACTGATTAAAAATTTCACATTTGGCTGGGCGTATACACACACACATATATATATATATATATATATATATAGCAAAAAGTGTTAAAAATCATGAATTTCTTAAAAAACCCAATGTTTCGTATCGTGCGCAAGGAACACGGCCTCGATTAGAATACTGGCGAAAAGATCAAAGTCTCCTACATGGTAATTTATTATTATTGGTAGAAAAATCTTACAAAAAGTTGGTTTTTACGACGTTCCTCCGATGAGAAACAAAGGATTGCGGGTAACTCGCAGGCTCGCGTCAATTAATGCGAGAGACACGAGACGAAGGAAAGAAAAGTGTGTTTGCTCGCCAAGTTTAATCCTTTGATTGTTCATCGATGCGTGCGTCGATTACAAATCTGTGCCCTTAGCGAATGACAGACATTTATATTTATGTATAATACAAAAAGCTTGGAAAATCTAATCTCATGCGTATAGAAAATATCTGCTTGGTCGTCGACATTAGCGAAAAATCAATCTCATGAAATTATAATAGGGTTAAAATCGAGCTAGACTAGTCGATCGTCGCTACACTGCTGGACGTTCGGAGAGTCAACAAAGATCATGATAAAGGTGATTTTTTATATGGTGATTAGCGATGACTGGCGAGTGTGAGAAAAACGCAGCGATATATCATTCTCGTCGTTCGTTGTGGTCAACCTAGGAGTTACCGAGTCACAATCGTTAACAACGTCATTTCTCGCGTGAAATATATTTTTATATATATAATACATATATATAAATATATATTATTTATATACAATAATATATGCTTCTCTCTTTTTCTTTACTTAATTGAGGTGCGCACGGTGAGCGCCAATGCCGTTTGTTCCACAGTCAAGGATGGCTAAACTACCATTATTTATATATCCGAGAGCTCGCGTAACATTGCTCGAGTATTCGCTGCTAATTAATAATGAGCAGAACAACATAACGGAGAATCAACGAACGAAAGGCATTGGCAGGTAAACTCGCCTAACAATCGACGCCCCCTGGAGATCATTTGAAAGATAATGCTAAATGCGTAAGCTATTAAAAACTAATACATACACGCGAACGAAAAACAAAAGAAACGGAACAAATAAAAAATCATAATAATAAAAATAATAAAAACAGGCTGAATAAACTAACGGAGAGACGCAGCGGCAAGTACGAGTACATTCGAGCGTTTCTGCGTGGATTTAGGGTTCCTCGGGACACGCGGGATATCTAGGAGGGGGAGGATGGGCTGAGGGGTAAATGGCAGGAATATATGTAAGGAGCGTGGATTTATCCTCTTACCGGGACCACGGGGGAGCCAGGCGAGGGAGGCTGAAGGTTATACAATATTTAATATAATTATTCGTTATAATAATCAGATATTTTATTAATAATTACGAGATCACAGTGACGCTTTGACGCGCGGGGATCTCGGGTGGGCGGGCTGCTTTTCTCTTTCAATTTTATTCTCATTAATTTTAGGCTGCTATAATTATTATTGTGGCGAATGTGCACACACAAGACGGTTCAAAATTTTCTTTCTTCCTCCGAGACAATGAGTTAGGGAAGCCATGCCAAATACTTCGCATCGAAAAGAAAAGATAAAAGATTGGCGCTTTTCGCGTAGCAACAAATTTAATCAGAATAAGTGAAAAATATGGACAGCCTGTCCCCCATGATCCACATAGTCACAGTTACAGCTTATGTTCCACCATTCACGTCCTCTCGAACTATATCGATCATCGTCGATCTCGAAAAGACCACCTTCGATTAACATTACCGTTTATACTTTCTCTAAATACGCCCCTTTGCCTCAAAACATATTTATGATTCTCTTTCTCGATGCTCCCTTTCCCACTTTCGTTTTAAATATATGTATATATAGTATACATCTTATATACATATATTGTTATTCTATGTATGTATATATAAATATACGCGCGTGTGTGCGTGTCCTCCATTAAATACATTGTAATTTATAATAATTGTATCGCGAACATGACTGACTAACGCTACATAAAATGCATCTGCACCGGGTCTTACATCGCTCCTGGCAAATGTTAATTAACCGAACGAAAGTAAAAAGGGTGTAAAGTATACAAAACGATGTTGTGTGCAGGAAACCTGCGAGATCTCTAACGGCACACTGCGGCCTTGTTATTTCCTTCTTCCTCTATATATCGTCTGACTCTTCAGTATTAATTTCATTCCCTTGCATATGGTGTACAAAAATTGATTGGGGCCAATGATCTTACTCACTCACATTGGTGCGGAATGTTAAATTTATCGAACGACCATTTTTCGGGTTACTTGATCCAGCTGAATTAGTCAGTATTGATTTTTATATATACATACATATATGTTGATTCTTTTCTCGAGTGTAATCGTTTTTGAAAAAGAGATGTATCTAGGACAAATTTCACGAGAGTGAATTTCTACCGTAGTATAATAGTATAAAAGATTTCTATGCAGAAGGTAATATAGTAGAACATTTTGTCACGTGTTAAAAATATCAATATTACATATACATTCTATGTTGCGTCAATAAAATTTTGTCATTCCTCAAAAAAAAAAAAAAAAATCTCTTTGGGAAATTGACTTATACAAAATGCATTGCATCGCATAGCAACTGCATCGCATAAAGCTACAAGATATACATATGCTATATTTCACTTTGATATTCCTCTCTTTCTACAAGAGTTTCTTTTTAATCAATAAAGTGTTTCCGGAATAGTTTATGCTTTCTTTAGAAAGGTTTGCTTAAGTTTTTCTGACATTGACGGTATTGACTTTGCACAAGATGCCTTACTTTAAACGCGCAGTGGGACAAATGGCAGTATATATATATATATATATATATATATAATTACGTGCATTATCACGTAAAAAAAGACATTGCGTGTTTCACGCGGAATAAGACGTTAGAAAAACTGTATCCTCTATAAATAAATACTATCTTTTCTACATACTGTGGAATACTTTGACGGAACAAGTCGCGAACGTCAGTAGAAAAACCAGGGCAAAAGGTGATTCGTGTTACGAGAGAGCAGAAAAATGTCCAATAAAATCATTGACGATCGTCGATCTTCGATCGATAGGATCTCGACAAGAAGCAAACAAAAAAAAACAAATCGATAAATTCTCACCTTCGACGAAAGACCCTTTTGCTGGATGTTTTCATATACGTTTCAAAGAGCTCAATATTTGAGACGCCTGGACTGCTGCGCGGATACAAATAATATCATAATACCTATAGACTCGCTAAATTCGAGATCATTAATGACAGACTGAGAGACAGTGAGAGGTTTTGGAGTAAGAGAACGAATCAGTGAGCAATAAAGAGTGAAAGAGTGAAAGAGAGAGAGAGAGAGAGAGAGAATCAAAAGGAAAAATTGAAAAGACACCGGAGCAAAGAAGAAGCGAGGAATGGAACTTAGTATAGTAATATTTATAAGAGTAATAATAATAAAAAATAACAGATATATAAACGAGATCGTCAGAGATTGATTGGAAAAATACAAGGGAGTAGGGAGATGCGAGTGATAAGAAATGGGGAGATTATCGTACGCATGCTAAGGGATAAAGTATAAGAAAGTTATGAAGAAAGGAGGAGGGTGTGCACTTGGGGGAGCGGGACGCGTAAAAAATAGAGTAGAGTAGAGAGAGAGGAGAGAGGAGAGAGGAGAGAGGAGAGAGAGAGGAGAGAGAGAGAGAGAGAGAGAGAGAGAGAGAGAGAGTCCCGAGTCCCTTTCGAGGTGCGAGAAAAGGCGTCCTGGATGAATTATCGAACAGCCCCCTCACCCCCACTAAGAGCTAAGCTACCGGAGATCATTTGAAAACTGTCCACGGGAGTCGCAGCTAGCCAATTCATGATGCTGCGATCCTCGACCTATCAATTATCTACTTTAATTATTTACGTCGACTTATTACTGAAATTTTATTACTTTAATTAGATCATCTATAATATATATATATAATACAATATAACTTCGTTACGCGCTTGAGTCTACCGATCTTATCTCGGATATTCGGAACACACTCAAATACTTTTCTGACTCTTTATATATGTATATTATGTATATATATATATATTTTCAATATTTTCTCGTATATAATTATATCATATACTTACAGAAGAAAAATTAAAAAGAAGAAAATTGCGCATAGGTGTGTCTTTTCGAGCATCGCGTCATTAATAATAAGGTGGCAGTGGTTGTGGTAAATGGCGGTTTTCTCGTTGAGTCGAAGCCGGGAAAGCCCTCGGATCGAGTACCCGTTTATCTCTCTGTTTCTCTCTTTTACTCGTCAACGGGCTCTCGAGCACGGGCCACCTCGAATTTTCTACACAATCACAGCGAAACAGCGAGTCGGAGAGAGAAAAATCTACGTACGTAGCATACCACAGTATATACACTACGTTTTATTTCTATTTTTAACTCACTTTTACTATCGTTCCCTATTTCTATCTCTCTCTCTCTCTCTCTCTCTCTTTCTCACCCTTGCAATCGCATTACCTTACTTAATTCTCTGTATCTATCTGTAATGAGATCATCGTTTGATTATTCGGTTAAGTCCTCTTTGGATCTCGTTCTTCCTCCTCTTATTACTCTCTGCTACCCTCTCTTTAAATTCTATATCTTCGGGCATATATAATACCTCTGCCAGAATCATATATATTTTCCACCTTCGTCTGTGCCACGCGCACACTCTCGCACTCCCATACAGACGCACTCGTACACGTACACGCTCTTTCCCCTCTCTCGCTCATTATATCCAATTGTCTAATCCAATCCAACCGATGCTCGCTCGGTCCCACAAAAATATCAGCGATCCCGTGCGAATTTCAGCCGATCGAACGTGGTCCACGCGTTGGACGTTTGAAGCATTATTCAATCGTTCCGTTCGTTCAAAAGAAATCCCCAAAAATACACGAAAATATTATCCATTGGATTATATAGTATTTTTACATTAATTTATTTTTTCTTTTCCCTTTCCTCGGGGTAAGATCTAGCTTCGATATCGAACGAACAATAGAGAGACGAAGAGGGGAAGGAGAAAGAAGCGTGCGAGAGGCCGAGAGAGCACGGGCCCCTGGTGGATGCAAGAAATCAATTGGCCAAGATGATTACGCATGCTTGAGCAGCCGGCATAAAATACAAAAATTGGAAAATACAAATCACACGAAAGATCGGAGCTCTTGCCGAGGTCCTGCTGCGAGTCGCTGGCGCAGCTGGCGAGGATTTTCTCGTCGCTGCTATTGCTGTAGCTAGTGCAGTGCTGGGGACCGTTGCGGGGTGCACCGTGGTTCGATAAAGCGCAAAAATCCTCGCGACTCTATCGCAGGTGGGACACCAGTCTCCAACCGAGGTAAATGGCCACCGTTGTCCATAATGTTTCTCGAAGCGGTGCTGGGATCAGCGACGAGAGGATGCCGTCCGTCGAGGATGTCGAGTTGCTGTTTGCACTGGTGAAACCCGAGCCCAGCAGTGGTAGTCTCGGCTTCTCTAGCTCGGCATCCTGTAACGCAGAAAGAAAACAAAAACCTTTGTATTTTTAATCTGCCCATTTAACAAGACGTCTAATTATTTCCTAATTCTTAAAAAGATATAGCTCGATAAGACTGTATCGCAGGAGGAATTGGGAAGAATCGCCAAAGGCGATCTGTCTTTAGTGTCAAGAGCAAAGGGAGGAAGGTAAGAGTTTCCTAATTGGAAGTATCCTAATTGGATGGCGAGTCGCAGTTGATCCGGTACGAGTATCCTTCGCTAAGTCGTTATTACAACGCGAGGGAACCAAGCACAAATGGAACGAATCAATCTTCGACTCTTTTTTCATCGGTGCAAATCATTATTCCATTCTTGTAATCCATCGATTCAACATTATACTGTATAGATATAGAGTTGAAATATTTGAGTCTGCGAGGAATATTAAATAGCACGGTCTCCTCTATTTTTTCTTTCCTCTTCATGATCGTTACATGGACTATGCGAGATCTCATCGCGACTTCCGATTCCCATTTCATCTTAATTCACTGGCTGGACCGGGCGAGCAATGAGAAACGCGCTCCAAGGGGTAGGTGGGCGAGTGAATAAGAAGTCGAGGAGATGGAGCGAAAGGGACGGCTGCCTTTATGGGCTCTATAATATCGGGTCATCGTAGGAGTCGATCCTATATAGACAGACACTGCCCTCGGCTAAAGTACACGCACGTGCGTTGCAAACAACGCGTGTGTACAATGCGCCTATACACAGGCATATATAAGACATGGACGTGGCGAGGAAAAACATTGGGTTTCGCAGCGTGCGAGAGAAGAGATTATCGCGGGCGTGGAAGAACGCGAGGGTGAAAGGAAGGAGCCTGGCACATTAAGAGAGAATTATTGCTGGACCAAGGGGTCCCGTAGGATTCCTCCTTGTCAATTAATAGTGTCCCTTTTATCCCGCGCTATATACCCATCCATCGAATTGTTCTTCGCGAGACAAGAAAGCTCCTCATCTCCTCCGATTCCTTCTCCGTTCGTCTTCCTCTTAATCTTTCATGGTGATGGAATCGTATGAAAACTGTATAGAAACTCAATTTACGGACGGCTTATGCACTGGCACTGCCAATTCTTCGGCGGAGGATTCGAGAGAGAGAGAGAGAGAGAGAGAGAGAGAGAGAGAGAGAGACGGAATAATGAGAGAAAAGAAACGATTAGGAGATAGCATGATTTTCCAGCGAGTGTGTGCTACGAATAGTAGCGCAGGTTCAATCAGGATTTTTCTTCGAGGTAAATAACGCAAAGCTATACCTTTTCCTTTAATTTTCCATGGATAAGAAAGGGTCAGTGTGAAGAGAGAGAGAGAGAGAGAGAGAGAGAGAGAGAAAAGAAACCGAGTTGATGCCCGATGGCTCGTTAACGCTTAATGCGCTTTGGCGAACGATGCTCGCGCGCTGCACCTGTGCATTCGAGGAACTCGACTCAAGTCGGATACAGCTGATTGTGAAGTAAGGGACTTTCTCTCTCCTAACGCACGCCGTAGTAGGCAAGTTTATTGCCCGCGGCCCGGAAGAGAATGTTCGCTCGAAAACGCCCGTCCGTCCGTCCGAACGTCCTACCGATCGAGAAACCCGTGCACACTTGCTCTTTGCCTTGTCGTTCCTATTACCGCGATTTAATAACAATGATTACCGACCATCCAGGCACTAACATTATTGAAAACAACGTCCGCTCCGCCTCGACTATTGATCACCGAGAGTCAAATCTCATCATAAAACAACTCTACGGCAGCTGCTATTTCTGCACTGCTCAATTACGCAAATTTTTCAAGCTACGGCAAAATGAAATTGGAAAAGGCAAAAGTTCCTGAAAATATAGTCACGTTGAGAATTGACTCGTTCTTGCGAGGAGTTTCAGAACGCACAAAGAACGGAATACAGCAACTCTATCTATATATACATTATTTCATACAGTGATCTGAAATTAGAAATGGATAAAAAAATAATGGAACAAATCTCTAGCTAGGATAGAGCAAATACTGATAAGTATATATATATATATATATGTATTAGTATTATCCCCTCGAAGAGAGATAAAGCCAGCTGCGTGCGCGGAGACAGTGCGATGGTAGCGATAAATAAACGTGGCTCGCTGGTTCTCCGATGTTTTTCTTCGACGGTCGCGCGCGAACGCGTGATTTGGAGGGGGGGGAGCTCTAGCAGGAGGCTACGTGCGAATGGGTAAGGAAAGAAACGGGCGAGCGAGCGAGCCATCGGTACAGGCGCGCGTTGCACGGTGAGTCGGTAAGCGACGGCAGTGAGCAGGAACATTTGAGAGTCGTGCAGCCAGAGGCAGCAGCACTCAGCAGCGGCAAAACTGCCATGCAACAGACTCTTATAGAGGCGGCAGGCGGTGCACGGTGCACCGTGTGCAGCAACGTTGCCCGTCCGCGCGCACACCGTAGTAGATTATTGTGCAACGTAATTGCGCGGTTTGCCGTGGAAACGGCCAATCGCCTCGGCAGTTTCGCGCGGACCCAAGAAAAACCCAATGGAAAACAGAAGTTGCGGTCGGAGCTAGTTGTGCGATGCTCGCGAGACCATCGAGAAAACGAATTCGCTACGCGGAATCGATAGACAGCCAATATTATTTTCTTACGGAATATCGGTCAACGCGAAATCACGACTAACTGTATTTCGTTGCACGCCCAACCTCATTAATACTTTTGCAAATACTCCTCTCCTCCTTTCCTCGTCCGCACGCTCCCACGGCGAGCGAGCCGTGTGTGGCTGTCTCAAAGTCGAGTGCGCTCGTGTATACACGTACATATACGTATTAGGGAATAATTACGACTGCATTGTGGGTTTTCCGGGAATAAAAATCACTGGCGAGGAAAGAAAGAAAGAGAGAGAGAGAGAGAGAGAGAAATGAGAACCGATTGCGCGAGATAATTCAAGTTAATTTCCTCGGGACGTAGCCACGGCCCGTGCTAACATGGCCACTTAACTTTCGCGTAAGGGGATGTGCCCACTTAGTCGTTACACGCTCGCTTACTCTCCATGCATATGTAAAGCCGAAGCTGAAGCAGAGATGCACACCCGCGCCGACGTCTCATCTCCGTCGTTGCGTCGATAACCGCCCCCCCTCCCCTCCTCTTCCTCGTGCAATGGGGAAACATCAATTATATGCCTCGCTTTAAAACAGTCCTCGCCCGTACAAGATTTCCAACTCAAGATTATTGTTGAACAGAGCGAGCGCGGAATAGAGGCCAAGCGGACAAGAATGGATGAAACAATCAACTTCCGAATTATCTCGCAAATTGACGCTTTCCACTGGAGCGTCGGCGAGAACGATGAGGGAGGGAGACCAGAGCCTTGTAAGATTTTTTTTTCAATTTCACGCTTCCGTTCTCCCCTTTTCCGATTATCGTATTAATGACTGATAATTAGATTCTTTATCTAGTCTGCTTCGTCTCATTATTTCCGGGAATGAATCGAGACAGAGGCTGGAGCGAACGAATATATAGTTGATGAAATATTTCTTTCCAGAGGTATATATATATATATATATATATACACACATTCTAGGTATATAGCGATGATACATATTTGATCAAGCGCGAAGATTAGGGTCAGCATTTCGATCAAATACTCGTGGTTTCCTACTCATTGAGCAGAGGTGGGGAGGGGGTATAGCAATACTAGACGTCTTGACTGTGGCAAGAGGAAATTTATCGTGCCCAGAGGACGAGAGCGGAGTCTCGCCCAATATAATTAAACTCGCTATCTCCGGCTCCTCGTTCGACGAAGAAACATCGGAGCGCGTCGTAGCTCTCCGAGCGCTATTAAACTATTGTCTCGATGAGATTCTTATCAAAGGCGTGAGGTTACTCGGTAGAAGTATCATTAAATTTAGATGAGAAGTTGCGGGTGGAGGCGGTAAATAGAAGAATAGTGAGCCAATACGGAGGAATAAAAGCTCGCCGGACAATTCAGCAGGGGACGGTATAACGAATTTCAAAGGACTTGAGATTTTATAATGCACGCGTACGAGGTGAAGGGTATCTTTATGTCGAATAAAAAGCGCGTGTGTGGCAGTTTTTCGCAAAGCGGAATTGCGCATTCTAGAGTGAAAAGCGTCAATCCCCCCCCCCCTCCTTTCCCTGCCCCCTACACACGCTCTCTCGCGTAATGCAGAATTTTTACGCTCGGTCGTTTTACACCTGTCCTTTGGCAACGTCGTAAACGCTTCGAGTAAAACACCCTTTGGTAACAATGCTAACGGTAAAAACACTGGTAATAACTCGGACGAGCCAGGCCATAATTATCAATATTTTAAAAGCAGAGTCTCCGGGAATAAGGCGGAGAGGATTGGCGCGAGACGTTATTGTTATTATAATCCGGCGTAAACTGACCTTTGTCTTGCAGGCCTGCAGGTCATCCGCGATGTTTCTTAGGTTGTCGCCGACGTTGGCCCACTGAGACTGTCGCAATGCCTGATTGAGCCGATGATGAGCGCAGCATGATATACCGGTGCAACGGAGTTGACGGTGCTTCTCCGTGGATGCTCCCTCGGAGGTCAATCTGCGTCTTCGAGGTCGCGGCCTGGGACTTGGCACCGGTCCATCCTGAGTCACCGTGCCCAAATCCGTATCGATCAACTCTGTCTCGCGCATCGTGCCACCTCCACCGACGGTCAGGTCGCTGTATTCCGGAAATTGGAAGGCGGCGTCTCTCGTGGGACTGCTGGGGGCGGACACGGTAACTTGTGGACTGGCTGGTAGCTGCTCCACCGCCGAGAGCACCAGATCCGGAAGTGGAAGCCTCGCGAGGTCCTGATCCAACAGCACCACCGGATGTTCTCTCGAGCCAAGTCCATCCCCGGAACGCCGTGGAACGCGATCTGAAAGCACGCGAGTTTTTTCCTCAGTACATCTTCTCTTTTAATCCTATATATGTATACAAATGCACGCGTATACACACATGTATAATAAAAAGTGAATAATGATTCGGTTATTCGAAAGGTCAAATAATCTTGTCGGGTGACACGATGGAAAATGAAAGTGAGTATACATATACATATATACATAGGAAAAGCGAGGAAAAGTTTGAGTGGTCGATTAAGAAAGAAGAAGAAGAAGAAGAAGAAGAGAAGAGGTTACTGCGTTGTGCGGGACCACGCGTGACGACGAAACACACGGCGATTCTCCTTGGTTGCCCGATTGCTCGCCTGCGGCCGGCATTGTGGTTGCATCCTTGACATTTCGAGTAACCGTCCGTGCACCATCCAGCTCTTTCACTCGAGGAACGCGCGAGCGCGGCACGCGTCCACCTCGACGCTTCTTCGTCCCTCTCACCGTATCTCGCGCTCTCTACCTCTATTGCCACTCTTGCAAACATTTACCAGAAATCTCTCAAACACGACGAAAACGAGATTTCTCCTCTCCACGCGTCTCGATAGATCATTCATCCATCTCGAGCGCGACGAGACACGATTTCTTTTTCCGAGCGACGTAATCCGATGCACGTTTTGCATGCAGCATACATACATACATACATATATATATATATATATAGAAACATACGTAGCAGGCTACCCCGAGTCGGACACATCTATAGGTAAAAGCATAGCAGCGATTGCCTTGGCTGAGGCTCGTAGCAAAAAGTGCAACGCGCACGTGGCCGACACCCGCATCGGCCACTTTTGCGTGTGTTCGTAAAATGTATAGCTGTTGAAGAAAAAGGGGGGGGGGGAGAAATAAACTCTGGCAAAATACGAGGAAAAGGGTAGAGAAGGTGGGAGGAGGGCTCTCCCCCTCCCCTCCCCCTCTCTCCCCGTAAGGGAGTACAGCGAGCAGCAGACATATGCGCGCACGTGAGTCACATGGTGCGCCCTTTCTACGTAAATGCAACGTGCTACGCTAGTTTATGCACCGAGACTGTATATATACTATATATACATGTGGAAGGCGCGCGAGCCAGCATGCTCCACACTGCACAAAGAACCCCTCTCAAGGTCGACGTGGCAGCAACGCGAGCTGCTAGCCCACGCTGATGCACTCTGCCGCGCACTTCTTTTTTATCACGCGCGCTAGCCAGCTAGCTTTTGCCAGTTTTGCGGAACAACGATGCAGACGCGGCGTGGAATGGCTCTCGCGCGATATGCGTCATCCCGCATCCGCGTCATGGTCGTTTCACCAGTCAGATTCGATGCCTCTGTATATATATATATATATGTGTATACGTTCCGTGCTGTATAGTATATAATAATAATCGCTATATATATATATATATATATACACACACATACGACACTGTGCAATGCAACTCGCGCGATAGTATAATACCAATGTCCTTTGTCGTTGATATTGCGCTGTTACACGGAAACAATCGAGATAGAGCCGAGTGCGTCGCTTCACTCTCGCGCGCGCGCGCGCGCACCTAATAATTATTATTCTTTGTTCCTCTCCCGTTGCTATTTACAGGCCTGACGAACTTTCAAGGGAACGCCGATAACGAACGCGCGATGATAAATCAAGAGCGAGAGACTCGCGGCGCCTGGTCCGAGCTGATAGGTGCGACGAAATAAAAAGGGGAAAAAATTGTAAGCTGCTTTGGCGGACGCTGTTCCGAAAATTCAAAATAGCCGGGAATTTGTCGAAGCTGGCAATTATCAGCGGTGCACCGTGCACCGTGCACCGGCGATCTCGTTAACCGTTTCAATAAAACGACTCGATAGACTCGTAAAATCGACACGCAACTTTCTCCGTTCACGCGTCATTGAACAGGGGCCGTGTTTCGCCTCGGTTTTTCAGCCAACCCTTGCCACACCTTCGCACGGATTCTGGCTTTTGCGGAGGACTCCAAAATAGAATGTAGGGGGGGGGGGGGCGGGGGGAGATGAAGAAATACGACGCTGGATCTCGCAATCCATCTCTCGTAAATCGATAATTGCACGCGACTCGGCGCGTTATCGGTTCATCGATCTCAGCGGCAGTAAAGTTCCACTTTAATTACCGCGAGTTCCATTAGCGCGTCGCGATCGCGAGACAATAGAAAATAGATGGAACAACAAAGTTGCGTCACGCGCGATTACGGCGCGACCCTCACGGTTATCCCGTTACATGGAGAGAGAGGGAGAGACTCCCCCCCCCCTCCCGCTGACGAAGAACCGCTGGTAATGCCCCATGCTGCACGCGCTTAGCCTACTCTCCTCTTCGCCGCGCCGCGTTCCTACTTACCACCGCACCACCATCTTGCAGCGGTGGTCGAGGTTGTTGGAGCCAGTAGCAGAGAGCGAGCAGTATATATATATAGTACTCCCGTGCTCCCGCAGTAGTAAGGGCTTTGTCGTTTCAAGCCCGTCATTAATAATTGAAATCGCAATTCCACGCTGCTGCTATATCGTAGACCGCATCGACCTATCACCGCCCCAATGAGCACTCATTTCCTCCGCCAGGACTAAATCGCTCTCGCCGTTATTCGCCGATTACCAGCACGAGCCCCACACCGATCCACTAGGCAAACCAAGCAGCCGTATCGCCTCCTCCCTTATTCTCCCTCCCTCGTGGACACCTCCCAGTGGCAAAACCTTCTCCTTCCTCGATGCTCTTTTGCACTGCTCGATGTGGCCCTCGACGCTCCGAGAGATCTATGGATCTTCGCGCGCGGGTGCGGGGGGATCTAGCCATTACGCTATTCCGTATAACTGGCTCCTAACAATCGAACTAGTTTCCTCGTGGTTTCGCGCGCGCGCCAACGGAAATCGATTCCACGAATTAGCAGTCCGAGCTCTCTTCCTCGAAACACTGCTGCCTCTGACTCTCTTTCTCTCGCGAATATGGAACGGAATAAATAACACGTGTACGCCCAGGACGCGTTTCCCCGGAATCGAATAAAACCCCCTTCTCTCTCTCTCTCTCCCTCTCTCGTTCCTCTCCTCCTTTGTACAGTTTGGAAACATTTATTCTCTACGAAATTACGTACCCTTCGTTATAGCGCAGCGTTACTCGTTGGCATTTCTTACGTAAACGCCTGTACCGAGCCCGATTTAGGGTCCGTCTGTCCGTTTGTCGCGGTGAGTGACGTTTTGTTTGCTAGAAGAAGCTGCATGTGCGCGAAAGTAACTTTTTCTTCCTCTTCTTCCTCCTCCTCCTCCGGTTGTTCTTCGTCGCTCTCGTACCGTACGCGAGTCAGCCACGCTTTTGGTCCTACGATATTCCGATGACGAATCTCGATAAATATAGCGCGACATTCTCGCTAATCGGAAAGATTTCTCGACTCTGCGCGGCAAATTTCACGGGCCGCTGGAGAATCTTGCTACACCAGGCTATTCATTAATCACGTGTTTGAGGGACTGTAAAAACGTGGGTCGTTTCGTTCGACTAAATCAACGAAGAGCAGTCCGCACAGAAGGGAATAATAGTCGGGAGGATGAATATTCAGGAGGGTGTCTAGAATAACTCAAGATGCACTCTACCTTGGAGAAGATTTACGTTCAACTAAGCAATAACCATTGGTATATAGAGTGATCGATGATACGGAGCTTAATTTGCCGCGCGCGCGCGCGCGCATGTGTGTGTGTGTGTGTGTAGAGTACGGTGTACCATCCCCGATCGAATCAAAGGAGTTATTATATCATTGCACAATTGCCGATGCACGATGATCTCTATTCCTTATTGGCGTACGACGGAATCGATAATTGTCGGTACAGCGAGGATTAATTAACGCGTGAAACAGATTGGGATTTCGTATTAACGAGTTTCGAATTTTTTCTTTCGCCTGCGAACCAAGAGTCGCGATGCAGGGATTATTTGGCGCGGTGTGTTTTATAGACGGATCGTTGTGCAGCAGCGAGCGGTACGAAAGAAAGGGTACGAGCTATCTCGCGCGCGATGTGCTATATAGGAAGGCGCAAGTTGGTCCCTAGGCTGGTCACAGCTGTTTCTATAAATATCGAATCCCCGAACTGACGCAACCGCGCGCTCCGTGCAGCGTGCAGCATAGCGAAATGTGCATCTTCTCGCGCGAAACCACAGTGTGGCTGCGTGCGTGGCTGTTGACCTCCGCGCGCAATCGTTTTCTAGCGAGAAAACAAAGGCGCGTAAATTGAAGCCAAATCGATGCCAAACCTGTTCCCATTCTCCCTCCCGAAAAATTCAAATCGAAATCGAAGCAACCTATTTTTGCTCAATTTGAATAACTTTATATCAGTTTGGATAGTATCGTCGAGAAAATGTGCCTTCAATTTATTGCCATGGGAGAAATCGAGTATTACCATACTGTGCAAAAACGATATCGTAAGAAAGCTATTTTATGGTTATCAAAGATTTAGTGCTTGTATATATTAACGTAATTGAGAAGCATTATCGATTAAGCCTCTCGAAACAATGTAAAAGCATGAAATTGCTTATTCTCCTAATTTTATTTTCCTACCCCCTCTCCAAATTAACTCCAATTTCCTCACTTTTATTATATTTCCCTCCGATTCGTTGCCTCTACTTCTACTTTATTCTTTTTTCAGCCAATTCTCTCTTTCTCTCCCTTTTGCTAAATTGCCACTCTACCGTTTTTTCGCTTTCCGCTCGGCTCGCTGCTGGCAGCCGAGCAATACGTATAAGTAAGTAAGTTAGTAAGTGCACGAGTCAGCCAGCGAGAGAGCGAGTAAGAAAGCGAGTGAGCGATCGAGCTAGCGTGCAGCAGCGTACTCCACTTTACTGATCGTCTTTTCCGTCGACTACGCGAGAGAGACTGCTCAGGGCCAGGGTCACGGCTGGACATCGTCTGCCGTGCTAAGAGTTCTACGCCCACGCTGCACGCGCAGCACACTGCACTGAAAAATTCTCGCTTCGAGCTCCGAGCCTATCGGATCATGCCCTATCATAAATTCCCCTTCGCACCGCGACTTTTATCGCAACGATCCTTATCGCACCATTAATATATCATCCATATGTATATATATATATATATATATATACGCACGAATATTCATCGATATACAATTACATTGTAATGTACTCCGATAACCTGTGAAAACACTTTTAATCCTGCACTTTGATGATTCGAGCTTATTGGAGAGTGTCTCGCGTATAGATTTTATATACGATTCTACTGGCATCGGAAAGATCGTCCAATGGATAAAGGCCACGTACGTCAACGAACAGTCTCAGTAGGTGTGGAAAGGTTACGAGTGACGCAGATACGCGAGCAATATTCAGTGGGGGGACCAAAATTTCACTCAGTTTCTCCAACTTTCGTCTTATATCCTCCCGATATGATCGTACGACGATCCGCGCGACGTGGACCATGAACCGGTCAAATTTTTCAGCTATGACTCAGGTTGCCCACACAGGACAACGACCTGTCAGGTTAACGCCACTGGATCGTCACTTTTGCAATATTGCGAAATCATCATTTTTCTCAATTTCATGTCACAGAGAACTTTCTTTTCGCGTCAATTTTACGCGTCTCGATTGAAGAACAAACGTCTGCTGGTTATGACACATTGCACTCGTGTGTTTTTACTCGAAGGATTCAGAGCGGTCATCCGGAAGAAAATTATATACGCTTGAAATGAGATGAGAGGAAAAACGTTGAGTCGTCTAGAACGGAAAGCACGTCGTACGAGTCGTCATTGGGAACAACCACGTGTTGCACTTTCACAGAACACCTATTCGATCGATGTAACGCCCGCGTATTACACGCGCTCGCTCCGTAACGCGATAACTCTTTCGCTGCCCCAACACTCGCGTCAATTTGACAGTTGAGTCAAATTGAAGGCATTTGAGTACACAATTTGCGAGTATTCAGTCTCGCGTTTGATAAATTCGACGAATCAATCGGCCGAGCAAACAGAGTTAAGAGAGAAATCATTATTGCATAGCGAGTGGTTGTCATTGGCAAACAGCGAACCTCGGAAATAGCCGAATATTTGATCAAACTCGCAGCGAGTGGAAAAGGCGGTGGAGGTTATAATTGGTTGATATGGAGAACGATGGAATGATGAAAGCGACAAGTTTCTCCCGTAGAGAAATATGAAACATGTCGAGGAGTGTTATGATTATGAGGAGAAAAATAAAATGGTGAGAAACTTACGATTTCTGGACGAATACTGCGAAGTCCTGCTCCGTAGGACCTGTTGCAGAGCTGCGTAGAGATCAAGCATGAGCTGCTCCAGCTGCTGAGTCTGAGTATCGGTTTCGTCCTCGGAGGGCAGCGCGAATGGTATTGCCATGTTTGCAGTGAGATCACACGAAGCGAAACACTAAAACGAAATTAATGTCCTTCGATGATCCACTGACACACGAGAACGATCTATCTCTCCCTTTTCTTCTTCTTCCTCTTCTTCAACGAGAAGAAAACGTCTTCGAACGCCACTGAGAAAACAGAATCTATCGCTACTATCGTGCGTCTGTAAATTGCGACGACGTGAAAAACTGTTGGCAGATCCGACGAAAAACTCGAGTCCCACGAGGTTGACACGTGCTACCGATGATCTATAGCACCAACGAGCGAGGGAGCGAGCACCGAGCTAGTTTTGATTTTTGAATTTTTCTAACGATCTCGAAGTAAGGAACAAGAGAGCGACGAGAGAGCGTGGTGCTCCTCTCACTCCAGATCCTCTCCGCTCAAATTTGACGGCGCGAATGACGAGGTGGTGGATCCTCGAACGGCTCGCTTTCCATAGGTGAGGGTAGCGAGGCCTCGAGGCAGAATCGTCGAAATCTCTCGGACGATCCTAATGTCTCGCCAGGGTGTCGTGGCGAGATTCGCGCCAAAACTTACGCGAATCGGCTCGACGTTCGCCGAGGAGGCGGAGGGACGATCCGAGGTGTCTTCTTCCTCGATCCCTTCGTCGGTGCTAATTTCCGTACAGTAGATATAAACCAAAACTCTCTGTTCGTCGGACCACGACACGTGAGAATTCACGTCACGCCACTCCACTCCACGTGTCTATTAATGTAAAAAAAAACAAGAGTCTCGCGACAAAGTAGCATGTGGCAGTTGGTGAACGGTGAATACACGAGGAGCGCGAATATCACACGCGAGAGTTTCTTGGAAGAAGCACTGTTGAATAATATATATATATATATGTATATATATATAGTTGTATATATGAGAGAAAGAGAGAGGGAGAGAGAAAAAGGCGCGCGCGTTAGCACGAGATCTCGACTGAGCGTCTATCACGAGAAACGCGTCTGTACTCCTCGAGGTCTGCTGTGGTAATGATTCTGTGCTTTCGTTGGGGACTCTATCTGCACGGTTCGCTTGTGGCGGCGGCGGCGGCGGCGGGCGGCGGCGGCGGTGGCGGCGGCAAGAGAGAGACTCCCCTCCCCTGTTCATCCCTCCCCTCCCCTCGTCCGATCAAGCAGCAGCAACACCACCACCACCACCAGCAACGGCACACAAGCGCAAGAAGAAGGGAAGCGGAAGAGGAAGGGGGAAGAAACTGCGCGCGCACTCGCTGCACGCTCACCCCGGCCCCTTCCATCCCCCTCTTCATCCCTCCCTTTCTCTTGTTATAGGGACACGACACGCTGCCCGCTATTTTATGTGTGTGCACAAGAGAACGACACCCTTCGCGTGGTATGGGTGCGTTGTCCCGCGTATTATACCTTTCCCTCGCGTGTATTGGTGCGTCGTGCGGCCGTACACCCATCCCCCCCCCCTCTCTCTCTCTTTCTCTACACTATTCTCACTCTCCACGATCGTCGACGCGCGTTCCCCGTACTACTCTCTTAACGCTGTAAATTTGCCAGTTACGAGCGGGTAGGACCCTAAACCACCGAAATCAAGTCGACTATCGGGGGTAAAGGGGAGGGGGATGCAGAAACATCCTTCAATTTCCCTCGCGTCGATTTACGCGACCGTTCGCGATCTCTCGGCACGATCGAGAATGGTTCTTGCATGATTGTTAACCTGCGGGAGGTGAGCGAGCGCGCGATTCTCAGTCGCTGCGTGCATAGATTTGCGCGTGTGGCTGCGGCGGGACTCGTGTAACAGTAAAGTGAAAGAGGGACGGAGCGGGAAAGAATGGGTTATTAGAATTTAATAGGGAAGGAGCGTGAGTGAGAGGAGCGTGTTGAAGTGTGGAGAGGAGCGAGGAGAGGGGGTAAGAGTGAGGGGAGAGGAGTTTAGAGGGAAACGAAGGAGCGAGCGAGAGAACGAGTGAACAGGCTAGGGCAAGGCAGGGCAGGGCAGGCCAGGGCAGGCCAGAGTAGAGCGTAGAGTGGGCATTTCTCGCGCGCGCGATCGCTCTCTTGGCTGCTTGTGCCTGCACGCTCGCTCGCTCGCTTACCCGTCGCCCGCATGCACCTCCGTCCGAGCTCTCTCCGAGTGTTTGCGAAGGCACGTATGACACGACAACGAGACACTCGAACGTAACTGCGTAGTTTGCGCCAGTGCGACTCCTCGGGGGTAGCTGGCACGCGTTATAGCGTCCGGCCTGCACTTGCGCAACGCCACGAGTATTCTTCTTCTTCATCTTTCACCAAAATAATACGACGATTATATTCGATTTCGGATTTAAAGAAAATCTACGTAGCTGTATTTTCTTTTTTTAATTGAAATTTAATACGGACATACGTACATATATAGCTTCTGCTGTGATTACCGAGAGATACGAGTCCTCGTGAGAGAAGATGCGATAGGATAAGAAAAAGCCGCGTGTTAACTCGATGCTGAGTATATTATAACGAGAAAGACGATCGAAGTTTGGATTGAATAGCGAAACATTGCCACTGGATGCTTGACCGAGGGAGTCGAAGACAAGGAAATAATACGAGAGAAATAATTTGCTCGATCGCTCAAGTTCCTGTCTCTCGAAAATCTATTTAATTAAGAGAATTTTTCAATGACTTTTCCCCGAGCAATCGCAGGCCTCGATATAACCGTGCTTTATGAATCTCCGAGAGGATAACGTCTCCGAGGCGAGATTCGCGATATTAGCAAATTTTCGGCTGTACTCTCGTGGATCTATCTCTTCATTTTGCATCATTTGTGAGAGATTTGACTCGATTAAAGTATATAGGTAGAATAATAAAGTTAGATGAACGTAAAACTCTGAGTAAATTACGTCTCGCGTTTGGAAAGACGTCCGTTATCGGGCACAATCTGCAAACTCCTTTAACGATCGTCTCGACGGTCTTTGGAAGCGGCAATTCGGAATCTCGGTGTTGGACACTTGGACATTTTCGTGCAAGTGCTGCACGGCGATCAATTCGGTTAACGATCGAGCCTGCCTGGGCTTATGTTAGCCCGGGAGCTGCGAGAACGTCACCCCCATTGGGAGGGGGAGAAAGTTGGAAGAGGAGAAGATGGGGAGGGGGGAGACAAAATGAAAGAAAACGGCTGAGAGAGAGAGAGAGAGAGAGAGGGGGGGGGGGGGTCCACACCGTTGCTTTATTTAGCCCGGGAGTTTTGCATCGTTTGCCTCGGTCGCTCGCTGCACGGTAGCGGCAAGATTTAAAACCGGTAGCACCATGCGCGTCGAGAGCAGCCTCTCTTTATTTTTAGAACGACCACCGTGGTCGCGTGGGCGAATACGCTGGTCACCGGTTCAGCACAACAGCCCTTTTACTCCATACTCTCTACTACATTACACCTTACAGTTCCTCCTCTCTTCGAGATTAATCCCTAACTCCTTTTTTCTCACTGGAAAAAAAAAAAAAAATAGAGGGACCGAGGATCCTAAGTGCTATATATATATATGTATATAGGCATGTATACGCAATTGATTAGCTCGCCTGAATATCTAATCGAGCCCTCGTGGTGTTCCAGATCTATTAACCTCCACGCCAGTCAAAAGAGTGCGCAAATTGTATCGAGGGTACAAAGCTTCAATGGTCCACCGTACGTGACTCTGTATTTCTATTTGGAATGCCTTTATCTTATTCTTCCTCGTGCATACACGCGCGGCTTATACGTTGATCCACATATAGACTTCTGCCCAAAGAAACGAAGCTACCGAGTCTCGAATAAATAAACGCTGAATAGAATTAACTGGTGGGACAAAGCGAGAAAAATATCAAAGATTCTTTTATGATATTCGCGAGATATAAGTGAAAAATTCGTGTTTTTCGAACGCAGTTTATTTTATGTACCTTACCACGCTTTTTAAACATTTTTATCGAGTCATTGGAATATATAGACCTTCCCATGAGTTCGTCGAACCAAGTTTGCGCCGCTATACGCGATTTCACATTTCGCAAATATACCCTTTTATCGAGGAGGTTATCAATTTAAAAACTAGAAATATTTACATGGTCAAATAACGTTATGCGTATTGGTACAAGAATTATATGGATGAAAAGCAAATCAGCGCTCTCTGAAAAATATACTCTGGAATTCTGTATATCGGGAAAAAGTTTCGTGGTTATTCAATTTTAAATAAACATACCTGTATACGTATTGTTAATACACGCTCTTCGCTTCAATTATCTCTATGGTTAAACTGGAAGTGTTTTATTTACAGGCAACATTATTTCAATTAACAGGTAAAATATTTTCAGTCTCTCTTTACACAGCATCAAGGGAGGGAGGGAGAGAGAGAGAGAGAGAGAGAGAGAGAGAGAGAGAGAGAGAGAGAGAGAGAGAGAGAGAGAGAGAGTGGACAGAAATAGATCCAAATTGTTAGCATTGGAGAAAAACGACGAACTGGTGCTATACAGCGGTAAATCAGCTATTTACCGTTTGTCAGAGATAAGAACGACTCGTGATAAAAGTGAAAAGTAAACTTTCAAAGATATTCAATCCTTTTAAAATTGATCGCAGGAGTAGCGACGACGTAGTATTTTAGTAAAATACAGCGCAGTGGTCCGTCAAGCATTTAACGCCAGCTCGAGATTTATCGCTCATTAATGATGCTTTTACCAACGAAAAGAAAGATCCACACTGGAAACTACGAGGCTCCGTGGAAAAGGAACAAGAGGTATATACGCGTAACGCGAGGGAGTTTGCGGATGTGGCTGGTAGCTTGTCGGATTCTCGCGGTTTAATTCCTGAGCATCTTTTGCGGTTCTCCAAACTCAAACGACGACGTAGATTTAAGGAAAATAAAACAGCAGAATCATGATTGTTTCTCGAAACAAAGCATCTCCGACCTTCTCCCTCCTTCCTGTTGATTGAAAATCAACTATTTTTTCGCGATATAACTCCGTTATAAATCCGAGTAATCGGACACGTAAAACGCGCGTGTGTGAAGTATAAAACATAATAAACAGAGATATTACGGACTTACCACAGATAAGCGCTTGTTCCTGCAGAAGCTTCAACGTATCAGTAGTTTTTCAGTGTAAACCTCGATATGACATTGAGCGAGCTAGTAGACGCAGTACGAGTGTCCGAGACCTAAATTTACGAGAAACCCGGTAATTCCAAAACCACGTTTCAGTTGACTTGTTTATTTCGGTTAGGAAGCCGAGATGTTCACGGTGAGATTGTGACTTTGCGCGTGATACTCATCGGATACAGGAAGGAAAATTAAAGTTTCAAAAGATATAGCGAGCGTGTTTTAAGAGTGCTTTATTGTTTGGTCCGATAAATCCAGCGGTGTCCAATAGTCCATCGGGGGCAAAATGCCCGTCGAGCCTTTCGACCAATCGAAATCTCCCAGGATCACGATCTCGTCTACGATTGGAGGATAAATCCGAGGAGATGACTCAGATACGCGTATTTACATAATAATATCCCCCCGCTGCACGATTTCGTTAGGTTTGTTCTCTCTCCCTCCCCCTCCTCAATTTTCCAACATTCCACGACAATGTCCACACTCATTAACTTTGACAATCTCGCATTGTTGGGGGAGGGGGAGAGAAAACAGCAATAGCCCGCACCACAACACGCAAACGCGTAAGATCAACGTGACCAATAAAAATTCCTATCACGATCGCGACTCCTATCTCGCAATTCTATTTTTGTCCCCTACCCTCCTTCGCTCGTCCCGTTATAATTCTGCAGGGTTCGCGTGATGCCTAATTCGTATCTACAAATTGCCTTTGTTTTTATATCTACATCCTCTAATGTATATATATATATATATATATATATATATATGCGCATCCTCGCGTTAGTTTGAAAATTAATCATCGGGAAGGAGACAAATTTTGCATTTGAATTGGAAAAGCGACAGTTTCCGACATCTCGAAAAAATCACGCTCATGAATAATTCTCTTCCTGGCCGCGTGAAAATAAAGTAGGTCGATGCAGAAGATTGTTTGTCCACCAGGCCGCTGTCTGAGCATTGACTCATCAAGAGCGAAAGGCTTGGGAAGTATTCAGCGAAATATCAGGTAGGTTAGTCAGAAGTCAGATGAATCACCTGATTTTTTGTTCTTTTTTTGTAAAGAACAGGTTTACGCTCGGCAACCGACCTGCACGATGAGCTTTGGGCTCTGCATGGGATTGGGCGGAATACGAAACCATTGGTGGATCCCGCGCGAATAGCGCAGGTCCATAGGGATAAAGAGAAAGAGTGAGAGGGGAGAGAGGGAGAAAATAAGTCCTACAGAGACTGACTCACCAAATCGAGTCCGAGTCCAGAGACCGAGTCGCTCTCTTACCGCACGCTATACGCAACTCCTCGTAATATATCTGCACCTTATGATAATTCGCGATGCTATTATATCGTCATGCCAATCACTCGGATGTAAACCAACTTCCGCCACGGCAATCCCAGGTTTATTCAACTTTTCTATACTCCAATCTACGATTTTGCACTTGAACCAGCATCAAGGTTTATATTTTTTTTTCATCGACTCGACAAACAACTTCCTTTCCCAATCTTACGCGACGTTTAATTTATAATCTCTAATTAGCCGGATAGAACATAATTCTCTTGTATCTATCACTGTACATCCCAAGTATCTAATGCGAGCTTCGATAAATCTTTTGTTAATAGCGACAACTAATTAACTGATTAATCGGTTGAAACTGCGTAATAAATTTAAGTCGCATTGCATATTTATGTTTACACACATAGCGAACGGTGAGTCAGACCTACCAATACTCTCACGAAATACCAGATAGTACCAAACCGATTCGAGTCTCTCCTTTAAATACTCGAACAATAATCTTTTTAAGCGAAACTAAATGTTTTGCTGCATTAATCTTTGTATAATATGACGAATAGAGAGAGGGTCGTTTTATGAAAAATGGAAATCGATCACATATCGGTGCAACGATAAATTGATAGGTTTATGTATGAAATAATTTTGAAATTTATCGGAGCGGTGACCTGAAATGCTAATGTTAGGAAATTGCTCCACGCGAATGCACTCGACCAATTAGCGGAAGCGAAATTATCGTTAGCCTAGTGCGTAGCGGGACAGCGCGACCAGCAGTGGCCAGTGAAAATGAGACGCGCGCGGCAGGAAGTTAACGAGCGCGTAATCTCATAAATATTATAATAAATATAACTTATTTCATGCGTTTCCGCGTGTGATTGGTGGATGCGCGATACGATTGGGAGGAGTGCACGAGGCAGGTATTAAAAATGGGATGAAAAAAAGGAACGGTCGCGGTTATAGAAATCGATAAAAAGGTATATATGTCACGTATTTCGCTTGATTTCGGAACGACAATGGATGTATATTGGGAGGTGGAGGACGAGGGGGGAGGATGTTGAACGGCGCAAAAGATGTGGTCGCCTTCCTTTGTCCTTTTTCTCGGTCGACCCCGTACATTATTTTCCTCCCAGAAGCCGAGATCGACGGAGGCGCATGCACCTGCGAGTCTGAACGAGTCCCGACAGGTTCATCCTCCTCAGCTTCTCCGGTCCACTCGTCTTTCTACCTGTTTGTCCCTTCCTCGCCAAGAAGCTATTTCTACCGTTCCTGATTTCCTTTCGATCGCAAAAACCTACAACCGGATTTACGCGTCGTCCTCTTCAAACAAATCTGGACACGCGGTTGCCTCTGTGGATGCTTTGGTAACCGAAGGTCATTGAGATAGCGCTCGCTAATCAAGATAATACCCGCATATGCGAAACTGCAGTACATGCATATATTTTACTACATAGTTATAGACACTGAGACCGAAGCGAATTGCCTGCAAAATATAAATCTCCATTTTCCAATCGAGTGGTTGTACGATAAATTTGTGAAAAGAGAAGAGGAAAATGTAGAAAAAATTTTCTATATATAATATAGCACGTATAACGTTACTATATATATAGAATACTGCAGTTTGGCTTTGAAAGGTCTGCTTTTTATTCGTTATATAAATCCACTCGAATAAAGCTGCTGGTAGAGTCAGGTGAATAAATGACACACGGGGCCCGAAAAGTGGGACCACTCCTGGCTGGACCGAGTCTATCTTTATGGGATCTCCCTGGTGTACGGTAGACAAATAAAGGGGTCCTCCCAAGGGACTCGCTTCCAAGAATTTGCCGAGGTTTTCTCAGACATTCGGTTCCCTTTCCAGAAACCAATGTTCTCGGATGCGTGATTCCACGAGGAGGATGCTTTTAAAACTTTCAGTCGGCCCGATCGGATAGCAGCTGTGCTCGATAGTAGGGAAAAAAATCAATTTGCTTGATTCTCCGAAGAGGCTCTTTTGCACGCGTATAGCTCCGCATTTATGGCGACGAGAGCGATCTCCGGGATCAATGGCAAATGTGTAGGATTGCGGAGGACGTTTCCGTGTCGAAAACTGTCGGCAGGATTTGCGGAAGAAGCGGGGCAGGAGTGCGGGCAGAGTGCTGACCCTGGGAGGATCATGAGGTTCGTGATAAAAAAGGAGGAGGAAGGATGAAAGGGAAAAGAGATCCGAGAGGAGTGCAGAGAGCGGCAATAAAAGAGGAGCAGTAGGGAGTCGATGGTGGCGAGCTGCACGGATGGAATTAGGCCAGACTAGAACAGTGGTTATGGCGTAGGAGGGATAGAGCCGCGGTTGCTTTAATCACAGTGATTACGTTATAGGGGCTACGAATAGGGATCCGTACAGCGATTTCTTCGAGTATAGCGTGCATTTTAATAAACGCGAAGGTGCATTGGCTTTGCTGAGAAAAATGGAAATAAGGGAGGAGCCAGGGTCGGTGCTGGGCCGAGGTGGCACAAGTCGGAGCGGGCACGAGTCTTGCGTTACACGTATACTGCGTTTCTATGCCGCCGTGCCGTACCCACACCACGACTATGGGAAACGGCCTGAAGCGATGGTCAACGCGCCTAATCGCTGGGCGGTTCTTCACATGCCTATTTTTGCGCATCAAAAAATCACGACCAACCGCTTTAACTCCGACTCCGACTTTAACTCTATATACCTCTAAATCTTCTCGGCTCGTACCCTAAAGGAGAAAAAAGCCTCGCTTTCTCTTTGGGAAAGGGCAAAGCCAATCGATCGGGGACCAGAAGCAATTAGCATTATTTTCGTCTGCCCATCCGGCATTTTTTCCCCGCTATATACTCTCTCGCCAATATAGTGTCCCTCGTCGACTCTCCGAGATTTCAACATAACCTTGAATCCGATCGTTTCTCGCTGAACTAACCATTTTAGCAAAAACCGAATTTACGCTTCAGCGATTCTGCGAAAGGTTTAATGCTTTTTTCCTATTATCTCCACTCGACGCTGTACAGCGGGGAGCTCTTAATTAAAGCTGTGAGAAGGATAGTTTACCAAATGTTTTCTAATAAAAATGCACGGCGGCTGAAACCGCTAAGGAATCACTGCAAATTAATAATAATCTCGAATATAATTATTTTGCGCTATATAACGAAACACTGGGTTTCGTCAGATTATTGGATTCGATAAAATTAGTCGCAGGGAGAGAAGAGCCATAAAGGAGAGTGGTAAGAACTGCTATAGCGAGGTACGAAAAAGACGTTTGTGCGCTTCTTAGAACGTTCGTTATCTTTTGCAAACAAGTAGACTCGAAAACCTTCGGTGAAAGCTCGACTCAAGATTACTCGCGAGTGCTCGCTATAGCCGCATAGTTTTACTTATCTTTTATTGATAAGGAAAGAAGAAGCGATGATCGAATATGTTTATCGTTCGGTCAGATATGCCAGTGCCAAACATTCCGCATCAACACAGCAAGGACTTATCATTACTACCGGGTGATCTAATCAACAACAATAATAACAATAACGATCGATACAACATAGACGATCCATCGTTGTTATGAAAAATCTGGCAAATCGCTGCACCAAATAGATGGCAGTCACGAAGGTGGCTGTCACCTTTTTCACGGATCGTTGCGATCCCCACTCCGCCTTTGCATCGGAATGACTCATGGCACACATAATCAAAAGAAAATTTCTGTCGTCCGTCGACCTATAGGCTCCATGGCACCAGTTTCTCCAGCTACACATGCATACACTCTTACATACACCCTTGCTACCAATATATTTAGCAGTGTGTACCTCTACCACTACACTGGAACACATAGACACCTCTACTCTTCGTTCCGGATCGCGTCTGTGGTAGACTCACACGTGCGCATTAAGCTGAACGTTGCATTGCGGAAATTCTGTACCGAATGACTAATGAAATAGGCCGTTAAAAGTGCATTGTCCTCTCGAAACCTGTTGCGGCGTGTTCTTCAAATTGTAAAATGCGTGCAATTAAGAGAGCTGCACGTGGTGGGTATAGGTCATGATAGGGGAGGGTAGGAAGCGACGCAAGAGGGGGTATGGCAGGCAGGGACCATCATCGTCGTCATTGGGATCGTGGCGTTTGTGGCTGAACTGCGCCTAGACTGGCTTGGATTGCCACACCAGTCGCACCACACTCACTGGTCCCAACGTCCGATCCCCCGGTCCCGCACTAGCGCTCCTCCGAATGACTCATCGAGGCTTCCTTCGGGCCCCCAGAAGCGTCGGTTAACTCGGAGGGCACCCCGCAACCAAACGCCGTCTGCCTCCACCACGTACACCACCTTCGGCTTTCTTCCTTAACTTATATACCCATGTAGTGTTATGGCATACGTGTTCAGGGCCCCCTCCCCTTAGCCAGACTATCTAACCTTGTTAGACCAACTGTACCTATACACGTTGTACACCTTGCACAACCTCGCTAATCATTCCGTGTACAACAAACTGTCCTGCTGGAAAGCCTTCTAATGCCAGATATCGCGTTTGTGCTTAGACCAGAAAGATATACACTTTGCTCTCCTAACTCTTCTCTCTTATCTCCCCCCTCGTTACTCTACCCACTACTCGCCATACTGAAATCCCAAAAAAACTCAATTCACTCGGTCGATTTGCATCCCTAAAAATCCTGTTACAAACTTATACGCACATTCGAAACGAATTTTTGTCGCTTTTTTTTGCTCTGTATCGAGAATTAGAAGCAATTTGTTGGTTAACAAGGGCGATTATAAAGTGCAATAAATGTCGTTGGTGCGTAGTTATATCAGCCTTTCAAACGTTATCGGTATTAAGTTTTATTCAGCACGGTGAGGTAGATTCGTCGGACGCTAATAGGCAGTTAGTACACAGTCACGGTGAGTCATCGTTTTTACCCTTTCTATTTTCTAGAGTATAAAAGCCGCTGTAAAATATTTCTCTCAATTCTGTACTTCTGCTTGCTTTAAACGACATTTCCTCGTGTGTTTGATACGTGTTCATGTATATGACTTAGCTGCGAGAGCACAGATCGAGGCTCAATGGACGTTGCTAAATAATTCATGTTACGATTTCATTCTCCTCGATCGATGCACCTCTTAGGGTGGTTCGCAAATATCTTGCACTATAACGTAATGTGCGTGGGCGAAAAAAGACTGTTGGGGGAAAACTTGGGAAGTTCGATCGAACGAATCATTCAACAATGTCACCGAGGCGGCTGGGAAATAAATGAAATGCATTTCCATGGAGTGCATACTTCGATACTCGCGCACTATTAATATTCGTATGACAGCTTGACTAATGATTCTCCATATCCAAGCACGGCTTTCATATTACGAGATTAAAATCCTGCGGAAAAAAAGAGACGAGCGGTGAACTTTCGGTCGTCACAGAACTTAATACGATTATTCGTTCGGCACGTCATTTGTATCCGTTAAAGACACAGGCGTGAATGAGCTCCGAATAAAAGCTAATCCAACTCGTGCATCGAATTTCATTTTCAACGAGGCTTCATTCCCTCGCACACTCGCGAGCTTCCCCATTCATCGCTCGCGACTATATAGCTACATGCGTATATATGTATCTCGATGTGCAAAAAATAAATTACGTCGTTTCGCGATATTTCCGTTGTAAATCCAGCGATAAAGGTGTAATAATAATGGAATATAATGACGAGGGAATGATGTAAGGTGAACGAGGATGCAACGCGTGCGTATGTAAATGCGAGGAGATTGATTTTTCAATTGATTGTACGAATAGAGGGAAAAGTGGAGGAAAATGAGCTCGATTACCCCTAGGAATCGATCAGCGCTGCAATAAGGGGTAGTTTAGCCGTGGAGCGTCGAATTTACGGGTGCGACGAGAGAAGAAGCGCGTGCAGGCTTGGAGAAGGGGTGGGGGGGGGGGGTGGAATAACAATCTCGTAGAGTGTTTTTGGATATCAGACCTAATGCGGGGTGTCTGGTCAGCCAGATGCCCCGTGAGGTCGATACCTATTTTTTATTCATGACCTGTGCCTTGATGGGATTTTCATCGCACTACTCACCTGTCCGAACGTCGATCAGTGCCCAATTTCGCTATTTCAATTGTATGTTTACGTTTGCCAGTACCACCGAGGTACTTTTCAGTCTAGCGGACAGTTTCAATGAGTGCAATCCTCTTCTGATTGAAAAAAATGGCCTAAAAATAATATCGATTTGAGAGTGTCCATCGTTTATTGTCTCGGCTAAAGCTTCCGTTGGATTATTCAACGGTAATTGATTTATCGCTAACTGGCGCGGCAAATTTCTGTAATATGTGGAACAAAGGAGAAAAATGTGTAGTGACGTTGGAAAAAATAGTAAGGGGGTCGTCGACGATGTTGGAATGGTTGCGTGATGGGATATTTAGTGGTGGGAGGTTGAGGGCAGAGAGAGAGAGAGAGAGAGATTGTATTTGTGTAAAACAATATATATGTAATATAAGAGCTGATGAAAGAAGCGTGCGAGAGAGGAGGCAGGAGGAAAAGGCATCTGCCGAAATTATCGTTCATCAACGAATTGCTGTTGCGCGTCTCGTGGGAATCCAGGCTCATCCGCTCTTTGTTGCATAGCAATTAAAATTAGTACTGTTAATTTCAGCTCTGGCCCGTAGTTTCGTCGACGATGCTTGTTAGTCCGTATAGCAGCGATATCACCGAAATTAAGCATGCCGCAAAATGCAATGTGCTGTGGTTAACTGCCCGCGCATACACCCACGCACACATACACACGAATTTCATATTCTTTTCGGGAAACATCCGTTGATTTAGATTAGCTACTTCACCGTTAGTCGGAGAGATATTTTCCGGAAATGCGAGGAAACCATCTCGCATAACCGCTCTCTTAATACAGCTTTTAACACGCTCGTGCACTAGCTGCTGTATATACATATAGCATCATCGAGCCAGCACATTTTACGAGTGGCGTATAAAAATGACGAGATGCCGATGAAAGTAAAAAGAAGAGGATAGCGAGTGTTCCGTTTAAATGGAAATTTTCGGTTAATTTAATTCGTTTGGCGAAGAAAAGTGCAGTGAAGTATTAAATCGCAAAGATTATTAGGGATTAAGCGCGAAAATAAATTCTCGCTTGGGTGAGTCGGATAATGCTTCCCGCATGCTTGTGCTCGTGTAACGCATATATGATACATTGCATGCACTATATATATGGAGTGCTTATTGTATATGTATTTCTTTTTTTTATTCAAAATAAGAGGGAGGGTAGGAGGGGTTGTTAAACAGTCGCGGTAAGTACCCACAAACAGAGTCGTGATTGCGGTCACGTGGCAGCTAGCATCGCTCAAATGGAAAGTAAAACAGCGAGTATACACGGGCCGGAGGGTGGTTTCTCTGAATGGCTGTTGATTGTAATCATCGGGTGTAAGTAATGCCCACACGACGCCGTTATACACGACATAAATCCAGCACAGTAGTCGCCCCAAAGCGCAGTCAGTCCTCTGTACACACGTACGCGTCCTACCTTACTCGTATCCATATTGTATATATACTCGTAAGACACGAGACTGATGATGGTACGAAGCATTTTTAATTAGCACAGTGATGAATCTCGTACGAGGCAAATTTATGCAAAACGCTCCTTTATTCGTCCTGCACCTACCTCTAAATATTCCACCTTATATATATATACATTCTATTACACCGAACGCATTGAGATCCAATTAATCGAAGCGATAATTAAAAGAGTACCTATATACGCCTCGAATATAACATGGGGGCATAATTTAGCAAGATCTATATACATATATATATATACTCGTATTCTAATTGATCCTGCATGATGCTTCTGAAACATAGCGAGCGCTATACTCCTTGGCGCTTCTCGCCAAATTGAACGTGTATGCTCGCGCGGCAAATTGAGGAATTGAATATTCATACCGGTTGAACCCTCTTGCGTACAAAGGTGAATTCAATTACGCATGATTGCCCGGCTCCTAGTCCTCTCTCTGTCTCTACGTCTCTCTGTCCTTCGTAATTCCTTTCACCCCCCCCCCCCTCCCCCCTCCTCTTTCCTCCACCGAATTCTCTTCCTAAGATACTCCGACTCTCTCTCTCTCTCTCTCTCTCTCTCACCCGTATATAGCCTAACCCCTTATTCTGACCTATCTTTTCCCTCTCAACACCCCTATTCGTCGACCCCTCGCAAACCTCGCGCGCACTGTCTCCGAGAGTAGTTTGCTCAATTTTACGCTTATTGGTACCTAAATACAGATCGACGTTTCTCAGAAGGCACGAATTTGCCAACTGCTGTAATTTGCCAGACACTCGCGCTCGCAGGAATCACTCGGATCGTAGCGCAATTACGCTATACATTTGCCCTAGCGAATTTCAAGTAGAACAGGAAGACTCAATAGCCATAACTATAGTCGTGAAATTCTCGAAATGAAAGCAGAGCAGTGAAAGGGCGCTTTTTGTGGAAATACTTTGCGGGATTTCCTCGTGGCGGCAGAGATTCCCATTACGCTGGGTTGCTCGGGGGTGATGAGGGGTGGCTCCGAGGGAGGGAGGATATACGGGAGCCAGCAGGAAGAGAGAAGGTACGCGGAGAGTCGAGTATATACGCGGAGCTAGGGTGACGCGCAAGGAGCAAGGATAGTGTGTTTTGTTTTGTCCAGCGTGTAGGTGGACATCATGATGACAGGATGGAACATAAACGCGAGGCTCCCGAGGGAGTTACGGGACATAAAATCCCGCCTCTCTCTCTCCCTTCCTCCACGCTGGCGTCGAGATGTCGGGACTTTCCCGTTTCCCATATAAACGGCCTCGGTCTAGCCTGCCTCTGCCATGCCTTTGCCTTATTCCTTCACGAATCTCCCATCCCCACCCTACTCCCGCACAATTCTCATCAGCGTTGACGGTCGCTGATCTTCCCTTTAGATCGGATTCTCTATCATTTGTATCATGATCGAGCCGACAGATTGAACCTATACCAATGATACCGACCCTCTCCCCCTACCTTCTTCTTCTTCTTCTTCGTCTTCGTCTTTATAGTGAAGTTTGAATCAAACCACAGATATATAGATGACTTAGCAATCTTGATAAAAGAAGTGGAAAAAATTGGACGAGCGAGGATAAATAGATTGTAATTAATCGCTTGATATTTTAATAATTAATATATACAGTATTATCTTCTTGATGTATCCTCTTCCCGTTGAACCGAGTGACGTACGCGTCCGACGGTCTTTCAATAAATCTATAAGTGAAAGCCTCTCGTATACCGTTTTGTGCGCTGGCAGCTTCCGTTTTCTTAATCTTACTAGGAAGGGGAAAGGAAGCGTCGGGCGATAATGGACCGTTTACTCTCGCGAATTCACTTTCCGTCGTGACGTTGCGCAATGATGAAAAGCATGAATTTCTCTACTCTCTTGCTTGTAATATATACCATACATATATATATATATATATATATATAGTTAACGCCATTTTACGCCGAGAGAACCAACTCTACGTTTAGCACGTGTTGTGAATTTATCCATGTGGTCGCGGTTACGCATGCATGCATATGCAAGTGTGCGCGGCGCCCTTCGATCGCATGACTTTCGCGATGAATCTATGCAAATGAAAATCATTAATGCATCCCAAGGATCCTAATCTTTTGCCGATGATCTTACCGCTGTGTTCGCGAAATTAAATATGCGTGCACAGGTGAACAGTGATGCCTGGTTGCATTTATGATTGGATGAAATTCGTGACGTCATCGGAAACGCGTCAATCTTCCAAATGCGAGTATATATGTATATATATATATATATATATATATATATATATATATATAAAGATTGAAAAGTAACGTATATAAAGTAAAATGTATATATAGGAAATATCGGTATGGGAGTAGAAATTTTAATTTGTTTTCACAACAGAAATTACAAGGGACGATTAAAAGCGTGTATACATATATATAGGAAGCCGGATGACTCGGTGCTATAATTTGGGTCATTTTCAATGACCGAGCGACGATAATTGATTTGACGAGCACTGGCCAAGTAGACTGGATGATTGAGCGTTTCCAGAAAGCAAAAGGTTTACACCTGTGCAGTGTGCGCAGTCGAACGAACGAATCGTGATGAAAATAATAAATCCGGTAAATGGCCGAAAGTTGGGGGACATTAATGTAAATTCATGCGAGTGGCTCCTAATCGGTTTGGATACACCTGCGTGCGCCATATGGTGTTCTCTATATCTGGCGAGGAACGAGTGTACGATGATCGAGCAACGAAAAAAGACGCGGGGGGTTAGACCGAGAGAGAGAGATAGAGTGGGTTAACATGTGTGTGTGTGTGTGCGCGCGAGAGACGACCTTAAGGTGAGGCAAGCTCGGAAGCGACTATATAGTGGCCCTCGCCCTCGCATCGCCATCGTACGACCTCGATTATATTCCGTGTACCTATTGGCCACGCCTAGACGGATTACGGGCCATTATATACCATCCCTCCGACTCGTTTTCCTTCGTTTTCTATCAGCGTAGTCAACAAATCAAGCATATGCTTCATTATTTTCCACCGCTCCACACTGTCCCTTTCACTCTCTTCATGTACTTTCCTCCCTTCCTTCCTTTCTCCCTGCTCATATTCGTCCTTCTCACCCTGCTCGGTACCCTTGCGAGCGTTTTTGACGCCGGCTAATTAAATTTGACTCCGCGCTCTTAAAATCCACATAGACGCTTGTATATATATATATATATAGTTGACTACTAGCGTAGATATTACCATTAAACTCGTAACGCTCTCATTGGCTCACCTGCGCGAACCTTTCATAATTAGCGATTACTCACGGTCGTAAGAAGTTAATAAACCGAATGATCGGAAGAATTATTATCGGTCTTTAATTACCGTCCTAACTAAATGCTCTCTAATTGTGGCAGGTGTTACTTCCGGCCAGCGAGATAATTGCTATTTGTCACATTTCGTAAATCGGATGTCAGTGTTTTACGATCTTCCGTTACGGCTGGTTGAGGAGTACGGGGGTTGTTTACGATTTTCGGTATTTCGATTAGTATTCGCGTAGTGGGATTTGAATATTAATTTATAGGTATTCTTAAGCTCTCTTGGATCCCTTCTACTGCCGGTTCGCATGGCTTTACGATGTCTTCCGCGATGCTCCGTGCGATAATGACGATCGAAACTTTCAAAGAAAATGTTTATTCTTCTCTTTTTTCTCGAGCAGCGTCGAGGAGCATACTGCGCAGCGATATTAGGATTAAGAGGGGAAAGGAGAAGGAGGATGAGGTGTTTTTATACGGGACCTTTAGAAATACGGTACAGGGATCTTTGGTGGAGTAACCAAAGTTGGGATATATCTTTCGAAAGATCAAGCCTGGATAACGAGTGGCAGAGAGAGAGAGAGAGAGAGAGAGAGAGGAGGCAGTGGTAAGGGCAGGGGCAAGGGCCGAGCCTCAGGTGTGGGATGAGAACTCGCTACCGAGCTACGCACCATTGGCGTAGCTACCAACAAATTTTAATCGTCCATCCAAATTCATCCCAGGTACCTTCGAGACTCGCCCCTTGTCATATCCGTGACTCTTTTTTAACGCCATTCTCGCTAAATTCATGCTTCTATCCCCCCCCCCCCCCCAACCTCTCCTCCCTCCAGTCTCCTGCTCCCTTTGTTCTGTCGCAGCTCCACCAACGGATTCTTTGTTCGAAAAGATTCTTATCTGAAATATTTGCTTTATTAAGAGGCATCGTAGCGTATACATATATCTATATATTTACTTTGAGCGGATGCCAATTTCGCTTCAAATATTGACCAAGGTATACGCACCACGCGAGTATTCGCACGAACTTTCCCAAGAAACCTCGTAGCAATCTTAATTAAAGATAAATTTCCGGAATAGACGTCCTTTCTTCGTGATATTTAATTGCCGGCGAAGCTTCCCGTATCTGTGGGACGATAGGTCAGAGTAGTGGTGGAACTGGAAGCGGAACGACGCTTGTCGTTTCGGGCTTCATTCTCGCATTCCAATTATTTGTAGGACGACCGTGTGGAATAAGGCACGGAGGAAAAGTGGACAGAACGACGTATGGCGGAATGTAATTTTGTGTCTTGACGAAATTCTGTCGGCGCGAGAGCGATCCCCTTATTGGCCCTTATGTTACTCGGTGCCGACTGCTGGACCTATAAAAGCCGCTCGACCATTATTGCAAGTTACCTCTGTCCTCTGTCCAGCGTGTCGTGTGCCACACGGATGACGCTGCTACGGGAGGAAGAAGCGCACACATCTACTATATATAATATTGCACGAACCATATAGGCGACCGACCGTCATCGGGGACCTGCTACCATTTTTCCAAGGACGTTAATATCTGACATATTGCGTTATTTTCAATCTCGTCATACAGACGTAATTATGTATCTTTGTTGATAAACAGGAATCTGTGTACCCTTTAGCGTCCGGACAATTGAAAAGATCACAGGGATAAATATTGTATATGCTTATTCCGAATTGGAGTCGAAGAGACAGTTCGGAGCGATGATGTGGTGTGGCGTCGACAGGGAAAAGGTAAGGGTCCTCGGGGAACGGCGTTGAGAGTGGGGGAGAAAGGTTTGGAGCCCTCTTGTGGAACGCGGAGATTGTTTGAGGAAGCAGAACCGTCTGGTGATTCCATCAGCACCGACCACGATGACGGCCGATGATGACTCTGATTCGCAAACACGGGCCCCAATTATATAGAGGGATCCTATCCGTACGGAAGCTGACCATGCATTAGCTGCACCAACAATGCATTATTCAGTGCATACACGTTCTGTTGACGTATTTGCCTGTTTCGTAATATGATTGCTACGATATTATTCCATGTGCAGCGAGAGCCCCTGCCCCTCCCCTCCCCCCTCGACCACCCACTCTCATCCCACGAATATTTCAAATTTTCCACCTATCGTCGACAGATTGATCGAGCTTTCTCATTATTACTCGTTCGTGCGTATAATGCTTTTATGATCGATAGAGGAAAACTCCATGACGACATAAGAGGTCAACTTCAGATCTGATTTGCACAGGTTATCACAGAATTATGTGCATTAACGATCGTACACTGGATGATTTCGCTTAATTGTTAATTTGCCTCGCGTCCCACCGAACGTCAACAATGAAAATGCCTACTTCCAACACACACACACGCATGCACGGAGTTTCGTTGATCGGCCGATCGGAACAAACACATGACCTGTTTGCATTTGCAAATTGACCTTATAATATGGCTCCGCGTGGAAACGAGAGTGTAATGCTATATATATATATATATATATATATATATACACACACATAGACACAGTTGCGTGTTTGGACGAGGGTATATATATAGGGTGAAGGAGAGAGAAAAAAATGGCTAATTAGTGGATTGTGAGATTACATCGAAACGAGGTTCGGAGGAAGGTGCAGGCAGGCACAGGCCAGCTGTAATTCAAGAAGAGACGGAATCTCGCGCAGCGTGAGAGTCGGCGTTGAAAAGGGGTTGCGTGGCCATTTGGGGTCGGAGCGTAGTTTACAGGGATGTGGCGAGGCGAGTCGGGCAAAAATAAGCGAGGAGTCATCGAACGGCCGATTTAAATTAATAAAGCTAATCAGGCTAATCTGTTGCGCAAGGCGAACGAAGCTACGGGAGCGTGCATTGTTGATACTCGCGTCGAAATATGCAAATGAACGGGTGGAGTTGGAGGGGGGAGAGGGTGGAAATGAAAGCATAGCGATATCTAGCGGAATAGTTATGGCATTACGCGTGTGTGTGCAGGGCGTATATAGCAGAGACGTTCGTTGGGCTACGCGTCATCGCTCAGTCAGGTAAACCGTCGACTGCGCGAGCGAGCGAGCGAGAACCGACGTATATACGATAATGAAAATAGCACGCCACGATCCGGAGGGGGACGGTCGCTCTCTCGACTCATCAACGAGATGACCGGCTCGATAGTCGATCAATTAAACGAAACAGCTATAGCACTGACTCGTTCTACTCCTCTCCCCCTACTTTATATCAGCACTCTTGCCCTCGGCAACTCGAAAAACTCCTCTGCCTGAAAATAAAATTATTACCCGGAATTACAGAATTACTTCGGCCAATACGCCGGAATTGAAATTACCGCTCATCGAAGGGAGAGAGAAATTTGCTCGTGAGCCGCGAGCTCGATTATTCCGATTAGCCTTTGCCGCACGATACCGATATTATAAATTTTCGTTTAACCTCCCTTATAACCATTTTCGGCCAGATCGATTTTCACCACCGCTATTTTACATTTATATTTGCCCTCGATCAAAGCTTTACTACCAGAATTACATCCGGTCTAAATAGCTAAACGCGTGCAGTACTTGGTATATATATATATATATATATATGTATGCATGACTCTCGCTTCGATCGCCGAGCATCCAAAGGATCATGATTTACTCTTTGTGTTTCTGCCTGTTATTATACATGTATATATACGCGGTATTATCGTTATAGGGTTAATTGATTTATCCTTGCCGACTGATTTTCGATGTTATTCGAGCTATATATATATATAATATCGTATATAAATATAGAGCGGAGGAAAGAAGCGAATACTGGAACGCATCGGGCACCGCGTCGAATGTGCGAATCAGAATCGATTTTATCCGAAGGACGGATCTGGAATTCGATGGTGCGAAGGGCAGGAAGGGTCCGCGCGTTGCGCAAGGAGATGCTTCGAACCGAGCTTTATTGGCCTAATTTGAATAACGGCCCATTACGAGGGTGCTATCTCATTCCGTGCGGAGACTTTCCCTGGGCCCGATTGCCACCGGGATCTTGTCAAACGTCTTTCTCTTTTGGTGCCTGATGACTGAAGGATTTACGGACTTTTATTGCGCCGTACATTTATCTCGAGCAGGCGTTCATGCAAATTAAGATCCTCGAGCGAGCTCGGAGACACGTTCGACGCGCATAATACGTTCCGTCGTTTCGTTCTGCCGTGGTGCGAGTTGCGATGAGCTGGGAAGAAGAAAGGAAGGAGTTCTCTCGACTTTGGGGGAAAAGCTATAGGTTGAAGGGAGATAGAGAGAGGGGGGGGGGGGACGGGGGTGAGGTACGTCGCTGGAAGAAACGCAGAAAGAGAGGAGAAAAGGCGAAAAAGAGCTTTTGTCTTAAGTCTCGTAGTTTCGCTACGCACAATGCTCCCCTTTGTTGGCTCTCCGGAGACGAGCACCTTTGCTTCTTCAAGAACCATACAACTCCTGCTGATCTCGCTTTGCACAGCTAGCTTGTCAAAAAACACCTAAACGCGTGGATGGCCTCGCGAAGAAATTATGTGCGAATTAAATATATATTCTTCTACATATATAGCAAGGAAATTATAATCAATATATACGAGTGAAATGGATGACGACGATCAATCACGAAAGGGTAGGTATTATTAAATGTACGTCAGAATTGGAAATTGTGCAAACTTGCGGATAAATTTGATGAAAGAGATATTTTCCCTGACATTTGGCTTTCTTGATTTGTTGTGCAGTAGCATCCGGGCGAAAGCAAGAGAGGATTATAGTTACGGGAGCACCTAGCAGGCACAACGGAGCCGGTTAGCTATTCGTGACAAATTTGTCATGCGTTTTGGACGATGGGGTGAAATACTGGTGCGGCGAAGGAGAGCAACGGAAGGGTAGGTATTAGCGAAGGGTGCCATATGATAGAAAGCAGAATGCGGACGGAAGAGGAGAGAGAGCGAGGATATTGTGCAGCTTGGGGAAGCGAGATAATGGCAGCAGTAGTGTCCTTTTCGAAGGTCGAAGGAATTTTCGATGCTGATCGACCGACCAATTGACCCATACGCGCTCGGAGAAAGGATTGTTGTTCAAAGTGTTGTCGTCCTGTGCGATCGACGTATGTATGCGTGGTGGTAAAGGGCCATCGGGGTGGGAGAAACGAGACGCAACTGTCGAGCCGGAAAGGGGCCGGTAATTTGGGGCTGCCGGTGGCGACACTGGCGGTTTTCAAGGGTTGCTAAGCGTATCATACGGTTGGAAATATAAATACTAGTGTGTATCGCCGGTCCGGGGTTAGAGGCAGACGCGAACTGGCGGGGTCAGGGCTTATACCGAATAGGGCTCGAAACCAATGTGTCATGCAGACTGGATCGCTTGCTCCTTCCTTCACTCGTGTTTCCAAGCTCCAATTCCGTGCGCGAGCCAACGAGGGATTGCCAACACCGATGCCAGATAGTGACTGATCGCTCTTCACGGCAGGATAATCCGGACCATCCACGATTGGGGGACCGAAACACGATCGTTCGATGCTCTTTCGCCTAATTAATACGTTTTTTCAAACCTCCACGCATACCATACTCCTCTCATTCGCGCCTCCTTTTATCAACGTGCTGCTGCAAAAATCCTGTACGCTGTTCGACTTGCTTGAATTATTGCGTCGCTCTCTCTCTCTCTCTCTCTCTCTCTCTCTCTCTCTCGTCAATAGCAACAGCTGTGCAGCGTATCGTCATATCGCAAAGTCCCTCTGATAAAAAATATTTCACGCTTCGACGGTATATGTCATTGATAAAGTTATAACTGTTGGATTGCATTTAATGCATCTTGTAGAGAAACTTTATAATAATGGCATTGACAATGTAGCCGTATATAAAAATACCCTTATCGCGGCAGTTTATCACCCATTCCAGAGATAGAGCATCCATCATGAATCAGTGTGATGAAATACTGATTTTTTCCCCAACCTAAGCGGCCAGTGTGTATATAGCCTTTAATGGCACGTCGAAAAAAAAACATGCTGTTTTATGCAAGGGAAAAATATATAGCTTATTGATCTTCAACAATACGCACTAAAACTAATTTATCGACTTTCCTTTCTAGCGCGTAGCTCGCAATATTTTCCCTCCTCCCATATGTTATTGTTCAGTTCAGAGTTAAAAAAGATTTAAACTTGACAACTTGGAAGAAAAATAAGCAGTATTATAGTCGTACATTAGTTTGCTAACTATTAGCAATCAGAATATCTGAGTATTGTGATTTTCTCTCCACGAGCACTTTGGGATCTCGTGCTGCGAGTATTCCAGATACATCTTTGAAAATGAAAAATACTACTTTATGAGCAAGGGGTATTTCAGGAGAGGCTTTCGTGCGGCGGCTTGGTCATCTCGATAAAAACCTTCTTTACGCGTGAACATAGGTTCTCTTTGGCCCTTATTCTTCCTAGATAATTAGAGAGGGAGAGAGAGATAGAGAGGGTGTCTCTTTGCTCATTCTCTGACGTTGGAGAAGAGTGCGTGTGTCACGTCGCGGACATCACGCAAAGATTTCATATACGAATGCGTACAGCTACGCGTACAAGCCTCGTATGTGAGTGTGTAACCACAGTTCTCGTATGAAATACGTACCTAACTAAGGACCAACCTCCATTTCTTTTGTACGCGGTATACGCTCTCCTCCAGATATATACTTACTTATTTTTAGTCAGTATATACCCACGATGCAAAGAAAATGGATATTAGCTTGGTCCGAAGAATCATTTCACACGTTATTTACACATTTAATTGAACCTCTCCGTATAACAATGGCTGGCCACAATCTCTATCCTTTTTTATATTCATCTGCAGTCTGCTTTTCCAATAATTCCTATACATATATATATATATATATATATATATATATACATACACGTACAAGTGTGTAATTTATGTAGCAAAAATCGATCGATCATAAAATTAGAGACAATAATTGTCCCACTGTAGACTGACATATGGCGTAGCAGTTTATACTTGATCGTACGCCGAATTACCTGTACATATGTTTACTTATTGATTGGAAAATATGAGTCACAAATTATTAATGAACTCGTTACTCGGCAATTCTACCTTTTTCAATTTGACCCGCGATAAAATCTTATTAAGGGCTAAGAGGCACTTTTTTTTTATCGTAATTCGTAATTTTAATTTTGTCAGTTTTTTCACCTCATTCTTTAAAGCTACATGTGTCAGCGTAATTTTACGCTTGGTCAGCGAAAGAATTAGATGCGCTCGCGTGTCGAGCCTTTGGCCAGTTTTATAAAATTTAAGCAAGTCTCCTCTCTTAAATTATCTTCGTAATGAGGGTAGGATTGAGTATCTTTCTTCGGACCTGACTTTCCTCCCCCTTGCTACCTAACTCATCGGTATTCTTTTTCCTTGTAGCAACGAGTCTTGGCAAACTGTTATAAAGCACGTTTGCTTCCAAGAAGAGTGGAAGAGAAAAAAGTAAAAAAAAAAGAAATAAAAAACGAACAGAAGACAGAAAAATAAACAATGAAGATAGCAACTGTTTAATTCGCTAATGTTCGTTCCATTTTCGTTCTCTTTTTGCCACTTGAAATCGTGGCGCTCTTTGTTCGGACTTTCTCGTCCAGAAAGAATCGATGAAAGGATCAAAGGGAATTTAACAAAGACGGTGGGCGTATATGGGCCGCATCCGCCTGGTCCTCCGTGAAAAGAGTAATAAACATTTACAAATATGGAATCATATCTCGCATACATTAAATTATGATTTTCCTTGAAGGTAATTCAAAGGGTCAGATGCTGCAAAGGTTCGATGACCCTCGTATGCGTTGTCAAAATTTATTATACGTTTATGTATATTTGGGATATTACAGGTTTGACGTTTAGAGCAGTGCCACAAACAGATTTAATGAGTACTTTCATCATCGGTATTATCCTCGACGGGCCGAGCCAATGATTAAAAAAAGAAGAGTGCGTTGAGTAGGACTAAAAAAAAGGTGAAATAAAGTTTAGTCACGTAGAACACTTGGAGTTGAGGCAAAACACAATTAGGCGGTAGTAAGAGAGGCTTATAGGCTATCGTAGAGTCAAATAAACTTCCAAGAGACGACTGTCTGGATAGGCACTGAGGATATACGTGCAGGTTGCTTTGATAAAAGCAGCACGATGACATCGCGTACCCCCACCTACGCTTTACCGCAATTATCCAGCATTACGAGCTTGAATACAGCTGTATATGTATACATATAGTATATGTAGTATACCTCCGAACCCTCGTCATAGGGCAAAAAGACTCGTAGACTCATAACGCTAAATTACACCCCAGCTTACGATCGCAATTACAAGCACATTCTGTTTCACCCTGTACGAAATTGCAAATTCATAGAGCGAATGAGAAAATGGAAAAATCACAAAATATCCGTATCGCTTCTTTTTCCATCAATAATCTTTATTGAAAGAGTTAAATCCCTATAGCAGGTTAAAGTTTGATTTTGCGGTCGGGTAGCGATCTCCGGGCTTGAGGGAGGTTGCGGTGCCCCGGGGAGGGGGCTGGAGGGAGTAAAAGAGAGAAAGCACTGTGTTTAAAATGAGCGGAGTTACACCAGGAGAAGACAAGAAGGTCGCTTACAGCAGCAAGCGAAGCGCATCCTGGATGGCCCTCCTCGCTCCTCAGGCACCCTCTTTCGCGATACCCGGACTGGGGATCCGATCCGCGTGCGCTTTGACCGTGACCACAAAGCGTGGCAGGCGTGCGTGTGTCACTCAATGACTCCTGGCCCTGTGGATCGCTCTCTTTCACTCCGCCCAGAATGTGCACGCGTGCACAACGGCTTGCCTTTGCATTCTCTCTCCTCTCAAACCCTCTTTCCCTCCTCTTTTCTATCATTCCCTCTACCTCGCCACCGCGCACCTATCCACACTTTTAAATTCCCAGATCGATCATCCCATTCGCTCATCGATCACACCTTTAATCCAATATCCTTATACAAGGAAGGAGCGTGTATCTTCCAAGTTTAAGACTAGCAAGTTGAAAAAGGAAAAAAAGATCCGATCAAGGGCTACATGCTTCATCGTACAAAATGACATGTAACGTTATTTTTATAAGGACATTAGTGGCTTTGAAATCTGCTGATCGGTGAGCTGCACGCTCGACTGACAGTGATTAGTGGCTAACCCAATGCTGCACTCTTTTCCTAGATGATTTTGCCCTCGACGCGAATTCGCCTAACTACTGTCTACCACATGGCATCTACTCTGCTCTCCGTGTGTTAGTTCTCTCTCCCTCTCGCTCCCTCTCTCCTCCTTCTTCCCACTCGCACCAACGTCCGCAATTATTGCCAGTATTCTGAACTGACGTGACGTGACGCGACACGCTCGGCCCATGTACGGGGTCAGACTTTGGGGTTAGTTGAAATTACGCCTGGCATGCGCCGAGCACTCCAACAACTAGTCATGCTATACGCGTGCCAGAATTTTCTGCGCTTCTTCTTGGTTTTTCCGAACAAACCCATTCCTCCATTTATCATTTCCTCGCTGACTCTCCCCCTCTGTTAAGAACGCATTGTTCAAATATCAATTTGCAGACCTTTAATTTTAGTTTGTTGTATCAGTGTTAGAGTTAACAGCGAACAACGTAGAGATATAACTGAAAGAAAAAATCACTTTGTTTATGTAAATATTACAAATGGAAATTGTGTATAATACACATGCAGGATTAGTTTGACGAGGCAGTAATCACGGGATAAAGTTTCTCGGAGCTGATGTGTAGTCGTAAAAAAAACTTGTTAGCTCCTGGGTTCATTTCTCTTTTTAAGTGCTTGATAAGATATGGCGGATAGAGGCAGGCTTAACCGGACTAGATGATCGCGCCGAGCGTAGTTAGCAGGACGTTTTTAAATTAGGCTCCTCGACACTTGGTCTGCAAAGTAGTCATTGCTAAGAATATTGACACTAAACGTAAAAGATTATAGCTCGCGACACGGGGAGCCTCGTAAATTTTCACCAATCGGATTTCACGAGGCAACCCTCGCGCAGTGATGTCATCGCGCTTAACGAAGTAGCTGCAAGTTCATTTACATCGTAACGAGCATTGTGTCACGAGCGTTGCTTAGTGGTTTGGAAAAAGCGTTAAGAAGTTGGCAAGGGATGTTGCAGAACTGCCAGTGGACGTTTCTTTCGCGCGACGATTCCACTTTGAGTTATCGCATCCGACTCGTCGAAGCGTGAACGAAGGAGACCGAACGAACGAGCGAGCGAGCACTTGGCCGACTGAAAATCCCTATAGCTAGGTGGTTCGAGTTAATGCACCGGGTCAACGAGAAAATAATAAGCGAGTGGATAAAATATTGTGATATTACGGCTCGGGTAAAAACAGAATCGGACGGCGCACAGCGTACGGTTTGAAAACACTTGGAGGAGGATGGTGTGTCTATGCTTGGTTAAGGAGGGGGAGAAAAAGGAGAGTCACGTGAAAGGCATTAAAGGAAAAAGAGGAATAGAGAGGCTGTATAGGGGTGAGAGAGGGAGACGAGTGCTGGGAGAAGTAGTCGAAGAAAGAGAGAGGGAGAGTGGGCCGTGACTTGCCCGTGACATCGCGATTACGCTCGCACACCTGTGCTCGACTCGGCTTCGAGTTGAGTTAGCCACTTACTTTAGCAGTCGTCACGTGCTGCAAGAAACCTCCAGTGCCACGCGTCCACTCTCGCTCTCTTACCGATGTTGCTGCTACTGCTCCTGCTATATCGCTGCTTCAAACTTCTCCTCGTTGCTTGTTGCTACCACCTCCTCTCCTAGGTACCTCATTGTGCAATTGTCCGATTTGTCGCTCCTTTACATAACAGTCCCTCTTCCTGCCTATATTCCTTTCATCGTGACTCGCCATTTTTTCCTTTCTTCACCAACGTCGTAAATCAAGCCAACTGCCTTTATATAAATAAATCTATTCTTTCAATCTTGTAATTAAATCTTGTATTTGTATATAAATGAGAAACAATCGCTCAAAGCGTTCCTTTATCGTGGAGAGTATAGCTCTGGATGGGGAGATACGAGCATCGAATGGTCGCGCAAGTATAATTTTCTCGGTGTAATACCGTGTGGTAGGAGCATCGTCGGAGCGCGAAAGAAAAGACGAAGACGAATGACAGAAGCTGGCGCATGCCACAAGTGTGCCCAGGATGTCTCCTATTAGGTTACAAAGTCCCACCACTCTCCTCCACACGCTCCTATGTCTCCTGCAGCTATACGGTTTAGCGTTACCACGCGATTGTGCGCGACGTATCAAGCCAACTACGAATCCTCCGGAGTATAAAAGAATGCGCGAGGATTCTTTTATAAAGACGCGGCTGCCAAAAAACGACACGTAATACGAAGAGAAACTTCTGGGTCGATCGCACACTGAACAGAAGAGGACGAAGAGAAAAATAAAAATGGCGATAATCCAACGCCATTTAAATTTACATAACTATATATATGTATATACCAATGGTGTACGTATGAGTTATTCGGTAACGGAAGGCTTGATTTTCCAAGAGACTCGCTTTTATTTATCCAGAAGTAAAAACAGTTTATTTTTGACAGGTAAAATGGCAGAGTAATAACGAGCGTGGCTACGTCAGATTCAACGGGACGTTGATTCGATCCACCGAACGGAACAACCCTCAGGGTCGATTAACGCGAACGCGTGTGTTTCACCTTTCAATTTCACTGGTCGCGCGCTAAAACGCTTTTGACGCCAGCGTATAAACCTGATGAACGCTCGGTTGTAAATTACTTCAATCAATACGTTACTCTCCAGTGTGATGTAACGGCCGAGAGTAATGGACAGCGTTTCTCCCCGATCGGGTTACCAGGCGTGCGCGCGCGATTTTAATTAGAGGTAGAGCAACGCACGAAATGTAATATTGCGCGGGTGTAAACTGTAAACCGTAGCTTTATCCGCGCGAAGGTGCGACGCTGTTGGGGTAGGGGTGGTGGTAGCATGATATATACTCGCTGTGATACAAGTATTATATAGTCTCTCTACTATATATATATATAGTGGTATAATGGCGTTAACGGAAAGGGGGCAAAGATCACCCATCGCCAGATTCACGAGTGTACTATATAGAGTTAAGTCGTCTATGTTTTAACAGGCCATAACTCATTTGGCTGGTATGGAGCGGCGCGGACCGAGGGGCTAACCATGGGCGTTCCTCGTTTATATTATTATATTATATAGCAGAGACGTGCCAACGGTAGCACCTCTGCTCCATGAATTCCTTTGCTCCTATCGTAATCACACACGAGCTCCCCTGTTCTCTCTTCGGCGTGTATGTACCAAAACCCCTCGCACCATCCTTTTATTTTCTTCGGCCCGTTCTAACCTTCGTGTCCCGTTGTCCTTCTTCATCCTGACCTATCCCATCTATACCGAATGTTCTCGAGTCCTTTAACCGTAAACGAGACTGCAGCGTATCGCTTTACCCATTATATAGAATCCGGCAAGTTACCGTCTCGCTGATGCTGCAAGCAAAACAAGCCACCCTCCTCGTGCGATCCGATTTCCACGCGTCTCGTCTCGTCTCGTCTCGTCATTCGCGAGGATCGGTGATTCGGACGTTAACCTGCTTTTACCAAGCTCTGCCTATATTGCATCTATCCGATTACAAATGCTCCATGGCAAATAATTACAAATAAATTAATATACCTAATATTATTTTCTCCACATTACATATGGGAGAAGGTTGAAATGTGAAAAGTTGATTTTTTGGTAAAGTACCGATCGTCCAATGGTTTACCTGTAAAAACCACTCGGGGCGCGATCGAGTAAAGAGAAGAAATCGAAATGTACACACACACATATATATATATATATATACAAAAGTGTACGAGAAGAAAACGTTGCTGAGGTAAAAGCGAGAGAGTGCAATTACCTACTAGCGCGCGGAAAAAGAAACTAAAAGGGAAAAGAGAAGCAAATGTTGTGGTACGCGTGTGGCGAGGGGCTAACGTAAAAGTGTGTGTTTGTGTGCGGAGAAGTATCGTGTGGAAGGGAGAGGGAGGGGGGGGGCAATAAGAGAAATGCTGTGACGAGAACGCTCGTACGTGTGCGCGTGTATAGGCCAAAAAGAGGAAAAGCTATAACGGGGAAGAAGTGGGAACAGGTTGGAGGAGGATGGAGCGTGGAGTAAAAGCGATACAGTCCGAGTCGAAGATCGAGAGGGAGAGAGAGTGGAAGGTAGGCGGGAGAGAGCAGGAGGGAGAATCGGAGAGAAGTGGAGAGGAGAGGAGAGCGAGCGAGGGAGACGCAAAGATTACCATATAATGGTGCCCTGAGGGCGCATAAGCTGCGCCACAACGTAATTTCTTCGTCCCTTTTCAGCGAACGGTGGCAACGGTACATACAGATACACGCACCTCTCTCTCTCTCTCTCTCTCTCTTTCTATTACCTTCAAAAAACTCTGCATCCTCTCTCCCTTTCTCAAAGATTTTTACACCCATTCACCGATGCATGGCCTTCTCTCGCGAATCTCACTAGCTCATTGCAAACCGTATTGTCAAGTCAAATGCGATCCACCTACTTATACTTTTGCCCGCGCTTCGTCGTCGTCCTCGTCATATCGTTTTCTTTTCTTGCACAACGCGCACCTACTGCACATACGCAAGAACGCTCACGCGCGCCATCCAACAGCATTGGCAATCATCGACTATGCATCACGCGCGCTACCAATACGCATCTTTCGCGGAACGCCAATTTCAGCTCGCTCTCAGACTCCATCGACCCCCCTCCCCTCCCCTCCCCCCTTTACTTCGCGCCATCTCTCACCGTATCAACGATCTCACGGAAGCTGATATCGCATCGCTGTTTTTCATCTGGAATCTTCCCGTCGCTGAATTAGAATAAATAATTTATGCTCGCTATTCATGCGCGTAAATCGATCCAAAGCGTCGGTTTTTTATTTTCAGAGCGATGCAATAAAGCCGAGGCGAGGAGCGCACGCGGAGGTTTTGTTTGGATGTTTTTTCCATCCCGTTTCCTCGGCCCTGCAGCGTTCTCCCGTTTCGACTCCTCCTGCACCGTTTTTCACGTGTTCCAAGCTCAGAGATTTTGACGTCTCGAGGCAGCACGTGACTCGTATATTTACGAAAGACTGACATATACGCATCGCAGTCGAGTGCTTGGAGTAATACAGGCGCGCTTCTCGAGAATACACACGCACGAGGCACGGAGTGCCCCGCGCGCGCGCGCTGGGTACCTGAGGACACGCGGGGCGCTGGTGGTGTGGTGGTGGTGGTGGTGGTGGTAGGTGCAGTACGAGCGGGAAGAGAGAAGGCAATGAACTTCACCTCCTTGGCTCATAAGAAGCGAGCGACGCACGATGCGGCACCTACGTGTGTACAACGCTCCCTCTTTCACACAAATGCAGGAACACGCGCGCATGCGCGTCTCTCCGTTCATCCTGCATAATCAACCCGTGCTGCGCGAGGCTTATCTCGAAAATTTCGACACTCCGATCCATATTGCTCCTTTCGAAAAATTACGTTAAATTGCAGTGTTGAGCAAACGCTCGGTTCGAATGCTGGAAATTGTCGAAAATTCAGAGACCTATACATACATACATATAATTTGTATAGATATATGGCGGAAGGGGCACCGCTGAAATTACGCACCGTTCGCATGGGCAGAGAGTCGCGGAGAAATCTGGAGGCACGCGGGGCTTCGTGCAGGCTATTGCGTATCGAGTTTTCCCGTAAAAGTGACGAATCGTGACGTCGCATGGCGCGCGTGGTGCTGTCTCTCTCTCTCTCTCTCTCTCTCTCTCTCTCTCTCCCGCAGTGGTTTTTTCAGTGGTCGCGCAGTCAGTCGTACAGTCACAGAGAGCGAGCCGTGCAATTTTCTCAAGTCCAGCCACTTATTCTCATTTACGTTCGCGTTTACATCATCGAGGCAGTAAAGTGTTACTGCTAGGTTGTGCACAGGTGCGGCCTCGTTTTTCCTTTAGCCTGACTTGGTTGGTTTGTCGGGGGATCGGTCGGTCGGTCGCCCGTTGCTCGCTTGGGCCGCCCGCCCGTCCGTCCATCGTCCGTTCGTTCGGTCGTTGTACTTTTTGTTCTTGGCCACTACGCGGCTACCTAACGAGTCAGGGGCCTGTCATTATCCGCTCTTGCTACCTCTCTTGACTCCTCCGGTCTACGCGCAGATTATCTCCGCAACTTATTGCGGTAAACTTGAACAGTAAGTAAGGACGACGGATTCGAATGGACCGCTGCGCCGTGTGTCATCGACCACCAACCGTTTCTGCCCCGGATCTTGCCCTTTCAACACCGCTATTCCTAAACACCGCCACGCTGCCAATCATAACAATTTCTCCGCAAGAAGAAAATCAACGACGACGTCATTCGGCTACCGAACGATCACTCGTAAAGCCTCTTTCATTCCCCCCTCCTCCTAGCACTTCTTCCCAACTAATAAAAGGGGACCTCGCGTGACAGAGAGAGAGAGAGAGGGAGAGAGACTAAGTAAATCAAATCCAACACCGAAGAGATCCTCCAGTCTTTCAAGATTCATAGTGTACATATACAGATATACTGGACACGTGTGTGTATCCAGATAATGGAACGGCAAATTTTCTCTTGCTAGGACGTAGTTCAGTTAACCGCGGAATAAATCTTGCTCCGTTACGATCTCGCGTGATTAATCGAGACCATTTGAAACGCACTGACTTGCATTTACGTATAATCCTAACGATTTCGTAATACCCGACCATTCGCCTGTAAAATGTGCTCGCGCGTCCGTGCTCGCAGCAAATAACCCTCGCTAACCTAATACCCCCTGAACTATGCGTCCTAATTGATCTTTATATGGGACAGCGCAAATCGACTTCTTCTCCTATATGCGTACATGTTTATATATACAAGGTGATTTATACGCGCATATGAGAGAAGATTGTCTCAAAATTTTCTAGTAATCATCACACGATGATTCCTCCTTTCGTCAAATTGATTCGAGAACTCTTTTCACGGAGAATTTCATATAGTTATTCGTTGCACGGTTGCAGCAATAAGCATATTGTTCGAGTGACTCAAGTATATATACATATACACTGGAATGATCGATCGTAATGAGACGCAATTCCGACGACCACGTACGCTATCTCAAGGATTTCTAATTACCGGTCGTTACCGAAAAAGGGAGATGGAGAGCTCGACCGATGCAAACGATCGAACAAATGGACGCAGAAGGGAAGGTTAAAATGCCGCAAAGGAGCAAGGCGCACGTGCGAAGCGTTTCTTTCTTTTTTTTCGATTGTTGGATTCTCCGAGAGTTCCAGGAGTACTCGGCCGTTTTTCCGCGGCCAGAGTTACAAGCCGAGGATTATTGAACGCGCATCCGGGAATCCCGAGCATTCGTTTCTATCCGCGTGTCGCCTATACCATAAATAACGGAGACACGCAACGCGCAAGACTGGAAGAGTGCAAGAGTGCAGGAGTGCAGGAGTGCAGGTTCCTCCTGCTGCGTGCACACGTGCGCGCGTTTCGCCGTATTATGCCGCCCGCGTCTCTATCCTTTCTTTCTATTTGCCTCTGGCCGGCTTCTTAGCCCCCCACCCCTCGTCAATTCACAGTTAGACGCGAAACATTGAAACAAGGTGTTCCCGAGGACGGTAATTTCCCGATAATCCAACGCACGCTCATCTGGGATGAGTTGATTATTCATCAGCTGATCGCCTTGATTACGGTATACACACACACACACATATATATATATATATATATACCTGTGCCGCAGGAGAGTCATCGTCAAATTATTTATGCATTACGGGTAAAGTTCAGTGATCTCTCGTGCTTTAATTTTGGTCTCGCTTCGGCGCAACCTTCGCGGAGAAGTTGGCCAGGTCGCGCGGTGCACGAGTGCTCATCCTCTCGTTCGAACAAGAAACACCCTCGCTAATCTTCGATGCGAGTCGGGGCATTGGCGCGAAGAGGCCGAGAAGAGTGTTGTTGTCGGTTTGTCTGTGGTATATATATATACACACATTGCACGTATAAGGGAAGGAGGGAGAAAAGATGAAGATGGTGCGTCTGTCCGGATGATAGCAGGCCCCGTTCTCCGGAGTCGGTGTCCCGCAGCTCGGTGCTGGGGTGTTGTTGGTGTCGAACACCGCGTGGGTAACCGGTTTGGCGGGTCGTGCAGTTGCAGCTTATGAGTACGAGTACACCTACATAAGCACGCACTTGACACGCACACGCACGGCGAGGATTCTCCGGCGCTCAACGTATTACACTGGCGAGAGAGATACTGGTCTAAATATAGCGTTGCATTTACATACGAGTCTTAAAGAGCGTCGATGTGTGTAGATTAATGTGTAGGCGAAATAACACACGGACGCTGCGAAAGGCGCCACTGAAATGACAGCTCGTTTTCTATGTTTTCCACCGCTAATCTCTCTCCCTTTGGATTAGTTTACCTAGCAGGAACCTGTTACGCGCGCATCCTATCTACCCCTCCCTCTCTTCAACGAATATTCTTCGCTACATTGCGTACCGATAACGAGTACGTTGCTTCCAATAACACGTGTCGAGAAACAAATTAAATCAACGTTCCGAAACCTCGATAAGATTAGATAGAGAATAAATAATTAATTTAAAGGATACGGGTAAATATTTCTCTCTCTCTCTCTCCCATATATATATATATATGGGTGCTACACATCGTCGAAGCAAGCATAGACGTTTATATAGAAGCGAATTTTGTAAAGCGAGCCTTTCTTCGTGGATGCATGATGAGTGGGTAGGTTTTTTTCTTCGTATTAGGAAGGGAAAAAAGAAGGAGAAAGGGAGGGGAAAAAAGAAGGACTGTGACAAGGGCCATGGTGCAGAGCAAGGTTACTAATTTGTGATCGTTCGTGAAAGGTCAGAGTCGATGTCCTCGTTCCTCGGGATGCACGCGGCGCTGCGACCGTTCGAGCTGCTGTGAATACGGATGATCCCGAGGCAAAGTAGAGATTTCCAAAAGAGATACGAGCCGCTAGCAGGCTATTGCCTCGTGTTTGACTCTTTTCTTCGCAGTACAGTCAAGCCTGTCGAACTCGATATGCTGCCCGCTCCTTTACCACCGAAACACGAGTTCGACAACCTCGTCTTATTCCAAAATAATATCTCTTACCGCGTAAACTATATTTTTTTTCTTCCTTTCGTTAAATTAAATATCGCTCTCTCTCTCTCTCTCTCTCAATAATCCTTAAATCCATCTCGGTACCTTGCCTCTTGGTTCGTTGAACTTGTCAAAACCACTCTTGTGTATATATATATATATATACCATACTAGATACGTAAAATATTCAATGCGAGTATACGAGTGTCAAAAGGGAACGAGCGGTGTAATTTATTGTATGTGTATACGCACGTATACACATAGATATATAGCAACGTCGAAAGAAAGAAGTGGCAGGCTTCGCTAAAAAGAAGGAGGAGTCCCTCTCGAAAGTAATTATCAACGCATCAAATATAGCTTAGCTCGGCTACTGTATTATCCAACGATCTCCTCCTTTGCTCATCTTTTCTCATTTTTTGCTCTCCTTCTCACTGTCACGCCCAAACATACACACGCGCGCACGCACTTTCTTATTCTTTTTTAGCGTCCAATCGAGCTCTTTCACCGTCACTTCTCATTGGATACTGCCTATTCGTTAATAGGGGTGTGGTTCGCAGGTTGATCGAGTTTATATCACCCGTGGCTTAATTCCCTCGTTCACCATGCATATATACATAAATGCACAAAGATTTCTTCTATCAATTTAGTTGACTCTCCGGCGATAGTTGCTTCTCCATTTATAGACGGTGGATCGATAAAGCAAGGAGCGCAAAAGAGGAAACGTCCTTAAAGAATCCATTCACCGGATAATATTTAATCGATGCATAATAAAGTAGCGAGCTTTCGCGTTGGATTCTCGCATTAGTGGCGCAAATAAGGCAATGGAGGTGATTAATTTTGGCAGTCTCCTATCTCTTCGGAGCAATTCCGTTAAGGAAAACGCAGTTGTTCCTTCGCAATGATTCTCTATGACTGGCGAGAGTCGTGTAGGGGAGTCGCGAGGAGATGGTATAGGTTGCTGGAGGTTGACGGTTTCTCTGGTAGTAAAAAGCTCTCGTTGCATCCCTTTTCTCTCGCTAAATCTCTTCTCTCGGTCCCTCCAGGGTGAGCGAGTGCGCGCGCGCGCGCGCTCGCACGCATAATTTAGCGCTCTGTAGGGTAATATAAGTTGTTCTTCCTACTTTGCCACGAGACCCTAGCGCTCGCTCCTACCCATACATACTCGATCGCGCCTCGTGAAAACCAGCAGCACTATGGGTAAATGCTAACTTGGAGTCCTGGAATAGTGCCAGGACCCCCGTTCATAAATCCGCGCACGTCCTTTCGCAGTCAGAGTCATGCTAGACTGCTGCCGTACTCGATCTTGCACACTCCTACGCTACTTCCTCTCATCATTTCTTCTTTCTTATATTTTCCAAATTTCCAACATATATTCAGCCAAGCTCCTTACTCCCCATATTTTTCAAATCATCCTTTCCGCGTATACGCGAACACTCTTCGAATGATAAACTGAAAAAGGAGATATTTCAAGGAGCTGCTATAATACAATTTTTCTTTTTCTTTTTCTTTTTCTTTTTTTTTTCAAGTTAATCCGACTTTATTACCGGATACTCCTCAGGTTTAAGAGCTTAACCTTTTATCGAGGTGAACTCGACGTACGCGTTATAATGGGGTTATTAACATTTGTTCGTGCACAAAGCGAGTTAAACAGGAGTCAGTATACATAATCTTGTCTTTGACATTAGCTTAACTTCCCAAAGCTAATGAATATTATTCAACTCGCCGAGAAACTTTGATTTTTCCAATTATAATTCTCAAGATAAACCGCGGAGGGAACGTTCGAGATAAAGCATCGGAGATAGAGGCTTTGCGCATCTTCGCTCGTTGTGGAAATAATAAGGGTAAGATTGCTCCCGCCAAAAGTCCAAACAAAAAGATTTTCAAAGAAAATTGCTAATTCGAAATGACGGTGCGGTGACAGAATCCTCTTGCCAACTCCAAGCACGTTTTCGTTACATCGACTGATGACTGCAATTCCTCCGACGAGTCTTTCAATTTTTCCGCCAAAAGTAAAAATTAGGATTTTTGTCTATGTTTACAGAGACAATATTAGGATCTATATATATATATATATGTATATTGGTTGAATTGAAACCAAAGGCGAAAGACTTTTGTTAAAAGAAAACTTGTTTAGAAATGCGAATGATCGAGGCTGTTTCGTTATAGCAATTATCAGAAAGCCGTCTGTTGAAATTTCGTTCTGAAGTGTAATGTTCTGGTGTATGGATGTTGCATAGGATGGGCCAAAAGGCGTGCTGTATAAACTTTTGAAAGGGGCCACAGATAAGACTAGTGAGAGATAAGGCGCGCACAGTGCCTTGCACTGGCTAGCGGCCAGCCTGAATTACTAGATATATATATATATACGTTAATAGTTTGGATATATACTATAGCTTTCATGGAACTCGGCGTGTCTATCGAGTCTGCTGCTAATCCACTTGAGGAGAGCGAGAAGAAGGATCGTGCTGATGAATAAAATATCAACTTCGGTGCAACCTTGTCACTCTTGAAGTATAGTTAAGGACGGCTACCTTTATATACAAAGTACCAGGGTGAACTGGAAAATACTTTTCCATCCTTCGTCAGTCATCTCTAATTTATATCTCCTACAGCTTTTACTGATAGCAATAAAGTTTTTGATGTATCGTCACAAAGATAAGCAAAGCAAACAAAGCGTGACTCTTGACTCTCGACGATCTCTTCGTTTTTCTTAAACCGGTTTATATAAATATTTATAATTCAATCTTCTCATTTACGTACGACCTTATCGACAAACTGTTCGAGTGAAAGAATAGTCAGGCTGCTCCACTAGTTTCGAAGAATGTTCGAGCATTCTTGCAGATGAAGTCAGTGATAAGAGAGGCTACAGATAAGACACATAACGCAGGTTGGCTCGTTGCCAGATGGCACGATGCGTTTAGAGGCTTTACGGGGTCTCCTCGGTAAGGACCCATCTTGTAAAGAAGGATTTTATCGTTACACTAATTGCTCGTATAACTAAGCCACCATCGCTATGTGTACAAAACCCTCAAATTTATCTCGAGTTTACAAAATACAACAAGTTATATCTGTACATAGCTATATGGTAGAGAAAACGTCGTTGGGAGAAATTGATGAATTTATTGCACAAACTTCTCGCATTACCAATCGTTGACGGATACGCAGGTTTATTATTCGCGTACGATCGACCACTGACACAATTGCACAATCGAGACCGAACTGTTTTCTCAACAAAAGGAGCTAATGTGAGAGCTAAACAAGCGAGGGTGCCCGGAAAAGAGAGGATTACACAGGAAAGTGCGTCTGAAAGAGCATTGCGTGTAAAGCTCGTGAAACACGTCAATTCCCCAGCGTTTTGGTAACACGCGATTCTTCCACATGTAATCGGACCATTCATTTTCCATCTGCTAAGTAAAAAAACAAGAACACCAGAAAACCTAAATAAACGCAGCGTAACCAAGGGCAACGAAATTGTTGATTCTCTCTTTCCCGCAAAGTATAGTATACGAGTCAGTTGAAATTTTCGCACACGACCATCGCCTAATACATTTTCTATACAAATAAGCTAAAAATCATTCCTCGTTATATCTGTGAAAAGAATCTCATTGGCGATTATGCGAGAGGGTTTTATCGTGCTGGTAGAATTAATAGAGGCAGGATAAAAGTTTCGGATAGCAGTGAAAAGGGGCGTTGGAGGAGGAGGAGGCAAGCCGAGAGTTGGTATCACGTAGGATCTTAACGGACGGCTCATCAGATAGCCAAGGGCGTCGATCACGCGAACGATAAATTGATAAGTTGTCGCGCGCATGTCACGAGTAGCTCGAGTTGACCATAACGGCAGATCGGATCGGAGTGCGATTTAATGCCAATTACCGGCTCTGCTCTTCTGACAAATTGCAACGGCAAAATGTGCTGGCAAATCGTTATAAAGCTGTAATTATAGCCGGCGACCGCGACCGAAGTATAAAGTTTTTTCAGGCGGTGTATACCTGGAACAATTGGAGCGACGAGGATAATTAGTGCGGGAGGGAGGGACGGAGGGCTATAGCGAGAGAGGGGGTGGGTGAGTGCACACGCTCGTAAAAGAGACGTGTGTATAGAGAAGCGGGGAGGAGGCGAGAGAGACTAGGTCAAGTCTACGTAACTTGACCGCATCAAGGACAGCTTGTACTTGTTCCGTGTCGACTAACCTCTCCAGATCTTACGGATACATGAAAGTAAGTGTTCCGGTTTCACGAAGAATGCAAGCTCGTTTTGCTCGTGTACTATATTTGGATGTGCCATGCATTTCCTCTACGAAAGGCCAGATAAGAATATACAAAGATATTCCACTGGAGCAATATTGTGGCAAATACCGTATTATATACAAATATATATTCCATACGCACGATCCTCGTTTCGCTAAAGACCAATATTTAACGGGAGAGGATATAATAACCATCGTCTAATAGAGGTTAATTATTATTGACCAAATTATAGCTAGCGGAGCATTTAGAGAAATTACTGTATATATATATGACGGAGGAAAATGGAATAGCGCGGTCAAACAGTCGACAGATGCCAGTGATCGATAGTTTTAATGACGGGATGTGACAAAACTTAACGAGCGTCCACTCTCCGTTCAAATGGGCATGGCTTATAATTAATCGCACATTGCGCCTGAATCCTTTTCGCTCGTTACTATATATATACATGTATAATGGGTAAGTCGTAGGAGCATATGCGTCGTTGAAGAAGCTCCGATGGTAGCTCGGAGAATGATCGGTCGTGTTCTAATAAGTAGAAGAGATTATTAGCTCGGATTGGACCGAGCGACCGCTACTAGAAACACGATAAGTGAGTAATTATCGAGTGGTTAATGAGAGAAGCGGTAAAGAATAAGAAAAGCTTGATTAATTGGCGAAGGGGCGATAGCGGCTCGAAAAAAGGAGTGCGTAGTCGCTCGCGAGGCTATTACGCTATTACATGCTCGGTAATCGTCTTCCGGACAATCGAAAGGAAGACAGCGGACTCGCGACTCCCGCTCGCGAGCGTTACAGCGGGCACGAGCCTGTGATCCGGGAGTAGGAGATAGAGTTTATACGACGACGATTCGCTTGGGTATGGCAGGCTCGGGGAGGGGGAGGGGGGAGACTCGCTTGTGCGCAACGCGCAAGCAAAAGTAAGCGAGGAGAACATGCGAGCGAGAGACCAAGCGATTCCTTCTCTCCCTTCAACCTCCCCCTCCTCCTCCTCATCTTACTTGCAAGAGTGGCTTCAATACAGCGCGGCGGGAGGGGCTCGCTCGGCTATACGTTTGAGTTGGTTGACCCGCTGTATGTTCTCCTCTATACCTACCTTTGCTTTGGCTTTGCCTCGCAGCTTCGACTCAAGAAATTGCCTGCTAGCTTGCCTGCTCTTGCCTCCTCCTTCCACACCCCCCCCCCCCCTCCCCTCCCCACTCCACTCCCCCCTAACCAGCAAACTTGCTCGCCTGCTTGCTACTCGCTCACCTTCTTATACCCTCCTTCTTTCTTTCGCGCCACGGGAGAGACTCGATTCTACGCAACCGACTTATCGTGCGACCCTCTCAACCAGGAATTACCACAAAATCATTGTTTCACCGACTTTTCAATCAGCACTGTTATTAAAACACGATTCTACGCAGTTATTCAAATCGCCTTTGCGCTCCATCGATACAAACGAGACTTTCATTCTCACCCATTTCTGCACGCGGAAGAGACGCGTGCATACCGATAATAACGACCGATGGAACGGGGGCCTGATTCTCTCGCATGGAATAATAAATATGTGTATTGAGAGGGAGCTAAAGCGTGTCAGTTTATTGCTCGATCAGAGAGAGAGAGAGAGAGAGAGGGGGGGGGTCGAAGAGGTCGATGCGTATTATAGCGTGTTGTTGCTGCAGTAGCAATGGCGGAAGGGCGAGAAAGTGGAGGAGGATTTGGGCGATGACGACGAAAAGCAAAGATTGTGGTGGGACGGAGGAGGGAGGGGGCAAGCAGTGTACGAAAAAGGAAAAAAAAAGGAGCGAGACAGAGAGGGAGGAGATAAAAAGAAGGAAAAAAAAGGAGAAGAGAAAAAGGAACGCTGCGAGGCTGTCGTTGACCCCAGAACGGCGATATTGCGTACCACTCCAGTTTTAAGTCGCGGGATCTCGAGAACTCGGCAAGGAACAAGGACCTCCTCAGCCACACTCAGCCGAGTCCTCTGGCATGGATCATTAACCATGGCGAACCGCGAAATACGAAATCGCGCCGAAAATCACGACCTTTTGAGCAACCCCCACCTCCCCTCCTCTCCATCCATTACAGCCTAACCTCACCTTTCCCTAGCGATCCGTGACGGTCGCTGTTCGCTCTTCGAGTATTACACCAAAGCCGAACCAACGATGGGGGGGGGGGGAGGGGGTCACAGAACCATGAAGAAAACAAGAAACGACGGGGGAAAACGAGAAACTCACCAATTTCTTCAGCAGCCTCGCGACATCCATTCGCAGGATTTTCAAGTGTCCTTTTCAAGCGACAGCAATTCTGCATTTTTAATTAAAGCTTCCTTCTCGTTAGCAAAAATATTCTATAAGGTTTTGGCTTCTCTATTCTTTAATATCAATCGTTATATCCATAGTTCAAAGCTCCTACGTTCACCCTTGTTATAATATATATACCTATATAGGATAACATGTTTCCCAAAGTTATAAAATTACGAGAGAGAGAGAGAGAGAGAGAGATTGTATAGAAAATTTCATTAGTAAGCTCGTTGATTTGCAGTATATAATACCAACGTTAATTATAATCCAGAAGAGCGGTTATATTTGCGCGTCGTGTATCAAAACTAAGCAAGAGCGTCAAGTTCGGCTTGGGTTGCAGACGCACAATGGCAAACGCGGTATTGCCTGTGAACATCCGGAAAGTCGAAATTGCGCTTGTCGAAGCGTCCATAGGCATTGTTCGGAAGCATTGGTGTTGCGCGTACGTTACCGGCAACCAGATTCGAGCACGAAGTTGGTGCTGAGAGTCGATGCTCGAAGCTCCACTACGCTCCGGGCGTATCAGAATTCACGTCTCGCATCCGTAACGCCTTCGCACGGTAACTGCAGGGGCTTCCGGAGTTGCCGAAATGGGATCCATCTCGCGATTTCCTGCGAACACGATCCCAGATATGGAATATCGTGAATGCGATGCGTTCGACTTTACTCGCGTGCCTCCCTCCCCTCCCCCTCCTCCCGTTTCCCCGAGCCAGAGCGCCGCACATCATCCCGACCCGAGAGCCCCGAGTGCGCGTCTCTTCCACATCCAAAGCGCGCGAGCTCCGCGCTCGTACGATATATCCCCCGCTCGTTTATGTTACAAAACACAACGGTAATTAGCTCTCTGGCGCCAGCCAGTTCACTTTACTCGTCTCTCAGCTTCTCTTTCCGCAAGTCATCTCTTCCCTATCCTCCCTTTGCCATCGCGTTTCGTAGCTATCACCCACTTGGGTCCGTTGCCTCTCTCGCTCTCTCCCTCTCCTTTTTTTCTTCTTCGCCCCTCCGAGCTTTATTACATTCCTCTCTTTTCCTTCCGCACTCGCAATCAGCGACAGCTACTGGTTTCTTCTTCCTCATCTACTTCTTCTCTCGCGGTTCGAAGCTTCGGACCTGCGGTTTCTTGCGACCATCCTTCCAGCATAATCGACTTCAATTTTGGATAATAAATTCAAAACAATTGACTTTAGCTCGTAGTTAATAATAGGGAGAGACAAAAAGAGGAGCTAAGGCCGAAGGTAATTTGGAGTATCGTCGGTATAGAAGTAGGTAGCGAGGAGTAAGGGGAGAGCATCGCGTCGGATGTAGAGACGCAGGAGAGAGAGAGAGAGAGAGAGAGAGCTCTCGGGGATCCCCATACGTCCGGTGATGCACGATGTTTGGTTCGGAGGATCACGAAGTCACCTTGAACCCCATCCAGTCCCCCGTTGCATGGAAGTCCAAGGGGAGCGAGAGGGAGGGAGAAAAAACGAAAGATCCTTCTCTCTCCTCCTCCGTTACTCCCTCGCCCAGCTGTGTCCATCTCGAAGACTGCGTGCATAGTCCTGGCTGACCATCTCCGGCTGGCGAGAGTCCCATCCGACCTAACTGCAACGATGCGCTTCTCTGCCACCACTGACCCCTTCCCCCACCCCTCCCCTCCCGGCCTCCACCACCGACCCTACCTCGCCATCTACTCCCCATCATCATCTTTTACTCCCCTCCTCCTGTCGCTTCCTCCTTCAACATGGCGAGCAAAGTGGATTGCGCCAGGGATTATCTCGATGCACGTTGACCCTGCTGCTTGTACCGGTGCGCTATATAGGAATACTCTTTCACTGGACGCTTCTGCTACATTAGGATAATGAAGTTTCTAGTACAACCAGTGCCAATTTGCCCATTTGCCTTCCAATAATACCAATACTGTAATCCAACGGCGTTTCTTCTCTATCTTTACTTTGCTACTTGTTAACGCAATCTTATACTATTTTCGCAACACGCCTCCAATTTTCCACCATTAGCCAGCATCGAGAAAAAATGCCCTTTTACACTCTTGCCTCGTTGATGTATATACTATGTACTATCGAAATTTTCCATTCATCGGAAACGCGCGGGATCATAATATTAATTCTTGTCGAAAATAAAATTTCTAATAATTTTCAATCCCGTTCGTATCTGACAAACTGGTCTAGTATTAAAATCAAGATTGATCTGAATCTAAGTGAGCGCTAATCTTTTTAATCAAGTGGCGAGCTACTGGTAGAAGGATAGCTGCCAATAACGCTTTGAGATTGGACAGTGATAGGCGAGTGAGGTACCGAAGGCTCGTGACAAGAATATATGTGTGTACGAGTGAAACGATAAGCTGCCCGTGCGAGAGAGAGAGAGAGAGAGAGAGAGAGAGAGAGAGAGAGAGAAGAGTGGGAGAAGGGAGGAGAGGAGGGAGGATGAGTGAAAGGATCGGTGATTTTGAGCAAGATGGAAGAGGAGAATGAGTGCGTGATGCAAAGATAGAAGGAGTTGGCAAAGACTGTATACAGAGAGGAGAGGATTGGAACTGTGGTGGAACGTTAGTGGGGGCGGGAGGGAGTAACTTGGCGTCACGCTGTCGGGTGCACCGGTTTCTCCTTCTCCTCCCTCGCTACTCTCCTCCACCTCTCTCCCTCTCTCGGTCAGCAATCTCCCGAGGAGTGCTGCGAGCGTCTATATGCACACACTTGCGCGATATCGCGAGTTCCAAGGGGCCACTGCCTGCGTGTCGGATAATTGTACGTAATTGCCGGGTAGGATAATTAGCGATCAACAATAAGCCTCCCCTCTTCTCTTCTCTCCTCTCCATCCAAACTCCCCCTGATGCTGCTGTTTCTGTTGCTGCTGCTCTGCTCTCATCTGCTCTGCTCTGCTGCCGGCGTTGCAGCAACAAGAATTGATAAACTCCAATATGCTCATCATTTAAGTTAACGCACTTGCTACAGCTATCACTTTTCAGCATTTACCTCACATTCTTACATCTTCATTTTATTGATACTTAAGAAAACTAATTAAGTATATAACCGCAAACAGGAAACGCCATATACTGTAATTGGACAAAATGACCCTATCATTAAATAGTTTATAATGGAGGATCTTGTGAACAATAGCCGCTACTCGGTAGTCTCGTTGGAAGAACATGGTCGATGTAAATCAAAGTAGGAAAGAGTCGTAACGCGCATTAGCGATGCGATCGCTTCTGACATCCTCCAATGACACTTGTTACACTGGAATCTCTCTATGTCGTTCGAGGAATAAAGTGATGGTTGAAGTGGCTCGAAATAGGGGGATAGAACGAGAAATTGTGAAATACGGGTTTGTTGGAGGAGAATGGAAGAGATGGAGACCGTTGAGTTTCTGGATAGTATGGCAGGGAAGGGAGGGAGGGGGGAGGGGAGTGAAGGAAAATAAGGGGTTTTGAGAGAAGAGAGCAACGGAGATTTAAACAAGTCGAGATAAGAGGGAGGTGCGAGCAATGCAGGTGGTTAAGGTTTAAGAGGTAGGGGGTGGGGGTGGCAAAGAAAATGAGACGACGAGTCAGAGAAAAGGAAAAGAGCGGTTCGTGTATGATGTACGGTGTTTGGCGTACGGTGTACTATACGATGGCCTGCAGGACTGATGAAGCAAGTGTGTGCGCGGGGATGCTGCTGCTGCTGCTGCTAATAATATGCTGCGCAAGTTGACGGGCGCGCGACTAGCGCTACCAGCAGCGATCGAAACGGTAGCTGCCAGGTCTGCCGAACGAGTCTCCGCAATCCGCGGGGAAACCGATGAGCTAACCGGAGAGAGACGGTGGTGGGGTGGGAAGGGATGACTGAGGCGATGCTGAAGGAGGGCATCGATCGATGTAGAGTATAATGGGATCTTCGCTTGTTATGAAATGGAAATCCCAGCCCGACTTCCCAACAATCTACCTAATTTAAGTTTAGTCGAGTATGAGCGAGTTTCCGCTGAAACTTTGATAATGTCAAGCAAACATATAACTATATATATATAGCGTGTATCAAAAGGGGCGAAAGGGGACGAAGCTGTCTTGATCCGTTTGGCAATTGTTGGTCATCTTCCGTGTGGATATGTATACATATATAGTGCAGGAGAACGTCGGAGGAGTCGCGTGGATTAGATTGGTCCGAGGATGCCAGGGTTCGAGGTACGAGAGTAAGCAGTACTTAGCGGTCATAGATGCTGAAATCGATGGATCACGACGCGGGCTTTGGACCGTTCCGCGTTCGAGTGGCATTAGCCGCACGTGACTAATCTCCGCCGAGATCCTGTATTGACAAATCGAGCCTGGCCTTTTTTTTTCCAGCGCGATTGTTCCCTCTGCATGAAACGGGGGACACGTCATGGGAGTGCACAGGTGCACGCGCGATCGTCTAATTACGCGGACAGCCGTTATGGCACGTCGCCTTTTAAGACGTTGCGCTTTACTAGCCACTGCTGTTGCGTGGGTTTCCCCGCCTACCCTCGCCAACTATATACCCCCCCCCTCTCCCTCGTTCCAACTGTAGCTGTATCGCTCTTCGGATTTACGGTGTGTTCCGCGAAAGATTCGGTAGTACGATCTTCGCTGCGCAAAAGAAATAAAAACAAACAATAATATCTCGTACTCCGTGCTTTTTCTACCATCCGCGCTTGCTCTTATTTTTCTCAACGAGAATTACGTTTCCCAGTTATGTTTTCGGGAAACGCGAGAAGGAGAAAAAAGTGAAAATTTTTTTCAAGCGGGAAAAAAAGTGAAGGTAAATTTGAGCTACGATGACTCGAAGCTCGAGCAAGACGAGCCAACCATTTATCTACCTTATCTCTCTCACCGTCTTTCTCCTCCTCCTCCTTTCTGTTCGCTTCTCCCTCCCCACTTAGCTTCTCCCGCAGGCGAAAAACAAAGTCAGTAAAGTTACGGTGAAATGCAAGCAACACGAAACGAGGGTCAAAATCCTTGCGCTTCGAAGGATGCTACAACGCCACACCATCGCTTCTGCTGTTATTCTGTTGCTTCTGCTGCTGCTGTTGGCGCGGTGATCGAGGTTTGGAAGGAGATGACGTTGCTACTGTGGAAGAAGCGAAGGATAAAGAGAGAAACGGGGATCGGGAGTGTGTACACGTGTAGAGGAGTGAGATACGTGGAAGAAAAAAAGGAAGATAAAGGTGAGGAGGAGGAAGGGGAGTAGAAACGAGAGCAAGAGCGGGAAAGCCAAGGGAGGGAAGCGAGTGTGAGATAAAGAGAAACAAAGATGGCGGAAGCGAAGAAAATAAGGTGTGGGGACGGTGGAGGAGGGAGGGGGAGGGGAGGGGGTGAAGAGTGTGGAGGGGTCACTCTCAGCGGTGACCGGAGGCTGGCTGGCAGGTGGCCCCCGAGCAGCGGGGAAAGGGGCAGGTTAAAGCTACTGCGCGTTAGCTGTGCCTGTAGTACTCCAGCTCCACCTCAACGGCCTCAGCCTCCTCCACCTCGACCAGCTCACCTGAAGACAAGTTACCCCGCAATAAAAACACTAAGAAAATTATATGCCTTCGGTCGCGCGCGCCAGCGGAGAGTACCGTGCAAAAGGACCACTCGGGCCTCTCTCTATACTCTCTTCTTACTCTACGAGAGAAAAAAAGCGAGCAAACAAGGATAGAAATAAAGATTGGAAGATTGTTTGCGCTCCGTGTTGTGTATGTACGTTTGTACGAGGGAGGGGGAAGAGACGAGAAAGCAGTGGCGGGCTCTGAGAGAGCGAGAGGCCGGAGGAATGATAAAAGATAGAAAATGGGAAGGGTACTCGATTCTAGCGAGCTCCGACAGGGACGCTGCAGATGAATAAAGGAAAGAGCCATGCGCCTTACGGAAGCTACCCTGATCGAGAAGCTCTCTCTCCTCTCTAGCTCCTTTTTTCTCTCTTCTAATACGGGCCCGTATGTATAGGAGTGACAACCTAGAAACCGGTTTTATCAGTCAAATTAAATCATGCACCGATGTGGAAATTTATTTTCTTATCGCGCTCCAACTTACTTTTCCTTTTCTTTCACGGGTATTAAAGTTTGATAAAATAATTATTTATTTAATATACTGTATAATACTATAATAATGGTAATCAAATACCTGAATTGATGTCATATATATATATATATATATATATACGTATAATTGATTTTCTAGACTCCTAATTTGTAAGACAGATTGTGTGTCTTTCGAATAAGATGCTTCTATCTTTCTTTTTTTCATTAACCATTTTCTTAGCTTTCTCCCCTCCACATGTCGACTATCTTCGTCTTCTGCTATACTTTGTTTTACTCTGTTTCTTTTCGTTTTTACACTATTTTGATGTTTGTTTGTTTTTTTTTTTATTTATTTTTCTATCTTTATAGAAATGAGAGATTATAGTGGCTACGCAGTTTGCAAGCAAGAGAAAGATGGCAATTGCCAAATGGCCAGTCCAGCTGATGAGCCGGTTCCTCACCGTGTTTTTCTGTAATTTTATTTTCTTCATTCGTTCTCCCTTTTTTATTGCCAACATTTTGGTACGGAGGACCCGCTCACGATGTATTTATATCCAACTCTCGCTGGCTCCTTCCTCGCTGTACGAAAATGCAGCCTGCAGGCCAAAATGCCTCATGTCCAGATACTTAAGAGAATCATATAACACGAAGCTTCGTTTTAATGAATTTCTCCCAAATGTTAGTATATATACAGTTAAAATTAAACCCCTATCAAGATAACTTCATCAACATAACAATTTTCCTACAAGCTCTTTTTTTCATTTCTTTTTTTTTTTTTTTTTTTGGTGACATGCTCATGAAATGCGATTGAGATAGAAAATTATCAGATTGAGAGAAAGAGAGATGCTTTGACCAAACGCCTCGCAGTTTCCTGCTTTTGCACGCTTGCTTGAAACGGTTCGTTAAGATTACTCGAAAATCTAGTTATTATCGAGAAAGTAAGCATTCAACAAATTATCCGAGCAATTCAGTAAAAGCGAGGTATTCTTTTATAGTCATGAAATTGATAGCACTCATAGGCTCGCCGATTTAAAAATTTGTAGTCTTGCGATAGAAACTTTTGTTTAGGATAACTATAGTGGCGGCGTTCGAATTAGTTTCGCTTTACTCCAAGTATTCTCGGATAACAAAGTACATTGTTATTTTCATTATTTGTCATGTTTTTATTACTTTTACTCACAGTATACCTTATTTATCCCAGATGTTTCTGAGATTCGCAGTGAAAAGGTATTACGATATGAGAAAAAGTCTTTTTACCAGAACATAAATTCATACCAATTATCGTACCTTTATATCCCAGATCTGATTTGTTTCCGAACAAACTTTCTCGATTCCAAGTTAGCAAAGATTTTCTATGAGATCTCGAGTCGAAGTATCCGTAACTGATTAGCCGGCAGCGTAATTGTCACTTGTGCTGGTTGCGGCACTTCTTTACTTTCTATAGATAATTATATATACTTATCTTTCTGTTTCTTCTTATTCAATAACACTTGTCATTGAATCTAGTCATTGGCGAGGAATAAAAGGCGTGGCTCCTCGCCTTATCTGCGGTCGAAACATTATTCATGATATATTGTTTAAAAGATTTATCATGCAAATCTATTAATTACCTCGTTATCACTGATACGTCTATAGAGCCAACCCAATTAACTCGTATAAATCTCCTTGAAAATCAAATAATGACTCTTAAGAGAAGAAACTGAAATTTCTTATAGGCTCCGCGAGTATAACAATATATATACGTAAGTACAGTGCGAGAAGAAAATTTGTAAGGGGAAAGAGACAAAAGTAGAGTGGTGCATGGAAAATGCGGGTGAAACGATAGATGTTGAGATTGACCCGTAGAGATATTGACGTCTCGATATCTCAGTGCGGTTGGCAATGAGATCATTGCCTGGAATAAACGAGGCAATAATTTTCTACCGGCACGGAGTAGCACCCTCGCGCGCGCGGCGCGTTCTCCAGCATCGGTTCTCGACAGCGTGGCGCGGCGCGGTGCGGAACGGCAGCGGCGGTGGCGGCAGCAGCGGCGCACTGAACGGTTGCGCAACGATTTATTTTCCGTTGCGATATGCAAGCTAGCGTGGACTGTAGTACAACTGGCCTTGGATCAGATAGCCAATTCACGATGGCATAATGCACAGGACGCGCCAAGCCAGCTGCAAGCCCGAGGCTTCGCGCGTCTCTCTACTGTGCTCCCCCTCCCCTCCCCTCCCCTCCTCTTCCCTCTTTCTTCCTCCGTACACTAGCTACACTTTGTGCCTCAATCATAATTGCTCCTCGTCCCATGTCATACGAGTTGCACCGCACCCCCCTTCCCCTATTCATCGTTATCTTTTTCCTCCTCCTCAACGTCGCGTCCTTCTCTCTTCACCATCAACTTTCTTTTTTCCCCGGTTTATTTTTACTGGCCGTCCTCGATTTCCCCCTTCAACGTTGTCACTGTCGCTTTCATCACCACCACCTGTGCTCTCCTAACCATTGGCCAGCCATCTCGGAGAGCAACCATCAACTTTGATTTTATTAAGCAAACATCTTACTGCTTCTATTTTTTTAACACTATTCACATTTCTCGATATATGCTCTTATATTTTTTCTTGTATCAGGTACATCGTCTCCTCGACTCTATTAACCAGCCAGGAGAGTCGAAAAATGTTTGGGAAATCATTAAATGGACGGAAGGCCAATGGTGATTTATCGCGTTAAATTATTCGGTGCACAACGAAACGCAAGTTAGCCGTCGTGACGGTTCAATGGACTTGATGATTCGCGTAGCGATTCGTCGAGCAAGTAGTGGTGATTACGAACAGTAGACTGACCGTTTGATATGTCGAAACTATACGGTTTGCCTTGCTAATTGGATGGACGCTTATAGTGGACGTGCCTCTCTTACGCTTGCATGTGAGGGTGTGCTGGTCAAGATGCGACCGAGGCTGATGCGAGGTGTGCTGTGTGTGCATCGGCCTATATACGTATATATGTAGCGTATATCTACCATTTGTATGCTATGCTCAAGCGTAACAGACATCCAAACTATATAGGTACTGTGCGCTCTGCGGAATATATTGATCCAGATACGTGACTAAATGGATCAAGCTAAACACCGAGGATAACCAAGCAGGAACGTTTCATGATTACCTTGGTCCACTGCCTTAGTACTCTTGCACACAAGTACGGCACGTTCCATCGGCCACGAGACCTCTTATCAAAACTAGCATACCCTCGGCTGGATAATCGCTCGCCAGCTCGTTCTTTAACGAGCTTGCAAGGACCAAAAGCTTAGCTGTATATGTATATACGCGAAAACATTTCTCGAGAGACAGAGTTACTCGTTATACGCTCGATACCTACGAAACTGATTGAAACTTATGGTGTATGTGTATATATATATGTATAGCTTATCTCTGCATATCGAGTCACGTTGGAAATTTCGTGGATGTAATTTGGAAGTTATATTGCGCCTCTTGAACCAATCTAAAGCACGCAGTCGACTGTCAGGCTCATCGATAAAACAACGTCGCTCCTATTTCGATCCTCTTCTTCGTCCCTCCTCTTGGCTAATCTTCTTTGTGGAGGATGTAGCAATACGACGACGAGGTCTAGTCCATTTCGTTTCACATAAAAAAAAAACACACGAAGAGAAGAAAAATCTTAGCCTCTTGAAAGATAGTCGTGGGTGTAAAAGGGACATTAAGACTGGCCATAGAAATTTACAAGCATATTCTTTGTAAGCCGTCAGTCACGCCTTTGACGAGCGTCGATTTACGGGAAAGGAAGTAACAAGTTATGCGCGTTAAACGACCGTTCGAAAGCCCGATGGCCGATTTTTTAATGTGCCTCGTGCTTACAAAGTCCTTTGTAAAACGAGCGTCGTTCGCGTTAATGGCCTATCAACGAGGCTCGCTTTAAAAATGTCTTATAAGTTCCTCGTAAGCGTCGATAAATTCATATGTATTATTATACAAAGCCAGTTTTACTGTGTGGACCGACCTGAATTTATAGTGCAAAAACTCGGTCATCGAAATGTTCCTCTCGCTCTTATAACAGCGAAAATGGGATACCGTAAAGAGAGTGAGCGAAACGAGGGAGTTGGGGGGGGGGGGGAGTGAAGATACAAAAAGGTGCAATTTGAAGAGGTGGCAATCGCTCCGGACGATAATTTAATTAGGCTTTAGCGTAGCACCAAGTGTATATAATTACCCGATGGAGATTTACGGTACACACATATATATATATATATATATATATATATACAGAAGCACTGCACGTTTCACATTAGGTATATCTTTAGGTTCCCCTATATCACCCTTCTGGCACGAGACTAAACCGTACCAACCGATAAGGGTTACGATCTTTTTCTCAAATTTCTTTGACGATGCTCGAAACTCCTTTAGTCCCCGGGTACATGATTTATTTTCTCTGACACCAGACGACACGTGTTACTGGCTAACACGTGGCTGTGCTTATATTTCGGCCTCTGCATGCATCATCCATGTTACTCGCGCTCTCTTCCACATACCACATCAACAGTGTGTTGTTTCAGCAGTACGCAGCAACGACAGTATAACGACTCGCTCTTTACACATTTGCCGTTCCTGCTGTTTTAGGGTCAAACGAAGGAGAGCCTTTATTAATCAACTGACTAAATAATGACATCGTGTCGCCTAACTGCAACTGCTACAAAACAAGGTTCCATAATCTACCCTAGTTACGTACAAGTGCCCATGAGTTAATTAACAAATGTGTGTAAACGTATGCTTTGCTTTTCGCAATTTCCTTCCACTCTCTGTGTATAAGCCATGAAACTATAAGATTCCTATATATATATATATATATAGCAGTCGTTAAAAGCTACTCGTTTAATTTTATTGCGCATTATCACGTAATAATAAATTAAAGCTTTCGCTCATCCAAGATTTTCGAACGGTTGCAACCTCAATGATACAATCACGATATATTTACCTACACGCGATTAACTTGTAAAGCACTACGCGATTGTCGAAGAAGAAGAAGAAGAAGAAGCGGGAGCGAGACTGTAAATAGGATTGTAACGAAGATTCCATTAATCGATAATTTTATTAATAGCGCGGCAAGATTTAGAGGCATAAAGCTTGTTGAGCCGTTGAAAGGAGAGTCGAGGTCGAACAGACGGGACGATGATCACCGGAGCGTACGAGACGGTGCACGATGATCTAAACTTGGCCTTGTGTCCTGGGAGTGCACCTCTCGCTTCTTTCCCCCTTCCCCTCCCACCTCTCCACCCCAACTCCACGTCCCGTCATCCCCTCGTAATTGCACTTGGTAGCGAGAGAGCTCCATCTTACTTGCGCCTCTGTATACCCGACTGCTACCGAGTCTCTACTCGATCCTATTGGTAGAAATCATCATCATCATAGTCGTCGTCATTGTCATTGTCGTCGTCGTCGTTCGCGGCGGATGAGAAAAAGAGGTAGAAAAAGATGATTACGAGATTGGAATCGCGTTGACGATCGGCTTAGACTGGCTGACGCTGCGCGATGCTATGACGATACTCGCGGGAGGGGGGACTCTGCTTATTCCTCGGAATACAAACAACACTGGCCATGACACCGTAACCTTACGCAACGCTTGATTAGACGGGCGATTGCTCGTCCGCCCGTGCACACGCAAACCCATCTATACGTTTACGTTCTGTTTACAATACGAGCGTGGCCGTGCAGGCGGAATGGCGATCGTTAAAGGATCATTAGCCATCCAGTGTCATTAGCTTCATCTCTTCATGGTTGCGCGTTCGACGATGCGTTCCTATACGTCCCGCTATCGTTTGCATGTAATGACGTACAATTATTTATCTGGAGTAAAGACGGAGTACCTGTGGCAGAGAGACGAGGCGCTGCAGGAATCGCGTGGCTCGATCTTTGTTCGCGGAATCACCGATTGTTTACCGGCAAATTTTCCCGCTGGGCTGGGTCAGGTTCGCGCCACGCGCACGTCACTTTGCAGCAGACCGGAATAAACGGTACCATGATCGAAATGGACCCAGTCGCGCCCGCGTCTCTAGTTATTATTATTATTATTATCTATGTATACCATAGATATATTCCTGTGTACGTAAATCACCGGTAATACTTTCCTCGTTTCTCCTCGATCCGCAGGATGTTCCCTAAAATCCGGAGAACCCTCGGAGAGATAAGAAAAGTTCAAATACCCTAATAAATGAACTCTGGTAGATTTACTTATCTAATTCTCCTCTGACCCGTGGTAGGATGCTGCTTGTTCGAGTGGACTTAATATTACCGTAAATCAAATTGGAAGTATGTAAATAGGAGCAGGAGGGAAGGTGCTCAGCTTTCGCGAGCAAAGAAGCGAAATTACGAGAGGCATCGTTCGTACCTCGAGAGGCTTAGTGGATTACGAGAAATAGCGTATGGGTCTCTGTTCCTCCATGGGCTGTGCAGCGAGCAACGCGGAATATGCGCCACGTGACAGGTACAGGTATAGGACACGGAGGAGAGGCAGAAAGGAAAATGTAGTTGGCTAAACGGGAAAGCTAGCGAACACTATTCCCCCATAGAATGATTATCAAGGAAGAAGCTCGACGAACGGTAGTTTTGCATATCGCATTAGCTGCAATCATTATGCAAAGTTAAAGGAAATGTACTTCGGTGGCGCAAGGCGGATCGAGCATGATGCAGTTGTAAGCTGTGATTAAAACATAAATCATACGCATATTGGTGAGACATAATCTTGCGCGAGTTCTTTTTCAAATATCTTCTGCTTCGAGCTGTATATATATATATATATATATATATATATATATATATATATATATATATATATATATATATATAAATAGCTATATATACATACGTGTACTGAATATTTATGATCAGAGACACAGAGAAAGGGAGCGTAAGAGATCCGCGGGTAAAATTCAACATCGCGCAAGCTCGCGTGCTTAGATGGTATATATATATAGAGAAAAATCAAGTTTCAAGGTTGGTGGGTGCAATTCAGAGCCGGAGAGTCAATGTCACCTATTGTCGGAAAGTACCGCATCAAGTACAATTGCACGCTGTCCTTGAAAATTATCTCATCTCCGTTGGCAATGCATAGATTCGTATAGGGGTCAAGGCAAGGAGTAACGAACAAAGGGACGACGTAGCGTTGCGATGTTTTGTGCCATTGGAAATATAAAAGTGGAAATTTCGCGATGGAAAAGGCGCAATTAGAAAATATAGCCGCAACGTAGCACAGCGATGACAACGACGCGATGACCATTGGTTATTACGAACGATCGAGAGTTGCTTTGTTGTCGACTCAACGTTACAATTGGATGTTGCAATGCTCCACCGTGGTAATTTCTCGCAATGCTCGAAACATTTCTACGCTCCGTTCTTATTGACAAAAAAGTTTGATCGTTCGAGTGGCTCTGTCGAAAATCAAAGCGCGCGCTGCTGGCTGTGGCAGCGTCGTAGACTCCGCAGCCAGGGACCATTCGCAGTGAGTCAAGTGCAGCACACTGGCGCAGCGGCCGTATATATAATCTCATTGAAAATAGTGCTTGAGAAAGGTAAAAAAATTCAGCGAGCATTGCACGGTGCGAGACGCGCGACCGCACGGTCGAGCAAGAGCCAGAGCCAACAAGCGCGACGCAACGTCAGATTTCCAGTAGTTTTGCGGTTAATTAATATCCGGCTAATTGCAGGGCGGCTGGACTGTGCCAATAATTAAGCCGATTGCACCAATCGTATCAAGAGATAAGCCTATCAATTACCATAGAGACACGCTCGATACTATATAAATTGAGTAAATATTGAGATCTCCTGTAATCACAGAGACCGATTTCCAATAAGAAAGAAAACAATAAAGCGACCGAATAAAATTCTCCGTTCGTAGAATTCACGGTGATTCTTGAGAGCGAGCTTTGCGCAGTTGGCTGTTAGTGTGCGTTATAGCACGGCACCGTATACATTGGAAAGTAGATTGGAATAGATTTGGTTCGATTCTCTAGGATTTCGTGCACTAGGAGTGTTTGGTTCGAGTGCGGGAAATCCGGGCCACCAGCGACAATTCCGGATGAAAATCTCATTTTCTCGTGAATATCTTCGTTGAGAGATAGCAGTATGAAGAATTGGTCTCGCGTAGGGGCTATCGGCTCTTCTCTCTCTCTCTCTCTCTCTCTCTCTCTCACTCTATATATGTACGGAGTGCCGTGCTATATATAGTGCTCGCAGTCCAATCAGCTTTGCTCTTCTTCGCAGTATAACTCGATCGCTTCTTCATCGTCGAGCCCCGGCAGACATCGTGCATCGATCGAGCGATCAAGCTATCCGCGTGCTGGATCAATTTGCCTTAATGGCTTCCTTCGAACGCTTATATCCTAAAGCAAGTGATTTTCTAATAACAGTTTAGGAAAAATTGCGGATAATTTGTAATAGGCCATGCGAGATGCTATTAAGGCTTGATCTGCTTCTGAATAAACTTGGTGAATCGTATTGGTAAACGGTCGAGGAAGGTTGCTATAGAAATTGCAGGTATAAATTGGCATTGTTGAGATGGTCCAGGAACCTGGATGCAGGATATCCTGAAAAGAAATTGACCTGGACACGGCTATACAGTCGCATCTTGCCTGGGATGACGGTCGGTCTTCGGACTCGGGATTGATTTTAAATGCGTCCGCATGGTCCCGGGTATATCTTCGTGACTAGAGGTCTCTAACCCCTGAGGTTAAAATAAAGATTAAGAACGGAGGGGAGGGTAGTTTAAAAACATCGTTGGAGGGGTTTGTGTGGGCAGACTTAAGGTTCAGGTTAGTCAACAGGTGGCTAACCTGCCAGGGGAGCCAACTTACACAAACAATGCGTCCAATGCACAAATACGAATCTCCCCTCTGAATTATAACTTAGGGTACCAGCTACGGGAGCACGGTGCTGAAGGGAAGGGGAAAGAGAGGGGAGGGTAGGAGGTCCCTGTATCTCAAGGCTCACACATGTAGGGCCCACCGTCAGCACACAAACGCGTTTACAGGGGACCTGGACCGTTCGAGACTGCACGTGTTCCTAACGTACCCACCATCACCAAACCCCTGCTCGCTCTCTCACCGACAGGTTCTCAACTTGACTTTTCGCTTTCTATACCTTGCCTCCAGCAACCTTTGCTCGTCTATACCAATAAAACTTTTCACCCGTCTTCCTTCATTCTTTGAAATCAAAATTCTTTATTTTTTCTGTGCTAATATTGGAGAAACAGTAATATTTCGTATATCCTTATATGTATGCAATTGAATTAAAAATTCTCTTACCACGATGATCAAATGTGCTTGCACGAATTGATTTTGCAATATTTCTTAGCGGGATAATTAATTGATAATCTTAGTAGGATTTATGCCGCAATGAGTGTGTTTCGTGTAAAATATGCGAAATGAGTATAGTCGAAGAGCGGAAAAGAATCGAGTTGGAGATTTTTCGACATATGGCAAAATATCTGGAAAGGATTATTCTGAGAATCACTGGGACCTTCGCAGTTCGCCGCGGGGCACCGTCCGTGACTCATCAGGCCCCTCGAGTCTCCCCTGTACAGAAGCAGGGCCCAAAAGTGAACAAAACCCATGGAAGAGCGAACCAAAGCCAGTGCTTGATCGATTTACGTCGCATTCGCGCTTTTGAAAAATTTATTGCTCCAGCGAATCATTCCATTTATCGATTTATTATAATAAAAATTTGAAAATTTATGAGCTACACACTTTCGAGTGAGAGGAGAGAGAAAGGGAGGGAAAAAATTGGTTTCGTCATTGAAGCGAGTCAGCGCGACGGACGCCCGAGGTTAAAAATCCTTTCCTGCCTGGAATCAACTGTCTTTGTTTCTTTATACACTCGAGGGTGCTACCGGAGTTGAGCGGTCAAGGACCGCTACCTTCCAGCTTACCGCACCCTCGGTTTAGGATTGGATCTCTCTAAGATGGATTGATACGACAATGATTCATCGTTAATGATTAGACTGACAAGATTGATCAAATGTTTTTTTCTCTCCAGACCCAATATTAGCCTAATATTATCCACAGCACTAATATATTTCTTCTCCTATTGACCTTTCGCCATATATCATCTAAAAATGAGTACCACGATTCGCTAATGTTGCTTTTGGCGAGAGACTCGAAGAAAACAAATCTCTCATCCTTATACATCGATACAGATTCTTTTCTCGCGAACCATTGAGCATCCTCGAGTCTTGACATAATTCAATATTACTTGCGGTACAATTGTGTGAAACCATTCGTAAGAGATGGCTCTTTTGTCGGGATGCAATAACGTTTTCGTCTGATTAAATCGTCCAGGACAAAGTATCATAAATAGGTTACACGGACTGTCGAGTCGAGGATAATGATACGTACTATACTGCACTATATATAGCGTAGTGTATTGAAAGGCGTAGGTAAGATCGGGGGGCGCATATACATATAGATGCTCCGTATATGTAGGCTCAGGAGGGAAAGGTAGTGATGGCCGGTGAGGGATTATGGGTATAGGAGCGATTGAATTTTTGAAGGCTTCGATCCTTAACCCGTGGGACTTTATGGTAGTGTGGTACCTTGACCCATCTGTCCTCGCTGTGCATACGTGGCTGGGGTATCGGATTCCTCTGCACGTGCATTCGAGCAGTGTCATCGGCTTGCACGCTCGTAGCACCTATACCTACACAGCTCGATTTTTCATCCCACGGGATATTGTGTTTTAATATTACCGCGCGGCAACTCTGCCCCACTACCGCCTCTGCCATCGCCTAGCCTCATCTACCCCGCCCGTTCGCCCGCCCGCGTAAGAGCGTCGCTCGAGGCGAGTTCTTTTAGAAAACCATACACCTGTGAGATTCCCATAGACTCTGCAGACGGTTCACCCTCGATCTCTCTGTCCCCTTCATGGTGTAAAGCTGCCTCCCCTTTTACCTTACCTCACTTTTCCTTTCCCCCTTTTCCCTTCCCTTCTCTCCCTCTCTCTCTCTCTCTCTCTCTCTCTCTCCCTGACGCCTGTCCTCGTGTTTTTTTCTTCCCTACCCTCCCTATATACGTATAATGAAAGAAGAGAGTCCCACAGGAGAGTAGGATGAAATCACGGTGTAACCGTTTCTCCCGTTCACCCACCGTAACACACTTGTCCAAAAGATTTGTTCTTTTATGGCAAATGGGGAGGTACACCTGCGAACTTGGTAGGAGAGCCTGCCTATTGATATGTAGATCCCGATGTTACGCTACACCATTGCCGCCCAACAAAAATAAGAAGCTACAGGGGGACAAAAATAAAAACACCTTTGTGTAACTTTCAATCGGGGGCTTATGGTGCACCTACTTCCTCTTGCAACCCCCATTACCAGGATTGACGATTTCCAAACCGGTTAGCTACTTATTTCAGCTTTTTCACTTGTTTTCCTTTTTTCTCCCCCTCCCTCCCCCCTCCTGTCTGCCCCTTCTGCCCTTTTTGCCGTCCTTATTTTTACGATGATACGACGATACCAGTTTTCAGTCCCCGTATATATAGGTACATATATGTATACTTACAGGTTTCGGAAGATAAGGAAGAAGATTAATAATAATTGGGCAAACGACGAAACGGGGGAAAAGCCCAAGACCGGTCAGTAAATATAACAACGAATTACATTAAAGCTCTGGCCGAATCTCGAATTTCCAAGTGTTTTCATAGGCACAGACGTGGAATAAAAATGTAGAAAGAAAAGATTGCCCATTGGCTAAGGAGATCTCCGGATGATGGTCATAAAAAAAAGAACCTGCTCTGACAAGGGTAGCAGTGGCGTTGAGGGAGGGGAAGGGGAAACGAGTGGTAGGGTGACTCTCTTTTGGAAAGCGATGCTGCGAGAAATGACGTTCTCTCTAGCGGAAGAGAAAATATTTATTAATTATACCGGCTAATTGGAGGGTTGGCCTACCGCGCAAGCGCTCACCAATGCGAAAATAAACGCTAAAGGGACTTTGAAGGATTTCCGAGAGTCCGTTCATTCGAATGGGTGTGCAGGAAGGTGGCCAAAGGAAAGAAAGAAAATTTCTGCTGTAATGTGCTGCGAGTGCGAAATACGCAAAGCAGGAAAGGAAATGCGAATTGCAAAGCTCCGAGTCAAAGTGATTAACGGCAAACGTCTGAAACGTGTATATAGCCCACATAGAAAGCCTACGCGTTTCTTTTCAGCCTTTGACTATTACGCTTGGATTGGATAGCGAAATGATTTAAAAGGGCGGAAAATAAGAAAGAAATAAAAAATGGATGAAAAAAACTTTCATACACAGGGTGTTTCAGTGAATCTCGACCACGTTTCCAGGGGCTATATACCTACACATACGCAGGGCATTAGATAGGAAGGAGGAATCGTTAAATGATAATATTTTTCCTGTTCAACCAATATACTAATCTTCTTCTTCATATACTTGAAAAGTATATTTATCTCAAGTCGAAATACTAATGTTTAATTCGCACTGTCGGCCACTCTACGTTGCCTTCCTTCGATCTGATATATCACCGTTCTCTGCAACGTTCGTTGAATATAAATAAAAAATTTCTCCCAATAGATATAGTGTGCTGCAGGAAGAAATCAATGGGCAATCGTTGTTCGTTGGCAAAAATCCCTACCTTTGACCTCGTTTATCAGCTGTTACAAATTAGACCCAGTGTCACTGAAACACCCTGTATACACTAAAAGACTGTCCGTGTAGTGGATTTTTCCGAGAAAAAGAGTTGTGCCATTTTTTCGTCGAAGCGTGCAATTAAAGTTTTACGATTTCGCCGTAACGTATAACGCTGCTCTGAAAGTTCAATTACGCTATGGAGCGAACAGGAAAAGGAGAAGGAGAAGGAGCAGAAGCAGGAGCAGGAGCAGGAGTAGCGAGAATCGAGCAGGAGCGACAGTCCGTAGCAAAACAATCGACATTTGAAGTCGATGCGGCTGCAGGTAAAGTATTATAGAATATCGAGGGCTTCGCTCGTTATACGGGAGTTTGTCATGTCGCTCGAGGGTCACGGCACAGCTCACTTCTATGACTATTTTATGATTCGACTAGTAGTGAGTCATACGCGAAAGGGAGGGAGACAATACCGAAGCCCTTCATCATCATGCGTGCAGTCGTGTGTACCTCGTAGTACGTACGTGTGTGCCTTGCCTTTCCCTGTGGAGGACGGCGAGTCCTCGCCTCGCCTCGCCTCGCGCCGAGCGTCGCGTACCTGTTGATCGTGCAGTGTGCACGCACCACACACCACTACAACCACCAACGACAGACCTACTGTACTATATAACACATTAGTAGTTTCTTCGTGTTTCTATATACGCCTTGCAAAAGCCCCTACCCCCCTCTCTTGCACACACACACACACACAAATACAAGAATCACACGAGATGCCTAAACGCGCACCGAGACTCGCACATAAGGTGATTCACGTCAAACAAAAGCCTCAACATTCTCTGACTGCCGACTAGAACACGTGTCGAGGAATTTCAAACTATCGCGCTGCATATGTACGGCGTTATAAGGGACAAGTTTAGATGAACCTAATAAAAGATGTATCTGAGAACACGAGGCATGTTCTTTCAACACGTATTTGTTTAATGAAACATCAATCCCTTTCTTCCTTCTCTTTGTAGAATCTTCCTTCGTGAGTCGACTCTCCTTATACTATGCTACTGTATATCCGTGTTTGTATACAGATCGTCCTCTATAAGGATACCAACTGGAAAAATCTGGATAGAGGAGGAAAATTTGAGAGAAAAATTCTTCCAAAATTGTTAAATCTATACAGACCTTGTTTAAAGGATCGAATCAATTATTTAAGATTTTCTTATAGTTCGAGGCACATTCTATCGGTCAACATAAATATTCATGCCGTAGCTCCAGACGGAGCTTTATATTTTTCTTCGCTAGATATACACTTGGCGCTATTACTGCTACGGAGTAATGCTCCAGTTTTGCATTTACATTGATACGGCATCTTTTCACGTATTATTCGACTTAGATTGCAGGATGCACGAATATAAACGTCGCTAATCGCCACACGTCGCCGTCTTCTACATGGTGAGCCCAGCCGTTTCATTACGCCTAATTGCCATGGTCTGCGGTCTGTCCTCTTGGTTGCAGGTACAGTATCATTTTCATAATGACGCCTCTCCGACTACCCCCTCTCCCCCCCCCCCCCCCCTCCACCACTCCCTGGTCTCCTTCATTCGATGTCTGAAACATATATTTCTTCCTCCACGCACTCTCGCGCCCTTTCCTTTCGGATCGAAAACTTTCAGAAGGATTTCTATGGAAAACAGTGCTCGAGCTGCTCGTCGATTAGTAAGCTGTAAGAGAGAAGGAGAAAAATCGGATCAGATGTACAGGAGTGGAGAAAAAAGCTGAAGGAAATGCTCGTTGCACCCGAATAAAAGACGCAATGTGGACGAAACGAGATTGGGAGGCTTTGGGCTTTGGGACACAGAGGAGGGAAAGCCAAAAATATAATCAACTACTTCGGTGTGACCTAGTTCGACCAACCGTTCGGCCTACTCTACAGCCTCTACACAGGTCCGTTGTCCGGCTAGACCCCCGCTGCTAACTGTCTCTCGATCGACACGAAACACTTTGACTCAACCAAAACAAACTCTAGAAAATATATTCCCAGTTGGATAAAACTACAAACTCGCTGGATAAAAACACAGCTACGTATAATACTAGGGACTTTAATATTATTAATGAAAATTTAATAGACGTCGTAAAAAATATTTATCAATAATTCTTATTTCTTCCAGTTGATTATAGCTATCATATGGATTTATCCTTGCTTCGTTGGAGCAACGAACGAAAGCTCGAGTAATTTGGATGGAAGGCAAGAGGCAGCTTGAAACGTTGGACATAGGGAGAGTAGCAGCGAACTACGCCACTGTATCTCGCTTGTACTTTGCCTCCTTCGTGTCACGATTTTTTTTTCTTTTACTCGTTTCGTTTGTATCTTGGCTCGGCTGAGCTCGGGCCCCGTGCGCTCCTCTCCTCCCAACCCTTCGAGAATGGTCGTGGCCCCTTGCGTCCCTCGCACTCTGGGCCCTACGGCTATCAGCCACTCGTGTTTACATCGAGAGACCTGGTGGGGGACGAACAAAAAGACGAGCAAGTTGGAATACCCGCTTGCCTGCTTCCCCCTGGACACGACCGACTAGCTCTCCTCTGTTCGTGGTGTGAGAGAAAGGATCTTCTTGGTGTGCGTCTATGTATGTGTATGCACGTGCAACCTAAAGAAAGAGGAGGGGAGGGAAGAGAGAGAGAGAGAGATACTAACCTACCAACACCCGCGCGTGTAACTTTAAGCGTGAGCACGCTGTGCTTTATAAATGCACGAAAACGGAGCTGCATTGGTCGTTAGAAAGGAGTCTTCCAAAGTTGAAGCTCGATGAGCGAGGGGGAGAAAAGGACCGAGAGGATTTGTCAAAACAAATCCCCTTCTTTCCTTACTCCGCCTTCGCCACCTATATAGCTCCACAGATGCGTCTTTCTTTTTTGACAAGCAGCATTTTGTACCTATAGCAACCACAAATTTGTCCAACTTCAAAAAGAACGCGTGAAAGCTGTCTACGATATTTTTTAAATCATTTTTCCTCTAGATAGCCATTATTATCTCTTATAATTTTTTCATTGCTTATTTATTCTCTTTGGGTTCAATGATTAGATTAATTTGTGCAAATTGCAATATCGGAATCGAGATTCTAACATGAAAGACTTTGCAATCGAAATTTTCTCATTGGAGAAACTTCTTTCGAGATCGGTGAATCCATGCACCATACAGGATTACCCTTTATCCTTGAAAGAGGTTGTGCAGGACGATCGATCCGTTTGAAAAATATAAGTCGAGGAGAAATGGACCCTTCAAACCACAATCCGCTCCCATTTCTTCCTTTTCTTTGCCCTTTGTGACAGCTTCACCTTTTTTGACACCTGTTTTCAATAATGGCTATACCTTCAGATTCTTCCAATACATATGCAAAAGTATAAGATGGGAGGATTTAGATATTACTTTTCCTTTATTAGCCGTTTGAACGACGGGAAATTCTGAAAAGATGGAAAGAGACGAACTTGACCGGCGAACGAGTTCAAGTTCAGGGAAGCGCGGGCGTTGAGCGCGACATGCGATCTCCGCCAACTCACAGCATCGTCTGGTATCGCTGATGTATAAGTTTATACGAAGAGCAAGTGGATCGTATCTGCTTTAATTGTAGAAAATCGAGGAAAGTTGTAATGCCACGTCGTTTTGTAAGTGGGATTGTTTTCATGATAAACACTCTGTCGGATATAATTCAACTTGGAAACAGAGAGAGAGAGAGAGAGAGAGAGAGAGAGATGGGAGATAATTTTAACACTCTGTTATTAATAAATACATACATATACCAAAAGAGTATTTATGTATTGCAAAGATACGGAGAGGAAAGTCAGTATAAAACTACTTATAATATAATCTACCAATTAACACTTTTTCAGATCGACGCATAATTACTATGCATGCGATACCACGTAGGTACCATTGACTAATAGGAAGCAGCAATTAGAAATTACGGTAGACTTAATCATGATAATAATATAGTAGATTAAATCGATATTTTTTTTAGGGGACTTTCACCTACTTTAGCCAATAATTTTATAGATCTGTTGGGCCGGAGAGTGGGTTCAGACCGGCCCGTTCGGGTTTCTGTTGGTCTAGCGAAGGCAGAGAGACGAGAGTGGTAGAGAAAATTGGTGTTTGTAGCGTTCGTGCAGGAGCGAGAAAGGAAGAAGGGAAGAGGAGAAGAGTACGAGTGAGAAGCGAGCAAGAGTGGCAGAAGGAGAAGAGTGTATGGTATATAATGGAGGTGGAAGGGATTGATGGTCGAGAGAGAGAGAGAGAGGGAGGGAGATGGAGGGAGAAAGATGTTTCTCCCCTGGCCGACCAAGTGCATGCAGCTTAAGACGCACATCGGGGTCCCTGTTTCCATACGCACACACATGCGTGAACCAGTCTAACCACCTCATCATGAACAATCTCCTCGTGTTACTCTTTTCCACTCGTTCTATCGGCATCTTCGTTGGACTAATGCACCGAGGCGGGGACCCTCTTTGTCCAAAGGCAATCAGCAGGCCTCGATAACGGACCTACTCTGTCGTAACCCAAGACACGGCTACATACGCACCGACCAGAAGTACCATATATACCTAAGATACACGGAATAGTAAGTTCGTGTACGCTCGCGTAATATAGAGAGGTGGCAAATTCTCGTTTGCGAAAATGCATAAAAAAAATTCACTGCGATGGAAACGAGTCTCTCGAGTGATCAAATATATGGATACCTCGTAATACAAACAATTTATTGACATTCTGCGCAATTTTAAAATCCCTCTAAAATACTCTCGCTCGTTTCTTTTAATTTGCTTTTTCTTTACGCCGTGATTGGATTTTTTTCAACCGATCGAGCTTCTTCTCTATAATATCTGTTTTTTGCATCTCTTGGCAAACACTGCTAATTGGACATAGTGTGTACGGGAGAGACGCGGGGGCATTTGAATAAACTGCAGTCGTCTTGAGAGAAAGAGAGACGAAAGTAATTTAATTAGCTCTTACATGTGCTGCGATCGATGTGTTAATTACGCGATCTCCATAACTTCATTTATAATAGTCCGGCCACTAGAAACTCTCGTTACCCACTTTGCAAATTAGTTAAAATTCAATTTACGATTAATTGCGTTAATTCATTGATCGATCTACTGCTTCGCGGAGGCTCGGTATCAATTTGGAGCTGTATACATGTATATCGTTTGGTTGCTTATAATACCTGCGCAATAGTGCAGTGTACATGCCACTGTAACTATATATACCATTGGGTGCACATGTATTCGGCGAGGAGCTACTTATCGCGATCGGTAGCAATCGATCGGCTATCTTTCCGTTCATTCAACGAGCTTATTATCCGTTGGAGAGTAGAGCTAAAAAATGTGGGCGTATCCGTTAAGATTATTACCTAATAACTCTAACTCTGTACACGCAGGAGTAGAGAAAAGATCCAAGTTGTGGCATGCATGAGCGCACTCACGGTGCGCGGAATTATTACGAAATATCTTATAGCTGTCGGATCGTGCACCAAGCCACCTCGAGCTTTTATCTCATTTTTCCTATATTTGCATACAACGATGTCGCTTTTGTCTTCGTCCAACGCGATCTCCCCTTCAACCTTTTCTCTCATCCTCTTCCTATATATGTACACCTCGAACAAATTAATTATCGACCACAAATTAAATTTTTATACACGTTCCCCGTACCTCTGAAATACGGGGTTAAATTTAAATGCCCAGCGCTCGTACGCATGTACAGTGTTATATAACGAAAGGCTCATAATTCATCTTTAAATACGCCTCGCGGTATAAAAATAACCAGTACGATTTAGCCGCAAACAAACGCGTGGGTTTGGAGGGCTATAAATTGGTAATTTTATTTGCGTATTACATGCTACATAGATTTCAATGAGAATCAACGAATTGACCGTTTTATTAAAAGGTATTAAATCCGAATGTTGCAGGCTGTAGGGATCGAGAGGGAAAGGATTGCTTCTTGAAGGATCGTAGCACGCCGTGCGCTGTCTTGGTAACCTAGAAACGATACGCTCTGTGACCGACCGAGAACAAGTGGCGCACGGCGAATACGTGGAACATATTAGCAATGTGGTTCGGACAGATTGCGCGGGAGGGAAAAGGGAGCAGTGTCCACCACTCGACTCGGTGCATTACTTTCGCTACCGTCAATGCTACCACTGCAGGACGGATGGACGCTGCGAGCGGACTTGCTTCGAGACGAGGGATTCTCAAGGGAAGTACGTTGCTCCGGAGACACACTCGGAGCGGCGAGGTTGGATTTAGGTTGGGACCGTCGTGCCGTCGAGCCGTCGCGAGGACACGGACGTGGGCTCACCTGAGCATCTGGCCAAATACGTCAGCCCACGCCAACTTGTAACGTATTGCGCTATAAAGCACGGGACACTCTGTTTATTCCCCCTCCGTCCCTTATTACGCCTCCTCGTTCCTCCTTCTTCCTTCCTCTTTCTCCATTTTTCTCCATTTCGATGCGTAGGAAGCGAAAGGGAAATCGTGTACAATTTTAAGAAACTCTCCCGATCCAAGCGTTTTCTTCCTCTTCTTCTCTCAAACGCATTACAAGACTCTTCGAGGAAGTTTAATGAAGCGTCGCGTTGACCGAGTCGAGTTATAGACTTGGGTAAAAGTCAAGCCTCGTGTGGCACGCGCGGAGACAAGGAGACGCTTATGCAAATCCCTCCATGACAATGGTCGAGGTCTGAGAGAAGGAGAGAGAGAGAGAGACGTAACCCGGAAGACAATGATTTTTTTTTTAGTTTCTATTAATTAACATTGATATGGAGAAACAATCTTTTACGAGGATTATATATTTTTACGTATTACACATGTACCGTAGAAATGTCAGGGATCAACAAATCATACGTCTTATCGATCGGATGATATACCAAAAGATGTATGTATTTTGTGTGCTTATAGTAGTACATACGAGTAGCATGAAATACTGTTGTATCCAATGGCAAAGACTTACGAGTAAAGTGGCAATGGTACAGTTCTATCGAGTGTAAATCGATGCAGCATGCAGTACTAGAAGTGAGTAATGGCGATAGTGTGCTGGTAGTAGTTTTGATAGTATTAGTGGCGTGGTATAGCTATAGGTTGTTGGTAACGATGGTAGTGATAGTGGCGATGGCGATAGCGATGGCGATGGTGATGGTGATATTGCAGTGGTAGTGGTGAGCGTAGTGGGGCTCGATGCAGGTGCTGGCCTTGGGCTGCCTAACACCAAGACTACAATCTCTAAGGTTCGTTTATAGTCGTTTCAGCGTACACAAGCACCGATGTGTATATACATAACGCAATGCACCAATGCGAACCTTTGTTTAGAAGGCATTCCAAGGAATCGGACAAGATACTGTTACTACGTGTTCGAGCGTCTCTTCTTCCTGGTTCGACTAATTCCTTTACAATACCGAGACGCGTATAAACCCACGAGACTCGTCATGACGCTTGACTTAACGCGGGACATAAAATCTCGGTAACGTCACGCAGCAGGTAAAAAGATGCAATACCTTTCCCATATAAGTAAGCTTTATCTCTATCCATTCTTTTTCTTTTTTTTTCTACATCTCGGAATGCGAGAGTTATGGAATTGTAGTAGGAGATCCGACATGGCGTGTGTATAGTTGAGGAGTGAAAGATTTTGAAATGGCTTGAAACGCGAGAGTGCAAGGACAGTAGCTCGGAATGAATTAATTGAAATGGGGTCGGTCGTCCTGTGGCTCTCGGGACGCTCTGGCTGCGTTGGGCCGCAGCGCAACGCACAAGAGCCTCGAGGGGTTCGAGGTCGCCTCGCCTGCTCGTTCCCTCTCTCCCTCTCCCACTTTGTCTCTCCCTTCTCCCCCACCCTCGCCCTTCCTCACTCCCCATCTCGGAAACTTCTTCGAGAAGATTTTACTTGACAGTCACGTTACGTTAAAGTCATTAAACAATTACAACTCCCTCAAGAATCACCTATACACCTATATATATATATATGCGAGTACCGTGTATAATATACCAAGAATAAAGTAAATATATTGCAGCTGCACCATTGTGCAGTAGATGCACCGGATAAGCATGCTTAGATACATTGGAAAAATGTAAAGGGGGAAGGGGAGGGGGGAGAAATAGTTATCAAAAGGTTATTTATTATGGTTGGAGCGATAAGAGAATTACGATAAGAATGTGGTAATTTAGCGGACGCATTGTATTGGCAGAGAGTAGTAGAAGGGTAAAGAGATCCAGGGGAGCGAATTGTGATACGTGAAGAGCCGTTGAAGCCGCTTAGCTTTTTTGCGATAGCGTCAACAACAAGACTGACGAGGATTTATCCAAGTTTGAGCGGTGGAACAGAATGGATAAGGCGAGGCCAGCTATCGATGCGCCATTGTACACGCAGCTTTATTATTCCGGGAGTCGAAGGTATACGCTTTTATGCAAAACAAGACGAGGATGCAGCGAGCACTCGAACGACCGATCGAGGAAGACCTTGTATAACGAATCTATATGCATATGTAGCTACATATATACGTACGTATATACGGTACAAAGCTTCGAGCGCGATGGTCGCAAGCACAAGCTACAATCGCGTAGCGTCGCGCTTGCTTTTCCACTGCATCACGAGGGAATAAATTTGTCGACGTTATTGTCTCGCACCGCTGCCGAGCCACGAGATTTTTTTATGCGCCAACCTGCTCTTTCGAGATATTACCACTCCAACTCGACTCGAGGCTTTCCACTTTTCGCGCGTGCATCCACGCGCTCTTGGCGCGAGCATATAAAAATTGTGGTAAATCACTGACCACATCCGTAGACGCTTAATTAATAGCTGATAAGTAGATTGATATACACGGCGCTCGGAAATTTATCGTGCCGGATTAATTTACGGGATAATTTGGCGCGAAAGAAATCGAGATGAATGATTGCTCAGGTGGCAATTTTCCCTCCTACACGCACACCTGGAACGATTCCGGAGTTGCTGCAGCAAAATCGAGTGCATTGCGTAAAGTGGTTTCATCATACACATGGCTTTTCTTACTGACGACGAGGTCCGCCGTCCGCGGCAACAAAGAGTCGATTCCTCGGATGCCTGGTGCGCCAACGCCAGCTTCTTGCCTAGAATATTAAGCAACTTTTTTCATCCATTTCCGTCAAGCAGTATCTCGTTGGAAATGTGCGCGAGATTGCGCGACTCGCTCCTCGGATCGCCAAGGTCAAAACCTAAATGCACCTCTCTGCACCTCGTTTGCGCGCGCGAACTGCTCTCTCGCCTTTGCAATTAATCTTCCTCGTCCCGAATCGTGTCTCATAGCCTATACCCTCTCGTACATACAACTATATACCTTTCCGTCGCCAACAATAGACTTCAATTCAGCCCGTAGGAGCTTATCCTCAGACATCCGAAGAAAAAGTCTGTGCCACCGTGCTGCTCAGTTAGGAGTTCAACTAGGGACAATGAGTTTTATTACTCTTATTGTCCTCCTTGCGCGCAGTTCCTTAACCTTTCTCCGCTAATTTTTTTTCGAAAACTGGTCTCTCTGCTTTGCTATAGGTATATGTACGAGCAGAATCGTCTCCTATTTAATCGACACCGACACTGCGCAAGTGCATACGCTGAATTTCATCGAAAGAAACAATTTCAGACAAATGATATAAACATTTGATTAATCGATCGAATAAAAGCAGGAAAAAATTGTACGAGAAATGGAGGGAAAATAAACTGTGCTTGTGTTGACGGATTCGTTGGAGTCGAGGAGGGGAAGAACAAAAAGAGATTGGAGAGAGAATAGCAAAACGAATTCAACGAGGGTGAAGCGACGATATGGCGAAGAGGATCGATGAGGGAAGAAGGGACAAAGAGAAAACTCGATGCATAGACATAAGATGTGCATAGTTGCATGGTCGTGCGGACGTTGGCTAGTGCGGAGATCCCGAGCAAGTAGCCTCCTGACGTCACTGACGGGACCACGTGCGCTTGGCCAGAAGGAGAAGCGAGGAGTAGGAGTGGATGCGAAGTAAAGGGGAAGGAGAAGGTGAAGAAGGTGTAGGTGGGGGGGGGGGGGGGATAGGAGGTTTTGTTGCCTCTCGCGTATATCGTATGGAGCGTGGCCCGGGGATCAAGGACGGTTTTACTCGCGAGAAGCGGACCCGTGTGTCCCTGCCAGTATCATGCTGTAGCTCCGAGGAAGAAAGAGAAAGAAAGAGAGGGTTGTAGAGAGGGGTGGGGAGGGGGGTGGAGAGAGTGAGACAGAAAGAATACGAGTATACGAACGAACCAGTACCAAAGGAACGAGGTAGGGGAAGCCGTGTGCACCGAGTGGGGACAGTAAACGAAAGAAAGTCCAATGTATACGAGAGGGAAAGCGAGAGATACTGTGTCAATGCACGGTACCAGAAGGAGAAGGAAGCATGCGGTTCCAGCAAGAAGAAGAGGATGGCTTATGCAGAAAGCGAGAAGGGGATACACGGTGTGTATACACCGAAGGAAGGGGTGACGGAGGATGAGGGGCAGGGTGAGAAGGGGGCACACCGAGTGGCGAGGCAAAGTAGCAAAAGGATGCAAGCCGTGAGCAGGCGAGAAGGATGCATGCGGAGCGTTGAAACGAGATGGAGGGAAAACAGAATCAGAGGCCGCTGCCCGTAGAGAGAGAACAGCGTTGCTTGTCGAGCATCCTTCTTCCTCGAGCTTTTTTATTCTTCGACCTGTCCCTGTCTCGCTCTCTCGCATAAGATAAAGAAAACGAAAGAGAGGAATTGGGTGGGACAAGGAAGGTAAGACGAGGATAGAGCTCGCGGACGTGTACAAGTGAGAGGTGAGTATTAGTATACTCGGATGCAACGGGGACGAAGTAAAAGTTAGTGGGGGTCGGAGGGTGGAGAGGTACTGAGGAGGGAACAAGGAGGGTAAAGAGAGAGAGAGAGAGAGAGGTGAGAGCAGAGGAGGTGGTTAGGAAAACGTGTCCCAGCCTGCACGAACCAGTACAGTCACTTCAAACATTTCCAACCATAACATTAGCAGACGCAACGGAACCACAGTATTACGATGCGTGCAAATTCTATTAATGTCAACTTTTGTAATAAGCTATTAAATTTCTTGCCGTTGTAGGATAGCGCAAGATTTCCAAGATATCTTTAATCCATTTAAAACTTTAGTAATTTATAAAGACTGGTCGTAGAGACTTAAGATATTGATTGTTTTTTCTAATGCTCTAAAAAATATAGCGTAGCTGTTTTACGATACTGTGTATTATATTTTGTGCTCGCATCCTTTAAAATTTTTATTTTTCCTGAGAATACGATTTGATTTAATATTACGCGTCTGTCGATTTGAGATCAGTCAAATATTATCCAGCTAAACTTATTTTCCACTTTTTATCAGTTATCCTTTTCATTCATTAACATCGCGATGTGATACCTTTTAAAATTATAAATAACAGCAGCGATTGAATTTTAGTTGGTGGTGATCGAATCTTGAGCTATCGAAATGTAAAGTGATCATTTTTATCACTCGGAGTATATGGAAGAGGAGAGAAGGAAGAGAGAGAGAGAGATGAAAGTTAGGAAAACACGTTAGAGCTTGCAAAGGCTTGTACAATCTTAACTAAGAGTTTCAGGCAGAGAGAAGCGATAGAGCGTGTTATCGGCTAAAACGAGAGAAGCAAGTAGTTTGAAATATAAGGGATAATATGCAATTACCATCCTCTCTATACCATTTATTTATCTTTATATACTATAAGTACTTGTTTCGCTGAAACAAATAAAAAAGATGATTGTGCTGACCTTGACAAGTTTACGCCATAGCTATAACTGAGCAACGTTATTGCAACATTATCAGTCCACCTATAACTACAGCTATACATCTACCGTGACAAACTATTAGGCTAGCCATAAGCGTTCTCTGTTCATTATCGGTAATATGCAAATGCGAGCGGTGAATGATTATTCATCGGATTTCTCGCAGGATTTTTCCCTACATTTTCCACTGCTTTATCGAAGTATAGCAAAGTAGATAGACGTCGTTGAAATCTTTTGGACAAAAGTTGGAAATTGGCAAAATGGTAGAAAGCGCGACGGTAGGAATATCATCGAAGGGTCGATGCTCCAATTGAATAGATATGCCGTAGAAGCTAGGAGAGAGAGAGAGAGAGAGAGAGAGAGAGAGAGGTTGAAATCGTCAGAAAGTGCACGTAGTTGGTCGATGTGGCTCATAGCCATTTTTATTATCATCGTCGCAGGGCGAAAGATAAGAGACCTTGAGGGAGGTCAGCAACTCGGGATAGACCAAGCGGAGGAGCAGTGGGATAGGGCGGGAAGTGACGCAACGCGATGGAAAGAATTAGGATTATTCGCACGGTGCGAGGATCGCTCGATGGCCAAAAAACAGAATCGAGTGGAGGAGCTGGGATATCAACATTGTCGTATCATTTTCATTCACGAGAAAAGTTTCAAGCTCCTCTCTATATTCCCGAGAAGAGAGTTTCGTCCGAATATTCAGGATAGCATTATACTATAAACAAAGAAAACTAATATTCGTAGTAGCCGCGCGAGTTATCCAGACCTACTACCACCAGTGCAGCACTGCGTGCGTGCGCGTGGCTAGGTATTACCAGAGACACGTAGATGTAAACATACGTACACAGTAACCTGCTACTATGCTAATGCAGTTGTAGCCGCCAAGTGCGGTGTAGAGAAAACAAAAGAGCGAAGCGAGTACACTATGTAGACTTCCCTCTCTCTCTCTCTCTCCCTCTCTTTCGAGTATTACCAAGTCAAATAGTACACGAACCACGGGAAAATTGCGAGAAGGAGTCAAGGAACCTCTCTAGCTTGCTTCACTATTTCTCGGGTAGCGCCATTTCTCGCGATTCCCACAATTTTCTCGCTTTTGCTTATCAAGCTTTCTCACACCGAATTCACTTGATTTTCAAGAAAGCTGCGTAGCCTATGCATTATTCGCGCGCGCGAGCGCGGGCGTTGCAAACACCATCTCGCACCAACGAACAACACCCCGTCGCGTCGCCGTCGGGCCGGAGAACGACATTGCTCGAAAGTTGAACTTCTTCGCAGAGAGTCTCCTCGATGGCTATTGGCTGCATCTCAATGCTTATGGATCTTTTCAGGCGTAGCCTAACGATATTGTAGCTTGGCGCACATGACACGCGAAAGCGAATATGCTGCTGGAGCGACGAAAAGTGTGAAAGAGGAAGGTAAAGAGGCGGAACCATTTCGCGTCAGGGATCACCGACGAAGAAGCTTGGCATTTCGCAGGACGACCCGACGAAGCTGCCGCTCTTTCAGCTCCTTCTCGAAACTTTCAATTTTTTCCGCTCCAACGCTTCCTGCCCCCCTAAACTGTTTTCCCATCTGGCTCGACTCTACGAAAATGTCGCATCCTCCCGTTTCCTCGTACTTTGCCAAATTTCCCTACGATTTTCAATCGAACACAGTTAGGCCATTTACCCCAGCGAGATGATTCGTCGATGATTCTTCCAATGACAGGGAGTATCCTCTCAACTAAAATTCACGTAGAAGAAACAAATTTTTCCTGCTACGAAAATAATTATAGCAATAAGTACCGGATCATTGGTGAATCTTTAATTAGTTTGGTAGAAATAACGACGCAACGAGAAATCGTCATTTCCGTGGACAAATATTTGCCGGTGGATTGTCGTGAGAGTATATACATGGTAGCGGGTGCGCCTGGTGTTCCTGACCCGCTCAATTTTTTCTCTCCCTGATTACGGCGGAGATCGTAACGTGACGCGGCGTAACAGCCAGAGGCTAATAAGTGGTAGTAGCCGGGCAGAGAACTGGCGGCGGAGTGCAGCAGCCGCAACGCAACGGCGCAACGGTGATGCGAGAACAGGCCTTCGCAACGTAAGACAAGCGGTAAGCTGTAAAACCGTCGTAATTCCTGCAGGATAAAAATCCGCGGCGTGGCACACGCTCTCCTATAGCTATCGGCGGCTTGGTCTAGCGAGCGCGCGCGTGCGCGCATACTTATATATATATATATATATATACATATATACATTGGGGTAGGGGCAGAGGGGGCCTCTTTGTCGTTTCTGCACTTGCGACACCCTCCTCTCCTCTGTATAGAGAGGAAAGCAAAGAGGGTCTCTCTCTCTCTCTCTCTCTCTCTCGCTAGTCTTACTATTATATACACGTACGTGTATGTCACTTTAACAGCACGCTATAACCATTTTCTATGTATTTGCAAACGATAGGAGAGGAGGGTGGGTCACCGGAGAAGAATAGTATAGTAGCTGTGGGAAGGGACAGAAAAAGAGAGAGAGAAACAGAGTAGGAGAGCGTTTTCTACTCCTTGGCCTTAATTAACATCTCTAGCACGAGTCCACAGTCTGTCAGCTGGACCGATGTAACATGCAACCGTGCAGCAACGCTACATATATAGCATATATACACCTATTCCGAGCATCCTATAAACACATCGGTTAAAAACTCACCGCACCATTGTTTATCTTCCACGCGTTGAGAACTACTGAAATATTTTCCAACCCCTGTGTTTCTCCACGATGTGGTTCGAACAATAGCGCGACGAGATTCTTTAAGCTGCATATATATATATGTATATAATACATATATCAGGATAAACTGATAATTGAACCAGATTGGGATTATTGTCTACGAACTAAATAGAAATCTAGCGGTTTCATTGAATAAATACCGTCCTAAAATTGATTCATCGCATTATGAAGGAGAACGATGTCGTAAAGATAGATATTAAGCGCTGGCAAAAGCACAATAGATTCTTGAATATCCGTATATCCCGGAACGCGCGCGCGATGCGATGCGATGGTGATATCGATCTCCCCCACGTGGCCGTGCGAAGCGGAAACGTTTGGAGGTGCGCGTCCGTGAACGTTGATAGAAACGAAGGAAATCTCGAGGACGGCGCGTGCCACTGTGGCGAACAATGGCCACGGAGCCTCGAATTAACATTTTTATACGCGATTCCACGATAATCCGCGCTCTACTCGACTGCAGTTGCATCAATTTCATTGTTTTCACGGTCCCCGGTGCAGCAGCCGTACAGTAACCTTGGCCCCGTTATTATTTGCTAATCGCGATCTAGCTGGTGGATCTCCCCCCCCCCCCTCCCCTTCCCTTTATTACTCCTCCCACGACCAAAGAATTCGCGGTGAAACGAGCTCGCTCTCGCGCGTATACGCGGTCTATGCCTAATCTCCCTTTGCAAATCTATTCCTATATATACTATATATACATGTATATATACCGATAAAGGGAAGGAACACGGGCTTCCCAAACACTCGAGCGATTATACCGTCCACGCGCGTTCGGCTAATCATCGAGCAACGATACACCTGATTATTGATCGAAAGTTTCACTTTCTATCGAAATCGGACCGACTTATCGATCGCTCGAATCAACGGCAATTACGCGGCAGCTCTTTATTTCTGCAACAACGCAATGTTGACGGAAAATCGAAACGCACGCTAGCCAATTGTTTCGACGTTGCGAAATTCTGACCTGCGCGTATACCACTGCAATTTACTTAAACTATTCTCTCGTAACTTTCAGTGCTACGAACTCTGAATTATTATCTCGTAGCTCTCACTATCCAGCCTCAATGATACTTACCGCGCGCGAGATATCGTGTAATCACTATTATCAAAGCGTGGCTTGACCGGGAAATTCAGATAAAATCGTAGCTCGCGTCGTTACCTGAAACGGAAACGATCGCCCTCGCACTCGCTACCGACCACCACGTGCTCAATCCTGCTGCCACTTTTGCTTTTGTTCTTTTAATACGTACAATTGCTTTGCACAACCTCTGACAATCCCGTACATATACGTACCTATATATATATGTGTATGTGTGTGTGTATAAACTACGACTAACTTTACAATAAACAGCCTAGCTGCACAGTTCGATTTATCAGTTTGCGAATGATTCATTCGTGCAACGAACGCGGTACCTGTTGCATCCTGTAACGGAGGAGGCGCTCCTGTTGCGTTCTACCTTTTGTTCAAAATTGATTATAGCATGATTAAATGTTTGGAAAAGGGTGGTACTGCGCGCAGCGTTTGGGAAGCATAGTTATGGGTACTGCGTTGTCTGTACAAAGGGGAAGATGAGATGATCAGGAGGGGAGGGGGGTGTCAGAAGGGTGGAAGAGGCCGGAAGGTTAGCCGGTGCACCCCAGCAGCAATTTTGCAACCTCGGATTGGACGGGTGTATATATATACGTATAGCGATGTTGGAGAAACTATGGAAGGGAAGTGAGAAGAGAGAAGGGCTCTACGAGCTACGACCAATGCAATTAGTTTTACGAGAGACAGTGTATCAACGCGCTACCATACGATATGCCATTAAAGACCTCCTTGCTTTGACTATATACGAGTATGGGCTTCTACTTCATCCCCCCTCCTTCCAACACCATTATTACAACTTTTTCGTATAAATTGTGCGTCCAGCATCTCTCCACTCGTACTCCTGAAAAAATAGTACAAACGTAGGTAATTTACTTTGAATTTTCCACTGTCATAAATCTTTCCTGAAAACAATAAAATCTGGTATAGCAGTCTCATATTGGATGTAATGAATAAAGAAATGTACGAACAGCTTTATAGGAGCTATACTCGTTAAAATATAAGATGTAAATAATGAATATAATAATTGACCCTTAAATTGGATCAAATTGGATGAAAGCCTGCTTGTAAAGCAGTCACGTTACGTCGTGTACATGAACGCTGCTACTGGCAAGGAGCCACCACCGCATAATCGAGCTAGGAACGACGCTAAATTAGTTCAGGGCTAGGCGAAAGTATCGGCTTGCTGGAACCTACGGACCGATGCAACTCACCTCACAGTAGCAGCGCATCCACCGATTGTCCCGTTTACAAGCTGCCTCGCTTACACGCTAAACGCGCTGACAAGCTTACAAGCTAACGTGAACACCTTTGACTCAACGACTACGCTATTATTTACAGCCCATATCCATTTTTAGCTCATCCACACTTTACTACCTTGTAACTCTACCTCGGTTCTATGATCGTCTCTTTAATTTGCGAAACCGTTTGGTTAATTCAACAAAATTATATCGTTTATAAATTTAGGAAGAGATTCCTCCGTTGCATTTTGATCGAGCTATCGATATAATTAATTATTGCATATAACAAATTATCTATTCGTTCAGTGAATTAATTAATCATATTTTGATTATTAGCGCGAGTTTCAACGCGTGATACGTTGAGTATATATAGAATTTTGCCGAAAGGCTCGGAAGGTGGGTATATCTATATATATATATATATATATAAGTATATAGTAGATGTAAGGGTAACTAACGCGTGTATCGGTGCGTGCGTGGGTGCTCGGATCAACAAAGTCGGCTGGCAGACATCACGTCGCGAGGCTTCAATAGGATCTAGCATTCAAAGCGAATCTTCCTACCGATTGGACAATAGCCGGACCTTACGCCGGCTGCACTCGAGATACGAGCAAGCCTCTCTGGCATTGTCTACATGCGGCTTGTAATAATGACGGGACGCGCCATACAGAAAGCTTCATTTCGCAAAGCCTTTGAATGAGTAACGCGCGGTGCCAGTGTCCTCACTATTTCGTGCTACCGTGCATCACCTTTGAGACGCTTTATTAAACTGCCTACATTAAACCGCAATCCTGCGCTTTGATCATCCTCCTGTCAGAAATTTATTAATTCGTCCACAGGAGATCTCATTAACGTTCTAATTCAAAGCACCTATATATTGTACATATTCTTGGAGAACGCATATAGTTTACCATTAAACCATGTACATTATTATAATTCTTATCGATGGATTAACCGATTGTTTCGAGTAAACGCGAAAGATTACACCCGATTCCCAGTCTTCTACTTTTACACTGGTCATTCTTGACACCTGATTCTGTAAACATGGAGTAGTATTTTATCCATCCTGGGCTCGGAGTTGCGATAAATCACCAGTTTCTCACGATAGAACGTGGCATCGGTCATTACGCTTCGCTCCGGCGAAGTCGAGAAGAGTGATAAGCGTGGTGAGTGTTGTGGAAAAAAATAGCGAGTTTCAACGCATCGTGTTCTGCTCTCGGAATAAGACGCGATAGCCAGACCGGAAGAGACACACTCGCGTGGTGAGCAGCATCGATAAGTAATATATACGACGTAAAACGATTTATGAGCAGCAAAACCTTTGACTTTGCTAAGTAAGTGGGTCGTTCACGATAATGGCGCTTGCTATAAGATTGCACGCACATCCGGATTTGGGATACGTATATATGTATATGTTTCAGGTTCCGCGACAACTTCCAAGAAGCGAGTTTAAATCTCGCCCTAATGCGGCAGTGCCAAGCAAACCGAGCGCGGGCTCCGAAATACGAGGGGTCATTGACCTGTCTTAACAATGATATCTGCAAATTCGAGCAAACATCAGTATTTCTCCCAATCCTTCCGCATCCCGATAGCTTTTCGAGCGTTCACCAATACCACTCGCAACTTTTCTCCCCCACCCGGAGAATTCTTAAGAAATTCTCGAAGAATTCTTTGTCCGATCGAGCGATAGTGGAAATCTACGTGTCTGTAATTTACAGCGCCACGAATTCTTAAGATAGCGTATCAATATGCTCTGCTTTCCACGAGGCAAGACCATGCTCGCTCGATCTTACCCTCGAACCAATAAAATTGCAAGTTTTCGATGCACGCACGTGCGTTAGGCATAATTCACGTTGATGGTGCTTTTAAAAGTTTCTTTCTTATCTCGTAAGGTTCGCGAAAGTTTGAAATTATACAAGGATGCAAATGTACGAGAGTATAGAATTATTTGGCAAGCTGTATAGACTATTGATGGTGGTCTCTTCGAGTGTATATATATATATATATATAGAATGGCTTTATAAAGGAAACGGTATGAATTGAACTATCGGAGAAGAGCGGTTGTTTAGGAAGGGCCATGCACCTGAGTCTGAAACTGATGCTGCAAATTTAGGAATTTCATGATGGTGGGCAAGGGCTAACTAGGTCGTGCGTATGATAATATGACCATTATCGTACTTGTATAGGGTCGAGGGGGGATCGTCAGATTCGCCGGAGCACCTGAGTCCTCGACAGGGACTTAATTAATTAAGTCCCGTCCCGTCTCGCCGATTCGTAACGGAAGGGTTGAAAGGAGACTGTATCTTAGCGCTTCGCAGCTGACGCAAACGGCGGCAGCCAGATTATAATGAACGGAAGAACGATCGCATCAAAGCCTTTGTCGCCCGCTAAAAACGAAGCGCAAAATCAAATTATCCGACCGGTCACTCGATACGCAACTCTCGAGATAAGCATCGATATTTCGTGCAGACTCGCAACCGACTTAATTGGATTCTGATCACGATATTCGTATTTAATTGTCGCTGAAAATAAGACTGCTATACCATTTGTATCTCCGTCTGACGCGAAAAAGTCATTAAAAAAATTGCGAAAATTGCCAGAAACTTTTAGCCACGAGAACAACGCACTTGCGCTCTCGCTTATATTCGTCATTTTCTCAGTTATCGTTTTCCACGATATACACGCCACGCCAATTACACGCTCGCTGGCTAATCGTGGCATGCTGCTCGTTCGTGACGCGCGATATTGATTTACAAGCTTGCTAGGAGAACAACTGGAAAAGGTACTATATCAAATTAGAAGCTCTTATCTCGATCGTGGAGAACCTTCCAGATCCTGATTTAGATTTATTTGTGAAATTCATCATTACCTCGGATCACTCCGCCACGTATACACATGGGTCTGATGCGATCGAGAATTTGTACACTCTTCTTTCGGCCAACGATACCATACCAATCAATATTCTTAGATCGAGCCTTCTTATCTTATTCCATTTGTCTCTTTGTTCTCGCATTATTGCATTTTAATAAGGCAAGGGTATGCAGAGTGGAGCTTGAGAAGTAATCCGTTAGACAATCGTGTAGTATTATAGTTATCTACATATATATAGATATACATATATGTACCGATGCAGACGATCCTTGGAGATTCTATTGCGCCGTTGGTTGCTCTCGCGCGGAGTAAGCTGCAATTTCTTGCGGTAATAAGCCATTGCTATTTCTAATGATTTTCTTTGTTGTTATTTTTATAGTGGACACACACGTTCAATAAACATATATACTTGCGCGTGTCTCTGCTCGATTGTCATGCAGCGATCTTACACGCGCCAACACAGTCGGCTTATCATCTTGTAAAACACGTCGACAAACGCGACAAACTGGTTAACGCGGTAGCGCTAACTCGTGTACGATTCACGATTCCAAGTGTAGCCTACCGAATTACGTGGCACACGCTCGCTATATAAACGAAGAGGACGAAGAAGCGGAGAGAAATTTTCCTCGAGTCGAGCCACTCGGAGAAAAACAACGCGACGGACGTGTGGCTCGCGATGAAAGAAAAGCAGCGTAAAACTTTATAATGGAAACATTATTATCACCTTCGGTCCTTTCGACATGATTAATTATCGCTGCTGCGTTTCTACGGTTATCGTTTACAAGGATTGAGCAACGCGCGAACACAGCTTTTTACCTTTTCTCTCCTCCATTGTTGGGCAACTTTCGAAGCTGATTAAAAATTGTAAAAAGAATTCGGTCGATGACAGCTATATCGTTCCGCGCGATAAAATTGCGTTTCGCGATTATAGCGATCGAAGCTAGTGTAGCGTGGTGGTTCAATTGCTTCTTGGTTCGTTTAGTAAAACCTTTATTTGCCGTCTCGCGCTGCAGGCAGTGGCAGTTGGTTTTGGGACGAGGGATTGTAGGAGGGGGGGTTTACGATCTCGTCGCCGAAATCACTGGCGACGTGATAATAAAATAATCTAGGCCTTTCGAGTCATTAGGCTGGCCCTTGTTACTTAGCAGAAGCCCACATAGCCATGAGACGAAGCTTCTCGTCTACTCTCTCGGACCTGTTTGGAGAAGTAGCGATGTGTCGAAGCGTCCTTCGAACGGAGAAAGAAACGTTCGAGTGCTCGCTCCACTGCCTCTTATCAATTCATCGAGCGCAGCTGCCTAATTAGATATAAAAGATTGAAATTAATGATGCTGGCCATAATAGGAAGAGGCTGGCATCATCCAACCTATCGGACGAGAACGAGACGGACCGATGCAACATCCGAACGTCCACTGTTCGAGACTGTCGCTGGCTTCAGGTTATGGTGGCGTAACGCAACGCAACAACACACTTCGCCATACACCATAGAGCAGTAATGTCGCCTGGCGTATACTCCGTTAAGTGGATCCAATCAACTCGGTGGCAGTGTCTATATATATATATATATGTATACAGGAGGAGAAAGAGAACTTTGGCCACTCGAGATTCGGAGAACGAGAGAGATGACACAGTTATTACGTTATACGCACGAAACCGAGGAGGCGGACAGGCAAACGGGAGATAACACCGCGAGCAGCAAAGTTAACGCCCAGGGGCCGATAGGGCCTCTCTACCCTTGATAAACCCTTTTGTCACGCACCACTGATTTCCGAATTGGCATCTGGGAAATTGACAGTCATCCCGGAAATGAAGTTTACTCGGGTTTTACTCGACGATCCAACGTCTCTCTCTCTCTCTCTCTCTCTCTCTCTATATATATATATATATATATATATATCACTGGCGCGAGTTATACTTTTGAAGAGAGAGGATCGCTGCTGCGTTGACGCGACATGCACGAGCTGTACGAGCTTCATCGCCAATGAAGATAAATCACTCTCGAAGACGAGCTCGAGCTCGATTCTCCCGACAGATAAACATTCGACAATTGGCGATACTTATTCGCCACCCTCGCATTATATATGCATTGAAATATATATACGATCCGATCGGGCTAATTATGCACGTGGATCGATCGTTATCGACGGTCATCTCTGTCCATAATTAATGAATTCCGAAATGCGATTCGCTCTCCCGTTGAATGATTGCATGGATATTATGTCTGTTATATAGAGACGCCTGTGTGTGCGTGTGTGTCAGCTAGTATATATGTATATGCTTATACGCACACGCGCGTGCCCTCTCCGTGCAAATTCGATCAGGTGGTCGTGGGTGATGCATCTAGGTATACTCGTTTGCGTTTTAACGGATCTTATCAGTGCTCGCAATAATTCGAGGCTGGGCATGATTGCTAATGCCCTTACAATATCGCGAGAGTGATAAGATCGGTACAATTTGCGATAAACGTGTACAGTACTATATATATGCGTAGTACGTGTGCGAGTGAGAGTGGGTCGTTGGAACGATGCGGTATCGAGCACTCGTAGTAACTCGGCTAGGCTGGCTCGCAGGACAGGGAGGGGGAGGAGGGGTGAACCGTGCTCGTTCCACACCCCAAAATCGGCCGATCGTGGCCAGAGCGTTATTAAATCCGGCCGGCTTCGATAATTAACGCCCGAAACTCAACATGAACGTGCCTCGCTACACGGCAAGCTTCGTTAACTAATGATCGCTAGTCGATTTTTTTAATTTATTCATGCACATTGATGGAAACGTGCTTAAAATTCCAAATAAAATAACGCTCCTGCCTAACAGCATTATAATTCAATTAAATTGATTAATTTATCCGGATGCGCTTTTCGCAATACTGTCAGCCTGTAGAAACGATCGCGCGAAACTAATTGATATACCCAAAGGCGATTATTTGGATTTTTATCATTGGTTCCTGTACACGTATACCTGTTTTACCCTGTGTCGCTGTGTTTCGAAGACAAAGGAGGGCGTGTACTCTCTTTGTACTATATATATATATATATGTATGTAGTAGAAGCTTTACGAGGACTGTCAATAGAAACGAGTGAAGTGATCGAAAGCTTTTAATCAGGAAGGAATCGGTTGGAAATTCCAGGCAGTCGGTATAGAAGGCTGGGTAATCAGGGTTTCAGTTGGGATTATAGGCTGATTGAATTAACCCCGTGTTGGCTGCCCTCGTAAACTCTTACTAAAGTCAAGCCCGGACTCCTCCCGTCTCGTGTCTCCCCATTACCGCCCGAATTCTCCATCGACGCGAGCGCTTTCGTCTGCCGAGTAATCGTTCGTCGTTTGTCGTTTGTCGTTTGCCCTTATACCTCTCAACGAATTTCCCAGGTGTTTCCCGAGCCTCGACCAATACACTCGGGTACACTGTACACATATGTACATACATTTACCGATAATACACGAGCGCTCGTGTCCCTGTACCGATCAATAGCGACGCATCGAGTTCGCTCGCTTCGAATCGACGATTTAACGAGAGGAGAAAAATAGAGGAGGAGAAATTATTATTAAACGCGCGCGTTAAAATTTGTACGTGCAAAATGCGAGAGGATTTATCATGGCACGATACTTGATATTGCATTAGAGTATATTTTCTTTGGTAATCCGGCGATTGCCAGGGTGTTATACAATTGGTTTGAAACGCAAACAAGTCTTGCCTTTTTCGAGTGAGAATCGTGCGGAGGCTTTTGCCAGGGAAAAGAGTATTATAGACGCGGGAAATCGCAGGTGCGCGAAAATGAACGGGCGACAAGCCTGACGTATTGCACGCGCCATACCACGCAACTCCACGCCACGCCACGCTACACGCGTTGCGAGAATCCGTATGGACGTGGTACATTCACCAGGTTTATAGCGTGTAGTTGGCGCGCAGCGCGAGTACGACTCGCGTTATCGGCCGAGCGGTTGATATTACGTTCGTATTACTGCACGTATGTTTATCTACTTAATTCCTACGTATGCCACCTGAACCTGTCGAGAGAGAAAGCTGTTTTTCCATACTCGACGCTCTCGTCATGCAAATCTCGTTGTATTGGTTGCGCATAAACCTCGCGTACTGACCTACGCAGCCTAGCTTCTCACTTGCACACCTACACGGATTTCTTTTATAGATTTACTGTGCAAAAACCACCCACTGCCAGAGAGCCGCTGAGCAACGTTTGGTCGTTTGAAGGAAACGACAAATCACCTTTTCACCTACCGCAAAGAAATCCTATTCAATTCGAGAAACGATGATCGACGTATCAATGCGAATCGTACAACGTCGAAAGTCTCCCTATTATATACATATGTATAATGTACCCAAGAATCGAACGTATATCTCCATTTCGCCTCTGATCGCTCGACAGAGAAATTCACGCATTTTCCTTCGAAATTGGATTGAGTTGAGAAAGAAAACAACAAGATATTATGATATACCTGCGGGTGTATATATACGTATATGTAGCGTTGTGCCCTTTGAGAAAATGAGAAGAGGGGTGGAGAGTGAAAAGATTGGTTATTCGCTTCGATAATGAGTGGCAGACAGTATGTACAGATTGATGCACTAGCTATATATATATATATATATACATATAAGTCCAAGGTAATCGCGTATGTCACAACGGGCGCACACGTAGGTACTCGTATATACAACGGTGCTTATTCTCTCTCTCTCTCCCTCTCAATAACTATTCAAGAATCCATACATTCGCTCGAGGCGAATGGCTCCTATCTCGAGTCATTGATCATAGCGGAAAACGCGGGAAATGCGCATTATCGAGAAGCGAGGCTTCGATCGGATGGGAAAAACAAGCTGACGGGTAGTCAACTGGGCTACCGCGCACACTCTGCCTCGCGAGAGAAAGGTTGCAATCTTATAAGGTCATATCACTTTTTTATTCGCATTTTGATGAGGACGAGAAGCCAACTGGAAAGTCGATTAATTCGCGCGAAATCCATGCACGTGGATATTGTCTTTAGGAATCGTATAGGAACGGGTTGGCGCAATAATTCATCAGGGTGAATTTTCGAAAGATCGACCAAAAGTCTCGCTACGTATATAGACGCGCAGTGTGATACAGATCCACGTGTATATGGTAGAAAATTTTCAAGCACTCGTGAAAGAGGCGGTGTTAATCGGTTAACATGGTTTAACGCAAGTTTTAGGGTCTGGCTGAGTAATAGCGGGACGAAAAATCATGGGTGGTCGTTGTCGATCCGAGACAGTCCGCCGCGGGGTGTCGTTTGCCCCATGAACGGCGATAATCCACGGTGACCCGCCAGCACCTCGCTCTCCTAGCGACTTTGAGCAACTTTGTGCAAGATTTTATGTATATATAGATACATACGTAGCGGCGATACGGCTCGGAGACATTATGGAAGTGCTAAGGCGCCCGTAAAACTCCAGCAGTCCGTGACGAAGCATTGTAGCCAAAATACCGACAGCCTCGCGTTCGCCCGTCGCCGAATATTTCTCCCGAGCTCTTCGGCCCACGGCAATAATTCTGCCGGCATACCTGGTCACGGTCTTAAAACTTAAAAAGCTAAAACTTTAAGGCGATCTCTCTCCCGCCGCCCGGCCCATATTTCCCTCCATGAATCTTAAAACGAGTTCGCTCTCGCGCATTGTCACTTTGACGGCTCATTCCCTCGGACGAGGATCTTCAAACTTTTATTCCGATGCCCGACATACACACGGCAAATACTAACTGGCTTTAATGACTCATTCTAGGAGCCGCCGTCCTTTCAGACTCGTACTTTGTATCTTTATCGCGCCTCGGCCCCCTTATTTCCTATATACGACGAGGAGGAGGACGACGACGGTTGTGTATTGGCTATGCGAGGAGGGGGGAGATTCCTCATCGATCCCATCATCGATGTTACAGGGAACGCGTGGTCGAACGACGGATGCCGAGACGTGGACTGAAGGAAATCGGTCGATCTGAAGTTTCGGGCAGAGGAGCGTTCTCGATGAATTACACCGGGATTCTGGCTGCGTTGGTATGTATGCGCGCACGGTATATAAAAGGCGTAGCTAAAAGGCAACGGGCGAGCGCACTGTGAGACGAGCTTTGTCATGCATATGAGCGTACATGCACGCGTTACTCCCCGTACAATAAGATCTAACTAGCTATTATGCGACTCGCGTCGTTCGTCGCCGGAATTCTCGGCTGGTGGTAGATACCCTGCACCTTGGCTTTTTCTCGATACATCCTTCTGGCGCGACGCGAGATAAAAAATATCCCATCCCGAAGGAGAGAATAACACTCTGGTATATATAACCTTATTCGTATACGCATACGCCTCGCTATTGGGACTCGTATATTAATTGTATCTTCGAGGCAGCTGCACCTCGATCGCACGGTTTACGCGTACGGCGTGCAGGCTCCTACGAAGTATCCTGCGAAATAAAATACAAAGCTGCGGGGATGGCGCGGTGAATCGAGCGAAAGACGATCGGTGCAAAGGTGCAAATTAAAAGTAAAACGTATTATAGTGCACAAAAGAAAAGCAGTAGCAGCGGATAACAGATGTCGCGTTAATTGCATGGCGTCTCAAGGCTCCCTCGCCCACACCCTCCTCCTCCTCCTTTTCTGCAGACACACGTATACGAGCACGCAGGACGCGGACGGACCTAGAAACGCTGTAGAAGCGGAAGAGAGCGACAATTTTCGCGGCTTTGCATCGGTGAATGGGATCGGATCAAAGCGTACGAGCGTAAGAAGTGGAAAATTGGCAGGTTCCCACGGTGGCTAGAGCGGAAATCAAGTCCCCATTAAGAAGACACCCCTCGCGAAGCGTTTTAATGACTGGAGAGGAGAATTTTAAAAAAGCGCGCGCGGTTTCGCGCTAATACCAGAAGACAAAAGGCTCGCGGCCAATGCTGCTGTTACGGCTTCTTTCCAGATACACAATGGCTTTTCTGCGTTTCCCATAGGTATAGAGTGTATATATATATATATATACACATATATACGACCGGCGAGGCCAGCTGGACACACGCTCAGCCGCGAGTTCCTCGTTCTTCGGCGTTCGCGTTGCGTCTCCCTCTGTCCTCTTCTTCTTCTTCTTCTTCTTCTTCTTCGAGGGGGAGAGGAACAAGTGCGCGCGACCGCTCGAGCGCGCGAGCACTCTACAATTATTACAATTACCGCTAACTACCTGCCATTTGCCCGTTAATCGTTACGTGTCGCTCCAACGGCCCCGATCACGCTCTCCTCTCGATATATTCCCCGGTGCGTGAGCTGCGCGGCCCTATATATGCTCCGCCTCATCTTCTTCCCTTATCTTCGACGCGGTGGAACGCCGATGCATGGCACTCTAATATCGCGTAGAATGCTCGCAGGTTGCACGGAACGCGCGCTACGCAGCTCGATATCGCCGGACATGCACGTTCCACCAGAGAAAACCGGTAGTCCTTTAAATAGCTTCGATGGAGGATCGGAAAGCGCACGCGGTAAGAATTCGTGATCTATGGGTTCGGACGATCGTCCACTGGCCAGCTTCCTGGAAAATGCACGCGGACGGCGGAGGAAGAATTTTCCTCTTTCTGTGTTTATTGGTATATAGAGTCACCCCCCCCCCCCCCCTCTCCCCTGCAGCTCCGACGCGCGTTTCCCGTTCCCTCGTTCTTTCATTTTTTCCTTCGACTAGTCTGTTATTGCACTGGTAGTTGCATTTTATAGGACGCATCTCAAATTTAAATAGCGCAAAGTCCGAGGAAAGATGTGAGAAAGCCGTAAGCTGACAGGCCGAGATGAAAGGGTATGAAAGCGGCCGGCGCGGCATGGCTCTACAGACGGTGAATTGTCCGTGCGATCGTCGCGCTTCGATCGGAGGGCCCACTTTGATCCTGAAAAACAAGCCGGGCAATTTGCGTGGCGTGCCGGTCATCTTCCGGGAATGCCAAGTTTCTCGAGCGAAGCGAATAATAGAGACGCCAAAGCGAGAAAGCCTGAGAAAGCAGAAGCAGCTACTGCGCGTTGCAATAGGAACAACATGTACTATATAGTCTACGCTTTATACATATATATATATATATATATATATATATATATAGTATTCCTAAAAGAATTTACGCGCGCCTCAGCTTTGAACAAAGACTCGGCTACGAGCTGGAAAAAATATTGGGACACGCGTCCCGGTCCGGTCGCCGAGGGCAAAATATTTCCAAAACTGGGCCCTTCTATGACGAATCTCTCAAATTTTCAGGGACCTTCGTCAATCACGGGCCAGTTCGTCGCGCTTCTTTTTCCATGCAGACAAAGTTAGCCTGCGCGTCTTCTTTGTCGACTGAGTTATTCTGTCCATACGTCACAGGTCCTTTGTGCCCGATTTACTCCGAGAGCCTGATCGCTCAACTGTCTGACGCCCAGAGCTTCCCTTCTCTCTGTATCTCATCCCCTTTCACCCCCCCCCCCTCCCCTTTCTCCTCTCTTTTCACCTCGATCTATACTCTTATAAAGCTGAATCCTGAAAGAGAGCGTGCTCGTACAAGTGCCAGTGCCACTTTCCTGTATTACTATACGGTGCCCAGTACATTAACGGGATCGCTTTATCAAAATTTTCTAACAGCTTTACATTCGTACGACCGCGGAGATTTATGACTCGCTTGATGTATAGTTGCAAGTAGCGTCCGTCTTGACTGCGAGCAAAGGGTCAATTGCCTCGAATCCCTCACCATAAAAAAGCTCATATAATTTTCATCGAGCGTATATGTATATGTATGTATAGCAACACTCTTCCCTCTTTACTTTTTAAATCAACCTATACAAATAACCAAAGGCTATACTCTGTTATTACTTAGATATATATATATATATATATACATTTTTTTGTCAAACATCCGAATTAACGATCAACGCAATATCGACACGGGCTACGTGCCTATACCTTTTCCTGATAATACTTTGTAATTAGATATTGGCTGATTTCCAGACCGTTTGTATCATTTTGCTCGCTAATTACAGATGTTTAGCATAATTGTATTCGATTACGTTAATATCACATTTAATTAAATTTAAATATGGTAAATATATAATAATCAAATATCATTATAATGCAAATCAATGAATATGATTTGGAAAATTTCCTACTATATAAATTCATAAAGGAGAAATCAATCGTCCTGATAATTATGCGATAATGCAGTTAATGTTTGTACGATGCGTATCCTACGTAGCCAAATTAGAGCTTTTCGGGTGAAATATGTCTGAGCTGGTATAAATGGCATCCTCTGTAGGAATCGCGTTGGTAGAATAGGACTTTTTTCTTTATACTACTCTTTTACGTCGATACAATACACACACCATTGTTTGAACAGATACATATAATCCTAGGATGAATAAGCGACTGATATTTCACGGCATTAACCCTCCGTATCTATTAAAGTGAGCTAACGCAGATTGAGCGTAGGTACGAACACGTAACAAATGACATGACAGTCAATTCCGTGACCCCTGAGCTCGGCTCGAACAAACAAGAGAAGACTCTCGGTCCACCCTCGCTTTTTTGTCGTCCGTTCCATACGGACTAATGTAACAGGCTGTTCGATAACGACATTGAGACATTTAAGGAGGTTAGCCTTCGATAAGGCTGTCCTGCTAAAATTAACAATACGTTACTGTCTCGGTTCTTTGGCCTGCCAGCTATTATTGGAAGGGAGGGAGGAGGGATAATTTATATATATATATATATATATATATATCAATGTGTACATCTGGAGAAAGAGGAGACTCGAGCGATAGGGATGATTCTCACACTCGAGAATAATGATCGAGACCAATGATGCTGTTTGGTGCACTGGTGCTCATCGGTGAGCTCGAGGCGCCACGCGTATCGACGCGCGAGACGCGACGCGTTTCATTGAATTTTCTGCCTCGAGACTTTCAGACAGCTCGCTATTGACTACTGCTCGATATCGATCACCCCTTTCCCGGAGTATGCGTGAATTATCGCTTGAAACTCTATCCCGATATTTACTTTCTTCAAGCCCGCTTCTCTCCTCAAATCAACCTACCGTGATATGTTAATTCCTCACCGGCTCCGCAAAAGTACAACTCACTTTCGAAGTTAATTCAATGAAAACATTTGCTCGAGTTTATTGGTCTAACGAATGGCATTTCTTTCACGACTCGTAAACCTGCCTCTTTACAGGACTCGCGTCCAAACTGCCAAGTCTTCCACCTGCCACGAAGCCAAGCCTCTTTCCATTCAATCGAAATAAGACAGCGCGATGTACATACGCGTCTACATAGATGAACTCGTGAAACACATTATTGCTTCTCGTCTCCTTTCCAATCGGACACGTTTATTGCCGCTGCTGCAGCTTCTGCTGTTTTTGACTCGACTAAAAGCTCAAATAGGACTCTATACGCGCACTCGCGATTAAACCGAATGCTTTCGCAACGAGAGCTTGGGGGAGGGGAAAGAAGGAGGAAGCCGAGTTACTTCCGCCCCTCTTTCCCCTGCAATTTACGTTCTTACTCCCTTATACCCTCCTTTTCTCTTTCTTTTTTAGCCCCCCTCCCGCGATCCCCCGTCTCTCGGTACGTATTCATTTTTATTAACCGACATTTCTCCCGTAATAAAATCCCGGGCAATCTTCATAGAATCTTTGTGAAACACGCGGTATCCAGTATCGTTTGACCGTCCCTCGCCTTCACCCCGGTCGGTACGGATATAAAACCTGATGGCCGATAACAACCACTAGCGGCTCCCTAGCATCGCCACTGTATCCGACACAAAAGCTGTGAGTGGTTCCCGTTTTATTGGAACCATACACGGATACAGATAGGGAGGATATACCGAACCCCCTGCTCGTTCGGAGACGGGCGTCAGGCATGGCTGGTAAGATCCGCAGGGTGGGGATGCTGGTACCGAGAGAGAGCGGTAAATTTCCAAGGGCAGAAAGGGACGAAGAATGCTGATGGTCTGACAATATGCGATCTCCCTCGTCTCAGTGAATTTCTTATAACCGATAGACGATAGACGCGATGGCCATCACACTTCCAACCAGCAACTTCCTCAAATTACCGACATCATTTACGCCACCAATATACCTTCCCTATTCTCACTTTCGCTTTCAATTAGAGACCTCCGACGGATTATTATTACGTTCATTTATTCTCTCATCGATACATCAGCATATCAAACTAACGAATCATTTATTAATTAAAGATTGAACAATTTTTATTGAAACTTTTAACTTGATCTTGCATCGTCAGTCTTAGTATCATTCATATATATATATAGATATATATATGGCGAGGTTCTCTCGGAGTTTTCAATATAAAAAGAGTAGCGCGAGAGCCTTCTACCCTCGAGGGTCGAAATGTTAGCATTAGAACATTATTCGGTAAGCAGGCGCGAGATTCGTCGATATAGAATAGTTGGGAATAACTTCTAGTCTCCCCTTGGTCAGCCGTAAGCATCTCCGATAATACAGTAGGGATATCACGGAGAGCTCTTGATATTTATGCGCCATAAAAGTCCTGTACACGGGGAGGGCAACGCTCGAGTCAAGGGTGCTGACCGGACATCGGTTTTCGAGGAGGGCAAAACGGTCAGGCCACGGCAAGCTCGTACTCCAACTCCAGTTCCAACTCGAAACGGAGCGTGAGCTCGCACAAACTCGTCTCGCTCCCCTTCCTTACACCCCTCATTTATGAGCGACGAAGTGACCGATTTACTTACAATAGCCTGTGACGAGTCGCCCACCATAAACCTCCATGCACGCAGCGGAAGAAAGAGATCACAGGCATTGAACTTGGAGCCATCCAATTGGCCATTCCACTCACACTTGTGTATCGCGCTCTCTCCCTTGATCCCCAAGAAACCACCAACTTTCATTCATCCTCGTGCTAAATTTTTCTTAACTCTCAATCAATAATATAGTTTCGTCATATCGCAGGCGTCATACAGACACGTTTCTTGATGGATCGTATCGAGACTCGCGATTTCATCAGAAGACTCGGGACATTATTAAGGTTGAATTATTACTATTGCACAATCTTCGTGGAGCGATCGGACCACTTTTTTTCCACGCTTATATATATATGTGTATAGCCGCGACTAACGCATTCGCGAACGATGTCTCTTGGCCTCCTTCCATCCTCAGCCAGCTTTTTTATCCATGCGTATAAAAGCTAGTTCGCTGAATCCCTCATTTTCTATATATATATATATATATATATATGTGTGTGTGTGTGTGTGTGTGTCTGTCTGTCTGTCTGTCTGTCTCTCGTGGACAAAAACTGACTTTTCCCCCTCCTTTTCTCCATTTTCCCTGGGGAAAACGTAAGCGCGTACTCGAAAATATCGAGCAATAGAAGCGATGTTTGAGTTATTTTAAATAGAAGGGGTAGATAAATGGAAACAAACTGTCAAATTCGAGAGATGCGCTTCGTACACTACGATACGCGTATAGCGAGCGTAAGGTTGTGGTAGGAGGAGGAGAGCTTCCTCCTCTTGTGCATCGGGAACGCCACAACTCCATTTCCCGAGAGGCCAAGTCGCCGGACAATCTCGATAAAACGAAACCAGACGAGCTTCGCCTTCGACGGCAAGCGAGATCCTACGATGAGAAACACAGGAGGAACGATTGTGCGCGTAGCTTTTAAAGTACGTTTACTTTTCAGGTGGCTCCGATATTTGCAGTTACTTCAAAGATTCGGTCTCAACCATTCAAAGAGAATTTCCTCTTCTCTTTTCTCGCACAGGTTTTGTTTTTCCTCCACTCCCTCTCTCTCTCTCTCTCTCTCTCTGACACACACTCATTTCCCTATCTGAAAATTAGATTGCTGAAAAATTTAATAGAGAAAATACGAGTCTTTTTAGAACCGCATAATTTTCTATATCCGAGTCACATTCATCTCGTAGGAAATTTGCGGAATACGCGGTGGATAATAAAATGAGAAAAAAGCAAACATACGGTGAAGGCGCGTATGAAGAATGAAGAGAGAGAGAGAGAGGAAGTTACGTTGCGGTGGTATATGTATAGTGGGATAGTGGGTGAATGGGGAGATGGGGTTATAGGAGCAACGGGACGAAAGGTAAAGATTTAAATGGCCTCTCGCAAAAAGCATTTAGCTATTCCCCGTGGCAAACGACCATGGCGAAATGGCGAGAGAGAGAACATATTTTAAACAGATTTCCCTCTTCCGTACGCGATATATTTATGTGCCAGCGAACAGACGCTTATGCGTGTCGGCTCTTCGGGGTTGTAACGTTGCTTCTCGAGCAGCACTGCCATTTTTTCGGGGGTTTCGAATTTAAAAGGTTTAAAGCGATTTCCCAGGGGGTGGCGCGCGCCGGATTGTCGGCCCTCGAATACCGATCGACGACGCTCTCGAGGACTCCTTCTTCCTTCCCCCTTTCTCGGTACGTACTCCAGTCATCGCTGCTGCTTGCTATCTACCAACTTGTGTGCCTGCTACCCCCCCCCCCCCCCTCCCTCTTTTCTCGACTTGACTTATAGAGAACATTCGGTATAGGAGCCCCTCTTTCTCTCTCTCTCTCTCTCACTCTCTCCCTCTCGATATTCCCTACCCTTAAGAATCACTTTAAGCACCAAATAGTTTTAGTTTACTGTGCAAAACGCGCGCTATAAGCATCGAGGCTGCGGCGATGATACAACATTTATCACTCCCCAGTTATATTTCCGTATGTATATATATATCGTGCTGGCTGAAATTGCGAGCTGTCACACGCGAGTTCTCCAAATGGTAGAAGGCGAAGATTAAGCATCGCTCGTCGTTTCGTAAAAGCCCGTGTATAGCGGCGGACCGAACGTGTGGGACCCAGGGGTCTGGCTATATATGCGCCGGAACAATTTCAAGAGCCAGCGTGGCGGCCACCAAATGAGATCGCGTTACGTATATTAATGTGCTTTGAATGAATATTCCTGCACGGACGGGGAAAATTTGACGCGAGACCGCGTACATCTATTATCTATATATATATCGATGCATGTATGTGTATAGAGCATGGTATACTATATATACAAACGTATCACGTATCCCAGAGTAGTTTATATTTAATGTATACATATATAGAGAGAAGAATGAGAAGAGGAAGAAGAGCAAGTATTAAAAAGGAAAGAATGAAAGAAAAGAAAAGGGACACGCTTATTTGGCAGCGTATAAATGTATTTTTATACGGTTGCGGATGAGTATTCGGCTTAGGGTTACATGGGAACGGGGTCATAGAGAGACAAGTGGTGGTAAGGGATGCCCGAAGAGGAACCTGTCCCTCGATAAAAAGGGGCGAACGCCTTTTCTAATGGAATTAATGTGCTCCTTATAACCCGCCCGAAGCGAAAGATTTACCTTTCATCCTCGAGAATATGTGATCAGGGTATTAGTGCCTCTGTATTATTAAGAGATGAAAACTGAAAGTAAGAAGGCGGAAGGAGGATGAGTTTGAAAGTCCTCCACCAGCGGAGACATTTTCCCGATTTCAATGCGAGGCCTGATTTAAAATTCATCAGCCTCTTTAAGGGCTTATTTTTCTGCTCGCGCTCGAGGGTATTTATTTTTTGTCAGACCAAGATGAGGAAGAAAACGTAATCCTGTATCCTCCTTACCTTTGCGCTTGCTTCTCCACGGTTCTTACGTACTTAGACCCCCCTACACCTTCTTCTTTTGTCATTTTTTCAATCTTATCCGTAGCAATATCATACTACGAGGTTATGGATGAGTCCTATAACTATAGCTCTCACTGCATTTTCTTCTCCAACTGGAGACTTTTCGAGTTTGGTTGCACATGTAGGAAATAGCTCCTTTTAAATCGGTGCAAGGTTAAAATTTGTGTCTCAGGATGTAAGGAATAATTACTGAGAGGAAATCAAAACAATTTCAATGATAAAACTTGGAAATTTAAGCGAGAAAAAACCTTTCATCCGATTACTCGCCACAGTTCCTTTAGATAAATTTTGTCTTAAAAATGTCACAGCCATTAGCTTTATAAATTAATGATACTTTTACTCTATCCTAGCTTTTCTCAAAAATCTCTCACCACTTTTATAACATCGTTGATCTATGCAACGATCGATAATTCATAGTTGGAAAGGTTGGCACTCGTTTCTCTATAAATTTTCAAGTGGCACGGACTTACAACACGACATATCCGTCAAAAAGGCTTTTTCAAATCATCGGCTTAGACTGGATGGGGTTGGATGAAAAGCTTTGCTTCGCTAAATTGTGCTAAGTCGCACTTTGTATTATTACTCGAGTGATTTCAAGGCGTCTTGCAGACTTGAATTATGAAACTCGCATTTTCCATACAAAGGAAATGGAAATAAATAAAGGATAAATTACTAGCGTATATAATATTCCACCTATGCCTGGCTATAAGTTGTTCTTCTTCGTTTGGCACGGATCATCGATCAGACGGAAGTTGGCTTATAGCCACGCAGTCTCGAATCAACGGATTACGTCTGCCAGAATTACTTTACGCTACATTTCACCCCGTGCAATATTCACCAAATATGCAATATCACACTTAGCACACAGCACACTATGCTGCTGTACAACACGCGAATCTACTGGAAAACTCCGGTTTTCCAGCGATGCTCCTCGAGATATTTTTATTAAATTATGCATTTTCCAGTCAGTCGAGTATCTCAACAGTGCTAATTGCAAAAGCTTTCATACATTCCATACATCTCCAAGCATATTCGACAGAGCAATTACCACTATTCTCTGTTACACCGTTACACCGACAGTTAGCCACTAACTACTGCATAAATTTGGGAATCCATTAGTAACATCAGCGTGAATCCGGCAATCGTGCTGAACGCGCGCGCTGCTGGAAACGCGCGCGGTTATTGTTCAATAAACATGGCGAGTTTTTCTAACGTCGACCAAACCGAAGGGAAGCGGAGCAACAAAATTCGAGAGTAAGCTCATTTCCCATGCCCTCTGATTGTCTTTGACGAAATGGCTGCATAATTACGACAGTACCTAATGGACAATGTGGTCCCTCCGACCCTTGCTCGTCGCTCGGAAGGGCCGTGCTTGGTTGGTTCGCTGGAATCGATGTTATTTCGAAATATTAACGGAGCGGAGAGAGAGAGAGAGAGAGAGAGAGAGAGAGCAGCGTGAAGCCCTACAGCGTGTGCCCTATTATCGTGATTAGCATACGCCGACAGGCTATAGCTGGCGCGCTTGACATGGGCTTCTGCCCAACGGAACACCTTCCCTTCCCTCCTTCTAGTCACGAGGATCACGCGGAAACCGCTGGATACCACTGCTAATACGATTCGCTGTACTACCACGGCCTGCCGAATAGTGCGTAACGTATTGCGACAACCTATGCTAAATATTATGCCACCGCGACTCTGACTGATAAATAGACAAACCTTGCTGCATCCTATCAGTTTTCCTTTAATTCCCACTCCAGTCGAATCAGTGCTCCGTAAATAAACCTACGATATACCCCTTCTTCCCGAGAGCATATAAATTATATCTGGGATATAAAACAACACAAGGTACCGTATATAAAGTCAGGAGAATGTGCGAGTAAAATTATCCTCGCTGTGATGGGAAATAGAAAGGAGGGGGGAGGGGCGCCAGATGCATTTTCTGCACGATACTATTGATATTATTGCGGTGCATTGTAGTGGTATCCCTATAGCGCTGGAGTGGTGGATAATTATCGCGCGCGCTCGGCCATGTCATCTCGTTTCGCACTGACGAGGCATTGTCGATGCGGTCGCGAGGCGCGATACTTACGACGACCGGATGACAGCTGGCTAATAACCAGCATTAATCGAGCTTCCACGCCAAACGAAAACTTCCCCGCCACCCATTTCTCACCCTCGTTGCAATTTCTCCTATTCACTCTCTCTCTCTCTCTCTCTCTCTTTGGATATCTATCCCACTGCACATACATATATGCGTGTCCGCGCACCAACACGCAACAATATAAGCTTAAATACTGCCTCTTTGTATTTGGCCATTGCTGCATCGCGCGTTATTAACGCTATTTACGTTACGAGTGTTTTTCTTCGCGCATCTCATTGTTGTCGGGTGAGATAAATTTAGAGAGAGAGAGAGAGGCGGCGGCTGGAGATATAGTCGGTAATCGCAGACTGATTGTAATTTGCATTCGTGCGATCACTCGGCGCTGGGTCGGGGGATTTGCATTGGAGACGGGGGTGTAAGAGAGGAGGGGGAGGGGGTGGTGGCGAACGAGGGGGATTCGTTGGAAAATGGTTAACGCCGAGCGCCGCCGTCGCCTAAGTGCAAGGATAGCGGCAAACGACGTTACGGGGTTGACGGACTCATTACGAGGCGGTTTGCATATAGAGCGCGCAACGGGGTGACTATACACAGCCGAATACGTAGTGGGAAACTGCGTATTGCCAAGTGGAACGGGACGGGACGGAATGAGATGGTGGTGGATGAGACGGACGGGACGGGACGGAACGGTGCAGAATGGAATGGACGGAGAGCAACGGACACTGACTGACTACTACACGAGTAATATGGATTTGAGGGGTAGCGGGCACAATGGTGCCACTAATGCACAACCACCCCACCATACAAGCGGCTCCTGACCCCCTCCGGCCAAAACCACCTATACAGACCATTCAATATTGGCCCACTGCAAGCCACTGGCTTATCTACGCTTAATGGCACGACATTCGAGCCTCTGCCGAAGAACTATGTCGATATATATATATATATATAACTATAGCTCGGTGCGAGTACTATTCCACCAGTACTTCACTCGCACCATCCACACTCTCCGCTCCAAATTGTCCAGCGTGTTCGCACGGCGGTCGATACCCCTCCCTCCCTGATGTGCTCGTGAGATCCAGATCATTTCACTTAATATCTCCTGTACAGATAGAGCACGGATAAACCACTTAACGAAAAGCCCAAAATCAGTTTGAGGGGGAAGGAGATAAATTTGAATTGAGCTTTGTTCGTGAAATTTGTCTATTTTGAGCTGGAACAAAGCGAGTTATTTGGTCGGTTAATGGAAAGGAGGAAGAGCCAGCGTGTAGCTGGAACTGTGCACGGGCTACAGCGATCGAGAGGAAGTTGGTTAGTGCGAGCAGCAGCAACGTATGAAGCTATAGGGTAGAGCTAGAATACCATGGGAGAGAGACGATATTCAAGGGAAATTTGGCGATAGAAGCGAGCACAGAGTGGAGTAGCGAGCGGTTGGCTGGTATCAGCATGGCCCATTGCTCGCGAATCCGGCCAATTTCCTGCATCCTGATCTGATCGTCACTTTACGACGCGTGTAGCGGACCAGTGTGTGTCCAGTTGATGTTCCGACCACCCCCAAGCTGTCACGGCAAACCGCGCCAATGTACAATGCTTGCTCCATACCCATCGACCGTGCCCTATGTACCAACTGATAACGTACACGCCATTCCACGCTCTCCCTGTCTCTATGAATTCCTCCCACTCTCCCTCCTCCTCGCCATTCTATGTACCAGAACATCAATGACTGATTGACGCAACTCGGTTTACCTATATCGAGCGGGATAGCTTCTCTAAAACTTTTATATACACGTGTCTTCAAGATGTATTATATGCGGCCTAAAAAATTCCTTTCCCACGTGACACTATTATATTTATCCTATATCTATATAACGTTTCATAGACCCGAGCTCTTCCCTTTACCTGATATTTATTCTCCCTTCAATGGATATTTAACGATATGCATGGTCCATGTATTGCAATTTTAAATGATAAAGCGGCTTATCTCCATGTGAATTTCTATCGCGATTATATGTAAAGTCTTACTCGAGATGAATAATGATTCCACCTAACATCACTATCTGTACATCGGTGTAATCCACATCTTCTGCAATACGGTATGACTACGCATATATCACGCAGCACGAGATATGTTTTTCTGCTTGGCAAAAAAGTTTAATCTGATTAAGACACGTCGAGAAAAGTTTTTATTATCATAGACTTTTATTGCTTTCGTTATTGCAAGCAAGGATATTGATTCGCGACTTTTCTATATAAATCAACCGGTTCTCTTCTATATAGATAAAACTGCACAAATGCTCCATAACTCGTAGCACTTGATAAAATTATGTCCTGGAGTATTTATTTCGTAATATATCATAAATCTTTTAAAGAATGTTCACTTAAATACACTGAATTTACTCTATGATTTTTTCATTTTTTTTTTAAACGCACGCACACAGATTAGTCGTTTGTTCGAGTACAAATATTTTGAAATTATTCTATTATTTATTAACAGCTTTACCTCGCGTTACCCTCTGGTTTTTTCTGATGGAATATGTGTTTTTTTTTCGTCGTTTTTTTTCTTTCGCGCAACCCATAGGGGAGGAGCACGATGCGAGGCACACAAAAAAAATGATGAATACGGCGATTATGATGCATACAAAATGGAACTTTTTGTTGCAAAGACGTATCAAATAGATATTAGGTTCTAATTTGGAAAAATGTAATAAAATCAATTTTAAAGAAAATTGAAAAACTATGTACAACACGTGCGTGCCTTCAACCGATATACACTATGGAGTGGAGTTATCAGAGTTTTATTAAGAAAATACCATCCCTTAATTTCATCGCATGCTTCTTCTGCTCTCCCATTGATGCTGCTTGAATAGAAATTTTTTAAGGCCTTTTTTCAGAGCATATTAACTATATGTATAGAAAAATTCTGATATACTATACGGGCATGACAAAGAGAAATATCGATCTTACCCCTGAATTAGCATAAAACTATAACAAAAGATGCAAATTCTGTACCCACTTTCATTTTTTTCTCCAGCTTTACCTTCGCTTCTTTCCATGCAACAATTGCAACGACGATTTTTAAAAAGTGTCAATACTCGTTCCACGAGCGCACAAAGAGAGCGTATATTAGCAAATGTCACAGGTTCAACGATGGATTAGAAATAATCTGAAAGCTTTTCACGCGTGTTTGCATTGTTTCAATGAATGCTACACGAGAATTTAATGAGTAGAGTGAGAGGAGGCATACAGTTTGGAGTGTTATTTTGAGCATGAAAGGATAATATTACGTTTACGAGTTTACGAAGGATGGTTGGTTGGGCCGTTGAAGTGACTATAGTTAAAGTTTGAAGCTTGTCGAGGAAGACGAGGACGACGACGTCGAGGCATTGTATGAGAAATGGATAGAGTAGCTGCATTTGCTATTCCCGTAGCGCTCGAGCGACGGGCGAGCGTGCTCAGTCCATTGTCACATTGTGCCTGCTAATACGCTAAAAGCCTATCTCTGTTGAGATCTGCACGCGGAATACTGCCGCACCCGGGATTCTAGCCGGCGTAACGAGGTTACACCAAAAGAGACAATCGTGAGTTAACGACTGCGTAATTGAACGCCGCCCCGCGCTTTGCTCCGGCTCTATATATATATATATACATGTGCTCAAAACACAGCAAGAGTCTCGAGCGTCCAAAGTATCGAGCGGAGAAAAGCCGAACGATAAACCGCCCAAGGAAATTCGATCGGTCCATTACAATAAAATAGATTTAAACGGTCGCCTTTATATACGCTTACGTAACTATAAATATAGCAATCTCGCGCAAACCTCTTGCGAAACTTATTTTCGTCCTGTCAAATAATACAGTGCGTAATATAGCTTTCCAGTTTCCCTGCATTCAAAGGAAGAAATTTACGATGCATTGAGAATTTGACGCGTCCTTCGAATTTGCTCCTCGCGCGCGCTCGATCCAGGAAACCAGGGGAGAAAGGAGGAAAGAATGAAAGAAAGAGCTGTTTTTTTTTGCCGACGATATATATACTCGATCGCGTGCACGCTCCAACCACAACCTGCCCCAAATTCCTGAGTTGCGCAAAAAATGGCCAAGAGGGCAAAATAACCGAGTCCGCGTATAATCACGGGCGAAATCCACGTTTGCATATGCCACACAGCTTTACCCTGTCCCCCTGCATCAAATGAAATTTGTGCGGTAAAAGTGCGGATTATGCGGTGGGAAAGAAGCACCCACTTTTTTCTTACGGCCCGCCGAGCAGTTGACAAGAGCGAGAAAATTCTTTTAACGACGCTCAAAGCCTTGGAAAAGTTAGAATCGACGCGATTATGAGAATTCTCTTTGATATAAACTTCCACCTCGAGTCCACAGTTTTCAACCAACCTTTTCAGCTCTCGCCGTATTGCTAAACTCCATCCGAGGGAGAAATTAACAAATCTCTCGTTGGGATGCATCGAGAGAAACGAACTAGAGATGTATAAAAAGTAATACATACCGCTATAAATATATATATATACTTCTTGACACTGCATTATCTCGTCTTGGATTAGAGTGTAAGGAAAAACTGAGTTTTCTATTGTCCAATATCTGTGTGTGTGTGTGTGTAAGAGAGAAATGCCTTTTTAGACATACCACAAAATTGCCGAGGAAGAGTATTACCCATGGCTCTAATACTCCAACACTCTCCGGCGATAAAAGAAAAGGTACTCACCGACGCAACGAGCTACTGCAATGATGATAAAGAGAAGGAGAAAAAGGATAAGGGAACGAGGGAGGCCGAGAAAGAATCGTATAACGGGTCATCGAGGGCTTTTTAGGGCCCAGCATTGGATATCATTGCGACTTTATCATGAACAATACCAGATAAAGCAGACCGAACTGCTCGCAATAAATTCGTAGCGGCTCTCAGATATTTCATAAGGGAGGAAGAATCCATCAATAACTACGGTAGCTCTAGGTATGCCACTGCTCCGAGCGAGTCCTGCTCCTGCAGGAGGGTTAAGAAGGGGAACGGTGTCTGCGTGGAACGGCTCCTACACACGGCAATAAATAATGCGATAAAACACGAGTTTGTCAGGCTATCACGAGGGTGGTCCACTGAATTTCCTACAACAAGAATTTTACAAGCCTTGCAAGTCCGATTTATTCTCCCCTCCCCTCTTCGTTTTAATGATGAAAAGTTTCGTCAATCATATTTCCAACGATCCTGCAAATATTATCATCGATATACGCGGTATTCTTGGAGGAGTAAAAAATTATTTTTAAATGGATCACAGTTCGCGCCTATATCGACTTTGCTGAGAAATTCACGGCACAGTGGTAAAATTGCTGGTCGAGTAGGAGAGTTGAGAGATGGAGTTGGAGGTGGCACGTAGAAACGCCGGAAGAGGTTTCCCTCGTTGCTTCGCTCGATGAGTTATCGTATCACCTATAAGAGAGAAGCTTGGCTCGCAGCCCCCTTTTCTTCCGGCGAAGCTGCTCCGTTTCTCTCTCTCTTTCTCTCTCTCTCTCTCGCGCGCGCGCACGAAAGGGACCGTCAGCGTCGTAGAAAGCATATTCATAAAATCGACCAAGCAAAACCACCACCCGCTTTATATTTGACGGTGCGGAGCGAGCCTACTTCCTCCACCAATAACCGCTTTAACCTTCACGTTAATACCTTTGGCTTTTAGCCCGAATTTATTAGCACTAGGTCGTAATGCTCCTACCCGCCAATCCCAAATTACATTCAATAACGAAAATTGTAGCCCAGCTTCGCTGTCAAGGCAAACGTGATTCGCCGATATAGCAATGATAGTAACTCGAACCGATACCGCTAGCCACTATCTTACCGATATTAAACCTTAACAACGGTCAACGGGCGCATTTCGCTTCGACAATACACAGAATTATTTCCGAGGGTAGGCAAGTTGCACGCAATACTGTTCTACAAACGCAATAACCGCTCTTACGTTTATGCCGGACCATAAAAATAACTGTTGCAGATGATTCGTGTATTCGAGCATGATTCCATTTTACAATAGCTGATTACAATCCTCGTCATTTTCCAAACTTTCACCAGACGATCGCGTGAAATTTTATATAACTACATATATATATATATATATATATATGCAGTATAATGGTAGCTCTGCTCCAAAGTAACATCGCGCATCTTATATTATATCTATACATTATATTGTATTTCTGTCTTTACAGATTAATCCGAAAAATAGATATTTTTCGTCGTTCGAGAGATCGAAGGTTCGTCGAGCTGACGGAAAGGGAGCCGATGAGTAGATTTTTACGATTTTTAGCTTTGGTTGATTTAACGGCATGTTTAACGACCTTGGGCTTTGCCAACATACTGGGAATCACCATGGCGTCGCGTCGAACGACGTCGGTGGGCCCCGCGTATTATCGAGTTACATCTAATCATCATAACCTCTTGTCCAACGAGTCAGCCAACGAAGCACGATTGTAAAAGTTTAATATCTGCCAGTTTACGATTCCATGACACATCGCGTCCGTCGCTCGTACGTGAGAGCATGCACGTGCTGCCCTCGCCAGTGTATTCGCGCTCCATGCCCTTCGTTCGTCTACTCCGTTTCTCATTGCGATCCCGCAGAATCCTCCATTCGTGTATGCGTACATCCTAGAACGTAATACAACACGTAGATCGCGATACAGCAGCTCTCCACAATGTGCTGTTCCATCGATGCTGATATGCCGAGAGAGAGAGAGAGAGAGAGAGAGAGAGAGAGATCCTAATACCACGTTACACCTGACACACTTTGGATGCGTGAGCGTGCACCAACGGACAATTACGGACCGTATTCATATTTCAAGGGTTGCGATGTTACAAGATCAACGCAAGACATAATTCTATCTCATGCATAGAAATGTACCGCAGAGATAACTATATACGTATAGTGTGCAAGCAGAGTTTCTAGGAGTGTCGGAATGGGTTCGGTGCTAGATCTACTCTATCGCGATTGTACCGTTGCGATAGGACGAACGAGGAGGTGGAAGGGGTGGTGAGAGACAAGCTTCGGCGTAAGAGAAAGAAAGAAAAGATACAGTGAGACGAGGAGGGGGGATGCAGAACTAAACAGGTGTACCGCGGTGAGCGTGTGCCGGGCACGAGCCGAGTTGTGCCTCCCCCCCCCCCCTCTCCTTCCTTCCTGCCTGCTCTCTCTCGCGTAGCACCGATCTACGTGCAATCGAGCACATTGCCATAGCTGGTGTACCTTTTGTGGCTCGTTCCAATGTATATTATACACCGTAGTGTATAGGTATACGTAGCACTACCGATCATTCCATTCTCACAGCCAATAAATGTACTTTCAGCGAAATCACACAGCATAGAACATAAGCCCCGCTCTGCAAAAGCGGGAGGCGAGGTTTTGGTTAGTTTGGATTTAGTTTCGAGTTTACGTTCCCTGGGCTTCCTGAGTTAACCAACCACGTAAACGCGATCGTTCCAACCACCGACTGCTTCGTTATATTCTATTATATGATAAATATTAAAGCGGATGGCTAACCGTACGACCGTTCAACCATTGTCTTTAGTATTATGGTCCAACATATATAAATGTACGTAGATTTTAGTGTACACACATCTGTTTCTCTTGCAACGCGTGTCACGGAGTATGCATACGGGTTTCAATGATTTTTCAAAGAAAGTATCGTATGACTTTTGGAAATCCAATTAGTAGGAGAATAAGAGGAATGTGGTAGAGTCGCGAGGAAGGTGAAGGTTTGTGTTTCCGAGGCTCGCTTTGATTGAGGGGTTACCAGGCAACTGTGCACCACTCGGTCTCACGTAATAAAGAGGGCAAACAGGGAAGGACGCGACCTCTGTTGAGCACAACTTATGAGGAAGAGGTGTAAGATTACGCCCTTATCAATGCTCTCGTCTCTCCGGGAAGGAACCTCCCGGCTATTTGTCTCGTGTGGTGTCGTGACTCCAATCGCTCCCTCCCTATATAAATATATATATATATATATATATATGTGTGTGTGTGTGTGTGTGTGTGTGTGCCCTGCTGCCAGAGCATTGACCCAATTTCCCCTCAATTTAGCCCTAAATAAATGAGCGGACAAACACCAAATGAATCAAGACATTTATTTGGTCACGAAAAAGTATTTCATTCGTCCCATTAGTCCGTTATACGTGCACGCGTAAGGGACCGTACCGAGGTTTTTGCTTGCCAACGGCATTCCGGATTTCCAAAATGGGAATCCTGCCCATTGAACGTCTTCATTACCCACCTTTGAGATTCCCATTAAGGAATTCAATTAGCCTTCTTCGTCGAGCACCACTGGACGTATTTATCGATAGCACCCGATCAATTTGTCGCGAGGTGCCGAGTGGCAATAAATTTGCAAAGTGGAAATCTTGAATAATAGGAAAATCGTGGAGAGCGTTCGCCGTCGCTCGACCAGAGGGATCGAGGAGAACGCCGAGTTTTACCGAAGCCACAAATCAATTTGACAAGTGTTTCTCGAGGGGTGTTTTCATTCAAAGCTTCCTTTTACATTTCGTAACGCGAAAACTCGCGCAGCTCCAAAGAAAGCCAGCCGGTCGGCAAAGACTACAGGAAGATTCATCCTGCAAAGTGATACGGTGAGCTTCGCCTTCCAATACTCCACTCTTTTTCTTTTTTTCTCCCTCTCTCAACGCGGTCCTGCCTCGCTTTTATTACCGAGAGAATTGTCGAGCAGCTACACGAAGAAAGGCGAGAGAGCGAGAGAGGAAAATTTGAGGAGGAGACGAGACAAGGATGAGGAAGCCACCATCCTATATATATATATATATATAGACGACGACGAGGGGTAGCCGGACCGAGGAAAAATTCGAGCCGTTGATTTGAGTCCACGGAATGGGATCGTCATTAGACCTTCCAACGATTTGCATAGAGAGGAAACGTGGTCTGGGTTTCCGCGTATTCGCGGCACGATTTAGCATATTCCACGCGTAAACTCGCTTCTCTTCCCCGGTGAGGATGCAATCGTAAAAAAAACCAAGCACATCGACCTAGCATTTTCGACAAATTATTGGTCGCTCGAGGGCAACTGAAAATTTAGATAAGATTCGTCTCCTATCCTCGTCGTTTCGCGACCTCCACCGGAATCTCTTTAAATCCCAATGTTATATATACTAATGAAAACTCTCTCGGATATATAAGTTTCACGATCTATACGAGAGTCGTCGACATTTACGATGTAATCCGATCGACTCTGTTTTCAGGTGTCAGCAGATTCCCCCCCCCCCCCCCCCCCCGAAGTGTGTACACACCTTCGATACTCGAGTCCTCTTTGATCATGAATCTTTCTTCGAGGATACTTCTGTCCCCAGAGATCTCGCAGACTGTTTGCCGAGTGGAATTCAGAGTCTCGACAAATATCGTCTTACCAATTCCAGGCTTTTTTCCGCGCAGCTCTTCAGCTTTTCCCAGTTAGCCAGCTCCTTCGTGCCCCCCCCCCCCCCCCATCCCACTGTTCTCTTTCTCCATCGAGCTCCGCGCTATACGCGTTGACCCACTGAGCCGAGCAACGCCAACCAACCAACCAACCCTCTACACGAGTCCATGCGTGTGTGCGTGTAATCCATCCCTCCCTTCATTATTTACACCCTCGAGCTGGAAAAAAGGAAGAACTCTCGCGATGCTGGCGAGGAGAGAGGAGGCCCTTGACGAGAGAACGCAAAGCAGCGGATTTCTACCACCCACGCTCCGCTCCATTCACCTTGGCTCCGTACAAGAAGCATTTGCACGACATGTGGGCCATTGGGCTAGTCGACTATGTAGCGACGTCTTATGCGTGCTACGTCACGTTTGACCTTGAGAATTCCAGGAATAATTCTTGTTCCTCGTTTATCGCTATCAGCGTCATCCCTTTCACCTCCAAATTTTATATATATTTAGACTCTATTGTAGTAGAGTTGCGGGGGAGATTTCTTCTTCGGATTTTGTTGTTTTTTTCTCGGTATAGAAGAGGCAAGTCAGTAGCGCTGGAAGAGAGCTATAGACGACGGACGTCGAGGAAATTCGCGAGAAGCATATTTTTCGACGGAGTGTGTTTGTTCGGTGGATCGGAATGGGGCAAAGCCACCCGCGGCGAAGTGACTTCACGGGCCCGTAGTCGGACTAATTTAAATATCAGTTCGGCAAGGGCGGCTTGTAAATCTATCAGTCGTGCAGAAATTTATGGGCAGGCGCGTATGGATGTTTTATTTAGTAGCTCGCATCGCACTCGGTTGGGTTAGGCAGCACACCGTGTATATAAGGTGCTTCATGAATAAAATATCTCTGCTAATGCCCGGAGGCCGGGCGACGCGTTTTTCTCCCCGAAGATGCGCCGAATAGCGAAAAAAAAAGGAGAAGGGCAAAAAGTGAGAGAGAAGAAACGGCCGATCGCGCATTGGTAGCGCGCTGCACTTGGAAAAACGATCGTAAATAAAACCGGGCGAGAAAATATTCGATGGCCGTCCGACTACCGATCCGGACTCCTATCGTATCGGTCATTCTCCCTCCGCGCACACTTACGATGCTCCTCTATTATGTACAATGTATATATATATATATATATATATATACACATGCATGCACGTACAAGGAGGAGACAATTCAGACCAATCCAGTCCCATATTCGGCAAGACGACTCAATTTTGTCACGCGTTACGTACGACCCTGCCGTGTCCAACCACTGTTTTCCTCCTCCGCTTCTCCTTCGCCGTTTTCGTTCTTCGCCACGCGAGACACTCCGCACACGGAAGCTGCACGAACTACCGTCCAAACAGACCCTGGAGAAATACTCTTGCAACGAGAGAGACATAGAGAGAGTCTTGGATTTCCGAGAGCGATTTATAACCGAGAGCGATACGGAGCCAAGATCTTTACTCTGGAAAAGCTTTTTCCTTCTTCTTATATTCCTAGACGGAATATAGAGAATCGATTATTCCACTTGAATTCTTTCCAGAAGCTACTTTTGCCTCGCCATTGCAATGGATTACCTAATTTATTAAAGTTCGCGCTTCGAAGCTTCCTAGCTCGACGTCACGGTTGTTTCAAAGTTTTTAAGCTTAGATATATAGAAATCTGGTGTAAATAATATTGTCACCGAGATATATATATATATATATATATATATAATTAGCAATGGGGAATTTAAGGTGGTAATGGGGGAGGCAGGAGGTCTCAGAGGTCGAAGAAAAAAATGGATGGTCATGAGTGGTTTTATTGCGTGGCTTCTGGAATTTTGCGTCGTTCGGGGAAGAGGGGTTTTATCTTTACAGTCGGCCATCCGAGCAGCGGCTTCGCTCAGCTAATTTCCTCTTCGCATTCGATTTTCACGGGCGGCCCTTAACACCCTACGATCATTGCGGTACGGTAAGTTGTTGCGGCAGCATTTACGGTGCTCGCATTTCACTCTTATACCGACTACCATTTCTCCTCCTTATTTCGCGCCACATATAATATTTATCTATCGCCTTATCACTCACGAGCTCGTAATTCCTCCCCACTCGAGCCTCTCGGTAGCCTTCAAATAATCAATGAATTCCAGCGAATGGCTCCTCTCAACTTTTCTCCTGCCATTGTTCCGTTCTTTTGGGAGGGGAAAAAAATAGAGGGAAAATTTGTCGAAGCTTCGAAAGCAGCAGAGAGGGAGTGAGAAAGAGAGAGAGAGACACACAATTTTAAAAAGAGCGAGCCAATCATTTCGATTGTCCCGGCAAGCAAGCTCGCTGCAATAGAGTGTTTTTATAGTTTCCTGCGTTTTATATCGAGCTATGCCCTTGCCAGTCATTTTACGATTGGATCCTGCGAATTGTGCAGTAGCAGCCCGTGGCAGCGTGGCAGCGATAGTGGCAGTGGCAGTGGTTCCTGTGTCTGACAGGGTCTCTCCTTCCTTGTTAGAGCGCAGCCTGGCAAAATAAATATCGGAAAATATGTCGGGCAAATGCAAAACAGCTTCGCGACAGAGCGATTCGCGAAGGGTTGCCTTTTTCTCCCGTCGAGGGAGACTTTCGGTAACTGCCTTACCCCGTCCTTATTATTTTATTATTTCCTCTTTTATCGGTCCCTCTCCCCATACGATACCGGCTAGAGTAGAGAGAGAGAGAGAGAGAGAGTCTTGCCTCCTCACCCCCCCCCCCCCTCTTACTCCTTATACTCCTTTGCTCGTTCGCCCAGACGCCCAACTCCCACATAAAACTCGCGTCGGTTTATGCGCTTCCACGACAAAAAAAAAACGCCCCGTAATTTGCAAGCCCGGGAGAAACGCGCCGCTAAAGAGCCACCGGCCAAAAATTACTGGCGCGCTTTTCGCAGTTTTCCATCCGGGAAATTGCTCCGAACGCGCAATTAGGTCAGACGGACGTTAAATGCGCTGCGCGTATAAAGCCGCCCGTAAATTCCACGAATAGCTCGACGGCGATCGTTCTAATTGCTCGATTCGAATTTCAATGACTCGACGCGAGACACCATCAGCGCGTTTCTACATATATATATATATATATACAGATATATGTAGACGGCATAAAACGCGTATATAGATAAAGCAGCATCACGCGAGGAACACACAAGCGGAGGCTGAAAAGCTTCCTAAAATTCTTGCCACTTTTTACGAGTGGTAATCGAGGATAAAGGATAAGGGCCCTATCCCTCGCTTGCTCTTTTTATGTTGGCCTTGAGGACGTTTGATTGATCATGGCAATCATTAAAAGGTAAGTGTAGGAGAGTCACGGGGGCCGGCGATAAACGGCTGTCCTTGATTCCTATCGAGTATTGGCGTGTGCAAAGTATAAAGTGTACTAACTGGTATATGCGCGACGTGCTTGAGTATTGAGTGTAGAGGAAAGGTTAATGCGAAGTTGGACGTTAGTGGCTGTGGCTTGAGTACAAGGCAGGTCGAGTATGGTGCACCGAGGATAACGGCTGCTAATGCTTCTCTCAATAATAAAATAGGAAGCGTATAAAGGACGTATATATAGGATATACAGTAAACGAGAGAGAGAAGTATCGAGAGTTTTGGTTGGTCGGCTGAGTCAGCATAGCGTAAGAGTAAAACGAATTGCCATCGCAACGAGGCGTTACTACCAGCATTAAATAAAGAAATATAGCTTGTGCTTTGGCCCGTCCATCGTCACATTGGCTAAGAATTCGTTCGTCTCGTTTCGTGCCTCTGCGCTTATTTCCCTCTTTCTTTTCCTTCGTACTAAACTATATTACACAACCGCAATGTCGCTCTCTGCCTCCCATTTCGTCCGCACGCACCAACATGACGGATGCCTTTACGAGGCTGTGATTTATTTTATTATTGGCGCTTCGGGCTGTTATAATCCTCGCTTGGAAAATTAAGCGATTTACCCTCGGCGAGCCAAAAAACCGTCCACCCCCTTACTTAATACCATCGATGGAGAGTTTAACGATCGGGGGACCGATTCAATCGCGGATATCAAATGGGGCTGCCAATGTATTGTACGTAAGAAACAAATCGTTCTTCGTCAAACGGACGTATCTTATTATGGAGCGAGGAAGAATATATATAAGAGTTGGTCTAGTGAGAAAGTGTAAGGGCATATATATATATATATATATAGATAAAAGGCAAAATGGAATAGCATAGAGAAATGTTTCATAGCCGAGTGGAAAGCTTTGGCTTTGAGTCGACTGTCAAGGGACGAGGAGCAAAGAGAGTTGCACGCGCAACGAGAAAAATCCACGAGCGTTCTAGCCACAGCAGCTATATGTATATATATATATATATATATAAACAGCGAAAGTCCTTCGGGTTCGTCGTTTTAATTTTCTTCGCGGCTTGATTTCACCCTCGAATTCGCCTGGCAAGCTCCCTGCTCATCGAGAGTTTTCTGCTTTGCTCCCCCTCCATCCGAGCCCTGTCGCTTTCGTCTCACAAGGAGTGTAAAGTCTCGCGGCACCCTCGGCTTAAAAAATTGATCCGATATCTCGCCGTGTTGGCCCCGCAATCCCGCGGGGACTAAAAGGGACAATGCCGCGACAACGAAATACAAGGAGGGGGGGGGGGGGGGGGAGTTAGGGAGGTGAAGGGAGGCAAGTCTGCAGCTTCTACTTTGGGCGAAGGGATGAGAGCTGAGAGATCGACTCGAAAGCCACCAGAAGAAGAACACCGACGCGTCGGCATCGGGGCCGAGGGAAACTGCGCAGTGATTACATGCGATCACCCCAAAAAACACGGGAACACCTCGGTGGTAGTCTCCTCATCCCCCTCGCGACGATCCGCGTCGTTGCTTTTCGCCCGTCATCAGCGCGACCGAATAAAAAAATGTTTCGCTCCTCTCTCGCCCCTCGCTCTCCTTACTCCGCCTTTTCTCCTTTTCCTCCGGTAAAAAATATAAGAGAGCAGCGCGCACTCTCGTTCAACTCGCGTCCTCCTCCTCGTTCGGAGAGACCCGCGGCCATTACGGAAGTATTTAAATCTCAGCGATCCTCAAAAAATCCTGTCCTTTTACCTTCTATATATATATATATATATATGCAGTAATTTCACGAACGAGTTTGTTGCAACTCTACGAAGCGACGGTATATATATATATATATATATATAGCGTTAGCTCCGATATCGATCGGAGCGTCGCCTCGCCTCGTCGTCGCGGACGCAATATTCCGGCGTGTAATGGCAATAGAGAGGAGCCGAATGAAACAAATAAGTGGAAAGAATTCGGGCGCTGCCGTTGAGTGCCGAAGCGCGTGTGTCTCGCGTGCGCGCTATGAAAGGTTCTTAACCCTGCTTTCCAAGACGATACTAACCTTACCCAAGGAAGTAATATAGCCAACGCGTCGTCCTCCGCAGTCGTCTAGATTGCCCGGAGTCGTAAGTTACGTGAAATAAAAGTGGTCGGTTAAGGAAGGGTTTCGCTCGGTCGAAGCGAGACGACGGTGTTGATTCGGGCTTGCACAGGGACACACGCCGATAGCAGGAGAGAGAGAGAGAGAGCGTGATCCACCACGATGAGATTGAGCTTTCAGCTTTTGGCCAAAGCTGGCTATATGCAGCAGCCTCTATAGTTTCTCTACATCTCTTCTGGACTGGCAAATTAAAATAGCGAACGACGAGAAGAAAGTTGCGATAGGTGATGTATATACTGCAGTCTCGCGTATTTTGAATTTTATTACCTAGCGTGAAACAGTTGCCTCGGCTACGCGGGAGAGATTTTTCACCCAAATACCATCGAGTTGACCCGCTCGTCACCCACGGATCGCCTTGGGATTCCCGGGCAAACAATATTGCGTCACCGCTGTCGCATTTATACCAATGCGTGGAATAATAACGCGCGAGAGAGAATCTTTGCCCGATTTTATATATTTCTTTTCTCCCAGAATTTTCTCCGACGCGAAATCCTCCGTCGGGAATAACGCGCCTTTCCCTTTGTTCCTCCTGGACTGCACGGATCTAAAAATATATGATTACGGCAATTAGGACGAAGCGGGAGAATAAAAGTAGAAAATAGAGGGCCGTTTAGTGTTGCAGGGGTAGAGGAGTAACATATTGGCGAAAATAGCTTTATTCTTCTGATTCCCCGTAAGTTGAGTAGCGCGTTGTGGACCGCTGCTGTGTATATTTGTATGTATAGGTGGAACGGGAGAAAGATCTAATTAAGCTATATCATCCTGGAGACGCGATGTTCACCGGGCAACCTACTATACTGGTGCCCCCCGCAACAATGCCTTATTATATCAGCTCAATGAAATGGCGCGGACATAAAAAGAAAAGCATAATTACTGTAGAGGGGTTGCCAGGGAGCGACCCCTGTGTGTTACGGAACACCAGAAGTGCCCCACGGGACGCACGATGGAGGGAAGGCACCGCGCGGTATACTAGAGGAGTGGATATGGGCCGCGCCCAATAAGAAAAACCGTTTAATTTAATAACCCATCAAAATATTCGTCAAACTTTCCTACACAGCCGATTGCTGTCGAGCTACGACCTCTTATTTCCAAGCTATATCCCCTCTTGATTTTACAATAACTGGATGATGCTACCGGAGTGCTTATACCGCAATCTAAAGAAATCGCAGTCAATTATAATTGAACAGATGAAGCAATTGAATTTCGACGAACATAAATAAATATTATAAATGTCCCGGGAAGAAATAAAGTATCCCAGTAAGAAAAAGATCCTTCAGCAGGGAGTAATGCGCTTAATGAGCAGATTTAGGATTTTTTCGCGGTCTGGCGATAAGGGGCTGCGCCGCTCGCTTTTAAAACGCGAAATAATCCTTGTAATTATCAAATGCCGCCGGTTTTCTCCTATAGAATATCCATGAAAGGATTCTGACTCCTCGTTACTACGAACGTAACGGCACGAAAAAAAAGAAGCTCTTGTCGCCAATAATCCGTCCACCATGATCCTTTTCATCCCTCGATTCCCATCGTTTTCAGCTTCGATCGTTGCAGTGTGAAAAAGAGTCCTGTCCGCGGAAGGTCGACTGATTTTTCAGCAACCTATATATAAATGTATATAGAAGAGGAGAGAGAGAGAGAGAGAGAGATATTATCAATACGGGCGTTGTACCGATAGCGAACCGATGGGCGAGATAAAGCGATGGTGGTGTATATAGGGTGATGGGGAAAATTGGAAAGAGTCGAAGGGATGAAAAGATGGACGAACCGGATGCAGAGGAGTAGGAGAGGGGGGAGGGGGGACAAGTAGAGAAGAGAGGAGTACGCGTGAACGGCGGTAGTGGAGCAACACAGCAAGAGCAGCGTCACCACCGCGTCGCCATCTATTGTTTCTGCCGTACACCCGCATATTCAGCGCGATATATCTTTTCGACCCCTTATTGCTGGGGGTAGTTTGTCATGTTAATTTCGCGAAACTCGCGAGGGTGGCCGTAGCAGGCTTTTAACGCACTGCCACCGTTCCGCGCATCTCTCTCTCACACCCCCTCTCCTGAACGCGAGATGCAAATCTGCCCGACGCCGATGAAAGGGTTAACTGAACTGCCGGCCATTAATATGCTAATAGTTTTCGAGTCTCGCGATTCCGGCTTATGAGAGTGATTATCACCGCGTAATGACCCAGAAACGCTTTTTCCGGAAGGGTACGTCTCTCCTTTATCCCATATCCCATCTACGTCTCTCCGCTCCTGCACTCCACTCTCAAACTAATTCTGTGGCTTTTCCAAGATTCATCCCTTGATATATAGCTCGCCCACAGTTGGACCATCATTTCGTTGACCGAGCACTCGATGGCCGAACTTTGCCGAAATCTCTGTTACTTCCTTGCTATACATATATATGAATGTATATGCATATGCACGACTGCATGTATACAGGCGCTTACAAGACGAGCAGTAAACCAGGCGTGACGAGCATTACGCATTTACATTATAACAAGGCGTCGAGTTAATCTGAAATTTGTTTATGCGCTAAAAGTCGAAACTGTGGCATTGGCGGAGCGATTTTCGAGCATATGAATTGTCAAACAGACTGGGTAAACGAGATGAAGGCGGAACGTAAAGCGTGGAGAAGTGCGCATAAGTTGGCTATCTCCTCTCGACACTCGGTAGCAACTTTATGCGTAAGGTCATAAAGACGAATTAATTTCAATCGTTCAATGCGCGTACCTACGCAACGCAACGCTCGCTTCGCACACACACACACACACACAAGCAGTACCACACCAGCACCGCGTGGTTATATACGCGTACACACGCGTAGCAAACGTATGCATGTGTACGGCCCGGCGCAAAGGGGAGGGCTCGACATAAAACAATAATGGCGATACATAAACGACAGAGCACTTAACACTTGGCACTTAAACAACTGGCAAATTGCTCCCTTGTCAGTCGGACCTTAACGGAGAATTTAGGTGCGTGGAGCTTGACGTACGACCATTTTGAAAATTAAAGCAATCATCAAATATATCCTCTTCGCCGTAAACGCCCATCTTACCCTTTTCATTAACGCCAGTTTCATCATGAAGGGATCATACGTCTTATCGTTATTCTTACACGTTTGCTTCAAACTCTTATACGTATACTTTGTTCATCTTCCTGCAGTGCAGTGCATGGATCGCTTGAAATTGGTACAATTAATATAAATATACCTATATACACAGTATACACACGAAGAAATCAGAGAGGATTATAAATTCTGACCCACGTGCTGCGTTGGGTGGCTCTAGTGAATAGGAAGATTCGTAAAATCCGGCGAGATCGAGGGTCGCCCTCGTATATATATATATATATGTATATACACACATGTACGTATACCACACAGGAGAGAAGCCTATCGAGAGAAATCTGCTCGATAAATTTTTCCTTTCATAAGACGTAATGAAAGTCAAATAGTGGTTTGGCACCCCGCACGGTTTAAAACGATCTCGGGGGTGAAGAAAAGAGTATGACACGCGCGGGTGTTTGTATGTATGCTACCGTGGAAAGAGAGGGAAAATAGTTTGACGGTGTAGATGATGGAGGACGGAGGGGGCGGGGGGGGGGGGGCATATGCTATGTCAGCCCCGGCCGTGCGGTGCGTGCGGTGCCACCCTTATTATCACCAGACAAGCCGAAATTGTCAGTAGGGTGGGGCCCGCTTTTTAATTTTACAATATCCCCATAAAAGATTCGCCATAACACCGAAAGTAGACGCGCGGCGAAGGCTAAGCCGTGATTTGCGAGGAGCGATATTGCCAGAGGCGCGAAGACCCCTTGCCCCTCGCTCTTCGTGTCGCACTTTCGAACGTTTTGCCACTTTGAACGATGAAAGAGATCCCGAAAGCTCCAACTAGTAGCTATCCTCCACATACACACTAGGTACTATACTTATACTGCACCACAGTGTATAGCAGCAAGCGTGGCCCAACATTACCCCGTAGGGGGTCGATGGTTCGCGGTAGACGGCTGGTGCGCGCCAACCGTACTTTCGTCGCTTTATTTAAGCCCTTTAAGTACCTCGTTGGAAAGGTGTCCCAATGAAATTTCCAGATCCGATAATATCATTTATCATACGGTTATTATACTTATAGACCCTGCGGAATATCACTGATTTTCTTACACGTTTATTCTCCTGCAAAATATTACTGTGTTCTGCACGTGAGATGTATATATACATGTTAAGAGAATTTTTCGTTTCGTCGATTCAGTGTCAAGAGGATTGCTAATTATAGGAAGATTGCTTATGAAACGTTCGAGTCTTCCGGAATGATGGGGCATGCGATATACGTGGCCGCTGCACGGTGGCTGCATATATATGTAGATGCATAGATTCACAGCTTCGGACGATGATTATACGATAGATAGCTGGTTAGGACGTAGCGGGCAAAACCGTTGGCGAGTAAACCGTTTTCCAGGCTCGCATTATACGGCCCCGCTCGGCGAGAAACGAGGAAATAAAACAAACGGGAGGGGGTGGAGAGGGGCCCAGAGACTCAGCGCGATAGTAGGAACTGCACCACACTGCTGTATGCGCGTATATATATATATATATATATATAGAGGCGTGTACCTGCTCGTGTATACCGGCTCGATAAATGCACCAGATAACGGTAGCGAGGTGTATCATTATCTCGTACGGCGTAAAACCTCCTGTGCTCTGGCCCCGTGCACTGCCTTACCTGCTTTTGCCATTCGAGCCTAATGCTACTTGGCTACCGATGGCTACTGGGAGGAAGAGACCCACCAGAATTGAATTTTTAATTTTTATCGCTCGCCCCGCACTTGGGCCAGATTCGACATGCCGATAGCCACCTTATCTTTCTCAATCGTAACGATATTATGTCCCTTTTATCGTTAGATTTCGCTCTCCTTTCCATAACAACGCCCATACGCACGCGGCTTATCTATCGTTTCTACCAAAACTGTTAATAGCCTTCGTTAAAGTTCCATAACCACGTGGCTGGTTCAGAGTACATAAAATATATAGCCATGCACGAATGACGTTTCTCGGACAAAGAGAAGAGGGACTGGCTGACGGAGGGGGAGAGAGAGAGAGAGAGAGAGTCGAAGCGATCCAACCGTGCTGTTATTGTATATATAAATAGAAAAAAAAGCCAATAAACTAGTTGGTCCTGTCGAGTCCTGAACTAGACGATGAATATAAGGGAGCATCTTTATTTTTGGTGAGCGTCTGCTTCGTGTTTGCCTCGAGGACTAAACGAGGAAAGCTAGGTGGCGAGGGGGGGGGGGGGATAAGAGAGGGAGGGGGAGGAGAAATAGGCCTTTCAACAATCTGGCCACGATCGATGTTTCCGGATGAAAGACGAATCGCATCGACAATGTTAAGTAAGAAGGCTTAAATGAGTATTTATGTGCGTAAACCAAAGAGAGAGAAGAGTTACGTAGTTGTCGGAAAATAAATAACGTGAAACCACAGGGAGATCGTGGGTGACGCGAGGCTCGGATAGCAAAGCTACGTGCCAGCTTCTTCGATCGCTCGCTCCGTCGTCGAGCTGGAAGATTAGGAGAAGACGGGACGAGGCAATAGGTCGACGTCGCTCTTACACCCGATAAAACTAAAAATATATACTTGAAAAATCCAAGCTGCGTCGAGGCAATTCTCGAATCGTTGCTGTTACACATTGGCGGTATTTCAGGGCGATGAGGGGAGAATGATAAATGCAGGAAAAAAAGGATAATGGGCCTGAAAATAAAAATTTGGGTAAAAGTTTACACGAGGTAGCTGAGAGAGGAGAAGCATTGTTAGATGGTGATGGTGCAGGCAGCTTCGCGTTTTAATGGGCTCAGTCAGCTTCTTCCCGTTAAAAGTCTTACCGTAAAATTGAAACCGATGACACGAAGCGTAAAGAACGATAACGGTATATCATTAGCAAAAGTAGTGGGCACTTAGTAGGCAGTAGCCGGTATATCTGTCGAATCGTTGCGCGCATTAGCTGCCCAATAACCAGCGAGAGTTTCGTTTCCACGTAAGCATTATGCGCGTGGACGGCATTAAGAGTTAGCCTGTAAAGCGTCCGTCCTCTCTTCACGACTCTTTACGACCTGCCTCTGCCTCTGTCTGCCTTCTACTTCTACCGGAGCTCGCTACACGGATCTCCCACCCCTATACACCATTTTCGATCCTTCGTACCGGCGCCTATATAAAGGTGCGTAATGGGTTTCTCGCGAAGCTCCCTTATATTCGCGTACGTACGTCGCATCCAGCGGCGTGACACGCGGAAATTCCGCGGAGACGGGGAAGCACGGATCGAGTCTCGGGCGTCGAGCGAAAACCCCGTAATCAGCCACTAATTAATTTAGCAAGCAGATTAGCCATTTTGCAATCGGTGCACCGAGCGCGAGAGCCAACCCGATTAGTCGCGTTAAATTGTTAAGTCGTCAGCAAAAAATGCTGCGCGCGGTGGTAGGGGAGTGGGGTGCGGGCGCTGATCATGTCTGAAAGCTCGCTTCCAAAGAGACAGTATTAATTACGCTCCTCTGATAACTGACAGTCACCCCTCAACCCCTGTGTCACGGTTCGCTGCCGATATAAATGACTGTCACGCTGCAGAGCAGATCGAGACTCCCATTATGTTATTCCTTTCGAGAAATCTTTAATTCGCCTCGTCCTTTCGGAACCTTTTGGAAAATAGTGCGATGGAGAATAGCTTAGGGATTTTGAATCGCTGCCAGCTACAAGGTTCGCTGTGGTAACAGAGAAATTACTTTCGCTTCTAGCCCTTATTTCTCTCGAGTTTATAAGAGGAAACCGGTAGCATCAGGTCCGCTCATTGGGCTGTCGGCCAATGGCTAACAAAGATAGCAGTCAATCACGTCCTATCGTCGAGCAGTCGGACAAAATGGCGATCAGATAAAAAGCTGAAAAGAACTCGGCCCCCATTGGCGTAGTGCAACTATAGAGAGCAGCTGTTCTACTCCCACACCGATGAGAATCTGGTTACGCTCGCTGCTATATAATTTCTAATGTCACGATTTAATTTCTGCCACGAGAGACCGATCGGAAATTTAGATCCATCCAAAAGGGCTTTTAAGTAAGTGTAATGTCCACTTGACATTATTAACACACCCAATTCTCTATGTACGTAGAACCATTACCATTACCGAGCGTAAACCAACCTGCAGGTGTTGCGTTCGTGCACCCAGTCTACCATTCGTCCTATCCTTCGCTCATTAAACTTGGAATAGTATCGATTGCGACACAACGATCAATTAACTGTATAATAATTGATCGATATTTTTCTTTGTTATTAAGTTTGCAACAACAATAAAACACTGTGCACGCTATATACATATATAGAGCTGTACAGATAACCATCAACGGACAACAGGTTTTTCCCGAATTCTTTTTCGTATCGTCTATGATAAGATCGGACCAAATGTCAGATTTCTATATTAATAGGCTCGCGTTTTTCTATGGAAATAAAAAATGACAAGGTTTAGGCCTATTATTACAGGGGGAAATTGGTTGCATAATTGCATTAGCTGTCCAGACTTTCGGATAGAGCTTTGAAAAATTGTCCTGTCGTCGGTGGCTCGGCCATTCGGCCAAGAGTTATCTCACGCTATGCGAAACAATCGAAAATGAAAAAAAAGACAAACAGGGAGATTGCGACGATTCCCCGAGAAAAGTGATTATGAGTGATACCCGGCAATATCCACCCCAGGCATCTCGCAGAAATTTACTTGGCGAGGAAATTAAAAACAGTGATCCGGAGCGGGCCGCTAATGGTGGGCATCGTTCATGTCAATATGGACCATTGCCCGTATTACCATATTACGTTTAGGACGCTCTCCGCTCTCTCGCCTGTCGCGTATACCTACACCACCACCACGGAGTAGTTGCTTATAAATACGAGCAATTACAAACTGGGGAGCCACTCTCTCTCTCTCTCTCTCTCTCTCTCTCTCTGCCAGCCATCCCAGAATGAAAACTCGATTATATTATATATGATAGGTAGTCGGCCGGTCCACCCTCCGGCAATTGCGTTAAAGCTCCACTTTTCCACGTACATTTTTTTTATCACGCGCCGTATCAGCGACTCCGCAGCAATCGCCGCGAAATTCAATCTCGCGATATCACCCCCAGCCTTCCGAGACCGTTTCGTCTCGCTATAAATGCGAGCTTTGCTTCCAAACGAGCGAATTTTAATTCTTTTGTCCCGAATTGCCAAGCTCGATCGATATTAATCTTCTTATACGCGCTTCTCTCCGAACACCGAATACCCTTGTACACGTACACTGCTCACACACGCGTGTACAGAGTCTGAAAGTAGAAAGAGCGTGAAATAGCAGCAGCCGCGAAAGGGAAAGCGATCGATTCGATCGCAACAATAAGACTAATGTAAAATAATAATTACCGAGCCGCGCGGCTCGACTAATTTATGTATAGTTTTTTTTTTCTAATAGGAAAGATTAATGGTTCTGGAGTTCCGAGTATCGAGAGTGAAGTTTGGAGTGTCGAGGGGCTTTATTAAAGATATGGTAACATCGCGAGAGCTGCAGTAATTATGGCAAAACTGAAGCGATGGAGGCACGTGCGTGCTGGAGACTTCCGATCAATTAACTTACCGCTTTGAATCCGCGCCAATATTGCCGCGTTGGTACTTGTGCCAAGCCGGCCGGCCCTTTTTTCAGGAACCCCAGCGTGCCCGCTCTCCAAGGCACGCTCACCCTTGAGCGCGCAGCGATCGAAACATATTGACGAGCGTCGTTCGTCCGAGGCGACGACGGCGTTCAAGCGACGCTCGATACACGTCCAAAAGAGTGAAGCCCCCAGGGTCGAGGCCGGAATCGGGGTGCGCGATGCGATGGTAAATATTAAAGCCTCGCAGAGTCACTCTCTCTCTCTCTCTCTTTCTGCTTGTACAATACTAATACAACGCTTGACGCGCTCCCCCGACTCCGATCAACCCACCATTCTTACAATATATACTTACCTGACGCTGCAGATTGAAAGATGTTGTCAACCGGAAGGAAGAGCCGACTGCCGATTAAATAATACGTCCCTGACTCTTACCACCAATAACATCCCTTGTATACACTGGCCATTCGACGAAATTACACGCTTCCTGTTAAATATGTATTTATACGCTTTTAACAGTCCATTTGTAAACCTCGTTTCGCGGTCGCTCTTCATATACATGCAGTATACCTATATACTTATTATTTCTGATAAAATATTCAAGCGGTCGATCCGAGAGGACGATTGCTCTCTGGATGAATCGGTAGAGGTGTATAAGAGGACGAATTAAGCGCGCAGGAGGCGTAATAATCGACGGAGAAAAGTCGAGGTTGGTTTAACGTTAAATCGTACGAAATGAGCCAGAGTCGAGTCAGGATGCAATTGAACGCGCGTGTATTATTACGATGATCGTTTTCGCTGCGGGAAAGAAAGTGATGTTGCATGAATAACAAAACTACTGGGGAAGTGGAGATACGTGTGTGCCTGAGAGAGGAGGGGGTGGGGGGTATATGATGATGAAGAAAAGTGGGGGAGGTAACGCGTGGCGAGTCGGGCAGGTATATGGTACCACTGTACATACGTGCGGCACGTATAGCGAATGCAAGCACCAAAAGTTGCGCTATTACGGTACACGATGACTATACGGGGTGGTTGAAACACGTGTATCCGAAATTGTGTGGGAGAGTGGAAGCTTAATAGCAGCATGCGTTTCACACCACGCGGTCCGAGTAAACTTTACAAAATATCACACCAAGGGGCCGCTCCTCTGCTCTTTCAGCAAGTTCGGTAAACGAATCAGAAAATGGTTGGCGGGAGCTTCCCGCACGTGACGAGTCACGTGCTGGATAATTAGATATTCTTTAGAGAGTGCATTAGATCGCGCTCGAAATTACATTAGGGCATCGAACGACGTACGTCTGCCATCATCCAACTTTGCTTCTCTTGACAGCTATGTGGTCATGCCTCCCTCCCCCCCCCCCCCCCCTCTTATATCACCCAGATCTACAATTCTCTCACATTAATCGTCCCTTGAAACAATACGCGGGAATAACTGCCGAATAGCGTGCTCCTTGCACTCTTCTTCCTGTCGATAACTGCTTTCCTGCGGTTGTTCCTCTTTATTGCCGTGACGCGCGACGCGAATAGCCGACAACAAAATGGAAAATCGATTACTCTATAGCTCTGATAACCGGAAATGAAAGATGAAAATCCTCTCTCCCGAGAGAGAGAGAGAGAGAGAGACTTTTCCTTTACTATTTTATTATTATACCTGCCGGGGGCGAATCGTTTCGTTAGCCAGCTAGAGTCGACTCTCGAATCGAATCGAGTGCACGTTTCTCTCTCTTTATGCTGTAATGGTGAGAGAGAGAGAGAGAGAGAAGGGAGAGCCATCCTCGCATCTGGACGAAATTATGGTAAACAGCTGAGATGGAAAAGAGAAGATTGGCCAGTGTTGCGGCTTTGGTTGTAAAGTTGATTGTTACTCGGCGTAATATGATTGCGATTGAAGCACCCCATTGCATCGGCAGTGCAGTGATCATCAGGGAGCGAGGATGAGCAACTGATTTAACCGAACCAATGTAAAATGGCATTTTGTAATGCATCGCGCTTCAGCGCCCGGTCACTCGGAGATTAATGCATCCTGGGCTTTACATTTCATTGGCTCGTGGATTTGACTCTCATTCGCGTTTATACGGGCGTAAATGGAGGTGTTAAACCGACTAGCCGACAACTCTGATAATTGCATCGCGCGTAAAACCCGTTACGAGCCTTGTTTGTCAGTTTCGCCTGCCTAGCTGCAGCGTTGCCTCGCACTGTGCGTCTCTCTCTCTCTCTCTCTCTCTCTCTCGCTCCTCTTATTCCTTCCTCTTCTTGCAGCGTATACTATATACCGTTCCCTCGAAAATTGCTTCCATCGTTTATTCACGCACGTCTCGCTTATATCGACGACGACGTAGAAGAAGAAGAAGAAGAAGAAAATACAGGAGGAAGAGGAAGAAGTCCCGCTGACAGGAGTATTTCTGAAGGGGTGTAAAAACTCTATACCGTTTTAAACGAGATGGGACGGTGCGATCTCAATTATCAATTATGATACAGTCGTCTGGCGAATAATCGTATTCTCGGCGAATAAACTAATTACCGTGACACGGATACGTGCTTAATAAGCGGATTAATAATCACACATCTACGGAGATACGTGTATTGCGTGGTGCAATGGAAATGATAGCTTTCCGTGTCGCATTAGACACCGGCCTGGCCCTGTTGGCTGCAATGGCTCGCCGCGGTCCTCTCCTCGCGCGAGAAACAGATAAGTATTAATGCAACAAGCACGAACGGCAGTTATCTGGCTAACTATCCTCAATTACTCAGCTGCATTATAGCTTATAGCGTAGCACACGTATATCCTACATATATAGTACGTACTCTGTTATACATGGAGCACCTCCCACTGGCTCGTCTTTCGACTCTGCCTGCGAAGAAAGCGAAATCATTTCGCCCGTTACAACTGTGACTATATATATATATATATATATATGATATATACAGCAACGACGCACGCGGCGAGTAGAAAATTATGCGCACCATAGAGCAAAATCGAGGCAGCGCAACGGCACACGTGTTCCAATCTCTAATCCGATGAATGGCATCGAATTACATCGACCACTACTACTTCGCAGTTTGCTAGCTGCTACAAGGCGTAACGCGATTGCCACTTAACGCCCAACTACCATAAGAGAAAGTATCAATGCTCTCTCGGATCCCATTATACTCGCCTTTGCAAACAAACTTTGCACCTTTCGAAATTCTCCTGCAACGACCCCGATCAACCTCCACTGAAAATGGCCAATTTTTATAAGTTTCAGCTCTGAACAATTTCAAAGAAGGGGACATCGGTATTCGGCATTTAGAAGAGAGGTACGATCCGGACTTTAATCAAGCTGAAAATATATTCTGTCGTTGGGTGAAAAGTATAAAAGTAAAACGATCAAATCTGACCTCGGATCCCTAGCTACGTCAGGGTGGTGGTATTGCAAAATTGCGAGGGTTAAAGAAGTGCTAGGACATTAAAAGTAGTGGAGAGGGTGGGAGGGGGTGGTAGTGGAGAGGACGATGGAGCATTGTTAACCGCATCGGCTCCCCTCTCTCTCTCTCTCTGTTACCCCTTTTCGTGAAAATCGCGAGGAATACCCAGAAGTGATTAAAAACAATTACCGTTTCGTCGGTCCCTACCAAGCTTAATGAGCATGCTGCGCCGATGAGGTGTAGGGGAGAGCGAGGAGAGAGAGAGAGAGAGAGAGAGAGAGAGGGAGTGGAGGGAGACGAACAGGAAGAGAAATGGTCGAGCATCTGAGACCCCTGCATGCTATAGGTGCTTGGGATATTCGTGGCACACCCCTGTCTAGGTCGTTTCCCGCAAACATTTCTATGAAAATACATCTCCGAATGCAGAAATACGATTCCAAGCCTAACTCTCCGAGTAAGATATACATTTAATGCCTAATATTCCCTCAACCCCGCAGAGCGACAAATATGCAAATGAATTTGTTCCTTTAAGAATTTTTGATAAACCCCGCTGAGCGAGTAAAAATTTGCCCCACCGCAAAACGAATGTTTCTCGTATTGCACGACGAGTTTATTTGGAATCATTATACGTACCCTAAAACCCAAAGGGTTTAGCGTGGCGCTATACTAACTAGGCTTTATTCGAGCCCTCTTCCATTTATTTTATCGGTTAATTTATGCCAGCCAATTTGCTCAGCGTTAACACACTATACGCTGCTATAACTATACGATTATAAATATCCATCGCCGCGCGAGAAATTACGTTGAAAAATTGAAGCACTGTAGGTATTTTAATTCTCATTCAATTAGAGAGAATGACGTTTGCTGCTAATGACACTAAAGATCCGAACAAGCCATCATTCGCGTTTGCCCGATAGGAAGGCAGAAACACGCGCGCAAACATATTTATTTTGATGTTCGCTTAATAACGGAAATTGAAAAGAGTGCGGGATTCGCGGCGCAGGTCCGTGGGGAATGTCACGCTGCCAACGTCCATAAGTGATACACGGATACAGTAATCACTCTGGCCCGAATGAAAACTTACTCACGGATGCATGGAATTTTTTAATTCTTCCTTACTGTTTACGCGCCGAGCTCCATGTTTTCCATCAAAATACCTACACAGTCGCTTTTCACATCCAGTATCAATAGAGCCAAGCTAGCCTCGATTTTCAAAATATTTTCTGCTAATGCGGTATAATTTCAAGCCGGATAATAACAAAGAAGGAAAAATAAAAGACAAATAGAAATATCAGCAATTTTCCGCGATATACGCGCGCTGCACCACCTTTGAATCCTCCATTATAAACCGTCTGTATTTTATTAGTGCGCTTGTTAGTTCGATTTGCGCGAGCGGGCCGAGCAATGGGATGGGGCTGAATTTCGCTTGTTGGTTATGAATTAACGACGAAACGAGAAAGTGGGATATGTGCGAGAGGGTTGCGTGGCTCCGTTGGCTGTGGCAAGGAAAGTGGAGGGTTTGCCATGCTTGAAATACCTATCCGCGGCTGTCGGACATCCGCGCGACAGCATTTTTAATCACGCGAGCATTTTAGCTGGCGCTTTAATATAGAGGCAATGCGGTTATGCATAGTGATGAGCCAGCATCGGCGCTGGAGCCTGGCAAGACACTAACATAAGCGTCAAATGCTTCGACTAAAAACTCCATCTGTAGGCAAATTGTTTAATTACTAACGATATTGCGGAATGGTCCGTTTCCGTGCTGCTGGTGGTAGTGTGTATAGTATATATAGTATCACACAGTGGTGGTCTTGGTGGTAGTCGCCAGAAAATGGAAAATTTCACGGGGAGCGTGAAGCTGCTTAAAGTGCGTCAGCGCTTGTACATTGTGTTGGACAAAGCAGAGAATTCCCAGAGGATAAAACGCGCTACCTATATATATATATATATATATATATATATATATATGTGCATGTTCTACCAATACACTTTCCCGAATTCTTTCGTCTCGCATTGTTGAAATTCTAATATCTCTGTCAAAGCAACACTGTATAACAACGTAGTCCATATATAGCACCGATGCCAGTGCAATTGATTAAACTCAATATATATAGCACATCTATATGCATAGTCGAAATTCGCGTCGACACGTAGGACGAAATAACGCTAAATATAAACGATGATCAGCGAAACGAAAGGTTTTATTCTACACGATCCTATATGACTATAAAGGACAGTGAGATATTCTCTTAAATGGCGATCGTCTAGAAGTGTTCGATAAAAGTCAAAGAGTCGTCAAATACAGCAGTGAAATTGCAAGCTTTTATCTTTATTCTCTCCGAAGAGAGAGAGAGAGAGAGAGAGAGAGAGAGAGAGAGAGTGGGAGGTTTGCTTATCGAAAGGACAGAAAAGTGTAGACGATGCCTGTACGATCGAGGTGGATGGTAGATTAGCCTTGGACGTGTGGTAGTAACTGCGATTAAGGGATGACGGGGGTTGGAAAAAAATTGAAAGAGGAAAGAAAGAAAAAAGAGGTGTAGAATAAGAGGTGGCAAGGGGTCATCGTATTAGAAGAGTTTGCGTGACGATGGCGAGTTGAGTTACGAAGGCACAAGTTAGACTCCTAGGTTCGTATATATATATATAGGTGGGTAGAGAAAGTGCACCCTTGGCGAGGCGCTATCCGGATCTTTATGAGACAGCTTTAACTACGAGGGGTAAATAGTAAGCTCGGCAATCGTCGGCCCTGCTAGTCGTAATGGCAATGTCCGTCGCGACACTCAGCGACGACCGAACCACCGCCGTAGCAGCAGAGCAGCACCCCTCCTCGTGCTGGTAGTCGAGGGACCGGAATAATTCGCATGTAAATCCCAGGTACGCTCTTTCTGCCACTACATCCTCGACACAATCAAAGAAGCACCTTGGCTCGTCCAGACGAGCGTGCTTTCAAAGCATTCCGTTCTCGCGCTCGCTCTCTCCCATTGTTTCATCAAACGCACGATTGCCAGCCCACCTTACAGCTGATCCAATTGAATTTAATCGCCAACGTCACATCGCCACCTTTTTTTTTACTCCACCAGCCAAAGAGACTCCGTACGAACGAGCTGCTCGAATAATTGGATTACGAACTTCCCTTGGTTACACATCGTCAATGTCTCTCGATACGCTCTGTCAATAAATTGCAGCTATTCAAAACTCTGGTAGAAGATTGTAAATTGTAATTTTAAAGTCTTTGTTGAAATTCCATATGCTTCATCCTCTAATTGCAAATTTTCCTTAATCTGGATGAAATGGGATCTGATTGAAACTCTCTCGGTGGCCTCGGCTTGCCGTTCAATAAAGTCCGACTTTACATCAAAGGAAGATTTTCAATGGATATCGTGGCAGCGTCCCTGCAATGTGCTTCCCTGCAGAAAAATTATTATTATACGCCAAAATCTCGAGACGTCCCTCCGGGACCGCGTCTCTCCTTTACCGGGCAAAGTATTTTCTTTCTATCGAGCGCGACGCTGAGCTTCAATCTAAACTCAATACGATGTTTGACCAGAAAGCAACGAGAAAGTATTATCAAAACTAGAGTTCAATGGAGATATTATTTTTCTACGGGTTATAAGCGAGTGCCACGGAAATTGATATTTTTAAAGGAGCATGTATATACGTTCCCAGGATATTGAAATGATTAGGGGGTAAAAAGGATTTAAAAACATGAAAAATGTCGGAGCTCGCCACGAAAGAATATCAACTTACTGTTATTTCTTCTACTTTTCACGTTTATTCATCAGTGGCGATTCTGATTTTCATTTAATTCGCTCTACCAAGGCGTTAATCGTTCGAATAACGAAAACAGATTTATCGATCGGAACGAATTGTGACGAATATGATAATAAAGCAAAGGGTATATGCGCGAGGCTAAAGGATTACAAGTGTGTCTACTCGCGGACGAAAGGAAGTGGATGAAAAACGGATAGATCACAGAGAGAATACTATATAAGGTTGGGGTGTGTGTGTAGAGGAGGGGGGAGGGAGGGGCGTTTGTCAACGATAACGAGCACGACTACGATATTCCCTGTGAATATCGCAATGCGACATTACGCGTGCCTACGGGCAAGCCAGCCTATTCGATCTTTTCAACGCGAAGGACATTCGTCGTTGGCAAACATACGTTTAATTTCCCATGCAAACACCGCGTATGCCAAACTTCCTATCAAGCCTATACGACACACATCGCTTCGAGCGCTCTTTATCCAGCCCGTAGAAAGCCTCGCAAATTCGCGATGCGAGCTTACATTAGTCGGCTATAAATATTTTCGGATTTATTTTCAACGGTAGCGGTCGGCTGGCCGCACTCTGGACGCGTACACTTCAAAGTCTCTCGCGCGTCCTCCAGTGTTTACAAGTCTCCGGAGCGCGATAGGCTCTCATCTCCTACATATATATATCCAAAACACCAACGTATTTCCATTTCCGAAAGAGTACCTTCCACATATACATATAAAGAGCATAATCCGCTTATAACGTACGAAACGATCCTAACGGTTCGGAGATAATTTATCACACGTCAGCGCACGTGCGTTATCGCCCATCTGACTTGCAAAAGTCTGCGCGACAAACCATATACTATATTCTTTTTTGTCGGAAAAATGCAAATCATCTTGAGATTCCAAACGTTCGCGGAGTCGCGTGAAATAAATTGGAAAGGACGAAACTAGCGATGGGGATGATGACATTCAAATTCGCCCATCGAGAAAATGACAAAAATATACATATCGTTGGCACCCTTCATACATCACGAGTAATTGACTGGTATTCAGATATCAGGGAATTGAATTTCACCGCAAGTTACGAGTCACTTCTGAAGGATCGCTTCCCCTTTCCTACTTTTGTCTCCCCACTCCAGCCATCCTACGTGCTATATAGCCAACTCGGTACTAATAAGAGAAAGAGAGCCCGTCGGGCAAACTGGACAGAAAGAAATTTGTCACCTCTCCGCCAAACAATATATATCCTACGAAATAAAGTGGCGAGAGTCTCTTCTATACAGGAGAACAATAATAGGACGCATTGTTGGAGTGTGGAAAGGAAAAATTTGAGTGAAATAATTGGGCACGTGGTGCACGTATGTCGCAAATGCGCGTATAGCGTCGAGGAATAATCGAGGTTTATTAGAAAGATCGGTTCTCGCAGGACAAGCGTGAAATTGACGAGCGTTGAATCGCGGAGAGATCGAGAGAAAGGAGGAGAAAGAGGACAGGGGGGGGGGGGGGGATTCTCTCTCTTCTTGACCGGTAGTACAGGGATACAATGATGAAAAGAGAGACGGCTCTGGAGCGATATATATATATATCAGTGTTGTCCGGTAATGGAGAGGGAATATCCGTGTTTAACACGCTCGTCACTGTCGGATCAGGACTAGAAGGGCTGACCAGTGGTCAGTTCCCATAGACAAGGCAACATGCGTGACTCTAGGTGGCTAGAATGTGGCAAGCAGGACGCTTGTTTGTGGAACGAGAGGCGAGCAACAACAATCGGCTCGCGATAAGCTACTCTCGGTCGGTCCGCATGGCCTAAGTACCGTGAGACGCACTTATGCCCTCTCGCACTCGCTAACGTCACTCGGTATAGCAATCTCTATACACGCATCCATTGTCGCCGTCCTCGTCGTATTCTTCCACTGCCAAACGTAGACTCGTCTCGTCGACGAGTGGATCGCTAATTGACGCCCGTCAATTTGTCCCGCTGCACTGTCGCACGTCAAACGTCCTTTGCTACTCTCCGCCACCTTCACACCCACGCACTGCGTGTGTGTGTGCCGATGCCATCCTGAGACTCCACCCTTGCCGTTCCTCCCACACGTGCGTCCGTTCACTGTCGATCCTGATTTTCTCTAAACGCCTCCGGGACGACAGCCTATCGACGCACACACACACGAATACTCTTCTCATCCATTCCTCATTAGACATCGCATATGCTATCGTCTTGTCTCTCTCTTTCTCTTTGATAAATTTTCTATGGAGCTAAGATGTAAGAAACTTTGGTCTCCTCGTACCTGCGAAGAATGATCAGTTCAATGAGGTTTGAAAATAAGTGGAAATAGTTTGCTGGTAGTTGGTATAGTTATCAGGAGTAATGACCCGCTATTTGGAAATAATGGTCTAATTTTCTAATAGTACTCACTTCGCTACAAGCCCGAGCCCTTTAGCGGAGATTCCATCGCCTAATAATCACCCTGTGAGCAACCCTCTCGGAATATTACCAGCAACAAAAAACTATTTCCCCTCATATTTAACCCATCACAACCCCTCGGTATAACGCCCCATATTAGAGTTTCTTTTACACGAACGCGTCTACGTGTGTACAGTGTATAATATTCTCCGAAATCAACATTGATGCACGCGCGCAAATTTTCCAAGTGAAATATCTCTGGAGTGACGGTACGACGAGAGCTCGAGCGAGTATCGTGTCTTTATGCGGTTGCATGGAATCGTGGAAATCTGCTGGAGGATAGATAGATTATTACCGCGCGCGGTGTCGGCTTACCCCAATTTTATCCCAATCATTTTGAAACCGAAAACCTTCTGGCAGGCTTAACCGAGCGTCCCTGGTTTTTTTTTTTTTTTTTTTTTCCCCCGTTGAACGAATCGATCGCGCGTGCTTCTCTCCACGATATCGATATATACAGCTGAAAAGGAAAAAATAATGGAAACCATGGTCGCATCCGTTGTCCACCGCGCTCGTTATTCTGCCAGGAAATTTGACAAATCGCGATCCGTCAGAATTTTCCTACGTCAATTTTTCACATAGCTCGAGACGTACGGTAGGTAGGAGGTAGGGGTCGAACGCTCGCCTCGAGCATTTTTCAAGCAGTCGATCGGAACGAAAAAGCGGGACTGGCACGCACGTGCGTATCTGGCAAAGTAATCGACGACTATTTCCTTAAAGCATCGTTTCGCGACCGATAATGCGATTGGATGGTCGTGTGAATTTGACAGAATCTTCAATGGTGATTCATCGCATTTATCTTCCTTTTATTTCTTCTCTTTGCATCGATGAATATAAAGGAAAGGGGGAGGGGCGGAAGGTCGTTCCCTAATATTCTCTCTATTATTCTTCGTAATATAACTATAGTGTATATATAGGTGCGATCGAAAGAATTCGTCATCGGTATAGCTGATAGAAAACAGAAAGCCATGTAGCGAAAGAGGATCTGGTCAGTCGATAGAAAGTCGAGCAAGAGATTTGCCAGTGGCACTGTTGACTAATATGAAAGGGCCTCGCCGTCGATAATGAAGTATCGCGTGTGCATAAAGGGCGGAGGAAGCGTAAATGAACAAGTCGAGAGTGCTGTGAGGAAGGTAATCGGTATGCTGTGTGTATGCTCTGATAAAAAGATGATAAACACGAGAGGTGCGAGGGACTGGCGTGAACTAACTATTCCGATGCTTATCAGTGGCTCATTTGAGGCGGCGAATGCCATTGAAAAATTCCAAGCGTCAGCAGCCCGCAGCGGCATAGAAGGAGGAAAGTGGTGGTGGTGGTGGTGGTTCACACACAAAAGTGCACTCACACTGTGTGCCATCGTGGCCCGAAAGCATTTAGCTTTACCCCCTCTAAAGCCCAGACCCGTTGGTCGACGCACACGAACGGGCCCAGCCCACGGGCCACGGGCTTCAGCGATTTATCCACGCGAATGCTCGAGTGTGTGCAAAATGCAGCCAAGTGCACGCATAAGAGGCGTCTCATTCGGGCTGCGCTGCTGCAGGAGCCGCGAGAACGAAACTCTTTTCGACTCCCTTAACTCGATGTTATCTGCGCGACCCTTCTCTACCTACTCTTATATACCCTTACCCTTCCTTTTCCCTTGATGATTCCCTTGATTTCTTCACCTACTCCCCACGACGACGCTACCCCTCTCTCTCTCTCTCTCTTATAACATCGCCACGCCACACCGTTTACCTGCCACTGCACACGCACACACGAAACTACATTACACCCTGTGAAAGTCCCCCAATAGACCCTAACCTATCAACCATACTTCTCCGCTCATTAACGCCACGGTGATTCCATTATTGAGCTTGCACCATTGATATTGCGCGACTGGCTCACACGCTCACCTTCGAGAAAGATCAACCTCCTCGCCCCCTAGCGGCCCTCTATAGCGCTGAAAAATGAAGCAAGATAAACACGCGCATCTTGCCCATCGCACTTTCATCTTTCATGCTTCGTACTTTCGGCTTTTACGGTCTTTTAGCTACGCTTGCACGTGCAATGCTTCCAGTCTCCTATTTAGCTCTAGGCCATAAAAATGAATCGTCTTATTATATTCTCCTCTCTCTTTCATCTTATTATATCCTAGCTGCATTTCGGTCCATGAATAACTTATTTTATCCACGACGCGACGCTCCAGCCGTGCTATATATAGTACAATAGCGTTATTATACACCGGTGTATATACGAGTAATCTTGATACTTTACCACGAGAGATTCCCATTGGTCGCTTCTGAAATTTCTCAATCATCCCTCGCGTCTGGAATAATTATTTCAGTCGCGTGTGAATTTGTATTCGCCATGACCGAAAGCAGGAATTAGCGGTTAATCGAGCGAAAATCAATTGTACAACAGGAAGTGCGGATTCTTCGTTGAATGGGAAAAATAGGGAGGGGGGGGGGGAGCAGGTAGGCGTGCAAAAGTCGGAACCGTTGCATTGGTCGGTGTGTGAGAAAGAGAAATAAAAGTGAAGAGGAGTGGTGGTGGTGGTGGTGGTGGTGGTGGTGGCAGCGGCGGTAGTGGGCAACGTTTGTCACGCCATGGGGCAGCAGACCCTACAGTCCTAACCCCTCTCTGTGCACGAGGAGAGGGGGTGGGCTAGCTGTTACCCCATGGCATATATCGCATCGTGAGAGCATCCCTGTTCCGAATGCGAGGAGACGAGGAGAGGCAGAGTCTATTTGGAAGGGGGGGAGCTTCTATATGCGGGAGCCACGTGACTGCTTTATAGTCGAGCCATCCAGGGACGATGGACGAGTGTCGCTCATCTTTTGACCGTCAACGCGCTAACAATCGGCTTCCCTCTTACTTCTCTGCTAACTTCATCGCTGGACCAAACTTAACCGACCCGCTTATTGCGATGCGCCAAACATATTTATACGGAAAGTACGTATTGTTTCACGACCATAGAGCGAAAACACAAAAGATGCGCAATGCTCAATGACGCTTTTTATGTTTGTCATTTTGCAGGACTTGAATTCAGCTGATTCAATAGATTCAGTGACAGATATATAATCATATACATATGCTATATAGGTACTATAAGTACTCGAGGTAAAGCTGCCTATAAGTTCACTGCAGCACGTGTTTATTACGATTTCAATTACTCGATCGCACATTTTATTCTCAGGAAATAGCTTACCCATGCATGGTGCTTCAAATGCAACAAAACGATTATGGTAGGAGGAGACGTAGTGCTGCGGTGATAGAATCAAAGATTCGAGCTAGTAGTATCGCGAATGGTGAGAATAATCTATGAAAAATACAAACAGATATGTGTTTTTCGATTTACTGTCAATTAATAAATTAGTATAAGAATAATGGAGTACGAGTAAACGATTTTTCTCGCTAACCACGTCCGACGAATGTAAATCTACATAATTTATTCCCATCGGGCAGCTTGCTGCTCTCTTGCATCGAGAAGAAAAACCGCAAATAATACGTACACGTTCCTTCTTCAGACACTAATTTATCTGAAATTACCATGAAGACGTAACAGCTGATACAATCATAAGTTAAATACTTAAAGGCTACAATAAAATGAAAGTGAAAGAAAGACCCTGAGCTATAATAGGCAGAATAGGGAGTGCGCTAGAGATGATTGAAGGTCTTCTTCTGGTCTGACAGTCGAGAAGCAATTAGTTTATAAAGCCTATTAAATAAGACAGCGATCTGCTAGAGTAATCAACCCATTGATATTTGTGTAATATTATTGACATGTTTCTCGTGCGTTTCTTAGAATATGTATGTACGAGTAAAGGGTTTTCCACAGTCGCCTAGAGTGTATACGGTATAAAAATAGAGTAGCGTGGCAATGTTGAATTATAAAGATGAGCTACGATATGAAACAGGAAGTGTCAGCCTATTGAATTTTCACTGGTGGAAATTGGCGAGGAAGTATTTATTAGATTGGAATCTAAACGCCCTCGAAGGTCTAAAAGCGTATTTCCTTCGCCGTAGGTGGTTTCGCGGTTCCTCGACCCCTTGAAGAGGGTGGCCCTATAGGTTGGCCCACGCTTGGCCCTGTGCGTCGTTGCCCTGCTCCCAATCCCGAGCGCTTCTCCTGGAGGGTTCTAGAAATTAGTGGGTGCAACTTTATTAGCCCGTATCACGAAAACGCTCTTATATACCTTGCTCCCCTCCCGTCCCTATATACGCTCTTCGTAGAAAAATCGGCCAGTTACACACCAGACAGCAAAAGCTCCCCCCTTGTATAGTGGAAATAAAATAATAATTGTCCTTAATCACGGTTCAAATCAAATTTATTGCATCGCGATAAGCTATTTTCTACTCCACCCCCTCTCTCTTTTTTTCATTTGTCCTCCCAACAGCAACGATCCAGAACCGGTGGCGGATAAATGTATTTCACCACGAAATTGCTCGCAGATGTTGTCCGGATATTCGAGTGGACCAGACGAGTATTTAATTCGATATCAGTCCATGGATTGGCCAAGCTCACCTAACAGTGTGCACGAAAATAAATGAATTTATCGATCAGCGCTAGCTCGCTGGCTCGCGCGCAAGCTCAACGACGTCGCTATGAAAGCTCTGTCATTTATTTAGATATATCGCAGCTGCGCTGCTTCCGCTATCATCCAAAACCTGAATATCGCTTGATTTAACCATCGATAAATTTATATGATACACCGTTATTTCCCTGGACTGCAGCTACGCCAAATTCCAGCGCACCTCTCGGGAAAGGAATATCGAGAGGCTCTCCGGGAATGGAATCAATTAACGATCAAACTTCGCTGATGAGAGTTTATTTAACAATAATAATTCTAAAAAAGAGGGAATTTTCCTTTACGAAATGCTCAACGATCTTCCCATTTATTTCGCTATACGATTTTGGCAGAGAGAAACAAAGTGACGGATCGTCTTATATACGGAGAAGAAGATGAATCTTTCGCTCGTAGAGGGTTCTAATCGATATTCGATAGCGGTATTAAATTCGACGTTTGACAATTCTCGACTCGAATCAGTGATCATGAGGGGAAAACAACTTTTCATCCTTCGATCGACCATATATAGTAGTTCAAATGGGGAATCTTTCGCTGCTACAATAGGTGGCAACGAGATAAATCAAACTAGTCGTCGAATCATGAACCGTCATTTCCCATCATTAAAGTCGAGAATGACGCGAGCGTCGTTAGCCATGCGGAAACTCAAGCTCTGGAAAGGTCGAACCTTTCGCAAACAACGAACGTTCTGCTCAATTTCACCGATTCTCTCCTCGAATCGTCCTTTTTCAACCGGTATAATCATTAGTATACATCACCTTCAATAGAGTTTCACCTAAAATTTCCAACATCTCCTACCTCGCTACCATATAATCCCGAGCAGTACTTGAAAGATGATTTTATTACGATTATACCAGTGGATCGTTTCGAATATTTATGAGCTTTCAAAACAGTCAATTATGTGCACAATCGGATCCTGTATATAACTATTCACTCGAGACTCGTCGTTGGGGAAAAAGGTGTGAACATGGGTCTGCGAAAAAGAAAACGTTCATTTTTATATTCCTACAAAACGATTAACGGAATTTCTCGTCTAGCATTCTAGAAGAAGAAAAGAATAAATGTAAGTTAAAATTGTGTAGCACCTGTGAGAAAATCGAGCAGCGTGCGAACCTGTTGGAATCTTCGAAGATTATAGAGATTGAAGGAATAAAGTAAAGAGACGAGTTCTCTGAAGTTAAAGGAGGGGAACAAGGGGGCTGTTTGTACAAGCGAACCGGTATTTTTATCCGATCCGAACAACAGAGTGACTCATAAAGATCGGTGCTTGCCGTCTCGCGAGTCCCCCTCGTTGATCCACTCGCGCTTACACTATGTCGAATCTATAAAGTGACGCACCCACACACACACGGTTTGAGAGAGTCGGAGTTGGAGCGCCCGGCCACTACACGGAGATGCTACCCCAGAGCTATACGCTACTTATACCATATTATACCATCGGCACTCGACAGTCGCTGCGCTGTCTGGCCTGCTTCTGCAGCTCTCTTCCATATCCCATATACGCCCCGTCCTGTCACACGAGACCCACCGACGTCCTTCAATGTGTACTTAGCGGTAAAGAACACACTAGCTACGCGTGTTGGGATAGAGATTATATCGTCGTACGAGCGAGCAGTCTATAGTTAGTTAAGGCAGCTATTCTTCACTCCGCGCAATCTTTTGTGCGCCTGAAAAATCGTCTCGCGACCAACAATTAAATGGACGTTAAATTCCGGAAAGCTATTGATGCCCTCCGGCCCACCTCTTTCGACATTGTGCCTCGGCTGAAAAATCCGATTCGACCGGCACCACGATCTATACTGTTACCGCTTGTCAACGTAACAATCCAAAGAACCTTCTCATTCTCTCTTTTGAATCCTCGTTAAAATTCCCGAATATTCCAATGACGCGTAGATTCGTGTCCCTTGTAGCTCTCGATAATCCCCTGACGATTTCCAGAGGAAAACTATGATTTTCTTGAAACTCGGGAGACGATCGAGCGAGCATCGCATATAGGTATGTGTATATATATATTCCCATCTCGAGCCATTGATATACTTGAGCGCGAAAATCGAAGGGACGGTAACCAGATGCCCCTTCATCGGTGTTGGAGAGACTATATGTATAGCTGTATAAGTATCAGTATGCTCTCGTACACAATAAGTTATACTATATGCTATATCTCAAGTCCCAACCGGAGGGTTTTTTCTTATCACAGCCATAAGTCACCGAATGGTGGCAAACAGGTAGATTATACCGGTGGTCCTGGTTTGGATGATTATCCCGCAGATTTCGGCCAACAATTGGCACTCGTTCAAAAGTAAAAAGAAAAACAGGCACAATAACCAAAATGGACAAATATGCAGAAGGGAATGAAAAATGGCGAGATTAGGAAAATTCGAGAAACGAGGAAGAGTTATTAGGAGATTTCTCTGCGCTCGCTGTAAAACTAGTTATCTTTTCGGAAGAATTATTGTCGGGGTGCGGTGGTAATTTTTCCGAATCTCGTTGGTCGTAGGAACTTACGCGAGCATGCACATGCACGCAAATATATAGGCGAACGGAAAGAGCGGAAACATCCAAACGAGGTGGGTGGGAGTTTGTTATGGTTTTATAATTCGAGCGGTCGGCTGAGCATAGAGGGAGGGTGGTTGGGGAGAGGAGAAGGGGTGTACTGGCACATGGTCGGTGAGGGATGGTGATTTTTACTGGAAGCAAAAGCCAGCAGCAGCGAGCAGAGAGAGAGAGAGAGAGAGAGAGAGAGTGCTGTCCACTGCGAAATGGGTAATGAGCCGGCACGGCACGTACGTAACAGCCTTTACCCGCAATAAAATCTATATCAGAATTTTTGGGGATAACTTTTTTTTTCTCCCTCCCTCTTTTTAACACGCCACCACCATACATCATCCCTCCAGACCTCTCTCACTGATGTCCCGTTGGCTTGTCAACCTTTTTCCGCCACGGATTCTCCGCTCTTCTGCCGAGTGCGATTTGATTTATACACAGGCAGCCCTCGAACGATCCGCAACGTCATCCGTTTCAGTCATTTTCAAGTTTACGCTTGTTTCAAAGGTGACTCGCGATCGATCTCCGATGGTCCGGCCTAACGTGCTTTTTTTCTTCATCTATATACCAGCCTCTCGATGTGCGCCGCAATCTTGCCAAATTGCGAGATAAAAGTTATCCAGACGAATCGCTCTTAAGCCGGATGATTGTTTGGAAAACCTATTTCTAATACATCCTCCACTCAGTCCTGATGCGTGCCCTGTTCTCCGCGGAGAAAAAGTAGGTGCTCCATCAAGAGCAGTCATAATCTGACGAGATAAGTATAACTATATGTTTTTCTCGATGCGGGAGAAGCTTTCCGTCCTCGTTCAACAGCTCTCTCGCTTCGACATGCTAAAAGAGATATGCTATATTTACAAACTCGGCCTAGGCACCACCTTACGCATAGCCACTGTTTTTTTTTTGTCTCTCGTCTGTCAAGAGGCCACGCTTTCGTCGCACTTGGCTATTTCAGGTCACGTGGGAAGATCTCGTAGCAGGTGGGCTTTTTTCATTTAAAAATAATCAAACTAGATAAAAGCAATGCGCGGCTCTTAACGGGATACTTCAACGCACGCGGCTCGTAAAGCTAGAGGAAAATAAGGAAAGAGCGATGGAGCCTGTGGTCGATTAAATTCGTGAATGATCGAAATTGGAGGAATGCATTAGTGCTGATTGCAGGCTGCAAATTCGAGAGACTATATCGGTCCCGATCGGGGAGGGGGATGTAATTGCTAAAAACTTGTGGCTTTCAACAGGTGCTTTCGCAAATCTCAAGTATGCAGGTATGCGGAAGATCGAGACCTCTTTCTAAGATCATACACACCACTCGCTCACAAAAGCGAGCCCGTATATTTTGCTCGGTACAGGGAGTGGAGGGTTCAAAGAGAGCTTCTCTTGAAAAGCACGCTGCGCGATCTACTCTCTTTATTCTCTCTCTCTCTCTCTCGACAGGCACGACTACACGTGCTTCATCGTACGACTCATCGTGCACACACTCCTCTCCAACTCTTCTCTCTCTCTCTCTCTCTCTCTCTCCGCCTCCTTTGTAAAAGAAATCCAAAGTAAGAAAGGAACTACCGCATGAAAACGCTTTGCGGTTAATCCGTTGTTGCCGAAACACGATGACCGTTCAAAAGCTGCTTTACATCTCTATGAAAGGAACTCCTGATGGCGCGTTTGCGATGCTTCAGCAGCCAAACGTCGTTTTAGCTGCCAGCATATTTCGCTTTACACCTTGTTTATTACAAGTGCAATACACTCTGCGCTATATATAATGTATATAGAGGTATATATAAAGGACAAGTGCGAGGAGAGGCCAAAATACACAATTGACATAACTTTGTAGACAAAAATCTGATGATTATTTCAGGTTTGACCCACCCTGAGGACATAGGATAAGGGCGTACTGTATATATGCCACGCAGTGTGCTCCCATATTTTGACGAGAGACAGAGACGAAGAACAATCAGGATTCTTTTGCGATTGAAAGAAGAAAGGAAAAGTTGAAAAGCGATGAGAGAGACCGTGACTGTCCGGAGGAACGCGAAATATGGTGGTTGGTAGCCAGGAGGAACATCTCCTTCGGGTCAATTCCCTTCGAGATCACTCGAGAATCAGCCTCTATTCTTCGAGATACTCGAGAAGATTAGACTGTCACAAGCTTTTCCACGTTTTCGCGTCTGGCAATAAGCCGTGTAACGTAACCAAAGGGGAGGGGAGGATAGAGAGGGTCGAGCCAGGACTTTGGGGCTACATCGAGTGACCGTATCCACTCGAAAGAAAAATAATTCTGTCTCTGGGAGATATAAAGCGAGCGAGAGAGATGTTCTCAGCTGTTCCGATAGAATGAGCGTACGATGAAGAAGGAATAACGAAGCGGAGGCCGTGAGAGAACGGCAAAGCAACGTAAGCCCCTCGACAATGGGGAAGATATTTTCTCTAATGAACCAAGACGAGTATACTCCAGTGCCAATTACACTCGAAGCGCGTTCTCCGTATTTCCTTATACTTGACTCCTGTCATTTCAAAGCCAACGAAATTGTGGAAAGACGACGAAGAGGAGGAAGACGCGAGCAGCCGGCTCACCGAAGACTCGAGCATCCTGAAGATGCGTCCCGTATTCTCTCTCTCTCTCTCTCGTATTTTCCACGTCGCACAAGTACACGCGCGGCCAACGAGGAACAAGGAAGTCAACGGAAGCGCACGGCCTTTTCGCGATCGATGTTAAAACTCTGTCGCGTCTTTTACGTTTCGAGCAATAAAACGCGACTCCGAGGGAACCTGGCGGAGAGATAAGCTCGACAATTAATTCTAAGCCCGGAAGATGAAGCCATTTCGTACACTCCGCGACGCTTCTGCCGTTGAATATAACCAACTCGTTATACGTTCTTGAAAACTTATGCTGTATAGAGAGAGAGAGAGAGAGAGGGCGGGAGGATTAATTAGAAATTTTGTATCATCATATTATTTGTTTCGTATATATAATTAGAGTTTAACATAGCCGGAACACATCGTGGATATATATGATATTATCGCAGCATCGTTCGCTTTATTAGCTTATTTCTGGACGAGCACGTTCCTTTGTTACGTATATTGAAAGAGGATCGTTCCGGGAAACTAGTCGGATAAATCATATCTCGACGGCGTGTACGGGACGTGGCGTAGGAACATCCACGAGAGCGATGCGAGCGTTACAGAAACGAGACCTGTGATTTCGCGACTATGGTCCGTCTTAATTTAGCATAGATTACGCAGATCACAATAAACCAAGTTGATAGGGTCAGTAGGAGCCGTAAGCCTTGATTAACGGATTTAATTATGGGATTGTGTGTGGAGGCAGGATTGCAGCGGTCATTATGGGGGGAAAGGGCCTTAGTAGCCCGTATCCCGTTCACCCTGCTCTCTGCGCGTCTATCTACGCTACATTGATGCTATACACAGTGTTCTCCCACATATCAGAACGTTCCTCCATTACACAATGGATTATTATACGTCCAATATATGGCGAATGTCAATCAAGACCACGGAAAACCAACATCTTCATTATAATGACATGTAATTATTGCTATTAATCAAACTACGAACCAACTTTTTGCGATTATTGCAATTGTATACGTGGGAAACTAAATTCAATAAAATAATACACACTTCTCTTACGTTAGGTTTCCGTATAGGAGGGACAATGATAGAGCAAAGTTTAAACTTTAATAATCCCAAGTAGTATAATAATCTTCAATTTTCAATCTTCTCTTTCATTTACGGCTGTACACCACCCTGTACAGAAGTTCGTCCATGGATATAACTCGATACAATGGCGGAGTCTCCGTGGGGAATAAGACTTTAAATTTGGTGCTGACGCGATACTTTCCCCTTTCCCTATTTTCAATCATGGCTCCCATTCCGCCTGGTATACGCGTAGTGGTCCACCATGCGAACATCATACCACGTACTATATATAGGAAAGCTGGTAAATGCAAAAGATAATCATAGCTGTAATTAAAAGTTACAATCGTGGCAAAGCCTTCACGGTGGCTAAGTGACAAAAGCAATCAATCAGGGGAAGAGCGAGCGAGGCGGCTGCCGTCACTGCGAGAGATGGTCACGTACACACGTAAGTCTATATAGATATAGCAACGCGTCGGAACCATTAAGGCTCCTATCATTTGTTACCATCAGGGATTGGTGTATCCACTAATACCATGTTTCACGGCTCTCTGATTTCGCCAGCGAAATGTAAGCGTATTAACCTAAGTATTCCAGTCATTCCTATGTTTAATGACTCTCTCTCTCTCTCTTTTATCGAACCGAAAAGCACGAGCAGTCATCCAGAGACACACACCAGAGTGTAACGTAATATATTATTTATTGTGATATGGCAACAGCTGTTACTATACAATGAGGGATGACAGTAAAAATATTTCGCGACGAGAAGCAACGCAACCAGATGCGAGTAAATGTTTTTGCACGCCGGTAATAAGTGGTAGGTAGACGCGTGTAAATTAGCATTGCGGTAAATAGGGTGGATCGCTGAAAGGGAAGGATGAGTTAATTTTCAGTCTCGTGAAATCGAATCAATGAATGAAACTAGAGCGGTCTATTGAAGGAGTAGGAGGAGGAGGAGACCAGAGGGAGAGACCAAAGGAGAATTGGTAATCGATCGCGAGACGCTTTCAGGGCAGAAATCCAAGAAACAGTAATTTGCATGAATCTTCCTCGACATTGGCAAGGAATTTCCCCCGACAGCTAGCAGACTTATCGACTGCTCTCCTCTTGCTTAAATGAAATCACGGTCAATCTGACGTTATGTAAATCGGTGGGCAGAGCAACGTCTGGTCAGTTTTGCATACGAATGCCAAAGGGACGTAGGACGAAGGACGCGAAAGCACACTCTTCGCTGTGGAATGTGCGACCTTAAGATGATGCTAATCAGTGCTTTCCCGAGAGCCCGCACTAACCATGCTTCGTTTGCTTTATTACCCTCCTGGGGGTTGCTACTAACTCTACATATATATATATATATATGTGTGTGTGTGTGTGTGTGTGTGTGTGTGTACTCTATTGCTGACAGCTCTAAAACCAAAACTTGACGATGGTCAAGGATTATACAAGGATGTTTAGGATGTTGTTGTACCAAACGGACACGAGTTCCTTTGCTCTGCTTACGGTATTTACCAAATGCTAGAAGCATCGATGCCTCTTTACCATTTGTATAACCGGCTATCAATTTATTAACGCGTTGTCCGATGTAGATATACTATATACATATAACAGTTGAACGGATAATACTGTACAACAAGTGATTGGTCGGGTAGCAGATTCACTTGACAAAAATCGTTGATGAATCCGGGGGATAGCGAGTGTGCGGCAGGGTGTTTAGCTCGGGCTATAAAAAAAATTCATAGAAAGCAAAAGGTGAGGAGGGTATTGCACTTCTAATGTCACCACATGGTTTCGATGACTGGATCGTACGAAGCAATCCTACGGGGTGGCACCTACTCTAGAGGCTTCCGAGGAAATATATTGTCCTCCGAGCGGCCCTCGCGATATCTCAAATTAAATACAGCGGCCTGACAATTGTTGTCCGTTTATGGGCAGCAACGGTATTACCCTAAGGGGTGCGCACCCTCTGATTAAAAATTCTCGCGTGGTTAAGCCTCTGATAATGATCTTCCCTAACCCCTTCTGCCCGTGGGGTTTATACAGTATGGTCTAAAAACGATTGTACTTAGTCAGTCAGCGTACAGGACTACGACGGGTAAAGCGCAAATGGCTCGAGGTCATCGCGAACAACAGTTAACGATCGTTACTAAGGGCGTTTCACCATCTTTTTTTCCTCCTCTTTTCATAGCTCTCTCCCTCTTTATCGCTTTTCACCAAACTTTTCCCGACAGAGTCAACTCCGTGGAAAAGGCCACTGCACTCCAGCCAGCGTTAAGAAGATAATTAACCAAACAAGAACTTTTCGCTACATAATTCAATCATTCTTCTTTCTCCTTGAAATTCTATACCTTGACGGTGCTTTCATCCTCTATATATATATATATATATATATAATAAGGACTGAAGCCGAGATCGATGGTATATACAGGAGGTCTTATCAATCCGAAGGGTCAAACGTAGGGACGCGCGCATGCTTGACGAGCGCTCGCATCGCGTCGCATTAATTAATATCGCACCGAAGATTAGAGGAATTCCTGCAGCATAGATTGCTGCTACGGTCGAGGGTGGAGGGGAGATTCGCGAAATATTGCGAGAGTCAACGGGGCGCGTTATTAAAAGTAGCGTTTGAGCGATGTCGCGTGATAATCCTGTCGCTTGACAAATCGAAATAATTGCTCGCAACGCCCTTAATAATGAGTGGTTCGGAGCCTCCCCCCCACGAGCAGACGCGTGCCAGAAACGAGATATCGCGGCGCAACGATTAAACGCGAGCGCTTCGATAAGGGATGGAGGGACCGGAAAAACGAAAAAAAAAACAACAAAAAAAGAGAAGAAGAAAAGTCGTCGGGCCGTTTCCATTAATGAAATATTCAAAAGAAGCATTAATCCCGTGGCACGGCTAGATAGGCGAGGAGGGGGAGGGGATTGCGCGTCCGCGGGACTCTCGGTTCGTTGTTCGTTGCACGAAATCAACCTCGTCGAATCCTGTTTCGGATCTCGACGGCTTAGGCAAATGAAAGCCGCGCCCCGGCCCCGCTCGCATGCAAATACACTTTTATGCATGAAAGCCGCGTTGCGGTGCTAATAAATGTTTCCAGCGTGGCTGCACGGAGCTTTCCTCTCGGACGGAATACTCGACGAGATTTTTCTAGCTTGGAAAACAGGGGGAGGGGGGGGGGACTGCCGCCTAAAGGATTTTTATAGATTTTCTCAGTCATGCCTCCATCGGATTTTCGCAAGGATAAAAAACGTGTCAGTGTATGCGAATGATCGATCAGCCGTGAATAATTTGCGCGTATTACCTGTTCCCGCAGGTCTAGGGATCTATTGAGATTTAAATACGAAGTTAACGAACAAGGTGCTCCCGCAATAAATGACACGGGCAAAAAGTCGTTCGAACCCACCCCCCCGGGTTAATTATTCCAGCTAAGGGGGTTGTAAGCAGATTGGTCTCACCCCTAAGCCCTATCTCGGTGCACGGGGTGGAGAGCGCGACAAGCTCGAGGGAGCGAGAAGGAAAGGGTGTAGCGAAGAGGCTCTGCATGTATACGTGCAGTCCGTGCATGTGTATGCTGTGCTTGTGTGCGAGACGAGAGACGAGATAGAGAGGCCGAGGAATCGCTGAAGGCTTTAAACCACCCTTACTCACCGACTGGTGTCTGTGATTAGAAGCAGAAATATGCTAAGCGACCTACCAATTAACGTTGATTTCTCCTACGCGGAGATGTATCCTCTCTTTCAAACTCGTTTCCTCCATGGATTTTCTCACCGATTCTTATATATATATATATATATATGTAAGTATTAAAGTGAAAGTGTGTATAACGATATTTGCTCCAAGCACGGGTACCATGCTATACATGTTATACAAGCGTACAGCACGTGAATTTGGAAGAAATAATTTTACGCGTGGCAGTAAAAAATGGCGGAGAGTCGTAAAAAGTATAGCGTGAAAACATACGAGGTAAGTTTTTCTAATCCGTATAGGTAGGATGAGCGTATATAGTATTATGCGGTAGGAAAGAAGAGAACGTGGAAATTCAATCGTCTGAAGCGAGGGCGGAAATTAATTCCACGTCCACGCCAATAATTTGAGACGCCGAGACGCGAAGCTTTTGGTTGGCCGTCGGCAAGAAAGCATAGTGGAAAATCGGAGGCGAACATTGTCGTTAACTTTTACGAGGCCATTAACGTGGTCGTCTTCCGCAATTCCGAACGCCGACTGGACAACGTGACGTCACCCTGAAAAAGAGCAAAAAGAAACTTAGAAAAAGAATTAGCGGAGACCGCTAGACTCCTGCATCCCTCCGCCACTCCCCCTCCATCCATTCCTTCTGCTCACTCGGCTTTCTTTCTTCGTATCTCGTAAACCCTCCGATAGCATTGTTCACGACTCCAACTTTTGCCAGGAGTCACCGACCACCACCATTACAGCCCACCCACCTTCATCAATTTTTCTCCGAATGATTGGTCCAAAATATATCAATCTCCCTCTCTCTCTATATATATATATATATATATATATATTTTTCTTATTAATTACCACGACTAATTCAGACTGCCATTAATCTGTGTGTTTTTATCCAGCTATAATTAATACTATTATAAACTCTTTGAGAAATGCGTCAAAACGAATGTCAACAGGAGCGAAAAAGGTGGAATGGAGACTGAGGCAAATTAGCAGGCTTTATTAACAAACCTAGAGCGTACGACTTTCCCTCGCATTTCCTACCTTTTTTGGTCGAAGCCACGGAATCTGTCATTGGCAGGGAGTGAGAGAGAGAGACAGAGAGGGTGAATTGGCGCGATTAAAAAACAAAGCGACGAAAAGTCGAAGAAACGAGAAGGAGAAAGAGGATAAAGTACTGCAGAGTCGAGTTTGACGATGATAGCGACTGGTGCATGGTGGAATAAGTTGGATAAAGGGAGACGAGAGAGAAAAAGGGGGTAATGGGAGGTGATGTAGCTAGGGTGATGTAAAATTCGCCGAGGGATTTGACACGCGTATCTAAAACATGGTGGGCTGGGTCACGTGGCAATGTCGTCCAAGTCCAAGTCTATGCCTGTAGAGTAGCTGTCTAGTCACGTGACCGTGGGTAAAAGGGTTGAGATTTTCCGTGGCAGGATTTTTCGAGGCGTTGCATGACAGATCGCAGCGTTAAGTCTGACTGATGCTCGTCCGCCACAGGCTTCGCTTTAATTAGACGATATTATTCCGAGATCGCGAGCCCCTACGATCGAGTTTAATGCCTTTTTAAAAGCTGCTCCGTACGACCTTTGCCGAATTCCAATCCCCAAAGCTCTCGTTCCACCATTCGATAGGGTATACGGGGCTTTTCAATGCTGTCGCAATTTCACAACGAAACAATTAGCCCTGCATCGACGACCAGCACGGAGAGCCCAACCGCCGCTTTCGTACATTCGAAGCAAAAGCTTTAACGTTTGCTCGCCCTTTTCAATGGAGCCTCGCTGCCGCCAGACGAACGGTGTTAAACCACCCCCACCCCCTTCCCTCCTTCCAACACTTATCTACCACCCATCCCCCGAACGCTATTCCGGTTTTGCTCTCGCGTTATTTCACACCGCCAACATCCGGACGTCGCTGCAGAAATTCTAATTTCGATTCTGCAAATGTCCAAACTTTTCAAACGCTCCGATGTAATATTCATTTTATCGCCACTCGAGGTTCTTCCATTGTTATTTCAATTCGGACCGAGTACCATGCTATATAGCTGGTACACAGTGCTCAACCCAGTGCTTGAAAACTATATTACAGGACTGCTTGGCTATAGTTGAATGAACGATGATTAATTTAAGATATATATAGTTATAGCGAAAGAAAGAAAGGGTTTGGCAAAAAGACTGTCGCGATAATGATATTGCCCAAGACTCTCCGATGACGGCCCTCGGTTCTTGTTGTTTCTGCCGCTTCTGCCATTCGGAAAGAAACGAGTGATGGATGCGCTTGGTAATCCTTGCTAACTTCCTGCGGGATTTGGTTCGGCTCAGCAGCTAGAGTGGAGCTTCGGCGAGCCACCCCTAATTCAAACCTGGTCTAAAACCTCAGAATCAAGTCGAGTCACTAAGCCTCTCCTGTTAGGGCTGCTGCCACGTCTACGAGGCACCACGACGTTCTAATTAACATCCTGTCGCTTTTACGGCTTACGTCTTTCCACTGGCATTTCTCTGTCCAGATATCCAGCCCTCGCTTCCCGTCTTAAACGGAGCCTCCAATTCCCTCCTTCTTCCTCAGCGACGTAACCCAAGACACGAGTTGTTTTCGACAACTGCTGTACATGTAAACGAACGAGGATAATTTTCAATCGAGTCGCCCGAAATGGATAAAGCACGAGGGAGAGCAAGGATTTAAATTTTTACGAATGATTTTGGAAGGGAGAAAAAAGGATCGGGGTAACCCTTCTAGGATTATCGGACCCCATGTGGCCTTGGAGGCTGATGGCTCGTTAAGGGATCGTGTTTCTCTTTGATAACTGACAGATATTGCTATTTATGAATACTAGCAGGTCCCATCGATACTTTGCAGACTCCTTCCTTGCTCTCGCCATTCTTGTTCTAGCGCCTCTTTCCTCGCTGCTACAGTTTTCTATCGCGTAATTTACGCGCTTCCCGCAGGCGTTACCGACTACGGCCTATCTCCAAAATCCAGCTGGATCAGCCAATTCAGTTTCGTACTTTGGCCAGTATTCTTCAATCCACACATCCTATACAAATATCATAAAATTCTTGATTCGCAGCTGCGGACTTGCGCAAAGTATCGTGGAAAATATTTGCATCGCTTTCGCGTAGCGCAAAATAAAATACGTAATCTCTCTATATATATATGTGTGTGTGTGTGTGTGTGTGTATAGAGGACTTTTGGAGTGCCAGCCGCGTCCTCGATGGACAGCATGGATAGTGAGAGAGAGAGAGAGAGAGAGAGAGAGCCACAGGGCAATCTTTGGAGACTAATGAAATAGACGGTATAATGTATATAGAATATATATATGGAGAGCTGTGGGGTAAGTTCTGCAGCGAAGCAAGTTATTTGTCAGCTCATTGTTTGTCTGGCGAAGCCAAGTTCGTGGACGGAGTTTAATGTTACGCAATTCCTGCGCCCAAGGAGAAGGCCGCAAGGATTATTCCTGCGGGCAGGATGGCCTGCGATATATCTTGCGCAATTCGCCAGCGAAACGAGATCGTTCTAAGCATAGAGACGGCATTTGCCACCCTCTTACTTCTAACTGTGCCCTATCACCTATTTCCTTTCCCCATGATCTTTCTCTCCCTCTCCCCCTCCCTCGCAATATACACAGAAACCTTCTCACTCTCGTTCTTCGATTTCCGTAGCATTAACCCTGCACCGAAGGAACATAATCCGCCTTGGCTTGGCTCGCCCTGTCTCGCTATTACGATTCTCTTCATCGTCGCTATAGAATTATAGCTCCTGGCAGAGCCGGAAGTCTCGAAAACTTGCTTTAATTTACAGGATTTCGTGAATTCCCTAATTTTAGCTCGGCCACGAATGAGGAGCGGAGAATCTTCTCCTCGTAAGTCACCAAAATGATTTATCTCACGACCTATTTGTCTCTAACGGTTCGCTGCAAAGGGCTTCGATGGGGAAGGGGTGTATCTCTCTCGTAGCAAACGAAAATGCTTCATCGGACGAAAATACGCGGGAAGATTGGTAGCCCGAGAAATCCTCGTCCCCTTCCTCCTCCTTCTCAACGTCATCGGTAAAATTGAATTGGACATTTTTCAAATTATCCTTGTTAAAACCGTGCAAGCGTACGAATCTTCTCTCTCTCTCTCTTCGTTTCTTCATCATCACCTATGTATATAGGTAGTATATATATAAAGCAAGAGAACCGAAGAAAATTTATCGCATCTTCCTTACACGCTCGATAGTTATTGTTCCTTGGCACATATTCCGTCATCTGCACCGTTGTATCTTAAAGGAAAAGCTACCTTGGTAGGTTTAAATCACTTCTTGTTCGACGAGAACGTATATATAACATATAGTTGAAAGTTTTAAGGGATAATTTTCTCAGGATTTAAAGTTTGTTGGCTCGGAGTTACGACTGGCAGATTAACATCTACCCTTGTAAGAGCGAAGCCGCCCGGGGCCAAGAAGAAGCGTATACCAGGCGCACGCGCAGATGTAACTCATCAACGACAGATACTGTCATCCGATGCATTATTTATCTCTTTTGTCGTCACAGTTATTCATATTGCCCTATCACACCGTTCATTTCCATCGGGAATCCCAACCCATTGCTACTCGTACTTATTATCGCGAATAAACGCCATCATTTTTCTTCCTCTTACTGATTTCCAAAGTACATAATTCAACCCGCTGTCTGCCTTTGAAATCTAATTCGACCCCCTGTATATATCTCGGAAACGGCTTAATATATGTAGAAAAATATTCATTCGTTTCATGAAAATTACATTTATCGAAGGGTATTTCAAAGCTTTGAAAGGCGTAAGGGAAAAAATTCTTAGATTGGATCCCCTAAAGAAGACTCGGAATTAGCCCTGAGCGAAAAAACCGCACGAGTGTATAATATAAGAGAGACGGATGTTATATAATTTATGCGCAAAAATTAGCCTTCCTTCCGTATAACGGAAAGAGAGAGAGTACATTGTTGTTCCGGAGAAAAAGATTGAAGCCTCTTATATTGAAACACTCCATGGTAATTTAAAAGTTTCGACATAAAGCAATGCTTGGCGTATACTGCTGGCGAGCGAGATGTTAAAAAGGGTAATTTAATTATGGCTAGAGAGAAGATGATTCAAGTTGGAGAATATTAGCGTTGAAATAAAAGCTAATGAAAAAGCGAGAGAAACGCGAGAAGAGAGTTTGGAGTCTCTGGTCGGAATACCTGAGATAGTGAATTTATGAGATTTTATGGTTTTCCGGGTGAGTCCGGGGCAAGCGAAGATGTAATTGCGGAATGGAGATTAGCCGGAATGCGGGCCATTGGGAGGGGAAGAAGCTCGCGAAACGAGAGCGCATCTAGTTAGTAGGTTTACGAGTATTAAAGCCGGCTGGTTGGCGGGCTTTGTCGTAAAACGTAATGCACGGAAGATATCTCCAAGTGTGAAATATTTCAGTCTAATCCAGCAATATCATAAAGAAGCGCGCGGGCTCGCGGCTCGAGGATGCCGCGAGACGGGACATTGAAGTCGTAACCAGGCATTAGGGTTGTTTACAAAAGGCCCTTCGATACCGCGCGAGTCCTCCGAACATTCTTCCATCCTCTTCGGATTCCCCGCGCCATCCTTTATACTCTGTATATATATATATATATATATATATATATACGTAAAGAGGTCGACGATGCGAAATTCACCACCTGCGACCTCTCTCTCTCTCTCCCCCCTTATTATCAACAATCGTAAAATGCTAAATTGAAAGTCTTTCGGCGAGGATAAGAAGGGCGTTACCGGCTGGGAAAGCCCGATGCCAAACGAGAGCCATATTCTTCACGGCAATTTTCATACCGTGAAAGCGTTTATGCCGAAACGAGCATGATTTCCTTCTCCCTCGTACCCTCCTTCCTTACTTCCTTCTATATATTCCATCTCTGTGGCCAAACTAGCTAAATTATATGGCCCGCTATTCCACGTCTCGCGCGTTTACCTTGGATTATCTAAATTGGAACGAGACCATCGTTATGATGCTGTCGAGTGAGTGAGAGAGAGAGAGAGAGAGAGAGAGAGAGAGAGAGAGAGCTAGATAAAGAGGGAAAGAGGGGGGGGGGATGAAGGAAATTAGCAAGGACATTCTACAAAGTCACAGAAGCCTCGATCACACATACGAATTCAATCTGCCCAAGGTGACAAGATAAATGTACTCCTATCCCATAATGGCGACGAATCCCGAAGGCATTTGTTGCTGGCCCACTCAGGGAAGAGAAGGCTCGACTCAATTAGCCAAAAAATTGGCCGACCGCTCGCTCCGAATAGCTAGAAAAAGTAATTCGATTGAAAGGGGCCGAGCTACGGAGATAAGCGAGAGAAGATGCCAGTCATCCCCTGGTAATTAGTCAAGGACCGATCGAGTGCCATGTGGAATGCGCTCGACTCCTCCAGCGCGAGCCAAGGGGGATCCAGTTTTCGCTCGGTGGATCAACTTATGGATCCAAGCGCGCACTGATATCCTCCGAAACTTTTGCGTCCTTTCACATTTGATTGATTAACTTCCACCGATGGAAAAGCAACGGTCGGCCAGATTCTCCCGCAGACTAATCCTATCCACTTATATAGTGTAAATGCCACACCACGTATCGCAGTACATCCTTGCACGCTTTCGGAGAAAAGTCGTTCATTATCCGAGAGTGTCGGCTCGGTCCAGGTCGACAGGAAGAAAAGAGAAAAAAAGTTGCAGTTTCTTCTGCTATATAAATTGTTATATATATATATATATATATATATATATATATATATCTTTATATAGGATTAAACTTTCAAGTCGTATATAGACAGGCGACTCTGATTATTGAATTTGCAAGTGGAAATTAATTTTTTTTTCATATCTATATAATTGCATTGCATCGATCGACCATGGTGAGAGTCACTTCAGGTTGATCATGGGACGTTGGATCGTCGTTGAAGAGGGCCCGTTATGGACTGACCGGATAGTCCAGTGTCAGTGGGAGGCTCGGTGGATTTGGAGCAGAGCCGAGTCGAGCTCATTCGTCACTGTCAGCTCATCCCCCCCGTACTTGGCAGTGAGCATCGGCCACGGTATCGACGCTGATCGTCAGCCACTGGCGTCGGCGTCGGCGTCGGCGTCGGCGTCGTCTCCACAGTGGACGGTGGTGCAGGATGCCACCGTCGCCGCAGGAGCGTCGTCGCGAGGACTCCGGAGTGGAGAGTGGAGCAGCTATACATATATATACCATGGGGGAACCACCCTATCGACACTTATACAAACGCACGTGTCCATGGCCACCCCCGCATCTCATCCCTCTTACGGCCTCAAAGACACACGATATATCAAGATTATAGCGCCTACTCGCGTCTCCGACAAAACGCCATGTCACGTTAATTCCCTCATCCAGCATGCGAGAACAATGCTGCCGATGCTTCCATTGAAAATATATAACGGCAAGCGTTACATAGATGCACGCTCATCGATCGCTGGTAATGCATCGCGATCGCATAAGCGAAAGCTAATTGTAAGCAAACATTCTCCCGGTGTTATTTCAGCCCCGAGCAATTTCCATGTGGACTACCTCGGCTCGTGCGGAATCAGCCAGCTCGCGAAGGACTCTTCGGGCCGAGCTTCGACAACATCTTTGTTTTCCTCCGCGCGAGATCCTGTGCTCTGTCGGTGGTGCGAGATGGGGGCACGTGGAAATTTTCAGCATCTCGATAATGGGGAAAACGAAGCGTCGATATACTGCCGCCAAGGCATGCAGTTTCTAATGGGGAATAAATTTGAGTTATCGGCGTAACTGTTAAAGCGGGAAGCAAGGAGATCGGGGTTAATGGATTGACATCCACCACGTATTCTGTTTACACGTGCCAGCCCATATGTCTAATATACGTGGGCAGCAACACCTAATGTTGTAACAGGAGATACATGCGGCTAACGCCCGAAAGCCTCTCGTTATAATGCACACTGGATAATCTACCTATCGAGACAATGCGTTATCGCAAAATACGAGTATTAATAAGGGCTGCGCGTGTATAGTTTGCACGCGTGGATAGTGTGGCGACGTTCCAAAATTTCCATATGCAAAATCTTCTTAAACTGTTGCCAACTCTATCGTCGGGGTTATTATATACACGCATGCAAAGTACAATATGAATTCCATGTATATATGTATATTCACATCAGGAGTTTGAGAACGTTTCACTGGATTCCTCCGCGCGGACAGCGCGATACTCCGTTGAAAGTTCTATTAGGAACGCTCGATTAATAAGAAGCCGCAAATGTCATATATCGTTCATTGGATTTCACGCGTCGTAAGCTCGTAGTGCCAAAGGCAGCGCGAGAGTTACGAGTCTGCGGTTTTGAGTGCATTACTTTGGAGAGCTGCATTCGAGCACTGGATCATATTTCAAGCATCGTTATTGCACGACAGCCACTTTCAATATCAACTCAAGGCCTGACGAATCTTCGCCATTGTCCAAATAACGCCGATAGCCGAGGAGGAATTTTCACGAGGGCTCTTTTAGCACTCTGCAATTTCTTTAATGTTCGAGGAAGGGTATACGCGTGCGCGTGTTACGTGTACATACATACATATATATACTATAGAGGCGAGGATGGGTTTCGTGAATATTGTAGCAAAGAGAAAAGAAGCGAAAAGTATTTTACAAGCAAGCCGGTAGTCCCGATGGGGCCTACGCGGCCTCTTCGATCTTCTTCAACGCTCCTATGAATATAAATACGAAGCTGGCAGTGATTTATGTATGCTGTCTAGTGGCGGGAGTAGGACCGAGGGATCGAGTACACGCTACAAATTCTTGATACTTATAGCCTGTTTTTATGCTGCGGTCAGCGTTTAAACTCTGCAGAGTTTAACACCGTTCCCGGTCACTGAAAACTCTATATACATACCTTTTATGACGCATCGTCATCCTCGGCTCGAATCTTCTCGTGGATGAAAGAAAACACAGGAAAAAAAGACCATATATTCGATACTGTTGCGCAATTGGATAATTAAATGGACAAATAACGCATGAGATGTGCCGTAGGAATGAATATATAGGAAAGATGGATAAGAAAGTGGAAAGTCGAGTGATCCGAGAGAAAGCGAGAACACGAAGCGGTGGCCGAAAGGAAAATTGGAGCTGAACGCGTTCCAAGGCGAAACAATGGGACGGCATTGTTTTCCGCGATCGCTCAATCAAAGGCACCGCGCGCGCATGGTTATTTCGAAAATTCCCGCAGAGTCGAAATCCTGCGTGAGCCGTTATTAAGTCCTGATCCGACGTCGGTAGGCGCCCCTATTGTTTCTCGCAAATCTGACACACGAGTACGATCATCGATCGGCTTCCTTTCTTTGATCGACAGGTAATGACAGTTTAAACCATTGGCGGGCAGCCGTGGAGACTCTGTCTGGCATCGTTTAGATTTTACGGCAGGCTCTTGGTCAATAGTTTCTCAACGGCTGGCTAATCCTTTCCGCATGCAGCCCATAAGCTTCGTTTCGTGTATGCCTGCGGTCTCTCCGCGTAATGCATTTGATCCGCGCGCGCCAACGCTAAAACGCATTCGGATATACAACGCTCGTTTCCCATACACGTATGCACGGCCGTATATGTATACATATATGTATGCAGAGCCGATAGAGGCTCGTTTCGTACGAGAGAGGAAATTAACCCGTGGAAAAACCGATCGATCCGTGCCTAAAAGCCTGTTTCAAAACTGTGGCAGCTGTCGCTTCTCTTTTCTCTCACCTGGTACACGTATACGCGTGCAGCCATCCATTCGTTTTACTGATAATTCCCCGGACCCGGCTAGCCCCATGCAACCAGCCTGCAGCCAGCGAAACTGTTACGAGCGCGCGATACTTTGCTTTATATGAAGATCTTTGCGCGCGCGCGCGCGCGAGGCTGTGAGGTCAGCGATGATTATAGTTCGGCTCGAAGGCTCCGGTCGTGCCAGCCACACTCAATTTTCTTATTACCCGTTAATGACGCAAGAAATCTCGAGAGGCTGCGCGAGGCGAGCGCTCGTCAAAAGTATAGCCATTGCGCGCCATGCACAGCCAAGCTCCGCGAGCTTTACATTTACAGAGCAGTTAATGCCTGCCTAGTCCTCGTTTTCCTCTCTCTCTCTCTCTCTCTCTCTCTCTCGCTCCAAAGCTCTGCCACCACCGCCACTATGCCGCAGCCTCGCGCACGCTTTTTATTCCTCTAACCCGTTACGCGTTACGCGTTACACTTTATAGGGCCGTGTAACTCTCGCGATTATTGCTTACGAGTGCTCATAAGGCATCAAACATCATTCTCGTAACTGATTTTATTCACGATAATTCTCCCATCCAACCGGCCTCCTCGACATTCTCTATAATCTTATTTTCATCTTTTCTCCTTACCTATTACGTATGTACTTCGAACTGGTCTCGTCCCACTTCCTCGTATTATTAAGTATTATTTTTTTTATATTCTCCCTCCAGCATAGGATACACTGAAATTTAGAATCACACCCTCGGTATAATTTTTATTTGATCCTCGTTTCGAGCCACTCCGGAGCAAAGTGTATTCGATATATTTGTGCAGGAGTTGGAGAATCGTTCATTGATTTTCACTCGGAATTCTTTTTCGAGGGATAAATACTGGAGAAGCATCGGTTTTCCTCCCATACTATCCCCAAGGTGTATTCGGGTAGAGTTGGTATATACGGTGTGGAAGACAATGCGGTGTTAGCCGTTGATATTAGAGCGCTCGTAGAGATTACTCGGAGAAAAGTTAATCTCGATAAAGGAGAGCAATCAGGAGAGCTTTGGAAGTACGGACTATATCCCGGTGGTAGGTGCTCGCTGTTCTTCCGCACCTACAGTTAGTTATTTGGACCGAGAGCGAGGTTTGCCTCGCCGTCGAGGCTTGATACCGCTGTCGCCGCAAATGCGCGACCCATGCAAATGCCTCCCAAAGCCAACTTCGCGCTAGCTACCCTGACAATTTACATATTACCACCGCTTTCCCTCCCCTCTCCCTCTTCCTCGATCGTACGTACACTTGTCCCCTCTCTCTCTCTCTCTCTCTCTCTCTCTGCTATTCCCTCGATCCCCCCGAAAAGAGCTTTTGTCCAGCGCGGAATGTCCATCAACTTTTTGTCCAGCCAACGTGGAATAAATAGGAGAGTCAAATGACCAAGCGAGGGCTTTAAGGGCGCGCCGAAATGGGGCTGCCGGCCCTTTTATTTGCTGATTCCATGCCGATTGTTTCGTGATTTAGCATAAATGTTTGATTAGATTCTTCGGTGGGTGCATGGCACTCTAGAAACACGAAGGGTCCCTCTTTGCCCGAAGCGTCTTCAATGGCCGTCCAATAGACCGTGCGTGATTATTTAACGACTAGTTTGTACGCTTTACAGCCAAACCGCTTACGAATCGACGCTCAATTTTCCTCAAATTGCTTTCGACCATTTAAACCCTCGTGCATCGATAATTGAAAATTCCCCATGATTTTGCCTTATATTTTATTCAATATTAAAAATTCTACAGAGAGAGAGAGAGAGAGAGAGAGAGAGAGTTTGCTTTGCATATAACCGTTTCGCACAATATGCAACAATTAAATGGTCGCGCGAGAGTCTGAGTGCACACGAGGATGATCGAAGAAAACCGAGGAGCTAGAGAAACGGGTCGTAGCGGTAGGAGAGAAAATACAAAGGCTGATATCCAATCGGTCAAGATAACTGGTGGTGCTGGTGGGGTAGCACTGAATTCAGTTAGTGCTCGGTGGCTAGATTGGACCATCAGTTTAGACAATGGGAGCTGCTTGCGCGTTTAAGGTAATCCCTCGTGAATGGTGTCCCTCTGGTACTTAATACATTGTCCGCCCTGATGGTCGTCCTTTACAACCTCGTCCTTGCAGGATACGCAGATCGACCCTGAGAGTCTCTACCCCCGACCAGCTAGAAGATTGCTAGCATTAACACCTATTTACCGCGATGCTTCAAGCAAATCCCACTCTGCTGATGGCACCTCCAAACTTCCCACTGCCAGAAACAACACGAGACCAATCATCGTAATCTTTGTCTATGTATCCAACTGTCTATGTATATATTTAGTCTATTCGCTTTAAACGGAACCATACGCGATTAGCACAATCGAGCTGAACGCCTTACGAGTTCTCGTACTGTACGTTTATTCGTTGTGCGAAGTAACGGGTATAGATGAGATTTTCGATTCAGCAATAGGATGTGGTTTGCGAGCAAAAGTCCGGAAGGACGTTCGATATCAATTGGAAAGGTGGTACGTTGATCCTGAGAGAGGCCAGGTCGATCGAGGATGGAATAAAATATCCTAGAACGGTCCGGTCCCTGGGGTCAGATAAGGTCCGGAGCGGACAAATGACCGGACCGGCCAGGACAGAAAACTACCCTCTAAGTAAATTCGTATCGACTTTGTGCCGAGGGTGGGAGGCCAATCCGTCATACGAGATTACCCGAGTAAATAACGTTTCGCCTGGCAAAACGAAAGCGAAGCAAATGATATAGGATAAAAACGCAAAGCGAGGTAGATATTTTTGCCACTAGCGCGCACGCGTCTCTAAACAAATTTCACGAGTGCCATACGTACGCGCGATTCGCTTCGTGTATATATATATATATATATATATATATATATATGTATACATATAGAGTTCTCCATCATTCACGCACTCTTGCACGCTCATAGTTCGCGGACGATCGCGCCAATCGCTTAATGCGAGCTAGCCGGTTTTTTTGTCGCTTTCGGGGAAACGGGGAGGTCGAAAAAAGTCCTGCTCGATTATGATTCTCCCCCAGCGTATAGCCCGGGATATACAGCCGTGACTCCGTGTCCACCCCGCGAACGACCCAATTTCCTGGAAAAACTTGTTCGCGCCGTTTACGACGCGTCCGGAAGCGGGAGAAAAAAAAAGTTTTCCGGGCCGGCGATCGCGTGAAAGATTAGATAGATTAGATAGATATCGGCGGCATTACGATTGAATGGGCAAGCTCGATTAAGCTAGCTGCACCACTGTATAGCACCGCGCACCGGACTCCACTCTGCCAGATCGTCGGACTAATGTGTCCACTCTCTTCTCACACGCGTGCACTAGATTCATTAGTCCACCAATCCCGTGCGCGATGCGATATAATCACGGATAAAAGCTTTCTTTAAAGTATAACCTGATGTGTCTCTCTCCGTAGGAGGATCTAATTGACAACGTTGTAACGACGAGTCATACATCTTCCGGAGTAACGGACATTTATCAAGGGAGGAACCAGCTCTCTCTCTCTCTCTCTCTCTCTCTCTCTCTAGATGTACATATATACTTCTAATTGAATTTGCGCTACTTTCGCCAACTATCGAGAGAACTTTGTTCCTGGCGAGTAGTGAAAATGACGTATGTTCCTCCCGGAGGGTGCTCCATTAAAGCTGCCACGTTCCACGGCACACAAGGGCTAATTTATTTATCTTAACGCGTGACAATCGGTAAGACGGATCGAACGAGAGTCGTTAAGAATCGGTTTTGCAATCGCGCCTGTGTATGAAAAACTTGCCAGCAAATATTCTCTCCGAAAGAGCGAAGAAGGGGATTTGAATGAAACGATCGATCAAAGGAGCTTCGGATATGAATTGCTGTTGGTCTCGGTGACGTCAGAGGTTCTAGCAGTCATCCCCTATTAGCAGGGCACTGCGTTGGTAGATGGAGACTATGGCTCTGCGTTTGCCGGACCATCGAAAGGAGAGGGAGGGGGGAGGGGATGTGGAGGAACAGGAGTATTGCGTATATAGACGAGGGGGCTGGTAATTATATATTCCAAGGGTGTCTTACCGATCAGTCAATGTTTCCGCTGCAGCTCCCAACAATGGAGGAAAGATAGAAAAAGCTTATCTGTCACCGTTGCCACGCTTCCTTAGGGGAGAAGAGACTTTTGATTCGCGCGACGACCACCGACCTCTTGCCAATGAAAAATTAGCCCCACCGTATCGACCCGTGAGAAGATGAGTTCACATTAATTAGCTCTGACTTGGTGGCCGCCTACTCCCTCCCTCCCCCCCCCCCCCCTGCCCATATAGCCACAGCAACGAAACCAGTTTATCCTATAAATATATAAATACATCGGGAGAGAACAAGAGGCGATAATAAATTACCACGGAGAATGTGCCTCTGCTCCCGTTATATTGATATTTGCAGAGTATTTGTTATAAATTATACACACACGCAGAGACACATATATTATATATTTACAGAGCGGAATAGTTTCGGTGGGCTGGCTCGGTGGTTGGCAGAATAGCGGTGGGTGTAGGTATTTGACGTTAATCGGGCTTTGAGTAGGAGTCTCCGGTGGTCGAGGAGGAGCTGGAACGCATGAACGGGTTGATTAAATTCAAACACCTCGTAGGCCGAATACCAGGAGCGCGCCGTTCCGATGGACGCGCGAGCCTACGTCGAGTTTCATCCGCACGCGAGTTCAAATATGCTCATATCGGTCCTGCTCAAAGGACTATCGCTCTACCACCGAGCCAACTCCGCACGACAATAGTCACGCATGGCGATAGAATGCCATCCATCCTCCTTTATACAGCGTCCGCACTCAACCGGAAGAACCAAATACCAATATGCCTATATATATACGTATAGCTCCCGAAAATCATCCACTCTCGCGCAAAGTACATCCTCATTTTTCCTACCAAATTCTTAAGCAGCGAAACAGCTAGATTTTCATTCTTTTAAATAACGATGATGGTTTGTGGTTTCTCGCTGCTCCCCGACGCTCCCAGGGGTAGGTAGGTGGTTTTTGAGCAATAGGGTGAGAAAGCGGAAGGAGTCCAACTGGACCAGGGGAGGTTTGGGTTAACTCGTATTTCACCCGAGTCTCGTTGTCGGTTGATAGGCATTAAAATAGCGGTCCGCTCATCGATCAAACCACTTGACAGATTTTAGATTGCTCTCGCAGTGGCGTCGGTACTCTGCGATGTTTCGACGTTTCGCGTCCGCCGACGCAACGCGACGCTCCTATTTCTTCCTTTTATTTCTGTATAATCGATGATGGATAGAAGACGGGGAGGAGGGGAGGAGGGGAGGGGGAGACTCCCAACTTCGTTATCCCTAGCTAGTGACGCTGCGTCGAAAAAATCTTTAATCAATTTTCCAGCATTTGTTTTTCCATATATATATATATATATAATATATACACGCAGCTGGAAAAAGTAGAGTGTTTGGTTTACCCGAACGTGCCCTTATGTATCTATTATATATAGTTGGGCCCTCGTGGTCACTCGTCGGTGAATAATAGGTCCCTGCACGTGTGAAAACTAGTAAACGAAGGACCAGGATAATCGCAAAAATATTATGATAACGCGATTGGAGAATCTGCTCCAGTAGACCGTTGGACGGTATATCGAATCATCGTTATGTACGTGGATATATAGGATTTACCGGACTCTCGGAAAAACTCGGTAAATCCAATGACCGAGGACTAATGCTAACTAAATCAGGAGGTGGACGGGAAAAAGAAGAGGATCGCGGAAAAAGCAAGAGAGAGAGAGAGAGAGAGAGAGAGATAAAGAGAGCAGGGTAGTCGCCTGGGAAAATCTAACGACCATTTCATCCGTGGGTAAATCCAGCGCGACAGGATTTCCCGCTGAAATCCACCGTGAGGTATATAAAACTAAATGGATATCTATAATTAATGCATTATGTCGATCTCTCCGTGTACACCGAATTAGATAAAAATTTCAATAGAATGCTGCATGTGCGAAATTTCAGGTAAATTGGATGAACGAAACAAGCTATGCGCCGGTAATAGAATTCCGCCAAGAGCCGATTACGAATCGGATTCGGCGCAAACCGAATCACAGGAAAATACCCGAAAATCCTACAAAGACTATTCGCTAGAGCTATTTTATATATACGTGCAGCCTGTTTTAATAACCCTAAGCTAAATTTTTAGGGGTCAAAGCGTGTGATCAATGTTAATCTTCCTCGTATATAGTAATTTAATGTTATATATATATATATATACATTCTTAACGCTCACAATATTCGTTCGGAAAAGCTTATTGTCCCTCTCTCTCTCTCTCTCTCTCTCTCTCTCTCTCTCTCTCTCTCGTAGAGGCATAGAGTATACGAGCAGAGACCGAAGAAGCGCGTAAAATTTTAATTATGGGCTAAAATCAACCCGGTGGAATGGGCTTGAAAGGTAGTGGAAGGGTCGCACCAGTGAACTTTTGGAAAAGGAATGAGTGAAAAGGAGAAGGAAACGTAAAGGGCAAAGAGAAAAGAAAAGGGCTGGAGAAAGTCCAGGGGTGAGAGGGTGAAATTGAGAAAAATGAAGTGAATTCGCTTTGAAAAGATTGCGCGTGGTAAATGGAAGAATTAGCACGGCTCGGAATTAAGGAAACGCATTAATACGACACGCATAGAAAGAGAAAATTTCCGATAAAACTGGGCGCCGAGACTAATGAAGCCGCTTAGGAGAAAAAGCCTAATGGATCGTGCTCGAGCCGTATACGATGCGTCATTTGTAACCTTACGGTTCCGCGTGCGCTCTTTTCTCTCGCATTAATTGCCATCCAATTAATGACGCTCTGTACGTCTCGGGAGGGAATACGACGTTTTCCACGAGCCGACATTAATCGATAGCCTTCAGCCTTAGTCACCCGGCATTAGCGACCAAACATTCAGCACGAAAGACATTTAGCATGTTCCATAGGGTGGAGATTATCCGAATTCTCTGATAAAAAAAAAAGTCCTTTGTAAGATATAGAGTACCTTTTCTCCGAACGAGTATTTCGTAGACAAATGCAAATGCGTAGGAAAGTAATCTTTCAAACCTTTCAGTTAATTGGGCACTTGTGGCTTTATCATTATGTAACAAAAGTAATTGCCATGGTTTTATTAATATTTGACTTTATGAGCAGATTTGTAATAGATTTGATATATCATTCACCCTTGGCTTTATCCTAATCAGGAGGAAAATTATTCCTTCCCTCTTCCACACTTTACACCTTGCTCATTTTCCATCCCACACAGTTCGTTTAATCTCATTATACAGTCAGTCCAAACTAGAAACTGTACTTTGAAAGCTTTCGCTTGTACTTGAGAAAAATCGTTTATCGAAATACAGTTAGGTTCAGCAAATACCATTCTGAAGCTCTAGAAAACTCAATTATTTTAACCCTTTCGGTCACGCCGTGTAATCAAATATCGACTTTGACTGTTCCTTTAGGTATTTAAATACTTGGAGTAACTATTTTGTTAAAAAATATACAGTGCCATTGTTAAACATTTAATACTGAATAAAACAACAAATTTATACCATTTCCATACTTCACATTTTGACTACCCAAGTTACAAAGTCGTGATCCATTAAATTAGCTTTTAAATAAACCGCAAGAATATCATAATAATTGAAAGCTTAGAATTACACGAAACAATGCGATTTGGTTTGAGCGATTTTTTAAGGGTCCTAGAATATACGTGCTTTGCCCATTGTTAATTGAAGAGTTTGAAGGATCATTGACCCACATTAAACGAGTAGTTATAGGCAAGGGCAGAATTGTCGAGATGAGTCGAGTGGTCGAAATACTCGAGGGAATAAAGATTGCAAAACTGACGAACTTGACCCAAAATTCGTCGTTGGTAAAAATATATAAGTAAATGAGAGAACTCTACCTTTTGGAGAAGAGAAGACTGCAAATTATCTCATAGGAATTATTCGTATCGAGTGCAACGATAAAACACAAAGACTGGTCGATGGATAAAAAAAGTCGAAGGTGCATCGACCAGGAGTACGTATACATATAGAAGGGTCCAATTGGGGAAATGGTGGTTAATTCAAATACAGGGGGGAGCGCTAGGTTTATTTGAGGAGCTGGTCGAAAATAGGGTAGATCGGATAGATAAGTAGGACTACGGTGTAGTAGATTAAACAAGCCACGTTAAACTTGCCACGTGATTGTATACATATATCCGGCGGCGATTTTTCTAGATCCGCTCGAGCGATCGCGTTCCGCGCACGATCGAGGGATTCGTGTGTCGGCGACAGGCTACTCTCCGGACTTTATTAATTTATTCGAGCATGGAAACGGCAATTAGTCTGGACACTGGTGACAGGAACAGGCAGCCCCTGCGGGCGAATCCGCGTCGATTCGCCATTTGCCAGCGATGCCTCCGACGCTACTGCCTGCCACTGCCTTGGCTCGGCCGTTGCGCGCGAGAACGACGACGTTGACGAACGCACGTACACACACACTTGCGAACGTCGTTGAGGATGCCCCGAGGTAACCGAAACAAACCCGTCTCGCACTGTGGCATCGTGTCACCTTTTGCACGCCGCCGGCAAATATTTATGAGACTTGGCGCGAAACTTAAGCCACACGCTTAAGAAAGACGACGGCTCATTGTACATAGCAGCTATAGCGTCTATAATATATAGGTTACAACCAGGCTTTAAAACGTCCTCGTGCAGTAGACACGGAGAATTATATAGCTTTGCGGACATCTCGGGCACGGTGCGAGTCACACACACACACACACGCAGTCACAGCGAAAATGAACACGCGCGAGTCGAACGTTCCAAACTATACAGGTATTATCGGTACACGTATGTACAGCTATATGGTTTTTATGCAATAATTCGAGGTCCAGACAACGATATAGCAATGAAAGCGAATAATGACTAGTAAAATAAATCGGGATCGTATATAGGATTGGCAGTATAGAGGAGCGCTGTTAAAGCGCGCGGAGGCCGTTAAAGCCTTGGCGCGAATTAACAATGTTGTTAACGAGAAATGGCTGTGCCATGTGGAGATGGGGCTTGGGGAGGGGGGGGGGGGGTGGCTATCCGTTTTCGCCCTCGTAGCAAAGATAAGTGGTCCGTCCGGGGACAACGGGGAAGGGTTTGAGCGCGATCAACGTAAAACGTAATGCCGGCGCTAACAGGGATTAGTTATCTTCGGGCCGTCAACGATAGGTGTGTGTGCTGCAACATTGCTGCGCGCGCGACTCTTCTCTTCGGTCGGGGGATCGGAATCACCCGGAGAGAGCCTGCCGCTACTTTCCGCTTACATCCCGCAGCTTTCCGCTTTCCCTTCGAGCAGTAATCGTGGCAAGAAATGGCGTGGATAGTTCGTCGATGAAACTCGCTAATGTGCGAGTATCGCCGCTGGATGGTTATGGCCCCCACGAATCTCTCGGCTGCCGGCGATAAGGGACCAAAGGTCGCTCTCCTCATCGGAGAAAAAACCTCGCAAATCTCGATAATTGCGGAGTAGCCAAACTATTCTCGCTGGTATCAAGCGTGCTTTTTCAGCCGCATGCACACAAACTTTTACTTCTTTGCTCTTAAACAGAAAAATATATAAAGTATCTTTGCGGTAATTCGTAATAAGGGTTAATTTTAATTTAAAGAGTAACCAGCATGGAAAATGTGTGATAATGATATATACATTAACTTTGCTTACAGGGCTGCATTTGTAAAAGCGAGGTTATAATAGAGTATAGTATCGAGTGTGAAAGTAAAGGGCCGCAGGATTGACGGTTAGGCGGGAAAGGTGATAATCCCTGCGTGTTGGGAGCGTCAACGATTGCAAAGCGTGGAAACGCAAACGACCATTTGACGCATTGGAAATGCAGCGGTAACGCGCGCACGGCGAGCGAGAGTGAAAGTGAGCGAAGCGGAGCAAGAGCGAGAAGCACACCCTTCCGTCCGAGCGTTTTTGCGTCCGCAAACGACACGCGATAAATAATAGACGAGGAATTATATCGCTTTTGTATTCATATTAAGGTCGTCGTTGGCCGTCCGACTGAATATTTTCCTTCTATTCGGGATTAATGGCTCGGACGTATTTTATAGGGAGTCTCGTGCTCACCACGCAACCGCTCTCTACGCTCGTATCCACGCAAAACTGACCACTGCCCGTTGCCTCTCTCTCTCTCTCTCTCTCTCTCTCTCTCTCTCCTCTACCAACCAAATGATATATCGTCGGAAGTTTAAAAGTAACGCGTATGCCCTCTTTCTCTCCTTCTCTCCGGCAATCGAGCAAGCCTATCGCGATCACAGCCGCTTCTTTCCCTACGCCAACTCGGAAGATTTAAATTTCCGAATACGTGACTTTGGCTAGTTATGTGTATATATGTACGTGGCGCCATAGCCCCTTTCAATATATATTGCGAGATTCACCGTACACTCTTGTATATATATATACGAGCAGATAATATGCAGATACCAAGTATAAGCGTGTATGTATATAGAGCTGCGTTATAAAGGACCGGAAAAGCTCCAGGGACCGCATCAAGATTAACGGAAGTCTCGTCTTATCCGCGTGGTCGGTGGGCGATAACAACTTGAGGTTCCTTGATGAAAGATGGAGCCGCTGCTATTTGTCCTGAAGACGAGTGGACACGAGCTTTCTCTCTCTCTCTCTCTCTCTCTCTCTCCGACAACTCTGACCACACTGTCCCAAGATCCGACGGATTGCAGGAGAGTGATTCTTGGTACCACATCCCGAGGGTATATATTTGGATGAGCGTCTATTTCATCCACTGGAGAAAATTCGGTAAACCGTGCAATCGATAGGACTCTGTTACAACAGTGTAGCTATGGCAAATGAGTCTCCGGAGCATCATAGTACCGTGCGCGCGACAAATATACGAGAGCGAAAGGGTTTCTTCTGGCAGAAATAAGGAGAGTCCAAAGTACTTTGGAGAACTTCTTTCGTGGATGCTATGTACGGTGTCGTCGAGAGAGAAGATGAAGAGGAGGGGTGAAAATAGGAAATATCTCGACTGAAACCACCGATACTTCCTTTGAAGATTTCGAGTTAAATTCCTTTTCGCACAGGAGCTTACAAACGATGCGCAGTGTCGACAAGAGAGTGAAGTAGTGTACGGTGAGAATGGAATAAGTATGGATTTGTAGGTGTGTGCGAGAGAGATACAATGAGCGAGTTAGAGGGTAAAAGTGTAGGAGGAAGGAGATAGGTTCTTTTCAAGTTTGGATCGTGACCATTATAGCATAGCCGGAGGGCTGTACGGGGTTGGCGGAGCGAGAGAGAGGCGACTGCGCGTTGCTACCGGAAGGGTCGATTGTTGACCGAAAAGTCGCCAATTTAAAAGGACCCCCGGCGTGGTGCGGTGCGACGGGGTACTCGGTTACGCTTCTTTCTCCGATTGCACGGGTCCACGGGAGATCGCGCAACGGAACAAGCAATTATGTTGTTACGAAATGTTTACAGCGAGATTATTGTCAGCGACATCTTACGCCCCGGGTCTTATCCGGTCCGCCGTCAATCTCCCTATATACACCACTACACAAACCTTGTATCTTTCCATCGACTTTCCTCCCTTTCAGAAACCCAATACACGCTTTGGCCAGAGAGACGGGAGTAAACGAAAAAAGCACGTACAGTGTATTGATAAAGACGCGTCTCCTGGAAAAATCTATCGTTATATTATATATCTCGCTTCGATATACACGCGTATTATTATTGTCCAAATCTCGAGCGAGCGATAGCGTAGGTGTGATTTAAAAATTCTGATAATTTTTGTCTAGTATAGTAATTAAGAGGATCGGTACGCGTTTAATCGCCTCTCTTTCGGTTGCTTTCTCGCGATTGGCCACGGACGTAGCGTTACGTCGCGTCTTTGGTCTGCGCAATCGAGTTGGCCGAGGAGGAATTTGCATCGAAATAGCGTCGCGAATTCGCGCTCTCGAAGCTCGGCACTCGACACTCGGCGCAATCAGTTTTGTGGTTTCGCACCGGTAATTGAATGTGGCGTAAATAAATAAATAATGTCACGAGAGACACGAGGGGTTCGCGTTCGCAACCTTAAAGGTCGAGACATCGATTAAGCCGAGTACGTCGGCGTCTTTCTGCGAATCGTCATTTCTGTCTGCCGTGGAGCTTCCGCGCGCGCGGCTCGCACACTTTGCTCTCGCCTCTCTCGGCCTCCTGGCCCCTGGCGTGGCACACGGTGCACCACTGCAGTGTGTGCCGAAAGGGAATATTGCAGCAGGAATTTTTCTCGGGGATTAATTTGCGGTCAGCAGCTCACAATCTTCTCGTCTCGGTGCTGACTACCGTATGCGGTATACTGTTGGACCGAGTCACCATATATACATAGTATATATATATATATATATAATACATTGTGCGTAGCGCAGGTTCGGAGGGGTGGGCGGAAAACGTTTTGTCCACGATGAACTCTCACCCCACCCCCGGACCGGGTGGTGGGTAACCTCCCTATATCGGTCCCAGCAGCGTTTAATTACTCGACGCGTCCCTCTCCCCACCTGACACTCTCTCATACCGCAGAAGATGAACGTTAAAGCTACCTGCAGCAACAACCATTCCGGAATATGCAATTCGCATATTACACGCCTATTGCAGACGCCCGTGTTCGCTTTTAATGCTCGCTTGCATCAACCGCGCCTTACGAAACAACGCATAAATCTCCATTTCAACGTTTCTACCGAGCTTCTTCGAGATGAGTCGTTCAACTTTCGAGAGAAGAAGAAAAGTCTCGCTTGTGTGTGCTAGGAAAATCCGACCAGTTCCTTATACTCGTGTACAAGTGTAGTATACCCTGTATATATACGGTAACTCATCGACGATAGGCGCGCAGTGGCGAAAGAATGCATTTCGTTTGGCGAAATGGCTCTGTCTTATGTGTTAGCCGAACGAACGAAGCTCTAACTTGGTCTATGTGTGCGCAGTCACTGTATATAGTTTCTCTCTCTCTCTCTCTCTCTAAAAGCGAGAAAAGCATCGAGAGCGGAAAGCCTTCGGCTCTCGGGCCATCATAAATTCTCGTGCAATTTTCCTAATACGTCGCCAGCTACAAATTGCCGCGAAAACTCTGATATTTTCAGTTATACAGCCGCGCGACGTGCAACGCGAACCACCCCCTCCCCCCGCTACGTCTTTATCGCTTTTTATTGTTTAGCGAGTTCTTTCGAGGCTATATAAAAACCTTAAACAACTTTACGGGGTTAATGGATCTCTCCGGTAAATTGAAAAGGAAAATTTATGATTGGCGTTCTCTCGCGCGGCGGAGTAAAAATTCTTTTGAAAAGCTGAACCGAAGGGGTTTTAACCTCGTAAAAAGTCCGTCGGCACATCAGGGAATGCATATTGAAGCGTCGCGCGGTGATCTTCTTTTCTCGTGCACGCACTGTCCCGCGTGGAATCTTTCGGAATGCTTTGAAGCGCAGGCGGGAAGGAGAGGGGGGGGGGTGGGTGGGGTGAGAGGGAGAGGAATTTTTGGTATTGCGAGAGGTGGTGGGGAGTGGGGAGGCTGGATTGGATGATATATGCAGTCGGGTGACACGGGTTACACGGCTTGGATGGTTTGCACGCAGCTCCCTTTTGCTTCTCACCTATCGGCCACGCATTGCCATGCGTTTTGCACGCGGTTGCGGTCACCCCGTGCGGTAACCCCAGCGTCGAGCTTTCATGGAAGCGTCGCGATAAACTAGCCAAGCTTATTGCTTTCGCACCGTGTGCACTCTCGCTGCTTTTGCTTCTGCTTTCGCCTTTTACCTTTCGCTGCTGTAAATTTTAACGCTCGAGCCAGCCTTTATTGACACTCGCCTTGCACCACACCGCGCGACCGTGTCGCCAAAGCTGCTGACCTACTCGATAAATATCGCCTCTGGCACAAGGATCATTCTTATAGTCATTGTACACGCTGCTCTCTCTCGACGTGGTCCTGCTCCGATCCCTTCTTAAATCCTACTCGCACCCTTCGCGTACACTATACACCTTCTCCTTTATTATATTTTAACATTCAATCGCTCGTCCTCGTTAGTTTCTTGCTAGCACCGATCAACCGTGACCTTTTTAACGCAAGCTATACCCTCTTTGAATATATTATACGATATCGACGTTGATACTACGAGAGTGAAACAAGCTGCAGAGCACTCTGAGAAAATTTATAGAAAAATTTGTATAATAAAGTATACCCAGTATAATTATAGAGAAGGAATGATTTATTCGACTCTGGTCCATTGGCTTATGGAAAAACATGCAAAGGACCCGGTGTAAAGAGACTTTTGGACGAAACTGATGGACGACTCTTCGGTCCGGAAATTTATCTCGCTACGGTGGACACTTGGTGGATCGCGACAAAAAGGAAGAGAAGATGCGAGCAGCAGTGCTATAAGATAAATGTGTTGGTCATTTTTGCACTCTGTCGAGTCACTGGACATTAGAGGATCGTCAATTACCTCGTCAGCAATCTCCTTGCTCTCGGCACCCCATTCCGCAGCCCTGTGTGGCTTCATCCGGAACCTGCACACATCTTCCCTGCGCGCGGGTTCGAACCGAAGGAAGAACTAGAGTGTAAAATGCATTTAGCCAGCGTGTCCCTCCAAGTCGAGGGTGGACCTCTATATACTATACGTACTTTCGCCATCAACTACGCGAAATACTATCCTACACCTATGCACACACACACACACTGTCACACAGCTCGAAAGTACAGAATCCCCCGTGAAATCTGCTCCGCTATCCGAGGCCAAACTCCATTGTCGCTTTATCCATTTACCTACCTTCCAACGAGCAGTCTTCCCTCAAAGATTTATGTACAGGACCTCTGGAAAATTTTGAAAATTTGTCAGCGCATCTGACCGAGAGATATAACGGGCCAGTTTAACGCTATTATCATTGTACACGGGAGGGCCGAAGGAAAAATAATAAAGAGAGATCGAGCGAGTTTATAATGCTCCGGCAAATTTCGCTACAGCCTCTCGGCGAAAATATATTACAACTCGAAAGAGAAATTCTACGAGAGTGGTATGCGTAGACGCGATCACTCGCACAGACGCTCTCTGTACGATGTTCATAAACGGCATCTGTCACCGGGCATTACGTTGCATTTTGCATTTTATGTTTTACGCTCGCTTGCTCGGTTTATGCTTCGGTTTATGCTTCACACCAAACGCGCGCGTGCAGGATGCTAGCCGGCGGCATGTGCACACTTGTGCATAATGCCGACCAGCTACATATTTTTCCCCTCTAATCACGAACCTTTTCGTCGTTCGATACATTTTTCCACCGCTTTCTCTCAACACCTCCTACCACTTTGCGTCACTCGTAAAACAATTGCAATTCTACACGCTGGAATAATTTAAGGCTCTCCTTTATCGACGGTCCTCGTGTGTACGTCGTTATACGACCAATTGTTTTCAATATCCATGTGTGCACGCGTGTGTGTTTTTACTTACACTCGACTTATCATTCGATAGAAAAGATCTTTGATTGAAACGACCCTTGATACTCCTTTCAAGAATATCAACATCATTTTTCACCGGGAGAATGAAAATATGTGACAAGTCTTGTCCTCCTTGTTGATAAATGATCTTATACATACATACATATATATATATATATATATATATATATATATATACGCGTTCCTTGCTTCGGTGCTGAAAGATCTCGCAAGACACAATTATATACCTAGCGAATCTTTGTTCCCTCAACGTTCTATCCCAAGCGGTACATAATAGTACTTAATGTAAAAGCCATGAATATGGTGTAATGTAAAGTGTTAAGTGTTAATCTGGCAGAAGTAAAACGCTTCCGTACGTGATAAAAGCATAGGCGTTTCTATATATATATATATATATATATATATATATATATATATATAATATAGAATAATGAAGTTTGACTCGTTGAAAAGGATTTCCTGTATATATCTGCCTTTTAAAATGGAGAAATCAATTATCATTGGTTATATATAGGTAATACCCACCGTTGCAAAGTGCAGAGAATTTTGGACAGCTGTCGATCGAAGCTCCGGTGAAGTCACTCGTGAAATCTGATCGTAGGTTAGCCTACTCGCTATTGCCTGATCCACTGTAATCCGCTCCACGCTTACTTGCCTCGTCGAAACGGATGCGTCGCTTTTAAATAGGCTTCTGCTGCATCGCTTGAAAAATCAATGAACCTCTAAAGATACTTTAAAATGTGGCTTAACTCGCACAGCTGGACGGCCAAGGATTCGACGATTACGTTTGACTCTCTGGTCGTTTATTTCAAACCCTCCATAAAATCATTACGCTCCGTGCACGCGCAGCGTCGATCAATTGTACAATTTCAAACCATTCCAAGCCTTCGTACGTATATATCAGATAGACAAGTGTTTTATATATATATATATATATGTGTGTGTGTGTGTGTGTGTGGTGTGTAAAAAGTTGCAACAATCGAAGAGCGATTGAAAATTTAAAATATACTTGTGCACATGTGTACTATGTACATGCAGAGGAGATGAAATAAAGTGATATAGGGGCGACTGATTCGAAGAATAAAGAGGATGGCGATTGCTGTAATTTGGCAGAAGGTTCATGTATTTTTATCGGAGGCAGAGTTTTCAAATGTTTTCATCTGTAGGATGTTGGTGCACATCAGCCGACACGCCGCGCGCCCTGGTCCTATTTTCCCTGGCAGTGTGCTGCAGCGTCAGCATGCAAATGACGCTTTCGCTCACCGGTCAATCGAGTAGGCGGAATGCGACGATTGCACGGTAACCCAGCGAAAATTCCCAAATGGCTCTGAAAGCAAAGAGAGAAAGATCACGCATTCGTGCGCAACGAACCTCGGCCGATACCGAAAAACAGAAAACAACGTTTCGCGCTAATTAATAATTCCACGATCGCTCTCTCCCATACCTGCAGCGTATTATCAGGTGTCGATTGGCTGGAAAAAAGAAAAACTTCACAGAGAGAGAGAGAGAGAGAGAGAGAGAGAGAGTGGCCCGTAACATCCTAAAAAACGCATATGAAACGGCGAGCGCGACAAACCCAGTTTCATGGCAGAGGTCACTTTTTTATTATCCAATCCCGAGAATTGATACCAATCCACGTATACCTCCCCCTATATGTGTATATATATATATGTACTATCTCGATAATATTCTCCCTCGTTGGAAAACTGTGACTTTCACGAACGAAACGGATGCTCCTTTTCCAGCACAAAGCCTGCAGGAATCAAATCAATTAGTTGCACTTGTTTACGTTAATTGAACAACCGAATGTACTTTACGAGCCATATAACAGAGCTGGTATTTGGCGATGTCTGGGGCCTCGATAAGACGATTATGGGTTTGTTGGGGGATCGATGAATTCTCTAGAAAAGCTATTAATCTATCGTAAAATCTAAGGTGAGCGACAGTTGGTCGTTATACCGTAGGTAGATGGCTTGGTGCACTATATATACAGTATATAGGCCGTAAACTGGCGAAACGATTGGCAAAGAGTACCTGGGAATGGATGGTAGTTTAGTTCAGCGTGTGCTAGTGGGAGGAGAATTCGAGGGAAGCTGATGGGGGTGCAGGTTTTGGGGCTGCAAGTTTCGGGGATGCAGTGTGCGCCTCGTGTGGAAACCCGAGCTAACATCGTGTGGATAGATTTGCAGGTGGAGTCATGCGGGAAGCACGTCGCACACGCGTGTGCGTGACCGGGCATCCGATAGTACGATAATCTTCCGAATGTTCATAGCACTCAGTGTCACACTAACGGATCGCTCATCCGATCTCCGAAAGAGATGCTTCTGCTTGTTCCGTGCAGACGCTCTCGCGCTTAATACTTGCACAAACCAATCGACACGATTCTCTGCTCTACAAAAAACAATCCCTCCCATTCTGCGCGCTATAATACTATAAAATATATACATATATATGTCACAGATATCCTGTTAAAATTGTTTGCGGTAACAAGATTAAAGAAGGGAAAAGGAATGGTAGTTCTTTAAAATTCCTAACTTGATTCAAGAATTCTTCCGGAGAAGGTTGGGTAATAAAATGTATACTGTGTATATGTGCGTGTGTAACTCTTGAAATAAGCTGCGTGATGTGACTGATGCGAGGATCTCGACGGAGTATATAGTCATTTACCAAGTATGGTAAATCGAGGACGCGAGTCTTATGGAACAGCACTAAATCAATCCATTGTGAGAAATAGCTAGATATAGGCGATACGATTATGCGTGTAGCTTGACTCACCTATACGTGCGACAAAGAGCTTCGTCCAACACGAGTATCCAAGTGCCGCCACGCACTTCCGTGAGAAACTTTCTGTACTATGAATGTAAAACATTCCTCCAACTCGTGTCTCAATATCGATCGAACGTAACAATTGCAAGCTTAATGTAGGTCCTATACGTATATCTCTGTGGTGTATATCGAGTAAAAGGCGTTTGATATAAAAATGCTGCGCGACCAGTCTGACACACGTTTCTGCAATGATAATGAAAGGAAGAGAAGCATGTTTGTGTCTGGTTCCATTGGGAGGGGGGTGAGAGATGATATCTCTATATACACGTGGGTTACGCAGGAGAGTCCAGTGAGGGGGAGGAAAAAATAATGATTACGAAAATTTTCTATGCTACCGGGCAGCTGTAATAAAGCAGAGTTTTTAAATAGCCACTAAAGCACGAACGGCCGCGATCATAAACGGAGGTCCCTTAAGTAAGAGCAGCCCTTCTTTTATCTCTCGCTATTATTTCAACCCTGCCACTTTTTTCCGTCGACGGAAGCTCCTCTCGGTCTCGTTTTAACGATAACAATTAAAAGAGGAAGCTCGCTGCGCTATCCGGCCAAGCTAATTATCACGGAGACACTTTTATTAGGTTCTTTTCGCTTACGGGGCTGTCCGTTGTTTGGTGGCCAGACCAAGCAGAGATTTTTTCTTCCGCGTTAGGCATTTTATAATATATACACACAGCAGCATACACAGAGAAGAATTCTAGAGGATCGACGGATCATCGAGTGGGATGGTTGGCGCGAGAACTCATCCACGGTGGGTTTCACACGTATAAATAAGGACGTGTGCGCAGGATGGCACGAATTGCACATGTTGCTGAAAGGTGCGTTCGGTTGCGTTGTTGGAAGGCGGGCAGACGGACGAGCAAGAGGACAGCCGGCATCGTTAGCATATTATCTCGCACAGTAGCGCAATTACGCGCGTGGCACACGGCTCGTGATCCGATAAGGGCAATAAGAGGGAACGCGGCTAGGAAAGCGACCAACGCGCTGGTCGAGCCTTCCATTTCCCATTGCTAATTCAATTAACTCATTAGCTATAATGAAACCGCGTGTCTTTTTTCTCTTAGAACGCTGCGAAAGCATCCATCTCATATCATTTCTTCCACGATGCTTGAGAGCCACTGCTATGCACAGTCGATGAAAACACTGAAACTGCTCCGATTGCCTCCACCTTAATCTTCTCGTTAATTGCATCGTACACTCTCCCTGCCCCCCCCCCCCCCCCTCCTTTCCAATATACCTCTCACCTCCTAGCTCTCTATCTCACTCTCACCCGATCAACTGTTCGGGCAATCCCGAACCGTCAGAATTCCTCGGAAGCTACTACCACACCTACCCCCTTTGCCAATTCATGCAAATTACCACTTTCTTACGACGAAACGCGCAATAATCGGGAATTGCGTGCGAAAATTAAATTTCAGCCGTGCTTCGGTTTAACATCAACAGAAATGGGGCTATTAGGGAGTCAAAATGAAAGCGAAGGAATGCGACGGTGAGTAAAATCGAGGTGTGTGTCGTGCACTCTGCCCTGATACAAATTCCGAGCGACGCATCGCATCGCTCCTACCCCGCAGCTGCTTGCGAAAAGAAACAGAGGGCCCTATACCACCCTCCGATATTATTCGACGCGTGACGAGATCTGATTCTCTCGATCGTCCTCCCAATCACCGACGTACACATCTATCTATACATATACACCTATATAGTATATCACGCCCTCGAACCTGTGACTCTTATCCCTCGCGATCCACGCGCACCTACACGCACACTCCAGCACGAGAGGGAACACAGCTGTAAATTTTCTTTCCTCCAAGTTTCGACTGGTTTGAGAGAGAATTGCTTGGCAGGGTGCTATCGAAGCATTGCTCAAATAGAATATTTGTTTTTGGCGCGGGAGAGGGTTGCCATCTCGTTGGATTTCCTTCGCTATACATACAGCTACGGTAGACTGATATTGATACATCGACATTAATTAAACATAAAGCCAAATGGGAACGGCGAATCGAGCTATTGATGGTATCATTTGTTAAATAAACGCATGCAATTGAGCGTTATTTCACCGGGCTTTCCCTTCAGATTGATCGATCGACCGAACTTTCTCAATTCGTCCCCAGAGATTCGTTTGCATTCCATTCGCAGTGGTCAGTTTTCGTTGCTGCCTCGTCCCACCATCGATTCGGAACTGGACGTGGATAAAAAAAGAGATACCGGCAGGCTGCTCCCCCATCAAGTCGGACTGTAGATGCGGCGATGATAAAAAATAGAGTGATATCTCGAACGTCCGGAGGAGGGAGCGGACGAGAGTCTATTTTTTAAAGGCTCGGTGTGACCGTCGAGCAGGGAAAATGAGACCGGTAATAGCACGGCATTGACGGATTCGTCGCCATTTGTCCAAATGGCCGGATTATGCGTGCGGCATAAATACGCAATTTTGGTCGTCGAGCGCCACTCGGCGCACACCGACTCGTTCCCCTCCCCCGTGCAATCGCTGTACCGCGCTGCTGCTGCCTGCTCGTCCGGCTCGAATTAACAAATTACTTCGTTCGGGCCTATCGACGGAGAAGAACGACTCGCTCGATCCTATTCGCTGACAGAGACCAATGCGCGCCAAGCCACATTGCCTATTCATATATCGCTGATAATAATAATAATAAGCCCCCTCTAACGAGAGAAACAATCGTGAAAAAAAAATCTGAATAAGAATTTGGGGAAAAGTCCAAAATCCAATTACCAACGTTATTATATGGCTATAAAAAATTCTTTATAGATATTTATAGTCGAATGGAAAACATTCAAAATGTATTATATATATAATTAGGATAGAATTGTGAAACGTGTATTAAATAAAGCACGCTTCTTCCCTCGTCCAGTCCCCTCTCTCTCTCTCTCTCTCTCTCTCTCTCTCCCGCTCTCCCGCTCTCTGTTTCATTGTATTCGATTTTCCCCTTCCTTAATTATGAGAGAATAAGTTGAAGGAAAGAGGGTGACGGAGAGCATTCATTTCCACATTACGAGTAAAAGAGATCGGACTTCCGGTGTGTCGCGCAAGCACCTGGTGCGAGAATCACCGAAGCATGTACCCCAATGCATAATTTATGAAGCGTGTCTCACCCTGGTGGCCAAGCAACGCCTGCAGCTATCCACCGGCTTATACACGTACGCTATAGCACAAATATATATATATATATATATATATATATATATATGCTATATGACATGTATATGCAGACACTCTTGGTTCTTAATTACAGCGAAGAACAAAACGCAAGTTTGCGCGTTTAGCGATTGGGCTGCGGGAATGCTAAGAATGCACGCACAAATAGGGACGTGCATCGGTTAGGAAGGGTGGTGAGCCCGTGCCAGGAGAGTCTCTATCGATAAATGCAATCCTGCGAGGGGGTCGGCGAAGCTGCAGATTCAACGGTATATACACGGATAGGAATCTCCAAGCGTTTATGGTGAATATCCGGTGGTTGAGAAGGAGAGCGAGCGCACGATATCTCGGACGGATTCATGTTTTACCGTTGTGCCGTTGCTGGCACAACTCTGGCTCTTATATACCGCTCTCTGTATCCCATTGCAAGAGACAGAGTTGGAGAAGAGAGGTAGCGTACAGGGGGCAGCTAGTAACACTAGCCGTAAAGCCGAGATAATTAAATTATGGGGATAAAAAGGGAAAGAATGACAGGGTGGGAAGGGTGAGCGTTCTCTCGCTGTCGTTTTCCACGGATGGCATGAAGAAAAATCGTAAAACCAGTCCAACCGACAAATCTGTATAATGTTTTGCGATTTTTATCGCCTCGCGCCCTCCCCCCTCCCATCTCGACACTAAAAACTCGACCGGCCGCGAGCGAGTCGGGCCTGCACACGACAGCTACGCGCGTCGAATTTCCAAATGGAAATGAAAGATTTTATGTTCGCGCCAAAGATCGCGCGACGTATCAAGAAGGGTTGTCGCGACACTCGCTCTTCTCCTTTTTCTCCCGCTTCAACTTCTCACGTCAATTTGCCGTGTTAAATCTCCCAGCCCGATAAAATATCCCTTTCTTCCCTTTTTTTCTTTTTCTTGTTCGTTTTTAGTAACTTTGCTTGGATTTCCAGCAGGAAATTCCACTAAACCGACGCGATATTATTCTCCGTCGAAAAAGAGTTTGTCCAACGAGCGATGAACGGCTAGATCGTTATATATTATTGTTATTAAAACTATATACAACGCGCCAGAAACTAATCTCCGTCTGATAACGCTATATAATCGTCGTCGTACGGTAGCGTTAATCAAGTTCCGAAAATACGTGAATGGCTGGGGATGTTATTTCACCCTTGTGTACATATATGTATATATATATATATATTATATATCAGTGTTAGAGCTTGTGCCGGAACAAGGATATTCCGATCACTGCGCGTGCGTTTAGTTTACCGTAGCATATATGCCACACACCAACCAGCAATAACTCTGCTCTTCCTCCCCACGAGTAAACAAACTATAGAAGCTGCATCTATATAGATACAGCTGATATCGAGCACGTTTAATAACGAAACTTGATAAGGATTGTATAATAAGGAAAAGATAAAAGTCTCCGTAGAAATTCTATAGAGGTGAGGGCTTAAACTGTGTCAGTGACAAAGGGATGAGGATTGATTTTTTTAAAAGCTAACAGTGTTTTGTATGGGCGATCGGCTTGTAATAATTGCGATTGGCGAAGGGCGAGAGCGTTGCGTGTTCGCGAAGCCCTTAAATCCCAAATTTAAATTCATTTCGCAGCGACGATCGGTCCACCATTGTCCCCGCATCTGCCGCAGGTTCGCTCGGAGCACCGGGGTTAGCTTAGGAATTAGGGGTCGCCGTCCGATTTCGTTATCGGTATAATTTTAAAGTGGCTGTCAAGGGGTGGTCGCACCGTTTTTGACGTTTCCTTGACTGACGCCAAGGGATGTTACTCTCCCCAACTCTCTCCCCATGCCCCGTCCTCCTATTTTCCCGTTTGTGCAGCGCGTCTGCCGATTTCTCCGGCTGAATCATCCTTTAAAAGATTTTCTTTCGCTTGGATAGTCGCCACAGCAGCGGGAAAAGAGGTGCTGTCGCGTGGAATACACTTAATTCGAATACACGGCACAAGAGCTTTTAGCGGATTAACAGTCGTGCAGTTTTCCAACCCCTTCACCAATAAAACCAATGTATCTCTGCTGTTGTGTGGATCGAACGATTTTTATATTCTAATGGCCTAATCAAGGAACTCCGTCCTCTATCGAGCATCTGACGAAATAGAGAGTTTGGCCAACGTGATATTTTACTGGCAAAGATGCTCATCCTCTACAGATATAACAAGCGGGCGGATCATCGTTTGCTCCATACGATCCCTCCTGCCTTTGTGGTTTAACCTATCGGAGGGGAGCTTAGATGTTTGAACGTCGAGAGCCGCAAATCCGGCCATTCCTGCAGCAACAAAAAAAGTCAGATCTCTCTCAATTATCCCTGTCGACTATATTCCATTCGAAGCGAGAAGGAATATTTGGATGTTTAGCATGCACCATTCCTTATTATTATACTCGTCCAGACATTATTATATTTTACTCGTCCAGAGACTCCTGGTGGATGACTGAAAAATGTATCTCTGGGAGAATCTGCGTTTTAACGTAAATAAGTTGTAAATTTGTGGCGTGTATATATATATATATATATATAGTATACCTGTATCTCGGGCAAGCAGGGCCGGTCATAACAAGGTTATGGGCTGTGCAAGGTAGTTAAAGTTTTCAACTGGCACACCGCCGTGTTCACGTGGCCTTTTACTCTACCTACTCTAGCTCGCTCCCTCGCCCTAACCCACCCCACTTCCCAGTAACCCGTTCGTTATGCGCTTCTCGCTAAATTTGCTCCATATTCCGGAGCAACGTCGTAAATTTGAAAACGAGTCATCGGAAAATCGTTGCTTATCGATAAACACATTAGACCATAAATATGTAAAATATATAAGCATTCGTGTTATAATATATACGATTGTCCATAAGATTGCAATTTAGGGTTTCTCTTTCTCTTGCTCGAGACTCGGTAATTTTACACTTTTATCAAAATAATCGATGTAGCGAGATTGGAAAAGGCTCTCCGAAGGGTGAAACCGGAAGAGCGGAGCGTCGATGATCGATTAACGTCAATTATACATTTATTGTGAAGCCGGAACGATTGTTCGAGGGGAGGGATTCAATAATAAACCCACATTAGGAGAGATATCCTAGGTATATATATATAGAGGGGGACGCGGGAACGAGAGAGAGAGAGAGGGGGGCAGATCGTGAGGCAAGTTTGAAAACGTGACCAGTACTGGGATTCGCCTAGTCTAGAGGCCCTTCGACCGCCGCTAATGACAACAGCAACACCGGGGTGTGCCTCGACCCCTATCATAATTCGCAGCTTCTGCTTTTCTCTGAAGGGCTGTTGACACAATGCGGGTACCTTACCGCGGAGTACCATTCGTGCCTAAGACCGAAGAATATTAATAATAACCACGATTGAGCCAACGAAAAAAGGAGGGGTAGAAATGGAGAAACCTACCCCTGACCCTGTACACATTTTTTCGTCCATTCGCCAAAAACGATTCTACCATATACAGACGCGCGCTCGTGACCGGATCAAAGAGAAGTTTTTCTTCTAACGAGGCCAAAGCATCTTCGTCACAGCATCTGTGTATATGTATATATGTATACTTCTTTTTCTGCCTTTCTTCTCTCGCTGGACTCTCCAATTTTCCGAAAGCCATATTGTATCACCGAAAGCGTATCGTATTGCTGTGACGTCTTCTCTTAATCCAACGATAAATATTCCACCCTTGAAAATCATCTATATATGTATATTTAAATAGATACTCGCGTCGAATGAAATTTTTGCTCGCGACCCTTTAAATCATCTCTGTATCGTTTCTAGAGACGAGGGGTGAAAATTCCACGTTAAGTAGATTGAGATAATGATTGGCCCTCTTGCAAGGAGAAAACTCACCCCCGAACGAAGCCGCGAACTCCAACAATTAATCTAAGTGTCACCAGGAGTTAATTTATACGCTGCTGGATCGTACATCAAGCGCTATCTTCTTCGTTGATTCTCCAGAGACTAGGATATATAAAGCATTTCTCGTTAACAAGCGATGCGGCTTTATCAACCCTTCAGCAAGCGTTTCCTATCGTTATTTTCCTAGTCCCGCGGGCTGCCAGAATCCATTCGGTTGCTCTTCCCGTTTCCCGCACCGCTTAATTAGTTATTTCAAAGCGATAAATATAACGCTGGAAAATATGGATAAAACCTTGCAATATTCCGCACACGTAACATACGTGGCACATACTATGAATGTACTATAAAAATCGGCTTATTTGTTGATTTCGAATATCAGGAGAAAAATTCGCGCAGCTACGAATAGCATCGACGATATCGCGCGATATGAGAGTCTCTCGTAAAAGCACGTTTCTTACTTGGCTTTATTGCTCGAATCACGATCTCTCCACAGCAGATAGAGGTATGAATTATTACGGATACGTCGAGCACGCGTGGCACATGCAATAAAACCACGCGAGATGCAACCAATGGATATATTGCTATATGTTTTCTATATACAGGGTGTAACAAATACTCTTTCCTATCGTACGCTTTTGTATTATAGAAAATAAAACCCTGGTTTCTCTCTCGTCGATACACAACGCGCTGTGTGGTTTAAAAATAGGCTATTGGTAGTGGCAACAAACTGGCAGTGTAATAATCGAACAGAGGCCTCTTGAGATGCTCTGCGGATGATCGACTCTGCGCTACGACACTTGCGTGACGTCATACCACTCGAAAACTCGGTCACAATGTGTTCAGGGGAACGATCGTTTTAAAATCATGTTACTCGGTGACGATTTGATAGATTTTCGTGCGAGTCGAGGCCTCGTCGTAGGTTGTCCTTGACACTACTCTCTCTCTCTCTCTCTCTCTCTTATCAGGAGGCACTGCGACTATTTTTTACACTTTCTATATATATAATATGATTAAATATCTATTGGAATTGAGTCTCGACGTGCAGGAAGAGGCCGATAGGCTCTAACGGTACAAAGTGCCTAATAGTGGCAGTAAAGTCTGGCCAGTAGCTGCACGGATACACATATATGTATACTCGTGAGAGCAGGATATATTCGGTGTAACGATAAATCCTATTCGCGACATTGTCCCTGAGTCATTCCACTCATTTTATTTCGCTTGATTAATTCCGGACTGTAAAAATATCGTAAAAGATCGACGAACGAGATCCGAAGTAGCCGGTTAGCCCTTCGGGGTGCAATTCCAGTGATCTCTCGTCAAGACCGAGAGTAACATTTACCAGCGTGTCCATGTTCCTCCAATCCCTGGTATACAATGTTAGGAAAGGGAATAGAGTAAGATGGTTATTTGTCATTATGTTGAAACGCAGCAAGAATATAGTCGTCGTTCTTTCAGAGGACGATGACTGGTCAGTCGGAGACTGCGAGTATCCCAGCTTTAATAGCCCGTCGCCATTGTTACATGAAAGAGAGAGAGAGAGAAGAACGAGAAACAAAAAAAAATGAAAAAGTACCATTCCTATGTAGCTAAAGAAAAGGAGTATGGCGTATAACCAATAAAATTCATGCCTCGGTATCATCGAGACAAACAACTCTACTCGATGAAGGGTCTGATGCGAGGGACCAATAACCTAGCATATCTTTTAATTACCGTATAAGAATTTAATGGCAGTATATAGTCTTGCTTCCGTAACTTTTTCTGTATTTCCAACTGAGAGAGCTAATGGAACTTGTGTTAAAACACTTGGAAAACAATTAGAATTATTCTTCGGCAAAGCGTATGTGGGATATGGTTATGGGTATAATAACGACGATAGGTTATCTGAAACGTTCGACAAGATATATATATATATATATACATGTGTATACTATATAGAGATTCGTAAGATAGGGAAAAGTGTCGCCCGGCACGCACATCGAGTCGAGAAAAGGTTTCGAGGCAGACAATGCGTGGATTGTTCCGATCGACTGGTATCGTAGAAGAGCCGTTTGGCGTGTTTCTCGTCGCGCTCGTAAATTGCTTTCCTTCTTGATGTAGCGCGAGCGCATAAGTAGCGTTCGAGAAAGAGAGTGAGAAGAGGTGGGGGGGGGGGGGGGGGGGGGGGAGAAAAAGAAACTCTCGCGAGTATAGCCGCGGCCTGCAGAGAGACGAGACGTGTCAGCTGTAACTTTTATTGGTTATAAAAGCTCGCGATATTATGCTGAGCCAGAGTAAATACGTTTATATCTTTCTCGCTCCCCCCTGTGTCTCCTCTCTCTCTCTCTCTCGCATTGACCTTAGTCTCGTAGCTGCTCGCGTCGCCCGCCCGCCCGCCCTACTCTCCTCGGCTCCTCTCCCGTTATTTTCGTTATCTTTCTCCTTTCTCACCAGAATCTTTCTGCTTGGCGCAGTGACGCAATCGCTGCCTCGCTGCTTGCCCGCGCCGCTCCTCCGCTAGCCTTATCAATCTAATACATTTCATATTTTACGACTCCTTTTTCGAGAGACGCGCGCTTTACGAGTGTATTCTCCGAGCGCATTCAGCGCGCGTTTGGTTATTAATTCTGCGAGAAAGACACGTGGCGGGAGGGGGGGGGGGGGAGGGGGGAGTCTCTGGTGAACGCAAACACACAGAAACCAACGACAGCTAGACCGTGCGTTCAATGAATCACTCCTCGTTGCTACTTCGTAGTTTTTTGCAAGCTTCGATCCAGCGGATTGGAGAGCGTGAAAGGGGAAGGGGTGTCGCGGAGAGGGAGACGCTTGGACGGTAAATATAACGAAAGTGCAGACAGGTTGCCGGGGTCGGTCCATCCGCACTCTCCACTCGCGATTTTCCGGAAGCAGCAGGGTAGTCTATGGGATCGTTCCGTGGAAAGGAATCGCGCGTAATTCCTCGTACGGTAATAGTGGCGGCACGGTGTACGATCGCAGACGAGCAATAAATAGGACGGCGGGTTTCATAGCGTTGAACCGGGTAATTGCGTCCAGGTGGCAGTGCTGTTATGACGTAATAACCCAAAGCGAGGCTAGCCCTAATTCGCAGACGAGCCGAGAGCTAGCGGATCGTCCGTCGCTCCCGTGTATTCCCCTGATACGCTTCTCCGATAGGCGGATCGCTCCTCCACGCGACACTGCAATGGGCACTCTCGCACACACACATACGTCTATATATATATATATATATATAGGAGCAACTCTCTGTTATCCGAGATACTGCACCTTAACGTTAGACCTAGAGGCGCGTTTAGAGTCTCCGCTATCCGAATTCGACTCGCTTCCGTTTACCACCAGCTGCGCAGTGTCTAATTGCACCAACGACAAGATGCATTGACCTCTCTCACCTCTAACCTCTCACCTCTCACCCCGCTCTAAATAGCCGCAAAGCGCACAACCGATTCGATCCATTCAGACCTCGTTTCTTCGTTGTCATATGGAGAGATCCCTGCTCTCTATATTAATCAATCGTTAATTCGATAATTTTCTACCCTCTTGCGCATAGAGGAATATCAAGCTGTGCGCGTGCTCCTATTATGTTATCTATATGCGCATAACGGTACGAGTAATTTGCCTCGAGAGATACCTAAGACGTCAATCTTCGGCGTAACGTTAGATGGCTTTTAGGGCACCTATAATTTCAGAGAGAGATCGCGCTACCATCGATTAATCGATACGCGCTTAATAGGATTGCGGACAGCTATCGGGCAAACAAGCTTCGATCGAACGATCGGTAAACCACTCAGGACTACAATGGCTTAATCTTTCGAGTGCGCAGCGCGGTGTAATTTGCGAGGAGATCTCAAGTGCGAGTGGTGGATGAATAAAAAAGAGGGAGGGGAGAGGAAAATTCAATAGGAACTCGTTGAAATTATTATTATTAAAGAGCAGCGTATATAATGTAAGATGAGACTAAAACTCTCCTATTACGTATCGTGTATAGAATCGATTAGGAGAATGATGGCAGTGGTGAACTTTCCTTCCTTTCATTTTCTTTTCATTCAGGGACGTCGATACGCTGTATCAACAAACCTCTTACACCGGAAGAGTAAGAGTATAAACACGTGTATGCACTGTACATGGATGGCAGCGTGCCTGCAAGGTGAAATGTGGGACGACAAAGAAGGTATATAGGTACATACATATATATATTGCTAAGAATCTCAAGGCCACTGAACTTGCAGCCTTCCACGCGAGTTTCACCTTCGTATATCGTACGCGTATGACACGTTACTTTAACTCCAAGTATATAATCTTGTTCTTATTAGTTTAGTGCCATGTAACGTAGAGCCAGCCATGCTATACATATATATATAATACTGGTTGGGGTACGTCACATATACATATTAGAGTATATACAACGAGAGATACGTATAGCGTGAACGGTAATTCGCGGATACGTAACGATAAGTCGACTTGATTTCCTGAGAGCTCGCTCGGTTCAGCCTGGCTGGCAGTTGGCAGTTGGCGCGATCGCTGCCGAGTTCAGCCGCCAGTTAATGGGCAATAGCGAGCAAAGAAACGAGAAACGACACGCCCTGGCCCCGAGACGAAATATTCCTAGAAGCAATCGCGATTACTCGCGGAAAACTTGCCAGCGAGCCCAACGAGAGCCAGCTCTCCGTCGTTTTCATAATATTATAACCTACAGCGATTTCGCAATAATTATCAACAACGCGAGCATAATAACGGTAAGGAAATTCAGGGAAGATGCGTCGATAAAAAGCTGCCGAGGAAAACTTTTTTCACTTAACGACCTCGCTCTTCTTGCCTCTCATTTTTCTCGAAGAAACATAAGCTGTATATACGTATATACCTTGCACTCTGCACATCGGTATATCATTACGCACAAATTATGTGTATATAATTATACAAAACTTTATTGTATCTCTATAAGTTTATATTCGATAACGTATATATATATATATATATATATAGATAGATAGATTGGTCACACTTTGTAATAAATTTGCGAACGAGGTTCCAGTTGGAATTGAAAAGTTTTCAGCCTCATCTTTCGGAGCTCGATATTGAAATGAAAAAAGCCCGGTATATTCTTTGGGTCGAGACTCGCGCAACTATATCAATCCTCGTATAGTCGTGCACATTGAAATTATTAGGACGCCGGTGCAAGGGATATTCTAGCGTTTTATGTGCTCTCGAGCAATTGCTGTATTTGGCAGAGCGTAAGCATTTTTCTCTCCAGCGATTTGTTTCCATGATCGCTTCATTTAGCCGGAGAGCGCTTCGTGGCCCTGCTGCTGGTGAAAAAAGGAGAGATAAAAGGGGAAAAAAGTTGAGCTTGGTACGTATAGGCGCGCGTAGGATGAAAGGAATTCGCGCTTAATCTTTGGACGCCTCATTTGAGCCTGCCAAGCAGTTTGCCGCGGCTCTTTCGAGCGGACAACTCGAATCATTTGAATATTACTGATAAATTCAGTCCTCTCTATCCCGCACACGTCTATACCACCCGGGGCTCCTATTTCGCAAGATCATTGCTTCCGCTCAATTGTCAAAGATTATCGGCCGCGCCGCGCCGCGCCGCCTTTCCACCAAAGACGTTTCCCTAATAGCATACAGTTTAACTCTGTGCTCGTGCGTGAAACCTCTCTCTTATATATATATACCGCCACCTTGACGATTCCGCTTACAGCGTATATATGTAGTATGTACTTCCCACATAAACAGCGCAAGATTTCGAGTTTCCCAAGTGGATATTATCGAGAGGAGAGGAATGATATTTTCTCCTGCTTTATTCTCATGCAATTCAGTGAAACGCTCGGAGGGCTATTGATTCCGTTGCAGCGGAGCTTAGAGCTTTGCTCCGAGTTTGCGATAGGCGAGCAAAAAACAGAGAGTCCCCTTCGTACTCGGCGGCGCGTAGTCCCTCCCCCCAAAAGAGTCCAAGAGGTTCGGTCGTAATTAACGATTACAAAGTATTTCATACAGATGATTATCAGTCTACGCCGGATGCACCAGCTTGCCCCCGTCCATAACTTCCGGGACTTTGATGTAGGCTCCTTCTCCTGCAGCCTGTTTTCTGGCCCATTGTGTCGCTCTTCGACTCTTACAAAATGATCCGCGCTTCGCTCGTATTTCATCGTCAAAGCTCTACCGCGCCCGCGGTACCGTACAGTTTCACCACCCACTCACTCCCTCTTCCTCTGGCCTATACCAGATCAGCCAGAGCCCAGTAAGCAACCCCCTATAAGTATATAGCTCTTTCTCTCTCTCTCTCTCTCTCTCTCTCTCTCTCTCTTTCTCTCATTTGGATAAAGCGAAGAATGCCCTCTCACTTTTGCGGAGAACGAGTATCAAAAAGAATCGTCGTATCCTCCTCCCTCCTCCACGGGAGGAAGAGCCACCTCTAAATGCTTTTCGTTTAAAACGCAACATTGTCGAGTGAAGCTTTCATCCAATGGAACAAAAAATCATCGAGATTATCACTGCTCTTTGCTGATGATGATTACTATATTATAAAAATATATATATAATGTCTTTCGCGTATATAAATCTCGGCGTAAAATCTCAACTGATAATTGTCGAAAGTGTAGATGGAAAGAAGGGGGCAGAGAGATGGGGGAGAGGGTGAGATTACTTTTGAGTTCTTGTTAAAATGTAAAAAGTTATTATCGGGCAGCAGCAGCAGCAGTAGCGTCAGAGGCAGCATGGAAGATACGAGCAATTTGATATTCGATGAGCAGCAGCGTGGCGAAATGGACAAATCCAAACGGAGCCCCCCCGTCCTTTTAACCGTCGTCGATTCCGAACGACTCTGCAACGAATTGCCAGTGGAATGTAAAGGGTTCCAAGAATTACTACTATTGCTGCAGGCCGTTTTATCGCGAGAGGGCAACCGTTTCGAGTTACGAGATTCATTCGTGCCCGATGTACACCGGCTGTACGTACTGACAGAGTTAATGACGTGTCAGGATAATAATGGCGCATCATCGTTTCGACTCGGGGTATATAAAGCATATGTTTTAAAGCTTCGAGTAATCGTCCATTAAAATAGAAACGGGACCAGCGACGCACAATGGCCGCGTCCAGAGCGCTCGGGGGGTCGTTAAAAGGGCACGATTAAATTTAATTATCAAATTTTACGATTATTTTGGACGAGACTCGTCGACTCCTACCACCTTACCTTATGTACACTGTGTACTGCTTCTAATCCGGTACATTGGAATATCACCCAAATTGCAAAACAATTGCTTCGTTTATATTCATCCCTCTTATTTCATCCTATAGATCCCAGTCTTCGCGCGAGTCGATCAATTTTCGAGAAAAGAAAGAGAGAGGGAGATCGAGGACTCTGTAGAGAATAATAAAACTTGGTATATATATATATATATATATATATATCCGTAAAATAAATCTACCGAGACATCGTTTAAGTGGACAATATAATGGCCAGTAGCACGCTGTTAGGACGATAAAGTCAACCAATTATTTCGTTAAGCTTAGAAACATACAAATGTTCCGTGCAGCTTGTATATACGGTTTAAGATTAACGATTCATTTATATAGACGCCGAAGGTACCAATCATGAAAACAAACTTATATCTCCTCAGCTTTCTGGAGGTTCTCAAATTCTTCGAGAAAATCTCATTGGATCGGCTTTGCAAGTTTCTCGTCTCGCCCGCTTCTCTCTCCCTCGCTATGAAATATGCATAATAATCAGCAAATGAAGTTCCGGGAAAGAGAGAAGCACTTTTACCAAGCGGCTAAAACCCTTCGCTAGTAGCATAAATCTCGTACATTTAACATCTTGGCTTTTTTCGCGACTCGCGGATATAGACGCGAGGAGGATTCGTTTCGTATGGGTGCGTCCACGTTTCACCACGTGTCTCTCGTGTAAGTATATATATATATATATATGCGCGTAAGTGCATGGAAATACTTAATGCATCGAGAGGCCACGGATTATATCTCGCAGCATAACTGCGCAGAGAGTCTCTTTTAAAAGTGACGATGTCGCCGCGTGACGCCATCAGTCGACCTTTTTCTTTCACCTTAATACTTGGTCAGGAGAGGAGAAAAAGGAGGGGTGGGGGAGGGGGGAGTTATACGAGCTCTTTATCGCGGCTAGAACGCTCACGATGCCTTTTAACACCTTTCATAGTTGGCATGCTCCTGCTCTTAAAGCGATTGCGAGCAGGTACTTTGTCTAATGTAAGTATACTACGATTGCATATAAGTGCGCGCGTGGTCAGTTATCGCCTCCCCCCCCCCCCCCGAACCACCTCGCTCTCTGTCTCCCCAGACTTTTGCACGTCTCCGTATCTTTATTTCCAGTGGCCCAATCGTTCAAACAGTCTTATAACGTCGTTTACCTCGTAACTTATTAACTACCCGAACATTTTTCAAGTATGTGCAGTATATCGATTGATATTTCATATACATATATAGGTGCGTATATCTGTATCATCGGTACTTTGCTTTGAGCATACACAGGCGTATAGTATTAATGGTACAAGGCTCTCTTCTTCTTCAATGAAAAATACAATCAGCCTTTTTCTGCTGCAGCTAACTCTTTCCGAGACTCGACGTGCTCGTCCTGCTTTATGCACATCTGCTCCCAGGAGAATGAGCCAGGAACTACCAGTCGTGGAATAATTACCCCTTTGTAGAGCCTGTGGCTTTGACGATTTTAATAACCTTAAAAGACCACGAGTCCTTGATTAGTACTTCAGCTCGCTGCTGAGAAGTATCACTGTCGTGCGACGTATGCATGCACCCTAACGTTCGACTTAATGTGCACGAGTAAAGCACGGAGACTCGACAAAAATCTTCGACTGATAATAATAATGGTAATAGCTAGTAGCTATATATATATATAATATCGTTAAGAGTCGAATAATTAAAGAGATTTTTGTGAATTGCGTTGGGAGAAGAAAATAATAATTGCTGGAGTAAAATCTGTTGGAGAAAGTGACGTGGCGAGCGAGAAATTTTGAGCAAATTAATATAAAAGGTTAATGTTTGTTTTTCCACACTACTTTGTTTAACGGTATAAAGAGCGAGCGGAGGCTGCGCAACTTTTGTGGCATACGGTGTACCCTCCATGCGGATCTAAGCAACTTTGAAGTATTGACATAAAGCCAGTCCCACGCGGCACGACGGAAACAATGAGCGGCGAACATGAAACGACCCTTAGTAGCCAATAACACACGTGGATTATTTCAAAAAGCTAATTTTTTTCCATGCTCCTTCATAAAGTCAAAGGATTGTGTCCTTGTAACGTACCGCCGTTATTTTCTGGAAAGCGAAACTCGTCATATTTTCAAATGTGCATCTGCAGCTAGTCGGGTCGGAGAGCCTGTACAACTACATGCCTCCGCTCGTATCATATATATATATATATATATATTTATATATTATGGTATTGCGTACAGAGCCGGAGACTCGCCTCGGGCTTATCTCGCAGAGAACTTCAAAAGGCATAAATTAAACGTTAAACATCTTTTGAATTTGCGAAACGCGTCGATTCTGGGATCCCGCGTGTAGTGTAAATTCTGATAAGCAAAGATAAAGAATGAAAATTAATCATGGCGAGAGATTGAGGATGAATAAGAGAAGAGTCCCTCGGTCCGGAATTGAATAATAAAAAGCATCGTAACGAAGGATATAGGAACGAGCTGCGGTGTCGTGTCTTCACGAGCACCACTCGACGTTGAAATGTTTTTCAAAGTAGGTTTGTACTTTGGACGATTCAAAAGTTGAGTGGTCCTAGGCTCGGGTGACGTCTAAGTGACGGAGAATGATTACGCTAATGACACACAGAAGCCTAAGGGGCGAGGGGTGCCTTCGAGTCCGGGATAGGTGCAGACTGGTACTAGTGTATTTCGCTGCACGCGATTTTGGCATCAACAACGACATCAACGATACTTCTCAAAGCTACGCCATAAAAACCCAGCCAATATGACTTCTGTTATCAAGCTCCCCCTCTCCCCCCCCCCTCAATCTTTTTTTTACAAGCCTAACCATCGCTCAGACGTCGAAATCATTTTTTTTTTACTTCGCTTGTTTTTGCAACGCCTTAACCATTGTGAATCCATTACACCGTCTTATCGCATTCTCTGTCTACTGCACACACATTGAAACATCAATAGGCATTCGTGAAATACACGTGCATTACCCGCTACTCAACCAAACCAGCGGTTACATTACAAATGCATGCAGTGTTACGCTGATTATAGCTGTAATTTTCTGCTAGCAATCGAGTCATAACATCTTTTAGATTAGAAATCTCAATATGCATACACGATTCTCCTTCTATTATTTAAAAATTACACTCCACCGCAATAGCAGAGCTACTTGGAAAACCGATAGAAATCGCGAGAGACGTTGCTCCGGCAAAATGACGCTTAATTGTCCGGATCTTTCGACGGATCGTGGCAGCGGAGTATCATCGAGACCGAAGCTCGTATAAATATATTCCATATTGGGAATATTCACCGCCGGATGATCTATCCTCGGATGGCTAGGTTGGCCGAGCGGTCTAAGGCGCCAGATTTAAGCTCTGGTTCCCGTATGGGAGCGTGGGTTCGAACCCCACACCTAGCAAAGTTTTTTTTTTCTTCCGCATAAATGATAACACCTCTGTTGTAAACAGAGGAAGCTTCGCGAAACGCATGTAACGAGAGAGAAAAGGAGAGAGTCGTAATTTTCTGCTCTTATATGGCAAAAGTGTAAATATTATTAAAAGTGTAGCGAGTCTCGTTATTGATTTTAGGATTGGTTCGCGTTCTTGGATATAGAATAGGAGATTACGCGGAGGTACAATGGAGAGCGAGTGGGAAAATGGCAGTGCTGTGCTAGGTTCGTCGCGCTTATTTAGTTTGGGTAGGGCTGGATGGAAAGGTGAGGCGTTAAAGCGCTTGTCAAAACAATTTTGCCAAAAAGGCCAACACGTTGTTACGATGTTTGAACACTTGTAATTTCGTTTTACATCGCATCTGTTGGCTGTTCTCACGTTACAACACCGATCTCGACTTTCTCCGTCGTTGGACAAGAATGAAGGACCCTATGAATGACGACAGATAAAGAATCGGATGAATGTATTTCACGCAACCCTTGCGCGAAAGATGCACAATGGAAAGATGCGCAACTTCCCATTCGTCCGTTCACTTTCCAAAACCCTGGGGTGCCTGTTCTCGACTAATATCGTGGCAAGAAAAAAAAAATACTCGAAAGGGGAAGATGAAAAATATGGGCATTTTTACACGCTATACAAATGCGCGCGCGCGCGCGCACGCACACACCTAGCGAGATTTACTTTTCGCATTATGCTAATAGCTTCAACGTCAAGCTAATATTTGGTCTGGTATATTATATGAGAGTATAATGATCGATTAACGATAATATAATAATTGGAGGGGAGGGGGGGGGGGGGAAGAATTTTTATATAGAGTTTTTTAATTTTTATTATAGCGAACGCCGGTGTGATCGGAAAAGTGTCAGGGAATTTCTGGTGATTTTGGAGGTATGACGAGCCCACGAAATTAATCAAACAGCCTCGAAATCATAAATAACGATTCGCAGAATGGTTCGGGGGTGTGTGGTCGGACAATGGATGACAAATTGCACGAAAGCAAAACAAACCGTGGATTGAGCTCTCTGGTCGATTCAGTGGCTTTGCCTCTGTCATCAATATAGCTGCATGGGACATAATCTCGTAATAGCAACGTCCACCAAGAAAAATGGTCTCTTTTACCAATGTCCGAGTCTTTTCTTCCACACTATCCTATTTTAGCGCAAAACGTCCACCCTCACCCGTACACTTTTGTATATATATGTATATATATAGATAAAGAGTAGCTATACTCTACTACCACCACCCACCATCCGTCTCGAGTAATCTTTTCGCGATTTGTCGGAAGAAGCAAAGAATAAAAAGGAGCGTAAAAAAATGTAGCGGGACAATTTTCATAAGTGGTAGATCTTATTCGGTTATCGCGCAGTCTTATCGGCACCTGCGTAAACATAAACAGTGTCGAGCGAAATGAGTTTTGAAGCTGGTAAGCTGAAAAGTTGCTTTGTGAGGTAAGAAGAGGGAGGAGGGAGGAGGAAGAGATCGGATCTCGCTAAAATGTGAGGAGAAAAAATGAAAACTGAAGAGACGAAGAGAGAGAGAGAGAGAGGATCATCGGGTCTTAGGAGCAGGAGGCCGTGGCAATCGTAAATGTTTAATATCGTGATTAAAGGCGCTGGCGCCTCTCATTATTATTTCAGTCTGGAGGACATTTTGCCCAGTACCACCCTTCGCGTCACCGCGTTCCTTTTCAATTCTCACTTTCCTTCGTCGACTTAAAAATCCTGCTGAAAATTAGCCGCCTAAATATTTAAAGCCGCCCCCTTCTTCGAGAATAGAATACACCGAAGGAGAAGAAGAGGAGCGTCAGGAGAGAAAAAAAAGGAGAAAATACAAAAACTGTCTGCGGCCCGTATTATTGTTCGCAGGATACACTGGCAGGCGTGATCTCTTCCATCTGATGGATTTCTCGTCCTCCCCCTACCCTTTCTTCACCTCTTATACTATATAGTCTCTCACTCCTCGTAATTTGTAGCTTCGGACAACACGCTGATTTCTCCTCTCTTCGTATACTGCCTATATATACCCTGTCTCTCGTCTTTCGCACGTTTCCTTCCATTGCGCTAGCTCCGAGACTGACACAACTGCTTTCCAATTTACCATTGCACTATGTATCTATAATATACCATGTGCATAATGCGAGATGAATCTCAAGTATAGTGCTCTGCACCATTTGTTCTATTTCGTTCCTTTGCTCTCTTCTCTCTCTCTCTCTCTCTTTAATGTACAATTTATATTCTCCGGATGTATCCTAGTCGCAGTCAGAGGCAAATCCGTGCAATTCGCTCTCCGAAAAACTCGGACACTAAAGGATATCCGTAAATAAAATTTTCACAAGGGCGACAAAATGGTCATACGCTTCGATGCTGACCCTCGAAGGTCACGGCTCGATATCCATTCGACGAGATTTTTTATGTTGTTTTCACATAGTTATGCGCTCCTTTGAGACAAAATAGATGCGAGCTTCCTGAACAGAATATTATAACGGTCGAGTGACAGGGGCTCTGTCCCTTGGATTACAGAAATACTTGAAATGCCACAATCTTAATGGTGTCCCATTAGATTTTCCAAACTTTCCTACGATATAGTTGTACAGGTCCCTCCTATATTATATATACGTATACTCTTGTATGTATACGTAGATTATGTATACTTGTCAGAAGAGAACAAATGAAAGCAATAAAAGATTGCAACAAATAATTTTCCTCAACTGTATATGAACATCAAAAATCAAATGTCATAAATTTTTTAAAAGATTCATATGCAATTCCATCGGGGCATATTGCCGTGGGAATTATGTGTTGTGTTGGTTTATTATAAGAAAAAAACCGATAGGGGGAAGGTCTTATATAGCAGATAATGAGAAAAAGAAAAACATTCTGTAGATATATACGTGTTATTTTGCTGTACGGGATACCGTATCGGTCGATTATTTTCAGTATGCGTTCAATGAGAAAGATAGCTTTGCCGTATATCTATCCGCATGATGACTGTGGCAATTCAAATGATACCATCTTTTTCTTCTGTTGACAAGGGGTGCTCCCTGGGATATACATATACGAAACTTTTGCATATGACGAATCGAAGACTATTACCATTCAATCTCCTTGCTCGACTTCATTTGCATCCTATCATCTCCCCTGTTTTATTTTACATACGGCCACTGCTATCGTATATATAGTTGGAATGCTGAATAGTCGTGCATTAACGTTCCTTTTCCTTCTCTACGGGTATATTTTGCTGCTATAAATAGCTTGTTGCTCATGCAGTACTGTACAATCTTTGCTACTGATTGTTATATGTATATACGTATTATAACAATCGTGCGTGTATATTTCGTGTAAATTAATTTATTTATATATTTATGTAATAAAAAAACAGCGAACTTGAAGCAAAATTCATTGATAAATTATTAAAAATTAGTTATTCGGTGAAAAAAAAAATTTGGAGATGCCGGGGATCGAACCCGGGGCCTTTCACATGCAAAGCGAACGCTCTACCACTGAGCTACATCCCCGTTCGTCAATTGTTTCTCCTTAATTAAGGTGTCTACATAACATAAGTTTTGCTTTGGTTATTGATTATCAGTTTCTTTTTTATATCGACTAGATTATTATTGAAATAATTGAAAAATTAAATCTTTAAGTTTTTGAGCTATGTTACATTTTATACATTTTCAATACACAACTTGATTAAATATTGCTATTATTATTTTGTTTAACTATTGCAGTTTTTATTGGAAGTATTAAACGAATAAAAAACAATAACTTTTCTTAATACAAATAAATTATTTTTTATGCTTTCCTATGGTGATTTAGTATTAAATAAGTAGATTTCAATGATTTGCTGATCAATCAACAAATTAAAGTCGACTTGAATTTTCAAGGTTACTGCGCGATTTCGCAATTCTATTAAAGATTTGGCAATTTGGTACGAAATGGTCCCATGGTGTAATGGTTAGCACTCTGGACTCTGAATCCAGCGATCCGAGTTCAAATCTCGGTGGGACCTTTCTTTTGGAAAAACTTTGTAACATCAACTTTTTAATTAACCATCTGTCATTTACAAAGCGAATAATTAAAATTGCTTATCTTCAAATGGTCGAAATAATAATTAATTTTGTATCGTATACCTCATGTATTCTAATATTAAGCATTCTGTAGTTATTATTAGAACGTGCAGTTTATAAAAGTATATTAAACATTACAAATTGAAGTAATAAATATGTCAATCAGTGTATAAAACAATTTTAATAGCAGCAATCCATCATTCCTCTCGATCCTTTATTTTTAAAATATTTTAAAACTTTTTACTATTTCAAATTCAAACTATATTAAATAAAAAATAATGATAAATTAATCAAATATATAAAGGATAATGAATGAAAAAAAAAACTTGACAGCGGTGGGATTCGAACCCACGCCCTTTCGGACTGGTGCCTAAAACCAGCGCCTTAGACCGCTCGGCCACGCTGCCTCCGGTGAGCATTTGCGCTAGTAAGGCATAAATAGAAACAACGCTCGCGCGTACTCTACGTATTTTTTTGTTATCAAGAAATGTTTACTTAATATAAGTCGCATAAATATGCAACACTTGGAAATGACAGAGTTCAACTTTGACAGCTGCAAATGCGCTTTTAATCAAGAAAGTGTAACATTAAATTGGAAGCATTCTAAATTACACCAGGAGGAAATTACTTAAACGAAGAAAAGAAATGATATTCAGGGTTGTGAAAAGGAAACGATCTTCTTTACAAGCCTATACAATACTACAATCGCCAAGTTCTCATTTTATTTTTCCCTCCCCGTACATAAGCACTGGACTTTGATAAAATCTCAATATAAAAATTCATGCTCATAACGCGCGGATCTGGGAGAGTCTTCTTATTTTTTCCTTATCACGTCCCCCGAGGACGTGCGTAAAACTGACGCTCGAACTGGCTCGAAGACCACTCGGCAAGGCTGAACGCCGGCGCGCCGGGTCGGGCAGAGGCTGTGTAGAGAGAGGAACGGCTGATCGATAAATTTGCGTGAATATTCGTGCTGAAGATAAGGCAGCGAGATAAGCCGAAATCGGTGCTGAAAGTGCGGAGACCCCTCGTTACAACACCGATACGGTGAAAGTGGAAAATATCAGATAAATTTGACTTGGTCGTCATTGGTATTGATCTATCTCTCGTCAGCCACGCCGTCAGGTATACACACACACACACACACACACATGCGAATACATAATGCCCGCACCAACTCGAATATTATTCTCATACGTGCGTATAAGGCCGGGTTTACACGGCGCGTGGAGTAGCAGGCCACGCGCCGTATACATACAATTCAGGTTCAAAACAGACTCGCCAATATCAATATCTTCCGCGTATCGAGCGGATCGTTCATACGCGAAACGCGTTGCTCTCGCGTATAGTTGCATTTAGCAAAATCACGCCACCACTTAACTTCAATACTCGTAGTTGTCGTCGTCGTCGTCGTCACGAATGATGGATTGCATCGCACGAACCAGCCTTGCAGCAGGCTTGCGTGGATCAGCCAGATGACTTGCAATGACTGAATTACGTCCCGCGTGCCCGCGCCTTGCATATTACCGAGAAAATCCCTCCGCCTAAATCGCTCAACGTCGACAAAGGGGCGTACGCCGGTCGCCCGGCAGCAGCGGCAAGTGAGCCGGCTTATATATGAACTGAGTTAAGTAAGAAGCCAATTGGGGATGATAAATCTATTATTTTCGGCAAATCATGAGCATTGAAAGAGCTGCCATGGAGGTTAAGACCCACGCAGACCTTATACTGCGATATTACAGTGCTCTCATCGCTTCTATTAAATTATTCTGTTGATATGTATACACGGAAGGTCACCTACGCGCGAGTCAGCCGGAGCTGTTTGTGTAAACAAAAACAAATCCCCTCGAAATTTCTCTACTATTCGGACAAAGAAATATGGTTCTACGTATTGTATACATATACGATACAGACTCGTGCGTTTACAGCGTGAATTGCATTGGAATATCGCAGCGGAACGGCGTTATATTTTCATGAAGCTCGACACGGAGAAGAGAGACAGTGTGACGGTCATTAACGAGAAATACTCAATGAGCATATCGCGGGCATCGATCATTAGAGGACCGCGGGCGATTTGGATATGCCCCTATAGTATAATGGTCCATCGCCGCTATTATCGTCAGCAGACGCAATAATCGTGTCGCTTAATGATAATTCATGGGAAGCGCGGCAAGCAAATCCAAACTTTGACATTAATTTGCGTTCTTGCTGAGAGCATTGCTTCATTGAATTCCATGACCCTCCTGAAAATAATGCTGCGTTACAGGCGAGGGAGAGAGCAAGTTTTGGAAATTGAAGAAATTTACATTTCACGGTGTATATGCATACGCCATGTATATAAGGGTGATCGTAAGAGGTGGACGCATGGACGCAGTTTGCGGAGACTTGGCTTCTGAGCCTAGGGCAATGCCAGCTATCGGAGATCCGAAGCATGGCTTAAATATCTTGTTTTCTCGCTCGGAATCCGGATTAAGCCCGAAGCCACGTTACAGGCACGGCGAATATTTTCACGTAACTGACCTGCGGCGAAACTACCGGATGCGCCGCGGTGCTGAGTCTATAGACGGTTCCGGTGCAACCTGCGCGCCCTGGGGCCAGTTCCGAAACATACACAGCGGCACCGTTACAGCCGCGCAAATATTTGCGTCTCCCCGAATCGAATTACATCGTATGTTTGCTACCGTTGCAATATTTTTCTTTGCGCGCGCACTGCTCTTCCTGATGCAGCGATAACGAAAACCCGATACTTTCCTCGCTCTATGAATATTAACTGCGAATCCCACCCCCTCGATCCTCCCCCAATCGCATTGGTTATACTATGCACCACGCATTTCTCTCATTTATGCTCTTAATCAATTTTCATTTAAAAACGAGGCGTAAAATGATGTTAAAAAGCTCTTTCTACATATTAATAATACGCTTCGATATAACGTTAATATATAATAAATTGTAATTCTATAATATTTCTCTCCAATGAGAAAACGGGGCTCGAAGATTTCGTTGTTGGAGAAAATTATCCATCGATTCGTGCATGCGTGCTGCGACAATTTCAGTTTGATATATATAATACACAGTCGCTTGAGTGCATCGGCCTGTAGATAGAATATTTTGCAGTGGTGTTTCGGCCCCCGGCCAATATGTATGCTATATATAGATGCGAAGGTTGTCCACGAGTATGAAACAGTAATTGAGGGTAATTTAGCAAAGGCAATTTGCGCCGAAATTTAAAGCCGAAAAATTTGTCCTGTCTAGTCCCCACGATCGACACCAGGAAGATCCACTCTCCCTGTACATCGAGCTGGCATTCACCTGCATCATCGGACAAATCTTGTTTCCTCCTATAATTCTATTTTCGCGTAACATCCACCCCATTCCCATCTCCATCCATCCTTTCGCAACTTCCCCAGCTCTCCTAGCCACTAGTTTTTCTCTTTCCCGAAACCCCACCCGATCGTATGACTCGATTTTTTCACAATTTCAAACAGGGAATTCCAATTAAATTACTGGCCCTCCCCTCCCCTCCACTCTACCTATTTGCGCCAGCTTGTTTCGTTGCTTCTCTCTACCTATATTGTATACATACATACATATACTATAATATATATATATATATATATATACCAAGGCTCTTCCACTCTTCCGTCTCCCGCCTGTCAGAAAGCCTAATCTCATCGTTTACCCGACTCATCCGAAGATCCCAGAGAGAAAATATCATGTTCTCCCGTGTTCTCCACATCCCCATGCACCTTCCGTCAGAATTAATCAACTCAAGCCGTTACATTTGCAGGCAACGCTCGCGTTTTCTCTCGGCGATAAAAACATTAACTATAATTTACGGGCAACGCGAGTGATGCACGGAAGGGAATAAATTTGCGCAGGTTGACTGAATATCACTAGAAATTGGTCAATCATGCGTATGAGTATTGGAATATCCCTTTGCATTTTGCGCTTTGGACGAAACGTCATTTTCCACAGCGAGAAACAAGAGTGCAATATCCTCCCTTGTAGAAATTAACGCTAAGCGCATTTTGTGCGTTGAGCTGCAGTGGTTGCTGCATATTCCTGTGCATGAGACTACCATTTGCGTGTACAATACGTGTATACTATATATTGCAGGCCGCTTGGCAAAAAAAAAGTAAGTGCACCGCGTTGCAATCAAATGCAGTTTTGCGCTAAATCGATTAAAGTGCGAATGAGATCTGTAAAACCACGTTATTCCGCTGCAGTCAACATAATTCTGCAGTTACGAACAACTTTTTTCAATTCGTCCCTCGCCGACATTCATTCTGACACGCGCGAGCGAGCAAGGAGCAGCCACCAACCAACCCCTTCGGGGCCTCAATTGCGTTTTGCGTATGCCTCATCGACATCGATCACCGCTACCTATGCCTCTACCACCAGTACCACCTCCCCACCTCCCATCCACCCTCCTTCCTGCTTTTCCATTTTCCTCTTTTCAAACGACCGCGTTATCTCATTCGCGTAATTTCATAACCTTTGAAAAAATTGCTGAATTATGCACATTTATATTCTCTCGCTTTATCGATCCTCACTTTTTCTCAATATAGTATGTTATATTTACAGTAGGCGTAGGTTTTAAAGGTCAAAGAAACATTTTTTCACCTTCCTCTCTCGTCCTTTACACGTCAGTGAGAAATATTTGAGGAATTCTTAGAATTGCAAACATTAAACAAACGGACCACCACCACCGCCAAGTTATCACGAATTTCGCAATTTTCTGGCTTCTACGAGATAAAACTTTCACTGATGTGGACAGCGGTTAAAAGGTTTCTAAAAAATGAACGAGTGAATCGTGTGTAGTGGACAAAGCGACCCTCCGGTACAAAAGATGGCAATGAACTTTACGGATTTCTTTTCCCATGTTTTCGTGTAATAAGAAAAAATAATCATAGTCGGGGTATTTTCACAGAAATACATATAACTCTCGATTACTGACCAAACCATTTTAAATAATTATAAATATTTTATTTCGTTTATAATTAATAATCAAGGCATTTTATACAAAATATTTCACATTTACTATTAATTGCTCAATATAATTAAATTTTAGCAAGAAAAAAAATGAAAAAAAATTTTGGAGATGCCGGGGATCGAACCCGGGGCCTTTCACATGCAAAGCGAACGCTCTACCACTGAGCTACATCCCCGCTACGATGATAAGCGTTGCTTATGAAACCTTCATAAGCTCACTCCTTCCACATATGCTTTATTTTTCTATATATATTATAATAACAATTGTCCATGTAACGTGGTTCATATAATTGGAATAAATTACATAATTCGTGCATGCATCTTACTATTCTCAACCCAGAGTACATTGCTAACTATTGTCTAGTCTTAGATCCTCCATGCACAAATGACCTTTAAAATTAGTTACATAATAAGCAGATTTACAGATTACATAGCAAGCTATATGCTTGACAGGTTATAATAATAATTCTAGGAGTGGATTAATTTACTCTATATTGAAAAAAATAGCATAAATAACAGAAACATTAACGCAGTATTTAATTGCACAAAGACACTTCGTATATAGAAGAAAGTAAGAAAAAATAATATAGAGATTACAACGATAAATACTGCTATAGGAAATTCCTTTGTCATTCAATTTAAATATTACAACTACCGAATAATTTCTTACTACATCAATATTTTTAATTACCAAATGTTACATGCTTTAATTTATAGTTTCTGTAATATACACGATTCAATTCACTGGGAATATATGAATGACGAATGTTAAACAGAAGATACGCGCTGACGTAATAATAACTGTATAAATGTATTGTATCAGACTACGCTAATGGCATATAAGTTATAGGATTGTTTCGCAAACGTAAACGAGCCCCTAGAGATTCTCTCACCGAAAGCGCTAATCCTTAATTTTCCAAGCCGCTGGATGGCGAGTTTCTACGCGTTCTCTTCATCCGTGCATCCTACCAATTAGCAATTTTAATTTCAGAGGCTAAATGGAGCGACTCATGCCTATGTATCCCAATCTTGAGCGTAAAACATAGCCTCATAAACATTCTTTCGGTGTTTTCCCGCGAGATTATAATATACGCTAAAAGGAAGGAGAATAGCAGGGGGGAATGGAAAAGGGGAATGGAAGGATAGAAGGAAGGAATAAGTGAGGATTTTCCAATAGAGGCAGGAGAGGGGCGGGGAGAGAGCGAAAACGAAAGCGAAGGGGATAGGATGAAGGGAGTCGCGAGAGCTGCAATTAAGAGACGTAATTACCAGAAAACGGGCTACGCTGCTGCCGATTTGGGGCCTCTAAAGACCTACCTGCATATTTCATCATTAGGACGTTTAAAGTCAACGACGAATGAAAGAAATAATCCCAAGATAAGAGCGTCCACTTGGAGATTAATGTTTACAGAATATAAATCCCCATGGCCCGTTGGAAATCTTTTGTATAACTTTTTTCTCGGGCCTAAATAAATACTTTCTAGCGAGGACGTTGTTCTTTTAATGAGTTGAATAGGAAGAGACGAGCAATAAAGAGAAACAAGTTGTTGAAATTTGTAAACATTTTTTTATTTCTTTATTTATTTAATAATGGAATATTTCATTCTTAATTATACATATAATACAGATGTATAGAAATTTATATATCGATCGGTGAAATTGTACCTCAAATCTTGACGCACTGGCCTTTGGTATGTATATATAGATAAGATAAGCAAAAAACTTGATAAGAAACTAATAATAATCTGAGATGGTTATAGAAGTAAGAAAGTAGTTTCGTCTAAATTTGTGGTGATTCGAGGGGATATTTAGTTTTATTGCTTTCTAAGCCAAAGCATTCAGTGAATTGGATAATTGTTGATGAATGATGTTATTTAAGTTACAGCCGGGACAGTAGATTGTGAGTGCTTTTGCTACAAGTTTACCCTTCTATTCGACATGTACAATATATATATATATCTTTTAAGCTTTAAATTTCATTCGCGAATTTCGTTTCCGCCGCGTGGCTGCTTGTAAAATCAGTACATCCGGTTGTCAAGTCGATGTCATCCGAACCGGGCACACGTCGCATCAGTTTTAAATTCGATCAATGGGTGACGTCGAGCGTAAAACACTTTTTAGGGTTGAGAATTTAAAGATCACCCGCTCGCAAAAGAGCAAATCGCAGTTAGAACCGTGAAACTGAGGGTGGCAGGTCGTGTGTTATGGGAACTCGACGGTGATTGCATATAGTTCAAACTAAATGAATAAATCTTCTTTCGAGAGATTCCTACATAATTCCCACATCATATTCATTAAGAATCGTACAAGTTTCCAAATGTTGACAAAAGAAATGAATAAAACAATTCGAAACGTTTTTATATAAAGAGTAAAAATATTTCTTGACTACAGATTTATCTGTTGGAATTTATTTGATGCCAGTAACACGAAGAATCTTACTGTTTTATGGGAACGTCATGAAAACTAAAATCATGGAGCGTGCAAGAAGTGCATTATTCTAAAAACGAGACAGAGGGAGAGGGAGAGAGAGAGAGAGAGAGAGAGAGAGAGAGAGAGAGAGAGAAAGGTTGCCAGGCAACCTATCCATAGTCGTGTAATTCATTTTAGGGTGCCGTTGATGCATTTGTATTGGAGCCTATGCGATTTCCCCCCACCCTGTCTATCCCCTATTTTGCCGTCACCAATTTGACCCGTTGTCCACCCCCTTCCCCCCTTCCCCCCTTCCTTTTCATCATTTTCCTTCCCTTTCTCCTCCTTCATAGCAATTCTCTCTGTTTGCCCTTCTCCCTTTCTCACATTGCTCATTCCTAAATCCTAGCGACCTAGCTAGCCCTTGCCCGATGCACACGATACTATATATATATATATATATATATATATAGATGCATCCACAACTGACCACTACAGCACTCCACGCCATGCAACGCTGGACAGAGTTGCTCGCAGTGATCTGATTTTAAACCAATCAACGGTGGTTTTGCGCTCAATTTACCATCAGTACTAACTCCAGACACTCGTTATAAACCAGCATAAATCACCCGATTCCGAACTATTTCAATCCGAGCATAAATTTTTCGCAATCAATTTCAATTTTTCAGTTTTATTATCATGATTTTTGATCGAATTCACTTTAATTCTCTATCCCCTTTGATGAAAGACTCAAAGCTGCATTTAATTGCAATGCGCTTCAAGCAACGCCATGATGCACGATGCAAATTATATATACGTTTATTGTAAGATGATTAAAGAATATAATCGGGGATTATATTTTTTTTTTCCTCATTCAACGTCCAGTAAAGCGGTACAGCGGTATTACAGTAACTCATGAATAGCGACACCTGCGCGCAATAAAGCAAATCTCGCCTTTCATTGGTTCCCCTTTGGTGTATTCATTTGGGGTTCAATCATGGATCACATATTAGTCGATGATACCAGGCTAAGTAGTATATATCGCAATATTAATTGGCAGCTTTGTCGACCAAATGCATTGATATAAACATAAATAGTCGAGGAATAAAAAGGATATGCACTGGAATAAATTTTATCATTTTAAACGTGTATATCGAATAATTAAGCTAAGAGACGTGTATAATTATAAATTGATGAACGAAAGTAACGACAAGTCTAAAAATCTTTTAGTTGGTAAAGATGCGAGAGGAGTAAATCGCGTGCTGAGATAGGTGACCGAATAGTCGTGTGTTGCGTGAGTATCGTACTTTAATTTAGCAAAGTACATTATCCGTTACGGCACGCGCAAAAATGCAACGAGGGTTCCCTTCTATCCCATATACAACCTTCGTCGTGCGAAACGAGCACGCGCCGCACATAATTATGCTTTCAAGGCTCCAGGTGACAACAAATTCACCACCGTAACCAAAGCCAATCTTCTTTCCTTCCTTCCCTTCTTCCTTCCTCTTGCACCGTAAACAACTTGAAAGATGCATACGCAAATTATTATCATTTCGCTCTATCATTAGAATCTATATCCTTCCATACGATCGATAATTTACATTTTCAACGTACAGTGCTCCTATAATATTCTGTATTTTCTAGAAATATCTAGATCTATGTATAATATGTGTATATATATATATATATATATATATTTGATTTTCAATGAGACCTGGTAATCTGGTGCTAATTAGGAAAGCTGAGCAAGAGAGAGAGAGAGAGAGAGAGAGAGAGAGAGAGAGAGTAGACAGTGATTAGTCAAAGCAAGTTTTCTCATAGCGTTATATCAACGCAATGTCAGGTCGCAAGGCCGTTACTGCACTGCCTATCGATCGCAGATTAGCATCTGGCCTGACGCAAAGGGAGATTAGCCAGATCGATCACACATGCTGAACCAATTCCTCTGGTCAGCTGCTCATCAATACCAGTAATGGTACCGTCCCCCAGGATCCATCCCACCCACTCGAATCTTATACGTATGTACACACATTATATACATATGCTGTGTACGTATATGCATATGTACATACGTATATACATAGTTCTGCACTCCTCTAATAGGCATATAATCGTTATGCATATATAGTGCTAACACAGCAGTGCTCGCATGCGTGGGCGTAGTGCAGTTAAATAGACAAAGGAAAATTATATATAGTATATACAAAATATATATCACATAGATACATGTGTATCCTATCGCGTTAATTGTAAAGTCTGATTGAAAATACTCGCAAGAACAGACTATTGGACAATTCCACTTGAAATTTCCATATTTTATAGACTCGTGTATACTTTACTTATCATAGTAATCGGGTCCATAGACATTTCAGCATTGGGAGGAAATATATGCTTCACCATGAAGCTGACGCGAGTATTTGGAGCAGTATCCCTCTCTGCGAGGAACGTACATCGTATACCGTATAGTATATTGTATATATTATTATGCGGCAGGTAGATAGATAATCCATATGCACGATCACGTACGCTTACGCAGCTTTGCTTGGCACAAATGCATCGATAGAGATTTGTAGGAAATTACGAGCGACGAATCACGCGACGCAATTTATTTCCAGCCTCTAAACTCTCTCATATTTGAAACGACAAAAAGGTCGGCTTGTGTTCCAACGAAAAAAGTCATGCGAGTCAAGGTCGAATCTAGATCCATGTAATGAACTCCTGACGCGAGACGAGTCGCGACAGACTGCTACATATGTCACTCGTATAATGTGCGATATCTCGCATATATCACCCGTTGCATTATGCATAAAGCGTGCTTCTCCGCGATATTACGACGCCAATGCTATATACCGTGGAAAATAAAATAGCTTCAAAATTTGCTCATACAACGACCTTGAGATACCAATATACCATTATTTCGTGTCCTTCCGATATTATTGCAAGTACGAGACCTTCGAGATTCTCCAATCTTTTTCAAGGTTCCAGTTGTTTTGTCTATTCGCAGTAGAGAGAAAGAGCTAATATTCTTGTTGAAAATCGAAGTGTTTCCTTGACTCTATTTACGATAAATGGGTGGAAAAAGGTCAAAGGGCACGTGTGACGCGTTTCATTGCTAGTGCAGGTACAGCTGTACCATTGCACCAGGAGAAAACTCTTGTTATTTTTTTATTTTCCCTTTTACCCTCGATCCATGCATATATACGTACGTATCCGGAGAAACTTGAGATTATAATTCTCTTTGTGCGATGCTTTCCTTCTTTTACAAATTCAATAACTCTAGCTTGCTTGGGGGCACGACACACTCGCACACATATATATATTTTACGCATTCTATCTCGAGTCTCCCAGAGAGAAAGAGAGAGAGAGAGAGAGAGAGAGAGCTAATAAAATAGAATCTCGAGCGAGGGAACGTTTCCTCGCTTCGATTGGGTTTTTCAACTAGGAAGAGCGAGATAAGGGTTGGCTGGAAAGTATAAGATACGCTGCAGAAAAGAAGGAGCAAGGAAGAATGAAAGAAAGTATAGAGGCAATTGAACGCGCAGGATGCAAATCATTCTCGGCGACCATAGCATATAAATATTGGACAATTTACATTTTCTAGCGAAGCACCGCGCCACCGTCCGGGCCATTTGCAAGATGGATGCTGCCACTTGGCCAAATATGTATACGCCAAAAGTTTTAGTGCTCGGTAAATTTTGTCAGTCCGCTGGAAGCGAGCGCGCGAGCCTATACCATTATGAATAACGCGAAAATAAGACGAACTCGACACTTGTTGCTCGTCCAGCCATCAGACTTTGTCCATTTAATATTTTCTTCCAACATTATTATTCTTCGTTATATTTGTTCAGAAAAATTAAAAACGTTTGAAACTTTGGAATATCAATTGCGTTTGCTAAACTATAGGTATATAGATTATTGAAATGTTGTTACATCCTAGACTAGCCCCTTCCAAATATAATTATGTAATAATTGGAAAGATTCTATGTGCAACAAAATTGAATGAACGTGCTTCATGAGCATGGTAAACTATACAAATAACAAGGTTACATGTAAACAACGACAAAGCAATTATATATGTATATTAATAACGACGTTAATCGCTCATTTCGTCCTAATACCACAGGATCGTATATTTACGTTATATATAGTTTTATTGGCTGGCCATCCATTATAAAAGCATATATATATATGACGCATCTATGTATGTGTTGGTCTGTACAGAGAACGCGACTCGATTAAGCGGGACAGTTATACAGCAAACGTGCATGGATTTGGCGGGCGAATCTACGCATCGTGTGCGTAATAATACAACACTCGTACGATTCGCGCGTATGGATATCGATCATTTCGATTAATCAGGCCATGTCTGGCTCCCTTTGGTTGCGTCGAGTTATCATTCAACTCCTGTACCTTCCCCTGGCCCTTCCCCGCAGGACCAAACACAGAACTGGGTAGTAGTGTACGCTTGCGCTGACACGCGCATCCATGTATATAGCACAACTGTAACACATACATATATCTATACTACTATACAGGGATTGTACACACATATAATACCTATATAGATATACGCGAGCGAAACAAGAAAACCTAGTTATATACGGTCGGGAACTTCGTTTAAGCGTGGATCCTATACGAATTGGACGGGAACAACACGAGGTAGCTCGCGCAAATGGCATTTTTTCTTCGTTAGAAACTCGATATGTTTATCGGAACTCGTCGCGCTGGTGCGACGCTCGCGCGTACACGCCAATAAGCGAAAACTCATATTTATTTCCGTTAATCCAAAGCGACCAGCCGCTCGTATTAATTATACCTCTAATCAAGTGCACTCGACCGATGCATCCAATACAGAGCGTGAAATCATGGAGAAACATTTGCATTTCACATTAACGTGATTCGTGCACTACTTTTATTTACCGCTCTTTCTAAAGCTTATCGAATTCTCCTCGTTATTTTCAGTTATACATGCATCGCGATATTCAGGGCGTATATATACGTTTATGCATTTATTAATTGTTATTGCATCGTATATCTATATATTGTATGGAATATATTCGTTGTATTATTCATCAATTTTGCAATGAGAAATTTTTTCTTAGATCCAATTAAAATGTCCCATATATTCCTGGTTTGCATACATTCTTCGTGAAATGGAATGAAAAAGGCGAATACACAACGGGACGTTCAGTTTCATTGTGGCAATGGTATATACCATCGGAGTCGAGCTATCCTTATTTCGAACATTCGACCGATGGTCCCGATGAATTCAAGCCGAATCTAGGCGCAACAATTTTTGGATAAACGAGACAATAGCAGCGTCACAGCGTCAACGGGACGAAGCTTCGTTACAACATTACGAAACGCACGGGCCAGAGTGCGATTGTCGCCCCATCAAAGTGGACAGTTTACAGATGGATTGAAACTCGCCACTGGTTTCCAGTTCCAGCTTCCCTCAAACGCCCTCACCCCTTTCCTCATCCTCCTTCTCGACCATAACCACGCGCCAAACGATTGTTACCAACCAACAGAACCACCCCGTACCAACCCCTTTCCCATCATCCCCGACGCGTATCAATCTTTTCCCTTATCACACTGCTGTATAACATACATATATAGGAGATAATCACACAACACCTATAAACATTGCCAGCGTGATGGATCCATCATTATCCGACTCAATATCAGTATAATTCCGCCCGTGCATCAGGAGAGGCTTTTTTGCTTTTCGAGGAAAATTTGTGTAACGTGTACGATGCGACCGGACCCTTTTTCAAAGCCGTCGAGCTGTTACTCAGGTGTGATTGCGTTTCGAGGTAGCGAATGTGCATTAAAAAAAGGAAGCTACGGTATGGAGTAGGTACGTACACAGTGGGGTGCGAATATTCACGCGAGCGCCTGGCTATTGCTACAACTTTTACAACGAAGTAACGTTACTGCAGCGGACAGTCGGACAGACATTTGTCAGCTTTCCTTGTCCGACGCACTGCACCAAAGGACGCTTGGCCATTCTCTCTGTCCTATCTTGTCCCATCCTGGCTTTATCCCATCCCGTTCCGCACCGTCCACCCTCCATTCAATTCAATGCCACTCAATCAGTCAATGTAACGCGCATGCAGCACTAGCCGCATACCAGTGCATCCCTCTTGCAATGAAATACGCTACTGCGAACGCTATTCTACTCTGCTACTTCGCCCTTGAGTGTTCTCCACTGCACCTACGCTACCAGCTATCCACCCATATCTCCATGACCTAGCTGGCTTTTAACCGAACCACCTATTCCTTCCATCCAACACCCCCACCCCCTACCCTTTCCCTCGCTAGCCACCCAATGTTATTTTTTTTACCAGTTTATTCGATTTTCCTAAAAAAAAAAAAAAAACTCTGTAATAACTTTAACCATAAATATATTTTCATCCCCCTCAATGTCCACGAATTTACAGAATGACGCAACGAGGAGAATAAAATAGTTACACGCGATTGCTAGTTGAAATCAGCAAATACTCGATTATCACTGCAATTAACACTGATACGGATTTTTGCTTTAGTCGAAGGACGCGTAGCTCACTCGTTATTATGTTGATTCCCAGTGACGCATTAATGGAATTGTAGCTATATATATATATATATATATATATATATATACGTGACAAGGCGATTATTTGGTACGGGCTCCCATTATCAATGGTCGATGTAACTTGTGTAACACGTGGGACACTGCTGCAGATACCGAATACATATATATATATATATATACGTACCGTGTGTCCATGAGCTCCTTTGTTTCGGACGCACGGTACGTTGGTATAGGATGATCCGTAGCGGATTCATAATCTCTGCGAATGACTTAACTAAACGTAGCCGCGGACCAGAAACGACCCGTAACGAATCACGCCGCCCCTCGTCGTTCGTTACATCGTCTCGAGTATCGCGCAGAGTTATTTTCCCATCAATATTCCGCTACCGGCGCCACGCGCGGTTTCTATATACGCCATAAACCATTTCAAGCGTTCCCCAATGACCGCGATGTAACCGTATATGTGCAATCTCTGCATACACGCGTTTCTCATACATTTAACCCTCTCGTAACCCTTGGCAAAATATGAGAAAAACATTGCTAGCCTCAACTACCTCGCTTTACCTGAAAATTCAAGGCAAATCGCGCCAGCCTCTCCTCATTTTCTCACTCCCGTAAAATCTCCTGCAATTACAAGCCTTGTATATATCTTTATACGTTTGTAACTCGACTATATTCGTATATTTACGTTAAATATATAGGTAGAGTAAGCGTGCAATTGAGAAGCTCGGAAACAAGAGACCTAGGAATATAATGTGAACATTGGATACGCACACACACACATACAGAGAAAGGTCCGAGGGTGGCGGAGGAGGGAAAGGCAGAAAAGGGGAGTAGAGTTACCAAAAGTTTACATACGAATGTCTGATTTTGCGCAAGAGTATTCTCCGTGCACGGAGGGTGAGTGATGAGGGAGGGAATTCAAGGAAGGAGAGAGGAGACCTGAAAGTGATGTGCTATAGCTCCACTTACCATACTAATTATCTCCGTCAATTACGTGAATCGACGCTGGGGACCTTGTCGCTTAATAACATTAATCATAATCTGTAAGGTGAATTAGTTTTGATTTTATTTATAAACTAAACTAAAACGTCACTTGCGCGAGTTTACGTTTTATCTGTGCAATAAAGATTCGCGAGAGGAAAATGTAAATAGTATTACGTATAATAATTCCTACAAGGCGAGAGAGTTGATTTTAAGCAAAAAAAAAACGTTTGTCACATCTGGGAGTAAATTAATCTTTACATAGTCAAAAAAAAGTGTGAATATTAAAGTAGCCAACTGAGAATGACACGATCCAAAAGGGTGCATAGAAGAAATAAAAGTGAAGAATTGCATTATTCCTGATGGGAAGATTATTTGGGTAGTTAATTGTGGTCGATTTCGAAACAAATGAGATTTTCAACCCTTCGTCGTTGTGCGCGAATCGGCAGCGGTGCTCGTTCTCGATGCTTCCTATGCTAATTGTGTCAATTAGCATAGTGACGGCATAACGCCAGGTTGAATGTCGAAACGAGGGAGCCTCGTCGCGTCGGTTTGCAGAACGTCCGTTTCCTCGTAAATTCATCGATGTTTCCGACCATCGCGTCTCTGCGCATCCACGGTTATTACCTCTGTACATATATATATTAGAGATAGAACAATCATTCGACGTGCAAAAGTACAACTTGGTGTTAGTCTTTGGAAAGAAAAAAGGGAACAAAAAAATAGGAAAGAATAACATTCGGACATGAGATTAACATAAAAGAAAGAGTCAATATCGTAAACATCCTGTGCTACAATGGAGCAAAGCTAACCGACGATAAACTTCTCGATAGAAGGAGAAGGTAAGAATAAAGGGTAGTGCGGAGAGAGAGAGAGAGCTCGCAAGGGCTCTAAGATAAAGAAGCAGAAGACACATGCAGCAGAGGGTTAGGAAAAAAAAGGAAGAGTGGGCATAAAGGATGGGGGACTGAAACGAAGAACATTTCGTCGATATCATAAAGCATCGTTTCGGGGGAAGTTAACCCTCTGAATTGCAGCAACGGGTTCGACCGCCTCATAAATTCGTCGATATGTACAAGAATATTTTTTGTTGTTCTACTTTCTCTCTCACACACAAATGCACTTCCTTTCTCTTTTTCACTCTTACGTGTCTCATATTTGTCCCTAAGCCAACACCATCTTTCATAACGACGAGAAAGAAATTCATATTCCAGCTATACAATAGTAATTCGATTTACGATCTAGACCCAATTTAACAGTTTCATCGCTGGTCAATTCCATCTTCGAAGTCGCTTGTATATATTCACCGCTTTAAGAATAGTAATCGTGTAGCAATTGAAATTTTCTTCGGCCTTCGACGTGCATATAGCTTGTTTCAAAGTTATGAAGCGCGTTAATAATTTAAATTTGTGCAACCTTCTACGCAATGAGCGAAAATTCGCATTGAACGATCGTCAGCTATAGCGTTGAAGGTACTTTTGAATGACACGCTTACAAAAGGGGTGAATGTGAACTGCAAAGTTTTCGTATATTACGAGAACTTTACGATCTAAAAGCACAAACTTCGTTTGCATATCAATAGGGTGTGTCCTATCTGTATTCAATGCTGGATAATAATTTGCGAAAAGGTATACCTATTTTTAAATCTATACATATTCTGATAAAATTCACTTTTCGTCGAGTCATTATTACCGCGCACAACAATTTCATCTTTATAAATGCTTTTCTTCAAGATACTCTTTTCGTCCCTCGCAAATATATACAACTATAAGACAAACTAAAAATAAGTTATACGAGCAGAGTAATCAAGCACTGCTAATATAAGCTGCCATCTTAAACGAATATTTTATTTAATGAAAGCGTAATATAAGTATCGAAGATTAATCGAGTCATAATGCGTTCGTTCCAGGATGATAAAGTACCTTAGATGGAGTAAGAGTCAAGTCATCGTCCATCAATATACCGCGCTCATACCGCCCTCGAGAATTCACTTTGCTTTGACGCGAAAGTAACTTACTGACTTTCCCTACCTCTTCCTTCCTCCTCTTCTTTAACACGGTGCTTTCCGCTAAGAAAGACTTCAAAGTGTATATATTTATGATCTCATTATTACACTATTCGAAATGTGTTAAATAGTTAAAAACTTTTGCCTTCGGGTTTTGATCGATTACCTGTACGAAAAAGATTCTCACACGTCTGTTCTTCCATTATTTTTTAATCAATAAAAAAGGTTTAAAGAAGAATACGCCTTTGATTGTTTTAACGTAAAGTGCAAGAGACGAGGGAAATTGTTCAACTCCATATGGCTTAGGACACTTAACCAAGCAAATTTATTAAGTGTATCGTATTTATTATAAGTCTAGCTTTTCCAATCATCTCCACTTGCTCTCTCAATTTCCGGACAATGCCACCGTTATAGTTTATGTACTTTTGTGCTCCCTTCGGGTGATATCTGTATATCTAGAGAGGATTTCTATTACGCTCCCAGATGATTAAGTCTCTCCCCTTGGTGGCTATAGAATTCACGCTTTAGCGAAGAACGGTTAGAGGAAAGATGACAGGAAGTAGGAATCTCTGCCATAACCTTAACTTGTTGTACAAAAATCGGGCCACGCCCTGATCGAGTACACACATTCGTTTATGTTAATGCAGTACAACATGCACTATATACTGCACTATTATTTATACAAACGAGTCGAAAGAAATTAAAAAGTACACGCCCCTTGGACTGTATGCAATCAAACGGTCGGCAAAAAGAAATAGCAATGAACTTTATAGACATAGAATAGAAAAGGGCAAAACAGGGGGGAGAATGGACGAAGAGAGATAGGCAGGACGAAGTCGTGTTGCAAAACACGTCGTCCGTGTCCGTGATCCACGGATCATCAACATTGACGACCTCCGTCCGCTTTTTGGTCGATTCAATTCCTCCAGAAAGAATGAGGGGTGAGACAGGGAGAAAAAGAGGGATGGGAGACGAGGGTGCCATAGCTCCACTTTACGAGCCAGCAGGGATGCGCGCCTTCTTTTTCCAAACGCCTAAAACCTGGCTGGAGCTGCGTTGAGGATAGTTTCTCCAGCACTTTTCACTACCCTTGCGAATGTTTCAGCGGTGACGTCATCGCCTAATTTCGCCTTCACGCCTAGTTAGTTAGTGCCAACGTACCGTTTTACGATCTCGACGCGCGCCAACCTTACGACGACCTTCCAATTGTTAATTAGCACTCTCGCGGAAGCAGAAAACGCATTCTGGAAGAATAGAAAATCGTGCGGGCGGATATCGCATGTATTATGTGTCATTGTACGCGCGTATCAACTTTTAGCACAGAGTGTTTTGTGCTGATCCTTTTAGTTTTTCCGTTTCGAAGTAATGCATAATCGTTGCGCGAAATATGTCACTTATTTAATAAATTAATAATTCATTAACAATTAAAGCTCAGCAGGTGGTCCGCGATGTGAACTCGGGGTGGCATATGTTCCTCCGGTGAATCATAGAATAATTAGCATAACTAACGTACCACAAGATCATTAGCATATTCGTGTCGGCAGACCCATGCGTGTACGCTAAAGTAAACACATATACGCGTACGATATAATATAAGTTCTTTTACCGTCCATCTCAATTCGTGCTATATATAGAACACTATACGTGTACAAATATTGCAATTTTTGATTGTAAGATTCGGCTGTGATCTAGACAGTTTTATTTTTCTTACTTTATATAGGCTTCGGTGTATCAGTATTATACAGCGTTGGTAGTGACTTTTTTATTTCAATACTCGATTGTTGTGATTTTACATAAATCAAAATAATGACATTTCCAAATTGTAACAGAATGCTTAATAAATAGAATGGTAAATGGTATGAAAAATGGATTTAATTGGTGAATTGTGGATAACGACGAAACGTTGCTATATGCGCGTTAGTGTACACGCTCCCCGTCGTTCTCGCGTATCCCGCGGGGCATATCTGTTCAAACTGAATGAGCAGACACGATTCGATCGCTTTTCCATGTAGATCTCTCGCTTATGCGAGGCGTAGCCACAACGGCCGAAACCTCGACCGCGAGCTACAAAGGAAACAACGAGAATCTACATACCGCACGTTAATACTTACATTAGTCCACGTGCAAATTTCATGCATGAATCAAACTGCACTGGCATGTAAAATTAAGCATTACACTGTATATCTATTCTATTACAACTTCCTATCTTCCCTATTAATATAGTTCATCCTAAAACAGCTATCCTATACATACTTATAGGAATATGCAATTATGTATGCGCCCATCTAACAAAATTATACACTTAAGAAACAGTAAATTGAATTTAATTCTTTTTCGTCATGTGTCGGTGTGATCTTACTTTTAGTAAGAATTACTCGTACACTGCCGTGTATATCAGTGTGATAAACGCGTAGTATAGCTATTTTACTAGAAATTGGTAAATTTCATACTGTCGCAGAATGCAGGATTCATGTTTATCGACGAGCAAATATATCAGGAATTAAACTAGACCGAGAATAACAACGTTTCACGCGATTCGCATTCGCAGAAACGAGCTTCGTCTGGCATTATAGTCGTACGGAATTCGGCCGACACTGAAATATCACATTTCCACCTAAATCTGGCCGAATCTAATTTTACGGGACCCATGTGCATTAGCGGATTAATGCACTCTATTCCTGGTGGACCAAGCGCTGAGGTATATTTGCATGGCATTATACTTGTGGCCCCTACACGCCCCTTCAATCCCATCTCTAATTATACATGTAGCGCCACTATCAGCCCTCTTGCACAGGTGATAATCATATTACTATCCTATCAACGTTATTGCCATTCCTGAATGCATACCAGTCTCGCACTATTTGAAGTGTTTAGAACTGTACCTATCAAATTATTGATATGCTAAAGTATCTGTCAAATTTATTTCCCCTAGTAATCACAAGCATTAAGGCACAAATTTCTCAATAATTTACATACTTATACGGTTTACTATTTTTCATAAAACATTTTCTAGATACTAATAATTTTTTAACAATAAAGATTTTATGAGCTTTCTCCTCATAATAACAATAGTTAGATTTGTAATGTGCATATTTATGAACAAATAAATTCATATTTATTTAAATGCGACCTTATATCTCGTCGCGAATTCTTAGGACACCAAGTGCGATGGTGGTGTAATGGTCAGCATAGTTGCCTTCCAAGCAGTTGATCCGGGTTCGATTCCCGGCCATCGCACATTTTTTTTTTTTATGAAAAATATCAAATTTGAACGCAAATTTTTAATTAATCTCAGGCCTTTTTTTTTATTAAAATATATGTTTCTCCTCATTATAAAGATTGTTGATTTAATGTGTATAATAGTACTTGGCATAAGTAAGGTTATAATCCTAAAACCTAATATACATGTACAATAACAATGTTGAACGCTATATATTGAACGTTAAATGTTACGCGAAAACACAAAAATTACTTCATGTAAACAAAATTTAACAATTGAGAAACAATTTAGAAAGAGTAATATTCTTTCTATTGTAAATAGAAAACCTTCGAAAAAGTATGATATAAATTGGTGTCAATCACAGGCAGCCACAACCGAAACAAATAATGGAGGTTTCCTATTGGCTAGTGAATTGTTGAATATAGTGACAAGCCAATTGTATGAGTTGGTATCACTGACTTTTAGTACCCCAGACACCAGCACACCTAGCCAATTATGGCGCACGCAGCCATGGCAACACTTGGACAGGATTGACATGGATGCTAGAAGGAACTGCTCGGAGCGGAGGGAAACTAAACGACTATAAACTTTCTGTCTATGCTATGTACTTGTGGTATAGTATGTACATGTAAGATCTGTCAGTGCATCAGTGTGATTAGTGTCAATTACAATGAATCGTTACTCTTCCAGTGCATTGTATTGTGTATGTATATGTTAGTTGGTTGCTTTCATTGGCAAGTGAGTGAGTACTGTGACAAGGGCGAAAGAACTGTGAATACTGTGTAGTTTCTTGAGAACAAAGAATGTGTAAAATAAAACGTTGGTACGCGAAATACTGACGATCATCGGATTCCACATATTAACGATGTTATTTGTAAGTTTTGAAAATTTAATTATCTATACTCTACACTAATAAAATTTATAATTGTTTCTATTCCTCTTTTTTTCTTTATTTCAGTACATAGAAATTATCTTATTCTTGTGGAATAATGGATAATTGTTCATTACTTAAAACGCTTCTCTAATTAACTTACAAATGAAAATTTAGTTTCATATGGCATTGAACGGGATAACTCATATCGACATAATGGATTGAAAATGTTGATCAGCGGTACGGCATGTTATTTTGTATATATATATATGTTTATTCAAATAAATAAAAGTAAATATTTAGGAAACGCGGGGCAACGACACAGCGTTATTTCTCATGGGGTTTTATTCTTTTCAAATTTAATGTGGATTCGTTAGGAATTATACTTTGTCTTAGAGACATTCGTTTTTTCAATATATTTATTGTTTTTATAATACACAAAAGCAGTTACTTCAAGAACTTTTTTTTTTTCAAAGATTTGATATTTTTACTAGAAAGAGAAATTTGTGACGTTACGAAATCAGCATTTTCGATCTGTATAATATGTCGGGGTATGAGGGATCTCGTTAAGAAAGAAATTGTTGTTTCAGCATAAAAAGTCCTCAACTCCAGCAATAATCTAACAAATATTAAAGATGGATTCATCTCATAAAGAAATACTCCATAAGTTGGAGAAAAGTATAATCAGTGATGTAGATGTATATAATGGAATAATTCATCCTTTAGTATCTGAATACATTTTAAAAGATCAAGATATAGCTGAAATACAAAAGGGTGCTTCTAAGAGTGAAAGAGCCAAAATTTTATTAGATTTGCTTCCAAGGTATTATTTGAAATAGTCTGATAGAAATATTTATTACGTTATGAAGTTAATATATATTGTCTGGTACAGTTGTGGCCCCACTGCATTCGAAGCCTTTCATCAGTCGCTTAGACATCATTATGGATGGATTAGCGATGACATTGATAAGATGATAGAAGCAAATTCTACAACTACTAATGAAACAAGTGACTATGGAGGATGTCCTAATCTTCCACCTGTCTCCCCCTTGACGGTTACAAGAGATCAAAAGGTAACTTTTGTGAACAAAATATAATAAATAGTATTTGTTAATCATTACTAATTCTGAAGTTAAAAACACTTAAATTTCATATATTACTATGTTAATAATAATAAAATGTTTATCATTGTTTCTTTATATATGTACCTGGAAATATTGATGTGTGAGTGTTAAAACAATTTTTGTAGTGAAGGATTAACTATAATCAATTTAATTTTAAAGTAGCTTGTATACATTTTGATATAGCATGTAGTAATTTATTTTAGATGAAACAGTTAAGGGACGCTCTGTGTAACCTCAAACCAAAAGAATATGTTGTTTTGAGAGGCATGAAAGGATTTGGAAAATCTTCTTTGACAGCAAGTACACTTAAAGACACAAAGCTTGTAAAGAATTTATTTCAGGTAAACTGATTAATTTAATGTATGCTCTTTTATTTGATTATATTTAAGCAATTTTAATCTGTGTAAAAGATTATTCTGCAAAAATGCTTAGTTGTACTGATTTTACAGGAAATTTATTAATTATTATTTTTGTATATATTTTAGAATAAAGTATATTGGATAAAATTTGGATACGACAGATCAATTGAACAAGAGATTATAATACAATTAAATGCATTATATCATCATATAAGGAATCTAGAAATTGTACCAGAAACATTGAAAGTTGAACCCTTACAGGATTCCCTTGTACTATCTTTAAAACATCATTTTAGTAAAGTTGAGAATTGCAATGCATTATTAATCTTAGATGATGTTTGTAGAAAAGAAATCATTGACATATTTGATTTTAAATGTAAAACCCTTGTAATTACAACAGATATCTCTATATTAGGAGATCGGAATCGTACAGTGATAGAGGTAACTTGAATAATATTGCTTTAAAAATTATACTCCCTGACACTAATAAAAGATCTAGACCAGTTTAATAACAATTATAAAGTCCACTCAAACTTACAAATTAATAAATTGCCAAGCCATTTATAATTTGAATAAATAGTTAAGACACGTTTAGTTAGATGAATATATCATAATAATTTTTACTCATCCCAATATTCACTTCTTTTCAAAACTAATTTCCAGATATTTTATTCATTTCTGATATATAAAATTTTTTTTACCTACACAGCACACACAAAATTTACTCATTTACCCAGCTTCATAAACCTCTACAATTGTCTGCTACAATATTGCAATTTTTAATCTATTAAGTAAGAAAATTTAATAATGGAAATCTATTTTTAGATAAATGATGGCTTTACAGAGACAGAAACTCTGGGCTTGTTTGCTAAAGTTCTAAATACTTCTCCGGATAAATTACCTAAAGAGGCTAAAAAATTACACAAAGAATGTAAAGGAATGCCGCTCTTGATAGCCATGTTTGCTGCTCAGTTTGAAGAATTTAAAGAAGACATGAAAAGAAGCTCTGCTAGATGGGAATATTATTTACAGTGTCTTATAAAAAAAGATGCCAAAAACAAAGTCATAAAAAAATTTTTAGAAAAACAATCAGCTATCTTTGATATGTGTATTAAAGAGCTACCAACAGAAATAAGAGAATGTTATGAAGAATTAGCAATTTTTAATGAAGATGTAAATATTATGCCAAAAACTTTAGAAATTTTATGGGGAGGTCATCCATATGAAGTAGAAGAAAAAATGTTAGACCTATGTCATAAATCGCTTGCTGCTAAACAATGGAATTCTGGTCTAAAGACTTACATTTATGGTGTGCATGATTTACTTTTATGCCATTTACGAGAAAAATTGGGCAAGAAGAAACTAGTACAAATTCATAAATCTTTTGTTGAAAAATATGAAACTTATTGTGAAGGAGATTTTTCAAAGCTGCCAAAGGATAATTACATACATTCTTATATAGGTCATCATTTAGAACAAGCAGGTTTAATCGATAAATTCCCAAATCTCTATTTAAATTTCGACTTTCTACAGGCTAAAATAAATTGTACCGGATTAAGTGATTTAGTCATTGATTTGAAAAAATATAGAAGATTCATAACTAATAACAATAAAGAATATGAAAGGAAAGTTACAGAGCTAGAACATTTTTTACAAGAACAAGCAAGTGTAATAGCTGAACACAGACATAAAAAATGTTTAGACCTAGTTCAAATTGGATTAAATTACAGATACCCAGGTTACATTACAGAAACTGCACTGAAAATAGCGCACGAAAAACCAAATTACTTATATTTTTCTCATGATAGAAGAATTGGGGAAATTATTTTCCCTTTAACAGAAGAAATATCCAATGAAATTTGTACGTCATCATTCACAGATAATCATAATTCCATTCTAATTGGAACTAAAACAGGCCAAGTGATTGAATGGGATTCCATTACAAAGAAGAATAAATTTTATCGAAGCAATAATGAGGGATGCATAAAAAAAATTGTATTGTCAGAGAATGGAGAATATTTTTTAAGCCTAAACAGTGTAGGCATAATAAAATTATTCAATTTACATGATGATGAAGGTGTAGATGATCATGAAACTTATCTTAGAAGTCCTTCTGAAAAACAGTTTAATTGGACTGGTATTTTTACAAATAATGAGTCGCATGATGATAGTTCATTGACATTAACTATTGATAATGAAATTATATTAGATGTAATATTTGGATATGACGATGAATGCATTGCTGCCTGTACTAATAAAGGTTCTATTTGGATTTGGAATTTGGAAGGAAAGACTATAACATTTCATAAGAACAAACAAGGGTATGTGTGAAACGTATTTTCACTCTAATATCTTAAACCAAAAGCTAATCATATAAAGTATAAATTTTAAAATAAATCTTAGATATATGTTAGTGTTTTTACTATTAATTAAATGAAAATTGCTTATATTTGGTCATTTTACACTTTTATATAAAAATTTGTATGTCTTATTTTCTACAGACTATTTTTCTTTTTTCTATATATTAAACTTAAACAATTTTTGACAGGGGCCTTAAGAATATTGCCTTCACTTCAAGGGGACACTTATTACACGTTATGGATGATATACATGGAGTGCTGATTACATATGGAAGACCACGAGATCAAAAATGTTTTGATGATAAAATTATTGCAAAGACTGAGTACAAATACATTTCTCAATACAATCCAAGATTTCAAGGAAAGAACATAATTTTCTTTCGAGATTTACCAAAAGAAGATAATTCACTGATTATTATAACTGAAAAGAAAGCAATTCATATAAAGTGGTTTACAATGCAAGGTGACCTCATACATAATTACAATAAAAAAGAATGCGCAAGCGTTGAAAATGCGAAAGTATTCACCTGTGCAACAATTACCTATGATGGTAGATATTTAATATTAGCAGATTCAGGTGGTTTTATAAATGTATGGAGAGTATTCGAAGGATTTGAACCAATAGCTACATATAAAAGTCATGTAACTTCCTTGGATACTTACTGGCGCCGAAATAAAGATCATCATATTGTATGTAATTTTTTGTATAATTTTACTGAACTGTTTGTATTATTAGTAAACTTCATTCATAATCGTTTGTTTTAGATTTGTGGAAGCAAAGATAGATTGATTCATAGATGGTGCTTGCCACAAGAGGCATCAGTGGAATCAGTAAGGTATAGTATTTAATGCTGATGTAAGAGTTAAGCTTTAAATAAACTGTATTATTTAGTGTCTTTTTTCTTTAAACATTAGAAAGCCGCTTATTGATGCAATTATTCAGATTTATGGAAAAACTGATATAATAGCAAAAGAGACATTTACCAATACAATTGAGATATTGCATAATGATAAAACAATATTTGAATCAGAGCCACTGGAAGGAAAAATATTACGCTTGAGTCTTTCAGCTGATGGAACTAAAGTAATAATAATTACGGATAAAAGTTATGTCTTTCTGTTAGAAGTAGACACAAAAAAAATGATAAAAATATTAACTTTACAAGATCCTTCAGATTTTGTAGAATTTCTTAATATTGAAGATAAAGACATAGTAATATGCAGAAAAGATGAGAATAACTTAAAGGTAATAAATATTATTATATTTTATTTTTATGTGTTGCCATTTATATTGTAGCAATAATTCCATTTAAATGTCAATTACGTTTCTTTGTAAAAAGAGCACTTTTAACTTTCATGTGTTTTCTAGGTGTGTCATTTTAGAGTAACATTTTCAATTCCAAACACTGGTTATGTAACAGCTATTTATGCCATTAATAAAAGGATTGTTATAACTCTGACTAAAAATGGTGTCATAACTCTTTGGACCGTTGAAAAGAACTACTGGGATCCCATTAAACAAAGTGCAATAGCAGAGGATTGCAATATGCATATTTTAAATACATGCTTGAATTTTGATAAAAAATTTCTATCTGTAATAACCGAATCTCAAGAAGTTTTTTCGTTTGATTTAATAGAAATTGCTTCATCCATGTCGAATACTGATATTAACATTTTCTACAAGCATCAATTTTGCAATAAAATATCGTGTTGCGATATTACTCAGAACGGGCAGTACTTAGCTGCAGGTTTTGAAAATGGTGAAATATTGGTAAGCTACACATTTCAATGTTTATATGTTTAAAATAAATTGATACAATTTTAATCTTTAAATTAATTACAGATTGTGGATATACCAAATAAGTATGAATTACATCGAATACATTCTCATACTGTACCAATTATAAAGTTATATTGGGCACCATTAAATACTGGTACTCCTATTTTATTATCTGCAGATTATGATGGACTTTTATGGTTAAATTTTGCATTGATAAATGCAACTAAAAGAAATAGACGGAGTAGAATGGGGTTTCTCAGAAATAGTATGAGTACTCCTTCTTTTAAAACAAATGAAAATGAATCCACAATTGTGAATAGTAAAAGTGTAAGTAGTAAATTATCAGATCTCCAGCTTCAATCAAGTGTTGATGATGTACAAAATAATTACGACGGCCTGTCTATTGCTGACCCAAACATAAGTATATACTGGAAAGGTAAGCAGGCTAAATACCATGAAAACGTAGCATTATTAGCTGTTGTTCAACTACCGCAAAGTTATATTGCAAAAGTATTTATTTCTGAAGATTTCAGTAAATTTGTAACAGTTGATATACATGGTTCAGTCAATAGTTTTTCTCCATTTGGTCTTAACGAAAGATAGGTATTCATCAGTATACAGATTGGATTAAATCTAGTATTTATCAAGCTCATTTAAACGATCATGTTAAACAGCATATGCTGACGCTCACAACATGAATCTTTATGATAGGACAAATAGTTATGATGGATAGACTATTTAATATCATTCTATGTAGTAGAACAATAGAAAAATCAATTTACTAAGTGAACTTAGACAATTTTGTAATCTATTTGTACGATTTTTGTACTATTTACAATAATGTTTCGTAGAAACAAGAAAAAAGGGAAAAAGCAATTGGAAACTGTGACTGTCACTGGCATTTATATATCTACTTAAACATGCATTTATTTTAAAGAATCTAAGTGTAACTGCAGTTTTGTTATTTTTAATTTTATATTCTTTTTATAAAATTAGTTTAAAAATGAATTATTAGATAAGGTACGAAAATAATCGATCTCTTGCAATCAATTATACATTTCTTAAAATATATATCATGCCCACGTTATGTATATACGTGCCATAGCTTTTTTGTTCTTTAGAAATCAATTTTACATAATCAACTTAAGAATGATTAGAACAAAAAGAAATCGATATAGTTGTGTAGCATTACATTAAATGTAAGTTATTAGTGTTGCTACAGAATTTAATACAATATATCGCGAGAAAAAGGTTCTATGAATTGTATGTAAAACTACAGTGCCTTAAAAACTAACAAAAATCAACAAGTAGAGAAAATTTTGCAATCTTCTTTAATAGATATTTTTAATTACTAAATATAAGACTTTAAAAAATCCACTAATAGGATTTACGTTGACTGTTTAAAAGCATATATGAATTTTTAGGCTTTAACATAAGCTCGTAGCATTTTATGATCAAATTTTGTAATATAAACTTTATGAATTTGTGTTATAACGTAAGATCATACTATGTGCGATTATTGATACGCATTCTTAGAAGATCTCATAGGTTGCATATAAGTCTGTAATAGAATATTTATGTGCTCTCATATTTAGAATTGTTAAAAAACAAATGCGCACACAGCTTTTCTCAATTTAGCACTAAATTTACCAGACCAATAAAAATTAGATTAATGATGCTAGTATTGACAGTATACTCCTGAACGCGGCCTGTATGTCAAAAGTTTTTGCGGAAATGATATGATTAATTTGGTAGCTGAAACTAAATAATCATTTTTTTAAGCGATTATTATTACATATGTATTCGAAAATGGAAATTTTTTTATTGACGCTTATGCCCAGTACCAATCAAAATGACAAATTTCGGTAGAAATTGGTATATGTAAATTGCTGGTAAATCTAGTGTTAATTAACAATTATATCATTGCTAGAAAGTAAGTTGAAGCTTAAATGGTCTAGTGCAAAGATAATATGGAATGATAGTTTACCACATAAAAAAATTTGGTGCATAATTTGAAGTATGTCGTATAAAGTAAAAAAAAAAGTCCTTGGACCTTTTAAAACAAAAATGTTTTTGGTAAAATAGAATCAATTACTTAAAAAAGAATTGTTTTATAGATTTGTAGAGAAATGTTTAACGTCGAGACGGTACAAATGCAGTTTAAGATAATATCAGGCTTTTAGAACATTTTTTTAAATTTCAGTGCTTTTTCATTTTATCGCACATATTTAATTTTACAAATATTTCATTTCAAGATACCATAACTGAAAAAAATCTAATAATAGTTTAAGAAAACTTGAAAACACTGCTTATTTTAGTTCAGATTCTTTCATATAATAAAAATGGAGATAATCGTGGTAATCATAAGACTATTAAAATTGTGATAAAAGAAAACTAAACAAATGTATATTGTTCAATTAGGAAAGATGTTTATTATACATTTTTTATATGATAAACACAGTGCAACACAGGAGGGCTGTTATAAGAGCATTTACTTTTTCAACTGCCGTTAGACCTTTAAGTGATTTTTAATATCCAATATTTTAGATATAACTTTTATCAGTCCTGAAGACTTACTCTTCCGTTAACATGTGTAATATTTATGTATCTTCAAGCAACGATCGTAGAGTGAGAGTAGCTGACAGCCGCGTCCATCCGAATGCAAGAAAATATGCTGTTTTGTATCCTGGCAAATGTTTTCATTGCAAAAAAGATTATTTAGGAAAATATAGCTCAAAAGTATATTTCAATCATAAGATTTTTTAAAATCATTATACTCATCGAAAGTTAAAAGGAAACTAGGCCTCGTATTTTTTACTGTTGTTAAGCTCAATTTAGTGTAAATTATGTATCTTTTTGTAACATATATACATAATGACAAATGGATTGTAAATTTACTCAAATTTATTTAAAATAAAACGAACAAACTGTACTTTTAGGTTTTATTAAATCCTAAACTATAATTATATTTTACGTGCGTATATTATTAGCTTGGATAAGCTAAGTCTTGCTGAGCTATAATATAAGAAATAAGACTTGGCACACTGGCAAGAGCTAGATTATTCCCCAAGTCAATGTCAATGACAAACACGCTAGGATAGAACGAAGGTCATTCTGATGAATATTAAATATATATGCATGTTAAAAGAAATTTTCCTGTTTACCACAAAAATATTTAGATAAGCTAAACATGTGTTATACATTGTTTTTATATAATATTAAAGCTCCTTGAATAAACTTGGTGCGGTAAGAAAGTTTATAATATTGCATCTATTGGAAGACGGTATGTATGTTAATTTATTTATGAACATTCAAGCTCCAAAGCGATGCTGAATACGAAGATGGGATTGAAAAAAGTTGGTTTACTAGTCTAGTGACTAGTTAGCCTTGTAGAGTGTAACTTTTGGCCTACTCGAATCCAATGTCTGATATATTATATTCATAATGAATAGCGTGGAGCAAGAGTAGAGCTAAAGCAAGATTGTCGGTTGCTGGGTGAAGCAATCGGTGAGGGAAGAAGGGAGTTGTTAAAATCACGCGAGTGATAGAATGGGGGAATCGTGGGATCAATCGACGTCTCATTCGCAGGTCGCCACCGCAACTGGTAAAGAGGAAACACGCGCTAGCTAGACCTGCTAGACCAGAATCAGATTCGTTGCGACACTCCCTGTTATACGCGATCGTTGTGTTTAAATTTTCCTCGTTCTCAACCAGACTGTGATTTTTTGGTTTCCTTCGAGTGACAGTAAATTAAGATAAAGCAACCATGTCTTTAATGTACAAAAATTCTATGAAAGCCATTGGAAAATTTGTGCCCGAAAAGCTGCAGCCACTTTGGAATCACCCAGCTGGTTAGTCAACGGGGTAATGAAAGTGTAAAAATGTGCTGAAAGCAAATCTATCCTGATTTTGATACGGCTCCATTTGTGCACTATAGTGTGTCATAGGGAATAAAGTATTTTTAAAGGATAAATGCACATTTTTCATTTACAGATTATCAGATGAAGTTCGTTCATTTAAAATAATGCTAAATTATACTAAATGTACGATTCCTCGTCGTATTTCTAAAATGTATAATTCGGTCATGGACAAAACCTCATATTTATGTTAAGGTTATGTAAATAGTGAATATATTGAAACGATTGAAAAATCAGCGTACAAGTGACTTTCTAGTAATCCAAAAGTAATTCTATTCTTATGTCATACTGCTATAAGTGCATAAAGATAATTGTTGTATCGTATAGAAGCTAAATTTCCAAATTATTCGGAATGGTCAAGTGTCAATGTATCACTATTCAACTAAAGCATTGGCTAACACTACAGACTACAGTTAGACGGCAGCTGTTTGGCAAATGCTATAGTTTGCTTCAGGCTTCATTATAGCCTTGACAGCGTAAGCCACACATAAACTTAAGGAAGGCAAATATCATACTATTGCGCGCTATTATCTGCATATTTCTTATCAGTGATTACATTAGACGAGAATTAAATCAGTACTAATATATCTATAACAACTTTATAATCATATGCACCTTCAATCTCAATCGTCTACGAAAGCTTAAATTATCGATCGTGTTCTTTTCAGGTCCACAAACAATATTCTTTTGGGCGCCAGCATTCAAATGGGTCGGTAATAGTACGAATCTTTTATAAAATATATTTTAATACCAAAATAAACCGAATTAATGTCAATAGATCAGATTTCTTTTGTAATATTATCGACACACTTTTATGTACATAAATTATGTTAATTAGTTGAATTGCAAAAATTAATGCACGACGTTATACTTCTTTACGACTAAATCGACTGAAATAATCAAGTGCGTTGCTCAAGAGAAAAATAAATCGCGATTCATTTATTAAATATATAAATATTAAAATAATTTTTATTTTGCAGGGTCTGGTTATAGCAGGTCTTGGCGATCTTCAAAGGCCGGCAAGTAAAATTTCAATTAGTCAATCTGGAGCATTAGGTCTCACTGGATTGATATGGACTAGATATTCTCTGGTCATAATACCAAAAAATTGGAATTTATTTAGCGTTAATTTATTCGTCGCCTGTACAGCTCTATATCAAGTAGCCAGAGCTGTAAAGTAAGTATTTGTTTAGATAAATTAAAATTCATCCTCAATTGTAATTTGTCATATTGTCTTAGATATCAGCGAGAACAGGAAGCAATGCAAGGTACTGAAACGAAAAGCCAATAATGATTGAACGATGAGAGATTTCAGGTATTTTCTTTTTAAACTATACATTGGCAGTTAATATATTTTCGATCAATTATATAAAATTATCGAATAAGCCATTAATCAAAGTATCTGCACTACCTACAAGGATAACAAATTCTCAATAGATCAAATATTATATAGCACATATCTCTATCTCTCTCTCTCTCTCTCTCTCTTCTCTCAAATAATAAAATTCCGTAAAGCTCTAATAAATAAAAAATAACATGATGTACATATTTATGTTAAATCTAAACTATGATTTATAAGCTTAGTTTTCAATTCTATCTACTTTTGAAAAATCTGATAAAACGATGTTGAAGATTTATGCCTGGTTGAAATCGGCAGAATCGCCTAATTTTAAACATCCTTTTCTTATCATTAAAAATAACTTATTTTATTATTAAATATCTACTATCTGCTAATGGATATGCTTAATTACTTTTAACATTTTTTTAATAGAAAAGGGTTTACGAAAATTATGCAATTTTGAATACGATAAAATTAAATCTTTCTTGTAAAAAAATTTTTCCTCAAATAAATTTAAAATATTTCGTTCAGGTCCTGAAAAATATTTTATTTTGGCCATTTCTTAAACAATTTTAATTTCTGTAGCAGCAGTCGTATTTACTTAATTCTGACTCTATTAAAATAATGATAAGTTCTTAAACATATACACTATCCAATAATTTATTTAATTACAAAATATATATTTATTAATACATAAAGAAGATCTTTAAAATTGTATGATATTGCCGATCCCATGTAGGCGCACAATCTCTTCAATATGAAAACCAATATTCAAATCATACATATTATTATGATATTAAATACTTCAGGTAATTCTTAAGAATTATTGCTATATTTAAATTAAGTTTACTCAATTAATTTAAATGATAAAAGAAAAGACAGATAGCTGTAATACCGATATATGGAGCCATGTACAATAGATATTTTAAGTACCGAAAAAGTACTTGTTAAAATAAAATATATAATATTTTTTGAAAAAAGTTTAATATTGCAATACTATTATTGTATATCCCGCAATTATCCTACAAAGTTATTTTAATGAAAATCAATGGAGTCATGCACAGGCGCATTATACTGTCGAATGTTGAATGATAAAACAATGTTTTTTGAAATTAAAAAAAGGTAAGTTTGAGATGTAAGTAATGATAGAAATGAAAAAAATTCATGTACATATCAATACAAATTCTAAATATTATTTGTTTCATTGCATTGCGTCTCTATGAGTTTTTCTATGGCAGATAATTTGTATTTACTATTCTTTGCTGACTTTACTGTGTCACATCTGTTCACTAGAAACCTATTTTTTATTGGAAAATGTGTAAAACTGGAATGAGGACAGATACATTTTTTGGATGCATTTATGAACAGTACTTGCACTACACGATTTTCTCGGGGAACAGTCTGTTTTACTCATAGGTAGATGTTATCAAGCGAGTAGTAGTATATGCTCGCGAGATTGAAGCCAAAGTGACGGGGGGAAAAGTCTAGCCACCATCTTAGTTGTAAATCGATATAGCATATATATGTTATATAATAAAGACTTTAAAATCGCGTTAACGAAGAATAAAATTAATATCAAGGAAAAACAAGCATGAGTATATGGAAAGGAATAAAAAAAAATATTAGTCAGGCAAAGGGAAAAGACAGTATATTTTTTAATTTATTTGCTCTAAAAATATGTATTTAACATTAATTAAAAATAATTTGTATATTTAGAAAGCAAGAAAAAAAAACAAAAACGAACAAAACTCATTGCGCGTATCCCTGTTTCTGAGCACATGGTTGCTCTTACCCCTAGGAAAGGAAGGGAGGGAATTATAGGAAAAGGAAATTCCTATATTTCGAAAGAAAGGAAGTTGGAAAAGGAATCCTACCTAACCCGAAAGCTATAAGCCTACCTAAAACGCAAAACTAAAGGGCCTCTACCTAAATCGATAATCTAAACCTGAAAGAAAGACACACGCAAAAACACACAAAATAAATGTAATCGTAATGAAGAACCTGAAAAACATGCAAAAACAAAATACAAGAGACGATTTTAACCGAAGGAGGATCGACTAGATTCTACCGGTAGGTATATAGTTTCGGTTATCCTTTGGTTAATAAAAAAATTCCACGGTTTTACCCGTGGGACTCATTCATTCGGCAAATTTCCAGCGATGATCCACTTGTAGGAATGCGATAGCGTGGATGTGTCGACAGGGGGTAAGGCGATGATGTTGGCAAGGATGACGGTGATTAAATCACTCGCGAAAACTATTTTAAAGCGGCACTACGCGAAGCGATTTTTTAAATTAAACTACGCGCACACTAAGCGACGCGGATATTTAAATTTCACTTCGCGACAGGGTTGATTAAAATATCACTAAACTACGCGGATGTCCGTGCGCGCACTGTCAACTCAAAGTGAGGTCGCCCACTAAAAAAAAAGAAAATAAACAATATTATTCTCTTAAATTCTATTACGTTAAATTCTCGGTTCAATCAATTAGCTTTAAAATACAAACAATGCAACTTACAGGCTATGATAGTCCTTGAGGCTGTTGACCTTGGCCGCTGCAAGCACCCAAACACTATACACAAACACAACACACGCGGCGCTCACTGCATTTGCAGCTTTTTTCAAATTATTAAAAGAATTCTTATAAGTAGATAAATACTTTTCTTTTTATCACACAATGCATTCAACTGTTGTATTGTATTTTAAAAAATATTGAACAATTAATTATTGAATATTAGGGAAAAAGTTCGAATTTCAGTAAAATTAATTTAATATAATTAGGATATTGCACACGTGTGTGATAAAAATAAAGTATTAAACTATTTTAATCTCGATTTTAATTAATTTTCAGTGATTACGAAGAAATCGCGACGCGCAATTCACTGACACCCGGCACGCGGAAATTCAAAAACCGAACTAAACTGGCGGTACACAATAGGACCATTCGGAAAGGGGATAATCACACCTGATTGGTCGTAAGTTAGGATCGCGACAAACAGGTATGATTGTGCAGTAAGTAGTTCCGCTTAAAATAGTCTCAACGCGCTGGAAACGTTTTGAACTTGAAATGACGATTGCTGATTGGTTATCTGTATTCTTGTAACCAATCAGCGGTAAGCATTTTTAATTCAACAAGCAATTCGGCAGGGACGGCGACACTCTATCACCCATTACCGCAACTTTTTGTCTTACAGGGTTGGCAGCACACTGAGAGCACAAAGAGTTATTTTAAGAGATTGTTCGATTATAAATGGAGAAATGTTCAAATTCACGTGTGCAATATAAACACACCGTGCGCACCACGTACTGACGTTTTTCACCGATTTTTCACTTATTTCGCTGTATTTTGGGAGATTCATGGATGTAGAATGGAGAGGAGCACGGATTTCGCTGAATTCTTTGAAGAGAAGCGTGGAAAGCGCCCTGGTGAAAAACGTCAGAGCGTGGTGAGCGCGGTGTGTTTGTATTGCACGTGAATTTGAACATTTCTCCATTTATAATCGAACAATCTCTTAAAATACAGTGGAGTGGATCCTATCTTGAATAATATTCTTTGTGCTCTCAGTGTTGCCACACAACCCCGTAGACAAAAAGTTGCGGTAATAGGTGATAGAGTGTCGCCGTCCCATTCAGCACAGATTTATATAGCATTAAGAATATTTAGACACTTTAGCAGTATGATAGCCAATCTTTTTTCTCCCAGCACTTTGTTTTAGCTTTCCTGGCCTGAAATAAACCTTACGCTCCTTTCTGGTACTTCGTAGTACCTCCATGGTGTTATTTGGCAACAAAATATTATCATCTTTTCGACTAGTCTGATCATAGCTTTTTCAATGGAACCCTCTCTGGGAAAAACCATCTACTATCCATTTTATCTGAAAGAAAGATTTCTTTGGCCCTTAGTTTTTGGTACTTTTACCCATTGCTGCTTGCAATTACCTACAGAGATCTGTTTTGGAAGCTCATTGGGAAAATTCTTGTTGGGACATTTTAACTCTTGTTTCCTTTTATTAAAGAATGAAATATAAGAAATAGCCAATAAATCTTAAAGCAGCTATATCGAAGAAAAAAATATAAATGTTCCTACCATGCCTATTTTTTCACTTTTGCAGTATTTATTTAGATTTGAAGTATCGATCGCTTTTACCGAGTAGTCTCCACATTTCTTGGTCAGATGGCAGTCGATGGTACTTTCAGTGCTATCATCCACTTTGCTGATAGTAAAATAAAGCTAAAAAAGAAGAAACGCGCTACTACTTTAAATTAAATAAATATATTTGTTACTATATAATTAAATGAAATAAAAATGCAGTTTTAAATATATTTGAAATCAAAATGCTTTATTGCATGGAAAATGGATATAAGAACATTGCACAGTCGGGCTTCTTAAAAAAATACATATTTAAAATATAATGAGAAGTTATGGAATAAGAGAACTTGATTTTCGCACATATTATCATGAATTGTAGAAATAGTTGAGCGTTTGAAGAGAATGCGTGCTGGAGGGGGATGGAGAGATCGTAGATGTGTTGGCGCATAAGCGAGTTGGTAGTCATCCAGACACGTCCTTCTCAATGAGTCCTGGCTTTTTTCCAGTTATTCTTTCAGCCCTGTTCGGTCGGTGGCTCCAACTTTGTCGAAGCAAGGGGGCCGAAGCCTGCCTTGACAAAAGTCAGCGGAGGTGTCTGCCTGGAAACAATCCACTCGAGCACGAACGGAAAATCGTGGAAATCTAGAGCTGGCGATTCCAAGGATCCGTGCATGGGTAAAACCGCGCGGAAGTTACGCGGACGGGATTGAATTTAAGTAAAGCGAGAGGAGAGAGCGCGTGGAATTGTAGATAGAGATGGTAGACAAAAGGAGGTCGAAGGAAATGGTTGAAAGAGGTCAGCGCATGCAAATAAGAGGGTCGCGAAGACTGGCAAAGTCCGGAGGGCCCCGTGGGTCAACTGGCAATCGGAGGCAAAGGCTCTTCCGCCCCCTCTTCCGATCCACCATCCCTTATGTATACATATACATATATATATATTATCACCGCTCGCTCCGGCTTCATCCTCTCTAGCCGAGCCGTAGCGCGACAACGTTTTACCGTCTACCGCAGCTATATAATAGAAATAGCTACGCCTCTGGAAATATTCGATTTTACAATAGCAGATGAAGAAAGCATAAGCAGTATATATATATATATATATATATATATATATATACGCAGTCCCGCTATACCAGTCTCCTCGCTTTTATCCGAAGGAGCCTCTCTTTCGCTCGTTAACAGAAAGGGGAGGAGATTCGTTCTGTTGGAACGAAAAAAATTAAAAGTCACCGAGCGAGAAAGCCGCGTAAGCGTGAAATATTAAAAGTTATGCAAAACCACCGCATTCATGCCGAGGAATGATGAAACAGCGCCGAGTAAAGTAGAAGAGAGTCTCTCCATCTCCATCGTTTCTCCAATGGAACCTGCGCGTTTGCTCGGGGAACGAGGGGTGGCTGGCACAGCTCCGATCGAATTGTTAATAATATCGAGCCCACTGAACCGGAAATCGATTCGATCGGTGTCGCGACTAATTGATCGTAAAGGGTATGCTGCCTGGCAGACGGAACTTGCTTTTCTATGACCATGCTTCGTCTCTGGCTAATAAAGCGTAGGACCCAAACCAAACGCTTCTTACGTAAATCGATAGAAATTAAATTCAATATTTTCACAATTATCGATCGCGCTTTATTGGAAATACCAAATTTTTCAGCTGTGAAAAAATTATGATGGCTCTCTCTATCTCTCTCTCTCTCTCTCTCAATATGATTCGTTTTTATTCGGAGCTCTGCGTTCGATGGTCCTTGAATTCGGGCCCTGTTAATTATAATAACGTCTAAATAGGAGTACGCTTGCGCGGCCAGGTAGAAAAGAGTGGCAGGATTTTTTCGAGGGATAACCAGATGTCCACCCTTTTGTTGTCAGTAGCGTGACACATAGCAGTCTCGTTTTTGAAACGGCGCGGTATGAATGCGTCGCGCTGGTTAATGCGACTAGCTATGGACGCATGCTTAATTGCTTTAATTAAAATTCACGCTGCGCGTTGGAACACCGTTGCAGCGGAAAGGGAAATAGGGAGGGAAGGAGAGAGAGAGAGAGAGAGAGAGAGAGAGAGAGAGAGAGAGACACACACACACACAGACAGAGAGAGGGAGAGAGAGGGTTGAACCTGACAGAACCGTACCAAGCATATATAGAACGCTCGGTTAATTCTGATAACAAAAATTTGTCTTCGGTTCCGAAAGCGAAACTTTTCCTCGCACGCGACTATTGATTTCGGTCAAGAATGTTCCTCGATCTTCGATCATTAGAGAAGATCAAGGACTTTGTTCCCGTTTTGTGCAAAAAAAGAAAGAAACGAATCGTCGACCTAGCTTTCTTTATTTCTTCTTCCAGTCTGCCATTGTCCCCAGGTGCTATCACTATATTGGATAAGAAAGGTGACGACGGTCAAGTTAAATTAAGCGTACACGCCGTACACTCAATATGAAACTCTTTCTCGTCGAGAATTAAAAAATATTCGTGCAAAGTGAAATTCTCACAAAGCGCGTCACCCCGGAAAAAGAATTCTTCAGCGTTACATGGAAATTTCCAGCTCGGGATAGAATTACGAGGTAAAGCTGTTTTACATTTACAATTTAGCAGTGCCAAAATGCATCTTTCGGATTGTGGGATCGTCGGTGCATGGGACGGTGTGACCTAGCGAGTACGAGCTAGCGTTGGGCTTTTTGTCCCGATATAAGGACGATTAGGTTTATCGCGCTGAGAGAAGTACGAGCTGTAGGGGGAAGGGATAGAAAGAAGCGATCGATCTTCGAGCTGGATATATATATATATATATATATATAAGCGCAAAAATTCGGAGGTTTTCAGGCGAGGGTGGTTCGAACTATTGTAAAGCGTCGAAAGAGGATATAGAAGTGGTGTGGAGGAAGAGTAGTTCTCTGTGGGAGTAGTGGGAGGGGGAGGGGAGAGGGGGAGTCGGAGTAACGGCGCGTAAGTTGCGAGAGCTTTTCGTGGATCGGAGTCGCTCGGTTTGATGGGTAGGGTTGGGCGGTAGCCACAAGTGTCTGCCCGAGCGCCCTCTCTCATTAATTCTCCACCCTTGTTGCTTGTTAAGGTAGGGGTGGCCTCGGCCGACTGCCCCGCGCTCCCCGACGCCGTCCCTGCGTGTCCCTTCCTCTCTCCGGGGCTAACCTCACTTTTCTCCCCGAGCCAGAAGGGTAGAAGCGCTTTCTCGAGTGCGCCTGACGAGGGCCGCTGCTACCGCTATACCGTACTAGATGGAAGGGGTGGGGGAAATACGACGGTGCAGGGGGACCGGGCCAGAGAGGGGAAAAGAGATAAAAAGAGAGAGAGAGAGAGAGAGAGAGAGAGAGAGAGTAGCGCAGTAAAGCAGAGAAGGACCAAAGGCCGGAAGGTGAAAGCGGAATGAGAAGAGAGGGAGTCTCGAGAAAGAGAGCGAACCGTACTGTGGCGGTAAAGAGACGTCGCCGACTGAAATGAGGCGAAGCATTTGCTGCTCTGTGTTGCTACCGGTAGCTAATATATATATATATATATGTATATATATATATACAGATGCTGGATACGCCGTTGAGAAGAGCCGTAGCTAAAGGGATAAGTGGGTGGTAAGGAGGAGGGGTAGGTGCGAGAAAAAAGCAGAGAAGCCGACCGAGCAGGAAAGAGTCTCAGGGTGACAAAGCTCGAGATCTAGCTGGCGGAGGAGAATGCGCGCCGCTGCAGCGAAGGAATTACTTGGCAATGAATATATTATGCATACGACGGCCGTTAAGTGGCCGATGCTAATCGAATGTCACTCCGGACGGTGGTGGCCGGGCGTCCGCCCATTGTAAGCCAACCGATTAACGCTTCGCTCATCGTATTTCACGCGCTCCTCGTTTCTTCCTCCGTTGATTCCCCGCGTTCCTTTTTCCCAGACGCGCGATCCTCCGCCGCTTCCTGGAAGCAAACGAAACCGACGATCGATTTTCGCAGAGTCCTCGGGACCATTGGTTCGCCCACCGAGACAATTAGAGCCGCGCTCGGTGCATTTTCCACAAGGTAAATATACACTCGTAGCCTCGGAGCTTTAACGGCGTAACACCGTATGCATGGTTTTATACGGAGCTGGAATTGAAGTTTGGAGCCACCAAGTGTGGGCCCTTTGTGCGGTGCAGGTACGTATATAGGACCTTTTCATCGGCGATCAGCCTCGTTTCGCCTACTGCGCACCTACGATAGGCTCGCGCGATCCAACCACGTCCGAAATCGCACGAGAGCCATGCACCTGCACGCAACGAAGCCGTTATACCATTTTTCTCTTATTCTCCCTTCCTTCCGTTCTACCGCTTTCCAACAATTTCCTAGTATATGTATGTATATATACATATACACGTAGCACTCTCACACCGTCCCATTTCCAGTTTTCATAATTTCCTCAAATTATTCATGCAAATAGCAAGCCAAGCAAAAACCAAAAAATCCTTTCCCGCTTTTTTCGATTCCTTTTCTTTTCCACGATATATTTGTCTTGCTCACTTGGCACATGGGTTTTTGCCGCGGTCGCAGAGAGAGAGAGAGAGAGAGGTACGCGTCGACGTTGGCCATCGGGTGAGATTTTGTTAATTTTACTCTTTCCATTATCATTCCGTGGTGCTTCGAAAGTTCTCGACAACCCTCTCCTCCGTACATCGTCGATCGTGACCGAGGAAAATTTGTCCCGTGGTGCAATTTTTTCGCAGCGTGGCTCTCGGAGCGCTGCTGGCTTTAGGGTGGGGTCGAAGCACGGCAGAAAAGAGGCGCGAAAGAATGGAAGAGAGCCGAGGGAGGTGGGAGAGGGGTGGAGGCAGGCAGAGAGGGAGGAAGCTGTGCGTTGAATTAATTCGCGCTTGGCTGAAGGCCCCTGTTTCAAACTCCCTGCTCTCTTTCCATCCGCCTTTACACTTCTTTCATCCCGCGCCTTTTTATTCGAAATTCCACGCCACTCGTCGCTCCGACTCCATAGGATTCCGCGTTGCGAACCTTCTCGACTCGTTCGACCACGAACGAAGAAAGCCCCCTCCCCACCCCAGAATCACCCTGTAAGCCGGTAAGCGCGGGGAATTACCTCTCGAGGACGAGCTGGTTCGGCTGGTTTGAGAAAGCCTCGACTGGTCCGTCCCGGACCACTTTTCTCTCTCTCTCTCTCCCTCTCTCGCTCGAGTCTTCGCGCATCTCTCCGCTATATCTGCAGCCGATAGAGCGAGGGAGTCACCGTACGTACCGCCTATGTTAGGATCACGAGACTTTTCGCGACCTTTGTCAATACCCAACTATAAGGATCTATACCTCATCGACCAAATTATTTATTCTCCCTCCCTAATTTATTAGTCATTAGACTCTTTCGAGTGTATATATAGAACATGATTCTCATTTGCCAGTGTTCCTCGTTCGGGCCTGGAACGAAATTTCCTCGGCTCGAAGCGCGTACATGTGGCGATATGGAGGAAAAGGGAGATGAGACCGTATATATATATATATATAATAGGGAGAGAGGTTGTAGATCGCGAAGGAAGATAGGAAGGTGCACGCGGGAGTCTACTCGACAGGAGGCGCCACGGATGAATGGACGGAGCCGAACCGCTATTATTAGTAGATGGGAGATTAAATCGATTTTTTTCCTACCGTTCATCCCCCTCATTTTCGCCTCCTCCGGGAAGCCGAGAAGTTTACGCCCCGACAAACACGGAGCTGCTCTCTGCCAATTACTTAGCGACACGAGGCCGTGGCTCTGTGATTAATCGCGTCGATGGATCCTGTGGTCGATTAAGCGACGGACTCGCGGAATTTTCGTGCCTTCTTCGCACATGGCGTCGAGCTATCTGCTGACAATGAGAGTGTGGTGGGCGTGTTACAGTTTCATCCGTATCGCGCCGTTTCGCGCGATTAGCGCTTGTCAGCTCCGTAAATCGGCTTGCTTAATTTTTCAGGCACATCAGTCCCGCTCGGTTCACGCTTCGCCGTAGTCCAAAGTTTTATATTGCGTGTATCTATGTATATATATATAGCTGCGGGAATAGAAGCGAGCTGGGTTGGCTGGGCTCAATTAACTGAATAAATAATAGTTGACGTGGAAGGACATAAGGCTCCGGGGAGTTTGGTCCCGTTGTAGGGGAGGGGGGAGGTTGATTGGCGAAGGATGAGTAACGGAGAATGACGGAGGGTGGGGGTATATGCGAGGGCAAGAACCACCCCGGCATTGAAGATTTTTCCGGGCGCCCGTGAAACTCGGCCCACCTACGGGATAAATTATTACCAGCCATTTCCCTTCTAAGCGCACCGCCGGCGTCCGGGAGGGTGCGAATTAATCTCAAATTACGCAGGAGCGCGAAGAGCTTACTACCCGGCGCTCAGGGGGGTCTCCCCCTTCCTCCCTTCCTCCCTTCCTCCCCGTAACTATATATATATATATATATATATATATATATCACAGCGGGATAAGGAATTCGAGCGTAATTAGTTTTACGAACGACGCGGCGGCCGGGCCAGGCTCGATTCGATGTAATTGGTAATCCTGTTTCGATCTTTATGGAAATTTTAGTTGGATCGTATGCATAATGCGATGCCAAGAGAGGAGAGGAGAGGAGAGGAGAGAGGAGCGCGAGCAGCGTGAAACCGTTGAGCGAGAGACCGTTGACGACCTTGTGGCCTCTGGCTCGGATCAAGATTCTCCTGCATAGCTTATGCTGGACCACGCAGCATCCCTCTACTGGACGGGGTGGTTCTCACCCCTCGAACGGCCATCCAGAGAAACACCGAGAGAGTAACGGGAGACCTTTTTTTTTCACCGGAAACTCGGCAGCAACAAGAAGCTGCCACAGTGCTCTCCTCGTTCTCCTATAAATTATAAAACTCACGCAGGTGCTGCACTACCATCTTTGCATTTGAATATGACGGATAAATTTTGCGACGTTTCCAACAGCTTTGAGGGAAAATTCATAGTGACGTAAGACTGATAAAACGAACGGTTTTAGAAAGACGGGGGAAGAAGGTAGAGGGGAGGGGTTGGGGTGGGGGGGGGGGGGGGGTTGAAACACAGGGCGGAAAAATTATTGATCCAGCACGTACAGTGGAAACGCGTCGCGTGTTATAACTTTGTTGTTTATCCTTCGCTTTAGGGATGCTGCGGTATTTAATCCCGGACGCGCAGACTTGAATCATTCGGATGGGTAATTAGCGGTCGCTCCTCGATATCTGAAACGCCAGCGTGCTGGTGTCGTCGCCGATGGTGCTGCCTCCGATAGGCAGCACCATCGGGGAAATCCAATAAAGCGGCGAGTATCCATTTATGGAGGACCAGTTTCGAGGAAAGCCGATAATATGGCGGCTTTCTATTTATGAGAGACCTCGCTCACTCTCGTATACGATGATTACGAGAGCTATTGGATTCGGGCTGTCCTGAAAAATAACGCTGTCCGGCAATTTTCTGCTCCTCGAACGCTCTAAAATTTCATTTCACAGCTATTTAAACTCGGCTGTGGAAAGAGCGAGCGAGAGAGTCGGGTAAAAGCGTCTTCTCGTTGCACGGAATAAGAAACTCTTGGGGGGGGGGGGGAAGGGTATATCTGTGTGTATACGGTATATATATATATATATATATATACATGCATATCGAAGGATTTGCGGAATGGTCGGGTACATTTGATAGAGAGGGTGGAAGGGGGATCGTCGCGGGGATGCTTTTTGCAGGAATAATTTCGATGGCGAATCCCCGAGGCATTCGTGCATCTGGACTACCGTGGAGGAGCGCGCTGGGAGCCAAAAGCCAATCGGACGCCAACTGGTTGTTTGCGTACTATACACAGCAACGCCGAGCTCGCTGCATACAGTACACATACACACACACACATACACGAACAGAGAGGAGATGGAGAGAGAAATACATGCGCGCTAGGATTGCGGCGTACGCGGCGAAAGCCGCGTTCACGTCCGGTAATCCCGTTAGGGCGTGGAATCGGATAGTCACCCTTAACTGTCCTAATTAATATAAGAGTTTCGACGTATATAATCCGCTCTCTCTCTCTCTCTCTCCTTTGGACCAAGAGGCGCGCGCCGTGTTCATTTTTACCTCATCCCCCTCTGCCGCTGCAGCACCGTGCACCGTGCACCGACAACGGCAACGGCACCGGCAGCGTTGGCAGCGCGTTTCACAAGAAACAAGCGAAAAGCAATAAAATTCCGATCGTTATTGGCGCTCTCGCGCTTGCCACGGACCACACCGTCATTAAAATTAACGAGCTACCCACTAATTATTATTCTAATTGGCAATACTCCGTCGCGCACGGCTCGCGTACCGATGTCGACATTGTTTTTACATTGGAGCGAGACCGCGTGTATAGAGTCACCGTGCGCCGATATCGAGGCTACCTCCTGATTTATCCAGCTCGACGGTATCATCGCTAGAGATCCTCTTGTTCGACCAGATAACAATTTAGAAAATATTCTTTCTACGTACAAAAGCTTCCATCTGTACATGTATATATATATATATATACACATATTATAATATTAGATGGAGAGACGGATGAGCGAAAAGTATCGCTAATCGCTCGATCGCCGAGTCGGATGAAAACATAATAAAACGAGAGTTCGTCGCTCGCTAAAAGCCGAAACAAAAATGCAATAAAGAACGATTGACTTCACCGCGTTTAATCGCGTCTCTCGTCGTTTTATCGGTTTCCGTAAATAGCCCGGCATTGTTCGAATCTCCCGAATAATCAAATTCGTCCAAATGGCGCTCGCGCATTTTTCACGCGTGCCATTATATAAGCCGTTGAATTCCGTCGGGCAGCGGCGTTGAAAATTGACTGGAAAATTAGCGTGGAGGATTTCAGCGACGGGAAACTGGCATGAAGAAGCTATGAAGCCCGCTTGGATAATTAATGAAAAATATTCCGCGCTGTTGAAATACTGCAAGAAAGGAAATAAAAATGAAATCAAATCTTTCGGATTGAAAGCGGAGTATTATAGGGCTTTATTATTTAATTACGAGCTGTGTGCGTGTGTGGGGTATGTATCCGCGCGTATATGTATATATTCACAGGGGCATACGGGGAGTGGATGAAAGCGACGAAAGACGTGTACGAGAGATCGAGGTGATTGGGGTTAGGCGATGTGGTGGTATATAGCTGGCTAATAAGGCGCCAATAATGCGTGGCGATGTGTCGCATCGCGGCCTCGGGCGCATTGCTGATTCCGGCGCCGAAATGTTCGTAATTACATCTTCATTAAAATGATGGGGCGGTGTTACAGAGGGAAGAGGTTTCCTGCTGGAGAGACGCGTACGTACGTGTTGGTGCAGATGTACGCGCGCACACGTGGGAGAGGGTGCGTGTACGCGCGCGGTTGTATCGGAGCGTATAGACGACGGACAGTGGTCGGTTGGAAGGTGTGGGTGGATTCCTGCTACCTATATCATGGTTAGTCGTGGTACTACACAACGTTGCGCGCGAGGGTGGTATAAATGGTTGGTGTGAGTGCGAGGCTGGGATAGGGCTGCGGGAGGTGCTTGGAGTGGGGAGGATATGACGCCGAAGAGGGTGAGGGATGGAAAGTGGGATCGATGCGTCGCGCCGCGGGCCGATGCCTGCTCTCCCTGCCACCTCTCTCCCTCTCTATCTATCCCTCGCAGGCCACCTCCCCTCTCCCTCCGACTCCCGCCACCCCGTATATGGCGTTTTCGCGCTACCAAACCTACACACACACACACACACACACACACACGCGCGCGCGCGCACGCACGCACAGTCCATCCTTTCTTCTCCCTTACCAACCCCCTACCTCCCCTCCTCCTTTTCTCTCTTTTTATTCCCTTTCGGACCTGCCTGACCGGTCCGATGACCTCGCGAGATACTTTGTCCCGCGCCAGTTATCGCCTGGTCCACCAGCTTAACTCGTCCTCACCCGGAAATCGAGATATCCTTCTCCCTGTGTACCACTCTCATCCTCTGCTCCGACGTTGTATACCAAATTATGCTAATCCTCTTTGAAAACACTGCCTGTCATGCTAATTCGATCATTCACGACTGACCGATCCACAACTCCTTTTATTAACGATCGATACCGAGAGACAATCGAACGGTGACCTCGTTTTCCCCCGATCTGTATCACCGTTCGAATAATCGATCTCCCGTTTCTTCGTTTAAACAAAATTCCTCGCTGATTTCTCTGCGGCGAGTTCATTGACCTTTCTTTGTCTTTGCCCTCTGCTTCTGCGCATGAATTTTTCCCCATTTAATCAAACGCCAAACTCTGTTTACGAAATTTCTTCACTTGTGCTCCTTTTCGAATCTGAAACGACACACACACACACACACACACACACACACACACACACACACACACACACATATATAGTTTGACTGGATTTGTCATTGGCAAAATTGTTCTTTGATTACGTTCGAAGGACTGGAGAAATTTGCAGCGGAGTGGCTCGAAGGATTTGCGTAGAAGAGGTCGATGCGGTGTGGGGGCAGTATATATACATGTTTCGCATAAGGGGCGTGCTTGCGGGACATTTGTCTGGTGGCGCTAAACCGCAAGATGACCTCGTGGGCCATTTAGAGTTCATCGGATGTCCTTTGTACTTGAATAATCGATTGCTCAACTTCTTACCTGGCCATAATGCCCGCAACTTTCCTCGGCTATCCTCTCACGCGGATCATTATAAACTTTGTAGCAAATCGATATGACGCGGATCTTTCGCTGTGTGGGATAAATGCGGTATGGAGAGGGGGGGGGGGTGGCTAATTAAGAATACTGCGCTGTCAGAGCGTATATATACGATAGAAAATAGAAGAGTCGAGGTAGGAATAAGCTGGAAGCTTCTTGATCGACGAAACTTTTCGGGGGCGTATAATCCGACGACCTCGATTCCCGAACGAGCTGCTGAAGTGGCTCGGAGCTTACCGCGTCTCCTTTTCGTCTACTCGACTAGTGAATCCTCCTTGAACTCCGGACTCTCGACCTGGCGATTAAAGTGTCTGCCAAGCATGGAGTCAACTCGTCGAGGTGAAATGGTCGGCGAAGGACGATCATAGTCGTCTCTTCGATACCTCCCCCATGTCCCGTTCCAATCGAATATCAAACACTGTCCACTCGGCTGCATCGGGTTAATGTGACCGTGCGCGATCGGTAAGTCCAACTCGCGTGTGGACAAATTTCAAGAACGCAAAAAACCTGTCATCGCGACGACCGGTTGGCTGACTTGCGTTGAAATAATTTCGGAGGTCCTGCGCAGTTTAATCTTCCTTGGCGAATTTATATCCGAAGAAATCTGAACGCTTCGACGGAATCGGAATGTAAAGGAAGAGAAACATATCGGATATATTATTCCCTCGAGACACTTGTTGTTCCTTGGCGACTCGGGGGACTGGAGGATCGCGGGTGCTGGATACTGCAGCGTCGTATATACATATATAGCTATATAGCAGCGAGACACGTAAGGCATAGCGAGTTTTCGGCGGCTTACTTCATCGAGGAATCAGTCAGAATTATATTTGAGCGAGTATGGAAGGCTCGATGGTAGTATCCGGGAAGGTGGAGAGATTCTGGTTCGAGGGAAGGAAAGAAGAAGGTGATATAGCGAGCAGTCGGGAGCAGGCAGAGATGAGGTGAAACGGGTGAGCAATCACATTACCAAGAGAGCTCTCCCTAACCCTATTTCGATATCCCCTGTCGTCTTGTTCAGCCGTCTGCACCGAACCTTCGCTCTCCCTCCCTCCCACTTTCGGATCTCGACCAACTTCTCATTCTGCTCCCTTCTCAGCTCGCATCCGTATATATCTCTCGCTCGCTCCTTATCCCGATCGAACCCTCCAAAGACTAGCCGCTATGGAAACGAGCCATACACCGATTCCTAGGATTATCAATCGGCAGCCACTTTCCACGAGTCCTGAATAACTTTGCCTTCCTCATCCCGGCCATTCTTGCAAAATTACACGAGAGCTTTCCTCGTGCTTTATTAACGAAGAACTCGGGTTGATTGGAAGATGGGAGATGGATATTAGGAGCGGCGGAGAGAGAGAGAGAGAGAGAGAGAGAGGAAGACAATCAGGGAGATTATCAATTGTCATGGTGGTTTCTGGACGCTCGTGGTCAACCGCGGAACGTCACCGCGGTCGCACGCAAGGGAGACGCCGTGCGTAATTGAAGCGCTGGAAATCAATCGGCGAATCATCGGATATTTCCAATTAATATTATTGTCACGTGCTTTATATTAACGTGTATATATATATAAGAGTCGAGTAGTGGGAAAATTCGCGTTGGACGTGAATATGTGGCGAGAGGAGTATAGCGCTGCCTTCGGGCGCACTCGCACACGTATACACATGCACACGCACGGAGCAATTAAGCAAGCTGGCATTATCCTAATTAGTCGTGGCAGTGGCTATCGATTAGACGGAGGAAGTTTGCAAAGTGGCCGATAGCTTAGCTTGATGGATCGTCCTTGACACGGAGTCGCGACGTACCACACCCATTAAATCCCTCGGTTCGTAACTCAGCATCCAATTCCGATGGTCCCGGCGTAGCAGCGTCGTTGCGCGCGATCCCCGCGATTAAGTCATCGACCCTCGGGATGAGCCGAGGTAGCTTTCGGACCGTCAACGGAATCGTAAAAAGTTCATCCGTGGAATTGGGATCGAGCACAGGGCTGAAATCACTGATTTTAGATGGCCGGTAATCTAATAGTTGGGAGCTAGGCTGGGTCGCCCCGCGTCGCTCCTCGGTGCCGGCCACGCCATCACTGTAGGTACGTACGTGTGTGCGTGGGTTATTTGCACGAATAAGGGGTCGAAGGACGACCTTGGCTGTGGGTGGAGCAGAGAGACGAGGCATGCGGCGAGGCTGGCTGGTGTAATGAAATCAACGGTGTAATGGTTCCGTCAGAGCGCAAAGCCCCGCGACCAGTCTCGATTCCCCCCTTTCCAGTCCGCCACGTACTCTTGCAGCTTTGACGTACCGTAAAACCATTAACACTTTACGGTCGCTGAAGCACCGAACCCGAATTTATGCCCTTCTCGCTAAACGCGAACCCTTATGCTTCAAACGCCACGTATTCCCGGTAACACGTGTAAGGAAAACTGAAAACGCGTAAACCCCGCAACGAGATTACCTTCGGGGCGATTATCGCCATCAGCGGATTTCTATAAACAAAGAGGGATAGGGAATTCTCTCCCTCTCGCTTGCCCTCTCGCTCTGTTACACTGCACTGTCTTGGTCTTGTTCGTGGAACGCCAGCTGATAAATATCCGGGACTTGGGACGGTCGAGGAGGTAATTTCGGTATGCAGCGCGTCACTTTGGGAACAAAGCGCCCAGTTGGTAACTCCGGATTGTGAAAAGGGGGGAGGTGGAGGGAGGAGGAGGGAGGGTAGTCGGCCTTGCTCATTGATTACGAAACTCATAGAGTACCTATATAGGCAACGACGATACGCTGTACCAATCTGCGCTTCCCTCGTGAACTATCTCGAGTAGCCCCCCTCCCCCCACTCCGTATTTCCAACCCAGCTCTCTCCTTGCCTCACCTCGCCCTGCAGGAGTTTTACACACCATGGGCTTCATGCTGGCTTCCATCCAGAGTCGGGTTACGATTCCACACTACGTATGTCTCGCTCTCGCAATTTTCTCACTCGTGCAACATCTCTCCCCTTCCTTCCCTCCCTCCCCATCCTTTTCCTCCCCATTCGTACTGCAGCTATGGAGAGAGAGAGAGAGCGAGAGCTCTCTCGCTTACACCCCGAAGGAAGTTTTGCACACCGCAAACCCATCCACTCTCCGCGCCCTACTACACCCCCCCTCTCTCTCTCCCTCTCTCCCTCTCTCACTCACTTTGTCGCTCTTGCACTCTCATTCCGTTCACCCCGCTCACCATCCACAGCAGCAGCCCAATACCCACCACGCGTTTCCTCTCTGACGCTACACCCACACCGGAGCCTCCTGGAATATGCCAATTCTCCTCTCTCGCTCTTTCTCCTCCCATCTTTTCAACTCCGTCTCCCACGCTCTCCAAGCTTTTTCTCTCTCCCTCTCTCTCTCTCTCTCTCTCTCTCTGCATGCGCTATATAGGCATCGAGCTCTGTCTTTTTCCCTCAGCTTTTTGCCTCGCTCTCTATCGTCGCTAATCCCTCCACCCTCTACCCACGATCCCATTCCGCGTAGCTCGATTCCAGAACTCGACTCGACTCGACTCGACTCGACTCGGCGTCTCTCTCACGACCGCTTTTTCCATCCTTGGACCACGGCACATTTCTCTCCGGCCTCTTTTACAAGTGGTTTCAGCCTCGGACCGGCGCCAGTGTCGTGTTTCGCGTAATAGGTCCTCGCCTATATAACGCCCAACCCTCGCTACCAAAGCCGCATTATTATTCTTTTATTGCTAAATCCCTCTCTCTCTCTCTCTCTCTCTCTCTCTCTCTCTCTTCGATTTACTCCTCGCACTGCAGTTACACCGTAGGAACTACCCTGATCCTCCAACGTCGACTGCTTAACCCTGCAGAGCGAGATCGATCGACGTGATTTCTTAAATCCTGGTAGGTTTCCACGGAAGAATCGCGGAGGAACGTGACGGGATTGGTTTTGTTTGGCTCTGACGAGCCGAGATGGGACATCGATGGAGATAGCGAAGGGTCGATGTTAATGGCGTTGCAACAGGTTGAACGAATCGGGTCTCTGTCTTCCCTCGGCTAATTTCTCGAACGAAGGATCAGCCGCGGGCTAGCCAGGAGTTGCAGCTTGCCCATCTCTCTCTCTCGTCCGCTTGATAACAGGATCAGAGATGCTCGCCTCGAATCGCTTTTCTAATCAGCCGCAACGTCAACCATTTTCATCTCAGTATCTCTCACGGTTTTGCGATTTATACATAGATATAATAATCATTGGATTCGATCCTTGCGATATCCTTCCGGAACAACGATCGCTCCGAAGAGTCCAGTTGTTCGCTGGAAATTTATTCTTCGAGGTCCAATGAGCAAGGAGACAAAAAAAAAGGTGGAAATACGTTACTCTAGGTGAAACCAACCTCCGGGCCCCGTGTAAGGTCGCGATACATATAGGTATACATATCGAACTGGAATCTTGTGTGAAAGTCGAGAGTCCGTACAGCGTGCGTGTGCCTAATGAGATGGTGTGAGTATGCTGAAATAGGGCAGCTCCCCAAAATCCAAATCCTCGAGGGGGTTTTCTCGACGTATTTTCCGAGCCGAGGAAATCCTGTTAACTCATTAATAACTGGCTCGCGCTATATGGCCTGAAGGAGCGAGGGGAATTCGGCGCTGGTGGGACGCTGCATCGTTTTGCCCGCAGGATTAATGGATGAACATTCAGGATCCGGGCTTCGCATCCTGATGGCGACGGGGAGTTCTCTCCCGCCACTTTCCCAACCTTCCTTCCTTCGCTTTTTCTCCAAACCTATATATGTATATATATATATATATATATATATATACAAAATACACCTGGCTGTATTTTTGCTCCCGAGTCACCGCGTCCCATAACAAGGATACCGTCCTGATTAATTGATTTTTTGATTTTACGACAGTCTCTCGTCGACGACGATTGATCGCCATCGGAAATCAAAGCTCCGTGGCTGCGAAATAGTCGAAACAACTCGACGAGAGACTCTCTTATCTCGCGTTGCTAAAAAGCAGGCAATTTTTCTCCTCGGCCATATAGGAGAGCCGTATTTGGTTTATAGAAGCCAGGAATGGATTTCATTCGGAGAAACCTTATACGTTAAGATACATCCCCTCGTTAGACAAGGAAGAAAACCGATACAGCGGGAATAAAATATCTTGCTATGGACGATGCCGGAACGTTAACCTTTGATAGCTAATTATTACGCTTAATTAAAGTGAAACCCGATGCAGTTGGTTGAAAAATGCAACGACGTTTAATCGTCGCTCTCCTTTTTACTATATTATTTCGCGAGCTCGAGTGAATCGGGCGAGAGTTCGTTTCGCTTATTAAGTAAACAATCGAGGCGAGCGAGGATTTTATCGTGGACATTTTCGTTAACAGGCTAGATATGCCGAAGCTATATATATATATATATATACACGCAGTGGCCTGGACTTATCCGGACAAAAGCGTACGGCGTTTGCTAGCTGTCTCTCTCTCTCTCTCTCTCTCTCACTCTCTCGAGCCTGTATTCCCTTTCATTCCCAGAGGATGGCCGAGCTAAGGACACCAGGAAGGAAGAGGGTGGACGTGCAAACGAACGTTCCTGACGAAGCCGCGTTATTTTAGCTCTCCCTCGAGAGGTCTTTCGGGATACCGAAAACCTCACGAAAATGGTCGATGAGCAAAAGGGCGAAAGAGACGGAGAGAGGGAGGGCTGTTGAGCGGAGAGAGGAGAAAGAGAGAGAGAGAGAGAGAGAGAGTGAGAAGTGTGGGGGTTGGAGTGGAGAGAGATGGAGGGAGAGAGAGAAGGTACGCAGGGACCGATAAGCGCGAGGATCGATAGCCGGCTTGAACGCGATCGCATTCGGGTCGTATGCCAGACGTTGATAATCGACAGGAATATCGTAAAAGGAACTGTAAGCCTCAGATAAAATGCCTGCCTTTCAAATAAATCCCGAACAAAAAACATTTACCGTCTCTCAAACTTTATACCTTCCAAATTTCGTCTCTCTTAATAAATTCTTTTAATGATAAATAATTCATCGTTCCTCGTTTGCGTTTTTCCCCATTCGCTTCTTTCTTCGTCCGTTCGAGCTGGGACGGTATTTTTAACCAATAATGATCAAAGTGTGGAATTAATTAGGAAGAACCGGTTGATAGTGGGGAGGGGATGGGGGGGGGGGGTAGGACATTGAGGGATGGAATGAAATATTTAAGGCAGCTGCATCAGGATTTATCCAGAATCTTGAGCGAAAGCTCGTAGTAAGTTTGCTTGCGCGGAAATCGATAGTCAAGTGGGTATCGTCGACGGGTCAGCAGACCAATGCTGATAACCGGTGCGAATTTCGCTATAAAGCGATATACATGCGCACGGGAGGTTCAGCCACTAATTATTACACCGCGCTGTTGCTCGTTATCAGGCGCTACTGTAAATTCGTGAAAAAAAAGGGAAATCCTAAAGGGTCAGGCGAACTCGTATATTTCCTTCTCATAATTATTTTCCAATTCCGTTCATCCGATCCTTTTTTCGGACCTTTCAAATTGAGATAATGAACCTTTGAGGGCTGAAAAAATAATTTTTATATTAATTTAAGCTTCGGAGGTTTAAAATCTGGCTCGTTGTATTCCAAGCACGATCTTTATTTTCCTGTATCTTCTTCAACCATGGGCTACTGTGCGTTAACACCTGTTCGATCTGTCGGCCGATTGCCAGCTCCTTATAGCGAGCGATTAATTAAAGATTCCCTCGTTCCCTGCTGTAATACAGCTGTTAACGAAAATTATAAAATCGTGTCTATTGCTCTCTGCATGATTTTTTGATTAGCAGCCGAGTCTGGAGAATATACAAGGCGAGGAGGAAGATCGAGGCTATTGAGGAAATTAGACGTGATCGCGCGAATACCATAATAATACGGATCGAAGAATAGGCTTCAGCGCGTTGCTCCAAATTTCGTCTGCCAAATTCTGGGGCTTGGCCTATACGCCAGACCTTATAAATAAAGCCGTGGGCGAGCGCCATTTGCGGCTGTTCGGAAATAAAGGGGAGATTGATCGCGATCTTCGAGAGTTTCTCTACGCACCCTGCCAAACGTCTCTCGTCTCTGACACTATATATACGTGCCCAACAGCGCGATGCGACGCTACGCCAGCTTCGCCATCACAGCAACTGCTCAGCTTAAAACGCTTCGCTCTTCCAGAATCTCCCATTGTTACCGAGAACCAACTCGACTCTCCTATTATTTTACCGTCGAGCAGCGATCTCTTTAAACACGCGCTTTTCTAATCTCGCTCTGTCCCAGTTCAACGAACTCGTTCGTTCGCCTCTCACTCTCTCGATCCTCCCATATTTCTCATTTTTCCTCAAAATGTATAATGGCTCTTATCAAGATTTTATCGATTGCTCCGAATACGGTTTATCGGTATATGTTTATCGGAACGATGTGTGGCGAATAAATTTGGCGTACGTCGAAACGACGGGTGAAAAAGAGTGTTGCGCAGCGAAGCAGGTTCTTGGACGCGACCCGCGATGTGCACGAATTGCAACTCGTTACATATGTACGATGCAATACTGTCGCATGGCTGTACTATAGCAATTATTGTTCCACTCTTGATTTCTAGATATTCCCCAGCAATTCGTGCTGATTCCGCAGACCGGGAAATCCGATTCTTGCTGGAAAGTGCATATAGGGGCTTGGCCGGGTTTTGAAGTATGATTTTCCGCTGGCGTCGTTATACCTACTGTGTTAATTAATCGCCATGTGTAATTATGTGCACAGTTGCATTATGCGCGCGTTTAATGCTCGCTTACCGCTGCGAGACCAGTTATATCGATGAAATGTTTTATTGATACGTCACTTATAATTCTAATGCATGAATATTTCCTACTATCGTGGAATATTGATTCGCCGAGAGGGAAACTGTCAGAATTCTGCGATGGTATAAGAAAAATCGAAGGGAGACGTGTAGCTATACACACACACACACACACACATATATATATATAGAGAGAGAGAGATGGAGAGAGAAAAATAAGAGTAACCAAATAAGAGTGTGGTCAGCTGGAAAGAGTTCTCGGTGGATCTCGTAGGAATTACGTTGTTTTTCAACGTCCAGTTGGATTAGGAAAAAGGAGAAAAAGGAGGAAAATGAATAGGAAAAGAAGAAAAAAATGATGGAAGGTATATAGTTGCGAGGAAACGGGGCCGGTAGGAAAATGGATTCTCGCAGGCTCGTTAGGCGGCAAATCAATTTCGTATTATTCCGCAAAAATTCGAGACTTCCGGTGCGGCGGTGCTAGTAGCGCGCAGAGGGCGCATAAAATCTCGCGCGCCCATCGGAGTGTGCAGGCTTCCGGCAGTTGGAATAAGGTGGAACGACGCCGGGCGTTCCTAATGACTGCAGATCCGTCCTCGGTGGCCGCGTACACCGATGATTATAATCGATAAACCCGCCTGGCCTCACTTATTCTCTTCTGCAGCAGCAGCAGCAGAGGCTCCCGTTGGAAAGCTTAGCACACGTGGCTAACCACCCCACCAACGCAACAACCACCACTACCGCCACCACTACCACCCAACTCTCGCTCTGCTTTCCTCTATTCTACTCTATATATACACTCCGCTCGCTGCTTTTCCCTGCCTAGCCGAGGAATTCATTACAACGCAGCTGCGCAAAAATTCATGAATTTCACTCGAAATTCCTTTTACCCGGGAATTCTTTGAAAAGCTATATTCTCTCTCGGCGAGAGTTTAAGCCTGGCAGAACCAAAGGCCGGATAATAATTGAATTAGGAATTCTTAAGAATTTGCGCTCTCGCCTTGGGCCAATTTCTTCGTGTCGGATCCAATGGATTTGTGTTTGTCCGTGTTAGAGAGAGGGGGATGGCGAGGTTCCACGATAAGCCTGCAGGACGACGTAAATATAGTTATGGGACGCGTTGATCTCGAAAGCTATTAAGGTCGGCATATTTTCCATCAATATGTACGACGTGAGCCGTGTACGTGCGAGCGGGCCTGCAGACGAGCTTGCGGCTGTGCTTAGGAGCTTGTAAAGAGCTGATAACCATGGACAGACACATTACACCGCGTTACTAGGATTCCTCCGCGAAGCTTTTTGACGATCCCCAGTCCCACCCCCGCATCCTCGCGATCCTCGCCAGCTCCGCAGTGACTGACAGACAAAAATCCGCGATTAATTATTGATACAAAATTTCAATCCCCCATCAGCTTTCCATATTTCCCCGAATCGAGAGTTTGGAGACGAGTGCTATCCGCGTTAAGTGACTGGGAATAATTGGTGTGCCTTACAGGGAATTTATGAAAATTTCACACCTTGACGAGGAGGACGAAAGATTAAAACGATTGATTGGGAAAATATCACGATCGTTTTTCATTAATTCAAAGCCAGACAAGGTGGGGTCGATCCGGCATGAAGTATTAATGCAGCAGACGGAAAGTTTCCTAATGGCTGGAACGGTGACTCGTTCCAGATTGAAATTGGCAGGTGGGTTAGAGCGAGCGACCTTCCTTCAGGAATCACGCAAATGACTGACGCGAGCCTTCGCGAGAAAATCCCCGCCGAGCTCTTTATTCGTCCCTCGTCAATAATAAATTCTTTCTTCGAGAATATCAATTACATATCCTGTACACGCACACTCACACGCATAAAGGTAAAAAGCACCGTTTAACGCCAGCCACGAAATTTCCAAAGCGCGCGCGACATTAAAATTACAGAGAATGTTTATACAGCCGGTAGAGTACGTGAAATTAAAAGCGATCCATAATTAAATTCTGGCGAATTAAGTTTTCGATGGTGGAGGCGATATTTTAAAATATGCATACGACTGGATATGTGGTGTACATCGACGTGGCCGGACCACTTTCTCATTAGGCCGGTAATTAAATTTCATTAATGCGGCAAATTTGGTAATGAAATAGCATCGCGTTGACCCGTTGCCGATGCTTTTGTAACAGCAGTTTCCAATCGTGCATGTTTCTTTGCGTTCGGGTAGAAAATTGAATAGAGTTGTGTCCGCTTCCGTTGAAAAGTGCGCAGGTAACGAGAGGGAAGGGGCAGTGGGGAGTGGAGGGGGGAGTTCTCCACAGAGCGCCGGTGCCGAGCACGAGCTCGAAATTAAATTTAATGGGGCGAATTAAAGTCGGGCCTTGCTCGTCGCTCGTGAGCCGCGAGCGGTGCCAAGTAAAAGCGGGAATAAACAAGCGCGGCGAGCGTACGTCTCCTAACGCGATTAGGGCCGCTGCCCGTGCGAACCTAGCAACGAATTTTTCTATAACCTAATATATATATATATGTAAAGGGAGAGAGAGAGAGAGAGAGAGAGAGAGAGAGAGAGAGAGAGGTGAGAATAAAAGCGGAGAATTTAAGATATGCGGAAGACGCGTTATAGGCGAATAACATAATTGGCAGCGATCGGTACGTGGTATCGCCGGTCTAGATCGAAGCCAAAGTGGTCGGGGGTGTCTGTGTGTCTGTAGCCCGGCCGTGATGGCACACGCAGCCCCTGCAATACCAGCGGGACACGTTCTGGATATATAAGGGATGGGACTAGAAAGGGTATATGGAGTCGAGGGTCGCGCGCTATACCTATATATATATATATATATATATATAGCTGGTGGTGGTAGGAGTCGAGAACTCGGTACCCTGGGGGCTTACAGCTGTCGCGTACCCAACACCTCTCCCTCTCCCATCCCTCCTCTCGATGTATCTTCATCCCCTTCCCCACATATGCGAGAGAAGCGCAGTTGCGTGTACCGAAAAATTGCAGGCCGGACACGCCTCGCGTATAATTTATAGAAATTTAATCTCAACGAAGCCTCGTCGCACCCCTCGGAATTTTTTACGAATCCTCGCGATCGTTCCCCAGGTCGATTCGCGATAAAGGTACTCGCCGCTGCGAAAGCGCTCCATTCGCTTTATTATACTTAAAGAGGATATATTAAAAGCAACGGTCCAATTCAGAGACGTATATATATGCGTAATTTGGAACAATTCGCGCAGAACACACCGTCAAGGCGTGAAAATTTTAATGAAAGAACGGTGCATGTGCATGTCGAAGGTCAGACCTACCGACGGTTCACCCCTATATAGATTGGGTGTGGGCAGAATAGACGATAATGCAGCGTGGGGCGTATGTACAGAGCGCTGCCTAGATTTTACCGGGTCGAACAATCAAGGGGCTGCAACGGTGGCTTCAAAGGGGATAGGGGGGATGTTCGGTAATAGGGGTTGCTCCGCTTTGCTCTATTCCACCCCGGCTATAGGATTATTGAGTGCGGGCCAGGCTGAAAAGTCTCGGGACTCCGGCCTGCTCGCACCGCACCGCAAGGTTTATGATATCTCCAGGAAAGAGATAGCCAAATCTCGTGCATGTGTGTGTGTGTGTGTGCGCGTCCGTGCGTTCACGAATCTACACGCGCATCAGTGCGAAGAAAATAGAGAGCAAGACAAGCCGGAAATATGAGCTACCGTATAGGAATAAACCCGAGGAATTATACAGTCGACGATTGATTTATTATAACGAAATTCTCTTCGGACTCTATACTCCTTTTGCCAAAATTGCGTAATTTTCACATATTCGTTGGAAAGTGCAGAATCAACGGAAAAGGAGCATGGGGGAAATATTCGCGTAAAAGCAGTGATATTTATACGCGAGCGCGATCGCGATTATCGGTGATCAAGCAGTTTGGGTTAATTTTATGGCAGAGGGTCGAGAGCGCGCGATGCATTTAGTAATTTAGATTTAATTTTGAGAGTGAGTAGCGATGGATGAGGGGGGGGGGTGGAGGGGTACGGCTGTATGTTTACCGATAGGAAAACTTTTTCTATATAATTCATAGGGGCCAAACCGCATCGCGCGGTCTGGTCTGGGGAGCGAGCAGTTATTATTTCATTTTAATGCACTATCCTGTGGTGGTTGGTGGGCGAAGCTGGCGGGCGCGAGCGAGAAGGATCGCGTTAATCCGCGGGGAATAACTTCGGATCAAATAATCCTACATTGCCCTTTTCGACGATTAATATGAAAAGCTCGCTACTGAATTGATTCGTTAAACGTATCCCCGCTCACGTACTCCTATAATATATATATATATATATATATATAGAGCATAGAGCACAAGTGTTGCCTGGAGGGCCAGTTTACTCGTCATTAACCACCTCATTAAACGTCTCAATTCCAATCCCGCATTGCATATAAATCTATACATATAATTTCGGCAAAAGTTCCGAAAAGAGAGTTTGCGAGAAAGGTTGTGAAAACGTTGAGGCGCGGCGCGGCGCGGCACAGCGTTCCAGGCTGGCTGGAGGATTTTGGTGTGGAAATTCGAGCATGAATCAAAATTAAAGTCGCTTTAACGTAAATTCTGCCATCCCGGCGCTGTTGGCATTTGAGATCCGGGCCTGGAAGCGGAGAGCAATTAGTCATTCGGCCGGCGAGATAAAAAAATTCCCCGATTCCTGCGAGTCTCACTCCGCTCCTTAAATCAAGTTAAGTTAAAAGGGGAGGCGGGGTGGGGATGGGGATGGGGAGGCGAGGGGGGATGGCAACTGCTATATGACCTATCAACCGGTGCGCTCCGCACTACCTATTTATATCCAGCCTAACCTAACGTATCCCAGCTCCGCGCCACCGCGCGCGCCGCGCCGGCTTGGAAACGCGAGAGAGGAACGATATTGGAGCAATTTCTGCCTAATCAATCTCTGGATCAGGACGGGCGCAAAATGGCTCGAGAAAGAGCGAGTGCTCCAGAGTTGGTGGGGATTGGCGCGAATGCACGAGCTGCTTAATTAAAATGTTTAACGCCACCGCGAGAACGCCGACGTAACGCGAAACTTAATTAAATTGCCTATGACAATAAAAACGGGGCTCGCGCCCAGAGGGAGTTTTGTGCTTTTCGGGATATATGGCTGAGAGAGCGGTGAGATCGAGGTGTGTATGCATGTATACGTGTGGAGAGCGAGAGGGAGAGGCAAAGAAGAGGTAACATCGGGAACGGTGTGCTACGTCCGGCCTATACCTATAACCGATGGGTAAAGGTGTGAGAGTGCGAGTGCCGCAGGCGTCTATATATATATATATCGCATGTACACGCGCATTTAAACGCATTGGCGACCCTAGCCTCGGTATAAGTCGGGTGGCCCGATACGGCGATTAAAATATATACCCTCCACACACGCACGCATGGGGTCCTCTCTAGTTTACATTTCATCCAATGGGAAGGAGCGAGCTGATATATATGTATATATAGCGAATGCGTACGTGCGTGCATGCGCGCGTCCGGATTCGGAGCTAACCGAGCGAGCGTTTTCTCCTCCTGTGTGCGAGAGAGAGAGAGAGAGAGAGTCCTTGCGCGACGGAAGTGGGATGGAGGATCAAAGGTGAGACGAGGCGAGGAGAGGGGGATGGTAGCTACGAGTTAAATATCGGGGGCTTGAGTGTCATTCCACTTTTCCTACGTCTGGACTGGGTGGAGGGGCGCACGGTCGCAGGATTTGCGAGACGTCACTGCGAAAATACGCGCAATTGAACTTTTCAACCCCGTCGGCCGCCCCCAACTTCCATTTACCCTGTCGCCCTCGCTCGAACTCTCGGCCCGGCTTGCTATTTCCATCTCGTTCACCCTCTCTCGCTATCCCCCTCTTTCTGTGTGTGTATTCGTCCTTATATACCTTTCGCGTATATACGTATATATATATATATACGGTATATACTCTGTAATACATATATACTGCCTCCCCTGGCTTTATCGTTCCGAACGCTCTCTCCCTCTCGCGCTCTCGTTTCCCGTTCTCCGTCCTCCCTCCACCTTCGGCAAGCCCAACGTATATATATATATATATATAGAGGCAGCAGTGGATCTACCCTCTCGTTTCGACGCTGGCGCTCTCCGCTATCTCTCTCCAGCCATCTTTCTCCGTCCTCGAGTCTCGTCCTGCTCCACCCCCACCTCCGGGCCTTCGCTCTTTTGTCACGGCACCCTTGTTCGCGCTGTCCCACTCTATTTGCCACCCCCTACCTCCCTGTCGTTCCATCATCCCTCAAAGCCGTGGGTTCTAACCGGTGGCACAGAGGGTCGGTGGTGGTGACGGTAGCTCGTACGGCGCCCTGGCCCGCTTAGTCTCTCCATTCCTCACTCGCTCGCTCACCACCACCACCACCACCACCACCATGCACCGACACGAGCACGCTCACACCGACGAGGAATCTGTCTCGCTTCGGGCAGAAACGCCGAGGTATGGGATAGGATTTGCAGGACCCGGCAAATATGCGCTTGATAAAGGCGAACCACGCCGAACCTTCCGCAACGATTACCTGAAACCCCTGCCGCCAGATGACGGTGATGATATCCTTCCGGGGTACCTATACCTCCTTCTACCTCCTACCTCCCGCCTCTACCTCCTGCGGGATTCCACGAACACGTTTGAAACCATCCTCTTTTTCTCCACGGCTTCCGCTGACCTGGCTCCTATCCATTTTATTTCGTCCGGCGAATATTAGATCCGTCATTCCTCCGCTATATAGGAACATCCAACGCAGAGATTTGCGAATCTCTGTGTGTGCATGAGGATTCTTCGAATTATATATTCTCTCACTTCGATTAATCGTTTGGATTTTAAATATATATAGTACCTATATATTCCTTTCTCCTCTCTCTCTCTCTCTCTCTCTCTATATATATATATATATATATATACATTTAATAATTTTGCATAGGAATCGAGTTGTCAGCAGGATATACAATTATATACTCGAATGACGTATATATAGGGTTGGCGTGAAATCAAGAATGATAAGCACGCCCGTATCTCGATTTTGGAGGAGGCTGCCGGGTTGTAAAACTCGGTCATTAGCCGGGTCCGATTCTCCCGGCTGATACAGTTTCTGTCGGCAATTCGTCGACGTGACCGAATGACGAAGATCGATCGGGACTAATGGTCCTCGGCCGAACGGTCGGCCGCGATCTCTCGCCGATGAGGCATTCGGAAGGAACGTGACGTAATATTTTCTCAGCTTCGGTCAAAGCGGTAAACGGCGGCGCGGCGCGGCGGAGAGATGCGATTATGCGATAGGCATGAAATTTTTGCATCGGTGATACTCGAGGGAGAAAAGTTTGCAAGAACAATGCGGAGGTCGTTGGTATTTGATCGAAGGGAGAATGGCAACTGGGAGACGTTCCGTATTGATCGGTTCCCCTGTGGGATCCCATGGTGGTTTCTGGCACGTACGCGGTGTAGGTGGAATCGAAATGGCGGAAGGAAAGGGCCCCGCGAGCGATCTCTCCAGGTGTCATGGTCGACATTGATCGATCGCGAGAGATGCGACGCGACGCGACGCTCCACCGGATCCCACCATGCAACCATGCTGACTGCCAGCCAGCCACCGCTACTCCCCGCAGCAAGAGACAAGCGAATAATCACCCGCAGCAGATCTGACGAGCCGCCTCGGGGCATCGTTAAGCGATCCTACTTAAATTCGTTAAATGCCAGATCCGATTAAGCCGCGAGACGAGCAGTCGACCGAAATCACTGCGCATCTTTCTCTCTCTTATTCTGCTGCTTCTGCTTATTATGTCGAATCTCTCTTATATATATATATATATATATATAGACGTACCTTTGCGCTCTCAAGGGAGAGCGTGTCGAGGTGTTGGCAACTTCATTCCAGAGTCCATACCGAATAAATTACTCGATAATTACGGAAAAACGATAATTTCCTGTATATATATATAGAGCGATGTATAGCGAAAGAATAAATCTCGCTGTCGATGAAGCTACTGATATTCCATCTCTGTCTCTCTTATTTTATTGCTTTTGCTTATTATGTGTCTATCTTATTATATATATATTAATTCTCAAGGGAGAGCGTCACGGTGTCGGCAACTTGGTCGAAGAACCAGTACGGAATAAATTACTCGATAATTTCACATGTCAAGCAGAAAAATCTCCT